>NC_134839.1:23896702-25304702 GCF_965363235.1 Mytilus galloprovincialis | reverse complement strand
ATTATTGTCATTTCTTTCATCCCTTTAATGAAATTTTATAATCTTGCATTTCAACGGTAAACTGTATCAAATGAACTTGCAATAACTTTTAAAAAATCGATTCAGAAATTGCAACTATTATTGAGAAATGAAGACATTGATCAGATAGTGAATATTTTTTGCTCCAAACTTCTTCTCTTTAACAGGATTAGTGACCTCCCATTGAGAGGTTTAAGGAGCTAAATTAGGCTTGAAATTAAATAATGTCAAAATCAGATTGATGTTTACGCAGGAGGAGCAATTTATTTAATTGAATAGATCAATTTTAAATTGTTAAAAAAACATATGAGATTTAATTTGTAAATTCAAACTGCACCGCATGTTTTACACGCAAGCTTTCATTTTGAGCGATGGGAAATCATTGATCAGTTATGTGAGAATCTCCTGATAGTTTTTGATTTTTCATAAAAATGTTTAATTTTTAATTTTACTCCAATTCTAATTCAATCTATGAAAAAAAATAATTTTGAGAATAGCATGTTTACCGTGTTGGGTTTTTTTCCATTGTAACGTCGTTCATTGTTATTTGTTCATAAGTTTTGTTTATAAAATATGCAGTTATGCCCAAACCATAAGCACAGGCATGAGTTGAAATTAAAGGCAGCTTTTTATTCGTTTATATTTTGATACCTCGAAATGTGTATTGTTACCTGGGGCCGTATGCATAAAACATCTTAACTTAAGTATTCCTTAAACTTAGATTTCACTAAGAATTTCATTAGTTAAGTAAAGTTCTTAAGCGGTATGCATAAACTTAATTAAGTCTTAACTTAACTAAGGAATACTTAAATCGGAACCTAGCTCATCACATGTACTCATCCGTGTAAAAGTTTGTTATGATTATTTAAATTTATTGATCAATGCATGCCTTTATTTTAAAGAGGTGGGGTTAAATTAATATTGGTATGCCAAACAATTCAATAGAACGTATACACATAGTATAACATAATAATGATGAACAATTGGCACATATAAGACAACGCTCTTTAAGGTTGATGATTTGACGGATGAGCATTGGAAGAAAAAGATTTCGGTAATCCAACACTTTCCTCTACATAATCTTTAATCATCAATTAATAGGTGTAGTATTTTCTTGATACAACAATATGTTTTAAACTCTAACAAAACATGATCAAGGTTTCAGTGGCGTAGCACAAGACTAAGGGTAGCATTGTACTAAGCAAATCATTTTACAAAACAAAT
Organism: Mytilus galloprovincialis; assembly: GCF_965363235.1. Taxonomy (NCBI): domain Eukaryota; kingdom Metazoa; phylum Mollusca; class Bivalvia; order Mytilida; family Mytilidae; genus Mytilus; species Mytilus galloprovincialis. The sequence goes on along the minus strand of NC_134839.1, from coordinate 25,303,460 downwards.
CATTTTACAAAACACTTTTTTCAATAAAATATTTGCTAATAGTTAATTCAGCTTATTATGCGCTGACATCTCCCTTTCCAGACCCCTTGCTTACATTTGCTTATGGTTTGAAAAAATCCACCTCTGCGTAGGTCTTAAAACTTTTCGATTTGGTCCCTGTAAGTGAAAACAAAAGAAAAATAGAACCATGCATTACATGAGTATAAAAACTGAGTACTTTTCGGTAAACACACGAGACATGGGAAATAGTATATAAGTACCCACTGTTATCTCTTGATTAGTTGATTATACGTGATTTGAAGAAAATTACGATGATCGTTAATATTTAGCAATAAATAAACGAATAATTAGTATTTTATTACTGAATATATAGTTATTATTCAATTTAATTGTAGGTAACCTATTATTGTTCTGCAAAAAACGCATACTTTTGATTGATTTTTGATTATTTTTGAAAATTTAAGGAAGCTTTATAGGTTCCTTAGACTTAAGTGTTATCTTAGGCGTTTCCTTAGTATAAGGAGTTTTATGCATACCACTTTTAAAGTTTTGTGGGCGTGACTTGAAACAAATAAGATTTTACTTAGGAAATACTTAGTTTAAGATTTTTTAGATAAAAAAGGCAGAGTTTCCTTAACTTAAGTATTTACTAAGGAAAATCTTAACTTAAGTATCTTTATGCATACGGGCCCTGAACTATTATTCACAATCACGCTTGTTGGAAGTTAATTACGAAAAATTTGTCGTGCTCACTGAACTTAAACATACGTTTTACAGAAAATTAACCATAACTAGTATAAAAGTAACGAGGCATAAAACATGTGAAAGAGCTAAAATAATAAAATGAAAGAACTTTTAATTTTCAATTTTCCCAATCATTGGTTAAACTCATTGGACAAATAAAATTTATTTAATAAATTATAATTTTGACTTTTTTTCCGTCCAACAGATTAAAAAAATACGAATAATAGATCTTCATACGTCGATTTAAAGTACAGTAAAGGTTACCAAAAGTTCATGTAACAACTGATTATTACCTTTAATAAATTAGGCACGAGATGAATTTATCTAATTATCCTTTCGTCGGTCCAAATATTAATGAAAAGAAAGACAAGCTTATATTTAATCAACACTATATTAAATCAAGAATATTCAGATGATCTGTTTCTGAGTATATTAAGTTTATGTATTGTGAATTGTGCTATATTGTTTGAAAAATATTAAAATGATTTAAAGGTCATTCAACGTTTATCCTTGAAAACGTGATTACACAAATACCTTTTTATCTATAGTTTTCACAATAATAACAAGCTTTCATGTCAATGTCAAATAGTACTTTTTTAAATGTTCAAGGCATTCAAAATTGATTGTTCACACCACTGTTTTGTAGTTTAAGAACAAACTGATGATACACTAGTGAAAACGTTTTTTGGGGGAGAATTGTTTAGCCTTCGGATATCATGCGCATATGACTGTCCCTCTGGTATCTTTTGTCCCTCTTTTACAAGAAAGGATTATTCAAGACAATTAACAGATTTCAGTATATACCAGGGGCCGTATGCATAAAACATCTTAACTTAAGTATTCCTTAAACTTAGATTTCACTAAGAATCTCCTTAGTTAAGTAAAATTCTTAAGTAGTATGCATAAACTTACTTAAGTCTTCACTTAACTAAGGAATAATTAAAAAGGAACCTTTCGCCAGTTATCGTATGCTAAAAAATAGCTCATCACATGTACTCATCCGTGTAAAAGTTTGTTATGATTATTTAAATTTATTGATCAATGCATGCTTTTATTTTGAAGAGCTGGGGTTAAATTGATATTGGTATGTAAAACAATTCAATAGAACGTAACAAAGATAGTATGATGAACAATTGGCGCATATAAGGCCTAACACAACGCTTTTTAAGGTTGATGTTTAACGGATGAGCATTGGAAGAAAAATATTTCGGTAATCCAAAACTCTCTCTACTTAATCTTTAATTTTATTTCATTGGTGTAATATTTTCTGGAGACAACAAATTGTTTTAAACTCTAACAAAACATGATCAAGGTTTCAGTGGCGTAACACAAGACTTAATGTAGAATTGTCAGCATGTGCTAACAATTAATTTTACAAAACACTTTTTTCAATACAAAAAAAAATGGTGAATTGACCCCTTGCTTACATTTGCTTATGGTTTAAAAAAAACTATTTTCACGTGAAATTAACATATTTTTCACTTCCCTTGTACAACAAAAAAGGGGAGGATAGAATTTTTTTCTGGAAATCCATTTACAAACTAGGGCATTTTTCAAAATTCCTACAATCTTTACTAAAACAAATTATTACAGTAAGTAGATTCATCACACTATAATGTACTTAAGCATTATTTTCGAAATCGTAATATATCTCACTGAATTTAGGAATTATGAAAAATAATTTAATACGATTAAGGTATCATAATACCTTATATAAACGACGTCGAATTCCATGGGGAGTAGCAGTGTGGACTTCTTCTGACTGCCGTAACAGTGATTCCATAAACAATCAACCTAAATGTTTCAACCGAAAATGTAGGTCCATGGGATAGGTCTTAAAACTTTTCCGATTTTGTCCCTGTAAGTGAAACAATTTGCCCTACATATTTAGAATTAATCTTAATTGACCCCCACCCCCCCCCCCCCCCCCCACCCCCCAACCCCAAAAAAAGAAGAAAAACGAAAAAAAAAACCACACACACATATAGAAAATGTGGTTTTGCATGCTCTCTATTCATTCCTTTATTCGGTTTTAACTAACGGTTACAATTGATACCGCGCGGTGTATTTTAACAATAAAAATAAAAACGTGCACGTACATGTACAGAGTAAACAAAAGAATAAAAGGTATACCATGAATTACATGGGTGTAAAAATTGAGTACTTTTCGGTATACATAACGAGATTGGGAAATAGTATATATAACTACCCACTGTTATCTCTTGATTTGTTGATTATATTATACGTGATTTAAAGAAAATCACGATGATCGTTAATATTTAGCAAAAAATAAACGAATAATTAGTATTTTATTACTGATATAGTTATTAATCAATTAAATTGTAGATAACCTATTAATGTTCTGCAAAAAAACTCATACTTTCGACTGATTTTTAACTATTTTTGAAAATTTAAGGTAGCTCTATGGGTACCTTAGACTTAAGTGTTATCTTAGGCGTTTCCTCAGTATAAGGAGTTTTATGCATACCACTTAAGTTTTGTGGGCGTGACTTAAAACAACTAAGATTTTACTTAGGAAATACTTAGTTTAAGATTTTTTATGCATACCACTTAGATAAAAAGGGCGGAGTTTCCTTAACTTAAGTGTTTACTAAGGAAAATCTTAACTTAAGTAGCTTTATGCATACGGGCCCAGGCTCATTACTGTTAAACTTTTATCATGATTTATATAACTTCTCTTATTTTATATCATTTATCATAAGAATGACGAAGATTGGTTTAAGTCTACATTGTAGCACTATCTTGCATTTGTTTTCTAATAATTAATTCCAAAATGTGTATGTATATTTTCCGTTTCGATTTTGTACATAACAATTTTACACGAAAATACTAAAGGTACGCACGTGAAAACTTAATGTTTTTATTGTAATGTAGTGTAGCCTGTAAAAAGACGTATATTTTAGGCGTGGGTTATAGTATAGAAACAACAAATTAATTTCCCAACAATCGTATGCGAGATTTGAACATCGATAAATTACTGTGTCCTAAATTGAACAGCAATTTACTTGTAAATAGTTATCAAAGGTACCAGGATTATAATTTAATACGCCAGACGCGCGTTTCGTCTTGATATGACCCAACAGTGACGCTCAAATCTAAATAGTTATAAATGACACTACGTTCATGTTTTTAAACTACTTTTTAAAATAATATTTTAGCCTTTATTGATTTCATCGATCAACAGATGTTTATCATCAGTTGTCTCGTCCCTTTGTTTAATTTCCCGTGCCTGCTGATGTGAAAGGCAACAGCTTTATTTAGTAACGTACTTTTCATTAAAACATTTTAAACATGTACAACAGATGTTCGATGGTAATCTGTGTCATTTACAAAAAAACTAATTATTACTTAATTTACACTGAATGAAATATTTTACATAATTCCTTCAATAGACGTACACTGTGATGTTAAACTGCGGTTACATATACTTAACATAAAGACTACGGTCTTATTTTATAACCAAAAAATCGAGTTTAAGATATGTCCGACAAATTGAATGCTAAGTTACTTGCAGTGTCTACTTATATATCATGAAATTTGTACATCGTTACAATATATAAGTTGTCATGCGCGAAATAAAAATATTGGTTTGGTTTTTTTTTTTGTTATACTTTTGACGTTCCTCTGTGGAATCTTTAATCAAGTACAGACACCGTCATAAAAATGTAGGACGACATGACTTTTCATCAGTATGTTAGGTCTTTTTGTTGTCGGGATGTATAAGTACCCGGCCACGTCCACTTGTATTTTTGTCCATCTGATGAGTTCAGCCTTTTTCAACTGATTTTTATAGTTCGTTCTTATGTTGTACTGTTATACCACTGTCCAAGGTTAGGGGAGGGTTGGAATCCCGCTAACATGTTTAACCCCGCCACAGTATTTATGTATGTGCCTGTCCCAAGTCAGGAGCCTGTAATTCAGTGGTTGTCGTTTGTTTATATGATACATATTTGTTTTTCGTTCATTTTTTTTATACAAATAAGGCCGTTAGTTTTCTCGTTTGAATTGTTTTACATTGTCATATCGTGGCCTTTTATAGCTGACTCTGTGGTATGGGCTTTGCTCATTGTTAAAGGCCGTACGGTGACCCATAGTTGTTAATGTCTGTGTCATTTTGGTCTCTTGTGGATAGTTGTCTCATTGGCAATCATACCACATCTAACTTTTTTTTTATAGGTAATCGGTTTATGCTTCCAGCAACTGGTAGCATGCTTTGCTAGGGTATACAATTGTTTATTGATGACTAATTTTTTACTTTGTATTTGTGGTGTCTTTTATTTTCTGCTATTATATACCGTTATTTTAGAGATAAGTGCTTTTTTTGTATAACCTCTGTCGTATGTTCTGTTATGCGCCATTTTTTAGTCCGATGATCACGATTAAAAGGAGAAGGATGAGATTAAAAATTAAAAAAATCTTTTTTTTTAACCCAGTAACAAAAGGAGAAGGGTGAAATTAAAAATTAAGAAAAAAATAATTGTAACTCAGTTACACATGCATGTGCCCATTCCAAGATAGGGACAACGATGTTGGTTGGTTTTTGTTATATCTTACTGAAATTTTGTCATTTTAGGATTTTTTTTGTTGATAGCAAACCTTTCAAAGTCTCTTCTGAATTCACGTACTACTTTTCTAGACCAAGTGTGATTCTTACTTGACATATTCTATAGACACATATCAATTTAGTATACTGTATGTTTTTCTCTATATGTCTTTTGGTCTTTTTGTCCTAAGATTGATGTCTGATTGACATATCCCAATATTTCCTTTCGTTAATGTTTATTTTAAAGTGACAGTATAAATCCTACCTCTGAAAACCTTATTTTATTACAATAATTTTCTATATTAAACTAATCCTTCTTATTTAGGTATATTTTTCCTTTGCAGTTTAAAGATGCATATATTTGATAATAGGTTTCTTTTTCGCTTTAACTATCTATAGCTAATGATCAATGCCATGCAATACCAAAGGTGTAAACTCAAAATGTGTGGACCTTGAACAAACACGTAGGTCCCTAAACATACAAGCTTGTACCACTACTCCTAACTTTTCAAGAATATTTCAATAAACATGTAAATAAAAGGCGGATATTCAGGTATACAATGTATAGACACATGACACACTATTTTATAGGGATAACGTGAATCATTATTATCCAACAAATAAATTGTTTTAAAAGCAAAAGTTAATTAAATATTTATTCTTTAATGCGCCTGTTTGCTAGTTTTGTATCAAGACAAAAATAATTCAACACATCCAAAGTGCTGGAATATAAAAATCCAACTTTAAAATCTATCAGTTACTTTCATAAATGTGAAAAAAATAAAAAATGTAAACCAGGGACTTTATGCTTACTTCTATTGTTCTATGATAAAGTTATGATACAATTAACACTAACGTAAATACTTCATAGGTTAAGGTTAATAGTGGCATAAGTGGTCTTTCGTCTCTAAATTTATTCAGCATTAACTTTTTTGACTCGAGGTTCACTAATGAGTATTTTGAAGGCGAGAAGCGCATCTGGTGTACAAAATTATAATCATTGTATCTTGATACGTTTAGTATTTGTATTTTTTTAAACAATTAAATACATTTTTATGCATTATTTGCTGAATTCAAATAAAACATGCAAACACATCAGTTCAAAAGAATAAAAATCATATATATCTTCAAAATCTGTATAAATATACAAATATTGAATTATTGGCTCCCCAGACACGAATTCGCTGACATTTCCCGTATGCAATGACCTTAGCTACGAAACCTCTCGTTACAGCGTTGGCCAACGCACAGCGTAAAAATCAATGCGAAGGGAAAACCGTGATGAAAGAATGTAAACAGACATGTTCTTGGAGGTAAATAAAAAAAAACAGATTCTTATAAAACAAATGTAATGCAACAAATGATTTAAGAACTGTCAAGTTTAATCAACAAATTGGAACGCATTGAAAATATAAAAAAAACAAATGTCATGGCTCTTTCAATTCATTTATATGTGGCGCTTTCCACGTGCTCTGTTGTAATTGTTTATCAATATCACGATCCGATAAACTTCGGCAACAAACTCGAAAGTTAATAAGCTTGCGTTCAGCAACCACTGAATGAAATATTTGTCGATAAGACTTTATAGATGTATAATACATGTATATATAAAAAAAAATGCATGCACGACTTAGTTTAGTATACATGTATAAGTATGCATTGGTTCAATGATTTCGATAACAGTAAAATTTCACGAAACTCGTTTCATATGACTTTAATAGTTAAGAACAAAAACTCTTCAATAAATAGCTTTCTTATTTCGTTCTACCTTTGTTTAGTTAAACATTTACATTTATTTTTTAAAGTCGAACAACTTTGTTTCTCATTTAAGTGATTGAAATAATAATAAAATCGCAAGGAAAAGAAGATATGATTGAACCTATAACAATTGAAACATAAACGTGGTTATCATGACGTGCCTAAGACTTTTGAATGGTAAAATGAATTTAACTACTGGAAACCCTTGGTTCAAAAGATTACTGGTGAGCCGAAAACCCGCTATCAATAAAAGAAAGAAAATAAAGCACGGAATTATCGTAATACTTATATGCTAGTGCTACATAGAAATTGAATGTTCACATAGAAATGTTTCGTAAATTTCATAAACAACACTCGCTACCTTTTTCTACAGGAAAGTAAATATATGAGGCAGACTTAATCGTGTCGATTGTGTCTATGATTTCATTTATTTTTTAAGTTTGATGCGATAGATGCGTTCAACTTACTCAACAAACGTTCAATTACTTGGTCAGAGAAAATCATCTATATAGCAGAACGTGAGAGTTCTTCATGCTAACCAAACAAAGCCAGATAAGAATGAATAAAGGAACAAGTATGCAAGAAAAGAGCATATGAATATGAAGTATTGAAAACCTATCAATTACATTAAAATTACACATAAAAATCTAAATTAACAAAGGGTAAACAGATGTTCAATGATTAAATATATCGTTTCTAAAGATGAAATTATGACTCAGTTTATACTGAACAAAATATATCATACATACTTTAAATCGGAAGATACTAGTAGTGATTTATGATGACTGATAAAAAGAAACTCATTTAAGATTCCAGTCTTTTACATTAGTTTCGTTGTCTACATAGGTCTAAGTGTAGAAACATTTCAATAAGTTTGTTAAAATCTTGGACACGATTGAATTAATTTGCAATAATAGTAATAACAAATAATTCATTAATAATAATCAATCCACAGAAACAAAACTAAGGTTAAAAATGGAAAGCACAACAGTCGACATTAACAAAGATTCGCTTTCATCTGCCGTCTTTGATATATAAAATTTGTGAATACCGAACGTTCACGTCCTTTCATTGAAAAAAAACTGTTGTTGGATTGAATTGCAGTTCATTTAAAAGAAAATTAAAAAAAAGTTAGGTAGGTAAATGAAAAAATAAAAAGCAATTTAGAAAGAAGGCGTTCCATTTTTATGTTGTCTTCTCTTATATACATCATAATATGAATCAAGAAAGTATTAAAAATTAGTCATAGTTCCATCACAAAATGACCAATATAACGTTGGTAATTTAGGTAAAAATGGACTTGTATATATGTTACTAATATTTTAGGTTGTGTTGTATAAACAGTTACTAAATTCTGAGATTTGTCAAGGTACAGACGCAAATATGATTCGAGAATTTTAATACAATGGTATTGGCTTTCGAATTTTGATAAACTTTAATAGGGACATCCCAAATAAATTCTGGGAATAATATTATGAAATATATATAAATTCTTTAGGGTTCTCTTCTGTTGCTTGACATTTTGTATCCTCCAATCAATAAACGGACAATTTTTTTATCGTTTGTAAAATAAAAAAAAGAATCTATTGGTAAAATCATCAATACTTGCATTGATATTAAACATAACCGCTGTTCAAATTTTAAGATGATTTTAAAATATTTATTCAATAGACATATGGAAAAGATCAACAAACGATATAGATGAAATAAAAACTTAGACAATTAATAAAATTTTACAGTTTAAGAGTTTTGTTTTCCCTACCTTGTACTATGAATCCCACGAACACAAAAGTATATAGATTCATTTCTAAAGTCAAACTCCCTGCTCTTATGTAGTACTCCGTCTTGACTAATTTATAAATCTTCATTTCACATGTCTATTCAAGGTTAATGAATCACACATTAAGTTAAGAACTGAAAAATAATTACTTCAATAACGGAAAGAACTATACTTTTATGTCAATGACACATCTTGAATTATACTTTATTGATTCAAACTGAGCAGTGACAGAAGACTTAATTGTAAAGTTATCTTGTATCTTTCTTTCTTCTTCTTTTTATCTTGATAAATTTAAATATATTTTCTACCGTGTGTCCAAGAAACTATTTTTGATGATTTCAGGTAGATAAACCGTATACAAGCATCATGAATAATAAAAATTAAAATCACAAAAATAATGAACTACGAGGTAATTTCAAAAAGGAAATCTCTAATCAAAGGCCAAATCAAAAGCTCAATACATCAAACGAATGCATAACAACTGTCATATTCCTGACTTGGAACAGGCATTTTTTCTAATCTAGAAAATGATGGATTAAACCTGGTATAATAGCTGGCTATACCTCTCACTTGTATGACAGTCGCATCAAATTCCATTATGTTAAAAACGATGTGTGAACAAAAAAACAGAAATAATAGGTAAAAGCGAATCAAAAATAGGGGTACATCAGTCAAAATTGTGTTTTAATCTTTATCATTATCAAGACAAACAAATATGTAACAAAGAAGCACAAAAAAGCTTACAGACAAAGCAAATTAGCAAATATAAACGACAGGAATACAAAAGTAAATAGTAGCACAATATCATAATGACGAGATGTTTAAGTACTGTGCCAGGTCATATGTATCAAAGAAACACACTAAGGCATATATACAAAGAACATTATCAGACATGAAAGACAAGATTAAAAATATTTTCATAGAACAATAACACAAGATAACATAGACAAACCGGTACACTGGTCAGTTAAACAATATTCAGACTGGACAAATTAAATACCATTAACTAATAATATCAATAGTATGAAAATCATTTTATTCCAATATATCTAATCAATATATACAAATTTACATTTACAAAAATATGCTAAATTCCACTCTACTACAATGGGATACATCAAAGAAACACAAAAAGGCATATACACAAAACACATTAAAAAAATGAAAGAAAAAAATACAAAAACCATTAGAACAATAACACAATGAGGTGAAATAAGTATAGATAATAACTATCAGTACATAATTGGTCTTTTTCTTTATATAATTAAATCTGCAAATATCGAGATAAATTTGCAATTAATGTGTAGTTCTGTAAATACTGTTTATTAAAAATTAAAAAAAAATAGTGTTAAATTGCATTATTTGAACTGTTGAAACAAGTACCAAAATATTTTTTTGGTCGTTTCAATTTTTAATATGTATAAGGAGAGATAAACCTTATGCATTCAGGATTCTCTTTCGTCAAAATTATCTCCCCATTGCCCCAGTTCATTTTCACAATTGTAGAAAAAGAAGCCATTGTAGGGATGACGCTGCCAATTTTGCTCTTGAAAACCGATAAATGTATTCACATAGAACCATCACGATGCTTATATGTCAGTTGTATTTTAAAAGACAAATGTATCTACTAGCTAATGAGCATCAGTTAATTATCTTGTCGTCGTTGATTCAACTTAAAACTATTGTCTGGTCGGTTGTCAGGTTAAATTTTCGAAAATTCTTAAACATTTAAAAATATCTAATTAAATATTTCGTGGAAGGGCAGACTGAAAAATTTCAGTGGTTGAAGATTATAAACCCTAGTTATCACATTAAAAAAAAAAATTTTTCGAAGATATGCATTTTCATCTTCCAACTTAAAAGACTGTCGTCAAGTACTTTTAGTAAAACAAATAGCTATTCGAACACACCTACTCTGTTTTTGTGATTCATAGATAGGTATTTCACTTGACCCATATATTTCATCTTTTCGTACTATGATTTTTTTATGTTATAAAGTCAACCTGTAGCTTTGATATATGAAAATGATAGAATCTGAAGCGAGATGATATATCAAATACTCTTACTTTGTACGTAAGACAAAATATACACATCAAACACGCCTAACATTAAAAGGTGCACTCGATTTTCTCTTTTCGATACAATTATTACCTATTTTTGGAATTTTTCTTGAGTCACATAATGGAAGGGCAGACACGAAAATTACTGAATTAATAGATTGATATGGTCTCCGTCCGTGGTAAAAAAAAACTTACAAATCGGAGGTTATGCATTTTGTACATCCAACTTGATAGATACCCATGTCGTCGATTTGATATCTAATTGTTCTGCATAACTATGTAATAGACAAATTGAAAACTTCTGCAAATGGTGTTTTTAAAATAAAACACTTCGTAATTGAGAAGAAAATTGTCGATTTATTTGTTTCTATTAAGTTTTAAATTTGTGTTACTATAGTACACATTACAGTAAGCATTTATCGCCTTCTCTAACAAAGAGCTTAGATTCTTTTGTTCTATTTCAACTGGGTTTCCGCCTGTTATGGTAAACATTTTATGAAGGAATATTATAAATTTAATCGCATTCTTTTTCTTTTTTTTACCTTATAGCGAGAAAACAAGTTCGACGACACCTTTTTTCTTTTCTATTTCTGAAAGCACACTATTTAAACTGCCTTTTAATATCTATTTCAAAATTGTACCTGACGGATTTGTTTTTATTCACCAAAAAGTTTATTACATGAAAAATTGGACAATTTTGCATAAGTTGTACCTGGTCAAATAGCACGGTGACCCATACGTTTTATTGTATTTTTTGGAAAAAGCATGGTGAAACCTACATTTTATCAAAGTATAAGAAAAATTCTATCAGTAATATACCAATGTACACACTTTATAAATCGATCAAGAAGACAAACCAAGGTCATAAACAGAAAAAAAAAGAGGGAATAGAACGATCACCAAAAATAGCGAGATTGGATCAATTCACATATCTAATCATATATTAAATCATAATATCAATCGGGAATGGGCCATAATCGATTAAATTAGAGACTATCAACTATTCTTGTATTCATCTATGTAACAAAAGTTCCATGGCGGATTTGGCTCTACTTTTGCTCTATTTTATGTATCCGCTATTCAACGTTTCTTTTAGATTTAAGACTATCACATATTTCGGCCTCAACATACCTGTGACACATTAATTGTCAATACGTGAATCTAGTGAGGTAATATTAGTTTCTTTATATCCTTCATCAACATTCATCAGGAAGTCCATCCAAAAAAATGAATGAGCATTTTGCACACTGAAAAATTATCAGAGATTCCAGGCTTTTAATTTGGTAGGCTAAACATGCGCTTCTTCTACATAGGACTCACCAACGTTGCAGTCTTGTAAATCACTGCTCCATAGGCTTACATGCAAAACAGTTGATCTTTGGTGTTCGTACCATGTATGTACTAATGTTAAATTGTGATATAATCCCAAAAAAGTGAGTCATGCCAGGAAGAATAAAAAGTTATGGAAACCCTGAAGTCAAAAATATTTTTTCTACTTTTTTTTTTTACTAGTCCCGCACCACTTCCAGTAAACATGATATCCTTCCACTTCCACTTCCCTAGATTGATATCCCCCAAAAGATGAAAGATTTTTTTTAAACCTATATATATGTTTCAATTCAGCATAAACTTTTAATCAAACAGAATAAAATCCAGGAAAGTAAATCAGAAAAAAATGGACTTTTTTGTTCTTGTCACAGACGTATTGGTTACATTTTACAAATTCAAATGTGACGTTATTTTGAGTCTTACACTGGGTTTTAGGCAACACGGCTGTGTATTTTTGTAAGGTGTCCGTTTTCATGCTAAAGCTAGTCACCACTTCAGTTTAATCATGTAGATCTATTATATAGTCATTTTATAAAAACTGTTCACAAAGTATGAATTATTCTAAATTCTAAATAATAATGATGTACTTGTTCCAGGTGTATTGGTTACATTTTGTTTTGGGACTTTTGGTCCTCAGTGCTTTTCAAATTTGTACTTGTTTTCACTTCCAAACTTAGCGTCACTGGTTAGTCTTTTGTGGACGTGGCGCACGTCTCGTGTATTAAATTTTTAAACTGGTACATTTGTTGGCTATTATTCATTTGTTTCTCTGTCCTATATTTTGATTTATTTATTTGTATTGTAGTCCTGTCATGCAATATTATCTATATATATATAATTAACATTGCCATTAAAGCGGGAGGTTTGGCATGCCATAAAACCAGGTTCAACCCACCATTTGTATTTTAAAATGCCCTGTACAAAATCAGGGAAATGGCCATTGTTTATAGTTCGTTTCTGTGTGTGTTACATTTTAATGTTGTGTTTCTGTTGTGTCGTAGTTCTCTTATATTTTTAGTTTGTAACCCGGATTGTTTTTTTTTTGTCTATCGATTTATGAATTTCGAACAGCGGTTTACTACTGTTGCCTTTATTTATTACCCTCAATATTTTGACATGCACCGGAAACTGGAGTTGTAATATAAGACTTGTACCTCAACAACACTCATATCAAAAAGTGAATTTAAAAAGATAACTCAATTCAAAACGGATAGTTCCTAAGCATATGGCAAATCAAAAGCTCAAACACACCAAACGATAGGATGACAACTATCATATTCCTGGTAGAAGCAATTTTCTTTTGTAGAAAAGTGTGGATTTTACTGGTTTTATAGCTAGCTAAACATCACACTTGGATGACAGTCGAATGAAATTACGTTACATTACGTTACATTGACAACAATGTGTGAACATTACAAACCGACATAATAGTTAAAACTGTCAAAATTAAGGGTACAGCAGTCAACATTGTGTTATAATCTTAATCACTTTAAAACAAAGGAATATGTCAACAACAAAAACAAAAATGCATACAGGCAAAAACATTAACAAAAACGAAATATCATATTACAAGAATCAAAGAACCAATCCAGTGGAAGATAACTTAAAATTGAAGTGAATGCAAGATCAAAGGTTCTGACATGTTAGAACAAAAGTTCTTACTTCTTAAATGGTTATATCCTTTTGAACGGAACGTAACACAGGAGAGGCATCTCTCCAACGGTTGATAAAACGCTTTAAAGATACTGGGCTAATAATTTGGTAGTCAAGTAGAGTAGATAAGTAACTGGTAAGACCTTATTTGAGTTCTACAGACGGACAAATATTTCAAAAATAAGATGTCATTACGATATCATTTCATTTTACTATAGTTAACTAGAATGTTGATTTGGAACGAGGACCCAATTATTTCCTCCATTATTTCAATATAATCTTATAGTAATTAAAAGCAAAGGTCAGATTTCTTTATTTCTAAATTTCACTACCAATTTTCAATATCTTTCTCATACTATTAGCCCCATTCATGATTACTCGGAGCATACTTTAAGGTTCTTGACTGACCATTCACCAAAGGAATCATACACCACATAAATATCAGAATCACATAAGATTGATGTATCTTTACACCATTTCTATCTCTGTACGATATCCCATTTGAGAGATAGTAGATTTAGTTAGCGACGTTTTGTGGTCATGGACTAGTATCTGTTATTTGGATTCTATTACATTTAACTCGTATTTCTTCTGAACATATCCCCGTCATAGTATTACGGCCTTTCATAAACGGCATACTAACTGTATGATCTTCTTGTACAAAATTAAAAGATACCACATTGAATTATCGGCATTTATGTGGTTGTCAGCATAAATTCTATTCATGGAAAAATAATTTCAGATAAGTAAAAAGCTTTGGTTAAGACTTAATTCTACCGTGGATTATTACATAATTCTAAAAAGGTTCACATTTACTATTCATAAGCAATAACTCTTGTCCTTCAAGGCTCTTAAACATCGTTGGATAATTAGTTTTGCGTCTATCGGAGTCTCTGCAGATGTATATGGTCTTCGATTTCTAACACAACTTTTCTCTATCAATAAGCCTATTATGGCTGTTTGCATAATCATCCCCAGTAAATATAGATTTGGTATAACGTACGTTTTAGGAATCTTAATACAAATGTATGTCATATGATTCTTTAAACACATCACTCATGCTATTTTCCAGGTTTGAGTTATGTTTGGCAATGTTTTCAACATGATAATAAACACACACGCAGATATATGTGAAGTGAGCGACCGGTTCGTTATTCGTTTACTAAAAATCTTCCGGCCTCAAGCAACCGAATCGATGTCTCGGGAAAATGTTTAAATATGAAACGCAGTACAAATAAGTCTATCTTTTAGCCTTTTTGATCGGATATTCATTGTCAAACAATTGGATGACTGAATATCATGGTACTTAATATGACAAGACTGAGACTGTGTTGAAGGATTTGCAAGAGGTACCTTAGATAACGCATTCCTTATGTAACGTCTTGTTATAATTAAATGGTTGTCGTTGATGTTTTCTGTCAAATTTGTTATTCATTGTTTTTTATTTTTTTCGTTTTCATTTCACTTCAGAATTGAATGCTTCTTTTTGTTGATTCATTGGGGTGTAAAAGCCTTGACCGAAGTACATTTTGTATGAAGCGCAGAAGCGGACAGTCAACGTTTTTATAATCCTTTGATGTTACAAAAAGAAGCGTTCAATATTTATAGTTACATTTTACACACAAAAGGGAGAGAGATTGTAGTTACAATATAAGGAACATATCCGATATCATCTGTAAAACGGTTATTCCATAACGGTAAACCAACTCGTGATAGCGTCCGTAAAATTTGCAAAGGAATGATTTCAACTTCACCTTTTGGAACTCTTTGTTTAATAGCTTCCTTGTGAGCAGCAACACTTTATCAAAGAAATCATGATAGGAAATTCAAGCCCAGGAATATCGTACCAATTGGGTGATATATACTCCGTATGCAGGCGCTGCTGCAATGTTGCTATTAAGAAATGAAAAGTTCAAAAATTTGGAACCTGAAATCATCTCTTGTATGTTGGATCCTTTATCACTAGTTCGAAGGGATAGTTGTGTTCAACATAGTAACCAATATATATATATTCCCATATATATACAACTCGTCTAAACATCAACTAACCTATGTTAGATCTGTAAATTTGCTTTCGCAAATTTTTAGTTTTGCCCTCGCCGGGATTCGGGATAAAGCTTTCGGTGGCCGTGTGTTACCTTCCTCGTCAGTTTTAATCTAGCGGCATACTACAGTACATGATATATAAGGCATGGAGATGTTATTGTTACAGATCAGCTCAATTATCTATAGTAAAGGACCCTACAAATTAATGCAAGATACAGTCACAGAAAATAATTATATTAATAAGTACGTCTGAGTCAGTGACAACCATACAACAGATTTATCCATCGGATCACCAGCAATGTACATTATGTATATACAACTCGTCTAAACATCAACTCAACAATGTTAGATATGTAAATTTGCTTACGCAAATTTTTTGTTCTTTCCTCGCCGGGATTCGAACCCATGCTACTGATATATCGTGACACCAAATCGCCTGCACTGTAGCCGTCCCGCTAGACCACACGACCACCTGGGCTTCACAATGATAAAGCTTTCGGTGGTCGTGTGTTACCTTTCCTTGTCAGTTTTAATCTAGCGGCGTACTACAGTACATGATATATAAGACATGAGATGTTATTGTTACAGATCAGCTCAATTATCTATAGTTAAGGATCCTACAAATTAATGCAAGATACAGTCACAGAAAATAATTATATATATTCCCATCACACGTTTTTGTTATAACAATTACAAAACACCACAAGAACATTTGCAGTGTTATAATTTGTCAGTGTATATAGTGACACCGAAAAAGAAATAAATATACCGTGTAATTATAAACTTAACAGCAAATGTTTCATGAACTGACATACTAAATAGTTATCAAAGGTACCAAGATTATAATTTAGTACGGCAGACGCGCGTTTCGTCTACATAAGACTCATCAGTGACGCTCATATCAAAATAGTTATAAAGCCAAACAGGTACAAAGTTGAAGAGCATTGAGGATCCAAAATTCCAAAAAGTTGTACCAAATACGGCTAAGGTAATCTATTCCTGGGATAAGAAAATCCTTAGTTTTACGATAAATTCAAAGTTTTGTATACAGGAAATTTATAAAAATGACCACATAATTGATATTCATGTCAATTGTTTAAACTACATATTAACTACACTGACAATAGTTTGACTCAATATGTTTTATAAATGTTGATAGATGAATAATTGTTGTTTATAACTAGCAGTTCTCTCGTTTCATATTCGTAACATAAACCAGTCGGTCCATTGATACCATCGTCTGCTTTTAGGACAACTTAGTGTTTTTGTCCGTCACTAGATATCTTATGTATGTTGTTAGATCCACCACCAGCTACATACACATCACCACGGTCGTCTATAGCCACACCAATAGGATTTTTCAAGTCAGGGCTGTCGTATATCTCATGTTCTTGTCCATCCGATGTAACAACGTAGACTTTATCACTATCAAAGTCTGTACAATACACATCACCATCTTTGTTTGGCAATTATTTCCCAAGGATGAAATGTTGTTATTATGGTATTCTGAACCTTACATTTGATATCCACTATTGTTAAAGTGTTATGTTTATTTTGTACAAAGATCTTATCCTTTACGGTTGTAATTCCATCGCAATTTCCTTCAATTCTAATTATTCCACCAGGCTTTAATGATGTCAGGTCAATGATCTGGATACCATCCCAACCTGAAGATACTACAGCATGGTTGTTGTCATACAAGGTAATGTGTTCTGGTGTATAATCCAAATTAATTATTTCGGGTTTAGATCCATCAAGTTGGCAAACATAAAGTTGTCTACCCCCGTCCTGACAAAGGAGTAACCTGTTACCAGGAATAAAGCAACCTCTATAAATATTCACTTCATTACCTAATTTTGTGGTCTGGAAGGAATGTGTCAATGATAATTTTCTTTCGTCACTGACAGAAACCTGACTTTGCTTAAAGATGTCTAGCATAGGCATTGGTACTAAGACAGGGTTATACCGTTATTGTACCTAAGTCCGGTAATATTTTTTTCATATTCGACTCTGACTCAGAAGGATGATATGCTAGTATAGGAACAGTAGTTGTTTGAATTTTTCTGATTTTTAATTCTTTTTGGTGAGTTTTTGAATCTAAAGATTTTAATGTCTGGAATGTATGGATTTCAGATGTATACTGCTTCAGAGATTTTAAATCGTTCTTCCATATTGACAGTAAGATGGCGCAGGACTTGATGTTACCTTTACTACGGGACACCGTCTCGGTACTGTATTTATACTTATTATCAATGTCTTTAAGTATATCTGGTTCTAACTTATCTAAATGAGCAATAACTTTCTGTTTGATTTTTGACACTCTTTGTTTGATTTTATTTCGACTTTCTGACAAATCTTCAAGTCTTAAATCAGTTTGACTCAGTATGTTCTCTGTAAAATAGGGACGAAAGATACCAAAGGGACATTCAAACTCATAAATCTAAAACAAACTGACAACGCCATGGCTAAAAATGAAAAAGACAAACTAACAACGCCATGGCTAAAAATGAAAAAGACAAACAAACAACAGCACACACGACACAACATAGAAAACTAAAGAATAAACAACACGAACCCCACCAAAAAACTAGGGGTTATCTCAGGTGCTCCGGAAGGGTAAGCAGATCCTGCTCCACATGCGGCACCCGTAACTTGACAAATGTTGTCTATCCTTCTCTGTAGATCAGAAATAGCGGTGCTATCTTTCACTCCCATAGCGGCATTTTCGAGCAAAATTATGGACTTGCAATTTTAATGTGATACCGGTACACATGAAACACAGATATCCTCATCATGTTGACAGCAGTATAGTACAAACTTTTGCTCGGAATGATTCTCACAGTTCGTGGACAATTTAACAAGCGAGGAGCTGAGTTGTTGTATCTCTTTCATTTGTACTACTTTGTGAGACGGAGATATTCTTTCATGAACTGTGGCACATGCCTTACATACAAGTCCACTGCAATCACTGCACCAGGGTACAGTTTTTATGTTTTCATCACTACACTGACAGCTCGTACAGTATTTACTGTCAGCCATTTCTAACCTGCATGAACAAAATGATATATTAGATATAATGAAATAGTGGCGTTTTATTTCGACTAATTTATAAAAAATGGTAGTAAAGATTAAACTACATATTTGTGTATTATTGTGAAATTCTTGTACATACATTTACTGTCAAATAAAGTTTTTAATTCGACAAATTATAAAAGAAAGATGACAGACCTTGCTTTAGAATATTTTCACGAAATTTGTTAAAGGTGCACTAGCTACGAAAAATATTAAAAATCAAAGATGTGATTTGTTTTGTTCAATACTAATGATAGTGAAATAGTGAAATAACAATTCACTTTTAGCAGCTAGAATGGTTCGATTTTGTCAAATTTAGCAAAGAAATATAGATGATGTATTATTTACTTCCAAGTGAATAATTGGACCTCATTGGATCCGTATTCATGTGAACTTCAGTGTAAACCCTTAGCTAGAGATGGATAACACATGCATTATGTGTGTTGGGTTATTTAAAGGAAAAGAATGTCAACATTGAATGTGAAACAAAAGTAGACTGATTCGATCCACAAAACATCATTCTTATATAGATAAAAACGATGATTAAAATATGTTTTTAATCTATAATATGAAATTAAGGTGTAATACCACCATTGATTTTCCCCTATTAGTCTTTGTTAAATTTGCACTTTTCAACAGAATCTCTAGAATTTATCTGTGTTTCAAAAAAAGAAATACTTGGCATGAGTAAAGTTTTATCCTGTCCAGTACTATAGAAAAAAATACCTTAAAATTGAGAATGGAAATGGGGAAGGTGCCAAAGAGACAACAACCCGAACATCAACAACAGCAGAAGGTCACCAACAGGTCTTCAATGCAACGAGAAATTCCCACACCCAGAGGCGTCCTTCAGCTGGCCCCTAAACACGTATATACTAGTTCAGTGATAATGAACGCCATACTAAACTCCAAATTGTACACAAGAAACTAAAAATAAGGCCAGAGGCTCCTGACTTGGGACAGGCGCAAAAATGCGGCGGGGTTAAACATGTTTGTGAGATCTCAACCCTCCCCTATACCTCTAGCCAATGCAGAAAAGTAAACGCATAACAATACGCACATTAAAATTCAGTTCAAGCGAAATCCGAGTCTGATGTCAGAAACTTTAACCAAAGAAAATAAACAAAATGACAATAATACATAAATAACATCAGACTACTAGCACTTAACTGACATGCCAGAAAAATTATGTCTTCATCATATGAATATCAGGCACAATCCACCCCGTGAGGGGTTTCGTATCATACCATCAAAACATATATGAGAAGAACATAACCCGTGTCATGCCAACAACTGGTTTTTAAATTAATGTGTTTAGTTCAGATGCAAAGACCCTACAAGTGAATCAATAAATAACGCCAAAATATGCAATCTTTAATGACCTGACAACAGTATAGTAACTATATCCCTTCTTAATAAGTCTATTTAAAGGTTTTGTTAGCTTCTGAGGTGAATACTGACATTTGTGTGCTTTATAAAGAATATTTCCATAAAATATTGGATGTGAAATACCTGAACGTATAAGAAGTCTGCATGTTGAATTATATTTACGAATGATGTCCTTAACATTTCATTGCATATAAGAAAATAACCATCACTGGAAGTTAACCAATCAAATTTCTCCCCTTATTTTATCTGTGTACAAGGTTTAGTCACCATATCTGTGTACAAGGTTTAGTCACCATATGCATGTAACCTCAAGATTACAAGATATTCTATAGAAATCCCAAATAAAAAAATAATGGTGCTTTGAAATACCCAAGACATATGTTCATGACACAGACATTTTTTACTGCAAAATAATATAGAATTAATTACCTACAACTGTCAAATTCAAGGGAATATTTTTTTCGACCTATTTTCGTATACAACCGGATGTGACGTACCATGATTTTGTGGTATAAAGTAAAATCACAAAAATACTGAACTTAAGAGGAAAATCAATTCGGACAGTCCATAATCACATGGCAAAATCAAATAACAAAACGCATCAAAAACGAATGGACACCTAAAGAAGACATTATTGTTTAATAAACTGATTGTGACTTCTTTACTTTGTAATAATGGTTATTTCAAGCATTTCTGTCAAGTTTTGTCATAATTAGTTCAATAGTTTGAGAAAAATCTGGTATAATGAAAGACGACATCTACTGCGATTCGAGCAAAATTTCTTCTACAAATCCAAACCAAGCTGCATCAAGATAGAAAAAAGTAAAATCATAAAAATTTTACATGTATAATTATGAGCCATTTTTAAAAGTCTTATATAATCATATTTATTTTTTACTGGTTTTGAGAACTTTATGAATATAGTGTGAACCAATAAATGATCAAACATTTATCTTATCTGCCTACAAACAGTTGAATATGAGACTCAAATGATTTTAGGAAGATAAATACCACTAATTGACCTCTTTGTCTTCTTTATAAGGTCTCATTGGTTAATTTATACCTCTCATTTCCTCAAAATTTCAACTTTTCAGGCCAATAAGTAAAAATAATGTCAAAATAAAACCGGATGTGACGTTCCATGATTTGATTACACCTTAAAAAGACTATGAAAAATCATATTGAACGAGTTTATTATCTATTCATATCTATTCATATCTATATTTATGTTTTTATCGCTTGTATGACCTTCGGTGAATTTCGGAGGTCATTTCGATAGTTTTGGATTTTTTGTTAGATTTTCGGAATATTCTGGTTTTATCCATTTGAATGCCTTAAAAGTTTTTGCCCATTGACCCCCATTTTTCTTTTTATAAATCTTTTGCATGTATAATTATAAGCCTTTTGTAAAAGTCTTATAAAATCATATTTATTTTTTACTGGTTTTGAGAACTTTAACTTGTCAATGATAAAGCAATAAAAAATCAAGAGAGAACATTTTCTCTCCAAAATTTCAATGGCTATTATCTCGAAACAAGCATATTGACCTCTATATATTTTTGGCTTTTTTGATTCTTTAATTAATCCCCTATCAATATATACTAGTTTTATGAAAGGCTATTTATTTTGAAACTGAGTAGCGAACTTCTTTAAGTACATTTGTACCTGTCTTTGTAAAATAATGAGGAGGGTGATTCATGACATGTCACAGACGTTATTTTTTTCCCTTTTATCATAAGAACATTGGTTAATACGTAAAATTCTGTCTTTATTATCTCTGTATAATGTTTGTTAACCGTCAAAACAACTCTTTGCCTGAATATAGGTGAAAAAGACCTTTTGAAAATTGAAAATAAGGGAATTTAAAGTCCCATAGAAATAAGTTAATAAAAAAAGTCAATAAGGGTTTTACAGTGTTAACAAACAAAACCCGAAACTATTCAAAAACGTAAAAATTTTGAATTTACTAATTTGTTTACTTCAATAGCAAACATTGGAAAATGTGTTCAAATTCGAAAATGTAAAACTTCAAAACATTTTAAATTTTAAATCTGGTTACCTCCGAAGACCAACAGTACCATGACATCTCATTGACATTTTAAAGACAACATTTTATACATTCATAAAAGAAAAAGAAAATGGTATGTTTTTTTTTTTTTTTTTGTTTTTTTTTAAATTATTTTAGAAATTGTTTTAGTAAACAATTGTCCATTTTCACGAAAAACTAGATTGCCAAACAGATGTATAATCAAACATTTTTAACTTAAAAAGATTAAAAAAAAGATTCCATTTATATGTGAATTTCTGAAACAACTTTGTGAATTTTCAATGAAAAAATATGATTGATAGAGATATGTTAGTACAGAAGGAAAACTTTTCTCTCTGGGTATGGTGCCCCCCTTTTTTGGATTTTTTTTTGTTTTAAAATTATCGAATTATCAAAAATTAAATAGGTGATATTCAATTGTAAACATTTATGGCATTTAGGCATGAAATTTCTTCAACTAGAGCTTTTATGTCTTTTATCATACATATATTATAAATATAGTGTATTTGATGTTTACTATCAATTGCAATAGGTTACTACAAGTAGTCACTGGTATATTATAAAGAGTTTTATATATAAGGGGGCACGGAAGTAATTGCTGGTTCAAAAGGAATTATGATAGCCTTTTTAGAATTTTCACCACTTGAAGTACTTTCATTCTACTATTCAGAAATGAATTTGAATATCTTTCATGACCAATTAATTAATTTTTTTTTATATCTTTAAAAACCTACGGCCACTAGAGCGTTTAGGTCTTTTATCAGGCAGTGAATACAATATTTAAAAAAAATTATCAAAAATTCATTTTCATATGATGTAAAATTATTTCATATTTTTCTACACCTGATTCACAACTCAGTTTGGGAAATTTTCTTCATTTGATACTGTATTTTTGTCCAATCACACTGTTCAGATACATTGATCATACAGTGAATACATTATTTAAAATTCTCAAAAATTCATATTCAGCTGTATGTAAATAAACTCATCATAGATACCAGGACTAAATTTAGAATATACTATTTATAATAGTTTCATATTTTTCTACACCTGATTCATCACTCAGTTTGGGGAAATTTTGTTAATTTGATGCTGTACTTTTACTACCGTGCTACCTTCAGTGTAGTAATTATAGTATGAATATGTTGATGGTATACAGGAAAACAAAAAATATCAGTCTTTGGAAAAAAGTGGAGGGCTAAAAAAATGTCCTGTCCTCAAGTACGTATGACTTTTGATACCTTTTTACAAAAAAATATCCTACAACAGTTTGCATTCGCTCTATAAATGCCCGCCATTTCGCGGGTGTGTTCAAGCAATAATTAAACCAACTGAGGTACAGAAATGTTCATACAACAGCATGCTACATATAAGTAGATACGTCCTATTACACAAACAATCAATAACAAAAATGTAACATAAAAAACATGAAAAACATAAAAAAAAAAACATAAAACATATAATATTTCCAAAGCTTGTGGATCATACAGACACATTTATGTCAAGAAAGATCTAAATAGAAATAGAAATACTATATACTATGGTCGACACACATTATTTGAATAATAAATGGTTGAATTGATTTACCATTTTAATAAATCCTTTGTAAAACTTCGTTACACAAAATGATTACAGACATAATGTGTGAACATGCATATATTTAAGGAATGTAATTGCTCCTTTGTATCATATTTTTTGTTTCAAATTTGAATAAAATTGAGAATGGAAATGGGGAATGTGCCAAAGAGACAACAACCCGACCATAGAAAAAAACAACAGCAGAGGTCACCAACAGGTCTTCAATGTAGCGAGAAATTCCCGCACCCGGAGGCGTCCTTCAGCTGGCCCGTAAACAAATATATACTAGTTCAGTGATAATGAACGCCATACTAATTTATATACATAACACGTTTTTTGTTTTCTTTATAACAAAAACCAATATTGTGTTTCCCAATTGCTTAACAATAAATAGTTTGTGCATACATCAACCCACATAATGTAAAAGTAAAGACCATTGATATGCATCAAATTTCATATCGCATATCTACTTTTAATTCTTAAATACATATAAACAGCAGGGTATGTTAAATAAAATTCATGCCAGTAGCTTCAAACATGGCCTTATGTGTATGCTATGATAAACTTAGGCTAGCGCTTCAAATCTGTATATTTTCCTATACGCCATTTGCATATACCTTCAAATATTTTGGCCACGAGCATCACTGAAGAGACATGTATTGTCGAAATGCACATCTGGTGCAGGAAAATTGGTACCGTTAATGTTATTTAATCCTTCAACGCCTGGATACTGCGATTGAAATTCAAAAAAGAATGTTACTTACCTTCCTTTCTGTACATTCGATTTCAGTAGGAATTCCCGTCTGAATAAAGGGAGACGATTTTTACAGTTTTGAATTGAATTGTTCTTAACATTTAAATTGTGTACGAAAGTAATGAATTCAACAATTTAGTCTAAAGGTCTTTAAACCTTTGATCATCTGATCTGATATTTTATTTTGTTTACTTTTAAGAATATACAAGGGGGTAGTTCCCTCAATTTCACCAAATTTGCCCCTTTAAAATCTGTGTAATACCTATATCTATTCTGTAATAAATCAATATCACACATTCCCCAGTCTTTTATCCCACATACAAGTGTACTTTTTTATATTTGTCACATATGCAGCAGACAGAAGCTATTCGTATAACTTATTGTGATTGTTAGAGGCCAAGGGAATATTGTTATTCCAGGATATTTTTCTGCCATTCACAATATTACATATTGGTTTGAAACAGTCGTCTCCGAATTTTTTAAATGATTATATTTATATTATTTTCTATTTTGTCAGACTGCTTTAGGTTCTTTTTGTTGTTTTTAGATACATTAAAAAAACTGCGAAATTTGCCTTAAAACATTGCAAGGGTAATAACTCCAAAATAGTCTTGAAAGTGTTGGATAATAAAAGCTGATTGACATAAATATTGATTCTTTGAATTTATTCATGTCTTTGAATTAACAGTTGTTATCATAATGTCACATGAGTGTGTCTTTTTTTATACAAAGGGATCTTTCCGTATTAGGTATTTCAAAGATGTTAGATGTTTTCCTTGAAAATGAATAACTAATTTCAGGAATCATTTTAATAATAGGTCTAAATCTTCTTATATATAAAAACAACAACACCAACATACCAAATGAAAACAACATTTTGAAATTGTAAAATACAATCGTTTTCCCATAAAAGACAAGTTATATTTTACCGCGATACAAATTCAACTGATATTGGGTACGATATTTTGATTGATTTAAAGAACTATGTGAATTGTATAGAGCCAAGTTACTCACCTGCATCTTCAACAATTGCCACTTTTTGGTATAAGTCATAATGAAAGAGGCAATAATTCTATAAAGAGTTAAAAGGTAAAATAACACAAAAAGGAACGCCATTGTAAATTCTAAATGGAAAGTCCTTAATCAAATGGCAAATGACTTAGCCCAGGCATTTTCTGGTGAAGAATTTGATAGATTGGACCTGGTTTATAACTAGCCAAACCTCTCAATTGTGTGACAATCGCATAAATTTTCATTATATTAACAACAACGCGTGAACAAAACTAAGACGTACCTTACAACATGATTATTTCTATTTACTTGTGTAAGTTATTTCATTTGGTGACATTTTGTCCCAAGGTTATGGTTATCTTTCTGATATTGATTTACATCTCACTCCGTTTTTTGTCAGTTTTGTATTAACATAGTGTAAAAATCAAATTTATTCGTTCTTTGTATATCAACTTGTATTTGTTAATATGTCTAATGATTGAGTTAAGCCATTTAAATTGATATTAGATATGTGTCTTTCTTTTTTGCTTTTGTTTATAATATAGAATGGACAGAGTGGCTGGTAAAAAAAAAAAACATTCAGCTGGATACAACGACCAATCAGATTTAGTCATACTATTATTCCGAATACCATCTTATGGCTGCGCACGTTTTACTCAATTGCTTATTGTAATCTAGACTATTATCAAACTACATATAAACTTACAAAACATTAGGTTTTGTTTTGCGGAATCTCCAGAGGCACCAACGCAAATATTCATTTGGACTAAAACCATCAAAATAATTTCAATTGCAAACAGAAGGAAGCACAGGTGATTGATGATAATCATAGGACTTAATTCGCCCAACAGTCGTCAATGCTTCCTATATAAGTTGACAATGCAAATAACTAACTGAATTTTCACAAGTTACTTTAGTCAGCTGGTGTAGATGTTAATAAACAGTAAACCAAAAACGAATAGCAAAAGATAATTTTTAAATTCTATCATTGATAAAATTTATTTGAATCTATCGTGCTGTAAAAAAAATAAAAAAGATACTAGAATATACAATAAAACACCATTATATTTTAGTCCAGTGTCTGTTTTAATGTCCAGAAACAGAAATATCTAAAACATCACATCTCATTTCACAAGAAATTTAATATCCTTGTATATAAGTTTCTGTCATTACTAACAGGAACTGAAAAATAAAACAAATGAAAGATTAAACATTGTTCTGAATGGTATAATTAATAAGATAATCGTCTTTCAACTCTCAATTATATAGCACAACATGTTTTTTTTTCTTCAAATCTAATATTCTAACGAGTTATGTACATTTGTACAACGAGGTATATACCTTAGCCATATTTGGCACCACGTTTTGGAATTTTGGATCCTCAATGCTCTTCAACTTTGTACCTGTTTGGCTTTATAAATACTTTAATATGAGCGTCACTGATGAGTCTTATGTAGACGAAACGCGCGTCTGGCGTACAAAATTATAATCCTGGTACCTTTGATAACTATATATAATTATCTGTTAATTTAAGATTTACATATCATCAATAACTACATGTACTTAGTTACATAAATTGAAATATATTTGTTGCCTGTTTATCCTTGTTTTATTTTACCATATCACGTTGACAATCTTTCTTTCAGATCTTAAACTAATTAAAAGATTTGAAGTTTCATGAATAATACGTTATTGCACAGGCAATTGCACCAGATTTTTTTAAAGATAAATAGATACGTATATAGTAAAGAAAAAGGTCTGGGAATAGAGATGGTGCTTTATTTGTTTAAACACTAGAACCACTGTTGTTAAATTTGAATTTCGTGGTGTTTTTGTGAATGATTAATTTATTATCACTTTTCAGTATGAAATAGATTGATTTATCATAACTTAACAACCAGGGTCAAATATATCATTCATATTCAAGTAGATTGATTACTGCTTATAGTTTATAGATGTATAGCTTCGTTTAATTTGGATTGTTTCGGTCTCTTTTTTCCTGTTTTCGGTGGCCTTATGCTGTTTTCTGCTCCTTGGTCGGACGGATAATAGTCTCTTTGACAGGTTCTCCGTTTCGAGTTACAATTTTGTCGGAAAATAGTAATTCGAAAATGAGATTAACAAATTTTCATTTTCATAATTCTTGTTTTTGCGTCATCGCAATTAACATGTTGTTAAAAAAAAACAAAAACAAACCCATTATTTATCAGTAGGTTTGGCTTCTTTTTTTTCATCGGCCTAGGAATGTATATTTATTTGGTGCATTACATTAACGTAATTTTGATATATTCTTGATTTTGTTAACATAAGCATGCAAAGTACGACGATTTTTCTATAAATTACCTTTTCTCGCAGATGTAATTTATCTTATTCGTACACGTCTGATCATTCCAAAAGTAATTTGCTGAAGCCAACATCTGGAGGCAGTTTTGACCATAGTTATTATCAGGCTTCTTTAGTGCCCAGTTTTTGTGTTGTTCTAAAGTGTTGCCTGATGTCCAACGCCACTGTCCTTCACTTGCCTCATCTGACGCACCCAACCACCAATCTGTTTCAATATATACATATATATATATATATATAATCACCATCGACATTAATGAATTTATGTATTTTCCTTTTCTGCTACCTGCTTGTAATGAAAAAGAAAATGTAATGAATGGCGCTTTAAAATAGTCAAATAAAGATCTCAATGAAAATTTTGAAATGACCTGCAAGATAATTGATAGCTGAATTAGTAACAAAAGAAACACGTTCTTGTTTAGCATTGTAAGCACTTTATCCAAGAATAAGTATATGTTTGAATAAAAGAAAAACCGTCTAAATTTCATCTTATACTTTTTCCAAAGACAATAATTTATTCAATTCATCAAGAAATTTCCAAAAGGCATAGTCTGTCCAAGATAAGTAAACATAAAAGTACTAGTAAACGTATAAATATTCCTGACCACTGTCTAATAATTACACGATCATTACTTCGAATATTTGTTTTTTTAAATAAATAATGTGCCCATGTACGTCAGACGATTTTCCAACAAGAATGACTTGACATTACACTAAGTAATCTTCGAAGTTAAAGTCAGTTGACCCATATTCGACAGCTTACAATCTTTAACACTGTCTTGCACTGCTCTGAAAAAACCTGAGTAATTCCTTCTTCCAGTTAAGTGCAAATATGAAAAATTCCAAATTTTAATACGTTTTTAATGTTTTATGCTTGTGTACTTTGTTTTGCAAAATTTGAGTGAAGTAGTATATAGCACAATCAATGACAGTAATGTATACAAAGTACAAGATTGTCGCTTCCCATACAATGACAGTAATGTATACAAATTACAAGATGATCGCTTCCTATACAATGACAGTAATGTATACTAAGTACAAGATGATCGCTTCCCATACTATGACAGTAATGTATACAAAGTACAAGATGGTCGCTTCCCATACAATGACAGTAATGTATACAAATTACAAGATGATCGCTTCCCATACAATGACAGTAATGTATACAAAGTACAAGATGGTCGCTTCCCATACAATGACAGTAATGTATACAAATTACAAGATGATCGCTTCCTATACAATGACAGTAATGTATACAAAGTACAAGATGATCGCTTTCCATACAATGACAGTAATGTATACAAAGTACAAGATGATCGCTTCCCATACAATGACAGTAATGTATACAAAGTACAAGATGGTCGCTTCCCATACAATGACAGTAATGTATACAAATTACAAGATGATCGCTTCCCATACAATGACAGTAATGTATACAAAGTACAAGATGGTCGCTTCCCATACAATGACAGTAATGTATACAAATTACAAGATGATCGCTTCCCATACAATGACAGTAATGTATACAAAGTACAAGATGATCGCTTCCCATACAATGACAGTAATGTATACAAAGTACAAGATGGTCGCTTCCCATACAATGACAGTAATGTATACAAAGTACAAGATGATCGCTTCCCATACAATGACAGTAATGTATACAAAGTACAAGATGATCGCTTCCCATACTATGATATCCCAAGATTAACTGATTCGTCTCTCAATGTTGCTAGGGTTTTGTTTATTGTGAGGCATTTAAAGAGTGGTATCGGGGCGGTTGGGCTTAATCTATTTCATACAAAAGATAAGTTTTTTTTTTTGATAATTTGATTTAACATACCTCCACCTTTTTGACGAGCTTGATTTTTCAACCATTGTCCTTCATCACGAGTTTGAACCTCTGCTAATATTGCACTAAAATACCTGCAATCTTCCTTCATTGTTAGAATATTAAAGAAGGTTAAGGTAATTACAGTTTATCTATAAATATCCAAACTGTAACGATCGCTTGTGGGGCATGGAGAGTTAACATTTTTTTTAAATGCAGGCAAGATTGAAGTTGAAAACAAATGTTTGACCAACAAAGTTTGAATTTTTCGAAAAACTAAGGATTTTCTTGTCCCAGGAATAGATTACCTTAGTCGTATTTGGCACAACTGTTTGGAATTTTAGATCCTCAATGCTCTTCAACTTTGTACTTGTTTGGCTTTATAACTTTTTTGATATGAGCGTCACTGAGCAGTCTTGTGTAGACGAAACGCGCGTCTGGCGTACTAAATTATAATCCTGGTACTTTTGATAACTATTAAATGTACTTAATGAAAAAAATAGCGAGATGACAAAGACATGAAGAATACATATGATGTTTCGAATGTTTCTATATTCGTAATCTATGTCGTTACGATGAATAATAAAAATCAGGATAACCAGACACATAAAAGATAGAAAAGAGTCAATGAATATCCATTCTTAATTTCTAACTGATGGTTTGATAAAGTGACGGACAATAGAAAGTTATGTTTATCTATTTTTAAGACAACTCGATAGGCATCGCACGTTGATGTAAGCAGATTGTTTTGTAAGATTCATTTGTCTGATTATAATCAATAAACGATCTTAGCCATCACGTTGACCATCAGTGTCCTTATATATAAGAATCTGGAAGAGGTTTACAGAACAGAGAATAATGAGAAAAAATGTCCAGAATAAATGGAGAAAAAAAGATAGACAAAATCATGATTATTAGAGAATAATGGGGTGCTGAAATATGAAGAATAGACAATAATGGTCAAAACAAATAAAGGATAGAAAAAAATTGTCTAAAAATCTAAAAAAATAATAAAATGAAACAGACCCCAATTCAATCCCTCAAATATGAAAAAAATATATGGAGTATATACGTCAATGAGAAAGTAATCCAGCGACGCCAAATTCACCAAAAAAAAACAATTAAAGTAACTACAAATATATTAAATCAGCAAACAATAAGACAATGGTTCAACAGCATGTCAAATACTAAATCGCACAAAGGTGAGAAAGGTTAGGGACATTAAACATAATTGCATATCACGGCTTTGTGACGTCAAATGCACTGAAACAGCCTTCAGAATAAATTCATCAAAGATACCGGGATTGATATTTTATAGTTGCGTCAGACTCGTGTTTCGTCTACAAAAGTTCAAAAAAAAAAAATAAAAAGGACCTCAAGTACGATGTTGAAGAACATTGAGGACCAAAAATTCCAAAACGTGTTGCAAAACACAGCTAAGGTAACCTATTCCTGATGTAATCTATTCCAGAACAACTTTGACCCAGACACATCACCGACGGCCTAATAATTATATAAACCGACGTTGATAATAAGTTTGACCCAAACTTATCAAATTATCTTCTGGTTTACTGTTGAAACAAAGAAAACACGTAACAAAAAACATAGAGTAATCGTGGACAGATATACTTGTACATCTCAACAACAAAAAGACACTAAGTACAGTTCTGAGAGTACTCGCAGCTACTGATACATGTATAATACATTCTATGCATATCTACAAGCTTACGGTACAATTGTCGCACTTAAGTTGTAACATATATTTCGTAAAGGGAGAAAAAGGGGGGGGATACTTTTATTCATCAAGCCTTAATCTTATCATTCGTTTCCCCCATCATTACTCGGGTTGTTCCCACCAAATGAAACCCACCGGCTGAGCAGTACACCTTGGCTTGTGTAAGGGCAGGGCAAACTAATTATAATGTCTCAAAGTGCCAATAATTCTTTTCTAAATATCATTATCCAATTTAATATAAATACTCTATTCTTTTCTAAATCTCATTATCCAATTTAATATAAATACTCTAATCTCATTTTTTTCACATTTATGCATAAAACATGGTAAAATATAAAAACTATAAATATATATATACAGGTAACAAAAGTTTCGTATAAAAAAAGTTCTTTTCCCTCTTTCTAAGACTGTTTTACGCTTGACGAAAGCAAGATTGATAACGTCTTCTCTCGCATTGCACGACGTCGCTGATAATTTCTCCTCTCACATTTGGACATCGCTGATGATGCCTGGTCTCGTTTTAAAGCCTTAATACGAGAATTGCGGAGCAACAGATCAGAGTTATATATTCGTAGGGAAGGACAATAATCGGTTCATATCAACGCTAAATTCAAAAACCTTATATATTTCTAATGTAATTTTTTTTAAATTGGATGTTTTAAAAGGTCAAAGATGATTTTGCTTTGTTGGTGTATTAAAGCTAATGATCTTGTTCTTTCTTTTTTTTTTTTTTAGCTCCAAGTTGTTTTTTGTTGTTGATGTTTCTATAAATTGTTGACATATATAATTACCTCGGCATCTTTCCATGTTTTGACAGTTGTTATAAAGATATAGTAATGACCATGGAAATTTTTCCAACCATCTTTTAGTAAGCCACATGGTTCTGAAATAAAAGAAAAAAATACATTACATTCTTTAAAATTTCTTCTACTTTGTCCATTCAGTCCGCGCATTAATTATATGTGTACCGATTATTACAAAACTTCCGCGTATTTTAAAAGTATATGTTTCCCGATTATTACAAAACGTCCGCGCTTTAAGTGTATGTGTACCGATTATAACAAACGTCCATGCATTAAGTAAATGTGTACCGATTATCACAAAACGTCCATGCATGCCATTGAGTATACATAGTCAACATGAACCGATTGTCACAAAACCAAAATGCATTTAGGAAACGTGAACCGATTATCACAAACACCAATGCATTAAGGAGATGTGAACATATTATCACATTTTAAGTATATGTTATTCGATTATCACAAACGCCAATGCATTAAGCAGATGTTAACCAATTATCACAAACGCCAATGCATTAAGTAGATGTAACCCGATTTTCACAAACGCCAATGCATTAAGTAGATGTTAACCGATTATCAAACATCGTTCATGCCAACAATAACTGTGTAGCAATTATCACTAAACGGCAGCGTATTCTGAAGACGTGTAACGATTAACGTTAAAAGCCAATTAATAAGTAACTGTGTATCAACTATCAAACAAAAACATTCATTAAGTTCATGTGAACTAAGATCATTCTTTAAATGCATAAAGCTGATCTGATTACCAAACAACGTACACATGGTACAGGCATTCAACAAAGTTAAACCGATAATCAAAATTCAAACATGCATTACGTGAAAGTAAACCGATTATAATAAAACACAAATGCATTTAGTAAATGTGTACCGATTATCATTAAACACACAGGCATTAAGTAAACGTGTTTTGAGATTACAGTAAAAACAAGACTCGAATATATAATGTAACATGTTTGAACTACAACTATTGAACTACCAGTTGTCCAACAATGTCGTTATGTGGAAGATTAAATCAAAATAATATTGAACTCCGAGGAAATTTCAAAAACAGAATTAGAAATTGTCAATATTCCTGACCTGGTGCAGGAATTTTCTTCTGTAGAAAATGGTGGATTAAACCTGATTTTAAAGCTAGATGAACCTCTCACTTGTATGACAGTCGCATCAAATTCCATTATATTGATAACGATGTGTAAACAAAAGAAACAGAGATAATAGATAAAAATGTCAAACATAGTGTCCAGCAGTCAATATTGGGATATAATAACCTTATTAAAGCACTATAAAACAAACAAATATGAAACAAATAAGCCCAAAATTGAATGTAGATCAAGCAGATTATCAAAAATGAAAGACAAGAATTCACAAATTTGCCATAGTACAATAACACAATAACGGGATGTATTTAAGTACAAAGCCACGTCATGTATGTACAAATGGACAAAGCACAGTAGCAAAAATGATGACAAGAATCCGAGAATTATAGAACAATAACACAATGAGAGTTATAAAAATACCGAGCCACGTCAAACGAATAAATAATAAATAAAAACATATTAAACAGTAAAAGTAATAATAAATAGTAAAATTACAAAAATACTGAACTTAGAGAAAAATCCAATCGGAAAGTCCATAATCACATGGCAAAATCAAATAACAAAACACATCAAAAACGAATGGACAAGAACTGTAAAATTCCTAACCTGGAATATATATAGACATATAAAAGAATAGTATAACGTTATTAAGATGATAAACAACGTCAGTACCTATAATATATACTTGAAGACCATCGTGTATTATTTGCGAAGTTGATACGGAGTATTTATCAACAAGATATTGGTACCCTCCGATGAACTTTAATTTTTTTTTTTAGAAAAATAAAAAGACGTTCTTTGACATATCCATTGTTCATCAACTTTCTGTTTAGACAATGGTGGCGTTTTAAAAAGCCAGATTAGGAGCTGCAGGTTCCTGAATACCGAATAAGTAGTGATGTATTCTCTTATTTCAATACTCCAATTTATTTGAAATTATATTAAAATATGTAGTTGTCATTTCACTTACCGGTTTGTATTCGTAATACTTACTATCAACAGTGAGGGTTGTAAATACACTTTGCCCCGTCCCAGCCTCATTTTCAGCTAAACACTGATACTGTCCAGCATCTCTTAAACCAGCATTATTAATGGTCAAAGATGGAAAAGAAGGTGTACTTCCACTATATTTGAATTTATTGGTTTGTATCAGAGTGACGTCATTGTCAATTGTTCTCTTCCAAAAGACGTTACTTATATTTGTAGTAGATGATACAATGCAGTTTAAAGTTACAGAACTTGCTGCTTTTACTGTGTAACCTGACTTCAAAACAGTCACTGTAGGTACACCTAAAATATAATTTATAGGAGACAATAAAATCGATATACATAGGCCACTTAGTGCCCATGAATATCTGATCTTTAAAAAATATTCTTGAAGGTTGGTATCTAACATTTAATATCAAGTACTAAAAATGATTGTCCTGCTGCAATGCATAATTGGTTTTTAAACCGTATCCATAATGCATGGGCTATCCCAAAATGTCAATGCATTTAGAAATGTGAACCGGTTATAACTTAAACACACATGCCTTAAATAAATAATATATAAACCGATTATCAAAAATAAATGCCTATGAATTATGTATAATTTATGTTTACCGGTGCTTATTTTCGTAAAATATCAATACATAGAGTACATGTGTGCCGATCATCACAAAAACTCCCTGCATTACGTACGTAAGGAAAATCTGAACCGATCACAAGAACAAAACACTATGCATAAAGTACATTTGTACCATTTATTACAAAAAGCTTACAGCCTTATTTAGATGTGTACTTATGTTCACGATATGTCTAGTAAATATGAACCGATCATCACTTAAACGCACATATATTTAGTAAATGTGTACCAATTATCACATATCACCTTTGCATTCAATAAATTAAATGTGTACTGATTGTCACAAAACATCCATTCATTACGGAGTAAATGTGAACCGATTATCACAAAACATTAATTTATTACTGACTATATATAAACTGATTATGAAAATACGAACACGCATACAGTAAATGTGAAAGAATAATCACAAAACGTAGATGCATTATATTAAAGTAAATGAGAACCGATTATCACAAAACGTGCATGCATTTAGTATAACATTAACTTCTACATTAATTTATACCGAGATATAAGTACAATAAAAGCAAATCAAAGATGAAATCACCAAGTTATTAGACGATCGCATATATCTACTACTAGTCCACTGATATATTGTAATACTTACTATCAATAGTGACGATTGCAAATGCACTTTGTCCAGTTCCAGCAGCATTTTCAGCAAAACACTGATACTGTCCAGCATCTCTTAAACCAGCATTATTAATGGTAAGAGATGGAAAAGAAGGTGTACTTCCACTATATTTGACGGTATTGGTCTGTACCACACTGACTTCTTTGTTGACTGTTCTCTTCCAATAAACTTTTTCTATATTTGAACTGGATGATGCAATGCAGTTTAAAGTTACAGAACCTCCCGGTTTAACAGTGTAAGCAGACTTCGAAATAGTTACGGCAGGGACATCTGAATTATAATAAACAATCAAATTTATACTGATAGGCCAGTGTTAACGAATGTAGACTGGTCGTTATATTGTTTTCTTGAAGATTGGTATATGTAATATTTGATATTGGTTGCCCTGTAGCAATACATTTATAAATGAAATTTGAACTGTGTCTATATTGCGTGGGATATATCACAAAACGTCAATGCATTTAGAAAATGTAAACCGATTACAAGAACAAAACGTTCATGCATTAACTTGATGTGTACTTATTATCACAAAACGTTCATTTATTACTGAGTACATCTACCACTTGTCAACTTCTTGTCATCCTATATATATGTACTAGTATTGTAATACATACTACCAACAGTGACGATTGTAAATCCACTTTGTTCAGTCCCAGCCTCATTTTCAGCAAAACACTGATACTTTCCAGCATCTCTTAAACCAGCATTATTAATGGTCAGAGATGGAATCGAAGGTGTACTTCCACTATATTTGAATTTATTGGTCTGTATCACAGTGACGTCATTGTTAATTGTTCTCTTCCAATAAACTTTTTCTATATTTGTAGTAGATGATACAATGCAGTTTAAAGTTACAGAACCTCCCGGTTTAACAGTGTAATCTGGCTTCGAAATAGTTACGGCAGGGACATCTGAAATATAAGAGACCATAAAATCGACACTGGTAAGCCTGTGTTTACGAAAGTAGACTAATTGTTATATTGTGTTCTTGGAGGTTGATATATAACATTTAATATCAAATATTAACATTGATTGCACTGTTGTAATACATATATAAATGGATTTTAATCCCTGTTCACGAATGTGACCTACCAAATTAGAGTATTTACCGGATTTGTAATAATATAAGCAACACGACGGGTGCCACATGTGGAGCAGTATCTGCGTACCCTTCCGGAGCACCTGAAATCACCCGAGTTTTTGGTGGGGTTCGTGTTGCTAAGTCTTTAGTTTTCTATGTTATGTCTTCTGTACTATTATTTATCTGTCTTTTTTTATTTTTTAGCCATGGTGTTTCAGTTTATTTTCAATCTATGAATTTGACTGTCTCTCTGGTATCTTTCGACCCTCTTCTATATTGCGTGGGGTATTGTATTTCACAAAACGACAATTTATTGCTGCGTAAAATGTGAACACATCATCACAAAAAGCACATGCGTAAGGTAAATGTGAACCCATTATGACTAAAACGCATATGCATAAGGTAAATGTTAACCCATTTTGACTTAAACGCACATGTATAAGGTAAATGTGAACACATTATGACTTAAACGCACATGCATAAAGTAAATGTTAACGGATTATCACAAACAGACATTACTTGTATGTTAACCGATTATCACAAAATGACCACGCATTGCTGCGTAAAATGTGGACTGATTATCACAAAACATGATGGTAAAAAAGATATTATTCACACAACGCCATGCACTTATTACTGAGTAAATGTGAACCGATTATCACAAAATGAACATGCATTAAGTAAATGTGAACCGATTATCACAAAATGGACATGCATTAAGTAAATGTGAACCGATTATCACAAAACGCTCATTCATAAACAAGTATTAGTTTATCGAGATAAGAGTATAATAACTAGAGGCTCTAAAGAGCCTGTGTCGCTCACCTTGGTCTATGTGCATATTAAACAAAGGACACAAATGGATTCATGACAAAATTGTATTTTGGTGATGGTGATGTGTTTGAAGTTCTTACTTTACTGAACGATTTTGCTTCTTACAATTATATCTATAATGAACTTTGCCCATTAGTAACAGAGAACTATATTTGGTAAAAATTTACATAAATTTACCAAATTAATGAAAATTGTTAAAAATTGACTATAAAGGGCAATAACTCCTTAAGGGGTCAATTGACCATTTAGGTCATGTTGACTTATTTGTAGATCTTACTTTGCTGAACATTATTGCTGTTTACAGCTTATCGCTATCTATAATAGTATTCAAGATAACCAAAAACGGCAAAATTTCTTTAAAAATTACCAATTGGAGGGCAGCAACCCAACAACCAGTTGTTCAATTCATCTGAAAAATTCAGGGCAGATAGATATTGACTTGATTAACAAATTAACTTCTTGTCAGATTTGCTCTAGATGCTTTGGTTTCATAGTTATAAGCCAAAAACTGCATTTTACCTCTATGTTCTATTGTTAGCCGTGGCGGCAATCTTGGTTGAATGGCCAGTTCATCGGACACATTTTTCAAACTAGATACCCCAAAGATGATTGTGGCCTAGTAGTTTCAGTGGAGATTTTGTAAAAGATTACTTAGATTTATGAAAAATGGTTAAAGATTGACTATAAAGGGCAATAACTCCTAAAGGGGTCAACTGACCATTTTGGTCATGTTGACTTATTTGTAGATCTTACTTTGCTGAACATTATTGCTGTTTACAATTTATCTCTATCTATAATAATATTCAAGATAATAACCAAAAACAGCAAAATTTCCTCAAAATTACCAATTCAGGGGCAGCAACCCAACAACCGATTGACCGATTCATCTGAAAATTTCAGTGCAGATAGATCTTGACCTGATAAACATTTTTATCCCGTGTCAGATTTCCTCAAAATGCTTTTGTTTTTGAGTTATAAGCCAAAAACTGCATTTTACCCCTGTTTTCTATTTTTAGCGGTGGCGGCCATCTTGGTTGGTTGACCAGGTCACGCCACACATTTTTTAAACTAGATTCCCCAAAGATGATTGTGGCCAAGTTTGGATTAATTTGGCCCAGTAGTTTCAGAGGAGAAGATTTTTGTAAAAGATTACTTTAATTAACGAAAAATGGTTAAAAATTGACTATAAAGGGCAATAACTCCTAAACGGGTCAACTGACCATTTTGGTCATGTTGACTTATTTGTAGATCTTACTTTGCTGAACATTATTGCTGTTTACAGTTTATCTCTATCTATAATAATATTCAAGATAATAACCAATAACAGCAAAATTTCCTCAAAATTACCAATTCAGGGGCAGCAACCCAACAACCGATTGACCGATTCATCTGAAAATTTCAGGGCAGATAGATCTTGACCTGATAAACATTTTTACCCCTGTCAGATTTGCTCTAAATGCTTTGGTTTTTGAGTTATAAGCCAAAAACTGCATTTTACCCCTATGTTCTATTTTTAGCCGTGGCGGCCATCTTGGTTGGTTGGACGGGTCACGCCACACATTTTTTAAACTAGATACCCCAATGATGATTGTGGCCAAGTTTGGTTTGATTTGGCCCAGTGGTTTCAGAGGAGAAGATTTTTGTAAAAGATAACGCCGGACGACGACGGACGACGGACGACGGACGACGGACGCAAAGTGATGAGAAAAGCTCACTTGGCCCTTTGGGCCAGGTGAGCTTAAAATATATACAAATAGTTTTGTGACAATCTGTTCACATCTTGTTTTATTCTCTGTGATCTTTAATTTTTCTCCAGGGGAAAAAATGTTAAAAGACATTCCAACTATATTTTTTGTTGTATTTTTTAGAATTTAGTACATAGGCCAGTCGAGATCAACCAATGGACTACCATTTAGTCTTAGATGCATGATTTTATTCGACTTTCTTAGTTGTGATTGGCTTTTAACTAGCTGTCAGTAACTTCGAGTACTCTTAGATCTGTACGTGTTTTTAATTTGGATGTACAAGTATCTCGTCACGTCCACTCTATGTTTTTTTTTACTAGAATATGTATTTTTATTGGTATCCATCTGATGAGTTAAGCCTTTTTCAACAATTTTTTATAGTTTGTTTTCATGTTGAACTTAAACACTTCTGTCACTAGTAAGTTTGAGGGTTGGGATCCTGCTGACATGTTTAACCCCGCCACATTGTGTATATATGTGCCTGTCCCAAGTCAGGAGCCTGTAATTCATTGTCGTTTGTTGCTGCGTTCAATATTTGTTTTTGCTCATTTTTTGTACATTAATTATGCCATTAGTTTTCTCGTTTGCATTGTTTTACATTTGATATTTTTATGGCTGACTATGCAGTATGGGCTTTGCTCATTGTTGAAGGCCGAACGATGACCTATAGTTGTTATTTCTGTGTCATTTGGTCTATTGTGGAGAGTTGTCTCTTTGGCAGTCATACCACATCTTCTTTACATATCATGCAAAATTTTGACTATCGATCAATCCGTAATACTTTATCACGTCATAAACAGCTATAAACTGGAAGGAAAATTGTTTAAAAAAATTAAACTTTATAAAATCAGTGAAAATATACTGAATGGAAATTTTGAGATTACTTACTGTTACCCTCTTGATCGTCGGTTTGACTCGAGCCAGACGAGGAAACAAAAATACCGACGGTCGTACCAACAACCAGACACACAACAACAACACAGATTCCTATCAGCACTCTTTTATTTATCTTAGTCTTTCCGTTACTGGCCTTTGACGACGGTAAAATTACAGTCTCTGCAGAAAAAAAAGAAACTTGAATATAACACGCCTCTTAACGAATTTAAAATGAGCAGATTTTGGTATGATTACCAATGAGACAAATATCCATTGGAGTAAAAATGAAGGGTAGCAATTTAAAAAAAAAACACACCAATCGGCCTTTAACAATGAAAAAAATAAAAGCTCCCGACATGAAAAATGTGAAACAGTTTAAACATCTCAAACTAGAAAACTAACGGCCTAATTCATATCAAAACAATTTACGTAAAAAAACCATGGGGAAAAAATGAAACAAAGATAACTGCTGTAATAGAGGCTCTTTTCTACAATACTATAAAAAAATTTATTTGCGGAAGATCGGGTCTATTGATATAAAACAGGAACAAACTTCACCAAATGGCCCTTCCCCTTTTTAGCTCACCAGGCCTGAAGGGCCAAGTGAGCTTTTCTCATCACTTTGCGTCCGTCGTCGTCGTCCATCGTTAGCTTTTACAAAAATCTTCTCCTCTGACACTACAGGGCCAAATTAAACCAAACTTGCCCACAATCATCATTGAGGTATCTAGTTTAAAAATGTGTGGCGTTACCCGGCCAAGATGGCCGCCATGACTAAAAATAGAACATAGGGGTAAAATGTAGATTTTGGCTTATAACTCTGAAACCAAAGCATTTAGAGCAAATCTGACGGAATAAAATTGTTTGTCAGGTAAAGATCTATCTGCCCTGAAATTTTCAGACAAATCGGACAACCAGTTGTTGGGTTGCTGCCCCTGAATTGGCAATTTTAAGGAAATTATACCGATTTTTGGCTACTATCTTGAATATTATTATAGATAGAGATAAACTGTAAACAGCAATAATGTTCAGGAAAGATGTACAAATAAGTTAATATGACTAAAATGGTCAGTTGGCCCCTTAAGGAGTTATTGCCCTTTATAGTCATTTTTTACCAATTTTAAAAAAATGGAATCTTTTACAAAAATCTTCTTCTCTGAAACTACTGGGCCAAATTTAACCAAACTTGGCCACACTCATCATTGGGGTATCTTGTTTAAAACATGTGTGGTTTGACCCGTCCAACTAACCAAGATGGCCGCCATGGCTAAAAATAGAACATAGGGGTAAAATGTAGATTTTGACTTTATAACTCTGAAACCAAAGAATTTAGAGCAAATCTGACATGGGGGTAAAATTGTTTATCAGGTCAAGATCTATCTGCTCTAAAATTTTCAGATGAATTGGTCGATTGGTTGTTGGGTTGTTGCCCCCCCCCCCCCCCCCTCAATTGGTAATTTTAAAAGAAATTTTGCCGTTTTTGATTATTATCTTGAATACTATCATAGATAGAAATAAACTGTAAACAGCAATAATGTTCAGCAAAGTAAGATCTACAAATAAGTCAATATGACCAAAATGGTCAGTTGACCCCTTAAGGAGTAATTGTCCTTTATAGTCAATTTTTAACAATTTTCATTAGTTTGGTAAATTTTTGTAAATTTCTACAACATAATTTCCTCTGTTACTAATGGGTAAAGTTCATTATAGATAGGAATAATTGTAAGTAGCAAGAATATTCAGTAAAGTAAGACTTAAAACACATCACCATCACCAAAACACAATTTTGTCATTAATCCATCTGTGTTCTTTGTTTAATATGCACATAGACCAAGGTGAACGACACAGGCTCTTAAGAGCCTCTAGTTTATTTACAATAACAGTAAATATACGTGTTGTCCCTCTATTCAAACTGTGGAAAACAGAATAGAAAGGGCAGCGCGTATAAAA
Organism: Mytilus galloprovincialis; assembly: GCF_965363235.1. Classification (NCBI taxonomy): domain Eukaryota; kingdom Metazoa; phylum Mollusca; class Bivalvia; order Mytilida; family Mytilidae; genus Mytilus; species Mytilus galloprovincialis. The sequence continues at coordinate 25,261,107 of NC_134839.1, read as the reverse complement.
TATAATGTTATTATATGATCTTATGGATAAATTAACACAGTCGGTGCAATAATTGAACTGTATGTCCAAGTTTTTCCAAATCAACTAATGAACTGTTGCGTTTCCACGACGATGTTTCTCACAAAGTCCGACCATTACCGTTTTTGTATGCATTTACATATAGTTGCCGAATTCCACAGTTATATATAGTTGCCAAATTCTACAACACTTTCCTCTTGTGGAGATTTATCTCATTGGTAATCATACCACATATTCGTAATGTTATGAATATCATATGCATATATAATATTTTGTTTACAACAACAAAAGGTCTTACCTAATGCTTGTGTTGTCACAGAACTTTGAGTCTTCTTGTCTTTATACTGAATATCTTTAACAGCAGTGTTTTCGATGGATTTCAAACTGATTGGACGCTTTGGTTTGCCATTATTCATCAAATCTAAGTAAATATGGTCATCTGCTACCTTAGTGGCAGGGAGGGTTTCGTAATTGTCCTCCCTAGTGACAGGGAGGGTTTCGTAATGGTCCTCCATATGAATGACAAACCTGTTTTCTTCTAAGAAGAAGATATGCCTGTTTCCAGGTCAACTATTTAACTTTAAATAACTTCACAATTTGTAGTTTATGACTCCTATAAATATAGTGTCATGTCTTGTTTACCTTATATACAGTGAATAGTTTTCGCCGTCATTCGTCCTTAAATTTATATCTCAGTGTAGTATAGGCTTAGTCGAATACACCTTGGCTTTAAAATTGTATAAACCACATTTTGCAATATTTTGAAATAACAATTCTTGATAAAACATTAAATATACACAATACGGTATCTGAATGTTTTTCTAACCTTGATATTTAGATGTTTGACATTTTACTGTTTTTCGTCATTGATCATGCCTAACTATCATAAAAAAAAATCCTTTTTTTATAACATTGTATGATAACAAGAATGACATAAACATTCAGAGATTTGGTATGATTGCCAACGAAACAACTATCTATCAGAATTCAAATGAAGCAAAAACAGGCAATTCAACAATGAGAAAAACTAATACCGTATAGTTGGCTATAAAAGCCTCTATATATGGCGATCAACCCGACCCTAACCTGTGTGTGACATGGCAGAATATAAAAACAAACTCTAAAAACTATTTGCAACTGACTTAGCTCAGACGATCGACAAGCGGAACGGGTGGAAAATATCTGTCATATTCCTGACTTGGTATAGTCGTTTTACTGATGAAATGGTCGGTTAAACCTGACTTTATAGCAAGCTGAATCCCCCAATTTGCATGACAGTTGTTATAATTCCGACCTTTATATTGACAATATTCGGTGAGAAACCCAAACAGATATAATAGATTGCTCCAGCAGTTATAATTTAGTAAAAATATACAGTTATGCAAAAATAAAATGAACAAATAATCATAGTAAATCTAAAAAAAGACGCAACTGGAAAAAAAAACAAACGGCTGTAGTTGATAATTATTTTGTCTCATATCACAGCTTCTTATTCATAATAAACAAAAAAGACGAATAATTAATATACCAAACTGACCTGACCATTACAGAGAAGAGAACACCTGAAAATAAAGAAATCTATATATATAATAAATTTAAAAAAAAAAACGAGAAACCATTATGAACCACATCAACAAACGACAACCACTGAACATAAGGTTTCTGAATTAGATCAGGTGAAAATAAATGCAACGGGTTTAAACGTTTAAATATGTACTGCCCATACCTGAAACAATCATAGTTAACATCACAACATAGAAAGACACACTAAAAATATCAGTTGAAATGTCTTAACTCAATCAAAAGACATATAAACACACACAAGTCAGTGAACATTCACTGAACGATTTAATTTGATCTATGACACAATATGGGTATTCGTTTTCATCATTGTTGAAGGCCGTACGTACAGTTCATTGGCGGAACCAGAAATTTTCATAAGAGAGAGCCCACTGACTGCATAAGAGAAGCCCCCCTCCAGTCATGATCCGGACTGTGATTCCCTATCTAATCAACCATTTTTCCCCAAGAAAAGGGTCCCCCCTTTTCAAATCGTCCGCCTCTGCGGATGTTTATAATTGCTTATACCCAACTTATTTGATCTTTGAAGGTGCCATAGTTATCTATAATTGGCTGGGGCGTAGCTCCATATACACTGTCACGCCATGACGTGCACATCGCGGGGTCAAAAAAACAATTTACACCGAAAAATAAAATACAAATACAAACGAGTAAAAAATATGAAATTTAACTTAATAGTTTTTTAAAAATTTGTTTGCGAGAATTTTTTTCTGGTACTCAACGTAAAAAAGCAGCGTAAACATGAGCAGTTCAAAGCGTGACAAGCCGAAAGGGCAAACTTACGACAATTTTTTCACCAAAATGCCTACCGTAACAGTACCAACGGTGATAGGCACGCAGAAACACAACCAGCAACAAATCAGGACAATATAGACTCTAAAACGTCAAAAGTTTACGATAAACCGGTAGCATAAGCGCAACATCAGTGTCAATGTCAAAGCCAGTACAAAAAAATCTGGGACCATCTTATCCAGATATTTCTTTGTTGAAAGATTCGAAATCCTTAGGAAAAAATGTAAAGTTACAACTTTTGCCTGAAAAATGGAAAGATGTCCACACCTTCAAATTTCCGACAAGGTATATTCAATAAAAAAAAATGTAATGCACGTCATTGAACTAACAGGGCTGCATGGGTTGTAAACCCACGTTTTTGTTTGGATGAGGGTTGTAAATTTCGTACATTTTGGCAAAAAATGACCAATTGACGTTTGTTCCATTTTTATCTCTCAACTTTGGATCCAACCCTGAACAATTTAACGAATTACAATAACCTTTATATGAATTTGACTCTCCTTTTGGTATATTTTAAATATTTTGATATGAGCGTCACTGATGAGTCTTATGTAGACGAAACGCGCGTCGGCGTACAAAATTATAATCCTGGTACCTTTGATAACTATATAATCGCCCCAGTCTTTTATATGTAAATTACGATAATGGTAAATACTAATCTGAATTCCTTCTTTAAATCATTGTGTTGTAAGGCTACTTCATATTGTTCTGTTTTGACACCCTCCTGTCGAAATAAGGCGTCAACGCATTAAAAATAAAATAAAATAGCCTTTCAAGACTTCATCCGATTCCGCAGTACTTGTCCGTTAATACTGAAATATTGCGTTCCGAGCGAGATGATAATGAGTTTTTGGAACGAACTATACCAAATCGCTCTAGATATATACCAGAGGCTTTTGATATAGTTGAAAATGTTCCTAGGCAGTGTTGAAGACAAACCTCGAGAGCTAGCCATCCAGCCGAAACACCTAGAGGGACAATATCTTCTTCCGTGTGTAGTCTGACAAATTAATATTGACCAAATTGTCACAATTCATCAGACATACATGATAGATATCGGGTTGTCTTTAGAAGACATCAAGAGAGAGGTTGAACGCTGGAGAGCTCGCTGTCGAATCCTACCTAGTGATAAAGTGCCGACAACACTGTGTCAAACGCTTGACTGATATATAGTTAACCTCGCATTGTATTCGTCTATTGATACAATACTGTGTGTTCTCCTAACAATGCCCGTTGAGAAATGACAGATTATCGGCTTTGGGTTTTATGCACATCCACCGTGATTTTGAGGTCAATTAATTTAGACAAGACCATGGACGGTTTTGTTGCAGCTATAAATACGAAGGGCAGATTTTTGAAAATTATTCAGGATGTTTCTCAATAAAAAATGATAAAAAACAGTCCTAATAATTTGCTATTCAAACCAATTTTGGGCCCTCAGAACGCACCATTTTGCGTCTAGCCAGGAACATATATATTAACACTGTTGTAACCAAAAAACAAATCTTGGGCGGGGGGAGGGGGCAATCCCCCCCCTGGTTGGCGTGCACTTCGAGCCATGTTGGACATAGTAATTTAATACACATTAGTCCCCAGAAGAATTTCTATTTGCTGATATATTCTAACAGATAACGACAAAAAAGAACAATTTTTAGTCCATTGCTTTCCCCTTCTCATTTAGCCCCAAGAGAAAATATGGATACACAAAGTCCACAAACAGTAATTGTAGGCGCAGGCCTAAGTGGTTAGAATTATTTTATTGTTTAAAAGGAATCCATGACAAATCGCCCCACTGGCAAATCGCCCCACTCCTAATCGCCCCACTTTTTCACAAACTCGCCCCACTTTATAAAAAATCGCCCCACTCTTGTTTACTAACTCGCCCCACTTATGAATAAGGGTAAAATCCCGCTGAAATAAGGTTGACAAAACTAGCCCCACATGGGACAAATAGATAAACCACAATGAATTTATTAGTGTCAACTCGCCCCACTTATGAAAAAAAATGCAATCCTGTTGTATATCTATGTCCCTGCCCCACTTCAATACCTATGAAAACCTTGGTGAAGTGCTATTACATCAAATTGGTATTCTGTGAAAATTAGTTTTCATTTAAGTGGGGCAGAGACATATATACACATATATGTCTCTGAGTGGGGTTAGTTGGGATCAAGTCCTGAAAATTATATATTGAAGTAGATTTTACCTTTTTTCAATAAGTGGGGCGAGTTGACCGGAGAAAAATTCACGGGATTTAACCCTTTTCACAAGTGAGGCTATTTTTTAAAAAGTTGGGCGAGTTGGAAAAACCCGTTTTGGGCGATTTTTTTAATAGTGGGGTGAGTTGGTGAAAAAGTGGGGCGATTTGGTGTGGGGCGTTTTGCCAGTGAGGCGATTTGTCCTGCTTCCGTTAAAAAGTATTTATAATAGACAGTTGTCAAGTATCTGTCACTTTTTAACCCTTGGAAATGTTCTGAACTCACTCACTAGAATACTTTGTGATGTTTCCTTTTGCACTTATTAATATCACTTATCATAACATTTTCTTATGATTTGTAAGGATATATTCGTCGAATCTGGGTCCGTTCGCGCCCATTCACGTTCGCACCCACTCATGTTCGCCCTTTTCACTTTCGCACCCTACATGTTCACACCCAATTTTAGTTGGTTTTGTGTTTAATAACTTTGTCATCATGATTTAAATTGGCAAGTGTATTCTTATAAGTATAATTGTTGTCATAGTCTCAAAATAAAGTAAGACAGCATTTTTTTTTGTGTTGAATGAATCTTTATCATCATGATCATGTTTTGGATATGTATTGTTAAAAAAAAAAATCCTTTCTAAATAAAGTGGGATTCTGTCAACGTTTTATTTTGTGTTGAATAACTCTTTATTAATCATCCCGTACAGAAATTGCTAACAAAAGCACATAAGTTTCACATGTGAAGCACATGAGATACAAGTAAGAATTGTATGCAAATCAGGTTGCTCATATGTGCAGTTTGGTAGTTCATGTGTGCCCACAAAAATCTAACATAATGCTCACATGTGCAATTCAAACCTCAGGTGAGCTTTTATCATCCATGTTAGTTTTATGTTAGTTTTTTACTTTGAAAAGTTTTTCCATTCTTCTAACCATTCAAAACTAACCTACATCATTGCTCATATGAGCTTTTTCAAAATGACATGCCCAGTCATGTACTTCCTGTAAATTCAAATTCATGAAAAGCATGCAATAAATGGAGGTAGATGGATATGGAAAATGTTAAGTCCTATATTGTGCTGTTTGAAGAAAGGCATTGTTGAAATCTGATAAAACCAGTGTGGCTGTGGTTAATTATTTGTAAGTTATCATTTCTATTTCATTATTTTCATTTTTGTGTCAGATTTTGAAATATATTACAATTTTAAGTCCTTTATGGGAATATATATACAGGTTGCTTCAAAATAAGTACTACATGTATAAAGATTTTTCCTTTTTAAACTTTTTGAAATACAGTACTTATTAATCAAAGACATTCATTGTGTACTAAACTTGCAAGTCCCTCTATTAGTTTTATAATGTAATGTTATGTTTTTAGTCATGATCATGATTATAATAATGTTTAAATAAAAAAAAAAAAAAAAATGATATGAAAATCATAATTAACTGACAATAATTAAAGAATAACTCTTTTAACATGATGTATCAGTTATTTTATTTTCAACTGAATTATTTAAGATTTTCATTTAAATTTGAAAAATATTCCTTTTTTAAAGCAGCCATTTTGTTTTGGTCAACTATAATATTCACGTGTGCAACATGTGAGCAACTGCTCATATGAGCAATCTAATAAAATGCACATGTGAAACAAAAGCTCATATGAGCAGTTGCACGTGAGGTTTTTAACATGCAAATTAGGTTAGTTTCATATGTGCAATTTTTTTGCTCACAAAATGCTCACCTAATTTGCATGTTAAAAAACTCGTGTGCAATCATGTTAGTTTCTAACGTGAGCATCTTATGTGCAACTTATGTGCAACATGTTAGCACTTTTTGGTAAGGGATGTTTTGGTCAGTGTATTGCATAACTTTGTTTCATTGACTTGTTTCAAAATAAAGTGAGATTCTGACTACGTTTTTTTTTGTGTGTTGAATAAATTTTATCATGTTTTGGTTATCATAGGGTATTGCTATATTTTGTTGTTTCATTGTTTCAGATCAAAGGGACCAAGCTGTTAAAAACAATTATCTTTTGTGTTTTTTATTTAAAATCTTCAATTTACTCATACCAAGCTATAAACATGATAAATACATTCAATATTTACACCAAAGCAATTTAGGACAACAATCATGAATTTTCAATTATTCAACTGGAATTTGAATTAAAATTTGGTGCGAACTTGTAGAGTGCGAACGGACCTTGAGTGTGAACGGACCTTGGGTGCGAACGAGCGAGGTGCGAACATGTAGGGTGCGAAAGTGTATTGGGCGCGAACGGACCTGATATTCGTCCCTGGCCATTCCATGAAGTTGATTTTGTTCCAAGTATTCTTTCACAATTTTGGCTCTATGAACCGGGGCATTGTCATCTTGGTATATGTAAATAAACTCATCATAGATACCAGGACTAAATTTTGTATATACGCCGACGCATGTTTTGTCTACAAAAGACTCATCATTGACGCTCGAATCCAAAAAAGTTTAAAAGGGCCAAATAAAGTATGAAGTAGTAATTGTCAGCGAGGAAATGACGAGCAAACAAACAAAATTGTCAACTATCTCAATATACTTTAAAGCATTCAATTACCAGTTACAACAGTAATAGTACCAACACCTTCATGGGTAATGTGACCCAGATCATCAAACTCAGTTGTGACTCACGGCATGGATTTAAGCAAGAAGCTAAGATCGAGTTCACTCCTCACCGGCCCTTCTCCAGCCTTATACTCACATGTATACTGTGTATTCATATTTTTAAAATGATATAAAATCAATAATCAAAATTATAATGTGAGGATCATTTTCAACAACTAATGGAAGTTTTTAACTACCTTGACTGGCTATACAGCCCTTGCACGGTCAGTTTTCAAGGCCATAATTACACTATTCACACTTACTACATGGTGATCATGATCAACACTTCAAAACATAAAATTTATGATGAAGACCTAATGAGAAACTTTTTTGATTATGGACCAAAAATCATGAAATTAATAGTCAAGAGTTTGCATTTATTATATATCAACATAGTGAACATAGTACATCAAGAAAAATATAAATATGAAAAAAGTAGATTTCTAACATGTTTTTTTCTGCAAATTGATATATAGAAGTCAAATGGACAAATAAAAGTTTGAATGTCAATGAGACAGCAACATAGAAAAACAAAAAATATCTTGAAATAATATCAAGCATCAACAAGTGGTTGATCATGTCTACACTACTCTGCATGTTTATGAAAAATTTCAAATTTGAAAGATTAATGAAAAAGGATTAAAGATCTGCTACTATTACCAAATGTAAATGGTATAAATCTGTTAAGATACATGTATTATAAGACCAACCATAACCAGTGATCACCAGTGGTAATGATTCCTGAAATAAGATGGACATTTAGCATGTTTAAACATGTATAATGAAAATTTGTGTACATCACAGTACATCATTGTACATGTTGTAGTCATAAAAATAATGTATTTTGGATATATTTGAAATAGGACTAACTGCAGCTAAGTTTTTGATAGAGAATGGTATGGAAGTTACTGTTTTAGAGGCAAGAGACAGAGTTGGAGGCAGAACGTGTACAATTGATGTAAGTCTTATATAGTTATATAGTAAAACAAAGTGGTACATGTAGCATGCTCTCCTTAAGTGTGTCCAGAGGGGGTTTATAGTTTATGTACTTTGAAATTGGTATTTGATGTTTCTCAATTAAGCATACAGAATTAAATAGAAAAGGAAAGATTGGATGGAAAAATGTGTCCAGGTATTAAAGGGAACATGTATAATATTGAGAAGATTTGGTATAATTGCCAATGAGACAACTTTCCACCAGAGACAAAATGACAAAATAGTTCACCATAAGGCATTTAAGAAGGAGTAAAACCCTAATATGCATTGTAAGCTATGTAAGGCCAAAGGTCAAATGTAAAACAACCTCAAAAAGGAAAACGAAAGGCTCAAAATAAACAAATATGATATACATCAACAACCACTGAATTACAGGTCCCTAACTTAAGGACCGGCACAGAATGTGGCAGGGTTAAACACAACCACTGAATTACAGGTCCCTAACTTAAGGACCGGCACAGAATGTGGCAGGGTTAAACACAACCATTGAATTACAGGTCCCTAACTTAAGGAACGGCACAGAATGTGGCAGGGTTAAACTAGTTTACTGGTACCAAACCTTCCCCCTTACCTGGGACAGTAATGTAACAAAACACAAAAGATCAAACAATAAAAGTCAGCTGAAAAGGACTTCTCGATACATAGTAATTGTTCTCAGTAGCTGTCTTTTTGTGTTTCGTTATTTTATTTTTAGTGCTATGTATATGTTCAAAGCCAATAATAACAAATTAAAAGTTACGGGTCTAAGGCTAAAATATTCATCAGTACATATCCAAACATCCAATGTCTTCTTGCATATTTCCACCATGTGCGCTAGTAGGTTAAAATCTTGCCCTGGATTTTGGTTTAGTGCAAAGAAGGGTTCATATTTATATCACGTTTACTACACATTACCATATTTTTATCCTTAATATGCATTGAATATGCCACTGGACATTAAACAGCCATTCATCATGATCATGATCATTATAATATTATTACATTAAAAGTATTATAGGTTGCAAATAAGAAATATTTCTGAAACAAAATTTTCACTCCTTTTCACCATGTAATTTTTATGTATTTTAGGACCCCATCCATGGTAAGTCAGACCTTGGTGGCGCCTATGTAGGACCAACTCAAGATAATGTATATAGTCTGGCAGAGGAATATGGGCTGCAGTTTTATGATGTGAATGACAAGGAGAAAACTGTACTTAACTTCAAAGTAATTAGGTTGATATATTTATATACTGTAATTTCAGAAATTATTAAGTCTCCCAAACAAAGTTTGGAGACTTATTGTTTTTGTTCAGTTCTTATTATTTTTATTCTTCTTCTTCTTCTTCTTCTTCTTCTTCTTTTTCTTCTTCTTTTTCTTCCGCCACTTTTAAAAATGAACTTGTCCGCAGCGTTTCTCCAAAACCGCTTGTCAGATTTACTTAGGGGTTCATAGAATGTTAGACTAATATGTCTAGGTGAGCCATCAATACTATAGAACCCTATGGGATTTTTTTTTTATAAATTTTTCAAATAAATATAACTTGAAAACTGTAAGTGATAAACACACGCAATCTTCAGAAATGATCATAGGACAATAAAACAAATCACATGAAATATAGGGCGAGTCCCTGGGGGGTCATCCCCACGCCCTTCAATTTGGGAATATGCTATTATCTTGTAAACAGTCCAGATTCCCACCCCTAAACCATATATATTCTTGAATAGGACGACAAAACAAATCAAACGTAATTAAAGGGAAGTCCCTAAGGGTCACCCCCACCCCGTTCAATTTGAGAATGTACTATTATCTTGTAAACGGTCCAGATCCCCACCCCTAAACCATATATATTCTTGAATGGGACGATAAAACAAATCAAATGAAATTAAATGGAAGTCCCCGGGGGTCATCCCCACCCCGTTAAATTTTAGAATGTGCTATTATCTTGTAAATGGTCCAGATCCCCACCCCTAAACCATATATATTCTTGTAGGGGACAATAAAACAAATGAAATGAAATAAAAGGAAAGTCCCTAGGGGTCACCCCACCCCCTCTTGTTTGAAAACTTGTAAACGGTCAACATCTTCACCCCTAAACTATATATATTCTTTTAAGGGACAATAAAACTAATCAAATGAAATTAAATTGAAGTTCCTGGGGGTCACCCCCACCCCATTCAATTTGAGAATGTACTATTATCTTGTAAACGGTCCAGATCCCCACCCCTAAACCATATATATTCTTGATGGGGACAATAAAACAAATGAAATGAGATGAAAGGGAAGTCCTGAGGGAGTCATCCCCCCCCTTCTTGTTTGAAAACTTGTAAACGGTCAACATCCCCACCTCTAAACCATATATATTCTTGTAGGGGACAATAAAACAAATAAAATGAAATAAAAGGGAAGTCCCTAGGGGGTCACCCCACCCCACTCTTGTATGAAAACTTGTTAATGGTCAACATCCCCACCCTAAACCATATATATTCTTGTATGGGACAATAAAACAAATCAAATGAAATGTAGGTAAAGTCCCTGGGGGTCACCACCACCCCCTCCTGTTTGAATACTTGTAAATGGTGGAGATCCTCACCAGTAAGCCATATATATTCTTGTATGGGACAAAAAATCAAATCAAATGAACATGGGACCATATGAATGGCGAGTTATGGGAGCTTTGTTTGGGAGACTTCATAACAGCATCCTGTTACAATTACTTCTTGTTGTGAGGTTGTTATTAATGCAACTTATTAGACTCTCCACAGTTGTAAACAAATATTTGACTATTTGATCTGACAACCAAACTTTATATTAAGAAGGCAAATGTTATTATTGTTATTATAACAAATAGAAAAGATGTGTATTCAATGCAAAGTTTTAAAAAAATGAAAACTTTCAGCAACTTGTAGAAATGGCCAAATTGAAACACTTAGTATACAATACCAGTAAGGCCTTGCTCTCTTAAACAATAGAAATACCATTATTGCACTCAGACTCAGAATTCAACCAATCAAAAATACTGGATTTGATATTTTTAGCCCAAATTTGGTACTCAGAGAACTGAGCACAATTTATTCATTGAGGGCCAAGATGTTATTTAACTTTACTGTCTTTTGAACTTTGGTGGATAACAGTTCATTGCTAATTATATTACTTCTTTTTATTTGAACAGAATTGTTGGTACAAGTATAAAGGAGTTATACCACCTGTAAAAAACCCATTTGTTCTATTAGATTTAAACCATGCAATTAGAACTATAGAGTCCATGGCAATCCAGGTGTGTAGATAAATATATTTTTTTTTCTTCTTCTTTGTTAATTGTATTAAATAGTGGGCTTGCAGAAATTTTATTAGTCAATTGCATTATTTTAAAGTTCTGTGTTGACAAAAATTGTAGTCCATCATGTGTGCTGACATTATTTTATTGTTTATCATTACTTTGTTGTATGAAAGTTCATTTTTTTTTTAAATCACAAAAAGAAGAAACGATTTTTGTCAAGCCTGGGAAATTTGTCACAGAAAGCTCAACATAGGGATAGTGATCCAGCAGTGGAAGCAGCAACCTTTACAAACCTCTTAAAAGGCTTAAATGTTTCAGAAGATCCTTCATACTCTGTTTAGAGATTTTATAAAGTTTCTAGCTGTCATATGTTCATTGTTTGACCTCATTTTCATGGTTCAGTAACTACAGTCAAACCTGATTAAACCGGACCCTGAATAAACCGGTTTTCTGTCCATTCCGGCCGAAAATGAAAGTCCCATATTTTTCCATTCAAAGTCTTTGTTAAAATACCCTTTGTAAACTGGACCCTGTGTATTCCGAATTCCGTTCTAATTATGAAGTCGCAATACTCTTAATTACATTAATTATTACCTGTCAAAACCATTTGTCTAATTAATTTCAATGATCGATATGCAATCAAAACATATTTGATAATCAATTAGTCAGGTGTCAAACTGTGAACCTACAATCGTACAGTAGTGAGCTGTTTTATTTATTAAAACATTATAAACGTGTCAATTAAACGAAAAGACACACCGAATATATCTCGGATTGAATCGTAAAAAATTCACATTGTGATTTCAAAATCCTGGGTTCCCAGTTGTGAACACCTAAACAAATGACCTTGATAATGAAAAACACCTGAATGACAACAATCAATGGATATTGTACACTGTACAACAACGTTTCGAAAGTGATGAAATTACGTTTGATGATATTCTGGCTTTTTAATCGGCCATTCCAACATTTCAAATTATTGATCATCGGAGTAAATCGAAACTCTCGTCTAACAATCCAAACAACGCGAGCATTATGATGCAAATGCAAACAATGAAAAACGAAGTGAAAGTGTTTTAATTTATCAGATATAATTTACAATCAGAGAGAACTTTTACATGCAAAATGTCGGAGGTCACAAGTCATTAACTTCTGGTCAAAACGGAAACCTGAATAAACCGGCTCACTGTCCAAACCGGCCCTTTTTCATAGTCCCGTAGCCGGCCGGTTTATACAGGTTTTACTGTACATGACAAAAAAGTTAAAATTTTTAGTAAAAATATTTCTCCCATATTATGAGTAATAGGCTAATTGTTTTTGGTATGTACTTACTTGTAAAGTCCTCATGCCTGTCACAGTTTTCACTTGACCTGACCTCATTTCATGGATCAGTAAACAAGGTTAAGCTTTTGTGGTCAATTCTATATCTCAGATACTATATTTGGTGTACATGTCCAACTGGCAGGTGTCATCTGACCTTGACCTCATTTATACAGTTCATTGCTCAAAGTTAACTTTTTGTGTTTTGGTCTGTTTTTCTGATACTATCAGCACTAGATCAACTATATTTGGTGTATGGAATGATTGTAATGTGTATATGAACTTGACCTCATTTTTTTGGATCATGTTAAGTTTATGTGTTAGCTGTAGTAAAGTTTTATATATTTAGAATTATTAACCTAAAAGCAACGGTTAGCAAAGAAGGCGAGACATTGCAGCATGTGCACTCTTGTTTTATATGAATGATATATTGAGGTTTTCATACCAAAACATAGACATCATTTCTGGTTATACCGGTAAATAGAAATAAGAAGATGTGGTATGAGTGCCAATGAGACAACTCTCCATCCAAGTCACAACGTGTAAAAGTAAACCATTATACGTCAAAGTATGGCCATCAACACAAAGTAGCCTTGGCTCACAACAAACAGCAAGCTATAAAGTTTTAAAAAAACGAGAAACCAGAAATACTCATAAACCACATCAACAGACGACAACCACTGAACAACATATTAGTTTTGAGACAGCAGGCGTCAAACATTTTCCTTTACCTTGTAACACCAACACTGATTAATGCCCTGTCTATGATAGTGCTAGGGGATTGTTTTCTGGAATGTGTGTCCATCAGTCTGTATGTCTTTCACATATAATCAGTTAAGACTTAGTCTTTAGGTTTCAAAATAGTTTTATACCATGAAGTTTTGGTTACACCTACCAGAAACAAGGCACTGTTGCTCATCATGATGTAATATTTTAAATATATGCCAAATTAAATTTTTTACCAAGATTTATTGGTTCACCAATAAGATTATTGGTTAAAGGTGTTAACCATTTAGTTGTGGTCAAATCAACTTAAAACTTTGTACATACTTTGATTTCAAATTTGTGAAATATTTAACAAATTAGGGTATTGACCAAGATTTCATTGTTTACTAAGAGGAGTGTAAAGGGGGGGGGGGACGTGAAATAAAATTTGTGAATTTCATAATGAACGAATAATTAAAAATTTCACAAAACATGGTGAAAAACAAACCTTTTTCACAGTAGCACGTGAAATAAAAATGGCAAAACACTTTGCACGAAAATAACCCTTAACCACCCTCTACTAAAGATAATGTTATAGCGCCAGTGGATGTTCTATGGACAAATATTCTTGTAAAAGATAAAATTTATGGAAGAACTTGCTTATCTATTTATGATATGTAATAGTGTATATATTATAAAGTAGATCTACAATGTTAATACAGTATTATGATTGACAGGTACCTAAACACGCCCCTTGGTTGGCAAAGAAGGCTGAAGAATGGGACTGTATGACTGTCAAAGAATTCCTCGACAAAATTTGCTGGACACAGTAAGTTAAACAATAGTAGTACAAGCCGGACGAGGGAATATGTACCAATTATCAGGTTGTATGCATGTTGATATCCAAAAATGTCAGCTGATAGTCACAATATTAAGTTTTTTTTTTGCGAATGAGTGCAGCAAGTTAGTTCAAAAATGTCGAAAATTTTACAATACCAATATGCAGACAACCGGATAAGTGATTTATCAGATTGTAATTGTGTATTATGCACAATAGAAACAATTATTTTCTTTGTTTCAAAAGCAAACCAGAAGACTTATCAATGTCGGTTCATACATTATGGCATCCCTGATATGTCCAGTTCAATGTTTTTGATTTTACAAGGCCATGATATGCAATTTTATTAAGAGCTGAGCACAGGGATACAAACAGTGGAACAACTGATAAGTTATCATGTAAATAAATCCAGCAGCTTTAGCTATCTTCACTGTGATTATTACACCTTTATGGAATACATGTAAATAAATCCAAAATCCAGCATCTTTAGCTGTCTTCACTGTGATTATTACACCTTTATGGAATACATGTAAATAATTCCAGCAGCTTTAGCTGTCTTCACTGATTATTACACCTTTATGAAATCAAACACATATTTTTTATAAATTATTCTTATGTTTTACTGATACACAGTTGGTCTAGATTTGGGCTGATATTACACAAGTATGTTAGATTCTACCACATTCTTTTTGTGTTTGTTTCAAGTCAGGAACCTTTATTTTAGCAATTGTCTTGGGTCACTATTTGTCACACATTTAGGACCACGCAACGAAGTTGTCCGTGCCATATAGTTTTACCCTTGTCCGTAATTCCGAAATTCTGTAATTCCAAATTTCCGTAATTCCGCAACAAACCATTATACAGAGTTTTTTCTAAACGCCTTCAGATATTGAGCTGAATTTTGATATGTGAATTAACCATGATGAGTTACAGATCAAGGTTTAGTTTCATTCTGCTCTGCTAATTTTGCTGAAATTATTGGCTTTGGACTCTAATAAATTGTTGAAAATCACAGTTATACAGACATTTTTTTCTATACGCCTCCAGATTTTGAGTTTTTTTTTTATATGTGAGACTACCATCATGTTTGTGTACACATGTGTTTTGAAATTGCAGATTTTTAAACTTTTTGAGACAGGGCCATTCGTGTCGCTTTGACACATCTTGTTTTTCATTGTTTTTAGATAAAGCAATCAGACAATGGATTTTTTCTCATTATGTCAAACATGAGCCTTTTATAGCTAATTATTAATTAACTACACTGTTATTGGACTTAATATGATGAAAACTGCCTATGCAATATAATGTGTAAACTAGGCCAATACAGAATAACTCGGCCAATACAGATTTTTTTCTGTATTGGCCGAGTTATTCTATATTGGCCGAGTTGACACAAGTGCAGGAATTCGGAACGTCTCTAGATTTTACATCGAAAGTCACGATAAACACAAACTGAAAGTAAACAGTTGTTTCGAAGACGCAGTTGTCATTTAGTGATCTTAAACATGCTGAAAATGTCAGTATGGCATACATTTCAGGCGAAAGACGGTCACATTCATTTAAAAGGTATTTTGAAAGCAGACGATAGAACTATATCAGGTTTGGGGAACGAGTAGATTATCACAAAGTTCATTTCTTGACGACCTCATAATTTCACGATTGTACACATCGATTTTTAATTAGTTTATGCATAACACATGCAATGGCAGTACCTTTCCAATTACTATTTATGTGTTGCGTCTAAATTTAAGTTGTAACACTTTATAGTGACTGAAAAGGGTAGAAAAATTCATCAGATGAGAAAATGCTGAAGACACCTGGAAACAGCACCAGATCATTATGTATTGCATCTAATACAAAGAAACAAACTGAGATTTGGATAGTTCCACTTCAAGGTAAAAATATTTATCTCTTGAAATGATATTAAGAAAATATTGTAACACTGTAGTTAATTAATAAAGATATTATTACGTGTATTTCTGTATTGGCCTTGTTATTGGTCCTCGGCCAGCTGTATTGGCCTTCGGCTTCGCCTCAGGCCAATACAGCAAGCCTCGGACCAATAACAAGGCCAATACAGAAATACTTACGTAATAATATCATATTATACAGTATATGTTTTGCTCATTGTTGAAGGCTGCTCTGAAGTTTGTCAAGATTTCACAAGATATTTTCAGATATCAGGTTGATTCTGAAATTGAAAGATGGAAACTATTTTGAAATAAATTTTAACTTGAAATCATACACCTGACTAGTATAAACAATTTTTAATGGCCTGTAACATTTTAAACTCCACCGCTCGATTATATCTTTATAAATGAACGCGAGGCTATGTGTTGAGTTTGGTATTTTTCTTATACTTTTTTGAAAACTTTAATAGCAAAAATGAAACAAAAAAGAGTGTTATTATTAGCATCTGGGTTGAGAAAAGTTTAAATAGATTCAAAGATGTGAAGCATTGTGTATTATTTGTGATATGCTGTGTACTATTTACAGTGAAGGGTTATGTATTATTTGTGAGGCATTGTGTATTATTTGTGTTCTTATCCTTCCAGATTTGCAAGAGACAGTATAGATATATTTATAAGAGGATTATACTGTGTGGAGCCTCATGAATTATCCCTGTTATTTGCACTATGGTATATTCACAGTGGAGGAGGTGTGGCCAAGATGTCTGACACGAGCGGAGGGGCTCAGGTGAGATATTCTGGATTTTGTCAAGCCTTCAACTTTTATTGCAGAAAGCTTGACGTAGGGATAGTGATACGGCGGCGACGAAAGCTATCTTCTTAAAAGCTTTATATTTTAGAAGGTGGAAGACCTGGATGCTTCATACTTTGTATATAGATGCCTCATGTTACGAACTTTCCGTCAGTCACATGTTCAATGTCCTTGACCTCATTTTCATGGTTCAGTGACTACTTGAAAAAAAAGTTAAGATTTTTTGTAATTTTACATTCTCTATTATTTTAAGTATTAGGATAACAATATTGTATTTTCTAAAAATGTCTGGCATACCTAATTGATTGCTTGTTGTTTTTTTGTGTACAATGTGCAAAATATAGGTTAAAATCCAGTTGTTTATGGATTTTAAAGTTTGGAGGTTACTTTGAGGGATATTATAATTATAATGCTAGTTGAAAAAAGATTATTTTAGCACATTGTTCAAATAAAATGTCAATGGACAAAACACTGCATTCATTTAACAGTTATTTAGGGACGACATCAAAAGTTCAATGTGGGATAAAAAACTTAATTCACATAGTTTTTCACTGACCCACTACCCCCTCTCTTAACTTAATTTGGAAAAAAATTGATTGACCAATAGGGATATAAGTAAAAATCGATTTTAGATATACAAAACTTGCAGAATTTTAACCCCCACCCCCACCCCCACCCCCAAACTATTTGATTTAAGTTTTTTATCCTACATCGATCTTTTGATGTCTTCCCTTAGGCGATAATTGTATTATATTTTAAGCTCCGACAGCATCAATTGGTGATTTGATGGTCGAAAATTAAGTTTACTGGCGACACTTTAGCGGAGACAGTAAACAAGTATTTGCGACCATCAAATTTCATTCTAATGAAACTGACAGAAAACAACGTTAAAACATGAATTTAAAATCTGTCATATATTGTCTGCGCTTGTGCATACATTTCATAGTATCAATTGTCAATTGATGCCATGAAAATAAGTGACTTTATCCAATCTAAATGAACAATACACACATTGTTGCATTAGAATTTATAATGATTGATTGTGATCTTTTTCAGGAAAAGAAATTTATAGATGGTAGTCAGAAGTTATCTGACAAAATTGCTGAAAGTCTTGGGGAGCGAGTAAGATTGTCTAGTCCTGTCACAATCATTACACAGACTGACTCTATGGTAACAGTTACAAACCAAAATGGAAAAACATACATAGTAAGATTTTCTGAATGAATTGATACTTGTTAGTTTGATGTTATTACACATTTCTAAGGGTCAGTATATTATATACATGTACATATAAGTTGGCAATGGATGATTTTGGTTTGAAAATAAACACAACTGCTAAGTTCTCTTAAGGCAATGTTCATGGTAAAAATATGTGGTACGATTAAAAAATGAGACAAATTTCCACCAGAAACTAAACATAGGTCGATTATGAGGTACTAGCCATTGCTTTATTGATATCTTTGTGTAGGTCGATTATGGTGTACTAGCCATTGCTTGATTGATGTCTTTCTTTAGGCAGATTATGTGATACTAGTAATTGACTTATATATATTTTTGTGTAGACAGGTTAGGTGATACTAGCCATTGCTTTATTGATATTTAATAGTTATCCCACAAGGACCCGGTGTGTCAGTATAAGATCACCCCGATGGCCGCAGGCCAGAGGGTGATCTAACACTGACACACCAAGTCCGAATGGGATAACTATTTTACATCCCAGCTGTTTTAAATAAGACGCAAAACCATTTACAAGTCATAAAATCTAGTTTAGAATGCCACACAACCATTATAATAAATATACTTTATATTATGGCAAGCCATTGTGGAATTTATTCCCTATTTATTAATATTAAAAAATCATTTATTAATATTAAATATTATTTTTTAATATTAATAAATCGAATATTTAATA
This sequence comes from Mytilus galloprovincialis, assembly GCF_965363235.1. NCBI lineage: Eukaryota > Metazoa > Mollusca > Bivalvia > Mytilida > Mytilidae > Mytilus > Mytilus galloprovincialis. Next base: position 25,242,127 of record NC_134839.1, on the reverse strand, counting down.
TTAATAAATCGAATATTTAATATTAATAAATATTTTTTAATATTAATAAATAGTCATTTATATATTACTATATGATGTATACCCTTAATGACCCTCAAACACGATGAATAGATATCAAATAATGTCAACTCGCCCCACTTGCCAATCGGCCCACACTATATCGCCACTTAATAAAAAAATCGCCCAACTCTTGTTTACCGACTGACTGACTCGCCCCACTTTTGAAAAAGTGTAAAATCAAATTGAACAATCAGTCTGAAAACTCACTTATTCATGTTATTAATGAAAAAGGTTTAAACCCCACTGTATAAAGGTTTGACAACTCGCCCCACTTATAAAAAAATCTTGCTTCCTTTAAGTATGTCAAATTACTATTAATTAGTATCCAGTGGTCCTGGTGTAGTGGTATGTGTCGTGGCTTGATATGCTAAAGGTCTTGAGTTCAAATCCCAGCATATACACTGGATTTTTTCTACGTGAATTTTGATAGATAGTCTTTTCCGTATAATTAATTATAAGTTTTATAGTGGATTTGACATTCCCGCCAAAATGTTACAGAACAAAGGAAAGCATGCATAACAAAGAAACTCAAACTGGGGTGATCTGGTAGAGGTGATCTGGCTCAGATCACCCCTGTTAGAACAAAGGAGCTGGGATGTAACTTTGTGAAGGCACATTATGTTATTTTAGTCATTGCTTTATTGAAATCTTTGTATAGGCGCGCAGATTGTGTGATACTAGCCATTGCCTAATTGATATCTTTGTATAGGTCGATTATGAGGTACTAGCTGTTGTTTTATTGATATTTTTTGATAAAACAATAATGCCTGCTAATTATCGATCATTATCAAATGTGTAATCTCGTAATTCGGCTAGGGGTGATCTACATTTATGTTAAATATTACAGGGCATTTACATATGTTTGAAGAATTTTATGCATCAATCTTTCATATTTGATATATATCAGGTAAAGGAAAAGTCGGTACATAAATAAACTAAAACAAAACATGTTTATAAACTTTATTGAAAGAATACACAATGAAATAAAATGTATTACACTAGACAAATAACTTTTATTAGAATAAATAAGCATTCAGTATGTTGTAAGTGGATTATGGACGTTAATCTTTCTTCAGGGATTTTCTTTACTGATATCTGCACTATCGATGTTATTTGACTCTGTAATTTGGCATTTCGGATATAAGCATACTCCGCTTTATTGCATAATTTAGTCTGACAAATAGGCTATGCAAATAACCGGAATGTACTGTACTAGCCATTGCTTTATTTATATTTTTGTGTAGAGAATTTATGTGATACTAGCCATTGCTTTATTTATATTTTTGTGTACGAGACTATGTGATACTAGCCATTGCCATATATATGTTTTTGCATAGGCAGATTATGTTATAATAGCCATTGCTTTATGTATATTTTTTTCTGTAGGCAGATTATGTGATACTAGCAATTCCTCCGCCACTGATATCCAGTATCTCATTTGAGCCTTCACTTCCTGGAGAGAAAATACAACTGATACAGAAAATGCCAATGGGATCTATTATCAAAACAGTCATGTATTATAAAGAATCTTTCTGGAGAAAAATGGGTAAGAATGACAAGAAATTATAATCCCATCTTTTGAAAGAGTGTCAAAATAGCAATGGGGGTGTCCCTCTATTTTGTCATGCCCCTGCCACTGCAAGGTGAGCATGAAGTGTTTCACTTGTCCAGCTATTTGTTCTTTTGTATGTCTGCACTCACATGTCAATTTTGGTTTCTGTTCTCTTACTTAAGTATGCCTCAGCCAAATATTTTGAAACTTATACAAAATACTTATTACCACAAAACTCAAATCAACATCCAATTTGGGTGGCATCAACCTTGAGTTACTTCCCTTTATAACATTATATGCAAGCATTTGCAGTATCTGTGTCCCATGAATACATTCTCTTTTTTATTTTATTCTCTCCTTCTGTTCTCATTTAAAAAATCACTTCTGTTACAAGGTCATTTTTATGCCCCTGCTGTAACCAATGGGGCATTAAGATTTACCCTTGTCCATCTGTACATAAATCTAGTATCTGTATGTCACAAAGTTGGTTTCTGTCCTCTAACTTTAGTTTGTTTCAACCAAATGTTATGAAACTTCTACACTCACTCACTTATACAGTCATTTTTACTGTTCTAGAATTATGCCCTTTACAAATGGAAAAATTGCTAAAATATCAATCAAGTAACTTCAAAAATTTAAGTTATCTTCCTTTGACCATGTTTATAGTAAAATCAACTACAATGCAATGTTTAATTTTGCCTTCCACTGATAAATTAAAGCAATTTTTACCCTTCATTTCTAAAAATATTTTAAAGTCTTCTTTGAAAATTTGAGTTATCTTTCTTTGTCCAGAATGGTAGTTGAATCAAGTACAACCTGTACTACAATGCAATATTCAATTTAACTTCCAACTGATTAATTGAAGCAATCTTTACCGTTCAGCGCTTACAAGCACGTTGATTACTGTTCTAGGGTGATGCCCCTTAACAAATGAAAAAAGTGCTGAATTTTTCATTTCCGTTCTTTAACTTGAGTTTATGGAACGCCACAGCTGCCTTATAATAACAATAACCATCTCATTAGGGGTAGAGATATATCATGAAGAAAATGTTGTATACTATAACGGCATTTGACTATAATACTCTGTCAATTTGCTATATCACTAAGATAAATTTATATACTATAACGGCTTTTGACTATAATACTCTGTCAATTTGCTATATCACTAAGATAAATTTATATACTAAAATGGCATTTAACTATAATACTCTGTCAATTCACTATATCACTAAGGTAAATTTATATACTATAACGGCATTTGACTATAATACTCTGTCAATTTGCTATATCACTAAGATAAATTGATTTGTCATTTAAATAAACTATTATGTGATATTGCTACGTCATAAAGATACCTTTCAAACTATAAAGACATTATAATATAGCATTAAGCAATTTTTCCATACTACTTTGTCACCTCAGTATGTTATAACAATACATTTGTATACTATACAATCATCTCAATATAGCATGGAATAATTTTGTCATACTATTATGTCATAAACTATCTTATAAAGACAAATTTTAATATCAAGCTAATAATTCTTATATCACGAGGTGTCATCTTTATACCAGTAGACTATTTCATTATGCTATAAGACCATTTCATCATACCATAAGACAAATCTATTAATAGCGAAAATTCCCCGCAAAATTCATCAGCAACATCGATGGTAAAAATTAAAAAAAAGACCTTGAAGGAAATTTTTTTGCGGACCCTAGGAAATCGCTTTCAAGATGATGAATTTATTGACTTAAGCGATGCAGAGCTGAAAAGACACGAAAGGCGACACATATAATAATAATATATTGAATTCTTTTGTTAAAGAGGATAACTCAAGCCAGGAATTTGGTACCACAAATTTCTTAAAACTTTTACTAATTTCTTCCATAGATATAATTAAAGATTTGGTTTTGAAGTTTGGTTGTGCCTTTAGAAAACTTATTTCAAACGGGATAGCACATCCTCATCTTTACAGATGTTGATTACCGTGCCTTGAAATTTAGAAACAATTCTGGTAAACTTATCAATCCTTTAAATACTAGTAAACTTATTTTAAAAGGTTATCAATTCAAAACTGTAATTAGATATTAAATATCGTTTTTTATTGGTATTAATAATGATTTTGTTATCAGTAAATTAAAAGCAAACTAAATATTTCTATGATGATATATACATATACACATTCATGGATCTACAATCTGTCGATACCTGTATCATGGCATTGTACAAGGTCATGTTTTCTCTGACTGTGTATGACGTCTTTACACCGGCTAAATCCATTGGATGTTGGATGTGTACTGATTGATAATTTAGTCTAAGATGCATGATTTTTATGCCCCACCTACGATAGTAGAGGGGCATTATGTTTTCTGGTCTGTGCGTCCGTTCGTCCGTTCGTCCGTTCGTCCGTCTGTCCTGCTTCAGGTTAAAGTTTTTGGTCAAGGTAGTTTTTGATGAAGTTGAAGTCCAATCGACTTCAAACTTAGTACACATGTTCCCTATGATATGATCTTTCTAATTTTAATGCCAAATTAGAGTTTTTACCCCAATTTCACGGTCCACTGAACATGGAAAATGATAGTGCGAGTGGGGCATTTGTGTACTGAGGACACATTCTTGTTTTTATTAGTTGTTAGTGACTTTGACCTAGCTGTCAGTAACTACGAATACTCTCAGATCTATGCTTAGTGTCTTTTTGCTGTTGGGATGTACAAGTACCCGGCCATGTCCGCTTGTATTTGTAGTATTTGTATTTCTTCAATCCATCTAATGAGTTAAGCCTTTTTCAACTGATTTTTGTAATTCGTTCTTATATTGTAGTGAATTGTACTGTTACACCACTGTCCAAGGTTAGGGGAAGGTTGAGATCCCGCTAACATGTTTAACAGTGCCATATTCCTTATGTATGTTTCTGTCCCAAGTCAGGGGTCCGTATTTCAGTAGTTGTCGCTTGTTTATGTGTTACATATTTATTTTTCGTTCATTTTTTTTGTACATAAATTAGGCCGTTAGTTTTCTCGTTTGAATTGTTTTACATTGTCATTTTGACCATTTCTGCGTTTTTATAGCTGACTATGGGGTATGGGATTTGCTAATAGCTGAAGGCCGTACGGTGACCTATAATTTCTGTGTTATTTGGTCTCTAGTGGAAAGTTGTCTCATTGACAATCACACCACATCTCCGACTTCTTTATATCAGATAGTCACAATAAGCGAATCTTCCTTGAGGCCCTCACATACAAGTTACAATACAATCAAACTCAGATATTTACACATAGTTGATTTACTGTTTGGTATCCCTAAAAAATAAACAAACTAAAAAATGAATAACATACAAGCTTCAAACAAAAAGATGGCCTATATTCTTTTCCCCAAATTTTAACATGAAAGCAACGTATTTTTTATACAATTTACTAAAAGCACGTGTTTGTAGATTATTGACAGGTACGGTGCAAAATGTATACAAGCGTTCCAACTTTCCCCATACCCAATACAATTTAGCTGTATTTTTGAATATTAGTATTAACAAAAAGCTGAGAGCCAGATTGGTATATGTTTAAAATGACAGTATTGTTAAAATCATAATGATCTGTAGAATGAAGTTAACAAATCATTGCTGAAAGTTGATAAATCTTTACATTTCTATTTATTTTACGAACTTGTATACCGTTTTATAGACACATTTGGGACAAAGAGGGAGGGGTGCATTTCAATACTTAATTGATAGGGGTGCCGCTGGGGTTCCAGTACCCTACCCTTTTCGTATAACTAAGATTCTTGAAATGCATAACATTTCCAAATTTGCGTCAAAATTCGCGTATGCGAAAGTGTGACTTTTTTCCATGTTGGTTTGGTTTCATAAGGTGTGTTGAAAAATTGACTACCAAAGTGACAAGAGGGAAAACTTGAGGACAGCCATGAACACTCAGATTTTTGGATATGAAAAAAAACTTGGCTTTTTATTGAACAAGAAAATTCAAAATAACATTTATTTTTTAATCTTATATATTTCTGATATTTTTGCCTACCTCGTCTTTTGTTCCGGTCGCTGTTACACTTTCTCTAATGTTAATAGATTTGTGCTGTCACCAGAAAAAAATAATTAATAATCAACTTGAAATGTTACTTATTATATACATGTCAGTACAGTTAAGCAGGGAGGGCATGTCTGATATGTGTAGGAAAAATGAGTCCTGGAAGGATGAAATGTCATCTTTGCAGATTGTTTTTTGTGCACTTGAAACGTATAAAATCCAACTAAGCATGTATACCTTGTATGAAACATGCTCATATTCAAACCACCATAACTTACTCCTGTTCTGATATGAATGTAATATTTTTTTCAATAAACAATCCAGTCTAAAACTTAAAATTCAACGGGATAAAGTATATATATATTTCTGATCGATGTTTAATATTATACATTTGATTAATTTTTATTTTGTTTCGTTTATTTCGGTTTCTTTCGTTCGATTCTATTTCGTTTCAACCTTTACAGGTTCCCGATAGTATCGTTCCTGTCTGATGTTGGTGAGTGGATTATCGTTCTGTTGGGTACGAAAATCAAAGATTAATTCCTGAACACATCTTTTTAGCTCACCTGGCCCAAAGGGCCAAGTGAGCTTTTCCCATCACTTGGCGTCCGTCGTCCGTCGTCGTCGTCGTCCGTCGTTAACTTTTACAAAAATCTTCTCCTCTGAAACTACTGGGCCAAATTAAACCAAACTTGGCCACAATCATCATTCGGGTATATAGTTTAAAAAATGTGTGGCGTGACCCCCCAACCAACCAAGATGGCTGCCATGGCTAAAAATAGAACATAGGGGTAAAATGCAGATTTTGGCTTATAACTCAAAAACCAAAGCATTTAGAGCAAATCTGACTGGGATAAAATTAATTATCAGGTCAAGATCTATCTGCCCTGAAATTTTCAGACAAATCGGACAACCTGTTGTTGGGTTGCTGCCCCTGAATTAGTAATTTTAAGGAAATTTTGCAGATTTTGGTTATTATCTTGAATATTATTATAGATAGAGATAAACTGTAAACAGCAATAATGTTTAGCAAAATAAGATCTACAAATAAGTCAACATGACCAAAATTGTCAATTGACCCCTTAAGGAGTTATTGCACTTTATAGTCAATTGTTAACAATTTTCATAAATTTTTGTTAATTTTTGTAAATTTTTAGGAAATATTTTCCACTGTAATTACTGGGCCAAGTTCATTATAGATAGAGATAATTGTAGCAACAAGAATGTTCAGTAAAGAAAGATCTGCAAACACATCACCATCATCAAAACACAATTTTGTCATGAATTTATCTGTGTCCATTGTTAATATGCACATAGACCAAGGTGAGCGACACAGGCTCTTAAGAGCCTCTAGTTTGAAACAACTTCAAATAATAAAAAATCGAAACATAAATGCCACCGGGTTCGGGAGTTTCTGCATTGAAGACCCATTAGTTGCTTTTGTCTGTTGTCTGCTCTATGGTCGGGTTGTTGTCTGACACACTCCCCATTTTCATTCTCAATTTAATTTCAGCTGAAAAAGGTTACATTTTTCAGCTAAATAATATGGGAATAGGTAGATTATATCAGAAATATATGATAAAAAAAGTTCCCATTACTTTTTATTTAAAAAACCCGGAATTTTTTTCACAACGGAAATTGCATGGCTATGTTTCTATCCACAAATAGTCCCTCTTTGACACTTTAGTAGTCATTTTTTTAACACTCCAGATGAAACAAACCAAAATGTAAAAAGGTTACACTTTCACATACGCAAATGTTTAAAACCATGATTATACGGAAAGTGTAACATGAACCCCAGCGGCACCCCTTATCAATTGAGTATTGAAGTGCACCCCATCCCCTTTCTGGCCCGACGATGTCTTTGTAAAATGCTAGGAAAATTCGTAAAATATAGATAGAAAAGTAAAGATTAATCGACTTTCAGCATTTATTCACTTCAGATTTGTTAACTTCATTTTACAGATCATTATGATTTTAACAATAATGTCATTTCAAACATCTACCGATCTGGACTATCTCTCAGGTTTTAGTTAATAATAATATTCAAGAGTACGGGTACAGGGAAAATTGGTACAAGTTAAGGATAACACATTTTTCACCGCACCTTTCAACATGATTTGATCATGCAAACAAAGCTTTAAGTAAACTATCTAAAAAATAAACAGGTTGCTCTCATGATAGTTAAAATTTGGCGAAAAGAATATAAGCCTGCATGTTTTTGTTTTACAATTGTATGTTATTTTGTTTTTGTTTGTTCATTTTTTAGGAATACCAACCTATATGCGTTGCCATTTGTGTCGCCCTAAGTCTTTTCAACTCTGTATCGCTGTGGACAAACAGTGGCGGATTCACAACTTTTTGTATTATAGTCAAATACCGTTATAGTATATAAGTTTATCTTAGTGATATAGCAAATTGACAGAGTATTATAGTCAAATACCGTTATAGTATATAAATTTATCTTAGTGATATAGCAAATTGACAGAGTATTATAGTCAAATGCCGTTATAGTATATAAGTTTATCTTAGTGATATAGCAAATTGACAGAGTATTATAGTCAAATACCGTTATAGTATATAAATTTATCTTAGTGATATAGCAAATTGACAGAGTATTATAGTCAAATACCGTTATAGTATATAAATTTACCTAAGCGATATAGCAAATTGACAGAGTATTATAGTCAAAAGCCGTTATAGTATATAAATTTACCTAAGCGATATAGCAAATTGACAGAGTATTATAGTCAAATGCCGTTATAGTATATAAATTTATCTTAGTGATATAGCAAATTGACAGAGTATTATAGTCAAATGCTGTTATAGTATGCAACATTTCTTCATGATATATCTCTACCCTTAATGAGATGGTTATTGTTATCATAAGGCAGCTGTGGCGTTCCATATGAGTTTGTCTCAACTAAATGTAATGAAATGTATATAAATAATGCTTACACCATAAAACTTAGTCTAAGTTCAATTTTTGGAAGAGTTACTTTTACAGATCTTGAGTTATGTCCCTTTATAGCATTATATATCATCTGTGAACACATTCCCCATTTATTTTTTCTGGAGTAAAAGGAAAGTCTGACTGGTACTAACTGGTTCAGAGTCAGAATAATATGATGTGTCTTCCTGCTGACTATTACATTTAGAACTAGCATATTGAAATCAGGATGGGTTTGTCAGTCTAATGCATTGAGGCAAAGTATATTTATTAATTTATTATCATCCTGAATTTTGGTGTAATATTTTGGTTAGACAATGAAAATCCATTTAATCATCCTATTTTTTAAAGTGCTTATTTCTATTAATAATTTTAACGTATTTTAATGTGTTCTAAAATATTCTGCCAAATTGGTATCAACCATGCTGTGCATGTTATGTTAATTATTCATGAAAAGGTTCAATATACTTATCATATTACAAGTTGTATTATACATTCCTAAGCTTGATATTTAAAACAAAGAGTCCCAGAGTGATGTGTGTACTATAGTTATGTATCTCCAGTATTCAGGTATTGTCATGTCATGAAAAATAGTTACAAAATATAGAAATTTCCTAATGTTGATCATGTACACCATACTTGTGAGAATTAGCAAATGACTTATTATAAAAATGGTTCCATAATGAAATACTTTACCTAAAAAAAATTATTTGCATATATTTTCTTTTTCCTAACAACAGGAATCATCTATGTTTATTATTTTTAAATCAAATGTTTTCCAACTCTACACATCATATAGGCACAAGTTCATTTCTTTTTCTTTTTGGCTTGATTTTACAGGCACTCATTTTTTTAGCCGAACATACTACAGGGTTATATTCTCAATAATTTAAACTCGCATTTTGAAATTTTTTATATGAATTCATATAGGATTTTCTCAATATCACAAAAATTAAAGTTGCATTTTAGTCTAGAATGACAAAACTGCAATAATAAATGAATGCAATAATTTCTGAATTTAAAGCAGTTGTCTTGTACTTTGGAGGATATTGATAAAAAACTTCCAAAAACAAAAATCAATTCATATTTTAAGAACTGGTTCATTAGGTTCCTTTAAGTAATTTTTGTTTGGATATTTTTTTCCCTGAAAAAGCAGACAATTCAAGTTTAGAAGGCTGTTGACCTTCATTGAACTTAGTGATGTAAATGTTGGAATTGCCTGATATCATTGTAAATTTTGCTTTCCACCAATTTTTTTTAAAAGATTACATTTTGATGCATTAACTCAGCCATGCCTTGTCATAAATGGGAATTGTATTGTAAGTGAAGCTTTTGAAGTTTTTTTTTTTTAGTTTACCTAGGGTACACACGCATAGTGTAGTAACTTTTTTCAAAAGTATAAAATTTTCTTTAAACAAAACATTTGCTTCTTATTGTAAAAACATGTCAATACAATACAATACAAGGGGCCTCGTTGGATGAGTGGTCTGACACTTAGGTTGTGAGTTCAAACTCTGCTTGTGCAGGTACACTCGACTCCAATCTTAATTGACTAGAATTGACGATGGTTTTCTCTGGACACTCCGGCTTCCTTCACCAATAAAAACTGGCCGCCATGATATAGCCTAAATGCAGTCCTTAAAAATGGCATAAAAACACCAAAAATCAAATCAAATAAAATAAAGAATTCAAAATGTGTGTTTTTCTTTATACAGATCAATTAAAACAAATGATACAAAAGAATTGCATTTGAATTTGTGCTCTTTTAATTGAAAATGGAATTCCATGAGCATTTGTTTGTAGTATATGCATACTTTAAGTGTGTTTACACATGTACAATGCTGTGGTGCACCTTTTGGAAACCATAGAAATAGGAAATATGGTATTCATTGTCAATGAGACAGTTATCCATCTACCAAAGACCAAATTACTTGGATGTTCACCTCTATAATTCACAATATGGCCTTCATCAATAAGCAGAACAAATTCCACATAATATTAAGGATCCATGACAAAATGTGAAACTTTTTTTAAATGAGAAAATTTAAGGCATAATTTCTATTATTGACAGTTTCTCTAGTTTGTAGGATACGACAGTGAGCCTTTGGTTTTATTGTGTTGTGCTATAGAATCTGTCTACATAGGGATCACTTTTGTCTTTGTCAGTGTTACACTTTGTTTCTCTTTGAAAACAATTGAACAGACTTATCCAAACCAGATTAAATTTTATACAAGATATAAGTGTTGTCAACTTCTATTTTAATTTTTTATCCCAACAAATTTCAAAGCTTCAAATCATTGACTTTTTTATTTCTGTATATATTATATTAAGACAGAAGACATAACACACATCTTTTTTGAGAGACTTCCACTTTTTGTTTCTAGGGGAGTTCTGTAATGATTACCGGTAGTTTCCCAAAACATCTGTATTAATGACTACACTTTGTTTTACAATTATCTTTTTACAGACATGTGTGGTAGTGCAGTTTCAAACTTTGGTCCTATAACTTATTGCATTGATGACACGAAACCTGATGGAACACACCCAGCTATCATGGGGTTTGTTTTAGCCAATCAAGCTAGAGAACTAATGAACCAATCAGAGTCCAATAGGTATGATATCAAACCCAGTTATCATGGAGATTGTTTTAGCCAGTCAAGCTAGAGAACTGAAGCACCAATCAAGAGACTAAAAGTTAAGGATCTTTGTCTATGGACAATGGTACATATTGAATTAACAAAGGACTACTAGCAGTAACTGACATGCCAGCACCAGACCTCAGATAAACTGATTAAAAATTATGTCTTCATTATATGAAAATCAAGCACAACCCCTACAGTTAGGGGTTTAGTATCATGCCATTATAAAAAATATAGGAAGAACATTAGCTGTATCATGTAATCAACTGGTTTAGAATAATGTGTTTTTTTTCCCAATGCAAAGACCCTATGAGTGAATCAATTTTAATACCAAAATATCCCATTTTTAATGACTTGACAGAAGTATCTTAGCTATATCTGTTCTGAATAAGTCTGTTTAAAAGTTTGGTTAGACTTTGAGGTGAATGCCAACATTTTTGTGCTTTGTATAGAATATAACCCTAAAAAATTGGATGTGAAATAACCTGCATGTATAAAATGTCTGTATTTGTTTATATTGACACATGATGTCTAGGCCTTATACTGGTGATGAAATTTATTTAATGATTTGATTAATTTGTGATATAGAAATCCTGGTGTAATAGTTTTTCAGTAATACAGAGATTTCTCTTATTGAAATATAATACCTTGTTTCATACAATTGAACAAGTTAAAATGCCAATATATTTGTATAGGTTAATAAATTAACTGTTGTATGTACTGTTTTATCATTGGCAACCAATGTATAATTTATAAACTCCCTTAACTTCATGAAGAGTATGAATTTCTACATAGGTAAAAGATTTGTTTAAATTTAAGGTTTTTAACCGGATTTTTGTGTCAAAAATGTCGGTTATTGATTTGGGGATGTACGGCGGGCGGGCAGTCGGGCGGACGGGCGGGCGGCAACCAAATGTTGTCCGTGCATTTACTCATGAAGCGTTCAACCAAACCTTTTAAAATTTTAATAAGTTGTTAATGACAACAAAATGGAGGTCAAGTTCAATAATGATGATTTTGACTTTTATCTTTCAGGAGTTACGGTTCTTGAAAGTTTTAAAAATGTTGTGTCCATGCATTTACTCATGAACCGTTCAACCTAACCTTTTAAAATTTTAATATGTTGTTACTGACAACATAACGGAGGTCAAGTTCAATAATGATGATTTTTACTTTTACCGTTCAGGAGTAACGGTTCTTGAAAGTTTAAAAAATGTTGTGTTCGTGCATTTACTCATGAACCAGTCAACCAAACCTTTTAAAATTTTAATATGTTGTTACTGACAACAAAATGGAGGTCAAGTTCAATAATGACGATTTTGACTTTTACCGTTCAGGAGTTACGGTTCTTGAAAGTTTCAAAATGTTGTGTCCGTGCATTTACTCATGAACCGTTCAATCAAATCTTTTAAAATTTCCTATTCGGAGTTTTGGTCCTTGTAATATTGATAAATGCCAGAACACAAATAAATGTTAAAGAATCCGGTTTACTGTCATTTTGACAGCTCTTGTTAATCACTGAAAAAGAGAGGTGAAAGATACCAGAGAAACAGTCAAACTCTTAAATGATTTAATTTTATTTGATTATTTGTAGGAAAGATGCAATTTGTCGACACTATGCACAAGCATTTAAGTGTGAGCAGTTTCTGAAGGTAAAAATTTTATGTAGTTATACAGTTTTACTTGATTAGTTTAAACACTTTATTGTCAAAATTATATAAAATGATTTGACACAAATAAAAAAAAACATAGGAATATTAATCCCTCTAGAATTATACTAATGCATTGATTGCTTTGTTCCTATCGATTTTTATCAGTAAGATATAAGATCATGGTGAAACACTATTGTCTAGTCAGACTATACTAACACGTTTGTTAAAATAAAGAATGAGTAAAAAACAAATTTGTTGATTCAATCACACTTATATCTAGAAGTTAACCTTATATGAATAAATACAAATACATGTAGTATGCTATATTTAATGGAGAAATTAGCATTCAAATGCTTGAACCATTTCTAAAGGAGGAGGCGACATTAAGGCCCTGGTATAGGCTCAAGAAAATAAAATGTGCAACAACTATTTCAAACTGGCACATAATGTTTGGAAATGCACAGAGTCAAGAAAAACATCAAAAACATTTCATGAAAAATACAGAATTTATGCATTTTTCCATCTTTATGGACATTTTGGAAACAATGCAGTGTGCAGCCAAGAAACAATAATTTACTGTGACTTGACTGTTAGTGTTGCTCACATAATCCACCTATTGCAACTTATTCAAAATTCTGACCAAATTGCAATTTGTTTTATTAAACCAAACTGTTCAACTGTTCAGAATTTTTAACTAATTGTTGAGTCAAAAAATCACTTACATTGCTTTAAAATTATGTAAAGTTGTCTGCTAGTTATAATATAAATGATTTTTTAGCTGTTTCTAGAATCATCAAATACTGTGAAGGAAGTATATATTATATAATAATACTGTTTCGATCCCTAACATCACTGAAGAGACATATATTGTCGAAATCTAGATCTGGTGTACAAAAAAAATATTGACAACTTGTGTTTGCGGCATAACATCTTGGCCACAAGTTTATTGTTTTCTGTTTAGTATTAAATTTATATTAAGATCCATTTTGTTACATCTCGTGATCAATTTTATTTAGCAATCGCCAATGGCAGTCAGCAGGGATTAAGAACATCAGTTGTTCGACCTGTTAGTCAAATGTGTTTTGTTTAAATATACTTCTTCACTTTTTTGGTCTTTTGGAAAATGTTGTTTGTGCTGTATTTAGACCCTTCTACAACGATATTTGTTTTACATGCACACGTATAAAAATTACGGTTTTTATACGCCCGTCAAAATTTTGACGTGATGTATTATGGTATACAAATGTCCGGTGTCCGTCCGTCTGTGCGTCTGTCTGTCTGGCGTAAACATGTTGTACTGTAACTTGAGAACAACTTATTCAAATTTCATGAAACTTGATATAGTTGTTTCTTATGATGGTCAAATGATCTGTATACTTTTTGGTCCATAAACAAATGGTCCAAGATCTCTCCAAAAGAATTTGTAAAAATCGACAGTAAATCCATCGCTTCCTGGGGATTTCCCATTTTTCATCTTACTCAATGCTATAGCACATTCCTCATATATATGTCAAGTTACCCTCACACAGGTCATGTTGTTCCTGTGTGAGGGCAACATCATGAGAAAAAAAGCTTTCACTTGAACAATCAACATACCTGTCAACTGACCCGTATTCTGCGGGTGTGACCCGAGATTTTCACAATTCTGAGGGATCACCCGGAACACCCGCCAGGTCATTGAAATAACCCGGGAATTCCGAAAATGACCCGATTTCACCCGTATTTCTTAGCCTTGAGATTGATTTCATAAGTAATATTCCTTTGAAATACCGGCAAATTTGTAATTCTTCCAGGAAGTTCATCTAGCTATGTAAACTGTCAAATTAAGTGACCCATTAAGTGCATGGCTTCACTTGACAGCTTTGGTGTCAAACACACTGTTAATTAACACCAATTACCTTAGATTTAGGTCGTAAATAAGTTGCACAATTGGTTTACAAACTGAACTAGAGTTACTTCCCCTTATTTGTCACCATTCAAAATTATTCCTTATATTTACGTTTATGGGTGAAAAAGATTAAATCATAAAAATATAAAAATTCAAATACATATTGAAAAATAACTTCATTATCTTTATACCTTTATACAATTTTTTTTTAAAAAGTTGAAAATTATTTTTTACATTTATACTTCCTTTAACTGTATTACTATATTTTATCATAGTCTAATTTCCTTGTTTCATGAAAAATATTTTGGTTAAAGGCTACATAGTCAATAGTCTCAAACATTTAAGAATTACATTAAATTCTAGTGTTTGATGATTGTAGTACTTTTTCTCAAAAAGTAAAGCACATAAGACTGAGTTACACAAATTTAGAAAAATCTTTAAAAGTGCAATGAAATAAAATTTAATAAGATTTAAAATGACTTAACAAAGTGAACATGCATTGATGTTTTGGTATCTTTGATATACATTATAAGAAAATGTACCATAAATACTGAAATTCAGCTCGAAAAAGTTCGTACGCGTTATGACCTGAGATTTGATTCTTCAATGCAGGTCATGACCTGCATTTTCATCGTCACAGGTTGACAGGTATGAATCAATTTTTCTCTTTGAATACAATTTTTTATAAAAATTATGTTGTTCTGAGAGAATCGTTGATTGGTCAGATATATGATTACCCTGATCACCAATCATTTCAACCATTGTCTTCTTTATAAAATTTCTCTTTTCTAATTTTAAAAAGTATTGGGAACATTTTTCACCATTTTCATGCCAGTTTGCCCGGGACCGTAACAGTAAACCCTCTATCTTCTGTTCTCTCATGGATTCTAACTCCACTTTTTTATCATTTAAATTGGTCTGTACAGCTTCAGTAGGGGCTGTATTCATAATAATATCTAAATTTTGTATATTAATCTTAAGATCTATATACTTTTTGGTGATGATTCAAAATTTCATTTTTGAATTCTTGAGTATTTTGTAAAAAAGAGGGAGGGTTTTTTTACATGTTGTGCCGTTCACCAACGGACTTCTACCGCGGACGTTTAACGGATAAAACGGATGAGAAACGGACTTCTACCGGACGTATAACGGATAAAAGGGATGATGAACGGATCTGCAACGGATAAATGCCAATTATTGGTATGTCAGATTTTTTAAGGTTCATGAATTCTTATTATTCATAATCGATCTGAGAGTATAGCCCACTCTTCACAATCAAGCAGTTCATTTCAGGGCAGACACTGCCCTTTGGTGGAATTATGAAGAACAAACCAAAACCAGTAAAACAGAAACATTTTGAATATTTATGCAATTTTCATGTTTTATTATTGTCACCTTTGATTTTTCCGTATATCTTGTTCATCCGTTTTATCCGGTACGGTTCCGATAGGTGTCTGTTTTATGCTGTACTCGTCCGTTGGATGTACGTTCGACATCCGTTCTGTCCGGTACGTGTCTGTTTCTCGTACGTTGCATATCCGGTGTGTGTCTGTTATGCATCCATTACACATTCGTTTTATTCTGTTAGTACATCAACGGACTCCCAACGGAGAACAATTTTGTCAACTGAAAAATTTTATTTTCATCCGCTAGGCATCCGTTCGTGCTATCCAGTAAGGTGTGGCCGAGGCTTAATTCAATGGTTGTCATTTGATGCTGTTTATCATATTTGTTTTTCGTTCATTATTTTGTTCTTGCTGTTAGTTTCCATGTTTCCATGTTTCCAATGTTTTACATTTGTCATTTCTGACATTTTTAATTGACTATGTGGTATGAGTTTTATTCATAGTTAAAGGCCGTACAGTGGCCTATAGTTGTATTTCTATGTCATTTGGTCTCTAATGGAGAGTTGTTACGTTGCCAATCATACCATATCTTGTATATACATTTTTATAAATTTCCTGTTTACTAAACTTTGAATTTTTTGTAAAACTAAGGATTTTCTTATCCCAGGCATAGATTACCTTAGCTGTATTTGGCAAAACTTTTTAGAATTTTGGATCCTCAATGCTCTTCAACTTTGTACTTGTTTGGCTTTATACATATTTTGATATGAGCGTCACTGATGAGTCTTTATGTAGACAAAACACGCGTCTGGCGTACTTAATTATAATCCTGGTACCTTTGATAACTACATACAAAATATTTTAGAAAAAATATTTGTGGGGGAAGGGTGGCGCAACTTAGTTTCATTAAACTATTATACATTTTGCAGTATTCTGCAAAATATGAGGTTTTTACCAAATTCCCCTTTATTATGACATCACAAATACATCTCTTAAGTATAGCGATTGGAGATTGATGTTTTAACTGAAACAATTGGAGATTTTTACATATGTTTTAATCAAATTTACAGCTAAAATAATGAGTAAGATGACCAACTCCCTTCAGTAATTCAAGAGAATTATACAGTTATTTCTGATGTTTATAACATCAACATCTATTCTTCTTTTTATCTTCATTTTAACTAATAATTGATTGTTTACTTAAATTGTAATGAATTTCAACACCTATACAGCTGGTCACAGTATATATCACTACGATGACTACAGTATTCACAAGCACACTCTTGCATCTGCAATATTTCTTGACAAGTAGAACTCGGAAATATCGGTTTCAAGTTTCCACAGATATTTCTTTCCTGTTCCAGAGAAGATCCTAAAAAGATTAAAAATAAATTAATTAGCTGTGTACTTTCATTAGATTTCTAAATTTGCATGTGTGTTATCCTGGCTAAATATATAAAGCCCAGGTGGTCGTGTGGTCTAGCGCACCGGTTACAGTGCAGGTGATTTGGTGTCACGATATCTCAGTAGCATGGGTTCAAATCCTGGCAAGGGAAGAACCAAAAATTTGCCAAAGCAAATTTACAGATCTATCATTGTTGGGTTGATGTTTAGACAAGTTGTATATTATTTTCTGTGACTGTATCTTGCATTAATTTGTAGGATCCTTTATTATAGATAATTGAGCTGATCTGTAACAATTACATCTCCATGCCTTATATATCATGTACTGTATTACGACATTAGATTAAAACTGACGAGGAAAGGTAACACCATGCCACCGAAAGCTTTATTATTTGTGAAGCCAATGTGGTCGTGTGGTCTAGCGCACCGGATAGAGTGCAGACGATTTGGTGTCATGATATCTCAGTAACATGGGTTCGAATCCCGGGGAGGGAATAACAAAAAATTTGCTAAAGCAAATTTACAGATCTAACATTGTTGGGTTGATGTTTAGACAAGTTGTATATACATAATGTACACAGCCATGTATCACCACCATTGCTGGTGATCCGATGGATTAATCTGTTGTAGAGTTGTCACTGACCCAGACGTATCTCAGTAGCATGGGTTCGAATCCCAACGAGCGAAGAACAAAACATTTGCGAAAGCAAATTTACAGATCTAACATTGTTGGGTTGATGTTTAGACGAGTTATATATATATATATATACAACTGACGTCTAGTCTAAACATCAACCCAACAATATACTCAACTAACTAAATGAATTCAACAATGTCACTTTGATTATTATGCCTAAACAGGGACTTTCTATACTAACGTTAGTATAGAAAGTACCCAGCTTAAAGCATAATAAAGATCTTCTTTGCCAACTTATAATTCTATATTTTACTGATTATTGTACTCTCTTTTTGTCCATTATCTCTGATCTCATTTTCATGGTTCATGTAGTTAATTTACATATTAGTTTGAAAGGTGCAGACCTACACATATCCTTATCCCTCAGGTGAAATTCTCAGGTTTTTGCTTTATTTCTTGATTTCATGAAAAAATATGTGATTCCAAGAAAGAAAAAAAAACATGATGAATTTAGATGCTTATCAAATAAAATATAAAAAAAACAACTTAAATGCTACATACTAGCTGGTTCACATTTTTAGCTCACCTTGCCCAAAGGGGGAGGGGTCAAAATACCATGGCTAAGTAAAATTTTCAAAACATCTCTTCCAGCATGTTAAAATACATAAAACTAAATCGAATAGCTAGTATTTTGTTTATTAAATGGTCTATAGAAGAGGGTTCAATATATGGCAGGGGGTCAAAATACCAAGGCTAACTGAAATTTTCATAACATCTTTGCTAGCTTGTTAAATACATGTTTTGAAAATTTTACATGACCATAGCTATGCCACTTAGCCATGGTATTTTGACCCACCCCTGCTGAATATTGAACCCCCTACTATAGACCTTTAATTTCAAAATTTCTAGCTATTCTTACTCCTTATCATAGTAATCATACTCAAATAAGTAATTTGTATGTTTTTATCATGTCAAAAAAATATTTTGAAAATTTTACTTATCCATGATATTTTGGCCCCCTACTATAGACCTCTGATTTTTAAAAAATCTAGCTATTCTTACTCCTTAAAAAGTAATAATCCTCCAATAAGTAGTTTGTATGTTTTGAAAGAGGGACGCAAGATACCAAAGGGACAGTCAAACTCATAAATCTAAAATAAACTGACAACGCCATGGCTAAAAATGAAAAAGACAAACAGACAAACAATAGTACACATGACACAACATAGAAAACTCAAGAGTAAAGAACACGAACCCCACCAAAAACTAGGGGTGATCTCAGGTGCTCTGGAAGGATGCTAGGAAAAGATGTTTTGAAAATATTACTTAGACCTCTAATTACATGAATTCTAAATATTCTTACTCCTATACACAATAATAATACTCCAATTAGTAGCTTGTATGTATTTTACTTGCTTGAAAAGATGATCTGATTTTTATTTAGCCATGGAATATTGACCCCCCCCCCTTTTTTACACCTCCAATTTTAAAATTTGAGCTACTGTAACTCTTTTACATGTTTATTCTACTCCAATTAGTAGTTGTATGTATTTTATATGCATGAATAGATGTTTTTAAAATTTTACTTTGCCATGGTATTTTGATCCCCCCTCTGCCATGATATATTGGACCCCCTATTATAGACCTTTAAATTTAAAAATTCTAGCAGTTATAACTCTTCTGCATAGTTATTATATGCCAATAAGTAGTTGGTATGTATTTTTCTTGCTTGAAAAGATCTTTTGAAAATTTTATTTAGCCATGGTATTTTGACCCCCTGCTATAGACCTTTAATTTAAAAAATTCTAGCTGTTATAACACTTTTTCATAGTTATTATACTCCAATAAAAAGTTGGTATGTATTTTACTTCCTTGAAAATTTTATTTAGCCATGGTATTTTGACCCCCCTGCCAATGTTTATTGAACCCCTACTAAAAGTCCAGTTTAGAAAAAAGTCACAACCAATAAATTGTAAATTAGATAATCTACAATTCTATTTATCTAAAACAGGGGGGTTCAAAATACCATGTATGAAAAATGACCCCAGGTTTGAAATACCTTGCGTAAAATGTAGATTTTGGCTTATAACTCTGAAACCAGCAAAACTGACATGGTACAAAATTACTTATCAGGTCAAGATCTAAATTTTCAGATGAATCGAATTGGTAATTATAAGGAAATTTTGTCCTTTTGGTTATTATCTTGACTATGAACTGTAAACAGCAATAATAGTCAGCAAAGAAAGATCTACAAATAAGTCAACATGACCAAAGTGGTCAGTTGACCCCTTTAGGGCATAAGATACAGTTAAGATCATGTATTTTTTAGAGGCTATTTTTTACCTGATTAAGTTTAGTATGTAATAAAAGATATAATATCATGTGATACTTTTTGAGCAAATTGAGGTTGAAATTTCAGATATTTTCTCAAAATTTGTATTTGCGGCCATATTTAAAAGATAGAAATACATAACTTTTTTTGTTTTAAAAGATAAACACAGTTAATTTGTTGTTTGTTAAATTATTTGTAATATCTGTTTTATATAAATGTTCTATGTTCTATAAGTTTGTGCATTTTATTTTTACAAAAAACTCATATTTATCAAATGTTCAAGAATGTAGAAAAAAAACATAATTTTTTTGCCGAATATTTATCAAATTTTAAAAGAAATTCACTATTGATTATTATTGGACAGGAAACATAGAGTGCATAAGTCGACAACAAAGATCTTTTAAAATAATGTTTGTGAAGACATTTTACATTTCTTATTTGAATATTTAGCTTGTTGAAGCCTGCGCTTTATGTTTCCTCGTCCTTATTTTGGTTGAAATCTGGCTGATTTTGCCAAATTTCACCAAAATGTCTTATCTTGACCGTTTTTGGATGAAAAAAATCAACATGTTAGAATTAAACTTTGACAAAAACAGTTCTATTTAACTTTCTCACATGTCTTTGAGTCAACTTGAAACATTCTTTGTCTTGTAACATTGAACTTTATAATCAGGGCCAAATATTGCCTTTACCAAACTGTTCCTTTTTGTAATTTTTACAAAATTTTCTCCGCTAACGACTGGGCCAAGTTCATTATAGATACAGATAATTGTAAGCAGAATAAATGTTCAGTAAAGTAAGATCTACAAACACATCACTATCACCAAAACACAATTTTGTCATGAATCCATCCTTTGTTTAATATGCACATAGACCAAAGTGATCGACACAGGCTCATTAGAGCCTCTAGTTATTTGATAATATAGATCTTGCACAAAAGTATTTTAAATGTAAATTAAGGGGGCTTGCGGGTCTAAATCAATTTTTGTATTTAATATAGGATTTCGCTATATTTTTCTATAAATGAGCTTTATCTTATACTTAACAGAAAAATGAAATAAAAAAATGGGGTCACCTTTCATTTACCCTCACAATCAGCCTTCGAAAGAAGCATACATTTTTGTTAAGGTCCTTTTTTTCTGTTGAACTAATAGGAGAAATAGCGGTAATATCGAAATAAAAAAAGAACTAAATTTCAAAAATCGGTCAAATATTACAATTATTTAGTTTATGTACAGCTTATTCAAAAACAACAATAAAAAAATATAGGTCACCGATGACTTAAAAAAGATATTTCAATTTAAATACCAAAAAATGGCATTTTGCATCAAAGGGAAATAATTTGAAGCCTTTTCAATGATATCCACATTCATCTTGGGCCAACACGAATTGTTTTTTGGAGATGATTATTGTACCATATGATAAAGTAACAACTACTTAAGGTAATAAATAAAATTTGTAATGAAAAATAAATGTTTATTTTTTTTCTGAAAATCTTATACCCCCGAGCCTCCTTAAGTAATGTAATTGATAACTTTTGACAATTTTAAAAATGCAATTTTATTGAGAAAAAAAAACAGTATGTTACATTAGAACCATGGTGTGATCTGTTAACAAGTTTTTGTTTCTGTAGAACTCTCTGATTGTATACTGTATAGTAGTAAACCAACTTATTTTCGCAAGCGATTTATTTTCCTGACTTTAACGAGTAGAAAAAAACGCGAATACAAATCGTCGTGAATATGTAAATTTTTTATCTTTCCTTGTTAAACTTCATCAAGTAAATCAGAAATTTTTCAAGTTAAATAGCTACGAAGTGATCAAGAAAGAGTAAAACGTGAAATAAAGTATCCGCGAAAATTAGTTGGTTTACAGTATAAATGTAAAATAAATTAAGGGAGTTCCAACGATATTTTAATCTATCTTAACAGAATTGAATATGGACCTTAATTTGTATTTATTCAGTTCAGATCGTTTATTTCCATTGGAAATATTTAAATAAGTAAATAAAAATTTGAATAATATGCTTTAAGTGAAATCTGTAGTACCATCTTATAGAACAAGAAAACTGACCTACAAATTTCTGTATACATTTTTCATGATAGGAAAAAAATGCTTACCTAAGATTTGATGTCTTATAATAATAGAGCTGCTGATAACAAGCATAAAAATAAATGTAGTACAAGAAGCCATGCCAAAATCCTATTCTGCTACTACCAAGTTTCAATGTAATAATGGTTTGTTAAATATACACCTTGGAATTGCTGGCTTGCAAAGACAGACTTGTTTTGCAGTTCCAATTGCACTTAATATATATGTATATAAAAAAAAAATAGTGATATCATAATTAAAATTTCTATAAAGTAGGTGCAGAAAAGGCAGCTTTATAGAAAAAAAGAAATATTGCATTTTTTTTATTTTGCTGAATATAAAAAAATTGAGTCATTTATCGGCTAATATTACAAGACCACAAGAGGGATTTAAATCAAATTCAATCATTTTTAATGGTAAGTGTTGATTTTTATTCATGAAATGGGATTGGATAGTAAAAATAATGAATAGTTAATAAGCACACCTTTTTATAATCTATTAAATGAATAGATGTTTTAAAACATTTCATAACTCTATCCTTCTGTGGAATTTCTGGGAAATCCTACTTGTCTTTAAAATAATAATTATTAGAATGATTTTACAATCAAAATTAGAATGAATCAAGGGATAAATAAAATGAGCTAGATAATTTGTCTACCAGGATTGGTACACTCTGTGGACCAAAAACCGTTACTTTTACATCCATTTGTTTAAATATATTTTATATAAATCAATACGTTTTTCAAAAATTTAATTGTATCTAATTTCTGCTCAAATTTATATTGCTCTGCTATAAATAATAATATTTGCCTTTAGCTGATGTTTTCTTTAACATAAGTTTTGAATTTTCAAGAGTTTATCAGTTGTTCCATATACTAGTACCTTGTGATGTCAACTTTCAAATTTATATGAATCAGTATGAAACCTATTTGAAAGAGAATGAATTGTCTCCCTTGATGATTATCATGTAAATTAACAGTGAACTTACAATTAAGTGGTAATCTATTAAAAAAAAAGGGTGGCTTCCATATAATATTGATAGTTGACTGTTAAGGTGGTATGGAAGTCTAAAAAAAAATGATAGATTTGGTTCATACTTTGCCAAAACCTAGTATCTATTGATATATGTTCAAAAATATATATTAAAAAGATAGGTCACCCCGCATTTTCTCAAGCTACAGATTGTGACAAAATGACAAATTTTGTATGGATTATACAGGAAAAAACACCATTTTGTGATTAGAAACTAAGCAAAATATAGAATTGTAAATTAAATTAGGAAAAGATAGCTTTCAGACAATGCTTTGAGAACATCAAAAGAAAAGATAGGGTCATCGTAAGTTTTTTCCAGCTAAAATACAAATAAGGAAAATTCTATGTAGAATCCTTCAGAAAATGCACTGTTTTAGAGTAACCTCCCCTTAACATGCCAATTCAAATTAAAACATTTAAAAACAACCAAAAATAATCTACACTTGTCAAAATATTAATATTTATAAGTTATATTCTTATAATTTGGTTCTTTTAAATGTAAATATAAATTAAATATCTGTATTCCTACATCAAATTTGGCTAACTTGATAAAAATTATGAATTAGACAACCTGTTGTTGGGTTGCTGCCCCTGAATATGTAATTTTAAGAAAATTTTGCAGCTTTTGGTTATTATCTTGAATATTATTGTAGATAGAGATAAACTGTAAACAGCAATAAATTACAGCAAAGTTAGATCTACAAATAAGTCAACTTGACCAAAATGGTCAGTTGACCCCTTAAGGAGTTATTTCCCTTTATAGTCAATTTTTAACAATTTTCATTAATGTTGTAAATTTTTACAAAATATTTTCCTCTGTGTAACTAAAGGGCCAAGTTAATTTAGATAGAGAAAATTGCAAGTAGCAAGAATGTTCAGTAAAGTAAGATCTACAAACACATCACCATCATCAAAACACAATTTCTGTGTCCTTTGTTTAATACATAAATTGAGAATGGAAATGGGGAATGTGTCAAAGAGACAACAACCCGACCAAATAAAAAACAACAGCAGAGGGTCACCAACAGGTCTTCAATGTAGCGAGAAATTCCCGCACCCGGAGGCGTCCTTCAGCTGGCCCCTAAACAAATATATACTAGTCCAGAGATAATGAACGCCATACTAATTTCCAAATTGTACACAAGAAACTAAAATTAAAATAATACAAGACTAACAAAGGCCAGAGGCTCCTGACTTGGGACAGGCACAAAAATGCGGCGGGGTTAAACATGTTTGTGAGATCTCAACCCTCCCCCTATACCTCTAACCAATGTAATAAAGTAAACGCATAACAATACGCACATTAAAATTCAGTTCAAGAGAAATCCGAGTCTGATGTCAGAAGATGTAACCAAAGAAAATAAACAAAATGACAATAATACATAAATAACAACAGACTGCTAGCAGTTAACATGACATGCACATGTATGCACATAGACCAAGGTGAGCTACACAGGCTCTTAAGAGCCTCTAGTTTATCAGTGGTAAAGACATTTGTTTTATGTTTTAGGTCTTTACCAAAGTTAGATGCTCAAATTTTCAATTGATTTGAGCAATAATTGAAGCCATTCAAAAGAAATAAAGCAACAATTATGAATGGTTAAAATTGAGGTAAAGTCCATCAGAAAAATGTCCTCCTAGCACCTTGTTAACAATGGTTAAGTTTAAATGCTTTATACATGTTTAACCCTGCCACATTCTGCTTGTAACTATTCCAAGTGATGTAGTTGTCATGTCCAAATGACCCCTGTCATTCAGAAGTTATCTTGTCCCCACGTGACCCCTATAATTTCAGTAGTTGTCTTGTCCCAAATGAGCCCTGGAATTTCAGTAGTTGTTCTGTCCCAAGTGACCCCTTTATTCAGTAGTTGTCCTGTCCCAAATGACCCCTATAATTCAGTAGTTGTCCTGTCCCAAATGACCCTTGTAATTATAGTAGTTGTCTTGTCCCAAATGAGCCCTGAATTTCAGTAGTTGTCCTGTCCTTAGTGACCCCTGCAATTCAGTTGTTGTTCTGTTCCAAATAACTCCTGGGATTTCAATAGTTGTCCTATTCCAATTGATTCTTTTATTTCAATAGTTGTTCTGTCCAAAGTCATCCCTTTAATTCAGCAGTTGTCATGTCCCAAGAGACCCCTGTAATTCAGTAGTTGTCCTGTCCAAAATGACCCTTGTAATTTAAGTAGTTGTCTTGTCCCAAATGACCCCTGAAATTTCAGTAGTTGTCCTGTCCCAAATGACTCCTGTAATTTCAGTAGTTGTCCTGTCTCAATTGACCTCTTTAATTCAGCTATTGTCTTGTCCAAAGTGACCATTTTAATTCACTAGTTGACCTGTCCCAAATAATCTCTGTAGTTTCAGCAGGTGCCCTGTCCCAAGTGACCCCTGTAATTTCAGTAGTTGTCCTGTCCCAAAGAACTCCGGGGATTTCAATAGTTGTCCTGTCCTAATTGATTCTTTTATTTCAATAATTTTCCTGTCGAAAGTGACCCCTTTAATTCAGTTGTTGTCATGTCCCAAATGAATCTCGTAATTTCAATAGTTGTCCTGTCCTAAGTGACCCCAGTAATAAAGTATTTGTCCTGTTCTTAGTGACCCCTTTTATTCATTAGTTGTCCTGTCCCAAGTGACCTCTTTGATTCAGTAATTGTCCGAACCTAAGTGACCACTGTAATCTTAGTAATTATCCTGTTCCAAGTGACCCCTGTAATTCAGTAGTTGTCCTGTCCCAAGTGACCCTTGTAATCTCAGTAGTTGTCATGTCCCAAATGACTCCTGTAATTTCAGTAGTTGTCCTGTCTCAATTGACCCCTTTATTTCAGTAATTGTCCTGTTCAAAGTGACAATTTTAATTCACTAGTTGGAATGTCTAAAATGACCTTTGTAGTTTCAGTAGTTGCCCTGTCCCCAAGTGATCCCTGTAATTCAGTAGTTGTCCTGTCCCAATTGATTCTTTTATTTCAATAATTGTCCTTTCTAAAGTGACCCCTTTAATTCAGTTGTTGTCATGTCCGAAATGAACCTCGTAATTTCAATAATGGTCCTGTCCCAAATTACTCCTGTAATTGAGTAGTTGTCCTGTCCCAAGTGATCTGATTTATTCAGTAGTTGTCCTGTCCCAAGTGACCTCTTTGATCCAGTAATTCTCCTGTCCCAAGTGACCACTTTATTTCAGTTATTGAACTGTCCCAAGTGACCTCTTTGATCCAGTAATTGTCCTGTTCCAAGTGACCACTGTAATTCAATAATTGTCCTGTTCCAAGTGACCCCTGTAATTCAGTAGTTGTCCTGTCCCAAGTGACCCTTGTAATCTCAATAGTTGTCATGTCCCAAATGACTCCTGTAATTTCAGTAGTTGTCCTGTCTCAATTGACCCCTTTGATTCAGTAATTGTCCTGTCCAAAGTGATCATTTTAATTCACTAGTTCCAAAATGACATTTGTACTTTCAGTAGTTGCCCTGTCCCCAAGTGACCCCTCTAATTTCAGTAGTTGTCGTGTCCCAAGTGATCCTTGTTATTCAGTAGTTGTGCTGTCCCAATTTATTCTTTTATTTCAGTTATTGTCCTGTCTCCATGTGACTTCTTTAATTCAGTTGTTGTCATGTGCCAAATGAACGAAGTAATTTCAATAGTTGTTTTGTCCCAACTGACTCCTGTAATTAAGTAGCTGTCCTGTCCCAAGTGCCCTCTTGTATTCAGTAGTTGTCCTGTCCCAAGTGACCCTTTTAATTCAGTAGTTGTCCTGTCACAATGCCCCTTTGATTCAGTAGTTGTCCTGTCACAATGCCCCTTTGATTCAGTAGTTGAATGTTGTCCTGTCCCAAGTGACTTCTTTAATTCAGTAGTTGTCCTGTCCCCAAATGACCCCTTTAATTCACTAGTTGTCCTGTCCCATGTTACCTCTTTGATTCAGTAGTTGTCCTCTTCCAAGTGACCTCTTTTATACAGTAGTTGTCCTGTTTGCAAGTGACCCCTTTGATTCAGAAGTTGTCCTGTCCCATGTGACCCCTTTGATTCAGTAGTTGTCCTGTCCGAAAAGACCTCTTTTATTCAGTAGTTGTCCTGTCCCATGTGACCTCCTTAATTCAGTAGTTGTCCTGTCCCCAATTGATTCCTTTACTTTAGTAGTTGTCCTGTCCCAAGTGATCCTTTTAATTAAGTAGTTGTTTTGTCCAAAATGACCCTTTTAATTTAGTAGTTGTCCTGTCCCATGTGACCCTTTTAATTCAGTAGTTTTCTTGTACCAAGTGACCCCTTTGATTCAGAAGTTGTCCTGTCCCAAGTGACCCCTTTGATTCAGTAGTTGTCCTGTCTGAAGAGACATTTCTTATTCAGTAGTTGTCCTGTCACAAGTGACCTCCTTTAGTCAGTAGTTGTCCTGTCCCCAATTGATCCCTTTATTTTAGTAGTGTCCTGTCCCAAGTGACCCCTTTACATTAGTAGTTGTCCTGTCCTAAGTGACCCTTTTAATTCAGTAGTTGTCTTGTCCCAAGTGGCCCTTTTTATTCAGTAGTTGTCCTGTCCCAAGTGACCCCTTTAATTCAGTAGTTGTCATTGGTCGTTGTCTTTCATTAATTTTTTATTGTTTGGTATTAAAAGTACACCTTGTTTTACATGTTTTATTGTTTTACATTTTTTTCATGTTGAGAACTTTTGGTTTTTGCTCATTACTGACATATAGTAATATTACATTTACACCATTTGATTTCTATTGGATAGTTGTCTTATTGGGAATCGTACAGTATCTCCTCATTTTTAGCTCACCTGGCCGGAAGGGCCGAGTGAGCTTTTCTCATCACTTTGTGTCCGTCATCTTCGTCCATCATCGTTTACTTTTTAAAAAATCTTCTCCTCTGAAACTACTGGGCCAAAATCATCATTGGGGTATCTAGTTTAAAAGATATGTCCGGTGACCTAGCCAACCAACCAAGATGGCTGTTATGGCTAAAAATAGAACATAGGGGTAAAATGTAGATTTTGGCTTATATATCTGAAACCAAAGCATTTAGAGCAAATCTGACATGAGGTAAAATTGTTCATCAGGTCAACATCTATCTACCCTGAATTGAATTAGACAACCTGTTGTTGGGTTGCTGCCCCTGAATTTGTAATTTTAAGAAAATTTTGCAGCTTTTGGTTATTATCTTGAATATTATTGTAGATAGAGATAAACTGTAAACAGCAATAAATTACAGCAAAGTTAGATCTACAAATAAGTCAACTTGACCAAAATCGTCAGTTGATCCCTTAAGGAGTAATTGCCCTTTATAGTCAATTTTTTAACAATTTTCATAAATTTTGTAAATTTTTGTATATATAAATATTTTTCACTGCCACTTCTGGGCCAAGTTCAATATAGATAGAAATAATTGTAAGCAGCAAGATTGTTCAGTAGGTAAGATCTCCAAACACATCACCAACACCAAAACACAATTTTGTCATGAATCCATCTGTGTCCTTCTTTTAATATGCACATAGACCAAGGTGAGCGACACAGGCTCTTTATAATTTATGGATATTTGATTTTATTGCTTTTGCCAAAGTCTGCATAAAACCTTGACAGAATATTTGTGAATAACAATTTTTCGTAACTTTAGAAGTATAATGTGTGATAAACATTAAAATGAACATTTATTTTTCAGCCAATAGGTTATTTGGAGAAAAATTGGATGGCTGAGGAATTTTCTGGTGGATGTTATTCTTCTAATATGCCGCCTGGTGTACTGACAACTATGGGCAGGTAACTAGGCTATTGTATAAATTTATGAGACTTCGCCTCGAGCAAAATTTGGTATCTTAGGGACAATAAACTTGCTATTACCCTCATAACCAGGTGTATAATTTTTTTTCAATAAGAGAAATCAATCTTAAAACTTGGTACGACTGTTTATCCATGGAAGTCCTGTTTTTGATAAAATGATAAGTGTTGAAAAAAACCACAATGATGTATGATGCTAAAATAGTACAATAACACAAACTATTGCCAGTTATTTGTGAAAATATCCAAAGGTGTTATTTCAACAATGTCTTAGATAAGTTCAAAAATCAGTACTGATCTGGTCATCAAACATTATTTCTAGTTTATCCTGCATAATGACAATCACGAAGACCCTTGATGAGCTTTAATAGTGCACAGATACAGGTGATCCCCTCTATCTTGTAAATGACGTCATAAAGTAGCGCATACTTGATGAACTTTTCCCGTGAAGGACATAATTATTAACTCAAAATTGGTCTATTGTAAAGTAGTCCTATAATATAAGACTTTGAAGGTTAATATTATTTTAACATTCAACGTTTTTTTATCACATATTATCTTTTTGCTATCAATGTTGAACCTATAGTCGCTGTCAGCTGAAATACATAGCGGTTATTGGTAAAAATAATCTAAACTATCAATCGCGTACACTCGAGATATAGTTTTTCACATTCCATTCATAAATCGCATAAAGAAAAACCACTACTGACCTACCTTTTAAGTGATCGCACTGTAATAATCCTGACCTTCACTTTTTCATAGACGATTTTGAATTGTGGAATCAGCCATTGTTTTTACCGGAAGTATCGTGGAGTTCAATTTCATAAAATTTGCATAAAGCGCGGGAAACCTTATCACATCAATGAATGGAACATTTCAGGAAACTGCGTACAGTGACGAATGTCATATGTAAACAAATGATCCTCATAGAAACGAAGATGGCGGAATTACAATGGAAAATATTCTGGAAAATGTGAAGGTCAGGATTATTACAGTGTGATCACTTAAAAGGTAGGTCAGTATATATAGTGGTTTTTCTTTTTGCGATTTATGAATGGAATGTGAAAAACTATATCTCGAGTGAACGCGATTGATAGTTTAGATTATTTTTACTGATAACCACTACGAATTTCAGCTGACGGCGACTATACATGCTAGGGCAGAACCTGTTGACTGCTTAACTCTAATAAACTCAATCTGCACAGTTCTTCTTGAATTTTTTTACACTCTTTTTTGTGTAGTTATGGAGGGTTAGGATGAAGTTTGAAATAAAATAGGCTGGACATGAGTTTTGAGTAACAAAAAAAAGGCAGGATGAGATACTTTGCAAACAAAAATAAAGATAGGGTGACAATTTAGGTTAAAAAAAAAGTCAGGATTAAAAAAAAACTCACTGATTTGTAGACAGGCATAACATGCACTCCTGATGCAACTGTTTATTGAAATATAATTGACTCTGAGTTGCTTTTTGGTTTTAAACTTTGAAAAGCACCCAGTAATATAATTCTAAAAAAGAGAGGCAAAAGATACCATAGGGACATTCAAACATTTGAGTTAAAAATGACATGACAATGCCATGGCTTAAAATGAAAAAGACAAACAAAAGTACATTAAACAACATAGAAAACCAAATCCTGAGTGACATGAACCCCATCAAAAACATTTAACTAACTTTTGCAGATGTTTGCGAGAACCACACGGAAGAATTCATTTTGCTGGATCTGAAACAGCAACAAAATGGGCAGGATATATGGATGGTGCAATTCAGGCAGGATACAGAGCAGCTAAAGAGGTCTGTCACTTTGAAAAAATACTATTTTGTAACTTGTCATATTGTGTTAGACTGTGGGCCCCTTGTCTGATTAATTTAGGATTTTGTTTCATTTATTTTTGTCTAACAATCCCAGTTTAACAATTTTAAATAACCCTTTGAATGTAGGATTTGAAGTAATAGTCAGGCATCAAATTTCCCCTTTTACCAAGTGTAAACAAAAGTGAGCATACACTATTTTATTGTCAATCATGACTAGTCTCATCCTATTTTTGAGCTATCATTAGTGTCAATTGTAGTATTATCATGAAAATCATAATTTAATAATGATCATGAAGGGTATCCCATTTCCTAGCCTGTCTGTGTCATCCTGATCCAATACAATACTTCGTTGATATACAGCATTATTAATTAACTGGTGATTCAGGATTTTTATCAATAATGTGTTAATTAGATTTGCTAAATTATTCAAAATTTACTTTTCATATGAGTGTAAAAACTAAATTAATTCTCATTTTAAAAATACATTACAAATATTACTGTGTTACCTGTTACCTAATCTGTAAGTTCCGCCTCTGTCAGGCGCACCACCATACGGTGTAACTTGGGAGTTGCTATATACAGGGGCTCAATCACACCTTAACTACATGATTTATAAAGGGTTTCATCATGAATTTTATGTTAACCAGGTATATACAAATAGTAACCATAAATGGGAAGTTAATATATACTTTAATGGGAAGTTAATATATATTTTAATGGGAAGTTAATATATATTTTAATGGGAATTTAAATTTACTTTAAATCATGGGAAATTTAATATATAAACTTTAAGGTAAATATGTACATGACTCCACTCCTGGCTTATTCATACTTCTACTTGCACAGTTCAAAACAGTTCTTCACATGGAATTGATCACAGTTTCAAGATTATTGTCAATTGAATAATGATGATAACTAGGTTATTTGAAGTAGCGAAGCTCTTCTTTGATGTAGTCTATAACAATAACCTCTAGATACACATTCAATATTAGAGATGTTGGATTCGTCTAGGAATTCAAAGGATGAACAGTCAATTATAACTTTTAGTTGTAAGTCTTCTGATGATAATATTTCATTATACACTTCCATATCAACACAGTCATATATCTTTACTAGTATAATATTTAGGAAATGTTCCTGTATGTCTCTCAATTTTTCACAATATAGAAGGAAATGTTTAATGTCCTCACTTCCTTTGCCACATAATTTACATGCTGAATTAGTTCCACCAGATCTGTCGAACTTAGCTCTGTCATGCTGTAAGGTATAAGTTCCACACATGATTTTTGCTTTTATGCTGGCCATAGTTGAAGTAAACGGCTCTGTTCCACAGCTATTCCAGACATTGTGGGTTTTTCCTTGAGTGATATTATTGACATTTAAAAACTTTAGAGATGACTTTGATTTTACATCAGATTTTAGAAGATCAATCCAATACGAAGAGATAGATTTTCTTACAATATTTTTCCACTCGATTTTCCCCGGAGGCACATTAATAAGATCATGTGGTGATGGTAAGCCATACTGTTCTGTTAAGTCAATAATTTTGACAAACCAACTATTTGAATCCCTTGGCATTACAGCCAGTTGTCTTATAGCAACATCACGCTCGACAGAACCATGGTTTCTGATGATATTACCGAAAAAATTCAGCATACGCTTATGCAATTCAGCCTCAACTGGAATTTGACCGAGAAGTAAGTAGACAGCACTAGTGGAAGTGCGCTCTGGCAAATGCTGAATCTGCTTTAAAAGCTTGGTGTAATATACGGAGAGTAATTTCATATCGGAGACAGAAAGTATTATGGAGTCTAATCCATACAAAAGTCTGGGTAGCACATAAATTTTCACCAGGTGCATAGAGACTTTAGGGTTAAGTCCATTCAAACCATGGAGCCCAGCTCCCATGAGGGCATACACTGTTTTCCTAGCTGTCTGAATTCTATTAGGTACACAATCTTTCACACCATATTTAGAATTGACATCATGATCTATACCAAGATGAGTCGCTTTAACAGAACTTTGAAGCGGTTGACCATTCAGTGTAAATAAATGTTCAGTTTTACTTCCATATTGTAGAGTACATGACTTCTGGCTACTAATTATGTAGCGATGTTTATTTGCATAATCAGACAAGACATTTAACATTGTTTGAATCTCATACGGGTTGTTGGAAATCAGAGTAAACCACACCGGCAAAATTTGTTCGGACTCGATGGTATCTAACATCGGGCACAATGACGGAACATCAATAGACAGAAGAAGATAGATTTCTCCTTATTTTCTAATTTTTTTCATAATATCAAAGTATATATATACATATACAATTATTTTCTATTGTGATATGCAATATTTTCTACAACTGTTCTATATTAACGGAGAAATAAGTAAAAATGCATGTCAAAATGACGAATTGAATGAACCTTGCCTCGAAATTGTTTAATTTCTCGTTAAATTGTTCACATTGTACGAAAAGAAAGGTACGTACGGGAAGATAGATACTGACACGGAGATTGCAAAACTAGTCATTGTGAGCATCTCAATACTTGTATCTCTGTGTATGGAACGAAAGAACTGGGTCATGACAAAATGGAACTGGCCGGTTTCATCAATGTTTACCACCTGGTTTCGTCATAGATTTCCCAATGCATAACCCGGTTTGGTCAAATAAAAAAATCATAATCACATTACATTATAATTGATTATTTAGGGAGCTACCATTTGATTTTTATGGGGGGGCTAGGATGAAATTTGAAAAAAATAGGCAGGACAGGAGTTTTGAGTAAAAAAAAAGGCAGGATGAGACACTTTGCAAAAAAAAAAGGCAGGATGACTATTTAGGTAAAAAAAGTCAGGATAAACTAATAAAAAAAAAGGCAGGACCGAATAGAGTGAAAAATAAAAAGGTAGGATAGAGATTACAACTAAAAAAAAATGCAGGACAAAATTTTTCATCCTAGCCCCCCCATAAAAATCAAATGGTAGCTCCCTTAACTTCAGCGTTGAAAAGGAGTTTTGTGGGTCGTTGGAAAACAACTTCTTTCACCGGACAACGGCTGATTATTTATATGAGTCTCAGATTCAAATAAATAATAAGCAAACACTTGAATTCCTACTCTTATAGAACACAAATATTTTAATTTTACTTTGCATTCCGAATTTTTTTAACAGGAGTTTGAGGTTCAAGCTCTCTAAATATGCGTTTTCTATATGAGTTATGGGAAAATATGTTGAACATGTTTAAACTTGAAATTAAAGTTTACGGTCTTAAAAATCGAAACACACAATTGATATGTGATTTTCTTGCACAAAAGGATGGGCACCTTTATAAGTAATCTAATCATTCTATGTATGTAATCTTTTCTATCATCGTTAAAAATGAATCTTCTTAAGGATAAACATTGATATTAAGACAAATGTATATGCATGCATAATCGACATAGAAAATGAATGTAGGATTACAACTACCATGCATTAAAATAAAATTTATCTATCACTAATTGTAACTACATGTATACTGCTATGTACAAATTAGTATAATAGTCTCAGGTCATCGACAAAATTCAATAATAATTATTTTGTTAACATTAATTAAAAAAAAAAAACAGGTCTGTACTGTCGCCATTGTGTTATGATGATCGTGCACTGACGTTGGTCAATATATTTTGACAATATATACGGACAGACGGATTCAGTTTATTTCAAAGTGGACGTTATTCGAACAGCTTTTACATACCGCCGAGTTGAACAATATTTTGATTATTTTTTGCTTTACAAAATCATTAAATACATGAATCAATATAGTTTTGGCAACCAAAGGTGGGGTCGGGGGCGTGCAACCTATACATCTTCCAGATTCGCCACTTATCTTTTAAAGTGTATACCGAATTAAAATATTGTAAGAAATGAGAAAAGAGGGACACCCTGGAAATTGGATTATGTGAGTTGGATTATGTTTATTATAAACATTCTCCTTGATATTTTTAAACAAGTGAGACATAGTGATTAGAATTCATAGCGTCTTGAACTATTTGTATAAAGCTGCATATGTCAAAAGTTAGAAGGTTTGACTGGAACATATACAAGTATGGTACACAGATCTAATGATTTCTTCCTTGTTTATAATAAACATAATCCAACTCACATAATCCGATTTCGCGGATGTCCCTGTTTTCTTATTTCTTACAATATTTTAATTCGGTATACACTTTATGAGATAAGTGACGAATTTCAAGTTCTTTTTATCGATTTCTATACATTTTTTTCAAATATATATAAAAGTTATATAGCAAAAATGATAGGGAGATAAAATATACAAATAAGTCGACTTGGCCGACATCCTAATGAAACTTATTGACCTTTAATTACGAGGTTTTTTTTCCATTTCTTTGCGTTTTTACACGCCCATCACAATTTTGACAGGATGTATTATTGTAGACATCCATCTGTCCGTCTGTCCGCCCACCTGTCCATTCGTCCGTCCTTTCATCCGTCTGTTCCTCGATCTATCAGTCATTCGGTCTGTCCGTCTTTCTATCTATCCGTCTATCCGTCTGTCCAGCATAAACATGTCGCACCGTAACTTGAGGACAGCTTATCTTATTTTCTTAAAATTTAACATAGTTATTTCTTATAATGGTCAAACGATCTGTAAACCTTTTAGTGAAAATCAAATTAAATCTTTTTGAGTTACAGGAAATGTAAGTGAAACAGGAATGTGGGTTTTTTTAACATGTCGAGCTATATCTCAAAAACAAAGTATTTTAACTGCATCAAACTTTACATACTTCTTAGTTATATAAATCTTTTAAACTTCTGTTTACTTTTTGGTGATGTTCAAAATTTTGGTTTAGAGTGATTGATTTTTTTTTGGTAAAACAAAAGGGAGGGTCACTTATTGCAATGTATCTCAAAACCTATTTATGATTATTGTTTAAATTTTACTCACTCCTTATTAATATTAATCTTAAGGCAGCAACCATTTGATTTTCTGGGGGGGGCTATGGTTTTTATACGACCGCAAAATTTGAAAAAATTTTCGTCGTATATTGCTATCACGTTGGCGTCGTCGTCGTCGTCGTCGGCGGCGGCGGCGGCGTCGTCGTCGTCGTCGTCGTCGTCGTCCGGCGTCCGAATACTTTTAGTTTTCGCACTCTAACTTTAGTAAAGGTGAATGAAAATCTATGAAATTTTAACACAAGGTTTATGACCACAAAAGGAAGGTTGGTATTGATTTTGGGAGTTTTGGTCCCAACATTTTAGGAATTAGGGGCCAAAAAGGGCCCAAATAAGCATTTTCTTGGTTTTCGCACTATAACTTAAGTTTAAGTGTATAGAAATCTATGAAATTTTGACACAAGGTTTATGACCACAAAAGAAAGGTTGGGATTGATTTTGGGAGTTTTGGTTCCAACAGTTTAGGAATAAAGGGCCAAAAAAGGGCCCAAATAAGCATTATTCTTGGTTTTCGCACAATAACTTTAGTACAAGTAAATAGAAATCAATGAAATTTTAACACAAGGTTTATGACCACAAAAGGAAGGTTGGGATTGATTTTTGGAGTTGAGGTCACAATAGTTTATGAATTAGGGGCCAAAAAGTGGCCCAAATAAGCATTATTTTTGGTTTTCGCACAATAACTTTAGTATAAGTGAATAGAAATCAATGAAATTTTAACACAAGGTTTATGACCACAAAAGCAAGGTTGGGTTTGATTTTGGGAGTTTTGGTCCTAACAGTTTAGGAATAAGGGGCCCAAAGGGTCCAAAATTGAACTTTGTGTGATTTCATCTAAAATTAAATAATTGGGGTTCTTTGATATGCCGAATCTAACTATGTATGTAGATTCTTAATTTTTGGTCCCGTTTTCAAATTGGTCTACATTAAGGTCCAAAGGCTCCAAAATTGAACTTAGTTTGATTTTAACAAAAATTGAATCCTTGGGGTTCTTTGATATGCTGAATTTAAAAATGTACTTAGATTTTTAATTATTGGCCTAGTTTTCAAGTTGGTCCAAATGGGGGTCCAAAATTAAACTTTGTTTGATTTCATCAAAAATTGAATAAATGGGTTCTTTGATATTCCAAATCTAACTGTGTATGTAGATTCTTAATTTTTGGTCCAGTTTTCAAATTGGTCTACATTAAGGTCCAAAGGGTCCAAAATTAAACTAAGTTTGATTTTAACAAAAATTAAATTCTTGGGCTTATTTGATATGCTTTATCTAAATATGTACTTTGATTTTTGATTATGGGCCAAGTTTTCAAGTTGATCCAAATCAGGATTCCATATCAAGTATTGTGCAATAGCAAGAAATTTTCAATTGCACAGTATTGCACAATAGCAAGAAATATCTAATTAATTTTCAATTGGAGTTATCTTTCTTTGTATAGAATAGTAGTTGATAATATATGTTGGAAATTTGCCAGACATGACTATGATGTCATTTTCTATTTTTATTTGCCAATAACTTTATGTAAATAACTTCATTGGAAATTTGCCAGTATAAAATGTTGCTGATGAAGCTTTTTTTCCTTATCTTATCTAAAATGTTTTTAGATAATGTATGTTGGACATTTGCCAGACATGACTATGATGTCATTTTCTATTTTTATTTGCCAATAACTTTATGTAAATAACTTCATTGGAAATTTGCCAATAAAAAATGTTGCTGATGAAGTTTTTTTTTATTGTTTTATACAATAAACAATGTATATTCACTTTTACTACCAACTAATCTTTACCATTCAGTGATAACAAGCACTTTATTTTACATTTTAATATTTTATGATGTATTTAAAAGAGTAGTTATTTTTGCAAACTCCATTAGAAATTTGAATTGATATCAGTTTTGGAAAAAGGGAAACAGGGATGTGAAAAAAAGGGGGCGGGGTTTAAATTTTTCTCATTTCAGATTTCATAAATAAAAAGAAAATTTCTTCAAACATTTTTTTGAGAGGATTAATATTCAACAGCATAGTGAATTGCTCAAAGGCAAAAAAAAACTTTTAAGTTCATTAGACCACATTCATTCTGTGTCAGAAACCTATGCTGTGTCAACTATTTAATTTTAGATTTAAAAAGTTTGAAGAAGAAATCTTTAATTGATTTGTAAAATCTTGACATTTGTTTTGTGTAAAAAAAAACCATGTAATGTCAAAAATTTGATCACAATCCAAATTCAGAGCTGTATCACGCTTGAATGTTTTGTCCATACTTGCCCCAACTGTTCAGGGTTCGACCTCTGCGGTCGTATAAAGCTGCGCCCTGCGGAGCACCTGGTTTTTTCTGGACAAATAATTTTTTTCGCCTGCGGCGAAAAACAATCTATTTTTTTCGCAACAAGTCGAAAACAATTTTTTTCTTTCAATTTTAGCATTACATATAGTGGCAGCTGAGGGTGAAACAAACAATTTTTTTTTCTCAGAATCAAAAACAAATTATTTTTTTCTCCAAAAACTGGAAACAAACTTTTTTTCCAAAAAAAACCATAGCCCCCCCCCCCCCCCAGAAAATCAAATGGTTGCTGCCTAAGATCTCTATACTTTTTGGTGATGATTCAAACTTTTATTTTAGAGTTATTGAGTTTTTTGTAAAAAAAAGAATAGAGGTTTTCACATGGTGCGCCCTATCTCAGAAACTATTTCTGATTATTGCATATAACTTCACTCACAAGACGACGGGCGTATCATGCGGTCATGGCGCAGCTGTTTATTGCTAACTTTTACAAAAATCTTCTGCTCTGAAACTACTGGGCCAAATTTAACCAAACTTGGCCACAATCATCATTGGGGTATCTAGTTTGAAAAATGTGTCCGGTGACCAGGCCAACCAACCAAGATGGCCACCATGGCTAAAAATAGAACATAGGGGTAAAATGCAGTTTTTCGCTTATAACTCAAAAAGCAAAGCATTTAGAGCAAATCTGACATGTGGTAAAATTGTTTATCAGGTCAAGATCTATCTGCCCTCAAAGTTTCAGATGAATCCGACAACCCTATCCGACAACCCTTTGTTGGGTTGCTGCCCCTGAATTGGTAATTTTAGGGAATTTTTGCTGTTTTTGGTTATTATCTTGAATATTATTATAGATAGAGATAAACTGTAAACAGCAATAATGTTCAGCAAAGTAAGATTTACAAATAAGTCAACATGACCAAAATGGTCAGTTGACCCCTTTAGGAGTTATGCCCTTTATAGTCAATTTTTGTCGAGCCTGCAACTTTTGTTGCAGAAAACTCGACATAGGGATAGTGATCCGGCGGCGGCGCCTACGGCGACGGTGTTAGCTAACTTCTTAAAAGGTTTATATTTTAGAAGGTGAAAGACCTGGATGCTTCTTTCTTTGTATATAGATGCCTCATGTTACGAAGTTTCCGTCAGTCACATGTCCAATGTCCTTGACCTCATTTTCATGGTTCAGTGACCACTTGAAAAAAAAGTTCAAAATTTTTGTAATGTTGAATTCTCTCTTATTATAAGTAATAGGATAACTATATTTGGTTTGTGCGTACCTTGCAAGGTCCTCATGCCTGTCAGACAGTTTTCACTTGACCTCGACCTCATTTCATGGATCAGTGAACAAGGTTAAGTTTTGGTGGTCAAGTCCATATCTCAGATACTATAAGTAATAGGGCTAGTATATTTGGTGTATGGAAGGACTGGAAGGTGTACATGTCCAACTGGCAGGTGTCATCTGACCTTGACCTCATTTTCATGGTTCAGTGGTTATAGTTAAGTTTTTGTGTTTTGGTCTGTTTTTCTCATACTTTATGCAATAGATCTACTATATTTGTTGTATGGAATGGTTGTAAGGTGTACATGTCTAGCAGGCAGATGTCATCTGACCTTGACCTCATTTTCATGGTTCAGTGGTCAAAGTTAAGTTTTAAAGTTTTGGTCTTTTTACCTAATATTATATGCCAAAGGTCAAATATATTTGGTGTATGGAAATATATTATGGTCTATATGTCAGTCCCGCAGGTTTTATTTGACCATGACCTCAATTGCACGGTTCATTGCACAGTGTTAAGTTTTTGTGTTTTGGTCTATTTTTCTTAAACTATAAGTAATAGGTCAACTATATTTGTTGTATAGAAGCTTTGTTAGCTGTACATGTCTGCCTGGCATGGTTCATCTGACCTTGACCTATTTTTCATGGTTTATTGGTCTTTGTTTAGCTATCTTGGTTAATGTTAAGTTTATGTGACATTTGTAATCAAGCTTTATACTTAGGACTATCAACATTCAATCAATGATTAGTAAAGAAGGCTAGACATTTCAGTGTGTGCACTCTTGTTAACCATTTTTCGTAAATCTTAGTAATCTTTTACAAAAATCTTCTCCTCTGAAACTACTGGGCCAAATTAATCCAAACTTGGCCACAATCATCTTTGGGGTATCTAGTATAAAAAAATGTGTCCGGTGACCCGGCCATCTAACCAAGATGGCCACCATGGCTAAAAATAGAACATAGGGGTAAAATTCAGTTTTTGGCTTATAACTCAAAAACCAAAGCATTTAGAGCAAATCTGACATGAGTAAAATTATTTATCAGGTCAAAATCTATCTGCCCTGAAATTTTCAGATGAATCGGACAACTCATTGTTGGGTTGCTGCCCCTAAATTGGTAATTTTAAGGAAATTTTACTGTTTTGGGTTATTATCTTGAATATTATTATAGATAGAGATAAACTTTAAACAGCAATAATGTACAGCAAAGTAAGATTTACACATAAGTCAACATAACTGAAATGGTCAATTGACCCCCTAAGGAGTTTTTGTCCTTTATAGTCAATTTTTAACAATTTTATAAAATTTGTAAATTTTTACTAACATTTTCCACTGAAACTACTGGGCCAAGTTCATTATAGATAGAGATAACTGTAAGCAGCAAGAATGTTCAGTAAAGTAAGACGTACAAACACATCACCATCACCAAAACACAATTTGTCATGAATCCATCTGCTTCCTTTGTTTAATATTCACATAGACCAAGGTGAGCAACACAGGCTCTTTAGAGCCTCTAGTTATTAATTTGTTTGTTTAAAAAAAAAAAAAAAAACGGGTGATATGTATAGACGAAAGCGGGTGATTGTGTAGTAAACAACATTGACGAAACCGGTTTATTTTAATTTGACATGACCCTTTTCTTTCGTTCCATACACAGAAATACAAGTATTGAGATGCTCATAATAACTAAATTTGCAATCTTCGTGTCAGTATCTATCTTCCCGTATTTTTTTTTTCTCCGTACAATGTGAAAAATTTAACGAGAAATTAAACAATTTCGAGGCAAGGTTCACTCAATTCGTCATTTTGACATGCATTTTTACTTATTTCTCCGTTAATATAGAATGGTTGTAGAAAATATTGCATATCACAATAGAAAATAATTGTATATGTATATATGTTCTTTGATATCATAAAAAAATAATAAAATAAGAGAAACCTATCTTTCTTCTGTCTATTGATGTTCCATCATTGTGCCGGATGTTAGACACCATCGAGTCCGAATGAATTTTGCCGGTGTGGTTTAGACAGAGTGAATATTTCCTGCTATATGTCAAAAAATGACATAATCCCACGGTGTATCGTTCTAACATCCAGTTGAAGAAATGATGAGGTTGTTTTTCCCCTGGCTCTACAGTTTAGCAGTGAGCCAGGATCCCAGGCTATCCCATTTCTATCATTTCGAGTAATATATTTGTATGACACCCTTGCATCCTCTGCACATTAATAAATTAGTTTTATCATCATGTAGGGTACCCCATTCCATCCTCTTATACAGTGATATGCTGGTATGACAAGCTTGCATCTTCTGTACATAAATAAATTAGTGTTATCGTCATGTAGGGTACCCCATCCCAACTTCCTATACAGTGATATGCTGGTATGACATGCTTGCATCTTCGGTACATAAATAAATTAGTTTTATCGTCATGTAAGGTACCCCATTCCATCTTCCTATACAGTGATATGCTGGTATGACACGCTAGCATCTTCTGTACATAGATAAATTAGTGTTATCATCATGTAGGGTACCCCATTCCATCCTCCTATACAGTGATATGCTGGTATGACACGCTAGCATCCTCTGTACATAGATAAATTAATGTTATCGTTATGTAGGGTACCCCATTCATCCTCCTATACAGTGATATGCTGGTATGACAAGCTTGCATCTTCTGTACATAAATAAATTAGTGTTATTGTCATGTACGGTACCCCATTCATCCTCCTATACAGTGATATGCTGGTATGACATGCTTGCATCTTCTGCACATTAATAAATTAGTGTTATTGTCATGTAGGGTACCCCATTCCATCTTCCTATACAGTGATATGCTGGTATGACATGCTAGCATCTTCTGTACATAGATAAATTAGTGTTATCATCATGTAGGGTACCCCATTCCATCCTCCTATACAGTGATATGCTGGTATGACATGCTTGCATCCTCTGTACATAGATAAATTAGTGTTATTGTCATGTACGGTACCCCATTCCATCTTCCTATACAGTGATATGCTGGTATGACAAGCTTGCATCCTCTGTACATAGATAAATTAGTGCTGTTGTCATGTAGGGTACCCCATTCCATCCTCCTATACAGTGATATGCTGGTATGACACACTAGCATCCTTTGTACATAAATTAATTAGTGTTATCGTCATGTAGGGTACCCCATTCCATCTTCCTATACAGTGATGCTGGTATGACATGCTAGCATCCTCTGTACATAAGTAAATTAGTGTTATCATCATGTAGGGTACCTGATTCCATCTTCCTTTACATTGATGCTGGTATGACAAGCTTGCATCTTCTGTACATAAATAAATTAGTGTTATCATCATGTAGGGTACCCCATTCATCCTCCTATACAGTGATATGGATAATGCTGGTATGACATGCTTGCATCCTCTGCACATTAATAAATTATAGTGTTATCGTTATGTAGGGTACCCCATTCCATTCTCCTATACAGTGATATGCTGGTATGACACGCTTGCATCTTCTGTACATAGATAAATTAGTGCTGTTGTCATGTAGGGTACCCCATTCCATCTTCCTATACAGTGATGCTGGTATGACATGCTAGCATCCTCTGTACATAAGTAAATTAGTGTTATCATCATGTAGGGTACCTGATTCCATCTTCCTTTACATTGATGCTGGTATGACAAGCTTGCATCTTCTGTACATAAATAAATTAGTGTTATCATCATGTAGGGTACCCCATTCATCCTCCTATACAGTGATATGGATAATGCTGGTATGACATGCTTGCATCCTCTGTACATAAATAAATTAGTGTTATCATCATGTAGGGTACCCCATTCATCCTCCTATACAGTGATATGCTGGTATGACACGCTTGCATCTTCTGCACATTAAAAAATTAGTGTTATTGTCATGTACGGTACCCCATTCATCCTCCTATACAGTGATATGCTGGTATGACACACTAGCATCCTCTGTAC
The DNA here is from genome assembly GCF_965363235.1 of Mytilus galloprovincialis. Classification (NCBI taxonomy): domain Eukaryota; kingdom Metazoa; phylum Mollusca; class Bivalvia; order Mytilida; family Mytilidae; genus Mytilus; species Mytilus galloprovincialis. The sequence goes on along the minus strand of NC_134839.1, from coordinate 25,198,450 downwards.
ATAAATTAATTAGTGTTATCGTCATGTAGGGTACCCCATTCCATCTTCCTATACAGTGATGCTGGTATGACATGCTAGCATCCTCTGTACATAAGTAAATTAGTGTTATCATCATGTAGGGTACCTGATTCCATCTTCCTTTACATTGATGCTGGTATGACAAGCTTGCATCTTCTGTACATAAATAAATTAGTGTTATCATCATGTAGAGTACCCCATTCATCCTCCTATACAGTGATATGCTGGTATGACACCCTTGCATCCTCTGCACATTAAAAAATAAGTGTTATCGTCATGTAGGGTACCCCATTCCATCTTCCTATACAATGATATGCTGGTATGACACACTTGCATCTTCTGTACATAAATAAATTAGTGTTATCATCATGTAGGGTACCCCATTCCATCCTCCTATACAGTGATATGCTGGTATGACAAGCTTGCATCTTCTGTACATAGATAAATTAGTGCTATTGTCATGTAGGGTACCCCATTCCATCCTCCTATACAGAGATATACTGGTATGACATGCTTGCATCTTCTGTACATAAATAAATAAGTGTTATCATCATGTAGGGTACCCCATTCCATCTTTAGTGTTATTGTCATGTACGGTACCCCATTCTATCTTCCTATACAGTGATATGCTGGTATGACACGCTAGCATCCTCTGTACATAGATAAATTAGTGTTATTGTCATGTAGGGTACCCCATTCATCCTCATATACAGTGATATGCTGACATATCATGTTTGCATCCTCTGTACACAAATAACATTTTTTGTTGTCATAAAAATTCAGGGAAATCAACCAATCAATGGACTGGATTTTGGTGTTTCAACCACCAAGTTTGTACTCCTAGTATTGAGTAAAGTTTTATCACCAAGAACCCTGGTCACCTACTCACAGCTCAAATAGATGTGACAAGGCTTTTATAAAGTGCAGGGTTGACCATATTTTGTTATACCCCAGTTTAGTCAAACCTTTAGCTACTGCTTTACATAAACGTGGTTGTGTATGTATATATAATAGAAATAAGATGTGGTATGCGTGTCAATTAGACTATTCTTCACCACAATGTGTAAAAAGTAAACAATTATAGGTTAAATTACTGCCTTTAACACTGTGCCATGTCTCACACCAAACAGCAGGCCATGTAGGGCCTAAAATTGACTGGGGTAAAACAATTCAAACAGGAAGATCAGGTGTCTAAACTATATATGAAAAAAGAAGAAACACTTATGAACCACTGAACAATCAACACTGAACAACAAGTTTAATACCATATAAATTGCTTTATACATGTATTTGTTTTTCATTCATATCTTTTGTACAGAAATAAGGCCATAAGTTTTCCCGTTTGATTAGTTTTAAATTTGTCATTTCGGGGCCTTTTATAGCTGAATATGCGGTATGGGTATGCCTCATTGTTGAAGGCTGTACGGTGGCTTATAAATATTAATTTCTGTGTCATTTGGTCTCTTGTGGAGATTTGTTTCATTGGCAATCATACCAATTCTTCCTTTTATATTGATGAACACATTATCAAAGATATATTAAAATACTTGTTTGTATATGACAGGTGATACAGAGAAAAGAAGGAAAAGCCATCCCAGTTATAGATGAAGAGCCACCAATGGTTGTAGAGAGAGACTGGATAGAGAATTGGTTACCTTCAGTTAAAAGATTACTCTTTTCTGTAACTGTTGGAGTGTTTAGTGTTGGTGCAGTTCTCTTGTGGAAATTGATATAAACTTCTATTTTTAATGCAATTTTTAATGCAATGACAATCTAAAAAATCAGTTAAAACTCATAAATGTTTTAAAATACTGGTAGGCTTGTAACTTTATGATGACAAGCAGCAATAAAAGTGCTGTCCTTTTGCTTTTTATACGACTGCAAAAATTGAAAATTTTTTGGTTGTATATTGGTATGACGTTAACGTCGTTGTCCCAAGACATTTGGTTTTCGCACTGTAACTTTAGTATAAGTAAATAGAAATCTATGAAATTTAAACACAAGGTTTATGACCATAAAAGGAAAGTTGGGATTGATTTTGGGAGTTTTAGTTCCAACAGTTTAGGAATTAGGGGACAAAAAGGGCCCAAATAAGCATTTTTCTTGGTTTTCGCACAATAACTTTAGTACAATGTATAAGTAAACAGATATCTATGAAATTTTAAAATAAGGTTTATGACAATAAAAGGAAGGTTGGGATTGATTTTGGGAGTTTTGGTCCAAACAGTTTAGGAATTAGGGGCCAAAAGGGTCAAAAATTAAACTTTGTTTGATTTCATCAAAAACGAATTATTGGGGTTCTTTGATATGCCAAATCTAACCGTGTATTCAGATTCTTAATTTTTGGTCCTGTTTTCAAATTGGTCAACATTAAGGTCCAAAGGGTCCAAAATTAAACTTAGCTTGATTTTAACAAAAATTGAATTCTTGGGATTCTTTGATATGCTGAATCTAAACATGTACTTAGATTTTTGATTATGGGCCCAGTTTTCAAGTTGGTCCAAATCGGGGTCAAAATTATTATATTAAGTATTGTGCAATAGCAAAAAATTTTCAATTGCACAGTATTCAACAATAGCAAGAAATCTTCAATTGCACAGTATTGTGCAATAGCAAGTAATTTTCAATTGCTTAGTATTGTGCAATAGCAAGAAATCTTCTATTGCACAGTATTCAGCAATAGCAAGAAATCTTCAATTGCACAGTATTGCGCAATAGCAAGAAATCTTCAGTTGCACAGTATTTTGCAATAGCAAGAAATTTTCAATTGCACAGTATTGCGCAATAGCAAGAAATCTTCAATTGCACAGTATTTTGCAATAGCAAAAAATCTTCAATTGCACAGTATTGCACAATAGCAAAAAGTATCTAATTGCACAGTATTGCGCAATAGCAAGAAATTTTCAATTGCACAGTTTTGCACAATAGCAAGAAATATTCAATTGCACAGTATTGTTCCATTTTCAAATTGGTCTACATTTAGGTCCAAAGGGTCAACAATTTGTTTTTTTGTTTGATTTCAACAAAAATTGAATATATGGGGTTCTTCAATTACTGAATCTAACCATGTTTTTAGATTTTTAATATTTGGGCCTGGTTATCAAATTGGTCTACATTGAGTTCTAAAGGGTCTAAAATTGAACATTATTTGACTTCATCAAAAATTGAATTCTTGGGGCTCTATGATATGCTGTATCTAACCATGTATTTAGATTTTAGATATTGGACCATAATAGGTAAATGTACAATTTAAAATTTTTAAGTTTTTGAGTTTAAGTTCTTAGACCACATTCATTCTGTGTCAGAAACCTATGTTGTGTCAACTATTTAATCACAATCCAAATTCAGAGCTGTATCAAGCTTAAATGTTGTGTACATACTTGCCTCAACTGTTCAGGGTTCGACCTCTGCAGTCGTATAAAGCTGTGACCTGCGGAGCATCTGGTTGTATGTTGTTTTTTTGTTTGGCATGTACTGATTTTGTGACATGGATGGATACTCTATATCCTTTGTTTTTTCTATTGTTTTAGTTGTTGAAAGTGCTTTCTATTAATCAAGAATTTTGTATGGATATTTTTTAATTGTTAAAAGTGTGTTTTTTTAATTTATTTACATGTAAATTAGTAGACTTCTTAAGAAGGAGTCTTTTTGTTAATGATATTAAGTTGACAACTGAAACTCGTAAACATTGATTTGGAAATATATTTCTCCAATTCTGTATAATACAGAATTCAGCTTACTGCATATACATGTATATTGTTGAGATGCAATAATTGAATAGATTAGTAACCAGTTGTCAACTAATAGCATTTCATCTGCGTGTTGGTAAATGGTTATGCAAAGTTTTGTAATCTTACATAATTTTCTAAGTAATTTGTTATTCATTACTTTGTTTTAATGCTTTTTAAATTTTAATGGTTTTTGTATGAAATTTTACTGTGAATTTTTTAGTTTAACATTATATATATATATTTGTTAATTCTTCACAATTTTTTTTACATGTCAATAATAACTATTAAATTTTAAAATTTAAGCCTTCATTTCAAAGTAATAATATGTGGTATTCGTATAAGCATCTCTCCATCTTACATCAAATAACACAGAAGAGAGGTGCAAGATACCAAAGGAATATTTTAACTCATAAGTCGAAAATAAACTAACAACGCCATGGCTAAAAAAACGAAAAAAGACCAACAGACAAACAACAGTATACAAAACACAACATTGAAAACTGAAGACTGAGCAACATGAATCACACTTAACACCTTGGGGGATTTCAGGTGTTCTAAAAGGGCAAGGAGATCTTGTTCTATAAACAACATGTGGCACCTGTCGTGTTGCATTTTTGAGTACAAAGCCAGTGATTAGTGTTGTACGGTAGTTCACTTTGTCAAATGTTGGACGTGATTGTGGTTCAACAGAACTTGTATTCCTTCAAGTTCGTTTGGATAGTTCCATTCAACAAAGTCTCATAACTTGGAATAATTTAGTGATAGAACATTATTTTTATAGCTGAAAGCTGTGTGAAGGGATAATCATAAATGATTGCTTATTTTCATTTTTCCAAAGAAGATCAAAGAAGCTCCTGTATGAAGTCAGTTACATATGAATAAAGAAACAAGTCGTCATGAAAAGGAGCACAGTTTGTAATCATGGGAATGCCAATTGTTTGTTGAAAACCAATTTCTCCAATTGTAACAAATATGTTGTCAATAAAGATGTCAGTTCCAGAGAATTTTTTGTTTGAATCAGGGTGATTTTTTTACAAGGTAAATTTTATCCCTCCCTAAAGCAAGCCACAATATTTGTATGTACATTGACCATTCTTTCTTATGAAATAAGGTAGGACCAACTCTTTCAATTTGTTGAATAGTATGGAAAGAGTAATACTTGTGTAAAGTGTGGTAATGGTAAAACGTTTTTAATAATAGTTAGAAAATATAAGTCACTATACAACCTACAACAACGAGAAATACACATTTCGTATGGTAAGCTATTAAAGGCCGTGAAATGAACTTTCAAATGTCCGAAGTTCCTTTATCTTAATTTATTGGTTCCATTATTCATATGAAATCCAAGTATTAACAAATAATTAACAAATTATTTTGAGCTAGGAAAATATTAGTTATATGCAAATGTAACCCTAGGAAAAGCTTACCAATGCTATACACACTCACCGAAATAGAAGATGAATAATACAGTTCTTAGTTTAAGGATGTACTTAGGTGAGGTTTTGGAAATTGGTGTCAAATGTTCAAACTCCTCAGTATTTTTGTCGAGCCTTTGACTTGAGTCGAAAAAGCGAGACTAAGCGATCCTACATTCCGTCGTCGTCGTCGCCGGCGGCGTCCACAAATATTCACTCTGTGGTTAAAGTTTTTGAAATTTTAATAACTTTCTTAAACTATACTGAATTTCTACCAAACTTGGACAGAAGCTTGTTTATGATCATAAGAAAGTATCCAGAAGTAAATTTTGTAAAAATAAAATTCCATTTTTTCCGTATTTTACTTATAAATGGACTTAGTTTTTCTGCGAGGAAACATTACATTCACTCTGTGGTTAAAGTTTTTAAAATTTTAATAACTTTCATAAACTATCCTTGATTTGTACCAAACTTGGACAGAAGCTTGTTTATGATCATAAGATAGTACCAAGAAAAAAAATTTGTAAAAATAAATTTCCATTTTTCCGTATTTTACTTATAAATGGACTTAGTTTTTTGCCAGAAACAAAACATTCACTCTGTGGTTTAAGTTTTTAAAATTTTTATAATGTTCTTAAACTATCCTGGATTTCTACCAAACTTAGACAAAAGCTTGTTTCTGATCATAAGATATTATTCAGAAGTAAATTTTGTAAAAAAAAAAATCACTTTTTCCGTATTTCACTTATAAATGGACTTAGTTTTTCTTCCAGTTAACATTACATACAGTCAGAAGTTAAAGTTTATAAAACATTTATTAGATTTATAAACTATCCTGGATTTTTTACCAAACTTGGAAGCTTCTTTCAATCAAAAGACAGTATCGAGAGGGAAATTTTTATTGATGTTTTTCCTCATTTTGTTGAGTCTGCGATTAACAGCAAAAGTAGGCGAGACACTGGGTTCCGCGGAACCCTTACGAATTTTTCCATCAATACAGGGTAAAATATTTTGCCCCATAACACCCATTTTTAGCTCACCTGGCCTAAAAGGTCAATTGAGCTTTTCTCGTCACTTGGCGACCGTCGTCGTTAACTTTTACTAAAATCTTCTCCTCTGAAACTACTGGGCCAAATTTAATCAAACTTGGCCACAATCATCATTGGGGTATCTAGTTTAAAGAATGTGTGGCGTGACCCTGCCAACCAACCAAGATGGCCGCCATGGCTAAAAATAGAACATAGGGGTAAAATGTAGATTTTGGCTTATAAATCTGAAACCGAAGCATTTAGAGCAAATCTGACATGGGGTTAATTTGTTTATCAAGTCAAAATCTCGCTGCCCTGAAATTTTCAGACGAATTGGACAATCGGTTGTTGGGTTGCTGTCCCTAAATTGGCAATTTTAAGGACATTTTATAGTTTTTAGCTCACCTGGCCCAAAGGGCTACAAGTAAGCTTTTCTCATCACTTTGCGTCCGTCGTCGTCATTGTCGTCGTCCGTCGTTAGCTTTTACAAAAATCTTCTCTGAAACTACTGGGCCAAATTAAACCAAACTTGGCCACAATCATCATTGAGGTATCTAGTTTAAAAAATATATGGCGTGACCCGGCCAACCAACCAAGATGGCCACCACGGCTAAAAATAGAACATAGGGGTCAAATGTAGATTTTGGCTTATAACTCTGAAACCAAAGCATTTAGAGCAATCTGACATGTGGTAAAATTGTTTATCAGGTAAAGGTCTATCTGCCCTGAAATTTTCAGACGAATCGGACAACCCGTTGTTGGGTTGCTGCCCATGAATTGGCAATTTTAAGGAAATTATACCGTTTTTTTGGCTATTATCTTGAATATTATTATAGATAGAGATAAACTGTAAACAGCAATAATGTTCAGCACAGTAAGATCTACAATAAGTCAACATGATCAAAATGGTCAGTTGATCCCTTAAGGAGTTATTGCCCTTTATAGTCATTTTTTACCAATTTTTTGTAAATTTTGTAGTCTTTTACAAAAATCTTCTCCTCTGAAACTACTAAGCCAAATTTTACCAAACTTAGCCACAATCATCATTGGAGTATCTAGTTTAAAAAAATGTGTCCAGTGACTCGGTCAACCAACCAAAATGGCCACCATGGCTAAAAATAGAACATAGGGATAAAATGATTTTGGCTTATAACTCTGAAACCAAAGCATTTAGAGCAAATCTGACGTGGGGTAAAATTGTTCATCAGTTCAAGATCTATCTGCCTTGAAATTGTCAGATGAATCGGACATCCCGTTGTTGGGTTGCTGCCCATGAATTGGTAATTTTAAGGAAATTATACCGTTTTTTTTGGCTATTATCTTGAATACTATGATAGATAGAGATAAACTGTAAACAGCAGTAATGTTCAGCAAAGTAAGATCTACAAATAAGTTAACATGATCAAAATAGTCAGTTGACCCCTTAAGGAGTCATTGCCCTTTATAGTCATTTATTACAAATTTTTCGTTAATTTTGTAGTCTTTTTCAAAAATATTCTCTTCTAAAACTACTAGGCCAAATTTTACAAAACTTAGCCACATTCATTAACAAATGTGTCAGGTAACCGGGCCAACCAACCAAGATGGTGGCCATGGCTTAAAATAGAACATAGGGGAAGGTAAAAGTCCGAGTCAGACCTTTCCCGCTTTTTTTTTAAATTCAAATATCTCGAAAATGAGGTTCATGACCTATCCACATTTTAAGCTTATTTTGTTCCTTACCTGATGATCTTTAAAAATAAAGTATCAATTTTAATTTCTTGATTTTTTAGATTTCACCTAAGTACATTCTTAAGGCAGGTCTGCATTCATTACTCAGAAACTATAAATCAACACCAATAAAACTTGGTGTGCAGATTGTAAATGGATCTTGGGGAAAACTTACCATGTACTATAACTGATGAGGCCAAATAACATATGTGACATTGTTTGGAGACCTTGAATACCTTTTAATTTTCATAATATGATGTTTACAATAGAATGTCATTTTTTGGTCTTGCCTTGACGGAGTAACAAAAGGCGTGATATAGGTATGCCGTTTCCAGTGTCATCAACACTGTATAAGTTTGTGATAAGGTCTAGTTTAGGGTGAACCACAAGTGGCAGTTCAATCATATTTGATTTAAATTTGATTTAAATGTTTTAATAGGTACCAATCTTCACCCTTATTATCTTGAATACTATTATAGATAGAGATAAACTGTAAACAGCAGTAATGTTCAGCAAAGTAAGATCTACAAATAAGTTAACATGATCAAAATAGTCAGTTGACCCCTTAAGGAGTCATTGCCCTTTATAGTCATTTATTACAAATTTTTCGTTAATTTTGTAGTCTTTTTCAAAAATCTTCTCTTCTAAAACTACTAGGCCAAATTTTACAAAACTTAGCCACATTCATTAACAAATGTGTCAGATAACCGGGCCAACCAACCAAGATGGTGGCCATGGCTTAAAATAGAACATACCTTTTAATTTTCATAATATGATGTTTACAATAGAATGTCATTTTTTGGTCTTGCCTTGACGGAGTAACAAAAGGCGTGATATAGGTATGCCGTTTCCAGTGTCATCAACACTGTATAAGTTTGTGATAAGGTCTAGTTTAGGGTGAACCACAAGTGGCAGTTCAATCATATTTGATTTAAATTTGATTTAAATGTTTTAATAGGTACCAATCTTCACCCTTATTATCTTGAATACTATTATAATTGTAATATTTTTTCTGTCTATTCGGAATAACATAAAAAATGTGGTGCACACTGTTAAATAACCCGCTACGCGCGTTATTCAGTGTGCACCACAATTTTTATGTTATTTCTTCATAGACAGAAAAAATATTACAGTCATTCCTTAAATGACAAAATAATAAGATGTCGACATGTTGAATTTTACTTGTTAACTAATTAAGTCGACAACTTGCTTATTTAATGATAAAGTAAAACCACGTGACCGTTTTGGAACAACAAAGGTCTATTTTTAAATCGATGTCGGTATCAGTCGTTTTTTAAAGGTAGTGCTTTAAGGCCTGACTTTCAAGTCATGAGGTTCATCTTTCCTTACGCAAATCTTTGCTGGGGGTCATTTTGCAAGAAATAGATCCGGAAATGTTTAAATTTCTCCTCTACTTTTTGTGGTATGTATTGGTTTTTGTTCCTTTCATTTACATTGGGAAATAAAGAAACGATCAGTGTGTATTGTTCGTTTTAAAAATCTGTTTATTAATGTGTCTTTTGCATTATAAGCAGTCAATTTGATTACAAACTATCATTATTCGAGTTCCGTGTGGAAAGAGGTCCGTTCAATTTCGAGTACAATTTGCGATTTAAAGATATTTTAAAATCATTTCACTCGTTGATATAACATGATATTATAATTAAAAGTCGACTGACCGTGAATTAAATTGCATAATATACAATTTAAAGTATTTCTGTACGTGAAGCCGTATGACGTTATAGTTATTTCGGTCTCAGTTATGTAAAATATGAAATTATCGTTCCTGAATAGGGTTCCACTAATTAAAGACAAGAAGCGTCAAAAAGTGATAAGAAGCGACAATAAAATTAAAATAGCGATAAGAAGCGACAATATAATTAATTTAGCGAGAAGAAGCGTCAAGAAGACTATATAGCGACTATACATAAATAAAAAAAATGTCATTGCAACAACTTATTCCCCATAGATATTAAAAAAAACATGCATTATTTTTTATTATAGGGGCGGTTATAAAACATTTTTTATATTACTGTACATTGATAGATAAAAATATGTTTTTATTAAGAAGAAAGGGATTAGTTTTTATTAGATATAAAAAAAATATATATTTTATGCACACGCTAAAAATTGGCCATCAAAACATAAAAATTTCAATTTCCTTTTAAAGAATTTATTGAATCAAAACCATGCAATATCATTTCCTTTCTAACAGTGAAATTCTTCTTTTTCATAGGGACATATTTGATAGGTGTAGCTTCACCCTATCACATCATATGAGAATAGCCTCGTGAGAGAATTACGATTCGCTTGTCCCTTGTTAGTTATTGTCGCTTCGTCACTAAATTAAACTTCTTGTCGCTGTTTGTCTCTAAAATTCTTCTTGTCTCTTATTAGTGAGACCAGTCAGTTCCGTCCTTAACTTCCGTTTTTGCACTGCAAAACAATCACACAATTAATGATGCCTAGTCCTTGTTGGTGTGTACCTGAGTGTCATTTAAGAGGAGGACTTGCATTTCTAAATGACTTAATAAGAAGGAAAAGTTGGATCAACGCCATGGCTCAAACGTAGATTGTCATGTGCGATGCAATCGTAGAACCCATATCAATCAGCTGTTGTTTGCAAGGCACATTTTACTGAAAACGACTACGTTCAGGAAACTATGTTATGTTACCATCGTGAGAGGCCAATTGAATTAATCCATATAATTAATACATGTTTATTATAAGACTACATGATATAGAACTGCATGTTATAAAACCCCAGTGTTTTATATATAGATAAAGTCAATGAACTTTAAGCACGTGTAACTATTATAATGTCACTCAAGATAAGATAGGCGGAGTCTCTATAAACGTAAACATTGACCAGATGATATAGCAATATCATTACAACCCCCCTCTTGAGACAAGCAATTAATTTAACACAGTTCATTAAGTCACATTGAAAGTCTAGCCAGTTTGTGTTGTATGTTGAATCTAATTAACTACGATAAATATTTACAAACAGCATGTAATTTAACGATCATACGAAATTACTTTAGAAAATCACATGTTGATCAATAAAGAAAATAAAGAAAATGTTTTCTAGAATAAGTAGTAAACGTATACTGAATTAAATAATTTTGATGAACAAATTTGAAGAAATTGTGATTATCTATTTAAAATAATTTCATACAAACGTAAGGTCAGGATAGACTCTCCTGCCTTTTCCTACTCGATAAATCTGAGCAAGGGCATTATTCTGTCCCTTACGGCACTACTCAGATTTCCTTAAGAATTTAACACTCCTCTATTAGTCGAGTAGGTTTTTTGACAGATCTTTCACTTCTTCTAACAGACGATGGTTCTGTAGATTGTTCATCGGTTATATTGTCGTTGTGATTGTTTTCATTTGCTTTTTCTAAAGATGTTTGTTCGGTTTTGTCTTCTTTTGTTTTCATTAAATGTTTTCTGTTTCTTTTGAAAATTTGTCCTTCTGGTGTTTCAATCACATATGAGTTCGGAGTGTTATTATTTTTCACAACAGTTCCTTGGTCCCATTTTCCTTTCGGCTTGTGCTGGAATCGAATAGTGTCATTCGGTTGTAATTCAGGTAATGGTTTTGAACTTTTATCGTAATATTGTTTTTGGTTCATTTTTTGTTGTTTCATTTTGGTTTGCGTGTTCTTCAAATTACCGCATTTTGGTTTCAAACGGTTCTTTATTGTCGGAATAGTTGTCCTCAGTCTTCTATTCATTAAAAGTTGAGCTGGTGAGTCAAGATTTTCCAACGGCGTATTTCTGTATTTTAACATGGCAATATACGGACCTTTTCCGTCCTGTTTAGATTTGCTTAACATTTTCTTGACGCTTTGAACGAATCTCTCGGCTAATCCATTGGACTGTTGATAGTGTGGACTAGACACTGTGTGTGTGAATCCCCATGATTCTGCAAATTGTCGAAATTCAGCTGATACGTATTGAGATCCTGAATCACTTCGGACTTTTGTCGGTATGCCGTGTCTCGAAAAAACGGATTTCATGTGTGTTATAACGCATGACGCACGTATGTTCTCTAATTTCGCAATTTCAAAATATCTTGAGTAGTAATCGACAATGATTAGGTAATTGTTATTGTTCCAATAAAAAATATCGGTACCAACTGTCATCCACGGTAGATCCGGACATTCACTTTCTGACATCGGCTCTTTTGAGTTTGATCTTCTGCTTTCTAAGCACACACTGCATTTCGAAATAAAATCAGTAATCTGTGCATTAATTCCTGGCCAAAAGATAGAGTCTCTTGCTAATTTTCGGGTTTTTTTCTATTCCCAAATGTCCTTCGTGTAGTTTGTTGAGAATATTCTTTCTCATACTCGCTGGTATAACTATCTTTTCTCCTTTTAGGATAATTCCATTTACGTTTGATAATTCATCCCTGAAATTCCAATATTCAAAAACCTCCTTGGGAACCTCATTTTTCTCATCTGGCCAGCCGTCTATTATTAGCCTGGTCAGTGTTTGTAAGGTACCATCCTTTGAAGTTTCTTCCGTTATTTGTTCAAGATTTCTATCAGACATTCACTGAAAAAAATACCTAGTAATCTCTACTAGGTAAACTAGTAAACTTACTGTCCATGAGATTACTAGGCCAGAAGTATATTTACTAGCCTACTTAGTAACTATACTAGGCCATCAAAGTAAATTTACTAGGCTACTTAGTAATTACACTAGGAGTCCCTAGTAATTTTGCTAGACTGCTTGGTGACTTTACTAGTCTGAATAAGTAATTTTACTACCTTTTAGTAACATAACTAGGTCCTCCTAGTGGCAAATCCATGGTAAGACTAGTGATTCTACTAGCTTCAAGTAACTCTACAAACATTTCCTAGTAGGAATACCTCCTTCAGCTAGTAACTTTACTAGCTATAAGTACTTGTACCAGGTCACCCTCGTGTGGTACTTTTTCGTACCTAGATGTAGCAATGTTACTGGATTAAGGATTCTTTTTTATTTTGATTTGTATGCATAGTTTCATAGCAGTGCAATTTCTTATAACTATTTCTCTATTGTACTGGTACAAAGTTAAAAATGATAAATCCAATTTTTTTAATAAGAGGGACTGCCATAAAAGGGGGCTCACTCAAGTCATAGTTAAATTTTTAACGGTATAATCAATTAAATTTTTCCCATGAAAGGGGCCTTCTAAATCCATCACTCAGTAAAATCAACAGGAAGCTTCTAGGTAGTTATATGTGTTTGTGATCTTTCAATTCAGGAAACACAATGACAATAGCAATAATTGTGAAAGATAAATATACAACAATGACATGAAAAGACTAGCAAAACCATCAGCAATAGGTCACAATATCCTCAATATGAATTGACTTACAATGTATACTTTGGTTGCCAATGAATGCAGATAAAAATTTGTTGCATCTGTAGTGATAATTAACCTTCAATGTCAATAAAGACAAAACTATTTCTTTTCACTCCTTGTTCTTGTTGTTTTCTCTTTCACACATTCTCACTTAAATTTCGCCATGTTAGGCCTGAAAGCTTTACAGTTACCTAACTAAATTTGTCAGTGTGTCAGGTTCAGCAAAATAATTTTAAAGATAAATTATACCTATTTTATTTACATAAGATGCACAACATCAGAACTGTAAAATACATTTTAGTAGACAATACAAAGTAGTTAATTTCAAGTATAGAAAAAGGTGTCCAACCAATAACAAACAAATAGGTAACATGTTCTCAATTTACTTCAAAGTAACCAATTAAATTCATGTTTCAAAACTATTAATAAGCTGTACCCTAATAATATTAACAATATTTCATACATGTATTTAGAATATTCAGTTTACAATTCTAAAGTTATTTCGATGAAAAAAATTTTAAACGTCAGTTTAATAAAATAACCCATCTAGTTATTGCACGGCCCCTGTTTAAATCAATCAGCTCTCCTTGCAAAAACAAAATGAATAAACACTCCCTCAAATATTTATTTTAAAAAAAAGAACAAAGTAAGACTTATCAGTTATTTTATGTCTTACTGCTTCAAATTTTACATTTTAAAACACTTAGAAGTAAAAATAAAATTGTCAGGAAGTAAGTATACAGATTGTACCTAACAGTTTATAACTTTATAAAGCATGATCACTTATCATTTTTTAAAGCACTGTAAATTTTAGTTTGAGCAAACAGATCCAACTCAATGTCACCCCTCTAGAGCACCAGGATCTAAATACATGTCACCCATCTCATATTGCACTAGGATCTAAATCATTTTCACCGTTTGCTCCTACATGTACATTGATGTTTTATATTATGAAACTTTGTTTAAACTTATTTTGACCTTAATAAACTTGAACAGGCCTAGGTCAAAACTGATTTTATAGTCTTAATCTATTGAATTCTAATATTGACTTGTATCAATTTTTAGATGAATGAATAAGTTGACACAAAAGTTGGTTAACATTTTCACGGAACTGTCATGTATACAGATAACACTTTCTCTGAGTTTCTCAAAATTGTTTATACTATACATGTACATGTATGTCATAGATCACAACAAAAACAAATAATCATACTTGTACTGAAACATCAATAGATATAAATATAAATGTTCATTATATAAAACTTTTCATGCTATATGTATCTGCATTGTTACATCGAAGGTCCCAATTCTGGCTTGAACTTGACGGGAGAGCGGACTCCTATTGACGGCCTTGGTGAGCTGTTTTGAACCTCTCAACTGACTTGGCGCACACTACGTCTTCTTTCAATGAATCACAGTTTTGACAAAGAATGTGTTTTTAAATTGCTCCTTTTCACAGTTTGTTGTTTCAATAGCCTTAACCAAATTTATAAATTATCATTTTCAAAGTCTGCAAAGCGTGTCGGCTTGATGTTCCTTTTTAGTAAAGATTGCTTGTTACCAATAATTTGTCAGGTTTGGATAGCTGGGACCATACCCTTAACCACTTTGTACGGTAATACTAGTCTTTGGCTTGTTCTTGTGAATTGCAGGTTTATCAAGTTCCAGTAAGTGTAGCATGTTGGTGGTCGATCCTTCTTATCCAAATTTATCATCCCCTGTGATTTTTTCAGAACCTGAAATTATACAAAAATCCATAATAAAACTACACGTAGTGTTGTCAATATTAATTAATATAGATTAACTAGAACTCTACTTTCAATTTCTACTAATACATTGTATTTAAAAAACTACATTTCACTTTGTTTCTTATGTGTGATAGGTGAGTCGTCATGTCAGACATATATAGATACACACTGAACATTTATGTCCTTTTTTATAGCTTTTTAATGCAATTGCATACAAGTATTTCAAGTTAGACATTAACGAGTGTAATGTGTATGCATTAATATTAAATCTACAATTATACTGCTATACAGAGAGTTAAAATACTGGCAAAAACAATAATTATCCCAGAGCCATGTTTAAAATATACTTTTATAAATATTTTCATATTTAATTAAAAAAAAAAACAGTTAAGGCATCACCCTTTCTAATCCAGTGTTGGTAAATAATCCCAAAAAAACATTAGTAAATTAGGAAAAATTGTATTAGCCTTTATGAATTTTAACACTTTCTACTTTCATCCTGAAGCTAAGAGACGGCTAGCTTTTTAGAAAAGCTATTACTTGTTTGAATGCATTTGTGCACTCAGAGTCAAGATGCAAGTGTACACCTACATAGTGCATGTATGTCATCAAGCACATTCTGTGGTGCTTTTAAATGTTTCTCAATTTCATATTTGATGTGAAAATATTGAAGAAATACCATGTATTGACTGTTAGTTTTGGCAGGTTCATATTTTTTCACTACATGGGCGCAGCCATATTAATTTCATAACGAGGCGCACTTTTAATTATATAATCATAAAACGTTTCGGATTTAAGTTACGGTTTTCTGAGGTGAAATAGAAGGATACCCTATTAATTAATTTAGTTTTCGTATTAAAAAAGAAGAAAAGATGTTAATATTAGAATAACGAAATCTGCATCTTGTAAATCTTAACTTAAATAGATAAAGTTTGTTCCACGTGTCACAAGGTTATCTTGACCATCTTCTGTACATTTTATTTTACGTGAAAGGCGAGATGATGTGGTTCTTTTTTTTTTGTGTAAACAAGTTAAGACGATAAAATAAAACACAAATTAGTTAAAATACTTACAGCTTTTCAATGAATCAGGCCAAAAATTACTCAGGTTCTTTATTCGTTTGATTGCGGCCATCACTTCATGTACAACAGAACTTGGCCACGCGAATATGATACTCGTCCGGCGGGAAATCCTGTTATCAGTTGCACAGCTGGTTCCTGGTAAAACGATGCATCCACGATAGTAAACATACTAGTCTAGTTAGTTGTTTGATAATCTACTAGGGACTTTTAATGAAGTACTAGCCAAACTAGTAATATTTACTAGGTATTTTTTTCAGTGTTGATGTATTTCTTATGACCATGTTCACGAAACACTCTATATCATTTTCCACTTCATTATTTGTGTTGATCTTTATCGGCGCTCGCGATAACATGTCTGGAACTATTAAATCCTTCCCTGGTATGTACTTCAGTGAGAAGTCATATTTTTGTAACCTCAGTAACATCCTCTGTAGTCGTGGCGGAGCACACCCTAGAGATTTTCTCACGATCATCTCTAACGGTTTGTGGTCAGATTCAACATTTATGTGTTTACCATACGTGTAATCATTAAATCTTTCCAATCCAAATAGCACACCAAGTAATTCTCTTTCTATGTTGGCATATCTGCTTTCGGCATCTGTCAATGATCTTGATGCATATGCAACAGGTTTATTGTCCTGTATCAACATTGCCCCTAGACCGCATTGGGATGCATCACAACTTACAGTAACTGGTTTTGACACATCGTAGAAACTTAATACTGGATTCCTAGTTATAATGTCTTTTAGTTTCTCAAATGCTTGTTGCTGTTCATGTGTCCAAATGAATTCATTTTCTTCTTTTAACAGCTTTCTGATAGGCTCTGTAACTGCTGACATATTCGGAACAAACTTTGCTAAATAATTTATTGTCCCTAGTAGTCGTTGTATTCCTTTTTTGTCTGTTGGAGCCGGCATTTCTTTGATAGCCCGTATTTTTTCCTGATCGGGTCTTACTCCATCTGCGCTTAGGGTATGTCCTATGTACGTCACCTCTTTTACTCGAAACTTGCATTTTTCGGCATTTAACGTAAGTCCAACCTCTTGACATCTGTTAAGAACTGAGCGAAGTCTATCATCGTGTTCCTTTCGCGTTGTTCCCCACACTAGAATATCGTCGATATCAGTTTCAACTCCTTTTAAGTTTTCAAACAATTGTGACACTCGTTTTTGAAATACTTCTTGTGCCGATTTAATTCCAAAAGGCATTCGTAAGAAGCAATACCTCCCGAATGGAGAGTTAAACGTAGTAAGGAGCTGGCTTTCTTTATCCATGCGTAACTGCCAATATCCACTATTACAGTCTAGTTTACTTAGATATTTAGCACCTGTCAGTCGTGTGGTTATGTCCTCTATTGTTGGTAGCGCAAAATGTTCTCTTTTTATCGCTTTATTCAAATTTCTTGGATCTAAACAAATCCTCAGCTTTCCTGTTTTCGGCTTTTCTACAACAACCAACGAATTCACCCAGTCTGTCGGTTCGTCGACCTTTCGGATTACTTCTTTGTCTTCCATTTCTTTTAATGTACCTTTGAGCTTTTCTCGAAGCGCGGCGGGTATCTTTCTCGGCGGGTTTATTACAGGATTGACGCTTGAGTCTATTTTGATATGGTACGGTTTTTCTAGACATCCTAAGCCTGTAAAGACTTTCGGAAACGATTTGACAGGATCGGCAACGTCTGCTTGTACCGTCATAATAACATGAATAAGACCTAACTCATTTGACGCCTTGAATCCTAATAGCGGGGATTGGTTTGTGTCCGTCACAAAGAATTCACAGTTTTTGTCTTTTAAATACAA
Organism: Mytilus galloprovincialis; assembly: GCF_965363235.1. NCBI lineage: Eukaryota > Metazoa > Mollusca > Bivalvia > Mytilida > Mytilidae > Mytilus > Mytilus galloprovincialis. Next base: position 25,180,557 of record NC_134839.1, on the reverse strand, counting down.
CGAACATTTTCCTTTAACTTTGAGTTTATCTCCTGAATAGCTAGTAAGAGAAGTGGAAGTTTTGCTTAATTTGACGTTTGACAATTTCTTGTAAATTGAAAGCGGTAAGATGTTGACTTGAGCACCAGTATCGATTTTAAATTGTACTGTCTTACCTTGCAATTTGAATGATGTAAAGCAAGCATTTTCTTTGATTTCCGTTTTTCTATTTACTGCTCCTACGAAGTAATTTTCACCGTCCGATTCGCATGAAGAATATTCATCTAATCCGTGAACACTTTTCGAAAACTTTGATTTACAGAACTTCTGATAGTGATTCGGTTTTTTGCATTTCTGGCACTTTTTACCGTATGCAGGACAGTTTCTTTTCTCGTGAGTTGTTCCGCACTTTCCACAACTGAAACTCGACCCTCGCTTCTCGTGATCTCGTCTGCTCGGACCTATCTTTGAGTAGCCTTCATTGCGGTTATTTCTTTGGTTTTGAGTTTTCCTCCTCAAAGCGTGTACTTGTTCTTCCTCATTCAACGTTTTCATCTGTTTTCGAGATTCTTCGTCGGCGCGACAAATACCAACAGCTTTGTCCATGCAGTGTCAACCCATCCTCTCGAAGTAAACGTTCTTTTACTCTGGAAGAGTTCGTACCACAAACTATTATATCACGAATGAGTCCATCTTTTAAGTGTTCAAATTCGCAGTTTTTTGCAATTAACTTCAGGTCTGTTAAATACTGATCAATACTTTCGCTCGAATTTTGAACGCGTGTATTAAAACGATGTCTAATTACCGTTACATTCTTCTTCGGGATGCAATAGTCCTCGAATTTTTTCAACAGTACTGGAAGTTTGTCAGCCTCATGTTCACCGAAATTGAAAGTATTATAAATTTCTCGGCCGTCTAATCCGATAACATATAAAACAGCTCTGCACTGTTCCTTTTCCGTTTTTTTCACTCATAGCTACTTCTAGGTATAAGCTCATTGTTTGTTTCCACCTTTTCCATTTCTCGGATAGGTTGTCTTAATGGGAAAAATCCATTTCTGGTGGTTGCTTAAAATGACCATCCATTTTTTCTTTTATCTTTTCCCCACCAAACAATAACGATAGCATTTGCTATTCTAACTTTTGTAAAGTCGTTTTCACATCTGACACCATGTTATGTTACCATCGTGAGAGGCCAATTGAATTAATCCATATAATTAATACATGTTTATTATAAGACTACATGATATAGAACTGCATGTTATAAAACCCCAGTGTTTTATATATAGATAAAGTCAATGAACTTTAAGCACGTGTAACTATTATAATGTCACTCAAGATAAGATAGGCGGAGTCTCTATAAACGTAAACATTGACCAGATGATATAGCAATATCATTACAAACTATTCATGGTAAAACTTTATTTTCTTTAAGAAATATATACTGTTATTTATATAATCGCCATGCAAGTAAACCAAAGTCTGTTTGCAACCGCAATTATCGTTTTACAATAAAAAGGGGGGTGAATTCAAGACGTCATATTCAATTAATGTAACTTTTGGGATTACGATTCAATATCATCTGTTTGACATTTTTTGGTTAATACTACAATTGTATGGTTTTTCTACAAGAGATATATTATACTGATAATTATTTTAGCAGTAATTATGTAAATTTCGGTTGTAATGACAAGAATTCATGAGCTATGCCTCGGGCTTTCTTGAAAAATATCAATGACAATGTAAACAGGAACAAAACATTGACATGAATGATGCTCTCCACCTATGTTATAGTTATTTAGGTATGTGTGTTGCACAAGTCTTTCACAAGTTTCAAAAAAGCTAATGTTATAAAACTTTTTTCAGGGCACATACCCACTTTATAGAGACTTGTCTACTGCCATGCATTCCCATCCTATTTTCATGCACCATTTGTAAGCAAGAGACTGAATGGTTTACAAAATTAAAAATCAGGACGGTGTCCCGTTAAACCAAAAGAACTAAACTGGATGAATATTGTAGGAGAAATCCAGAGGAAAGTTTTGATTTGTGAAATTGGTTTTCCTGAACAGATGTACATTCATCCTGCAGGAAAGATTTATAACTGTCCACCACCAACTGACGAGCTAATGTTGAGCTTCACAGATGGAATTACTCAAACACCATAAATGCCTATGTTTTCAGCACAGATTTCACAAATCATGACACAGCTGTGCATTTTTTTGCCCCACCTACGATAGTAGGGGGGGGGGGGGCATTATGTTTTCTGGTCTGTGCGTCCGTTCGTCCGTCCGTCTGTCCCTCTTCAGGTTAAAGTTTTTGGTCAAGGTAGTTTTTGATGAAGTTGAAGTCCAATCGACTTCAAACTTGGTACACATGTTCCCTATGATATGATCTTTTTAATTTTAATGCCAAATTAGAGTTTTTACCCCAATGTCACCGTCCACTGAACATGGAAAATGATAGTGCGAGTGGGGCATTCGTGTACTGGGGACACATTCTTGTTTATACCTGTTAAGAGTCGAAAACTAAATATTATTTTTATATAAATAACAAGTGTGGACACAGATGAGTGTGGATAGTATGTTTGGATGTTTGACAGTGTCTTATGACAAAAGGAGTTCTATGTTTTTCCTTTATGGTGTTATTTTTTTGTCTATCTGATGAGTTAAGCCTTTTTTAACTGATTTTTATAGTTTGTTCTTATGTTGTACTGTTATACCACTGCCCCAGGTTAGGGGGAGGATTGGGATCCCACTAACATGTTTAACCCCGCCACATTATTTTGGTATGTGCCTGTCCCAAGTCAGGAGCCTGTAATTCAGTGGTTGTCGTTTGTTTATGTGTTACATATTTGTTTTTCGTTTATTTTTTTACATAAATGAGGCCATTAGTTTTCTCGCTTGAATTGTTTTACATTGTCTTATCGGGGCCTTTTATAGTTGACTATATATGCGGTATGGGCTTTTTTTTTACCTATAATTGTTAATGTTTGTGTCATTTTGGTCTTTTGTGGATAGTTGTCTCATTGGCAATCATACCACATCTTCTTTTTTATATTATTAACTGTGTTGCACGGTGACAACCAACCTGAGCATTAGAACTGTTATTTATTTAATATTTTTTTTTATGTTCAAGACAGGCATAGAGGAGACAGTAATAACACTAGTTACCGAATGATTATGATAGAATATGTTCTACATCTTTGATTTTGGATACATTTTGTATCTAGGAGAGCAACACATAATAGATTAATTTTTTCACATGTTTTTTTTTCTATATGGGAGATGATATCTAGATTTGAGAACATGATATAAGGAGCCTGTAACTCAGTGATTGTCGTTTAATTATGTGTTACATATAAGTTTTTTGTTTATTTTTTTTTTAACATAAATAAGGCCATTAGTTTTCTCGTTTGAATTGTTTTATATTGTCATTTCGGTGCCTTTTATAGCTGATTATGCGGTATTGGCTTTGCTTATTGTTTATGTCCTATACTTGTTAACTTCTGTGTCATTTGGTCTCTTGTGGAGAACTGTCTCATTAGAAAGCATACCACATCTTTTTCATATGTATTTGCTTACTATTGGTATGGTTCACTAGATTTAGTTAAAACAAACTTAAGTTAAGACTAAATAGTTCTTCAATGTTTCCATTTGTAAAAGGGCATAACCCTAGAATGATAATCAAAGTGCTTGTAATCACTGAATGGTTATTAAAGACTGCTTTAATTTATCAGTTGGTAGTAAAGTGAATTTTGCATTGTATATTGTATAAAGCATTAATTTAAGTTGATTAAACTACTATTCTGGACAGAGAAAGACAACTCTAATTTTCAAAGAAGATTTCATAAAGCATTGGTTTTAGGTAATTCAACAACCATTCTGGACAATTTGTGGTCTCAACTCTACAAACATGCTTGTTTTTGGCCCTCAATTCCTCGACTGTTTGCCCCAATAACCCTTAAAATATACCCCAATCTTCTACTTATGGTATTAAACATTATGGTACAATTTCAGAGCAATTGAAATACTTGTACACAACTTTTTGTACTGACACTAAATTAATGCTTGTTTTGGGCACCTTTGGAACCTAAACCTTATGGACTATAACCCCCAAAATCAATCCCAAGCTTCCTTTTGTGGTTATAAACATTGTGTTATAATTTTCTTTATTTATTTTTGCTTATAGTTAAGTTATTATATGGAAACCATCTGTCTTCGGACGACGACGACAGGATACCTATTTAGGACCGCAAAAATTTCTGTGGTTGTATAAAAATTTCAAGCATGAACAATGAAATATAGTTTAAGAAATCGATAAGCCTAGATAGAGCTTATCATTTTTTTAACATAATTGAACAAACATAATAGGTTTGGTTCAAATTAAAATAGAATGCTTTTATCTCCCTAATACTTACATTGTACATAAGAGGTGATACTACTTTGACAAATCCTTGTACATGAGAGTTGTCTGTCAAATCTTTATTTTACAAAGAAAGAATTGCATAACAATGAACTGAGCTCAAAGCAAAGTAATTTAATAATACACTTAGACAAAGAGCTAAATCCAGTGATATACTTTGTACTACAGGTCCTTCGTGAACATCCATCGACCAAAACCATATATCTCAAGAACATTCCATACTACATGGTTGGATTCAGAAGTCCTGAAAAAGACATGATTTTTTATCGTATTTTAAGTATATATATGCACAGGTTAAAACTTTCTTGTGGTATAATCATTCAGTATCTAGCAACTATCAATTTGCTTCATGCACATATTGATATAGGTTTAGTGTCCTTCTGTTGGAAATAAGAACACACACACCTCCATCTAGTTTTAGTCAACTGACAAAATATTCATAACTATAAAATGTTATTTACTGTAAGACCATAGGTGGATCCAGGCCCCCCCGCTTTTTATGGGAAAAATTTGGTTGATTATATAGGGAATCACTCACTGAAGCATGACTGCCCCCCCCCCCCCCCCCTGAAAAGTTCTGGATCCACCATTGAAGACTTGTCAGTGTCTATTTATCATTGCCACTATATCAGTGATATATGTACACATACAAATATGTAATTATATACATGTAAGACTAAAGTACATATATAAGACTAAAACTGGCATTCAGCCTTTACTACATCTTCATTCCCAAATATAAAAAAGAAGATGTGGTATGATTGCCAATGAGACAACTATCCACAAAAGACCAAAATGACACAAACATTAACAATTATAGGTCACCCTACGGCCTTCAACAATGAGCAAAACCCATACCACATATATAGTCAGCTATAAAAGGCCCTGATAAGACAATGTAAAACAATTCAAGCTAGAAAACTAACGGCCTTATATATGTAAAAAAAAATATGTAACACATAAACAAACGACAACCACTGAATTACAGGCTTCTGACTTGGGACAGGCACATACATAAATAATGTGGCGGGGTTAAACATGTTAGCGGGATCCCAACCGTCCCCCAAAGTCATTTTCAAATTGGACTTCATGATAAAATAAGATTCTATATCTACTTCCAATGAAAATGAAATATCCCTCTAATAGACTAGCATTTAAATCACTGTTTTCTAAACTGGTAGCTAGGTCACCATGAATCTTAAATATTTCAAATGCATGTACATTTAATAATATAAATTCTCCAAAATTCACTATATTTTCCCTTTTTTGTCTTCTGTTTGATATACCATTTTTTGAGTCAATATATTGTCTATATATATATTGTCCTTTATATTGAGGTCATTTTTCGCAAAATGAACCCACTTAATCTGAACTTTAAATGCAAAAGACCCCTAAATGGCTAACAGATATTGCTATAAAGAATTATAGTCCATGATTTATATACATGTGATTTAAGAATTCATGAAATTTACACTGATGCACAATACTTTTTTATGAGACCTGTTTTAACTTAAGGACGACACCAAAAGTTCAATGAAGGATAAAAAACTTAATTCACATAGTTTTTTCATTAACCCCCACTACCCCCTTCTTAACTTAATTTGGGAAAAACTGATTGACCCATATGGATATATATAAAAATCAATGTCAGATAACCAAATTTTGCAGCAGTTCAACCCCCAAACTATTTGAATTAAGTTTTTTATCTTACATTGATCTTTTGATGTCGTCCCTTACCGTAAAAACTTTAAACTTCAATTTTAATTTCGAAAAAGTGGATCATACTATATTAAGGAGCCTCGAGGGTACAAAATTTTCAGAAAAAAAATAAACATTTGTTTTTCATTACAAATTTTATTTGTTACCTTTTGTAGTTGTTACTTTATCATATGGTACAAAAATCATTCAAAACAATAAATTTGTGTTGGCCCCAGATGACTTTTAGGCCAAAAAAAATATATGTCTGTTTCCTGCTTCCAAGGCCAAAAAATCAGGGTCGGTAGGTCGGGATTTTTTTATTTTTTTTTGCACTTCCTGTCAGATTTGTCGGTTATATGTCATGTTTGGTTATCATTTCCATATGTAAGCTGTATTTAAACTAAATTATTGTAAAAATTTGAGCGATTTCTGTAATAAATTTCTTTTTTTATTTCATTGTATTTCGATATTAACTTTTAATAAATTATTTCTCCTATTACTTCAACAGAAAAAAATCACTTTTACATAAATGTATGCTTCTTTGGAAGACTGATTATGAGCGCAAATGAAGGGTGACCCCACTTTTTTTATTTTATTTTTCTATTAACTATTATATAAAGTTCATTTATAGAAAAATATAGAGAAATCCTATATAAATGATTTAGACCCGCCACCCCCTTAAAGTTTCTTGATGATCGCTTTCTAAAGTTTTAACTCCCTCAGCTCTCTACTAAAAAACCTCTATTTTTAGCCACATGACCCAAACAGGGAGTTGTACATTTGACTGTCTTTCACAGATTGGATTAAATAGCGATCAGGTGTATTTTTTCGTATTTTCCGGGATTGTTGAAAACTTGCATATTCATCACTATCTGATTTTGTGGTTTTAACAATCCAGACAGACAAATGGTTCGAGACCACAATTGTCGTCCCTTGATTTTCGTTGTTCACGAATAAAGTCCCTAGTGTTAATAGTGGGTTACTTGCCATTAATTTTAATACCCCTTCCAAATTAATTTATCCATGTTTAATGCCTCAAATTGTAAGTAGGGGGGTGAAATTACACTGTAAAGAAATTTGGGTCCCGAATTTAAAAGGAAAGTAGTGATTTAGTTCAGGTGAAAAAGGTTGAAATATAGGACTTCGGAAGCTGTCAAAAGATTTCAAGACGCCCTAAAGATAAAATTGTTCATATTTTGAGTTAGAGACGATGAAGTTTTCTTTAATTTTGATATAATTTGTCCCAAAAGTAGTACAACACACTGTAAAAGTTTCATTGAGAATGCGCGGGTGGGATTTTTTTAATTTTCATATATGTTCTAAAAGAAATGCACTACAAATTAATTGTGTTCTCAAACCAAATAGCAATAAGGTGTTTAGGAAAACATGACCTAAAAAGTTAACATCCTTCATATTAGACAAAAAACGTGGGAACTCATACTGAATGGTCAAATGTGTTCAATATGAAAATTGCAGTTAAGATGGTAAAATCACAAATAGGCCATTAATGTAAATGGACTAAAAGTAAGACTTTTGCGCCAATTTAAAGGGAAATGAAGAGGAAGGGGCAAATTAGTGTTCAAGGGGAGCAAATGCTGTTTAAATTAGTATGCGGTTTTAAATATAGAGGGAAAGTGGAGTTATCTTTTTAGACTTAAGTTAAATATAACTTGTGTAGACTTACCTTCTAATTCTATGAAAAAAAAACCCACAACTCAGAACTATTACTAATTCACTTGGACTATACTGATATGCAGACCTAAAAAAAGAAATATATCATAAAATAGTGATTGAAAGATTCATAACACTTTGAAAGGATAATTCAGACACGTGTTACACGGGGAGCATGTTTGTTTACAAATAATAATGTCACGTGATCGCGCACTGACCTCGCATGTTGCATCGCCCTTACAATTCACCAATACATATACCATTTTCATGCAAACATGCAACGTGAATGTGATTGGTTATCAAATAATACAAAAATAATGCATGAACCGTTGAAGAAGAAATTATTTCATCAAATAGATGCGATTTTCACTTTCGACACGAATAGGTCGAGTTGACATTTCTGTCATCGGAGATAGTATTGAGATAAATGGGATAAAACGGAACGTCAAAAAGGTCTAGAGAAGCACATCAGTAGAACCTTAACATGAATAAGTAATACTTACCAAAAATTGATAAACTATATGACTAAAATTTCACGAAAATAACAATAAATAATTTTGTTGATGGTGATGAAGCTGCTTAAATTGGCGCGAAAAAATATTCTAACTCCTATCGCTTCACGTAAAAAAAAATGTACAGAATTGAATTCGACTACAGTTCAGCATCAAAAAACGTGAATATGCAAAAGTCTGGTAATATGTTACTGAAAAAGTGTGTATAAATTTTCGTAAACGAAGTTACCTGTATACTTCACCAAGAATTACATTTGAGCGCAAAGATCTGTATGTGTGATTTGGCTTATGTAACATCGTCAATCGGAACTACTCGGCTATTCACTTCTTGCAACCAGAAAGGCCGAGTAGTTCCGACTGGTAACAAAGTACAACATGATTAATGGATTTTTTTGCGTTGCTATTAAATCATTGAGGCCACGTGATTGAGGCCATCTATTTTTATTGCGGGTTCCACATATTTAAATCGGAATTATAGAAAAAATGGAATGTTGTGAGCAGAATCAAAACAGAAATGATGAACACTGCAACATTTCCAGCAAAATATAAATAGGATGGAGGATCTGTGTATTCACATTATTTGTAAAACTCTCTTATTCCTGTGAAGCGTGTGCTTTACATCGAGGCTTATTATGCTAAGCATCGACGCCACAGTACTTCAACCAATCAGACAATGTTTATTTGGGGAATTCGATCTATTTTTACTCAGATTTTGTAATATTTTAATCGAAATTATAGAAAAATTCAATATTGTTAGTACATATAAAATAGAAAAAGATAAATACTTTTGTCTAGAGATAATTTGGATGGGGGTTCTGTGTATTCACATTATTTGCACAACTCTCCTTACTGATGCCGTATTTTGGAATTTCCGTGACCTAAATGGTTCGCGAAAATTAATATTTTTATATATAGTATAGTAATAAACATATATTGTGTCATTTTAGAACTTATATTTTTCCAAAGGATGCATGAATGAAAGTAGTGAAATTCATTTTGCTTTTATATATAGATTTGAATTACAATTGTTCATGTTATTGTAATGCATATAAAAATAAGGAGATGTGGCACAATGTAAATATATGATATTCTGTGAGTTTATCAAACTAAAGGGGATAAGAAATGGGTATAATCAGTTACAGGACTGTACTACTGTACAATCTCCAACAATGAGAAAAACTCATACTGTAAAGAGAATTTCATATTTACAAGTAAGTTTTGTTTTTGCATTGAATAATTTTCTTCTATTGTCTTAAAAGCAAATATGGGAAGTGGTTAAAATGCTAATGAGCTTTTTAGCTCACCTGACCTGACTCATCACTTGGTTTCGTCGTCCATAAACTTTTACAAAAAATCTTCTCTGAAACTACTGTGCCAAATTTAACCAAACTTAGCCAAAATCATCATTGCGGTATCTAATTTAAAAAATGTGTGGTTAGACCCGGTCAACCAACCGAGATGGCCACTATGGCCAAAAATAGAACATACAGGTAAAATGTAGATTTTGGCTTATAACTCTGAAACCAAAGCATTTAGAGCAAATCTGACATAGGGTGAAATTGTCTCTTCAGTGAAGATCTATCTGCCCAGGAATTTTCAGACAAATCTGAAAAACCCGTTGATGGATTGCTGCCCCCAAATTAGTAATTTGAAGGAAATTTTGCAGAGTTTGGTTATTATCTTAAATATTATTATAGATAGAGATAAACTGTAAACAGCAATGATGTTCTGCAAAGTAAGATCTACAAATAAGTCAATATGACCAAAATTTTAAGTTGACCCCTTAAAGAGTTATTGCCCTTTATAGTCAATTTTTAACAATTTTCATAAATTTTTGTATTTTTTGTTAATTTTTAAAAAATATTTTCAACTGTAAATACTGGGCCATGTTTATTATAGATAGAGATAATGTAGCACCAAGAATGTTCAGTAAAGAAAGATCTACAAACACATCCCCATCATCAAAAACACAATTTTGTCATTTTATATGTGTCCGTTGTTTAATATGCACATAGACCGTCCAAGGTGAGCGACACAGGCTCTTGAGAGTCTCTAGGTCATTAATACAGGTAGATAACTTTATCATGTTTATACTGAAAAATAATTTTGCTTGGAGGGAGAATTTTAAAAAAGTTCTGTCTTCAAAAGAGTTGACATGTTACTATGTACATTAACCATTATGTTACTTGATGTTCTAGCAATACACACAGAACGGAGACTAGTCAATCTTTGTGAATTATTTTTCATAGGATAGGAGTAATTGAATATGTGTATATAATCAATAATTAAAAATAGTTTTATTTACATTAAAAAGGAAAAGTTCTTATGTCTTAAAAATGCATTTCATGGCGAGGTACAGAAAATATACTGTAAACAGTAGACTATAGATATAGGTGAACTAGGTACAAGAGAACTCTAAATCTTAAATACTACAAACCACCTCTGTTCTATGGAAGATAATTATATAACTGGACTAGAAATACACACAACCTGTATTTAACTGCCTTTACAGCGCTTTCGCGCTTTGACTTAATGTGCTTCGGATGTTTGAAGCTATCCATTTAGTTCAAGTTCAAATAAAGTTCGAGTTGATGTGTAGAATTATTTGTTATAAAAAGGGGGAACAGCAGTCAAATATCAGAAAAAACGTTCTATAAAAATATTTTTCGGACATAAGGGCGATATACAAACATCACTTAGTCCGGCTCTTTAATTACCTTAGTTTTCCAATGGAAATAGTATTATAATGAATTCGTTAAGGATTCCACGGAACCCTCTGTTTCGCCTGCGATTGCTGCTCTACGTCAGTGTAAAATTGTTTATATTTATTGTAAAATGTTTATATCTCTGTAACATGCAAGATTTAAAAAAATCTTTATCTTGATCTAAAAGATTTACTCCTATACAAGTTTTATAATGGAGAGTTACACAATTATCGGAACAAAAAAGTTTTATTAACTGCAAACTAGAGGCTCTAAAGAGCCTGTGTCGCTCACCTTGGTCTATGTGAATATTAAACAAAGGAAGCAGATGGATTCATGACAAAATTGTGTTTTGGTGATGGTGATGTGTTTGTACATCTTACTTTACTAAACAGTTCTGCTGCTTACAATTATCTGTATTGAACTTGGCCCAGTAGTTTCAGTGGAAAATGTTAATAAAAATTTACAAATTTTATGAAAATTGTTAAAAATTGACTATAAAGGACAATAACTCCTTAGGGGGTCAATTGACCATTTTGGTCATGTTGACTTATTTGTAAATCTTACTTTGCTGAACATTATTGCTGTTTACAGTTTATCTCTATTTATAATAATATTCAAGTATAATAACCAATAACAGCAAAATTTCCTTAAAATTACCAATTCAGGAGCAGCACCCAACAACGGGTTGTCCGATTCATCTAAAAATTTCAGGGCAGTTAGATCTTGACCTGATAAATAATTTTACCCCTATGTCAGATTTGCTCTAAATGCTTTGGTTTTTGAGTTATAAGCCCAAAACTGCATTTTACCCCTATGTTCTTTTTTTAGCCATGGCGGCCATCTTGGTTGGTTGGCCGGGTCAACAAAAACAAGATACCCCAATGATGATTATGGCTAAGTTTGGTTTAATTTGGCCCAGTAGTTTCAGAGGAGAAGATTTTTGTAAAAATTAACGACGACGGACGACGGACGCAAAGTGATGGGAAAAGCTCACTTGGCCCTTCGGGCCAGGTGAGCTAATAAAAGCAAACTTATACACAAATAAGAAGATGTGGTATAATAGCAAATAAGAAATCTCACCACCACATACCAAATTAGGGAGAAGTTAACAATTATATGTCACTGTGTGATTTTCAACAATGAGCAAAGCCCTAAACGTTTGTTCAGCTATGAAAGATCTCGAAATGACAAATGTTAATATTCCGTACTCTCTTCATCAAGGATGACCTATCACATTAAACCAAATCACTTGGTTTGTAATTTCACGAATAACACTAGATGTGACTCACGTTAGACAGGATCAGCTTACCCTACAGGAGCATCGAGATCTACGCCGGATTTTGATAAATTTATATTGGCCAGTAATGCCGATTTATTTAGTTAGACAGCTGCAACTGATTTTATAGTTTTTGTTTTGCTGTTACACGGCGGTCCCATGTAAGGGCTAGGGTTGAGCGCTCACAGAAATTTTCAACTTTGCCACATTCTTCATGTGCATTTCCTAAGTCAAGAGCTTGAAGTGTAATGGTTGTCGTTGGTGAATCGTTGGTTCATGTGCTTCATACTTGTTATTCGTAAATAGTTTTTTTTATAAATAACTATTTGTGAATCGGTTTACATAACCCCGGTTGAACTCAAGGTCGTATTAACGGATTTTTTTGGGTTGCTTTTAAATCATTGAGACCATCTATTTTTATTACGGGTTTCCACATCTTTAAATCGGAATTATAGAAAAAAATGGAATGTTTTTAGCAGAATCAAAACAGAAATGATGAACACTGCAACATTTTCAGCAAAACATAAATAGGATGGAGGATCTGTGTATTCACATTATTTGTAAAACTCTCCTTATTCCTGTGAAGCGTGTGCTTTACATCGAGGCTTTCTATGCTTATCATCGACGCCACAGTACTTCAACCAATCAGACAACGTTTATTTGGGGCATTCGACCTATTTTAACTCAGATTTTGGAATTTTTTAATCGAAATTATAGAAAAATGGAATGTTGTTTGTACATATAAAATAGAAAAAGATGAATACTATTAGCTAAAGCAAGTTTAGATGGAGTTCTGTGTATTTACATTGTTTGTACAACTCTCCTTTAATACTGATGCCATATTTTGGAATTTCCGTGACCTAAATATTTCGCGAAAATTAATATTTTTATATATAGTATAGTAATTAAGGCCGTTACATTTCTCGTTTGAATTGTTTTACATATACACGTGGTTGCTTTTTATAGCCGACCATATCATTTGTTGAAGGTCATAAGGCTGACAACCTGTCCATTTAAACTCTGGCGGATAGTTGTCATAGTTGTCTCACTGGCAATCACACCACATCTCCTTACTATATTTAGTAGTGGCGTCGGCGTCTTCGTCATTGAGATCGTTAGGTTTCACGTTGAGTTGTTTTACATGTCATTTTGGATTCTTTCATAGCTTACCATCAGTGCAGTGAAGGTTTTGTTCATTTTTCTATTTATATTTAGCTAGCGGATCCCATCCCGTTCGCTTCCTTTGTATATAATTCACTGCGATTCTACATAGATACTACCTAGGAACAGGACAGTTTTTATTTTTGCAGTAAGTAAAACTGTTTTATCCTGACAAGTTAATAAACCTTAATAAACCTTCATGAATTGTTATTTATTGCTTCTGATTGAAATAAACGACTGGACTAAGTAGTGTGGGTATGTTCCGGACCATATAAGTATTTGGACATATATGCGTCGTATGGTCATGACCATATGGGTATATACTCATATGGTCGGGGTTACTAACACGTTTATTTAAAAAAAAAAAAAGGTATGACCCTTCTAGTTATCACGTCAGTAGAAAGGTCATTTTATTATATTTTAATAATAATAATAAAAAAAAAAGAATAAACAATTTTACGTAGTAAATTTTACTCAATATTTGTAAGTACAATAAGAAGGTGCCAAAATCATATGCACATATCGTAAATTGAAGTTTATATCGGTGGTTTCAGGGCGTCGGTGATATACCAAGTTTATTGTATAAGGTAGATAAAATCACCGACAAGGACCAATAGTTTATTTAATGTGTTCTGTGACTATGGTGTACTGCAGTCATGTTACGATATTAGAGATCTAGGAGCTTATTAAAAAAACCCACCGTAGACACATCGGAACGGCATCAGTATCACTGCAGCTGAAAAGAAGGCTAGCTTGTTACTCGCAAACAACAGGTATAACTGAAAAGATTGTGCACAACCAAGACGTACAGAAAAGCTATGAAACCGTAAGGAAGTAAATGTCATCATAAGCATTCATGCAAGAATACAATTAGCGATGAAAATTAAGATCAACTGACTGTGGCATCTATATTTCATGTTTATGCAGCCTTTGAATTATAAGATTTATACACTTTAATGTATCCATCATTTTTTCTTTTAATATTATTGAAACGTTTCTAATGCATATTCATAAAATACCTATATGTAGCAAATAATTATATGGTTCGACCCGTCAATAACCAAACGCGAATATACTGCAATTGTATTTTTGTCCATCTTATGAGCTAAGCCTTTTTCAACTTATTTTTTATATTTCGTACTGTTATACTAGTAACCCAAGTTAGCGGGAGCTTAGGATCCCGCTAACATGTTTAACCCCGCCACATTCAGTATGTATGTGTATGTCCCAAGTCAGGAGTCTGTAATTCAGTGGTCAGAGGCGGATTTAGGGGGGCCCAGGGGGCCCTGGCCCCCCTTTTTCAGAAAAATTTTGGTGGTTATAAAGGAAATCACTGAAGCGTGACGGAATCTGGCCCCCCTTGGGCAGTCAGTGGGCCCCCTCTTATGAAAATGCCTAGATCAGCCACTGGTGGTTGTCGTTTGTGTAAATTTTACATAGTTGTTTTTCGTTCAGGTTTTTGTACAAAAATAAGGCCGTAGGTCTTCTCGTTTGAATTATTTTACATTTGTCATTTCGGGCCTTTTATAGTTGACTATGCGGTATGGACTCTGCTCATTGTGTTGGTGTGACCTATAATTTTTAATTTCTGTGTTATTTTGGTCTCTTGTGGAGAGTTTTCTGATTGGCAATCATACCACGTGCAGTCGGACCATACGCGTATGGTTGAAGTAAATGAGTATACGCATATGATCATGACCATACACTTTTGGTCCAAATAGCAATATGGTCCGGAACAGGAATATCCCCCTTATGTCCGAAATATTGTTATTTCTTTTTAACTTTTTTTCTGATATTTGACTGCTGTTCCCCCTTTTTATACCAAAATAGCTAACAATATCAAATCGAACTATTTGAACTTGAACTCAATGGTTAGCTTCAAACATCCGAAGCACATTAAAAAACGACTGATAAGGACATCGATTTAAAAATAGACCTATGTTTTTAAAAAAGGGTCACGTGGTTTTACTTTATCATTAAATAAGCAAGTTGTCGACCTAACTAGTTATAGCAGGGCCGTAACTACATTGAGGCAAATGAGGCAAATGCCTCATGCTGGAAATTTAAAAAAAAAATGAAAAAAAAGATTGTCTTTATATCAAATTGTTTTCACGGAAAGTGTCTTGCAAGAAGCAAGTTCTCTTCACTCCCTGATGTCGCCCCTGCATTTTTGTCGTGATCTATGTTTCTATTTTACTTTTGGTTTTCGGAGTTGATGGTCTATTGTTTGTACTTCTGTGTCCCGGGTTTGTCTTTTGTTCTTTTATTGTCCTACTTAATGACTATAGTCTGAGTGTTGTTTTTCATTTGTAAACGTGTGCAATGTTGCATATCCCCGATGTCCAGATATTGAGCGGGAAAATATTTTAAGAATATGCTCTCGTTTTTTATATCGATTAGACCGTTGGTTTTCCCGTTTGAATGGTTTAACACTAGTAATTTTGGGCTCTTTATAGCGTTTTGTTCGGCGTGAGCCAAGGCTCCGTGTTGAAGGCCGTACATTGACTTATAATGGTTTACTTTTATAAATTGTTATTTGGATGAAGAGTTGTCTCATTGGCACTCACACCACATCTTCCTATATCTATCTACGATGCTATACTGGACACAGAAAAAATTATCGTTTCTGCATGGATAATTGAACTTGATATCAAAGAATACAAATATTGTTTTGTCTTTTTTTTTCTGTTGATTAAGATATTCAATTTTCTATATTAATAATACATATCTATCACTTTAGTGCATGTCTCACCTAGTTTCGAGTGATTTAAACGACTCAGAGAAAATACCGGCAATTTTTCTTAGTATGGATTGTAAAATTGGTTAATTTCTCTGAGTCGTTTAAATCACTCGAAACTAGCTATATATAGGTGAGACATGCACAGAAATGATAGATATGTATTACCAGAGACATATAATATGTATTATATGTCTCTGGTATTACAAATATAGAAAATTTACTATTTTAATCAACAATAACAAAATTAAGAAAATATCTGTATCATATACCCAAGCTCCTGTGGATAAAACTACATAGCTGGCATGGTTTAAATTAAAGAAAGACCACCAATTTCCCGGTATCAAACCATTTGAAAAAAAATGTACTGCCATATGACCTTTAACATTGAAGGGTTAAACTTGCATTAGGTTGTGTTTAGACAGAAAATAAAGGAATATGGAGTAAACGTGCACGGGACCTAATCGCACACAAAGTCAATGCATAGAAAAAATATAAATGATAAATGGTCATTTATTATTCCTGTTCTTCATCTTGATAGTTGCTGGAGAGTCTTGGACTTCAATAATCATTAATACCGTAAAAGAAGGTCAAGATGGTCCCTAGTGTCGACTTAAGCAGTACTAGTACTTTTTAATAAAGTATATTACTGCACTATCACTATATTTAAATCTAGTCATAAAAAAAAAATCACCAAAGTCAGCACAAAACAAGATAAGGGTAGACAGACAGAACCGGTATTAATGATTATGAGAAATACGATTTTTACTTTAACCTACATATCGGTCTTTTAATGTTGCCCCTAAAACCGAAAAGTCTTAAATTACAATAAATCTATGTTTTTGCTTTGAGACCAGAATATTTTCGAAAAAATAGCTGAAGATTATTTGCGTTTCAATGTAAGAAAGAGTCCGTGGAACGCTCAGAATGCATGATTTTACGTTATTTTTCTCAGAGCTTCCCCAGACCCCTCGCCAAATTTTTTTCGCCACGCTACGCTCGGCGATTTTGTTTTGCCTCATTATTAAAAGAGGCTAGTTACGGCCCTGTATAGTGCCTAACAAGATTTTGTGAGGTAGACGAAATTGACTTTAAAACGATCGTATTGACTTTTGATGTGCAGAAATAGGCAGATCGGACATATTTTGACTTTATTTACTTACTTCTTAAGTTTGGGATTAATTGTAATCAACATATTCCAATGAGACTGAAAAATGCTTTTTTTTATTATGATAAATAATAATTTTACCTGCCGTAGTCGTGCGTAAAATATATTTCGATATTTCTCTTACGAAAATGACTTGTTTAATGGAACAAAACGTATTATTTGTAAACTTTCTCTTTACTCTTCACAATAGGCTTTTAAAAAATAACCTTTCCAACTGTATATTCCGAAAATTTTGTGAAAATCGAATAAGTGGCAATTCTTACCTTTCATACCTTAACTTTCATTGATAAAACATAATATTGACTCGTCCAGTGTCCAGTTTGAAGGTCATTTTAGTTACCGGTCACATTCATGCACGTTGTAATTAATCAATAGTCATGTATGAAAAGCATAAACAAGTTTGAAGGTAAACTAATAACAACTTAATCCAATCAAATTGCCTACGATTCAGTCCACATCATAAAAATGTATAGGGGTAAACTGGGTAGGGAGAAAATGTCAGATATATTAAGTTCATTATTTTGCAATAACGAGTAAAAATTTGTTAACCAATAGATTTGTTATAATTTCATAATCATGTCGTTATGTATTGGTATAGTTTTTGGATCTTTCATTAGCGTATTTAAGGCTGTAGAAAGTTTGGCCTTCAAAAGTCAACATAATCATTGACTTTATAAAGAAAATTCGCCTTTTTAAAACATTGAATGTTTCACAAATAATACGCGACAACAAAGCAAAATCATTTCTTAAAACACTGCAAAAAAAATAATTCTGATTGATGCAGTGGTATTGTCATAAATTGCACTGGAGTGAACAGTGGTACATCAAACGTCGAATTCCCTCACACAATGTTATCACACACTATAACAAGTAGAATTCAATATGTCGACATTTTATTATTTTTTCATTACATTATTCTAACAAGTCGACATTGTTATGCAACTTTTTCATCATCATTCCGACAAGTTAACTCCTCATATTGATTTGATTCCAGCTTGTTACACACAACTTAACTAATAATTCCGACTTATTTGCAACAAAATAACTTCACAAGGGGTGTACCATATGCGCTTCCATAGAAATCACTAAAACAAAATACATCAAAAATCCATTTATTCCAGGTGGTAAAATTTCTAGATGCAAAAATTCACCGAAAAGAATTTGAAATTAGAGACATGCAAGATGCTCGTGTTCCGATACTAACATATCATCCTTCAGATTCAGAGTCGAACATAAAGGAAATTATCGTAGACTTTGGTACTATAACGATAGACACTGTCCCTGTCCCAATGCTTATTCTAAATATTGATCAATGTCAGGTTCTGGTCAGAGAAAGTTATCATTGACTCATTCCTTCCAGACAACGAAATTAGGTAATGGGGTGATTTGCGATATTGGTTGCTTTATTCCTGGTGGTAAGTTACTCCTTGGTCATTTGCTCGAAAGTAAACTTTATGTTTGTAAACTTGATGGATCCGAACCCAAGGTAAGGGACCGTTCAATATTTATCAGATGGATGGGCCGGTGCATTCTTAATATTGATACATTAAAAAAGTTAATGCCCATCCTTTTAAATTCTGAAAAAAAAGGCCTCGCCCATCTATAAAAATCTTTAAAAAAAGTCCTTGCCCCTCTAAAGCTTAAAACAATAAAAAAATATTAAAGTTCTTTTTCTATTTGAAAGTTTGCAGGTTTATGTCTTGAAATCAAAGAATAGACTTTGGTGTAAATACAAAATTTAAAATGTGCTAGATAATTCCACTTATATATAAATATTTAAGTGTGTATCAGAACCATACATTTTATTGTTTTTAAAACCAGCATGAATATACATGTATATATTTGATTTTATATTTGCAGCCTCAGATAAATATTGATTTAAAATAAAGGAAATAATTTAAACTAAGGGACAATAGCTCTTGGACTAGTAAAAATATTATCATATGCTGAATTACTAATTATTGTCTTAATAACACAGCATGTTAAATATAGTTCAAATACCAATGTCCCTTTATCTAATCTTTCAAAAAAGAAATTATGGTCTTTTTAAGCAATTTAGGCAGACATATTTTTGACTTTAATGCACCCTTTTTCACCTATTAATTAATTCCGTACATTTGACAGTAAAACACCAAACAACCTGGCATTCTGTAAGATTAATATATAAATGAGATAGCTGTAGAGTTATATGAAGATCTAAATTGATTTGAAAAAGTAATAAAGAAGTTTAAAGATGACTATCAAATGATTTGGCCTAAACTGAAAATTTAAGCTTTTTTTAACCTTTTTATTAAATCCATAAGAATGACACCAATTCACCAAACTACCAAACAACCTGGTATTCTGTAAGATCAATATATAAATGAAATAACTATAGAGTTTCATGGAAATCCATGTTAATTTGAAAAAGTTATAAAAAAAATTAAAGATGACTTTCTGGATTTAGCCTAGACTGAAAATTTTAGCTTTTTTAACCTTTCTATTAAATCCATAGAATGACAGCAATTCACCAAACTACCAAACACCCTGGTATTCTGTAAGATCAATATATAAATGAAATAATTGTAGAGATTTATGAAAATCCATGTTGATTTGAAAAAGTTATAAAAAAAATTAAAGATGACTATCTGGATTTAGCCAAAACTGAAAATTTTAGCTTTTTTTAACCTATTTATTAAATCCATAGAATGACAGCAATAAACCAAACTACCAAACAACCTGGTATTTTATAAGATCAATATATAAATGAAATAATTGTAGAGTTTTATGAAAATGCCAGTTGATCTGAAAAAGTTATGAAAAAAATTAAAGATGACTATCTGGATTTAGCCAAAACTGAAAATTTTAGCTTTTTTTTAACCTATTTATTAAATCCATAGAATGACAGCAGTTCACCAAACTACCAAACAACCTGGTATTCTGTAAGATCAATATATAAATGAAATAATTGTAGAGTTTTATGAAAATCCATGTTGATTTGAAAAAGTTATAAAAAAAATTGAAGATGACTATCTGGATTTAGCCAAAACTGAAAATTTTAGCTTTTTTTTAACCTATTTATTAAATTCATAGAATGACAGCAATAAACCAAACTACCAAACAACCTGGTATTTTATAAGATCAATATATAAATGAAATAATTGTAAAGTTTTATGAAAATCCATGTTGATTTGAAAAAGTTATAAAACAATTTAAAGATGACTATCTGGATTTGGCCTAAACTGAAAATTATTGTTGAGACCTTGTCCCTTATGTTTTTTGTGCCTGCAAAAGGAATTTCCTCCACACCGATAAAATTGAAAGCAAATTTTTTTCAAATAAAATAAGTTCTAGCCCATCCACTATATATATTAAAAAAAGTTCTCGCCCATCCAAATATTTCCACAAAAAAAGTGCTTGCCCCTCCCCATTTTGCACCGGCCCATCCATCTGATAAATATTGAACGGTCCCTAATGGATTTGGATTATTTACCACAAACGGTAATTCACCATGTCGACTTCTTATTACTATGTCATTACATTTATATTAGCAAGTCGAAATTGTAATGCAATTATTTCTTCATCATTCCGACAAGTTGACTCCACATGATGATTAGATTCCAGCTTATAACACACAACATAACTAATAATTAATTCCGACTTATTAGCAACAAAATAACATTACAAGGGGTGTACCATATGCGCTTCCATATGTATGACAACAACTATTTTTTATTGAATTAGATATAACATTTTTAAGCAAAGAAACAGTTTATTTTTTAGAGGGATTGGTAAGATATTGATTCCTGAATGGTCCAAAACAACCAAAATGGCATGTCCCTAGACCGCATGTTCAACATTCATACTCTAAAATATCGTAAAAAAATGTAGAAATAAATATTAATTTTTATTACTTAATATAAGTTCTTTAATAATTCAAAAGTATGTTTAGAGCCAACATATTTTAATAAACAGCTTTTAACATAGGATTTTTATTTTAGAAGGTGTGTCCCTAACACAATGTCCACTACGAAACGAAGTCATTAAAACTTGCTTATAAACAGTTTTATAAAATCAATGTAATTTTTTGTTTGCAAGAGATATAAACATTAGAGTCTTACAAAAGAAGTGATGCTTTTATAACGGCAATTAAACTGTTGGTAAGAAAAATTGAGCACATCAAATGGACCAGAGTGATACCGTATTTTTGTAAATGTCCACTACGAAACGGGTCAAATCTCTTTCAGTAACTGGTTTTAAAATTATAAAAAAAATATCAGTGTACAGCTCAATAACGCTTTGATGAATACAGTCAGTCTTGTTACTATTGCAATATAGGGGTTGTGAGAAAAAAATAAAATATGTGAATACGTCCCCTACGAAACGGTCCCCTACGAAACAAGGTTGGGAGAAAAACGTTTCGTAGTGGACACTACCACTACCACGCAGTCTTTTTTTACTCTTTTTTCAATTATATTCGTGCAAAGCAAATAACAAAGGTTAGTTTCATGTAATTTTTATTATGTTTTTATTAACATAGAATAGGATTGATGTCAACTACGAAACTTTTTGTCCACTACGAAACGGTTTTGTCAACTACGAAACGCATCAAAATGTCCACTACGTAACATGAGTTGTACCTTCATATGTTAAGTACTGTCTAATCTTTATCGATAAAAAATGGTTCACCAATTCAGAAAAAAAATGAGATTTTTCTAGTATATAAAGTAAACAAACTGGAATGTCTATAGGAAACATTTAAAATTGAAAAAATATGTGTGTTTAGAAGCAATTTCGTAGGGGACAAAAGTCCCCTACGAAACAGTACACAAATTATGAAAATAATATTATTTTAAAGAGTATTTAAGATTGCACTTTTTGTTTACAAACAGGTATATAATAGAGGTATTCAAAATAACTCTTGAAAATAAATTTTAGACTAGTTGATTTTCCATTTTTTTTAGGTCTGAAAGGAACGCTTTTATTGAAAAACGCCCATAATTGACAAATGTGACGCCATATACTAACTTTGACATTTTGTTATCAAGAGCGGAGAACCTACTCAGTCGACTTTTATCAAATAAATACAATAAGCTGAAAAAATGTTTCAAAATTTATCATGTATAAGGCAATTAGGTATTAAGGATCGTTTTTATTTTCTGATCTGTAATGAGATGAAAACAAATGCAATTTTTTTCAATTTTATTTTAGATAGGATACATAGCAACCTTTAAAAAAATCTTGCTTCCGGAGGGACACATGAAAATAAACATATTGCTGAACATTTTTTTTGACAAATTGAACATAACCACTTATGGAATTTATTTCATAAAAATCAGTCATATAATAATTCAGCAGTATATCTTTTTATAAGGATTTTAGTTGAAATGGGTTTTTTTTTTTTTTTGATTGAACTCACTTTTGTTCAATATTTGTATGTGTCTGTGCGAGTTTTTAGACTATTTTTCTATCTTTTAATAGAGACATGTTTGTGAGATCTCAAACCTCCCCCTATACCTCTAGCCAATGTAGAAAAGTAAACGCATAACAATACGCACATTAAAATTCAGTTCAAGAGAAGTCCGAGTCTGATGTCAGAAGATGTAACCAAAGAAAATAAACAAAATGACAATAATACATAAATAACAACAGACTACTAGCAGTTAACTGACATGCCAGCTCCAGACTTCAATTAAACTGACTGAAAGATTATGATTTCATCATATGAACATCAGACACAATCCTTCCCGTTAGGAGTTTAGTATCATACCATCATAACATATATGAGAAGAACATAACCCGTTTCATGCCAACAACTGGTTTTTGAATAAATGTGTTTAGTTCCGATGCAAGTTGTGTGTTTTTCTAATCTGAGTGTTATTTTGATTCAGCAGACCATTTTGGAATGAACATTTCCCGGCATCATTTTATTTGCCTAAACAGTTCGTAAATAGTGTGTAGTTGTATAAAAGACGCCACTGTGCAGAAACGTCAAAATGACGCCCTAATGGCTAGACATAGGGAATGCTTTCCGAAGAAAATTGTAAGGTCATCATGTTTGCGAAAACACCCGACTCATTTAGCCATTTGTATGAACTTCTAGTTTGTATCTTATAAATATGTTACTTTTGTTTTATAAATGCACATTTAGTATTTATACAACATGTTTCACCTAAGGAATGGACAAAAAGTACTTTTGGTTCAAGACATGGTGGCTAGACATTCAATTTTTTTAAATTCTGCTTCGAGAAAAAGTTTTTTTTTTTTACATTTGAAACTTTGGAAATGTTTATCTTTTTCAGAACTTTCTATTGAGTCTAGTTTTAATATGATTTATGACTTTATAGGAATAATGATAAAACTGAAATGTTGATAAACTTTCCTCATAACACATTAAGACAGGTTCCTCTGCTGAATATTTCGTTGAAGGCTTGCTTCAAATTTCAGCCAATACCAAAAAAACGGGTATGATGTTATAATATAAATATATTCGCAGATTTTATGTGCAAAATTACAACGGAACATAAAAAAAATCATTTTATTTAATTTGAAATGTTACGCCGGACATGCAATTTTTACGGGTTTTACAAAACGGGTGCCACATGTGTAGCAGGATCTGCTTACCCTTCCGGAGCACCTGAGATCACCCCTAGTTTTTGGTGGGGTTCGTGTTGTTTATTCTTTAGTTTTCTATGTTGTGTCATGTGTACTATTGTTTTTCTGTTTGTCTTTTTCATTTTTAGCCATGGCGTTGTCAGTTTGTTTTAGATTTATGAGTTTTGTAATTGTAAAATTGTAAATTGTAGACATTGTAATAATAAAAAATGCCATTTTGGATTTTTGTTTGAAGAATTTTATGGTATGTTTGTTTGTTATTCTGTATAAACTAATTTTCTGATTGCTATATATACATTTGCTGTTTATGAAGTGGACTCCTTTTATTAGATAATATTCTATTTTATTAACTAATAACTTATATATTTCATTACGTTACATTGTGTAGATAAAAGTAATAGACTAGATGTAGATCTATATTAGTTTGTGACAAATGAAAGAAAAACTATTTGGAACTCTTAATTATATTTTATTATATAATTTGAAAATAAATAAAGTCCGGTCAAACTTAGATTTAACCTCAAACTAATTGCAACAGAAAATGTTTTAGGTCTAATCTATAGCATTATAAATAACACCCATATGCACAGAAAAATGTCCCATAAAATCTAACTTGAGGAAAACTCAAAATCAGCATTTTTAATTTCCTACGGAAATTAACATTGGAAGGGGAGATATACCCCGCAAAAATGAGTCTTTTTTGGTCAGTTTTTGGTTGATTTCCTTGAAATTTATGTAAAGCATGATACTTTGAATGGGGTTATTAGTTGGTATTATACAATCTCCTGCTCATGAAATGTACAAAACGGAAGAGTTTTAAGAAGTTTTATTTTTTTTTTGTGCATTTTTCATTGAAGAAATTGCACATTTCAAGCTTTGTGACCATTTTGAAAAAATAATGTGAAAAATTGGTATTATTTATTTCTGTATATTACATTGTCTAAAAAGAGAACACATGCTTCATTATCTTTTTATTAAATTTGATTCTTTACCTTGACATGTTGAAAAATCAATAAATGGTCAACTAATGAATTACGAAATCTAGATTATAGATTGAGAAAAGATATGAAAACACCTTTAAAGTTGTTTGTTATACTCTAAAGGCCGCTGAAAAATCAAGAATCAATACATTCTGATGAATAGAAGCGGTAAAGTGATTATTTTATATCAATTTTAATTGATGTTTCTGCCATTTTTGCAAGAGTTATCTCCCTTTTCAATACAAATCTCCATAGGAAGTTTAAATGGTGTTTTTTTTTATTAGTCTTCCTCAAGTAAGATTTTATGGGACTTTTTTTCTGTGTATATTTGGGGTATAATGCTAAAGATTAAAACTTAAAAATCTTCTTTTACTATGAGGGGGAGGACAGGGGGGGTACCCTTCTCCCTTCTCCCACTCCTCTTCTCCTTTCTCCTACCCCCGTTCTCCTTTCTCCCATTAGAATAAAACATCTCCTTTTGAGATATTTTTTCTTGAAATATTAGAAAAAATTTTAAAAGGAGAGATATTTTATTTTTTCTCCTTTCTCCCAGCCTTCCTCTCCTTTCTCCCGCCCCCTTTCTCCTTTCTCCTACCCCCTTTCTCCCTGTCTCCCTTACCCCTGTCCTCCCCACTGGTCCTCCCCCTCTACTATTACTTTCGGGTTAGGGTAAAATTTATGCTAGATTGACTAGACTAATATACATTGAGTTACATCATATCTAATTTTAGAGAACTATTAATGATATATAATGTATGAATGTAATCATGTTTTAGCCATGGCATTGTCAGTTTATTTGCGATCTATAAGTTTGGCTGTCCCTCTGGTATCTTTCGCCCCTCTTTAAACCAAATTTCTGTTCAACGGAAGATAACTCTAACTTATTACATGAACCAGTAATGATAACATCAAACTCTTTATATTTTTTTAAAGGCATGTGTGTTATACTCCTTTGAACAAACGAATAGATGAAAGGCTAACATATATAGTTACTCATAATGTTGAATTAGTTGGGACCATGTTGTATGGATTTTGGTCAGACTTTTGCTCATATAAACCATTACATACTTTAACTGAAAGCAGAAAATCTCTACCTTTATATATGAATCGACTCATTAAATATTTGCCTTTAATACTAAACATATTGTATATGGCCCCCTCTTCATGGTAATCTAACTATTTATTATTCGCTAACCACGGTGACATTTTAAACTTATCATATATATATAGTTCATAAACCTTTAAAACAACTGTCCCAAGAAAGATGCATTTAGTTGAAAACCAACCAAAGAGTTGTTCCCCTTTATTAAATGTATTTTATTTTTTTAAATCCGAGTGGAATCAGTTTTGCTGATTTTTATGCTGGTATTCACCAGTAATTATATGCAATTATTCTGTATAATAAACGAATACATAATGTGTTGAATATTTCAATCTCCTTAATCATTTAAATCATGTTTAACATCGCTTGTTTTGTTTGGCAGCAATAATTAAACTGTAAGTATTCTGCTCGCATGGTGGTACTTTCATTAGCCAATAATATTAGTGTACTAATTATACTCCAAATCATGCAAATGTTCTATTTTATTTACCTTGATTTTGGGGTTTTTTTTCTGTGAGAACTGGTTTAATTGTCTACATATGTATGCTAACTATGTATGCATGTGTTTGTTTAAAAATTATGCAAGTTGTAATTTAGTTACAATCGTGAAATTAAGAAAAGAAATCAGACTTATTATTCTTTTTAATGTTGAAAGTCAAAATCAGGTACAGTACATTTTAAATGTATTAAACAGAAATCATTTTTGTCGAGCTTGCGACTTCTGTCTCAGAAAGCTTGGTATAGGTAAAGTGATCCGGTGGCGTCAGCGGCGACTACAAACTTAATGTTTTGGAAGGTATAATACCTGATTATTTCATACTTTGTATATATAGATGCCTTTTGTTAAGAAGTTTGTGTTTGTCCATTGTCCTTGACCTCATTTTCATGGTTCAGTGACTACTTGAAAATAGATAAAAATTTTATTATTCTTAATTTCTCTGAGACTCTTATTATGACCGATAGGATCAATATATTTGGTATATTCATAACTTGCAAGGTACTTATGCCCGTCAAACAGTTTTCACTTGACCTCGACCTCATTAATCAGTGTATGGTCTCGAGGAAACGATGATACGTAGTCCGTCGGAAGTGGACGATAAATGGCTGACCCGTGTTAAGAGAGAGCCATATCTCTTGCACGTTTAAGACACCCTTGTAGATTGCGAAAAAGAGCAGGCTAATGCCGCTACAAGGCTGCACTGTACCCGCAAAGTGGAAAAGGATTAATATAAGTTGCAAAACTTGTTTCCCAATCCATTATAAATAAATATGTTTAAACTAAAATTAATCAGTGAAAAAGGTTAAAGTTTCGTGGTCAAGTCCATATCTCAGATACTATATGGAATATGTCTACTATAGTTAGTGTATGGAATGATTGTATGGTGTACATGTCCAAGTAACAGGTGTCATGTGACTTTGACCTCATTTTCATGGTTCAGTGGTTTAAGATTAGTTTTTGTGATTTGATCTATTTTTCTAATACTGTATGCAATAGGTAAAATTGAGGATGGAAATGTGTAATGTGTCAAAGACACAACAACCTGACCATAGAGCTGACAACAGCCGAAGGCAACCAATGCTTCTTCAATGCAACGAGAAACTTCCGCACCCCGGAAACTATATTTTGTGTATAATAACATTTTGCAATGTACATGTCAGTCTGACATGTTCATTTGACCTAACTTGTACGGTTCATTGCTAAGTGTAGAAGGGTTGTTTATCTGTTTTCTAATACTATAAGCAATAGGTCGACTATATTTAATGTTTGGAATTATGAAAAGGTGTATATGTCTGTCTGCCAATTATCATCTGACCATGACCTCTTTTTCATGTTTTATTGGTAAATCTTAAGTTTTCCTGATTACGTTTGTTAATTATAGATACTCTATACAGTAGGTCATCTATATTTTAAACGTTTAATGATTGTAAGGTGAACATCTCTGTCTGAACAAATTAAATACTAGTAAGTGAAAATAAGTTGAAATATAAAAGTAACCATCCAAACGAAAACAGGGGTGGGATAGAGGGTTGAGAAAATAGATGGATCCATGGCCAAAGCGTCCTTATAGTATTAATGAATGGGTGTTTTTATAAGGGCCCTGTTATATGTCCAAGGTCTGTAATAATGGCCGAGGAAGTCTGTAAAGGCCCGAGGCAACGCCGAGGGCCATAACAGACATCCGAGGCCATTATTACTGACCGAGGACATATAACAGGGCCATTATAAAAACACCCATTTCTTAATACATTTATTAACCAACTGTACTCTTTTAATGACAGTTTAGTTTGAAAAAAATAATTTGTACTTCACCATGATAAAGCTTTAAATATACCAAATATCAAAGATATTAAGTTGAAAGAAGTTATGTGTTGAAAAACAGGATGAACAGTGATCCCTTTATATGGCTCTTGATAACACTTTAATGTTTGTTACTGGTTACTAAATTAAACAAAATACAAAAAGGTATTATACTCTTTACAACTTAATTTTATTAACTTTATTAAAAACCCTTACTGGGCTTAATACAGATAAACTGGGCATTAATACAGGGCCATTACAGAAAAACAGGGCCATTACAGAAAAAAACAGGCTCATTACAGAAAAACAGGGCCATTACAGAAAAAAAACAGGCCCATTACAGAAAAACAGGGCCATTACAGAAAAAAACAGGGCCATTACAGAAAAACAGGGCCATTATAGAAAATATGTATTTTTTAATAAATAGTCATTTTTGGCAATAATGTACTTAGTTGGTTAATAAAATCACTTAATTACGCCATTATTTGTGTTGCAACGCCAAATCAGTGCTATTGTAAATATAGCAATGTGCGGGATTTATGTTAAGAGTCTGACTTTAATAAATCTTACATTTACTGCTTCTTGGACACGTTGTTAAAGAAAATAAGAACAACGGTCTGATAGCTATGTGTCCAGAATAGTTTAATGGTAGAATATTAAGTAACTCTGCAAAACTTGTGAACTTGCGCACGCAAAAGTGCAGACTGTCGGTTTATTACAAAGCAGAATATATCAATGTTATCGTCTGAATATACATATTATATTTCACCGTTAATCAACATAACACCAAGCCGTAAAACACACGGAGGAATAGTATAGCACTACAGCCGTAAAACACACAGAGGAATAGTATAGCACTACAGCCGTAAAACACACGGAGGAATAGTATAGCACTACAGTTGAATAAGATAAACCTGTACCCTAAACAATACATCGTCATTTAAATATGTTTAAAAAAAGAAACGGTTTATATTATGTTAGTCCTAAAACATATAACCTCGAGGGCAGAGGCGGATTTAGAGGGGGGGCCCAGGGGGCCCGGGCCCCCCCTTTTTGGGAAAAAATTTGGTTGCTTATATAGGGAATCACTGAAGCGTGACTGGAGCGGGCCCCCTCTTAGGTCAGTCAGTGGGCCCCCACTTATGAAAATTTCTGGATCCGCCACTGGAGGGTATTTTTATATAAAAAAAAATATCAGTATAAATACGTTGAAAATTTAATAAGAAAGTGAAGTTATACGTTATAAAACTAATATGCAGTCTTGTGGCTCTAAAACGAACACATTCGCTGTACCAAAGGTTCCAACGTTATTGTGTTGAAATAAGGATAAATAAGTTAAAGCAAACGATATTCTGGAACAAGCTTAAACACGAGTTTCTTCTGAATGGTCGTACATATTGACCAATGTCCATTTAAATATTGATTGACCTGGTCATTTATAATAACGGTCATATGAATATTGTTTTGTTCACGGGTGAAAAGAGTATTGATCTATTTTCAATTGTAGTCAATACGTAACGAAATCCAAAATGTCGGGTAAGATCCATGTTATCATGTTCCTATTCCTATGTGCGACCAAGTTAAATTGAATAATAGACAAGTGAGCATAGGGAATAGCTAGTGTAGTCTGTCATCAATGTTTAACCCGACCACATTATGTATGTATGTGCCTGTCCCAAGTCATAATCATGTTACTCTGTTTGGGTCGTTTTTGCATGTTACTTATATTTGTTTTCGTTTATTGTTGTCATTTCATTTGGTCTATGGTGAAGAGTAGCCTACTAGGAAATAATACCACATTCTCTTGTCTGTATATGGACTGTATCGTAACATTTATTGACATTTTCTTGTTTTTATATTAACATGAAATGGTTTTTCCAGACTGCATAACCATCGCCTTATTTTTATCTAGCAGTTATTTCTTTTTGTTGATGTTTAGGTTATCCTCAACAGAACTATGGCAATGGAGGCTATCCACAGCAGCAATACCCTCAACAACAGTATACCCAACAACCTCCTGGATATTGTAAGTCTATGAACATGTAGTTCTAGTTTTGCTTAGTCTCTGTGTGGTTTGAATGGTAATTATATAATTATCCACAAAAAAGTGAGCAGTTTTAAAAATAAGCAAAAAAAAGGTAATTTCCAGAAGTTGAATTATGCTGTGTGTGCAAACGATAATTAAGGACATGGACACGAATGAGAGAACATGATAATTATGTTCTCTCCAGAATCTTGCAATGGTTTTCACCTGGATTTGTTTCCTTTTTTCCTACTTCGGTTCATAACAAAAAACCACTTTCGAACCAATAAGGGTCTTGTTAATTTTTTACTACACTGAATAACTTTTTAATCATATTAAGGGAGCTACCATTTGATTTTTATGGGGGGGCTAGGATGAAAAATTTTGTCCTGCATTTTTTTTTTAGCTGTAATCTCTTTCCTGCCTTTTTTTTTTCACTCTAATCGGTCCTGCCTTTTTTTTTAAGTTTATCCTGACTTTTTTTACCTAAATTGTCGTCCTGACCTTTTTTTTTGCAAGTGTCACATCCTGCCTTTTTTTTTACTCAAAACTCCTGTCCTGCCTATTTTTTTCAAATTTCTTCCTAGCCCCCCCCCCTAAAAATCAAATGGTAGCTCCCTAAATAGAGTAAAGGAAACATGACAAATCATATGTGCTGACTTATTGCAAAAGTGCATATTTTTACAGATGTTCAGCCAACTCCACCAGCACCAATGTCATCACAGCCTTTGACTGCGCAGCCTTATCAACCACCGCCACCATACGCCTATGTTAGTAAGAGTATTCCATATTTCGTATTTTCTTAGGAGAAATATTCAATGGGAAAAAATGTATGTTCTAAATAAGCACTATTAATGGAAAGTGTTAATGAATTTGAAATCGTGTTTGTATAAAACTGTGACAGGGATTATTGTATTTACTTGTATAACTAAAGGATGAGGCAAACTTACACGATAAGAAAAATTTAAACGTTGTCGAAACGTGAAACTAATGAACATATTCTCTGACGGCATTTTATAATGAATACAATGATATTACAAACGTTTAAATAAGCAGGCACTCCTGAGAATTAGGAATCATAAGTACTTATTGTGAATCAAAATTACCTTTTATTTTATGTTGGTTTTTTTTGGTTTTTTTTAGATCTGGATGGTGGGTGCACCTCCACATGACCAGCAACATTAAGTGGTTTACTATTCTTCAATAATATGTTCTTACATGTTTTGCTTTGTCGGAAAAAAAAGTTTATGTTATGCTATGCCTATATATGTTGGCAAGCTCCAGTATAGGACAAATTTGTGTCCAGAAACAGTTTTGGCCTCTCAAAAGTTAAGCATCGAGTAGTATACCTGATGAGATTTATTTAACAAATGTGTCATTCGTTTGTGAGATTCGGGTGCCGCTAACGTTAGGTATATGCTACTTTTTAAAAATGACGACATGAAAAGGGTACTCATTTAATAGTATTCAGTTACCACAATAAAAGAGTTTTAAGAACCTTCTTCACAGGACAGGAGGAGCTACTACCTTTGGGCATAACATATTCTTGTTTTTAATTATTTTAATTAGGCACCACCTCAACAGTATGCACAGCAAAGTCCCCCAATGATGGTTCAACACACTACAGCTAGCAATATACCGGTAAGAATGATTTGTGTTTTTATATTGAAGATAGATATAGGAAGATGTGGTATGAGTGCTAATGAAGCAACTCTCCATCCAAATTACAATTTATAAAAGAACCATTGTAGGTCAATGTACGACCTTCAACACGGAGCTTTGACTCACACCGAACTACAAGCTATAAAGGGCCCCACAATTACTAGTGCAAAACCATTCAAACGGGAAAACCAACGGTCTAATCTATATAAAAAAAAACGAGAAACGAGAAACACGTATAAATCACACAAACAAACGACAACCACTGTACATCAGATTCCTGACCATAAAAAAACACACGATAAAATATCAATTGGAAGGCTTAAATAAAAAAAAACGTAAATAAACACACTATGAACGAATAAATTTGATCTGCGATACCTGAATCACAGTACTGGATTGATATGAGCCAATCATGACTATACAGTTCTTAAACAAACTTTTTCTATCATATATGAAGTTGACCTGTAAGAAAAGTAAGGTAAATTTTGCTTTCAAAACTTCATAACATAGAAATGCATATTGTATTTCGTTGATCAGAAAAAGCGGGTATTCAGCATATTGTTTTGAGTAAATCTTCCAAAATCAAAGTGTCATACAACTCTAATATATATTAAGTGGGGATCGTTATACAATCGATGCATTGATAATTGAAATGTCAGTTTCGTGAATAATTTTGTCTTTTCTTCTTGATTATACTTATTTTCACAATTACAATTGTCATGATATGCGACAATGCAACCGATCGTAAATAAAGTGTGTATATCTTCGACCTAAATTTTGTAATAGATAGAAATGGTATAGGTATCAGGTAAGTTACAAACTAGCCTGGGATCCTGGCTCACTGCTCGACAGTAGACGACGAAGTATTAGATTGCGTCAGGCTGCATACAAGCCTTTTTACAATCTTGCATTCATCATTGGTCCTGTCCATAGCATTACAGATGATCCTGTTTGTATACGCCAGTCACAATTTTGACGGGACATATTATGGTATACAAATGTCCGGCGTTCGTCTGTCCGTCTGTCTGTCTGTCTTTTAGAACCGTAACTTGAGAACCACTTATCCAAATTTCATGAAACTTAACATAGTTGTTTCTTATGGTAATTAAACGATCTGTATACTTTTTGCACAGGCACTTGTCTCAGAATTGTTTTCCCCCTTATACCTTTTATATATATTAAGTTATATATAAGTGGTGTAACAGTACAAAATAAGAACGAACTGAAAAAAAACCTCTGTAAATCAATTTTATAGTTTATTCATCTTATATTTCAGCCGCCTCCTCCTGGATGTGCACCCAATATGGCTCAAATGTCACAAGGATATTCACAACAAGGATATTCTAATGGACCACAAAGAAATCCAAATCTTTGGGATAACGACGGAGGAGTTAACTTCGGGCTTTAACTTTTGACAATTTGAATGTTAACATTAAAGTTCTTTCAGACTAAATATGTCAAATCATATTGACTGGTATTTTTTTTAACAAAGTATGCGGATCTGAGTGGGGTGTCTTAATTTCTGTACCCAATTTGAATACAATTCAATTTAAAGGCAATTCTTCTCTAATAAATTATGGTTGACTTATTGTCGAATTCTTTACATTTAAGCACCCCATTTGTTTTATATTCTTATATGATCTTGTTATATTGTCTTGTCCATTAATCTGTATTCTGTAAACCCCACTCTAATGGGTTATGGTCATGGAACTAAATTATAATGCTTCATTTATACTGTATGTCACCAATAAATGTGAGTTTATGAGTCTTTCAAAGAAAATAATCATAATATTAGATACTATAATAATATCTAAGATAATAGCAAAAAAACTGCAAATTTCCGTAAAATTACAAACTCAGCAACCCAAAAACTGAGTTTCAGATTTCAGGGCAGATATACCTAAATCTGATAAACGTTTTTGCCACCAGTCAGATTTGCTCTAAATGCTTTGGTTTCAGAGTGATAAGCCAAAATCTACATATACCCCTATGTTCTACTTTTAGCCATGGTGGCCATCTTGGTTAGTTGGCAGGGTCAACGGACACATTTTTAAAACTAGATACCCCCATGATGATTGTGGTTCAATTTGGTCCAGTAGTTTCATAGGAGAAGATTTTTGTCAAAGATTACAAAAATTTAATAAAAATTGGTAAAATTGACTACAAAGGGCAATAACTCCTTATAGGGTCAACTGACCATTTTGGTAATGCTGACTTATTTGTAGATCTTACTTTGCCGAACATTATTGCTGTTTACAGTTTATCTCTCTCTATAATAATATTCAAGATAATAACCAAAAACGGCAAAATTTCCTTTGTAGTACTATAAATTATTTAAGCTTTTTTTTAAGACTTCCGATTTAAGAGAAAAAAGTTCTAGACTAGTATCAATTTTAATATTTATGTGTTTTAAATATTTTAAAAAGACACCGGTTAAAAAGACATGTTTTTAGAGACTTCTTATTAAAGAATATCAAACTTGATATGCACGTTTTGTATAAATGTTTAAAGAAGACCTAGTTGTACATATCTTATTAAAGTGTATGTTTCAGTATATATTTTTTCTATTATAATTTTTTTATACTTCTATTTTAATCTTAATTAAGACCGACAAAATAGCAAAACTCTATACAAATCGCTATTTTGCCGGAGCCGGCAAAATAGCCACTGCCTTATCGGATTTGTTATCTTATAAGCAACACGACGGGTGCCACATGTGGAGCAGGATCTGCTTACCCTTCCGGAGCACCTGAGATCACCCCTAGTTTTTGGTGGGGTTCGTGTTGTTTATTCTTTAGTTTTGTATGTTAACTTGTGTCATGTGTACCATTGTTTGTGTTTGTCCCTTTCATTTTTAGCCATGGCTTTGTCGTTTATTTTCGATTTATGAGTTTAACTGTCCCTCTGGTATCTTTCGTCCCTCTTTTTAATCTCATTTCAAAAGAAGTCAAAGTCCTAAGTGACGACGGTGGCATAGAAATGAATGAAATACACATATGCAACCCAGCAACAAATGACAATAACTGATTAACAGGCTCCTGTCTTTGGACAGCACGTTCATACAGGTTAAATATGGTATAGGGATCCCAACCCTCCCTTAACCTGGGACAGTGATGTTACAGTACAAAATAAGACCGAACTATAAAAATCATCTGAAAAGGCTTTTACTCATGAGGCCCCTCATGGGGGGTCCTAGTAATCACATAATCACCATTTTTTTGCCAATATAATCACATAATCATTAAATATTTGCTTATCTTTAGTAATCAAATAATCATAAACTAAAAATACAGTCCTAGGTAATCAAATAATCATGAAATATTTGGCTTAATAATCAAATAATCATTAAAAAAACGGCCAAGTAATCACATAATCAAAAACCCCATGAGGGCCCTCACTCATCAGATGGATACAAATAGAAATACATCTAACAAAAATACAGAGTAGGCATGGCTGGCCAACAACAAAAAGACACTAAGTAGAGGTCTGAGAGTAATCAGTTACTGACAGCTAATTCAAAGCCATTAACAATTAATAAAAAAAAATCATAGGTCTAGTACTAAATCATTAATCCGTACAGATCCAGCATCTAATGAATTTAGTGTAAAAGGTCAAAAACAGTCAGAGAAAAACACAACCTTGTGAAATATCAAGATATAGGTATGGTCAATTATAGCACACAAATGAATTAATCAAACTGATTTTTAAAAGATGTAAGAGTGGGGCGGGTATAAGGGAGCAACCATTTAACTTCAAGTGAGAGGGGGGTATGTTTTTTTTCTTAGAAATTTTTCACTGCGCAAAGTGGGAACAAAGTTTGTTCACTTTTCAACGCAATCAATCAGATTATTTTTCAATGTTGTACACTATAAGGTATGGAAGGAACTTTCAATCAAAATATTTTTTACGACATGTGCTTGACTTGAATATTTTTTGATTTGATTTTTGTGGTAATAAGCATTGTGTATAAGTTTCCTTCTATTTGGTTGAGGCAAACTAAAGTTAGAGAACAGAAACGAAAAGTTAAGCATTTTTTCCATTTGTATAGGGGCATAACTGTAGAACAGTAAAATTGAAGCCACCAAAATTCAAACTTGATGGGTTTTATGATACTAGTCATTGTGTATATATTTCATAACATTTGGTTGAGGCAAACTAAAGTTATAGAACAGAAACAAATTTGGGACGTACAGACTGACAAGGGTAAAACTTGATGCCCCCTCTGCTACTGTGGGGGGCATGAAAATAGATATGACGTTAACAACAACCAACCAACACTGAATTACAGGCTCATGGCTATAAAATACATACTAGACGTCACATTAATCAAACCAAATGATGCCATCTTTGCTACATTGGAAGGCTATAAAGCATCTTTCTGGAAACCTAAAAGATCCTCTCAATTTTGTTTCCAATTTATTTCCATCTCAATTGTTACACATTTAACTATAACTGGTCCTATATAGATAACTATACATTATTGATGTTGCTCATTGTTGAAGGTTGTACAAAGACCTGTAGTTACTTGTCACTTTCCTTGGTCATTTAATCTCTATTTGATAGTTGTCTCATAGTTAATCCTGCCACATCTCCTCATTATATTTTACATTGTCTCATAGTTAATCCTACCACATCTCCTCATTATATTTTACATTGTCTCATAGTTAATCCTACCACATCTCCTCATTATATTTTACATCTAAAGTGAACACAGTAAATGATGTATAAATATATACAGAGATTTAAATCTAAAACGGACACAAAATGCTCAAACCATTGAAGGTAAACTTTGCCTTAAAGAATTGAAACCTTTGTTGTTCAGCAAAGTATTCATTACCTCAAATACATATACTGAAAATCTCAAGTCTTATTAATACAGTTTAGAAACTTGCAA
Organism: Mytilus galloprovincialis; assembly: GCF_965363235.1. Lineage (NCBI taxonomy): Eukaryota > Metazoa > Mollusca > Bivalvia > Mytilida > Mytilidae > Mytilus > Mytilus galloprovincialis. The sequence continues at coordinate 25,143,672 of NC_134839.1, read as the reverse complement.
GTTTGATGGTGACTTAACAAATTCCATCTTATCAATACAAAATATTGAATGTCAGATACAGATTATTTTTGTTATGTCCCAAAAACTGAATTAATTTAATAAATCAAAACAAATTGCATAAATTTGTGGGTGTAGTCCTGTAGTCATAAAGGACCAATACTGTGGGTATAGTCCTGAGTCATAATGGACCAATACTGTGGGTATAGTCCTGAGTCATAAAGGACCAATACTGTGGGTATAGTCCTGAGTCATAATGGACCAATACTGTGGGTTTAGTACTGAGTCATAAAGGACCAATACTGTGGGTTTAGTCCTGAGTCATAGAGGACCAATAATGTGGGTTTAGTCCTGAGTCATAATGGACCAATACTGTGGGTATAGTCCTGAGTCATAAAGGACCAATACTGTGGGTATAGTCCTGAGTCATAAAGGACCAATACTGTGGGTATAGTCCTGAGTCATAATGGACCAATACTGTGGGTATAGTCCTGAGTCATAATGGACCAATACTGTGGGTTTAGTCCTGAGTCATAAAGCACCAATACTGTGGGTATAGTCCTGAGTCATAATGGACCAATACTGTGGGTTAAGTCCTGAGTCATAATGGACCAATACTGTGGGTATAGTCCTGAGTCATAATGGACCAATACTGTGGGTATAGTCCTGAGTCATAATGGACCAATACTGTGGGTATAGTACTGAGTCATAATGGACCAATACTGTGGGTATAGTCCTGAGTCATAAAGGACCAATACTGTGCGTATAGTCCTGAGTCATAAAGGACCAATACTGTGGGTATAGTCCTGAGTCATAAAGGACCAATACTGTGTACCCACTAAACCCACGAAAATTGATAACCAACGAATAATAATGAATCCACAGTACATAAATGTGGGCCAATTTCTTTTTATGGCCCCGCAACGAAGTAGTCGGTGCCATATATTTTACCCTTGTCTGTAATTCCGTAATTCCTTAAATCCGGCATTCCGCAACAAACCATTATACAGAGTTTTTTTCTAAACGCCTTCAGGTATTGGGCTGATTTTTGGTATGTGAGTTAACCATGATGATTTACAGATCAAGTTCAAGTTTCGTTCTGCTTTTCACTAATTTCTGCTGAAATTATGGGCTTTGGACTTAGGTAGCAATAAACAGTTAGGAAAAAATACTAAAATTTGCCCTTATGAATTTTACCATCCCCTTTTCATTGCTTTCTTGCAATATCAAGCTTACTGTTTGTGTCATATATGGGCATATGTATGTAATCAGAATCTTCCATAGATTTTATATCCAGTATATAAAATGGTAAAATATAATTTCTTTTTGGTGTATCCATGGCAACAATCTGCATTTATTTCTTATAAAATATTGCAAAAAGGGGGGAAAGATGTCACATATTTCCCCAAAATTTGGCTAAAAGTAGAATTTCAATCGCTTGAAGTAATACCTTTTCTGAAACTGTGTACTTATATCTTTCAGCAAATCCAATGAAAATCATATGTCTTTTATCTCATTTTTTTGTAAAATTGCGTCAAAAACTTCGTGTAGAAAAAGAGTGTTTGTAAACAGTACATTAGTTTCTGGACCGATGGCCGGTCTAGCTATGAAAATACAGATTGCCAAACAGAAAACAGCCTATAAAACATGTAAAAAATAATCTTGATGCACTTATAAACCATCTTTGAAGGCTAAATTAGCACGCATCTGTCTAAAAATGAATTTTATTACACAATAACTTTTCTATTTGAAAAATCCACAGGGGTCAAAATGCGAAACTAAACTCCTAACTGTGTATTGCTACCTTAGATAAATTGTTGAAAATCACAGTTATATGGACTTTTTTTCTTAACGCTTTCAGATATTGGGATGATTTTTCGCATGTGAGTTAACCAACATGAGTTACAGATTAAGTTTAAGTTTTGTTTCGCTCGGCTATATTTTGCCAAATTACAGGCTATGGACTTTGATAAATTGTTGAATATAACCATTATAGTCTTTTTTTCTAAACGATTTCAGATATTGGGCTAATTTTTGGTATGTGAGTCATACAGATCAAGTTTAAATTTCGTTTTGCCCAGCTGATTATTGCTGTAATTTCGGGGATCTGGAGTTTGATAAATTTTTGAAAATCACAGTTATACAGGTTGGGAACAAACCCCCTGTATGGTGATTATACCTGTATAGAGGGATAATCCTTCTTTAGAGGGATAAAATTATCCCTCTGTAGAGGGGTATTTTTGTTTGCACTGGATTTAAAGCAAATTAGGGCAGAACGGCATTTTCTATTTATATTGGCTATAATCTCTAGCATTATATGCATCAACATATGCACTTTACTAAAAATTGGGATAACCAGTTTTCTGCAAAAAGTGACAAAACTTGCAATCTATTGTATACCTATCTGAACACCTGATCAACAACAAAAGGAATAGTTGACCTTTAAATTTCATGTTAAATCTAACAATAGAAATTCTGTTCAGTGATGCATAAGTGAGTAGAATTTACCTGATCATCACAGCTTTCAATCATGGTGAACAATAGATTTTATTTTTAGTCAGATAAGCATCACTGGGCATGTGCATATTAAATTAAGTACATCAATTGGTGCATCAACTGTTCCAGGTTACTGCCATAATAAGTAAAGAATGCTATTCTACCCTATTTTGATGTAAATCCAGTCTAAACAAAAATACCCCTCTATAGAGGGATACTTTTATCCCTCTAAAGAAGGATTATCCCTCTATACAAGTATAATCACCATACACAGGGTTTGTTCCCAACCTGATATAAGGACCTTTTTTCTAAATGCTTTCAAATATTGGGCTTATTTTTGGTATGTGAGCTAACCAGGATTATTACAGATCAAGTTTAAGTTTTGCTCCGCTAGTTTTTGCCAAAATAAAGGGTTTACAACTTTGAAAATTTTTGAAAATCACAGTTATATAGACATTTTTCTATACGCCTCCAGTTTTTGAGCTGATTTTTGATATGTGAGACTACCATCATGTTTGTGTCCACATGTGTTATTAAAATTGCAGATGTTTTAACTTTTTGGGACAGGGCCATTCATGTGGCTTTTACACATCTAGTTTTAATATATATTGGTTAACAGGAAAGAATTATATAATTTTACTACATTAAAACAATGGAATTTTCTGCAACTTTATTGAAAAATTATTTATATCACAGAAAACAGTAACAATTGAAATATACAATAATTCAACAATAATAAATATATACAATAAAGACTTCAAAAGTATCTTAAATAGTAGATACATATACTTACAAAAAATGAAACTTTGATCTTTAAGATAGAATATTTATTCTATCAATATTTAAACAACAAAAATTTCAACAACAGGCACTTTAAAAAAAAATATGTTGACTATGCGTCATGTATGACAAAAAATACTCTATAAAAACATAGAGATATAAATCAGTGCTTTCTGTGGAAAAAAAAATATGGTGTTTTGGAGAAAATAGTTTTCCATAATTTGTTAATGGACTTCTACCTTTAAATTAGTACCTATTTGAAAGCTTTAATTATAATATCTATCTGTTATATACTTTGATACTGCTGTTATATCCAAATTATTAAAGAATTTATAGTGGATACATTACCATATGATTAAATGGTGGAAATACAATTTCTTGGTTTCATTGTAGTATTGATTTTAATGTTGTAAAATTCTGGTAAATTGCAAAATGGAAGTTTTATTTAAAAGATTTCAGATATGATTAGTGTATGATTATACAAATATTCTGTCTGATTAAAATACTGATTTGCTCACAATCATGTGTGACGTGTCCATGCTTTGGCAACACACTTTAATTTCTGTTTCGGAAATACACCAGTCAATGCCTGACTTATAATTTTTTAAGGTGTGCTTCATTGGGACAAAGCCAGCAAATCCTGAAAGTTCTTAAAAAAAGAAGTTAGAAAATGCTGTCAGATCCTTGTAATGGAATCATGAACACAAGACCTTAATTTTAATCAGACAAACAAATATTCCAATATTCCCTAAAAATTCACACATATATATGTTGATACACACAACAGTTTAATCTACCTAAATGTCTAACCAAGCTTTGGCCTTTTAATTTTCCAATCACCTATAAAAAAAAAATCTAAATAATATTTATTTCATTCAGTCGTTACTACTTTAGAATGCTGAAGATTTGACATTGGTGTGAAGTGTTAATGGGTTACATAGTAACAGAATTATAGTCCTCCTAGTGTGTATCCACCTCCACTACCTCCGGTCCAGAAGTTACTCCTTTGTTGTGTTCCTATTACAGTCTGCCCCTGCATCTGGGCATATTGGGCAGCATTAGGTGCATATCCAGGTGGAGGGGGCTGAAAACAAACAGAAGAAATTAATTCTCTGTTTATGTGAAATCCTTATCAATGAATGTGAAAAATAAACATTACTTAAATAATAAGGAGTAGGTCAAGTAAGACCCCTTTTTTAGACCCAAAATAAATCAGTTTTACAAAATTGTTAAAATGTAAATTTTAAGCTATTTATTTGACAGAAGAATGGTTCTGTTACATAAATATGGGCTGTTTTTGACAATATAATCTACATCTATCGGGGACAAGCATCATTAAATCATGCAAAATTACTGAAATCTTCACAATTTTAGTATTTGACTTAAATTTTGGACGGTTTCCGTCTTAAATGGATGTAGCCGCATTTGAGTTCATTCTGAATATTTAAATGTAAGTTGTATTTGATGATTTTACATAACACATATAAAGGTTGAGAGTGAACACAGATGAGGCTACTTTCATTTTTGACAAAAACCATCTGAAAAGTGACATATTATGGCATATTTGATAAATTTTCATATTAAAGCTTGAATTTGATCTTCTTTAATAACTAAATCAGTTCATATCTTTCACATAAACTAATTGAATCGACTGAAGTAGACACTGTAGTGTTTAAAAAGTGTCCAAAATCTTTCATCAGATGAACCTGAAGTTTGAGACCAAAATCTGCCCTTACCGTACCTACTTGTTTAAAAAAAAATTATCCTAAAAATACACTGGATACAATGTAAGAATCTATATATACATTGAACTTTTAAAAAGTTATCCCAAAAAGACATGACCAAATAATTATTAATTGCAAGTATTGACAAATATACACAAACTCAATATTGTTCAATGTTAAAGATCTGAAGTCAATGAACCATGACTACAATATGACATGATATTAATGTACATGTGGTTACACACAGATCATAACAACAAATAATTAATAGAGTATGTTAGATAGAACAGGATGTTTTAGATTGGCTTGCTTGTTAGAATACTTAAAAGTTGTATGAGCTCTGACATGTATATAAACATTGTTCACAACAAACCCTTTAATAGGATTGACATTATTAAGATTCTTTGATTTTGGAAAGCCAAATCATATACACATTATTTTAACATGTCTAACATGACATTCTTCAAACGCTTTAAGTACACACACTTGGTTATATGAATATATTGTTTGGGCTGTTCCGATCATACACTATAGTCATATGCTTTTTTATGAATGAGCTACCCAATGTCGTAGTAAGATAATGTAACAATATAAGCATTTTACGAATATAGACGCTTGTGAAACTGAAAATCATCACAACAAGGAAACGGGAACAAACAATGCTAAAATGATTTATAAACCATTTTTTTATACATACAAGTAAATTATCATTTAAATTTATCTAAACCTCTCTAAATATGTTATTGAAAATAGTTTAAGCATGTCACTTATTCAGTTTGCTCCTTTCTTTAACATCAAATTAAAAGTGCGTTTATTTTAAAAACGGCAAATATTTGCCTACACCTTGAGCGCCTTGATCCAAAAGAATTGCTGTATTTGTCCTATTAGAAAACAATTAATTCATGGGGGCTTGAATTTATACTGAATTTACAACCAGTTTGCCATTTATGCCACTATTTTAACCCTCGCTGTCGCTCATGGTAAAATATTTAGTATAAAGGGCCAACCTGTGCTTATATCAGTATAAATTCAAGTCCCCATGAATTATTTCATAATTATATACATGTACTTATTGATGATTTTGATTTGATATGATACAGATGTTGTGGTTTGTCTTCAATGAAGCCCGTACAAGCATGACTAATGGCTGGTACAGAACAATTGCTATTACTCTTAAACTTACAGGTATATTGGGCTGTGCTATTCCGTCAAATCTGGCACCTGAATCAAAGACATTATTGGCTACAAATGGTTGTGGTTGTTGTGTTGGATAACCTCCTTGTTGTGTTGGATAACCTCCTTGTTGTGTTGGATAACCTTGTTGTGGAGGGGCCTAAAATAAAAAATAAAAACTTACTATAACAGACAAGAAGGATATGTACATTTTTTACAAAAGTAGTCTGCTCAATTAAATTTAATTAAATTAAATGGTATTTGTTTTGCAAGAAAAAGTATGCTTACTTTTACATACTGAAATGTGCATGTTCATTGATTCCATACTACCTTCTAATTAAGAACAAGAAACTGCTTTCTTGGTTCTGACCTAATTATTATTGGCGAAAGGAGATATTATAAAAACAATTGAACATTTTATTTTTATTCATGAATATTTAGACAATTGACAAGCTCTAATGTTGTTTTTACGATAATATTTCTTTCATTTTATCAAAATTTAGTTTATTTAATCAAAATTGTTTATGCTGTTAAAACTCCCATTGAATAATAACAAAATTATAACTTGTTACAAACATTTTCAGAAAAAAAACCAGATTAGATGAAGGATTGAGCACTCACAAACATGTTTAACACGCCACATTCTGTATTTGCCAGTTCCAATTCATGAGGATCATGTTATTCAGTGGTTGCTGCCTGTCATATTTGATTTTTATATATTGTTTTGTCGTAAATCAAGTTGTTGGTTGTCCATTTAATTTTAAATTTAAGTAAACAAAATTACTGACTAAAGAACTTATGAAATTACTAGACTTGACACTCAGTGCAGGTATATTCAGAAATCCTTAAACATATTATTATGACTCACATGAAAAAAGTTCAGCAGTTACTATACATATGCTATTAAAGACACTTACGTATGAATAGGGTGGTGGTGGTCCCTGAGGTGGTGCACCATAGGCTCCAGGAGATTGATAAGACTGTGCCATGTGAGTTACTGTCATACCTGGAGCTGGTGAGCCATCTGTTAAAAATGTTAAATACAAAGGTTTTCACTTTACATGCTTTATAAGTTGAAGAAACTTTTGATCTTATCAAAAATGCATTGGACATTATATAAAATCATATTTTCATCTTAATCGCATGGATCAGATGTCACATACTTGGACATTATAACTACATTGCGAGTGCGTCATGATTTTGCTATAGGAGGTAAAGCAACAGGGCATGAGTTCAGTAGATTGAGTACCTTTAAAACACTTTGAGCTAACTTTGCCAGTCTGTAAGTGCATTCACACTTTGAGCTAACTTTGCCATTAAGTAGGTGTGTTCACACTTAGATAAGCTATACATGTACTATTTTTAACATCTTTAGTACTAATTTATTTATGTGTAGTTGAGGTTTTACTTTTGTCATCTTGTAAAGAAGAAAGTATGATAAAAGCTATTATTTAGCCCCTGAAATCACAAATATGGTAAAACTTTTCAAACATATGAAGAGATACATGAATAGAATGATATAATCAGTTTATTTTAGTGTATAAATATAACTTTTATAATGTCCCTATGATCATGATGAAGTAATAAGTATAGCATGCATTTTACTCTTAGTATTAAAAATTTGACAAAAGAGATACATGTATGTGCAGATCCAAAGTCTAAAATACACCATTTTTTACCTATACCATGTTGGGAAAATTTGAGTGTTGATGTCTTTTGTGGCGACATATTTTTATTTATTTTAAGACAACTGTGAATACCTAGCTGAATCCACTAGTTTTTACCCTATCATACAATCACCTCTTCAGGTATTGGTTCACTTGATAGAACTACATTCTAGGTTACTGGTATGTTGAATACATGTACTTCAATTACTTACGAGCAAAGCTACTACTGTATCCTGGTGGCCCTTGCTGATATTGTTGAGTAGGGTAACCAGCAGTGGGATAACCCTGGGTAGGATACCCTGGTGTTTGGTAAGGTGACTTATTTGGTTTTCCTGGAGAGAACAAAAAAAAAATTATTGTCATACATATAGCTCAATAATAACTATTTAATTAAAATATATACCAACAGTTAATGGCAAAGCACAAAACTAATAGAATGAAAAAACAACCACTAAAAAACATATATATATATTTGCAGAATATAAAATAAACATAATGTATGTGTAGCAAACAAGTGCAAATAAAAGATGTAGGATATACATGATATATGCAGGGTTCATTCTACATGTTAAAGGAAGATGTACATCTCCAGTATTCATATATATTTAAAAACATCATTAAATGATGTACACTATAACAGTATGACAGTGGAATTAGTTGTTCTCTTTGCTAACAAGCTTCTGTAAATGTTTCCTGAAATTCAGTGGAGATTTGAAATGGTTTAATCATGTTCCCAAGAAGTTAACCATAGACTGTATCTAAATGAAAACTGCATGCATGTCCATTTTTTCCAGGATTTTTCATAGGCCCATATACATTTTTACAGCACTTGCCAGGTATATTTTTTACAAGTGATGATTGTTAGGTACATTTGTACACTTACATGACTTATGTAAAGAAACACAGATTTACAAACTAAGCTGCAGATCATTGTTTTGTATTGGCTGATGTAATTAAGTCTTGATGAAAAACATTTTTTACAAATCACACAAGCCTGAAATAGGTCCTAGTTTTGTTTCCAATTCATGTGTTTAAGTCATGTAAGTTAAGTGTGATGATATGTTGGAAATTGATCTGTTCTCCAATTCATTTTGAATGTTAGCTGTAATCATTACTGTAAAACTAATTCTGGAGATAAAAAAAACTAGCATGGCAGGGATTGCTTCAGATAAAGAAAAACTAGCATGGCAGGGATTGCTTCAGATAAAGAAAAACTAGCATGGCAGGGATTGCTTCAGATAAAGAAAAACTAGCATGGCAGGGATTGCTTCAGATAAAGAAAAACTAGCATGGCAGGGATTGCTTCAGATAAAGAATCAAAGAGCTGAATAGCTCTGAGGGGAAAGACGGCCCTTGTTTCTATTTCATTTTTTTTTTGGGGGGGGGGGGGGGTATCTTTTGATAGTCTTCATATAAAGAATGAAAAAAAAGAACAGCTAGAACATGTGGAAGGTTGACACTATTGGGGGGGGGGGGTATCTTTTGATAGTCTTCATATAAAGAATGAAAAAAAAGAACAGCTAGAACATGTGGAAGGTTGACACTATTGGAATCAATTGTTGTTTAATGTAATTTCGTTTCTTTAGTTTAGGATTCAATTTAGACCAATGGAAGAGATCTGCCTGCATCTTCTAAATCTAAACATTCAATTAAAGTTGATAGTTAACAAGAAGTAATTGTAACAGGATGCTGTTACGAAGTCTCCCAAACAAAGCTCCCATAACTCGCCATTCATATGTTCATTTGATTTGATTTTTTGTCCCAAGAATATATATGGCTTACGAGTAGGGATCTCCACCATTTACAAGTATTCAAACAGAAGGGGGTGGTGGTGACCCCCCAGGAAGTTACCTACATTTCATTTGATTTGTTTTATTGTCCCCTACAAGAATATATATGGTTTTAGGGTGGGGATCTGGACCGTTTACAAGATAATAGCACATTCTCAAATTGAACAGGGTGGGGCGACCCCCAGGAACTTCCCTTTAATTTCATTTCATTTGTTTTATTGTCCCCTACAAGAATATATATGGTTTAGGGGTGGGGATGTTGACCGTTCACAAGTTTTCAAACAAGAGGGGGTGGGGTGACCCCCTCCAGACTTCCCTTTTATTTCATTTCATTTGTTTTATTGTCCCCTACAAGAATATATATGGTTTAGGGGTGGGGATCTGGACCACTTAAAAGATAATAGTACATTCTCAAATTGAACGGGGTGGGGGTGACCCCCAGGAACTTCCATTTAATTTCATGTGATTTGTTTTATTGTCCCATACAAGAATATGTATGGTTTAGGGGTGGGGATGTTGACCGTTTACAAGTTTTCAAACAAGAGGGGGTGGGGTGACCCCCTAGGGACTTCCCTCTTATTTCATTTCATTTGTTTTATTGTCCCCTACAAGAATATATATGGTTTAGGGGTGGGGATGTTGACCGTTTACAAGTTTTCAAACAAGAGGGGGTGGGGTGACCCCCCAGGGACTTCCCTTTAACTTTATTTCATTTGTTTTATTGTCCCCTACAAGACTATATATGGTTTAGGGGTGGGGATCTGGACCATTTACAAGATAATAGCACATTATGAAATTGAACGGGGTGGGGATGACCCCCGGGTACCTCCCTTTAATTGCATTTGATTTGTTTTATTGTCCCAATCAGGAATATATATGGTTTAGGGGTGGGGATCTGGATCGGTTACAAGATATAAGCATATTCTCAAATTGAAGGGGGTGGGGATGAACTCCCAGGGACTCCCCCTATATTTCATGTGATTTGTTTTATTGTCCTATAATCATTTCTGAAGACTGCATGTATCTACCACTTACAGTTTTCAAGTTATATTCATTTGAAATTTTTAGAAAATAAAATCCCATAGGGTTCTATAGTAAAACCCTCCCTTCTTTCTACCCCCCAAAATAGCCCTTAATAGACCCTAATGCACAAACGAAAGATTGATGGCTCACCTAGACATATTAGTCTACCATTTAACGAAATCCTAAGTCAATCTGACAAGCGGTTTTGGAGAAACGCTGCGGACAAGTTCATTTTTTAAAGTGGCGGAAGAGGAAGAGGAAGAGGAAGAGGAAGAAGAAGAATAATAAAAATAATAAGAACTGACCAAAAACAATAAGTCTCCAAACTTTGTTTGGGAGACTTAATTATCTAAAATTCAACTAGTTGAATTCTGTCATTTAACAACAACTACAATTATTTTTGAAATCTTAATAGTGTACGACTGAACTGCAAGCTAGGACCATTTTCCACTTTTTGTGACAGTACTCTTAAGATTTTTAATTTTTTTCTTAAAAAAGTTAGGACTGAAAAATCTATTCAGTTTTAAATTTCCATTGATAAAGTTCCCAGTTACATCTCTCATCACAGGGATACATGTACTAATTAAAAAAACCAATATGATTGATGCGAACTGTGTGAAGCTTGTTTCCAAATCCTACATTTTGAAATATTTGTAAAATTTCATGAATAAATAGGTTTAAACTACAAAATGCAACATTTGTAATTTTTTTTGTTACTATTACAATGATTATGTTGGTACACAAAATTTAGTTTTAATGGAAGACTTCTTATCATATACTAAATGTCACATTTTAAGTGTTTATTTTAGTGGATAATTAGCTCATAAATTGAGGTGCTCCTGAATTGGAGGAAGATTCTCAAAACAGAGTTTTACAGAAAAAAATGGAAAAGATTGTTTCTCTCCCCAATCTTATGTAGCCCCTCGGACTTTTGGTTACTTTGAAAGTTGTTGACCTACAAATTAAAGTATTGCATGTTGATGTTTGAATCATCTACAGCAACCATCATTATGTTTAAATTTAACAAATACTATTTTTTAATAGGTGCACAATCTTTGAGAATGATTTAAATAACCAGTGAAGGATATCCCTGCTTATGCGTAGTGTGGCATTTCAACAATGACGTCACTATAAAATATAATGTAGGTATGATATATTTAGAATATCTCGTCATACTGATTTTTCCGGATTGTTAAAGAAACGTAAATAGTGTAAAGGAGAGCTCAATATACGATAATTTCGGGAGAGACAGAAGGGAAATGTGTAAAAAAGTGTTTAAAGTCAATTTATTCATTTGTGTCTCCCCATCTCATCATTCTCAGTAAGATTTGTTGGGGGTTTTTCCACACTATAAAAACAAAATGAATGATGTGAGGGAATGTCACTCTGGTCAACCCCATTGGGGATTGACGGCTTGAAGCCGTCTTCCCCAAAAACTAGCATGGCAGGGATTGCTTCAGATAAAGAAAAACTAGCCTCTAAAGACTGGTTTTGAAATTTCTTCCTATTATTCAATTATGACCACGATGACCCACTACAGGTGCGGATCCAGCCATTTTAAAAAGGGGGGTTCCCAACCCAGGACAAAGGGGGGGGGGGGGTTCCAACTATATGTTCCCATTCAAATGCATTGATCGGCCCAAAAAAAGGGGGGTTCTAACCCCCGGAACCCCCCCCCCTTTGGATCCGCCAATGCACTATAAGACCATAATTTTCAGAAATCAATGTTTTAAAATTATCATGATTATGCACATTTTGTGAATCATTCATAAAGAATTTTTGTGAAATTAGCTCAGGTAGGTCTCCTCATCAGGGGTCTCATTGAGTGGGGGTCTGATCCCGGATCCCGTTAATTGTTTAGTGAGAATCCTGTATCCTGTGTCTCGCCGTTCTTCGTTTCCAGTTTTCATGCTTAATTGTTCGACTTTCACATGTCACTCTTTAAAAAACCAGCCAATCCTGCATCACGCTTGGACCCAAGGCCAATGAGACCCACCTCATCAAGAACTTAATTTGACAGAACATGCTCATAAAAATAATATGTTGAAATTAATAAAAATGTTTAAATTTTAATTTAACTGATACATGTACAAGTAACTTATCAGAATTAGCTAAATTTGCCTGTAACATTTATTATGTTGTTGTTATCTTTGTAAACAAGGATGTAGATTAACAAACAAAAAATATTAATTTAGTAGAACATGTAGAAATAAACCTTAGTTTTTCTCTTCTCATTTTTATAGACAGTAATAATTTTTATCCTGGATAACTTGATAATTTTAGCAGATCTTTAACACTGTTGTACGTCTCTTACCTGACATTCTAAAATTTCGTAATAATATTGTTTACAATTCTCTCTTGTGAGCTTTGATCATCAGTTCTGGTTGACTGATTTCTCACGATTCCTTATAAAAGATAACAAAACAATATCAGTAAATCTGTAAAAAAAAGTTAAATTTACAGGTTCGTCAATTAGATATGAATATTGTTATAATCATTATTTTCAATTTTCTATAAATTATTATGTATGGATAATAAACTGGATGAATATTTTAAGATTTGTTATCAAATAGTTTAGCATTTAACGCCCTCTGTGGGGAATTTTTGTACAAACGGGAGACAATCCAAATGAGGTCAATCGCTATTGATTCCATAATGAAATGAAATTCAATAGGAAACGACTACATAAATGGTAAAAAAATCAATTAATGTAACACAGTTTCACGTTTTTATATTAATGTCATATTTCATAACAGATTTGTGTTAGAGTTCAGCAGATTTTTCAAAAATAAACACACTTTTGTCAAAAATGATATGGACGGTCGCCATTTTGAAGAGGTTATCTTTTAAAACAACGAATTTTTTGTCCAAGTTCTTTGTAATTTGAACATCTCAACTTGTTTTAATGGGATCGTTTGAATGATTACACTATTATTTAAAAACGGGCTACATTTTTTACAATGAATTTTAAAAAAAGAAACAGAAATATATCATTCAACAGATAAACTCATAAAGGAGGACCAAGGAACTGATTATTCATCTTTATTTTTATCAATGACACTTTAAAGTACAGAGGGAAAATTAACATATTTATAATTCTTGGATTCTTAATGAATTTGTCAGTTTGTTGGTTAAACTTCTGAGTATGAGTGAGAACCTGTTTGAAGTTGAGATGCAACAAATGTCTTCACAAATTTACACCAATAGTCAATATATTCATGTACATTGCCATATTGTCGTGTTTCAGTTAAAAAAAGATGAGTAGGATAGCGCAATCACATATGTTAACTCAAAATTTAATATCATTGTGCAAATGTAGTGTAAGAAGATTCCAATAACTGTCACATTCATGCAGTTCTCTATACATTTCCAATGTCACATGCGGAAGCTATACACCTTATCGCTAATCCCGGCTGACCCGGCCGCTTGAACTTTTGACGCATACAACAATCACTTTTCCATTGTGGCGTCAGATATTTTGTTTTATGACGTCAAAATATTACGGGAACTTGTGTGATATCCAGTAATGGCGGACAAATAGCGATAAGGTGTATTACATATGTACTTCATAGTAAAAGCTGATTAGTGGTTAACTCCAACATTAAAAAATTCTTAAATTGGTCTACAAAATATAATTGCTTAATAAATGTGCCAGATCTACAGAATATGTACATTTGTATCACAAGCTCCACAAATTTCATTAAAAACTTTGACATTTAGTTCTTCTGATCAAACAGAGTTACATTTTGTATTGGGAAACATTTATGATTGGTAAAATGGAAGAAAAAATCCTTTGTCCCTTTTACCAGTCATGCCAGTTCTGATTCTGTATATAGCAGGGGTCTCCACTGATTTATGATGGTGCAAACATCTGCTGCCACCGTCAAATGATCCCCTCCATCGTTAAATTATAGTGTTTCCTACAGGTGGTTTTGGCGTGTAATGGCGCCCTGCCGCGATTTCTCGACGCCCTGCCCTTTTTGGGGAAAAAATTTGGCGCCCTGCCCTAGTTTTGTCGAAATTCCTGACGCCATGCCTTTACGGTACTGAAAGACATATTTTATGAATACCACTCGAGTTATTTCCCTTCAAACGTAAACAAAAGTTCACTAGGACGCCATTTTGTAATCGATTTCGTAATCAGCTGATTAGCAAACTGCAATAGACTGAATAGTGAATACAGATACTAATCACGCGTCCTGATTGTATCCCCCAAGTCCCAGAAACATCGTTTTGCCTAGAAGATTAATGATATGACATTGTTTTGACAAGAAACTAAACCGGAAAACGATTTCAAAACATCGATTGCTTAGATCAATATTTTTGACAGCTGATAGATTTGTAATTTACATAATATACATTGTTTGCATGGTTGAACAAGCCAATGAACGGCGATCATGAGACATTTGTCAAAGTGAAAAGTAAAAATTTTTTGCAAACTATTTTTAAATACAAATGCTT
Organism: Mytilus galloprovincialis; assembly: GCF_965363235.1. NCBI lineage: Eukaryota > Metazoa > Mollusca > Bivalvia > Mytilida > Mytilidae > Mytilus > Mytilus galloprovincialis. The sequence continues at coordinate 25,128,561 of NC_134839.1, read as the reverse complement.
GACTGTACCTTAAATGAAATGAATAAAAATCCAAACTAAATTATTAAAAGCAGAATAATCCAGAAAATAAATGAATTCCTTGATGAAATGTTGTCTTTTGTTTACAAACATGTCACATGATCATTTTAGGCGGGGAAAAATACTTGATAAAACACCTAAGTAATAGACAACTATTTCTGGCTATTTATAGACATTTAAAATAAACAGCTGATATGGTAGTGCCATGAAAGTAATAAACTTGGTGTATCTATATTAATTTAATTTGGAAAAGGGTGTAGAGGGGAAGGGGTTAATTTGTAAAGTTTTTTTTTTTGTAATTTACTAAATTTTGGTTACTAAAAATGACCAGACAAATTCTTTAAGTTAATCATTTTAAATAGTCCATTCATATTTAAAAAAAAAACCAACCTATCACCCTGATCTTTTTTATGAAACTCTGGCTTTGGCAAACCAACATTTTTTTTCAATGTGGTCCCACATCAAGAATATGATAGACCCAGAAAGAAGTCTGTTACATGTATATATTTTGAACAATAACTATTAAGAGGTCATTAAACTAGTATTTTTTAAATGAATCCATTTTATAGAAATTGCCTGTTTATGTTAAGTAAGTGCCCTAAAATTGTTGTCTATCGCGCTTAATGTGCCCTCTGAGCTAACAATTACCCTGCCCTTTTTAAAAGCTGCAGGAAACACTAAATTATCACTATTACATTTCCCTATTTCTCTTTAATTTGCACCATTTGCATTGTTGAAGTCGATTTTGTTAGTCATGCATGTTTTTACTCAGTTTAGACCAAAAAACATGTTGATAATTTATAGCATAATACATGTGATACTGGTGGAAGTATTATTTGACAATTTCAAAGAAAACAAGCTAGTATATATAAAAAAGAAGATGTGGTATGATTGCCAATGAGACAACTGTCCACAAGAGACCAAAATGACACAGACATTAACAACTATAGGTCACCGTACGACCTTCAACAATGAGCAAAGCCCATACCGCATAGTCCGCTATAAAAGGCCCTGATATGACAATGTAAAACAATTCTAACAAGAAAACTAACGGCCTTATTTATATAAGAAAAATGAAGGAAAAACAAATATGTAACACATAAACAAATGACAACCACTGAATTACAGGCTCCTGACTTGGGACAGGCACATACATAAATAATGTGGCGGGGTTAAACATGTTAGTGGGATCCCAACCCTCCCCCTATCCTGGGACAGTGGAATAGGTTGGTTTTGTGGAAAATTAGAGTCAGTTTGGTGAGAGTACAAAAAAAAAATGATAAATGTAAACTTTACTTTTTTTTTATCTTGACAAGAAAACAATATCTTAACATGTTTTGGCTACAAATTATGGGGTCACACACACTTTGGTTATCAGTCATTAGGACTGTTAAATTGGCTAAATTCAGGCCTCGACAATAACGCTTGTCCAATTGTCCGGTACCACAGGTAAAAATGGTCCGACAAGTAAAAGCTATACCAAGCTTGTCCGATGGGACAAGTAGAATCGCAGAAAATAAATTTTAATCCAACTTTGATGAACAAAGTATAATTATTAACAAAAAACAAGAAAAGAAGATTTGTTTGACATCTTTCCTTTTTAAACTGAAACTAATTGAACTTTTTATTTCTCAAGACCCCTCAGACTTGCAATCGATAATTTAAAACTGGTTCTTTGTCAAGTACTTTTAACAGGTAAAAAGCACACTTTTCTCAGAAACCAGTCTTACCGATCCCATTCAACCATGCACTTTTTAGATAAGGTAACTTTAAAAGACAGTTTGTCACCAGCTCGGAAATGATTCGGCTCCAAGTTTAATAGACAGTTGGGCACTGTAGGAGACATATTTCATAGACATGATTAATATACAGTTTGGCAAGGCAGTAGAAATTTCTGGACCAAGACAAACATGACAAATCAGAACTTCTTTTCCTAACTTATTTTGTTGCTTTATAATAATTAATACCAATGTCCATAACATATTTTTTAAATAAGAATGAGGAAATTATTTACCATAAAAATCATCAAATCATGTTTGATCTTTATGTAGAAAAAAAACAATACTTGCAATGCAGTGACCTATAGTTGTTAATTTCTGTGTCATTTGGTCTTTTGTCTCATTGACAATCATACCTCATATGCTTTTTATTGATTGCATTTGAATAAACTTTTTTCAACTTTTAAAAAAATAGGATAAAAATCCAATGAGTGTACATTTAGAGGCCAATCAGATGGTGCCTCATGTGCAAAGTATGATGAGACTTTAGCATTGATAAAAACTAGAACCTAAGTCCTGTGACACAACTAAATTCAGTTGTTCATGGCTCATATCTTTTAAAAGTATTTCAAAGGATATAAATCAAATTCTGTTCAATTTTTTTTAATTCATTTTGTTCCTTGAATCAACTTGAAATGCAAAAAAGGTTAATATTAAGAATTTTTTTGGACAAGTTACAATTTCATTTGGACAGGTAAGTTTTGGTATGTACTTGTCCTACTGGACAAGTTGAAAAAAAAGTTATTGTAGAGGCCTGGAATTTATTTGAAGGAAGATCTGGCCCATGAAGTCTGTTTTCATCCACAAAACATATCTACCAATATCTTCTAAAGTTTTTACCTATTCTGTACATTTGTATGTATTTTCAAGCATGTCAGGCATGTCTTCAGCACTGAATGTATATTGTTTTGTATGTATTTTCAAGCATGTCAGGCATGTCTTCAGCACTGAATGTTTATTGTTTCATATATTATTTCATTCTGTTTAAATTTTAGATCCAGATTTGATTAATTATAAGTTCACAAAATGGATATCAACTGACTTTGATGTGAAAAATTTCTGCTTATAACATTTCTACTCAAGATTTAAATAAGGTTAAAAAATGGCAGGATCACGTCAGAATCCACATGGATTGAAGCAGATTGGATTAGACCAGATTTGGGATGATCTACGAGGAGGAATCAAACATGTATACAACCGACAGAGCATGGCTAGAAACAGATACATGGAACTATACACGTATCCTTTTACATTTAATGTGAATTTGTGATTCATTCAGAGATTAATAAAAACATTTCAGTTTAAACATAGACAAATGATAGATGTGTTCTACTGTAAATTTAACTGAATTTTCAAATTTTTAGTAGGTGGGGAGGGGGGGGGGGAGAGATTAATACCATGAATTTTGGGGTTTATAACCAATGATCTTACATGCTGCATAACATGCAGTTAGAAAAGTAAGGTTTAAACAATTCAAACTTTATATTTGGGCTGCTTGTTTGTTATTTATATCAACTCAGGCCCGTAGCCAGGAATTTCAAAAGGGGGGTTCGTTTGACTCAAAAACTTGACTTTAACAGTCACAATTCGAACAGAACATTGACTTTAACAGTGCTTATTTGTTTTCAAGGGGGGGTTCGTCCGAACCCCCCCCTGGCTACGGGTATGCAACTACACTTGCATTAAGATGCATTATATTAAAAAAAAAACATACTATAGATTCTTTATCTACATATTCTTTAAGAACTTGAATAGTTCTCTGACATTAATTTTTTTTTATATCATTGTTTGTATTGTATTATGAAAATTATTGATGTTGTTAATGTTTATGCCCTTTTGGGCCCATAATTGGAAATAAATATCTTCTTCTTCTTCTTATAACAAATGCAAAAAGCTTTGAACATTATTGGTTTTGAAAATATTAAGCCACTATGAAACACATTATTTTAACATAACTCAACGGTCAGTAAAGCAGGTAAAACAATTCATCCTGTGCACTTCTGTTTTATTCAAATTCTAAATAGCACTGGTAAACATGAACAAATGGAACCACATGTGAACTTGTCATTTAATCAAATAATGCTTCCTTAATGCTTACTTAGACATGTTTACAATTACTGTACAAGTGTTCATCAGTCTGGACAAGCTGGTCAACAGTCATCTTCAAGGGCACAAGGTGGGCGTCGCCCAAAACCACCAACAGGAGGAGCCCAGTTTGTTGGATTTGAGCTGTATAAAAGACTAAAAGATTTTCTTAAATCCTACCTGGTCACAGTGTTGAGGGTATGTTACACATCATGTTATACATTTACTTTCTTTTGTTTGAAATCAGACTTACCAATTTGATTTATATTGAACACTATTCAATGATATGATGTTCAATTATAATTTTATATAATAAAAAGCCTTGGACAATTTTTCTTGATACAAATGCATACACAGAAACATCTACTGTTAATTTTTTTCTTGCAATTTGGACATAACATTCTTCATGAAGCAGAACCTATGGGAAACAGGACGTTAAATTTGAATGCATTTTTATCTGCCCTTGCCACTGTTTTATGGCCTTAAAGGATATCATATATTAGTGATCAACAGCCCATATTTCTAATTGTTTATATTGCTCTTCTTGACACATTTAACATTGTTTAAACCAAAGGGGGGAAAAGTTTTAAACATTATACATTTGGCTTTTATGTCAGTTTCATAGGTTTATATTCTGAACATGGACGTTGCCAAATTTTTCACCAGCACTTTTTTATATGTCAAATTTTAATGTTACATGTATCTCCAACAGGACGGACAAGATTTTCTTGATGAGCAGGTTCTATCATTCTACACCAAACAATGGGAGGATTATCAGTTTTCCAGTAAGGTATTAAATGGAGTGTGTGCCTATCTAAACAGACATTGGGTCAGGAGAGAATGTGACGAAGGAACTAAAGGCATTTATGAAATTTATTCTGTAAGTACTAACAGAAGAATAAGTTATAGGTTATTTAAAACAATAACATTACATCTTAAAGGTACATCAAATTATATTTTTTTTTATTGTTAATCATGTGTTAATAGGATCTCAAACAAAAACACCTACATATGATTTGTAATGACAGAAATCTTTGCCACTTCAGTCAGTTTTGATAAACTTCAAATTTGTGAGTTCATGGATTGTAGTGAGAATTGAAGTAGCTGTCTATATTTGTGTATAGGGAGAAAACTGGAAAAAATATAAGAAAACTACTTTTAACACTTTTTTATTTGTTTCAGCTTGCATTAATTATATGGAGAGATAATTTATTCAAACCACTGAATAAACAAGTAACAAATGCTGTGCTTAAACTAATAGAAAAGGAGAGATATGGTGAAACCATTAACACCAGACTTGTTAGTGGTGTAATTAATTGTTATGGTGAGTAGATATGGTGAAACCATTAACACCAGACTTATCAGTGGTGTAATTAATTGTTATGATGAGTAGATATGGTGAAACCATTAACTATAGACCTGTCAGTTGTGTAATTAATTGTTATGATGAGTAGATATGGTGAAACTATCAACACCAGACTTGTCAGTGGTGTAATTAATTGTTATGGTGAGTAGATATGGTGAAACCATTATCATCAGACTTGTCAGTGCCCCGCTGAGTGGTTTAATTAATTGTTATGGTAAACAGCTGATACTGTCAAGTGAAAAAAAACATAATCAAATAAGTTGAAACCTTTTGCTGTTGTGTTGGCCAATATTTGATTGTAATCCTTTAAATCATTAAAAATAAGTAAAAAATTATAGATTTTCACCATATCATATATCTCTTAATTATTAATTAGAATGGCCAAATATCTATTTTATTAAAAACCCTATTCAAGGCCATTTTGATTTGTTTCTTAAAATATGTTTACTATTTAGTCGAGGTTACAATTTGTCTACATTTTAGTTGAGCTTTTCTTGATTGAAGATGACCTTTCAATAAAAAGGTCTTTCATTGAGTGTTTACTACAAATACCCTGAGAATGTAATTTATTTGAAAGGCTGAATATACTATAATCTTTAAAATCCTATTGAAGACCATCTATGAAATATGTGTTCAAATAGGATGTCAACAAATTTTGTCCATTTTAGTTGAGCTTGGCCTGAATGAAGATGACCCTTCTACTAAAGGTCCCACATTAAGTGTTTATAAAGATCACTTTGAGAATCCATTCTTGGATGATACAGAACAGTTTTATACAAGAGAGAGTACAGAGTTTCTCAGACAAAATCCTGTTACAGAATATATGAAAAAGGTAACATAACTTACTGGTTGAATGTAAGAGATGGCATTTAGAAGTTAAGTTAAATTCTTTTAGAATTATCATTGTTATAACAAATTATACAGGCTATCTATGCAGAACTTGTATTGTGTTTTCTTTAGATGAAAATTTTTCCAACTGTGTATACACCAATATAAAACATATATGTTATGTGTTTTCATCTTTTCAAGTTAACTTTATCAAATCTTTCATAATGAGGACACAATAATTAATTCCAAGAGGACAAACTCATAGACCATTTTGATCAGTTTTCAGATTTGTAGTTATATAAGAAGTATTTTTTAAAATGTATGACAACATTTTGTTGTGAGGGGTGAAATATCTGCATAATGGGTCAACCCATGGTAAAATTAACTTTTGCTGTTCAGTAATTCATAACACTAATAATTTTGATGAAAAAGTTCATGAAAACTGAATTAGTGACATGCTTTAACAACTTGCAATAACACTATTGACAGGTTTTGACAAATTTGACTGATAATCTTACTTTTTTTGTATATTTTTAGGCTGAAGCCAGACTAATGGAAGAACACAAGAGAGTACAGTTGTATTTACATGAAAGTACACAAGATGTTCTAGCCAGGAAGTGTGAGAAAGTTCTCATAGAGAAACATCTGGAAATATTCCACTGTGAATTCCAGAATCTCTTACATGATGATAAAAATGATGGTTAGTATGGGGAAAATTAGAAAACATTTTTAAGAAAAAAGAGCGTTTGCTCCAAATGATTTCCGTTGGAAGTGTCCTCTGAAATTTAACCTTACTGAAAAGTGGAGCTATATTGAAATCCTCTTGTCTAACTGTTTGTTCAAAAATGAAGATTTGTCACATTTTCCTCAGAAACCGTTTAAACAGAATGGTAATTTTTGGTCAGTTGATCTGATGAGTAAAGCCCTTTCCATTTGTCTGTCTGTAACTCAAAGCCAAATTTCCAAACAATTTTTAACAAAACTATTACCGGTATATAGGGTTCAGTACACAGTGTTACAATGTATCTCCTATTGATTGATTTTACTTACTTTGATTTGTATCATTTTTCTGTGGCAAAAAAAAACCACCCTCTAACATATCACAAAGTATTTAGAACCAAAAACTTCATTTATCTTTAGTCATTACAAAGGAGGCAGAAGGTAATTTATACTATTCACATTTTCTTTTAGATTTAGGAAGAATGTATCAATTGGTGTCTAGGATACAGGATGGTCTGGGAGAACTGAAGAATTTGTTAGAAACACATATATATAACCAAGGAATGGAAGCTATAGATAAATGTGGAGAGGCTGGGCTCAATGTAAGTGTATTTCCTGTAGATTAGATCTTCACTACATTCTCATGTGTATTTTACTGTTAACTTGTCCACAGTGGACATCTAATTCACATTAACCTAGTTGTTGTTATCTCCTATTATGTTATTATATTAAATAGAATATTAGATACTCAAATTAACATAAATATGATTTCAAATGTTCAATATGACGAACATTTTTTTTTACAATTTTGGTTATAAAAAAAGATCATGAATAACTTTCCATGGTTTTTGTCGAGCCTTCGACTTTAGTCGAAAAAGCGAGACTAAGCGATCCTACATTCCGTCGTCGTCGGCGGCGTCAACAAATATTCACTCTGTGGTTAAAGTTTTTGAAATTTTAATAACTTTCTTAAACTATACTGGATTTCTACCAAACTTTGACAGAAGCTTGTTTATGATCATAAGGTAGTATCCAAAAGTAAATTTTGTAAAAATAAAATTCCATTTTTTCCGTATTTTACTATAAATGGACTTAGTTTTTTCTGCGAGGAAACAAAACATTCACTCTGTAGTTAAAGTTTTTAGAATTTTAATAACTTTCTCAAACTATCCTGGGTTTGTACTAAACTTGCACAGAAGCTTGTTTATGATCATAAGATAATATCTAGAAGTAAATTTTGAAAAAATAAAATTCCATTTTTTCCATATTTTACTTATAAATGGACTTAGTTTTTTCTGCGGAGAAACATTACATTCACTCTGTGGTTAAAGTTTTTAGAACTTTCTTAAACTATCCTGGGTTTGTACCAAATTTGGACAGAAGCTTGTTTATGATCATAAGATAGTATCCAGAAGTAAATTTTGTAAATAAATAAATCCATTTTTTCCATATTTTACTTTTAAATGGACTTAGTTTTTCTCCAGGGAACCATTACATTCACTCTGTGGTTAAAGTTTTAAAAATTTTAATAACTTTCTTAAACTATCCTGGGTTTGTACCAAACTTGGACAGAAGCTTATTTATGATCATAATATTGTATCCAGAAGTAAAGTTTGTAAAAAGATTACTCAGTTTTTTCTGTAATTTACTTTTAAATGGACTTAGATTTTCTTGCAATCATAAAATAGTACATGTAACAAGAGGAATATTTTTATTGATTTTTTCCCTCATTGTTGTTGAGTCTGCAATTTACAGCAAAAATAGGCGAGACACTGGGTTCCGCGGAACCCTTACAAATTTTTATTATTTTTAATTTTACAGGACCCTAAGATATATGTACAGACAATTTTAGATGTTCATAAGAAATATCATGCCTTAGTGCTGACGGCATTTAGTAATGACTCAGGGTTTGTGGCAGCCTTAGATAAGGTAAGTTATATATCATTAACCCTTTCCTCCATAATGATGCCTTTTGACGCCACCCCTTTACTCCATAATGACGCCTGTGTAGTGCCTAGGTTGAAACGTCTTACCTACGAAAAAACTTTATCAGACTTAATAAAATTTGTATCTAATATAAAAAGGGTATTCATAAAAAGATCTAACTGGAATTTCATTGATGAAATATTCGTTTTCGCAATGCATTAATAATTTAAACCTGATGATTTTTTTTTTTTATTGAAAAAAATCCTGTGAGAATCAAGTATGTAAAAAATAATTTCATAACATTTTTGTGTAAGAATTAGAAATAATTTAACAACATTCCATTTTTATTACAACTGTATCATTTGTTTATTGTTGAAATTAAAAGAATACAACTGTGATGAGGGCTATTCCATTTAAATGGTGTGGTTGGGTAGGAAAAAAAGTTCTTAGTTTTGGTCAAGTGTCATTTATGGTTGTTTGTCTACTAAATGATTGCATCATACTGATAAAAAAGAATGTTTGATACGGAGGGATTTAAGATATGCACTGTTAAAGTAGACTGTTGGTGTATAAACAAAAATAAGGAGATGTGGTATGATTACCAATGAGACGACTATCAATTAGAGTTCAAATGAAGTGGATTTAAGTAAATAATAGCCACCATACAGCCTTCAACAAGGAGGAAAAAACTGTACTGTATAGTTGGCTATAAAAGGCCCAGACATGAAAAATATGAAACTATTCAAAGGAGATAACTAAGGGCCGAATTAAAAAGTTGGTGTGGTTAAACATATTTATTAAGGCTAAAACCTCTCCTATAAACCTAAAATTAAGCTTTTTAAATTTGAGCATTTGCAATGTTGTAAGGGCTCTGTCATAACATTTTCTTTGGTAATAAAACACTTCACTTGAGTAAAAACTTATGTTTTATATTGTAACGCATGAAATTGATGATAAATGATTAAATGACAAAATTAACCTTAATTGAATTGCTAGATAGGTTATTATATAGCAATTAAATATAAACCTCAGGCAAGTAATAGATTATAGATACAACTATAGTGAGTAACCAAAGTTTTATATTTCAGGCGTGTGGTAGATTTATAAATAATAATTCAGTAACAAAGTTAGCTAATTCCTCGAGTAAATCACCTGAATTGTTAGCAAGATACTGTGATCTTTTACTTAAAAAGAGGTATGTCAGTTCTGTTAAAATTTATAATCTGCTTTTCCTTTGTATTTAAAGTTGGAAGCATTACTGTAAATTCAGAAACTATTGCGTGCATTTATTTATTGTGATTTTGTCATGTAAGACTTAAATGCAATTTTAATTTTATGATTTTGAGAAAAATCCTGTTGAATTCATATAAAATATTTCAAAATGCGAGTTTGAATTATTGCGTTAACAACTCTGTTGCATTTTTGCAGTAATGAAAACCTCGCAATAATTTCTGCATTTCCAGTATATGACATAAAGTGTTAACTGATGTTCAAGTATTTGTGTGGGTATTAGGGCAAATTTTTTCAACATTCAGTAAAATTCAGAATTGGAGAAAAAGAAAGTTTGGTAAATTCAACCTCAGTCTAATGAGTTCAAAAGCTTTGGGAATGTAAACATTCTTCGGGTCTATACATTGTTTATTGTAGTTAAGGAAAGTCAATTTGGATTATGTTTGGCTAGATAACCTTTGGACTTTTAAATTAAGTTAAACTCACAAATGTCACATTTTCATGTATAAGTTTATAAGTCTTCAAAGCTTAAATTGTAACATTGTTGAAGTTATTTTAATTGATAAATTAGTTGTAATTTTAAATGAAATATTTTTCATTATTTGCTGCTATGAATGAAGTGTTCAGATACTGACAATACTTATTTTTGACAGTTCCAAGAACCCAGAGGAAGCTGAATTAGAAGATACATTAAATCAAGTGGTATGAAACTTAATTTATTATGCAATAAACGCAACAGAATTATCTTTAAGAAAACTTGGATCTATTGTTTTTGAGAAAAGTAGTGACTGAATATCATGTATAATATAATGATGAGAAAAATTCAGAATTTGAGAAGTAATTGATAAGAAAGAGAAACTATTCTCTTAAGTGTTTATTTATCATTTTGTGCATTCACAGTCACCCGAAACATAAACTTCATTTATAAAACATATCATTTATTCATAATCCTCTTGAAAATTGAGCCTGTTTATAATTACACTAGTATGGAATCAGTCTACCAGTTGAATTCATATGTTATCTACAAATATATATTGATAAAAAGAAGTCGGAAACATTTATTGCTAATTCTGATGCATTCTATGTTCTGATAGCTTGATTTTTAATTTTTTTTTTTTAGTGTAGTATTATACGTTAAATACTTTTCAAATATCTTTCAATATATAAAATATAAAGTAAAATTGCAATGTTAATTATGGGATTATGATAATAAAGTTCATGCTAAGAACAAAAGATATCTTGTACATGTTTGTCCATTATTCTTTTTATACTTCAACCAGTTAAACATTGGCACAAGTAAATATTTGTTCCCTTTTCACATTTTCTTTACATATATTTAAGGTGGTACCCAACACTTTCACTAAAATTCATTTGGCTTGTTTAATTTTCATAAAATGTTCGCAAATTATTTACTTTGACCCTTTTACAAAAATATAAAAAAATATAAAAATTTGAACCAAGCATTTTATCAGAAAAATTACACTGGTTATATAGCAGTTTGACAAACACTAATTTTGATCATTGTGAAGCTTTATATTGCCTTCACAAGGCAACGTAATTAAAACGTTTAGCTGATATTACAGAGTTATCTCCCTGTAGTGTTAGGTACCACCTTAATATCCTCTGTCTTTTGTAGATGATAGTGTTTAAATATTTGATATCCTCTGTCTTTTGTAGATGATAGTGTTTAAATATTTAACATCCTCTGTCTTTTCTAGATGATAGTGTTTAAATATTTAATATCCTCTGTCTTTTGTAGATGATAGTGTTTAAATATTTAATATCCTCTGTGTAGATGATAGTGTTTAAATATTTAATATCCTCTGTCTAGATGATAGTGTTTAAATATTTAATATCCTCTGTCTAGATGATAGTGTTTAAATATTTAATATCCTCTGTCTTTTGTAGATGATAGTGTTTAAATACATAGAAGATAAAGATGTGTTCCAGAAATTCTATAGTAAAATGTTGGCTAAGAGATTAGTGCAACACATGTCTGCAAGTGATGATGCTGAAGCTAGTATGATCTCAAAATTAAAGGTAATATTATATCCCTGTTCAGAAAGGAGGGGAAAAACAAAAATAAAGGTAATATTATACCCCTGTTCAGAAAGGAGGAGGAAAACTGGTTTATTTGTTTTCCATCATATATAAAAAAAGATGTGGTATGATTGCCAATGAGACAACTGTCCACAAGACACCAAAATGACACAGACATTAACAACTATAGGTCAGCGTAGGGCCTTCAACAATGAGCAAAGCCAATACTGCATAGTCATGAATTTTTTCACAATAACAACAGATTAAAACTTCCTGAAATTTAGAATCAAGTTCTTGTTAGAATATTTTACTTTGTGATACCTTTTTACATTAATTCCTATCAACTATCCCCCCAGTGATATCATTCGTGAGTAATAGCTATCATTTAGACTTGTTGTTTACGACACTCATACAAAACAAACAATTTTACTTTCCTAATACATATTAATGTATATTTTTATGAAGAATAGAAATAATAACAATGCTGAATTTTTGGCAAGTGCAAAATAAATATACTTATACTATCTTACATGGTATGTTGATTTAGATTGTATTACATAAATATGATGTGAAGAGTGTTTAAGATGAATGAGAGAAAGCAGGATAAACATCAATGGGACAGCTACCAAACAACACAGATTAACCAAAATTGACATGTAGTGATTGTCAAATCCGTCACTTGTTGATTTTCCAAGTGACAATCCAGTTATACAGTTTGAATAAAGATCTGTTCAATAAATCTCAACTATATGGTTCAGCTTGTCTGTTAGGTACAATTGATCGATTGATTAATGTTTAACACCACTTTCAACACTATTCTGCTATTTCATGGCAGACAGTTTTTATTTGGAGAGGAAGCCAATAAAGACCACTGACCTTCAGTGTGAAAACTGACAATCCTAGTCAATGAAGGTTGATGTTGAGTGTACCTTCTCTTTGCTGGATTGGAACTCACAACCTCAGTGTTTACAGGCTTATAATACAGTAGTTGGACCACTAGGTCACTGTTTAGTACAAAGAATGCCCCCAAATCATCGCACAAATATGTTCTTGATCTAATTTGTGTGTAATAATTGCCACTGAATGTTAGACACCAAACCATAATCATCATCTTTACTGAACAGAGCCAAACTGAAACATTTAAGAATCACATAGTAACACAGTACATTTTATAAAATAAGTGTTTTAAAAACCTTTTGTAAATTAACTATTATATTTATACTTTTGCAAGAGTTGAGCAAAAGGTAATCAATACATGTGTAACCTGTTAAATCATATGTTAATTGGTTTCATTAAAGTTTTAATTCACACTTGATTTGTTTTTATTTTGATAGCAAGCCTGTGGATTTGAGTATACATCCAAACTTCAAAGAATGTTTCAGGACATCAGCGTCAGTAAAGAACTTAACGATCAATTCAGGGAACATCTCAAAAAATCTCCTGCTGAAGACCAGCTGGATAGTAAGTTTTCATTGAGGCACCATAGGTTAAAAAAATAAACATCAGTCCATTTCTGCATGGTAACTATATGCTTAGGGCAATTCAAGAGAAAATGTGTGGGGAGTTGGGGAATTTTTTTTTAAACCCCACTAATGACTACATATAATTTTTATTTTCACTATAAAAGAATTGAATATACAACTATTGCTATAACAATTGACAAGATTTTTCTTGAACCTGTTCTGTAAATTGCTTATATTTTTTGTTGTAGTTGATTTCAGCGTACAGGTGCTAAGCTCAGGGTCGTGGCCTTTTCAACAGTCTTGTACATTCGCTCTGCCACAAGAGGTAAGATATTTGAAAGAAATAAAATCAACTGAATGAGAACAATATTATACCCCCACTATAAAAGTGATATCTTGTTGGTGTTTATTCGAATGTTTGTTATTTGTCCAACAATATTTTCATCACACTTTTCTTGTAAACTTTTAACAGAATGACTTCAGATGTGGTAAGCAGCTGACAGTGATACAAACTTTTGAACATCCACTTCCTGTTTACCAATATTTATATAATGTGGGATCTAATTATCTAGATATGGGATGCATTCTTGTTAATATTGATTAATGAATAGTTTAAACATATTTACAGTAGAAATTTAAAATACAGATAATTTTCATCAGGTAAAATTTCTGTGTTAGATCTCCTGACATAATCGATACCATTAATGTTTCCAGGTTCTGAATTGTTCTAGGTTAATAGTGCATGAATTTAAATTATGCTGTAAGAACCTCTCAAAACCAATGGATACAAACCACGATTACTGCTCTCAGACAAATTTGCTGACTTAAAACCTGCAGAATTCCAAATTTAACAAAAACTATTATAAAGTTTACTGAAATCACTGCATTAATTAGACAAAAAATAGATGTTTAACCTGTATAAGCATGTTTACTTTGATCTGATAATTTCAAGTATAATGATTTTTAATGTTTTCATGTAATAATTTGAAGACAACACATTTTCACTAGTATACAACACAGAATCTTAGGGACAACATCAAAAGTTCAATGTGGGATAAAAAACTTAATTCACACAGTTTTTTCACTGACCACTAACACAACGTCATTTAGATAACAGGGAAAAATATAACACATCATCATCTAGATGACAGGGAAAAAAAATAATGGTTCTGAATATCTATATGAACTGTGAATTGAATGTATGTTGTTAATTTCAGATGGAGAGAAGTTTTCAAAGATTTACCTGTTTCTATAGTAACCGCCACAGTGGTAGAAAATTAAATTGGTTGTATCATATGTCTAAAGGAGAGTTGGTCACACATTGTTTTAAAAATAGATATACATTACAGGTGGGTTTTACATTTCATATTGTATCAAACTAATTTATGCCTACTATGGGATGGTTTTTAGACTGTACTTGACACACCAATGCATATAAAATTTTCAATAAAATTCAAGTTAAAACAAAATGAATACTTGTGTTTTTGGTAAGAATAGTGATCATTTGTCACAACTAATTACTAAAGTCCTTGCCATGATTGATAGTGTTAGAAAAATTCTCCTTATTAAACAAATTTTTAAACCAAATATGGAATTTTCAAGTAACCATGCAATGCTGCAGACAGGAAAAGAAGTCATAGACTCGTGAAAAGTACACATTTTGTGAAAATCTTTTCACCAAAACTTCATTTCATACATATTCTACCTAAATGTCAACAATTGAGCCATAAAAGTAATACTAATAGTCCTAAAGAAAAAAAATACTTTTGTATGAAACTGTCTCACTGATTTTCAATGAAATGTGCAACAAGAATTTTCATCACAAGAAGAAGATTTCATAGAGGAAAAAATCATTCTATGTTCATTTTAATTCAAAATCATGCAGTGTTCTCGCCAGAAATTTTGGATAGCATCACATTTGGCGTAAAACAAATATATTGTTTTCAATGTAATTTGTCTTGTCGTGGCAATGCTCTATTTCCATTATGATATATGCGTTATAGTTTATTACAAAATGTATTATTTTTTTTGTATGCTATAG
This sequence comes from Mytilus galloprovincialis, assembly GCF_965363235.1. Classification (NCBI taxonomy): domain Eukaryota; kingdom Metazoa; phylum Mollusca; class Bivalvia; order Mytilida; family Mytilidae; genus Mytilus; species Mytilus galloprovincialis. The sequence goes on along the minus strand of NC_134839.1, from coordinate 25,113,066 downwards.
GTCCTTATTTTGCGTTATAGTTTATTACAAAATGTATTATTTTTTTTGTATGCTATAGGTCCTTATTTGGTGAATAAAATATTCTTTTCAACCCTATCCTTTGTGTCAATATCATTCATGACTGAGAATACAATTAAACTATAACCATGATAACAGTATTCTTAATTTATGTTTTCTATATTCATTTATAGTTCCAGATTTTTTTTTCCTCTTGGGCCAAATAAAAATATATATGTGTGGTGCCAGTTACCCTACCTACCCAGTTAAAAAAATCTTTATCATGTCTATGAAATATATTAGTTCATGGTATTCAATGAATCAGTCCCAGTTGTTTCTTTTTACCAAAATGATATATATTCTTAACAAAGTTATCTAACAAAAAGTCTTTTAATGCTTAGTTTTCTCTTTAGGTATCATTGTTTTCTGTCTACTGTGCCATTTGTGCAAATGTAGTTATTATCGTGAAATACGGATTTTTTTCATATCTGGTCCAGTTCCAACCAGTAGTTTACACTAAAATATTAAATCAGTGTTCTCCCCAGGCCGTTTTAGCGTCGCGGTACCGCGACGCTATATTTTTTCACCGTGATGCTATAATAATTCCCGCGACGCTATAATTATTTTACTTGTCCTCAATTTTGAACTTTCATCTATTATCGATTATGATCATAAAAATTATATCACCTTTAATTGTAATCCCTTTAAGTCGGACACTAAAGGCAATTAAGAGATTAAATAGCTAGGTGTTAATTGCCCTCAGGGTGATAACTGTTTGGATGCGAATATCCCAAGCTGACACTTGAGACACGACTAATACCACGTGTCTGCAATAACCAATTTCGACATGGAAAAATGCAATCACAAAACAATTCGAAATCTACGTTTTGTATTATGAAACTTCAAAGATTGAAACAATTTTTATTTTTTTTAAAAAAGGTCGTTTATTTGTGCAACTCTCCAAAAATTACTTTCTTTCTCTTCCGGTATTTAAATACGAGAGCGAGAATTTTGGTTTAGAGCTAAAATAAGTTTAATACTTCTTTAAAAAGTTATCATAATTGGCTTAAGTTTATGTTTAATTCATTTAATGCATTAAAAGCGTCTTATTCATTCACAATCTCTTGTCAAACAATGTTTATTCTCGGACTCATTTTCGTAAATTTTTCTACGGCCGCCATTGCACATTTTTGTGTAAACTACGGATCGGAAACGGACCAGATATGACAAAAATCCGCATTTTCACGATAATGACAACAGATGGACAGTAGACAGAAAAAATATACCAAGAGAGAATACTATGCTTTAACAGACTATTTGTTAGATGACTTTGTTAAAAATACATATCATTTTAATGTAAAAATAAGAAACAACTGGAACTAATTCATTAAGTGCCATGAAACAATGAATTTCATAAACATGATAAAAAAAAGTTTTTAAATTGATTTTTTTTGCTACTTTTGCTACTTTATCTTTACTTGATATACTATAAAAAATAGTTAATTTTGTGTACTAGATATTTAGTTTTGTATATATACAGGTTGATCTATAATGAACCATTCATTCATTCATTTGACTTATTGTTGGGTAATTGAAACCACATATTTATTTTTATTTGGCACAAGAGGAAAAAAATAATTCTGTAACTATAAATGAATAAAGAAAACATAAACTGAAACAACTGTTTTTGTGGTTATAGTTTAATTGTATTCTCAGTTATGAATTGAACAATATAAACTAAAACATATTAAAGAAATAGAGCATCAAAGCGACGCGACAAACGAAATTAAAAAAAATACAGTTATTTTTATTTACGCAAAATGTGATGCTATCCAAAATTTCTGGGGAGAACACTGATTAAATGACTGCCGAAAGCAATAAAAAATATGAAAATAAACAATGTTTGACAAGAGATTTGGAATGAATATGGCGTTTTTAATGCATTAAATGGATGAAACATAAACTAAAGCCAATTATGATCACTTTCTCAAGAAAGACCAAAACTTATTTAGCTCATAATCAAACTTTTCACTTGCGATTTACAAAATGTGATAGGAAGAGAAAGAAAGTAATACTACTGTAATATTTTACAGACCACATGGTGTTAATCATGTCACAAGTGACAGCTTGGGGTATTCCTATCCAAACAGTTATCTCCCAAAGGGCAATTAACACCTATTTGATCACTCTTAAGGTAGATAGGGTGTCTTCCTCCATCTTGGATTTTGAAATACTAGAAAACAAGGTCTAGATCTTTGATGAAATGTGCAAATTTTTATAGTAGTAGGTAATTCATGTGTAAGAATTTTCATTATAATATAGAAAATGCCATGTTTGATCATATTTATGATTGTATTTTACAAAAATAAGAATTCTTTTGTTTGATTCATTTTTTTCCAACTTTCTCAAATAAGGGGAGGCAACTCAAATGCAAGGGCAGATAATTCAGATAGTGTTACTTTTACAATAGAATGTGTTAGGAATTTACCCATTTTTACATGTAGCAAGAAAACGAGTCCGGTGACCCCATTTTTTCTTTTTCTTATCTGAAAGCATAATATTGGAGCTATCTTCTCATATTTTATCTCAAAAATCTATGGTGTGGTTTGCGTTTTATGGCGGAAAAATGGGTTTTCCATGCATTATCCTGACAATTTTGCACAACCTGTAGTGTGAAAATTAGTCCGGTGACCCATTCTTTTTATTAATGTTTTTAAACAAGCAGGATATGAACTACATTTTGGCAAATTATTAAAAGATTCTATGGATTATAATTTAGACACCCCATCTACCTTAATTGTTTATTGTCCAACTTGAAGGAATATTTTTATGATCATAAGCGGTAATTAGATGAAACTTCAAAATTTAGGACATGGCTTTGCCATTTAGAAACGAGAAAAATGGCTTTGCCATTTAGAAACGAGAAAAATGACATTCTCAAAATGATTATAGCGTTGTGGAAATTATTATAGCGTCGTGGGAAGAAAATATAGCGTCGCGGTACCGCGACGCTAAAACGGCCTGGGGAGAACACTGTGACATGTATGTAATACTACCAGAATTTGGGCACACATAAGTCCACATGCGCTACTGCCTTTAAGTGAACATAGGAAAAAAATACCCTATGCAGGTTGTAATTGACTGCTCTATAGGCTAACATGCAAAACAGCTGATCTTTGAAAATAAAAAAATAAAAAATGCTACATAGAAAAATAAATTCATGTTCATATCATGTATGTACTTATGTGAAATGTTAAATTGAAATTTAATCAAAAGAAAAGTGGGTCATGCCACGAAGAATAAAAAGTAACGTAACTCTGAAGTCCAAACTATTTTTTTCTACTATCTGTTTGCTGTTTTTACTAGGCCACACCACTTCCAGTAAACATGATATACTTACACTTTCCTGGATTGATATCCCAAAAAAGATGCAAGATTTTATTTAGATTTATATATATGTTTCAATTCAGCATAAACTTTTAATCAAACAGAAAAAATTAGTCCAGAAAAAAAATCAGAAAAAAATGGACTATTTTGTTTCCCTCCATTTTATGACATGCACTGGAAACTGGAGTAGTAATACAAGACTGGTAGTACCAGGTACCTTAAGGTTTTATTAGAACATAATTACTGGAGTGCAATTTTATAAAAGCTATTATTTTATTGGTTTAAATTTTTATTGATTTGATATACGTTTTCTTAAATACTTTTCAGGCCTCCACATTTCAAATTGCCGTCCTTTTACAGTTTAATTTAGAAAATAGTTTAACAGTTCAACAATTACTGGATAGTACACAAATCAAATTGGTAAGTATATGTGCAATACTTGGATATAGATAGAACAGAATTGATATCAAAATGAATTGAAACTGCAACCAAACAAAAAGTAATTATGAAATAAGAATGTCACTATTTTCTTTTTACTCTGTGCAGATCTATAAATATTGCTCAGTATTAAGGTTCTTTTGTATTAATGTTGTATTGCATGTCCCACAGATATTCCATATTCTTTATTTATGAATATTTCTGTTTTGATGTATATTTGAATCTTTCTAGATACCAGACAATTTAAATCACTTATTTTGAATTAAGAGAATACCACTTCAAGTTTCAGATACTGTTCAATTCTAAGACTGAAATGTACTGTAACTTTTACATTCATAGCTTGATTTAATATTAGTATATGTTCTGTTTTAGGATATGTTACAGCAAGTTCTCCAGATATTGTTCAATTCTAAGGCTGAAATGTACTGTTACTTTTACACTCATAGCTTGATATAATATTAGTATATGTTTTGTTTTAGGATATGTTACAGCAAGTTCTCCAGATACTGCTCAAATCTAAGTTACTAGTTACAGACGATGATGAAAATGAACTTGTCCCTATGTCACAACTGTCTCTTTTCTTTGGATACAAAAAGTAAGTCTTGACAAACAAATAAAACTCACAAAATGATCAACCTTTGTTTTTAAATTTTTACTCAATATTCTTTATGTCTCATTCTTAGCGTTAGCAAAATTTATGGTGATTATCTCAAGCTTCCATCACTTAATCTTTTAAAAATTTCAGTATGTACTTTCTGAACTGCAATTAGGATGTTATGTTTAGTTTTTCTTGACTGTTAGTCATTATGGATTAACAGGATGAACAAATCTTGAGTTAACTATTTATGTCACATCTAGGGGCATTATGTTTATTCGATCTGTGTGTCCGTTTGGTTAGTCTTAACTCTTTACTAACAGTCATTTTGGAGTTACAGGATGAACAAATCTTGAGTTAACTATTTATGTCACATCTAGGGGCATTATGTTTATTCGATCTGTGTGTCCGTTTGGTTAGTCTTAACTCTTTACTAACAGTCATTTTGGAGTTACAGGATGAACAAATCTTGAGTTAACTATTTATGTCACATCTAGGGGTATTATGTTTATTTGATCTGTGTGTCCCTTTGGTTAGTCTTGACTCTTTACTAACAGTCATTTTGGAGTTACAGGATGAACTAATCGTGAGTTTACTTTTTTTGTTGATAAAATTTGATCTTGATATAATGTCCAAAGAAAATGTTTTTATCTATCTGTATGATAAGGAAGACATAAGCTACAGTAGTCTTGTGACATATTTGTATAGATTTTTTTTTTAAATCTGGTATATGAGAATCTGTGATCTTTGTTCAAAACGGTGAATACCAGCATAGATGCTGTAATGATATGATATATTAATGAAGAAACAATAATTGGATATGATAATATATATTTTCAGTAAAAAGTTACGTGTAAATATAAACGTTCCAATGAAACAAGAGGTGAAAATAGAACAGGAAGCTACACACAAACACATTGAAGAAGATCGAAAACTTCTAATTCAGGTACATATATATAATGAAATAGAATATACCTAAAATGGGAGCATGTTATTTAGGAGATAACTGTATTGTATTTTAAGCTCCGACGGCATTAATTAGGGATTTGATGGTTACAAATTAAGTTTACTGGCGATGCGTTAGCGGAGATAGTAAACGGGTATTTGCGACCATCAAATCCCAAATTGATGCCGTCGGAGCTTAAAATACAATATTGTTATCTCCATTCTAATGAAACTGACAGAAAAAAACATTAAAACATGAATTTAAAATCTGTCATATGCCGTCTGGGCTTGTGCGTATGTCCCATAGCATCAATTGTAAATTGATGCTATGTAAGAATGTGACGTTATCCAATCAAAATAAAGGTTACACACGTTGTTGCATTAGAATAAACTGTGGCATATAAGTGGAAGGCACACTGATTGTAGGACATCAGGCTTATTCTCCTTTCAACTTATTATTTTGCCATCCAATTTTTCCCTAGAAAAAACATAAAATGAAAAATGAAAAAAATATTTCTAATATAGGTATTTTTTTTTGGAAACTCCATTGCAAACTTGCAACTGTATAAACAGCAAATCTTCTACCATATAGTGAGTGCTCCTCCTTCAAAATAAAAGTTAATTTATCCTAACGCTAAATTGTAAACATTTACTTATGATGAGTAATCTTCTACTGAAAATAATAGTTATATTATCCTAACAATAAAAGTGTTATACAACATAGTGTTGAAAATACTGTTAAAGCTTTACATGATAGAATATGAAACACTCCTTCACAAATTACAGTTGAGTAGGACGTCTATGTACAATAGTGATGCTGTGGGCTCAATGGTTTCACTTGATAAATATACAAACCTGCAATACAAGACATTATTATTAACATCAAAACTCTACAGGATGAAAAAAAAACAACATTTAACAAATTGTGTGCGTCCAAAGTGCTTTTCAGAATTTCCTTCAATTAGCAATGCTCAAGGCCTTAGTATTTGAATGCCAAGGATGAATAAGAACCAAATCAGTTGAAGAGCTTTTCAACAAAAAGGACCTTTAAAAAAATCTAAATTTGAACTTGAGTAAATCTAACTTCTATAAGTTTTGATTAAAATGCTTTATGTAAAATCAATGGAGAAAAATAATAAAATATTGATGTATTCATTTCTTGTATGTTTTTAGGCAGCCATAGTACGTATAATGAAAATGAGAAAGACATCAAAACATCAACAACTTTTAGGAGAAGTTTTGAACCAGCTATCATCTAGATTTAAACCAAGAGTTCCTGTGATTAAGGTACTTCATTTTTTTTTTAAAGTTTTGTGTGAGATTTTTGGCCAAGCAGTACATGGGGTAGCAGTACATGGGGTACAAGTTTTTGTAGCAAAGAATTCTATGAGTCAACAAGATGTATGTAAAACTCAATGTGTAAAAATTAAACAATTATAAGTAGGGCCTTTAACATGGAGACTTTGCTTGGCGCACACTGAACACCAAACTATAAAGGGCCCCAAATTAACAAGTATTAAACAATTCAAAGATTTGTAAGGGTTCCACGGAACCCAGTGTCTCGCCTACTTTAGCTGTTAATCGCAGACTCAACAAAAATGAGGAAAAACATCAATAAGATTGCAAGAAGTTTGGTAAAAATCCAGGATAGTTTATGAGTCTAATAAATGTTTTATAAAAAGTCCATTTATAAGTAAAATACCGAAAAAGTGGAATTTTTTTTTTCAAAATTTACTTCTGAATAATATCTTATGATACAAAGCAATCTTTTGTCCAAGTTTGGTAGAAATCCAGGATAGTTTAAGAACATTATAAAAAATTTAAAAACTTAAACCAAAGAGTTAATGTTTTGTTTCTGGCAAAAAAACTAAGTCCATTTATAAGTGAAATACGGAAAAGTGGAAATTAATTTTCACAAAATTTTCTTCTTGATACTATCTTATGATCATAAACAAGCTTCTGTCCAATTTTGGTAGAAATCCAGTATAGTTTATGAAAGTTATTAAAATTTCAAAAACTAACCACAGAGTGAATATTTGTAGACACTGTCGACGATGCCGACGACGGAATGTAGGATTGTGTAGTCTCACTTTTTCAACAAAAAGGAAAACAAACAAACAAATCTATATAAAACATGAGAAAAACTTATGAGCCACATCAACAAACCACAACCACTAAACAACAGGTTCCTGTTAAAAAGTCTGATGTAATGATCACATATATTGTCAAGACAACCACTTGATTAATAAACTAGAGGGTCCAAGGACCCTGTGTCGCTCACCTGATATTTTTATTTACAATTGTTGCATGATAAACGCAACTGTTGTACTGTCGTTTAGATACTAAAAAGTGCATTTGAAACCTATGTTTTATTTCAGCCATGTGGGCAGGCACGGTCATCATACACAGTGGTCCCTGGATATCCTAGTGGTGATTTAAACCAAGTTTGTTTAAATTCAACAGTTGTTTCAGGGGAGAATTTTTGTAAAATTTATCTAACAAGAAATGCAAAGTAATGAGAAAGTTGTGAAGTAGTTTTGTTGTTGCGCAACCCCCCCCCCCCACTTTGCCAAAAAAACCAAAAAGGTAATAAAAAATTATCATATAAGGGCAATCTATCCTATTAATGATTTCTGCAAAATTCAGTTGATTGTGCAAGGGTTGTATAGCCAGCTGAGGTCGTTAAAAACTCTCTTTCTTTTGTTGTTGCAGATAGATCTTGACCTGATAAGCAATTTTATTTCTTATGCAGCAAAAATACTGCAATCTGATTGGTTAATTACCCCGGTGTAAATAACACCCCACCCTGGTTCACCCCGGGATAAATAAAATTTTGCCAAAAATTTCGGAATTTTTTATTTTTTTTTGCCAAGAAAAAAAATTTTTTTAAAATAAAAAAAAAAAAAAAAAAAAAAAATTTTAAATAAAAAATATTTAAAAAAAATTTTTTTCCGGAAAACTCAAAGAACACAAAATTTTTCTGATTTTTTCCAAAAATTAAGTAAAAAGTATTTTACAATGCGCAGCAACATAGACATTGAAAAAAACGTTACACTGTAAATTTTTCATTACCATTTTTTCAATTTTACATCCTGGTTTCAAAATGAGTTAAGGAAATGTTCATAAGAAATAAATTCGTTATCTTGGTGTAATCAGGGGTGTACAGAATTTTACACCGTTGTTGAAAATTCATACACCCATTCGGCTGCGCCTCAGGGTGTATGAATTTTCAACAACGGTGTAAAATTCTGTACACCCCTGATTACACCAAGATAACTAATATTACCACATGTCAGATTTGCTCTAAATGTTTTAGTTTTTGAGTGATAAGCCAAAAACTGCATTTTACCCCTATGTTCTATTTTTAGCCATGGCGGCCATCTTGATTGGTTGGCCGGGTCACCGGACACAATTTTTAAACTAGATACCCCAATGATGATTGTGGCCAAGTTTGGTTTAATTTGGTCCAGTAGTTTCAGAGGAGAAGATTTTGTAAAAGATAACTAAGATTTACGAAAAATGGTTAAAAATTGACTATAAAGGGCAATAACTCCTAAAGGGGTCAACAGACCATTTTGGTCATGTTGACTTATTTGTAGATCTTACTTAGCTGAACATTTTTGCTGTTTACAGTTTATCTCTATCTATAATAATATTCAAGATAATAACCAAAAACAGCAAAATTTCCTTAAAATTACCAATCAGGGGCAGCAACCTATCAACGAGTTGTCCAATTCATCTTAAAATTTCAGGGCAGATAGATCTTGACCTGATAAACAATTTTACTACATGTCAGATTTGCTCTAAATGCTTCGGTTTTTGAGTGATAAGCCAAAAACTGCGTTTTACCCCTATGTTCTATTTTTAGCCATGGCGGCCATCTTGGTTGGTTGGCCGGATCACCAAACACAATTTTTAAACTAGATACCCCAATGATGATTGTGGCCAAGTTTGGTTTAATTTGGTCCAGTAGTTTCAGAGGAGAAGATTTTTGTAAAAGATAATTAAGATTTACGAAAAATGGTTAAAAATTGACTATAAAGGGCAATAACTTCTAAAGGGGTCAACAGACCATTTTGGTCATGTTGACTTATTTGTAGATCTTACTTTGTTGAACATTTTTGCTGTTCACAGTTTATCTCTATCTATAATAATATTCAAGATAATAACCAAAAACAGTAAAATTTTCTCAAAATTACCAATTCAGGGGCAGCAACCTATCAACAGGTTGTCCGATTCATCTGAAAATTTCAGGGCAGATAGATCTTGACCTGATAAACAATTTTACCCCATGTCAGATTTGCTCTAAATGCTTTGGTTTTTGAGTTATAAGCCAAAAACTGCATTTTACCCCTATGTTCTATTTTTAGCCATGGCGGCCATCTTGGTTGGTTGGGCGGGTCACCGGACACAATTTTTAAATAAGATACCCCAATAATGATTGTGGCCAAGTTTGGTTTAATTTGGTCCAGTAGTTTCAGAGGAGAAGATTTTTGTAAAAGTTAACGACGGACGACGACGACGGACGACGGACGCCGGACGCCAAGTGATGAGAAAAGCTCACTTTGCCCTTCGGGCCAGGTGAGCTAATAAAAATGAGAAGGGATGGGAAATCATATTAACTTCACTGAACTGTTTACAAAACTTTTAGAATAATATTTTGTTTATTTTTCTCTTTCAGAAATGTATAGACATTTTGATAGAGAAGGAATATCTAGAACGTGTTGAAGGACAGAAGGATACATACAGTTACTTAGCATAAATTTAAACTCACTGCTGTTTTGTAAATTCACCTTAAAATGTCTGCCAATGACAAGGGAGTGAATTCATCAAAGTATGAAAGGGAGATAACTGAATTTTGTTTTTGTTTTGATAAGAGGAATTGAGGAAATGATGAATTTGCAGAATGTTTGTCAGTTGTGAATGCAGACAAGATTTCTACTAGAGTTCAACAGTTTAGTTTGTTACGCCCTCAGATACAATTACTTTTTGCTGGACTGTTAGTTTTTTCTCTCTATTTTATTGAACGTTCTTGAATTAGATATTGAACATACTTTGTACTAAACTGTCATGTTTGTGCCAACGATGTATAACTCTTTCCCGTTGTATATCTTTTACCTATATATTCTATACTAGGGCTATATAAGTGAAATAACAAACTTACAAAAGGTGTGTAATACTAATAGGATAAAATAACAAAGATATTCTAGTGAAAAAACTGGCATTAGATTCCTGGTAAGGCAAAATCAAGTCAATGAACTGTTATTTATTTACATTGAAAAAATTGATGTCATCCAATTGTCCTATAAATAGCTGCTGCATTGCTATTTTTCTGTCAGATATTTTGTTCTTTTAAAATATTAAAAAAGATTATTTTTTTGTTTAGCAATTACAGATTTCCATGTTAAAAGGAGTGTTTTTCCAGTTTTCATCACATCATTTAAAATGTCCAACAGTTATACCTTTGAGACGACTGCTTGGGTTTCTGTTTACAAGTTTTCGCTGTCAAATATCATACATTTTATGTACCAGATACCAAAACAGAAACTTTCATCAATCAGTTCAGAATTTTGGATTTATTTTTCAAATTTGAAGGTTTCACTTGGATGCAATTTCATTATTAATTAAGAAAAAAACCTGATTAAAAAGATTTGGGGATGTGGGAGTTTTACTTTTCTTTAGTCCTAATTATTTTTTTGTATATTTTGTTTACCACATCAAAACAGCATTTTGTATTAATTTTGCTGTTTATCCTAAGTTGTGCAATGTACATTTTTAATTTGTTTTATTTATTTATGGTTTTTATATCTTTAAGATGGTAGTGCAAGCAGTTTGTACACATATACTGCTTGTATAACACTGAAGAAAAACCAAAAAGTGCTTGTTGTGTGCTTAATTAGTTTGCTTTTTCAACAAATGAAGAGCTTAGATTGCTCCTCTGATTTGAAACATAAGATTTTCAAATTAAACATTAACTGCATTATATAAACTTGATTCCGTAAGTGTTTGACTTGTAAAAATTCATCATTTCACCTTTTTTTCTTTCATTTTAGGATAACATAAGAATTAGCCAAATTAAGTTGTGTGTATGTCGATGAAAGTGTATGTACTGCATTTTTGCAGTTGAGAAAAAGAATAGTATTTGAGTGTAACTGTGATGTCATTTCTGTTTTTAAGAATCCTTTTTTTGTTATGCAAAAAGTTTATGATCTAAATATATATATTACTACTATTAAATTTAACAATACCTCAGATATGACTAAATGTTAATTTGTGTGTTAAAAAACAACCCATATTTACTTTTAGTTTGTGGTAATCAAAACCAATTTTCAAAATTAAATAGTTATATTTGAATTCCTAAAACATCTTTGGATTATAGAACATATCAAATTTTTTAAAATTAATAAAGTTTAACTTAACTGTACAATTTTTTATGTGTTTATGTTAATTAAATTACAAATACCAGATTTCAATATGATTGCAAAACTTCAGGTTCTTTTATTGTACCATCATATCGTCCATTTGATTAAATCATTTCGTGGAGTAATGTGTTCTCATTGATCAGTACTGGAAATGAAAGTAAACTAAGATTTAAACCAAACCCTTTATAGAAAATAAAAAATAATGTATTCTTTTCAATACAGAATAGATGTTTTCACTAAATTAGAAAAAACAAATTTCAACAGAACAACATCCCATACCATTTTCTTGATATTGAGAGTCAGAAAGGACCCATTTCAAAATTTAAACAAATCCAATAAACGCTGCATAGGTTCTCTGTTTTGAAAAGTTCTTTAGATCAACTTTGATATCAGTAGTATAACCATGTCAGAGTCTTAGCTCTGCTTTGTTGATCCATACATAGTGTTGTCATATCATGCTGTGCTAGACACAGCTCAACATTTAGTATTTTCAAATTACTGTTATGACTTTTTTTCGTTGTAGAATAAGTTGAAAATCTATTTTACAATGTACATATATTTAATTGCCAAATATTACAGTGTTGCCCAATCGCTAGGCAATTCTATCTTGTTTCAGACAAATATTACAGTGTTGCCCAATCGCTAGGCAATTCTATCTTGTTTCAGACAATTGTTTTTGTTTGTTGAATATTCTCAAATTTTATATTCTCATTGAGTATTCTGTGTTTTTAAAAAATTATCTTCAAATACTTTTGTCTTTCATATCATGTTCCTGTTTTCATGGAATTTAGAAAAGAAAAATAAATACTACAGCTGTTGATATCGAACATGATGTTATTTGTTTTAACAACATATTGGTTTTTTATTATAGATAGTGTTGTAATTGACTTTTTTTGTTCTTCGAAACTTACCTTCATGGTCCCATAGCCTCTTTGCCTCAATGTCAGAAGTCTTGATATCCTGGACAAGGTAAAACCAAAGCTGTTTTTCCATCAAGCACCAAACATTAAGATGTAAGAATTAAAAAACTGATAAGACTCATCAGTCAGAAAAATTGTGTGTGAGGTAGATGATATGATAATATTTATAAAAAAAAAAGTTATTCTAAATTCAACATTTTTTTTCAAGGTATATTTGATAAATTTCTTTTTTTTTGTTTGTTGATTTTCAGTTGTTTTACCTGAACTTTCAAGAGCAAAAACTATACATTTAAATGAGAACTAAAAGATCCCATTTCAAGGAATACCGATAATGTTTGGTTCATCATAACATAAGACTAAAGACTTTTGGGCCCCTTTCATACATATTCTCAGTTCTGTTGACATTTTAAGTTTCCAACCTATTATATTCCTTGTTGATATATACTCATTCTGAATATGCATAAAATAATTTCCATTGGATTTACAGCAAACAAGAATCAATCAACCATCCTTGCCCCACATGCTCATAAAATAAGGTTATACTATCCCCCCTGCAAAATAAAGTGAAATGCAACACTATATATATTTTACACACAATAATATTTAAAATAGATTGATAGTTACATACCTAGTTTACTTTGACAATAATTTCTTTTCCCTTGTTTAGAAATGTAACAGATTACAGCTGTGCTGTATGAACCACACTAGTTTGGTCACAAATATTTTCATGGTTAATTCAGACTGGCTGTACAAAATAAAAGCAATTACCAAGAATCTCTTGCACCAATAATTGATATAATTTATTAATCTGTTCTTTTTCATCTGAATAAAAAAAATGACATATTGCTGATTTCATTCTTCTTATTTTGTCTTGCCTGCCACGAACATCACATAATGCGGTACATAATGGTAACCCACTGGCAGCTGTGAAACTATTTGTGTAAAGCTTTATACATGTATTTCAGAAGACCATGATGCTTCATAATATTTTACAAAGTTTTTGTTTGTTATATGTCCTTTGTCCTTGACCTCATTTTTGTCTCGCTTGACAGAGTCAAAAAGCAAGACATAGGTATGCTGTTTCTGGCAGCACCGCGTCAACAATGTATTAGTTTATGATTAGGTCTAGTTAGTGGTGAACCACAAGTTGTAGGTCAAATATATTTGGTGTAGTTTGTGATAAGGTCAGTGCAATGGGAACCATTAGTGGTAGGCCAATGTTAATTGTTATTCAGTTGTAATAAGCATGAGCAAATCTCATTTCAATGGATAATGTTTGACCCTGTCCCCTCAGTCATGGTCTATCGACTTTGAAACTTGCTTAGTTTACATGTATTAGTTTGTGATTAGATCAGTTTAAGATCAACTGCTTATATTAAGTCAATGATATTTGGTATGCTAATTAATTGGCATTTGTAAGTATTGTTTCCATGGAGATTTTATACGTCAACCCCTTCTTCATGGTTCATTGACTTTATCATAGTTCTGTTTACAAGTTAATTAGTATGCAGTTGTATTAGCATTGAAACATCTCATTTACATGGAGATGGTTTAGCCATATACCTCAGTCATGGTTCATTGACTTTGAATATTAGCCTAACTTGTTAAGTATTGCCAATTTAATTTCAACATTTGCATTATCAAAATTACATATCTCTGTGATAACAGTTAATCATTGTGAAGCGACTGCTTTCCTGTGAGATAATCATTTATATTTGGAAATGGAATAACCATGTTTGGTAAATGGCTTTAATGGGATCCTTGCAAGGTCTATGTGACGTCCATCAGACAGGGTTTCATGGATCAGTGACCAAGTTTAAGGTTTTGTGGCGAAGTCCATGTTTTAGATAGTTTAAGCAATAGATCAACTATATTAGGTGTATAGATGTACATTTCCAACTTGCATGTTTCCTCTTGACCATGACCTCATTTTCATGGTTCATTGTTCAAGTTTTTGTGGCTTGGTCTGTTTCCTAGATACTATAAGCAATGGTGGATTTATATTTGGTGTATGGATTGATTGTGAAAAAGATATATTTTCAATGGTTGAACAATTCAGGCTCTTAAGAAACCTCTTGTTCAGACATGGAAAATGAAAGCAAATGCATAGAAAAATGTTGTTAGTTAATTTTTGGTCTCATGTTTTTGGCAAAATCTGAAACAATTTGATGGTTTTGTTCCATACTATCTTTCTTCTTGCAATAAAGACAAGTCAACAACCTCACTTGGGGAGAAAATTTGAAGCAATATGAATATTTTTATGCAACACTCCATAGCGAAGTGGTCCTGAAGTTTTACCCTCATTAGTCTTTACATCCTATATGGTTTCCATTCTCTTACTTTTGTTTGCCTCAACGAAATGTTAGGAAACTTATTCACAATGCATATTACCTCGAATCACAGATAAATTTTGAATTTTTGTTGGCATCACTTATACCTTTCTAGAGTTATGTCCCTTTACAAATGGAAAACCTTTCTGAATTTTTCGTTTCAATTCTCATACTTTTGTTTGCCTCAACCAAATGTTGTAAATCTTGTAAACGATGCTCAAACTTCTTATTACCACAAAACTAAGATAAAGTTTGAATTTGGCTTGCTTCACTTTTACATTTTACGATGTCCCTTTAAAACTTATATGCAAGTGAAGGCATCATCTGTGTCCCAATGACATGTTCCCCATTTATTTGGATATCCACAGAAATCTTTGAGAGTTTACCAATGATTTAGTGCACCAAGGTAAATTTCTAGTATATACACTTCTTGGTTTGGAAATAAATTGCTGATGAGTCACTGTGACTTTTTATTTGCAAGCACTGTTGTAGGGTGGTTATTTTGTAATTTTAGTATTCCAGTAATATTTGAATTAAAAATGGACAATGTTAGATTCTACGAATGATTGAAAATTCAGCGAAAAAAATTATTTGGCAAATTAGAACCTAGAAGATTCTGGGTGGTCATCTTTGAAAGTATGCCCCATGACTCTACATGGCAACCAAGAGGGCCACCCCTTAACATAAAACTGAAATACATGAAGGGTTTTGATTAAACTTGAAAGGACAAGAACTATTGAGTTGTATTATCATTTGTAAAATTTTCCACCTGTTTCAGTTAGAAGTTTGTCTATCATGTGTAAATTCAAAATTCAGTTTGGTCTACTGTAAACCAGGTAACTGGTTAGTGATTACAGGCACCTGGGAGCCTCTGTTTTTGGACAAATTGTGTGAAATTTGCCAAAAAATATTGAAGCAGTAGGTTGAAAAAAATATTCAAAGTCCTAGTGTTAGCTTTCTTATCATTTGATGTAAGAGGGTAGTTTGTAGCAATGGCAATCAAAGCACATTCTGGTTCTCATATTGAAATTTCTTACTGGTACTCGTCTACGAAGTTAAGCAAGCAACATTCAATCAATATTAGTTTTCTGATTTCCTCGGTGTAATAAATAAGATTGATGCAACTGTCAATTTCTGAAATAAATTAATAAAAATCTGCTTTGGATTGACATCGAATGCATTTGGTGTTTATCATAACATCCATGGAGCAACGGGGCCAAGAAACATGTTTAAACGTTATTTTTACTGTTTGCACTGTGACCGTCTAAAAATAGAAATCTATGTATCCTTAAGGATACATTCGGCATCTACACCAGTGTGCCAAAAGGATACATTCTGCATGCGCGCTGGTGTGCCAAAAGGATGCATTCGGCATGAAAGGGTTAAAGATAAGGAAATGTGGTATGATTGTCCAAGACAAATTTATATGTAGAAGGGTTTGTACAGGGCTTATCAATTTAATTCCAAGTGAAGAATTTAAAAGAAGCCATTACAGTGTCACTTATACAACCAAGTTAGCAACCAATATGGCAAATGACCACACCATTTTTTTAGTCAAAAAATTTAGCCAGTCAATAATACTATGGTTTTGTGTGATGGTCATAAAAGTTGCCCAATTTATACAAAATGCCCTTTCACAATGGTAAGACTATTGCAACATTTATTTTGAATCAATCAACACTATTTTTCTGCAACTTCACCCTTCTCAAGATTGAATTAAGAATCACTCAAGATTCAGTATTGACAATGATCCCATACTGTAAATTCAGAAATTTTTGTGAGATTTTTATTTTCCAAGTAATGTGACAGAGTATCGCAATAATAAGATCTTGCATTTTGGATATGGTATAGATATATCTGTAAACAGCTTAACAGAATTCACAATATTTGCTGAAATTACAGTATTCAGGTAATATCTGAGTTTAATGTACAGGTAAATTAAATGAGGTAATACACGTCAGGGCCATAAATCAGTGCATTACCAAATCAATGTACTATTGGTTTGACCCAACGAACTCATCAACTATGTAAAAATGTCAAAAAGAAAGGAGACAAAGTCGGTCAACCAATGCTAATACAACACACCAAATAAAATGGACTGCCTATTGTTGTTAAGGGCATACGATACAGTTACAGGGGAGATAATGACGTTGCTAACGTAAAATGTTATTTTCGCGACGTCAAACTATGACATATCGGGAAAAGATGCATTTTTCGACTGATTTTTATCATTCAAACTGATTTAATTTGAAAACGAGTGCATGGACCCCTATTTTTTAAAACGGCAATTTGTTTCATTTTGCAAGGAGATTATGTGACCCAAATTTTATAAAACTGTAAATAGAGGAATTTTTTTAATTTTGCTAAACATGCAGCAAAAAATGACGTTTGTTCCTCTATTCATGAACATTTGATAAATATGAGTTATTTCTGAATAAAAATTGCATAATTTTTAATGATACTTATAAAATACAGAAATTACCGATTCTTTAACAAAAAAACATTTGTGTTTTATCTTTTAAAACAAAAAAGTTATGTCTTTCTTTTCAAAAAGAAAATACGGACACAAATCTGAATTTTGAGCAAATATACAAAATTTCGACCTCATTTTACTCAAAAAGAAGCACATGAAGGTATATTTTTTATTACTTATTTGATATAATCAGGTAAAAAATAGCCTACACGTATATGCAAATTTTCATCAACTTGTAAATACAGGTTCAAAACTGTATCGTAAGCCCTTAATTTCTGTGTCATTTTGTCTCATTTGCAATCACCCACATCTTCTTTTTTATATGACTGTCAAAATATGTATTATGTATCAATTTATGATTTTATTTTAAAATGTAGAATATAATTTTTCATAGATTTCATGGTTAAAGATGAATAAAATTGAGAATAGAAATGGGGAATATGTCAAAGAGACAACAACCCAACCAAAGAGCAGACAAGTCGAAAGGCCACCAATGCATCAACGTAGAGAGAAAATCCTGTATCCAGAGGTGGTCCTCTGCTAGCCTCTAAATGATTTTAAATTTACAATTTTTCTAAAGGCTTATAGATGATAATTCATATTAATCCATGAATCAAATATCTTACAAATATGATTTAGTAACAACTACAGAAATAAATGAATCCACATTATGTCTGGTCTACTCTGACTTTTGTTGCCAGTGGAATAACAATCTTGAGGGATAATAAGTCATGTACAAAAAAATGTAGTAAGATCTGTTCAGTACATTTATTTTAATTACAACATATAACATAATAACTCATTTTAAACAGTTGTGACAAAAATCTGTTGTATTTACGTCTTAATAAATCCACAATAACAAAATATAAATAAAATGACTCTTAATATGAACAGATTGTTTGTCACATTGAATTTTAAATGAGTGTGTTGAAGTCAGTTTTTTTTTTGCTGTGGTAAATAGTATAATCATAGGCATTATTTGCATTCATACTCCTTCCTTATATGATCTGTCATTTACGATTTGCATTCCTTCAAATACAAAAAATTGAAAAATTTTGTCAGCCAAATTCTTTGCTAAAGTTGAATGTTTGTACTTTTTGTCCAAATTCAAAGTAAAAATGATGAAATGATGAGGTGGAATCTGTTTGCTAATACTGTCAATCAATTATGAGCCTCTGAAAAAATGAAAAAAAATCAATTAGTTAAAATAACATACCAGTAACTTGTAAAAAATGTTGTACATGTGTACCCTTTTAAATTTGTTAAAGGTTATCCATTAAATTACATAAACTGTTATCACAGAGATATGTCTCCCCTTTTTGTAATTTTGATTTTAATATTGAAATCCATATAGCAATACTCTAACATCTTACACAAGTTATGCAAATATTCAAAGTTAATGAACCATGACCGAGTTATAAGGCTAAACAGTATCCATGTAAATGAAATGTGCCAATGCTAATACAACTGCATACCAAATACCATTGACTTATTATAAGTCGTTCCCAAATCTAAATACAAACATCAACTTGTAAACTATGTAAAAGTTTCAAGGTCAATGAACCATGAAGAGGTGGTGGGGCTATATAATCACCATGGAAACAATACTTGCAAATGCCAAAAAATTTGCATACCATATATCATTGACTTTACATAAGCAGTTCATCTTAAACTGATCTAATCACAAACTAAGGTAGCAATACACAGTTAGAAGTTTAGTTTCCCATTATGGCTGGCACCTTTTAAATATGAAAGTTTTTTTCAGGTCCATAAATCATTGTAGTGTTTATCAACAAAGATTTTGCGCTCGTTTATGGAAAAAACAAGCAGAAATGCATATGATTTTTTTTAACCACTTGATAGATATAAACATATGATTTCAGGAAAGGTATCACCGTAATTGATTGAAATTTTCCTTTGGACCAAATTTTGGAGACTTTTGTGACATGTTCACCCCCTTTTTTGCTATATTTTGTATCAAAGAAATGCAGATTGTTGCCATGGTTACACCCAAAAGGGATAATTTTTGACCATTTTGACCATTAGAAATCAAATCTATGGAAGATTCTCTTTCTATAAATATATTTGTTAGAAAGCAGGGTAAAGATGGTGTTTAAAAATTGTGAGTGTCAATTTTAAGTTTTTTTCCTAACTGTGTATTGCTACCTAATACATGTAAACTAACATTAGTTTCAAGGGCATTAGACTGTGACTGAGGGGCAAGGCCAAATATTCTCCATGGAAATGAGATGTGCCAAAGCTTATACAACTGAATACAAATTAACATTGGCCTACCACTAATGATTCCCCTTGAGCTGACCTAATCACAAACTAATACACGATAACTTTAAAGAAAATTCAAAGTCAATATACCATGACTAAGGGGCAGAGCCAAATTATCTCCATGGAAATGAGATATGCCAATGCTTATACAACTCCCTACCAAGTATCATTGACCTAACACTTGTGGTTCCCAATAAACTGACCTAATCACAAACTAATACAGGTATAACAAGTAAAAAGTTTCGAAATCAATAGACCATGACTGAGGGGGCAGTGCCAAAGAATCTCCATGGAAATGAGATGTGCCAATGCTTATACAACAGCATACCAAATATGATTGACCAACAACTTGTCGTCCATCATAAACTAGACCTAATCACACACTAATACATTGTTGACGTCATCGCCCTCGTCAGAAACAGCAACCCTATGTCTCACTTTTTGACTCTGTCAAGGCGAGACAATTAGGCCAGGATTTTTTAATTTGTTGGTTTACGGATCCGCCAACCCGATTTTTCCGATTTCCAGAATAAAAATAAAATTGACTTTTCATGCTTTTTTATTCCCGCCGACCCTAACAAATGCATTATCCCTGAAAAATAATTAAATAATTTTTTTTTATGAAATGAAATGCATTAATCACTAACAAAATTGATAACACTTTCTGTTGTGAAAAAATAAAACTTCCAGTTTACGTTTCTAAAAATAGACAAATCAATTATAACTGACCTTGAAATGTCGTTTGCGCAAATAATATTGCGGAACGAAACTTGTGTTTAAAACCAATTACACAATAAGTTCGTTTCCCTTATTTGTCATCAGTCCGTAAGATGCATCACCTCATAGAATTAGACTTGTCCAAAAGTGGACAGGGTAAAGGCATCAAGTTGAAGTACTGAATATTAACAAATCATTTGGAATTTTCTTGTTTCATAGATAATAAAAAAATTATCGTCCATTTGGATAAAAAACGGGAATGCGAGACAACAGATTAACCCGATAATCTCGTTTTGCAGTGGATGAGTCTATTAGGTTTTTAACACGTGTGTTGAAACTTATTTTCGTACGACGTTTTTATATTTTTTTCTTTATCAGTTTTCGTGCTTGAATATCATTTTTCACCAAGTTTTCTGGAATTGATAAAGAGCTACGCGAATTTATTTTTCTTGTTTCTGAAATGACGATTTAATTTCGTCTTTGACCGTGCACCCCCCCTTTTTTTACTGTAAATTATTAGACAATGTCATGCGATGTTTATAACAGTTGAGCAATAATATTTCATCGAACTAAAATTTAAGAAATGATGATAAAATAGCATAACAAACATATTGTTAGAAAGGTGAAATATATATTGATTTTGCGTATTTTTCTGTCTTCAAAGATGATTTTTTTCTTTTTTTTTTCCCGACCGACCGACCCGACTTTTTCATGGGGAAAATCCGTAAACCATCAAATTAAAAAAACGTGGCCTTATAAAACTATGGAAAAAATTACCAATAATTCATACTTAATTGTTCACTCTAAAATCCTCAATACAATAATTTAATTCTTAAGGAAATAAGAGTTGCACTACCTTGTTCTTACAAGATGTAAAATTATCTTCATGAATATGTGTGAAACATGTACTACGCTACTTGATGTTAAACATACGTTTGTCATTTTACAAGATGATAACCAATTCTTATAATTTATGAAAGTACATGTTACTCTTATGCATTTTCCTATTACAAACTCTTTTTTATCTAACATTAACTCAAGCAATGACACAATTTTCTTCATATATTTATATCATCTCAAAATCATGTTTATTGAGCATTATATACATGATATACTTACATATTGATATATCCAATACATTGTACAACAAAAAATGAAATTATAAACAATCTTACAGAAAATTATGTAAATATAATATACAGGTAAAAGTATATCTTTTGTTAAACTTACACAATGATGTTGTTGATTGGGATGTGTATCAACTTAACAAAGAATCCGATGAACCCCATAATAGCAAAACCTATTGCTGTTGCCATGGCAATCTTCTGAAATTCTAAAAAGAAAGAAAAAAAATAATTCTGAATATATAATATTTAATGTATATAAATTATCTTTAAACTAAGGTATATTTTGTACTGTTTAGTTAATATAGAAAACTTGTGGTTTTCAGGTGTGGCTAAGCAGAATACTCAATTGTATTGAGTTGGTCTGTATCTATTGTATTTGCAATCACTCTCCTCTTACTGGATTTTTGACAGCCACATCTACCATGTCTTCTCTATCCTCTTTTCAAATACATTAATTTTAAAGTTTAATAAATAAATCACTCAGAGAACAAGAATGTTACGTATAGAACCTGAAATAAATATAGACATTTAACTAATAAAATTGAGAATTGAAATGGGGAATGCGCCAAAGAGACAACAACCCGACCATAGAAAAAAACAACAGCAGAAGGTCACCAACAGGTCTTCAATGTAGCGAGAAATTCCCGCACCCGGAGGCGTCCTTCAGCTGGCCCCTAAACAAATATATATTAGTTCAGTGATAATGAACGCCATACTAATTTCCAAATTGTAAACAAGAAATTAAAATTAAAATAATACAAGACTAACAAAGGCCATAGGCTCCTGAATTGGGACAGGTGCAAAAATGTGGCGGGGTTAAACATGTTTGTGAGATCTCAACCCTCCCCCTATACCTCTACTCATCCGTCCTCTAGCCAATGTAGAAAAGTAATTGCATAACAATACGCACATTAAAATTCAGTTCAAGAGAAGTCCAAGTCTGATGTCAGAAGATGTAACCAAAGAAAAAAAACAAAATGACAACAATACATAAATAACAACAGACTACTAGCAGTTAACTGACATGCCAGCTCCAGACTTCAATTTAACTGACTGAAAGATTATGATTTCATCATATGAACATCAGGCACAATCCTTCCCGTTAGGGGTTTAGTATCATACCATCATAACATATATGAGAAGAACATAACCCATGTCATGCCAACAACTGGTTTTTTAATAAATGTGTTTAGTTCAGATGCAAATACCCTATAAGTGAATCAATATTAACGCCAAAATATGCAATCTTTAATGACCTGACAACAGTATCGTAACTATTTCCCTTTTTAATAAGTCTATTCAAAAGTTTTGTTAGTTTTTGAGGTGAATACTGACACCTTTGTGCTTTATAACCATTTCAAACTCTATACATGCACCCACCTTTCCTATCTGGTTTTGTACATCTTTTAACTAATCTGATGGAATCTTTGGCAAATTGCTTGGCTGGGTCAACTAATTGCATAACCTGATCCATGTCTATTATAAAGAAAATAAGTATGCATCAAATCTTGGTATGATATATGCAAAAAGATGCTCAAATATCATTTTAAAATTTATTGTGAAAATGTAACACTAGGCCAAAATAAATAAATAGTGTGTTTCCGGTTTCCCGACCCTACCTCCGTTTCTGACGCCGACCCTAAACATTTTATTGACAAAAATAAAAAAATATCAAAAATCCGGATTTTTCGGTCTGTCCGGATCCGACTCTTCGTTTAGAAAACTACAGATCTTCAAAACATTTGATAGCAATGACCAATACAGATAAGTCAAGCGTTTCAAGAACCAAGATTTAAAATAAACAAGCATGGCTTTGAACAACTGTGCAGCATATTAGCTGTCAAATATGCAAAATGTAATCACATGGTTGCAAAATATTTAATAGTAAAATGAGTTCAATTTACTGTTAAAATCCACAGTAACTCGGTAAAAATCCTAGGATTTTTCAAAATACAGATATGGATAGTAAACTGCACACTGCAATAGTCGTGTCAGCGTCAAATACGTTAGTATTAGTAATACATAACAAATAGATAGGAAATACTAAAAATTGACGACAAGGGGCAGACAATGTGTAAAAAGAAATAGAAAGCTTTCTCCAGTAGGCAGACATGGTGTATGATTCATGTTCATTTATAAATGAATCTGCCCCTGCACCATGTCTACTTTTTATTCTTTTAAATTTTCTCAGGCTGGTCCCACAACAGTTTATAAGGAAAAGAAGAAGAAAGAGAAGGGAAAAAATGAGGCCCCTCATGGGGGGGGTCCTAGTAATCACATAATCACCATTTTTTTGCCAATATAATCACATAATCATTAAATATTTGCTTATCTTTAGTAATCAAATAATCATAAACTAAAAATACAGTCCTAGGTAATCAAATAATCATGAAATATTTGGCTTAATAATCAAATAATCATTAAAAAAACGGCCAAGTAATCACATAATCAAAAACCCCATGAGGGCCCTCAAAAATCATGTCCTATTAAAATATCTACAATTTTTTTCCATAAATTTAATAAGAAAGATTCTCACTTTTCTCAAAACCTAAATTTTAACAATATTGTCAGAACCCCACTCTGCAAGATTAAATTCTGTCAACAGGTCAAACATCAAAACACATCTGTTCATTAAATAAAGAGGGTGCAAGAGTACTACCCCTCGAACAATCATAATAAGTCGCTGCTTTAGCATCAATTTGCAGTGTTTTTACTACTAAAAAAAGGGGTAGGAATCTGTTCCCACATGTATACCCTGTGGGACAGAAAACAGAAAATTAAAAAAGCTGTAGATTTGAGTACTATTATCAAAGAAGCATGCAGGCACATCAAATGATTTTTTTCTGCTGTCATCGATAGAAAAAAATAAAAAGTTTTCATAAAATAAAATGTTTTACCTACCTACCCTACCTAATTTTTTTCGGGCTGAAATAGGAAACACACTATTTATTTATTTTGGCCCTATCTCAATTTACACTAAACAGTGGATTATTTGTGAATAAAGGTATAACCCACCATTAATTGTATTAGTTATCCCTGACCTAAGTTACCTGTATATATTACATATACAATGTACATGTGTCTAATATTTAAAAAGTTCAAATCATATCAACTAACATTTAACAATAGCATACATTGAACAAGTGTTTTTAATAATTTGATAAGTTTATTCAGTTATTTGTTTTGCTTCTTCTGCACAAACATCATTTTCTTAAGGCAGTATTAAAAATTAACCATACGTTCTACTTAAAACTGATAAGACAAAATATCACACAGGTTATCTTTCTTTGTAAATCTTGATTATTTCCATTACACTAAGTATTTATCAAGAGACTTAAAAATAATGTGGTAAGTGCAGATATATTTCCAATGATTATAAATGTATTGCTCGTGTAAATAGAAACGAACAATTAACATATGTGAAAACAAATGAGTTGTATACCTGATGAAATATCAAAGAATATTGACACGTCATAAAATTTTAAAATATTTGTAAAGCCTAAATATTCATTTTGAGACTAAAATATAAAATCATTATTTCAAAATCAAAACAATTTGAAACCAAATACGAGAAACATTTTATACCTGTGTCTTTAAGCTTCTGTTTCTGTTAAAATACAAGTAATAAAATGCTTGGTACAAACGACGACTCAAACCGGAAGTTGCTGGCGATTGAAAGGACTTGCCCTGCAGACAAAAATATCGTTGTTTTAATTGGATAAAATTTATAACTGGGAGCTTCTAAAATAAATATCGTGTACCGAGCTAAACTTCAAAATGCTGTTAATATTAACAAGGATTTGTATAATACTATACAAATCCTTGATCTTGAAGGTAAAATAATGTATGAACCTTAACTATTTGCTAACTTTCACACACATCTGAAAGAGCAAGGTCGAATTTCCCCGGCATTAATTAAGTTTTTTTCAAGGATTTAGACTACTATATGATTTTTCATTTCTTATGTTAGATCCATATTTCCCTTGTCAGCATCATATGGTGTTTATATATTTCAACGTGTTCAAATTCGTGTATGTAACAATGTATTATATTTTAACGAATAAATCTATGTAAATACAGAAAAATTGTTACCCGTGACCAGGCCGTTTTCGATATCACAAACTAGTCAGTTAATAAAACATTTACTAAATTTCCTCATCGGTACAAGGACATCATTCGTAAATATAAATGAACATGCACGGACATCTTATACGACGAGGTATTTCACATCCAATATTTTATGGTAATGCTCTATAAAAAAATGTGGGCTTTCACCTGAAAAGCTAACAAAACTTTTAAACAGACTAGAAAGTATACCGTATAACGTTAGTTACAATACTGTTGTTAGGTCATTAAAGCCGGATAGCATATTTTGGCTTTAACATTGATTTACTTATAGGGTCTTTTCATCGGAAACAAACCCATTCATTCTAAAACCAGTTGTTGGCATGATACGGGTTATCATCACGGTTTTTTCCCATATATTTTATGATGGTATAATACTAAACCCCTAACGAGAGGGGTTGTGATTGACATTCATATGATGGAGGCATACTCTTTCAATCAGTTTAATTGATGTCTGGAGCTGACAGGCATGTCAGTCACTGCTAGTAGCCCTTTGTTAATTTATGTATCATCGTCATTTTGTTTAGTTTCTTTTGTTACCTATTCTGATATCGGACTCGGGCTTCTTTTAAACTTAGTTTTTGTGTGCGTATTGTTCTGTTTTTTTTTTTTTTTTTTTTTTTTTTTTTTTTTTTACATTGGCTAGAGGAATAGGGGAGGATTGAGATCTAAAAAAAAAGTTTAACCTCGCCGTTTGTGCGCCTGTCTAAAGTCAGGAGCCCTGGCCTTTTTTAGTCTTGTATGATTTTTAATTTTAGTTAATTTATATATTTCGGAGTTTGATATGACGTCCATTACCAGACTTAACTAATCGATCAGATCGGTAATCGAACACTAATCGATCATATTTGATCAGTACTCGATTGATGACTTGAAGTCATCGATCAGTAATCGATCAAACTCTCTCAGGAGTTTGATCGATTAGTGATCGATTAGATTACTGATCGATTTAAGACCGATTACTGATGGATTAGTGATTGATTAATGACAGATTAGTGATTGTATTGTTATTGAGAAAACAATGCTATTCCAGAAATAATCCACCCCCTTATGGAAGACATCAGTTGTGAAATAAAAATTCCATGCAAATATTTTCACCATTGCCAATTCCAGGATTTACTCAGCAATACATGTTTATACAATATGCAGTCGTAACCAAGAGAAGCGTATCTAAAAGCTTAGTCCTAACATATTACTGATTAAAAACTACATTTTTGTAGGTTTACACGTGTATATTCGTCCTTATAGCTATGACATCTTGAAAGGCTATTGTACTTTTTTTCTTTTACGCCTTTCATTGACGGAAGGCGTCAAAGCAAAATTGAAAATAGCCTTCCAATTATTATAATTACAAATGTATATGGACTACTGCATGTTTATATAATTATATATGACGTACAACATTATTTCCATGATAATTTGGATCCAGCACGTACCAAACCCTTTCAATATCATATTTTTACTTATCAACAATGTATATCTGTCATAAAAGCATATAAATGTTTTTGTATGAAAATAAGATAAACCTAAAGTATTGATGTATTTAACAAATGAAAGATACATTGCCATTTCGTCTAAGCACATCAGAATTTCTTTTCAGGATACATTTGTTGTAATGTAATGTTTCATTATTATATATTGTTAATGTTAATTAAGTGAAAATGTCAAAATAATAGGATCAAAAGCACAAACAGCAAATAAATAGCTGGTAAGATTGCATGGAAAAATTGATTTAGAGATAATTGATTTGACCACACTATTGGAAACATTAACAAACATAAAAAAATAAAAGATTCTGACATCTAATTAGTTTCAGACACTTGTGATATAAACAGGAAAGTTGAAAACTTCACCTCCATCTAAATTTCAAGATTTTATCACGAAATATGTAATTATTATAGAGCTTGAAATAGTGCTCATGGTGACCAGCTCATCCCTACCACTCAATTTATTCAAAAACACTACCTGCTAAAGTTTACTTAGGAATGCAATAATCATTCCATAAGATTTCTAGACCTTGAAATCCTCAAAGACGAACACATGACAATACTGGTGTTTAAGATATGAAATGCTATCAAAAAAAATACAGAAAAATTCCAACATCTTCATAAAAACCGAAACCAACCCATTTGGAACTTTAAATCCTATATTAAAGTCAAAAGTATTCATTTACATAGAAACACAAACCAGAAAGAAAACTCTTTATTAAAAGACTATTTTATTAAATGAAATTGGTAAAACAAATTTTATCAAATTCCATGACAGAAAAGATAAACATGATTAAGGAAAAGGAAAAAGTTTAAAATAGATGTTATGTATCATTCATTACATATTATCATCCTCAAGCAGAAGAACTTCAAAAAGTATTCAGGAAATACTGGTATCTTATTAAAACAGATTCTTCAATAGGTGCTACATTGTGTATCATATCCCATTAAAACCTACCCATAGGATTCAAAAGAAATAGAACATTGGTGAATTAATGAAATGACCTATAAAATAGTTTGTATGAAGGTCACAATTCCTTCAAAATATTTCACTGTGCAGAACTAATTAATGACCATCATCATGTAAACCTCACATGTTTATACAAACTGATATTCTTATAAGAAAAAAATATACCAGGAAACACTTAATTCAACATTTATTGAAATAGGTTAAAATAGTCAGAAAATCAAAAATCCAAAAAATCTAAATTCAAAACAAAATTATGAAAAATCAATAAAATTAAAACAGTAATAAAAAAAAATGACAAACAGAAGAAGTGGTCTCTGCTGAAACTTTCCCTTTAATCAACATATTTCCAGAAAAACTCTAAACATTGCTACACAGTATCAATGAAAGGCCGGAACAATGATTTCTTGTTGCACTATGCAACTACAAATCATAGGTAGATATAACAGCCTTATTTATTTAAAAACAAATATGTAACACATAATAAAAAAAGACAATCACTGATTTACAGGCACCTGACTTGTGACAGGCACACTCAGCAGGCACATACTCAATTCTTTTTAAAAACATCTTTGATTTCTTATTCATATTCATTTTACTTATCTTTAGTAATATATGCTTTCATGTGAAAATAAAACACTAACCACAAATACTCTACTATTGCCTTGTATTAGGACTATTTTAAAATTTTAGAAAAAAGGGGGGATCTTCTGTATGTAAATTCAAAAGTCAATAGACAGTTTTTCACTGACTGATAACAATCTATTTATTTTTATCAGTATTTTGCAATCCATAGAAGAGTCATAGTCCACAGCTGGTCATTTCTGGTCAGTCTTCTACAATATTGTGGTCATTAGACAATATCCTGCTGTGAAGACAAACAAGTGTGTTTGAATAAATGATGTATCAATTTTCTGTTAATTGGTAAATTTCTGGCTATTTAGTTGTGACCTAAAATCTGGCATTTAGTTAATAATGTTATAGGACAAACCCTAAATTTCATCATAAAGTTAAGGTTATATCAAATTGCACAATTTATTTGTGTTGATTAATCCTTATATATGAAAAATTAACTTGGTTGAAATTTTCATCTTCTTAATAACATCACAAGTGTCTGAAGCTAATATTATATGTCAAAATTAATTTTGATGTGTTAACAAAGATCATTAACTTAAAAGGCATCAAATATTTATCCAACCATAGAAGTATATATAAACTACTATATTCAAGTCAAATGTTGTTGTTAAAATCTATTTTTTCACTCTTTTGGTCTTTTGTAACTTGTAACTTGCACACATATAAAAGTTAGAGTTTTTATATCAATAATTATGACATCTTGGATGTCAATGAAAGACGTAAAAGAAAAAAATACAATAGCCTTTCAAGACGTCATAGTTATTGTACTAATATACACAGGTAAACCTACAAAAATGTAGTTTTTAATCAGGAATATGTAAGGGCTAAGCTTTTAGATATGCTTCTCTTGGTTACGACTGCATATTGTATAAACATGTATTGCTGAGTAAATCCTGGATTTTTTTGCATATTTAGACAGAAACATAAATTCAAGACTAAAAAAAAATAAACACTGATGTCTTCCATAGGTATAAGTTCTAACCTTTACACTCAAATTTCCAGACATATTGACAACATCATGAAAAAAAATTCCAGTATCTTCTTAACAGTAAAATGATTTTAAATTTTAGAATTCCAGAAAATTTTGGCAAAGGTGAAAATATTTCCATGGAACTTTTATTTCACAAATGATGCCTCTCATAAGGCTTATTTCTGGAATAGCATTGTTTTCACAATACAATCACTAATCTGTCATTAATCAATCACTAATCCATCAGTAATCGGTCTTAAATCGATCAGTAATCTAATCGATCACTAATCGATCAAACTCCTGAGAGAGTTTGATCGATTACTGATCGATGACTTCAAGTCATCAATCGAGTACTGATCGAATATGATTGATTAGTGTTCGATTACCGATCTGATCGATTAGTTAAGTCTGGCCATTATTACTGAACTAGTATACATTTTTGTTTGTGAGCCATCTGAAGCACGCCTCCGGGTGCGGGATTTTCTCGCTGCATTGAAGACCCATGGATGGCCTTCTGCTCTTTAGTTTTATTGTTCACACCGGTCTCTTTGACACATTCCCCATTTCCATTCTCACTTCAAGTAAACTTTCAAAGAAATATCGTAGAATTGATTTTTTTGAAGTGTATATAACAATATTTTGGTTTTCTCACACTCTTGTATGGACTACTTTTCGTCCTGATATGTCACATGATATAATATTTGTCACTCCATGGGCGTTAAACACAATCCGTCTATCCAACTTGTTGTAATGTTATTTCATTGATTGTGGAATTTGTGGTAAGTATAAAAAGCTTCCACTCCCAAGTTAAACAATAAAAAAAAATCTTCAATGTTTGAAAATATTTAGTAATTGTTGTAAAGGTATCGCAGAAAAATATCAATGAACATTAATTACTAACTAATTAAATTGGTTCTAACCGCACAATTCAGGAATGTGTAGTGTCAGAGCACCAGTGCCAGCCAGATTGACGAAATATGTATCTTGAAAGCCAATTGAATTGAATTGATGATTGAGTTGCGTATAAATAGTGGATACTTAATTGTGACGGTTCTTACCATGGCAAGAGACGATTCGAATAATGTGACCACCGAAAACATTAGCGGATCCCTTAGAGTAGATGCCTGTGTTGTCTAAATTTTTCTTCCGTAGTCATACAATCATCGAGGAAAATTAGGTGTGATTCCTCCTTTTCCCTTCAGCATGTTCTACAGATCCAAAGTCCATCGTATTGCAATTGTAACAGAACAGCTATCTAACATTAACATGCTGTACATGATAGCAAAACAATTATTTGGAATGATGTCAATAGAGAGCTGGTAGATCCTAGTATGGTATCTGTCGTAATAATTGGGTGATCATACCTATTCATTATTTTAATATAGTTCTATCTTTCTTTATTCCAATAAGAAGTTAAAAAGCGCATTACATGATAAACACCCTCATCCCTCTTGAGTCACATTGTATTTCCCTTTTTGCCTGGCTATTGCAAGTGAAAATAAAACAAGAGGTGCTCAACTTCACTGGCACCGAAAAAGGGCTTTATTGTAAACTTATTTCAACTAGGATGGTATTAATATCGTTTTTATTATACAAACAACTAAAACGTGTCACTCAGTTACACATACTTGCTCGCCAAATGAGTTAATCTTTTATTCTCACTTATATGATGTGGCACATTATTTTATGTCTCTAGGATCATGTGAACAGAGAGAATTATTTCAAAATAATTTATTTACAATACCATATTAATAACTGTTTGGAGGTAAGCAAACTGTTTTATGTTTTTTTCTATCTTTCTTCTGACAGATTCTGCTACAATATTTGGAAACTTTGCAAGCACTGCACACCTTCAAAGACGGGTCACTTTTATTGCAGTTCCAGCAATTATTTAAAAACACACTTTCAGAAATATCATTCACTTCTACTTTGAACTTGGAAATCACATATTGAATCAT
This sequence comes from Mytilus galloprovincialis, assembly GCF_965363235.1. Lineage (NCBI taxonomy): Eukaryota > Metazoa > Mollusca > Bivalvia > Mytilida > Mytilidae > Mytilus > Mytilus galloprovincialis. Next base: position 25,081,289 of record NC_134839.1, on the reverse strand, counting down.
CAATCTGAAGTACTGATCCAGTTGAATTTTATTCCTGGAGAGAGCAAGAGCTTTATCAGAGTTGGACAACAACCATTCAAATTGAGAAACGTCATGGTCGACAATGCCGTGCTGTTTTGTCACGTGGTCTCCCATGTACAGCCCGTCTGGATCTTTAACAGATTTTTTGGTATATTTCCCGAATCGCTTTGTTTTGATGAATATGGGTTGTGGTATATCCTCGACAGAAGTATTATCAACAATATTACCTTCGATGTTTAACCAAACATGAGGTAAATGTATTCCATCCGGATCTATGACACCGTTCGGTTGATGAACTCCATAAACTATTGTAGCTTTTACTCCTACTGCTTCTAGACAACGATTAAGAACAAGATTAACTATTGCACATGCATTTGTTACGCGCAGTGTTCTTGCATATGAAAACTTGTTTTTAAAATGTCATTGATTTTTTCTGCATTCTTCACAGTTTGTGGTACTCCAAATGGAAATTCTGCAAAATTTATTTCTACTAATGTATAGCTCTGAAAATTAAAAAAAGACAAATGAAACGATCATATTGTATCTATCAAGAAAAAGATATATTATTAGCGAAACCAATGATTTGTATAGTAAATCACTTGACACCAACTGCCTAAGGCAAAGTTGACATTACATGAATTTTGACATTCGTTTAACCTCCATGTGAATCATATAGCTCATCAAGTATTCACATCCTTCGGGTTTTTTTTTTTAAATATTCGGGTTTCATAGAATTGTGCACCGGATGCACTAAATTTATAAAGAATTAACTAGACAATGTGATGCTGATTTAAACGGCAGCACAAATCTCATAATTAAAATAATAAAATACCATGAAACTATCTGTAGCTTCAGATAGTATACATAGAGGATACCGGCTCTGGAAAGAACCGGTCATAATAAAAACCAGACAAACATATATACATGTATTTCATTAACCACAAGCTATCCGTAAGCAAGGATTTAGAAACTAATTCTGAACGTATCAACATCGAACATTGAAATTGAGAAATGCTGTAAGGCAATTGTTTGTATTTGTCTTTGTTTGCGTCCACGTTTGTTTGTATGATTTGCCGGATCAGGTGGCATGAGATAAAATAACTACACTACTAGTACTAATAATTATGTTTTATGGTCGGGTGTACCAGAGACACGTATATATCATATATATGTCTCTGGGTGTACGTAATTAACATGTAGTTTTTAGTTTGGTCAGCTGAGACAAGGACGTATAACTAACAACTAACTAATATACGTCCTTGGCTGAGACAAATGTCTCTGGTTTGATGATTCTATAAACACTGCATGACTTTTCAGTCCTATTTAACATAAATTTATTTCATTAAGTAAGACAATCTTTTTCAAAAATTAAGAAATTGGACATTTGATTTAAAGTCATATGTTTATCTTATATCATTATTTAGTTTGAATAAAAACATTTTAAGTGTAAACCTATTTGTGACTAATTTCAATAAGCATTTTCAAGAATTTCTGATGATTTTAATTGTTAAAAAATTATGCAAAAGTGTATCATGTTTTTCTTCTTCTCGATCCTTCTTGTTTATAAGTTATTGTGTGTGCGTGTGTATTTATGTCTTACTTCCTAGTTAGCTGGCAAGCGTAACTAATCACGGGAATAATTAACAGATTATTAAAGAATTTTTGGTTAGATTTATATATTTTGTCGACTTAACTGGACTCGATTTCCTGTTCTATTCTTCAATGGTTTAGATGCAGTACTAAATTATAGATTGCTTGCTGAATTTGTAAAGAAAATAAAAGACCGACGGTCACGGCGGTGACTCAACAATCATACCGCCCAAACCATGTCATGGTCAGTGAATCAGTGATATTAGTCCATCAGCTAGTTTTCAAAAGCGCTCTAGTTAAGGAGTTTGTGTTACACCCCAGGGTACCGCGATTTTTTTTGATAGAATTCAACTTCAGTATCTTATTTATAAAATACAAGGTGTTAGACCAAAAATAAAGTGTCCAAAAGAGGTTTAAAAACGTCCCTTACAATGGTCCCCTTATTTAGCTATCGAGACTAAGTAATTTGTAATTAAAATTTTTAATATTAAGCGATTGAAAAAAAATAAAGTATAGGTTAAAACAACTAAAACAGATATAAAACTATCATATTTAATGTAAAACTAAAGATTTTTTGTTTTAAAAAAGTGTGTATTTACATTACAAACAATCCGATTTTTTGGGTTAAAATTAAGGCATATTTTCTCATTTCATGAAGAAATTCGTAATACAATTATCCTTTTTTGTGAATAAAACTTTAAAATTGACCAGTATGCAATGTTTAAACTATTTACAGTATGTATATATGGTCTAAAATATGAATTATTCAATAAAACATAATGTACGTGCAAATACTCGTAAAATACCGGAAATCATCAAATTACCGTCTTCGATTCAGTCGACAATATATTCATACCTGAGTGCACATATACGCACTTTAAGCTTATCAATTTGCAACTGAAAACCAGGGCCGTAACTACCTATGAGGCAGGGGAGGCAACTGCCTCCCCTGAAATTTCTACACCAAATTTTTTTTTTTAAGTAATAAAATGAAATATGTACAGCAAGAACTTGAATTTATATTATAAACAACACAAGTTTCAGTTTTAACAGTGTTATCAAGATACGTGATATATCTGTCCTTTTCCGGAATTTTGATCGAAAGTTAACCGTTTCAGTATAGCTTTATTCATTTTTTCGTGTGGCCGTCTGTCTGTTATTCAGTATATATTCGTACGAGAACACATATAAAACTTTGCTTTCGACAATTTTGAATAAAACTTAACCATTTACATTCATTTAGGGGCTCAATTAAGCAGAGGAAGTTCCCTTCGTATTGTGAATCTTTTATGATATCGGAAATTCGTTACCGGCTGAATCAGCTGTTGGATCGTTTTTTTTTTAACGTCTCCCGATCGCACGAGAACATTATGGTCAATGCCTTAGTAGTTAAACACTCCCATTCGTTGTAGCAGGGACTTTCTATACTAAGTATATACTTAGAATAGAAAGTCCCTGGTTGTAGTTATATACATGTCTGTTCAGCTTACAACGATATTGAAATTGAAGGTCCTCGATAAAAAAAAAATATCTTGCGTTCTATGATCTTGCTTTATATGTTGTTTTTAAAACTTACCAGTTTAATTTCTAACAAAATTATCTTTAAATACAGATAATAATTGTTTGCATAAAAATTGCTTCCAGGAACCAGCAATACTTATGTGTTTCTTAAAGTAAGGAAATCGAAGGAAACGGGTTATTTTTAGACATTTTACTGAGAGAAAAAAAATCGGTGGTCACCATGTATTTACTGTTAATAATTATAGGTCAAAGTACGGCCATCAAGACGGAGCCTTGGCTCACCCCGAACAGCAATCTCAGGCCCAGACAGCTTGTTTTTGCATAAAAATTGCTTCCAGGTTCAAGCAATACTGATGTTTCTAAAAGTAAGGAAATCGAAGGAATACGGGTTATTTTTAGCCATTTTACTGAGAAAAAAAATCGGCCGGGGGGGGGGGGGGCACCTCTCTTGGGGGCCTCAATCGGCGGCCCCCAAACCCCTGCCTCCCCTGAATTCGAACCCTAGTTACGGCCCTGAAAACAAACATTTAATTGTCGATTATATTGTTTTTGTGAGTCAAATTATTTTATAAAGTAAATGTGTAACAAATTTTTATGAAAAAATTACAAATTAAAGTTAATTTTTAGCGTTTTGAAAAGGTGCACTCTATCGAACTCAATAAAGGTGTGCTTTTTTACATTTTGTGTTTTAGCTATGTGGTGATTGAGTTAAGATTGTTAAGTCATTCGATCGATAAACATTGCTTTGAACGTAGGTCAAATAGTCAGTTGGGGAATTTGTTAAGACTTTTTACTTTCGTTGGCACAAAATTATGTCGATTTGACATACCATCTGGTTATTATTTATTTACTTTTCGTAATATATACATTGTTCCTCATTTGATAGTGCTTTTTATCATTTTTCTTTCCTTCTTGATTGGATATATTGCTTCACTATTGTTTTATAAATTTTGTACATATTGTCACACTACATGTGCTTTTATAACAGTCATTTGGAAACGGTTTGGCGATGCAGGGCTGGGCGCTCTCCTGTTGGAGTCTGGAGTTATTGGGTCAGGTTCTTTGACTGGTGTATTTGAAGGTAAACATTATAATCGAGCGCTGCGATTGCTCAAAATTGTTTTTGAAGCTTTTGAACGATTACGTTGGGAAGCATTTGGTTCTTGGCTGAATTCAAATGATGAGAATGATATTCTCGATCCTAATTTTCAGCATCTGTTCTGTCAATCTTAGCTCAAATCAGACAAAATTTAACAGAAAACAACTTAAAAACCTTGCTAATTTCACCTTATGTTGGTAAACTATTTGAGGCCTTTAGTGTTTATTGCAATCTAAGTGAGGAACTAATGAAAAAGTTCTGGAATTCTTGCATAGAAATGGTCGAACTTTTATTGGTATTTATAAGAGCAACAAGGGAAGGTAATTAGAAACTTCATTTGGCATGTGTTGAAAAAATGTTACCATGGTTTTTCGCATATTACGTCAAAACTATTCCCGATACATGTCAGTCTATTTGCTTCATATGCAAAATCTGCCAAATACATATCCTGATGCCCATGTATATCTTTCATCTGGTGGTTTTTGTGTTCAGAGAAGCTCTCATGGATTTTCTAGATCTCCAGTTGACCAAACAATCGAGCAAACGTTGAACAGAGATACCAAAACAAGAGATGGCGTTGTTGGTTTCAGTTTGAATAAAGGTTCTGTTAAACGTTGGTTGCTAAATGCACATGAAAGAGCTTCAATATCATCAAAATGTCGAGATTTGGCATGAATAGTTAATCCTGAAACATCCACACAAACAGAACTTGACAAAAGTCGAATGAAATGAGATGAAACTGACGTTTTGAAATTGGTTCAAACACTGAAAAGGTGGACAAACCCATTTGAGACATTTGAGCAGCTATCAGGCTTGTCATCGGGCACTGTTTCTTCCTCTGAATTAATGTGCGACGCCTATAAAAAGGGAAAGTTTTGCATCAGACAATTTCATCAGTGAACGGCTTGTTCAAAAGTCTATCGGCATTTTCAAACCAATTAAAAGACAATCATTGCTTACATTTTCAACAAAGGAAATAAAAGGTAAGCAGTTAATAACTGATATATGAACAACAACACATTGAAAGTAGATATAGAGTAATAGCACAGACAAGACAGTTGGATATGCGAGAGGTCCTCAAGTTTGAATAAGGTCCTCTTCCATAGTCTCTTGCAAACGTTGATGGTACACTAGTAAAGACAAATAAATCTGTCCTTGCTGGTCTTTTAGAAAAGGGCGTTGAACAAATGCAAGCTATTCCTGATGAAAGCAAGCATGTGGATATTTGATGGCATGGCAGTCATTCAATCCATCACAAGGATACCAAGTACTTTTTCTGTTTGTCAAATGTTGTTTTTAAAACCACCCTTTCAGTTTCAAATAGAGCTCCCCGCATAGATTTTGTCACTGATCAGTATCCCACAATATCCATAAAAAAAATTAGAACGGGATCGCAGGTCCTTGGGAGGGCAAATCATAACAATAATTTCGAGACCATCACAATCGTGTCCTGGGCAATGGAAGAAATTGTTGTCAGTTGGTAGAAACAAAGTTGCTCTTGTTTAATCCTTGTGTCGGAATGGAGTAAACAATCCTATAGATTTTATACACTTGAAGGAATTGATTTATTTGTATCACTGTTGAAAATGAAATAATGACAAGTGTAAAATGCACTGAGCTTCTAAGCAAACAGGAAGAAGCCGACACAAAAATGTTTCTTCGTGCAAAACACGCAGCTGACAAAGGTTACGATCCCATTGTAATAAAATCAATCAGATGTGGAAGTTTTGGCCTGCTATTTTCAGAATCGCATCAGTTCAAATATTATTCTTCTGATAGGTACGTCTTCCAAATGCAGATTATTAAATGTGCAATCAATGTGCGCAAAATTGGGGGAGAATGTTTGTAGAGCACTGACAGGATTTCACGCCTTTAGTGGTTGTGATTCAGTTAGTGCTTTGTCTGGTAAGGGAAAAAGCAAAGCATTTGGCGTTTTGAATCGTTCAGTGGAGTTTTCAGAAGGTCTATCCCGTTTTGGTGAAAATTTTAAAGAGGTAGGCGAAGAACTGTCAAAACACTCGAGAGGTTTTTTGTGCTATATATGGATACAATTATAATAACATCAATGAATTTCAGATTTTTTTTGCTATGCAAAAAACATTCATTGTCATCTACTGACCCAACAAAAGATGCAATGTTAAAGCACATCAAACGATTCAACATTCAGGCAAAGATTTGGAAATCTACTCTATAACACAACACTGTTCCATCGCCAAACAACCCTGATTGGATTGTTAAGAACGATTTGATCAGCATCAATTGGATAGACCAACCGCCAGCGTTAGATGCTTTATTGATACTGATAAGCTGTTCATGTATAGCTGCGTTGGTTGTGCCACCAAAAGATGTTCATGTATTCCACACGGTTTATCCTGTACAGATGGCTGCAAATATACAAGTGATTGTAGCAACAAGAATAATCAAATCGTTGATATGGCTGACGATGACGACGAAGATGATAAAGATGATGGTGATGATGATTCGGTAGATGGCGTTGACGAAAATGAAGATGATTCTATGGATTGACCTTCTTCATGACCTTAAAAAGTGGTGATTCTGTTGTTAAAAGATCTTTAATATAGATCTTGAAACCCTGACAGTTCTTTTATTTTTTTAATACTATGTGTGTTTTTCAATAATGACTGTGATATACATTGTTTATGTTTGTGTTTGCCATTGATTCCATGTTTTTTTCCCTTCCTTACCTTTGAATTTTGTTCAACTGCCTTCAGTTACTTGATGCTCTATGTTTCAATGTAAAAAATTTACCTTTTTTTATCAAGAAAACTAGTATGTATGATTTGGTTCATTCAACATCATGCATTTTGGATATAACCCTCCCCCTTTTTGTCTTGGTCCTATACGATTTAAAAATTAAATACAAATTAGCCTCCGTATCAATAAGATCTGATTTGTTCAATTTAATAAGGGTAATTGTACCGAATACTTGGTTATTTTTTCTTTTTTCTGTATATATGTGTGAAACAAAATTTTTGATATACTCTTAAATAAGACCCCTTTTAACCCCTTTTGGACACTTTTTCAAAAGTCTAACACCTCTTAAAATATTCTTCAGACATTACTCTTTAGACTTATACTAAAAAATTGCGGTACCCGGGGGTGTAACACAGAACTAAAATTTTGCCTTACCAGCTAATGGACTATATGTGTTATGTCAAGGATTCGTATAGTATCTTAGTATACACATCCTTAGTTATATCAGAACTTATTACCTCATTGTGTTTTTAAAACAGTTATTGGCATTCTCTTGGACTATTTAATTACTAATTAGTCAGCCATCTCAAGGATTTGTATAGTAACTTAATTACTATATCCAGAGACATATATACACAATATGTGTATATATGTCTCTGCTATAATCTGTAATCTGTATAATAAATTCTGCCAGTCAAGGCACACCTCCAATTATAGCTGGAGTGACATCCACCACCACGAATATATATATAATTAAAAACCAATTGTTCAGAGAACAATGGAAGGTCTTTCCACTAGTTAAGATCTATTTTGATATTGAAATATGAAAAATCTGTTTAAAATGTTAGTTCCTATGGCTTTATGATGTATTTATATGAATTTAAAGCAAAGGTCAAAATCTAGAACGTCATATTAACCTATGACCTTGACCTCAATTTCAAGGTCACAAACCAAGGACCTTAAATCAAAAGACCCTAGGTCTTTAATGTGTTTGGTTAATGAGTAATATCACTTTACGTGTAATTCTAAATGTAAGATGGGCAAAAATTCCCATTTATTGTCTGCGCACCCTTTCAACCAAAATATACAAGTAAGGACATGTCGCAACTAACAATTTATGAAAAATTGTTTGTTGATATGTCATAAGGTATTTGAAAATAAATGAAAATAAGCCAAAATCAAAATTTAGAATATGACCTTGACCTTTGATTTTGACCTCATTTTTATTTTTTTGGACCAAGGACCTCAAATCTAAAGACCCTTTGTCTTTATCACTTATGGTTTACCATTTAGAAATGTATATCACTTAATTAAATTGAAAAGGGGGAATAACTCTCATATGGAGTCTTCGTAAAGCTTCGGTCCAAATGAATATCCTAATCCTGAAGATGTAACGAGCAATTTGGTAAAATAAATTTGTCGTAATCTTGAACGGTTGCAAAGGAGTAGTGGCCACAAGAAAAACAGTGTTTGGGGAGATAACTCTTACAACGTTAAGTATTTTGTTACGCAGTTGTAAATTTTTAAAGCGTATAAACTATACGACATCATATTCTAAATATCTAAGCGACATCTTTTGAAACATCAATACTACGCAAGAAAAAAAATTAGGCGGAAGAAAAAAAAAAAAAAAAAAAATAATTAAAAACCAATTGTTCAGAGAACAATTGTAGGTCTTTCCACTAGAAAAGATCTATTTTGATATTGGAATATTAAAAATCAGTTTAAAATGTTAGTTCCTATGGCTGTATGATGTATTTATATGAATTTAAAGCAAAGGTCAAAATCTAGAACGTCATATTAACCTATGACCTTGACCTCAATTTCAAGTTCACAAACCAAGACCTTAAATCAAAAGACCCAAGGTCTTTAATATGTTTGGTTTATTAGTAATATCACTTTACGCGTAATTCTAAATGTAAGATGGGCAAAAACTCCTATTTATTGTCTGCGCACCCTTTCAATCAAAATATACAAGTAAGGACATGTCGCAACTAACAATTTATGAAAAATTATTTGTCGATATGTCATAAGGTATTTGAAAATAAATGAAAATAAGCCAAAATCAACATTTAGAATATGACCTTGACCTTTGACCTTGACCTCATTTTTATTATTTTCGACCAAGGACCCCAAATCTAAAGACCCTATGTCTTTATCACTTATGGTTTACCATTTAGAAATGCATATCACTTAATTTAAGGGAAAAGGGGGAATAACTCTCATATGGAGTCTCCGTAAAGCTTCGGTCCAAATGAATATCCTAATCCTGAAGATGCAACGAGCAATTTGGTAAAATAAATTTGTCGTAATCTTTAACGGTTGCGAAGGAGTAGTGGCCACAAGAAAAACAGTGTTTGGGGAGATAACTCTTACAACGTAAAGTAGTTTGTTACACAGTTGTAAATTTTTAAAGCGTATAAACTATACGATACCATATTCCAAATATCTAAGCAACATCTTTTGAAACATCAATAATACGCAAGAAAAAAAATTAGGCGGAAGAAAAAAAAAAAAAAAAATAATAATAATAATAATAATTAAAAACCAATTGTTCAGAGAACAATTGAAGGTCTTTCCACTAGTAAAGATCTATTTTGATATTGAAATATGAAAAATTAGTTTAAAATGTTAGTTCCTATGGCTTTGTGATGTATTAATATGAATTTAAAGCAAAGGTCAAAATCTAGAACGTCCTATTAGCCTATGACCTTGACCTCAATTTCAAGGTCACAAACCAAGGACCTTAAATCAAAAGACCCTAGGTCTTCAATATGTTTGGTTAATGAGTAATATCACTTTATGCGTAATTCTAAATAGAAGATGGGCAAAAACTCCAATTTATTGTCTGCGCACCCTTTCAATCAAAATATACAAGTAAGGACATGTCGCAACTAGCAATTTATGAAAATGTTTTTGTCGAAATGTCATACGGTATTTGAAAATAAGTGAAAATAAGCCAAAATCAAAATTTAGAATATGACCTTGACCTTTGACCTTGACCTTATTTTCATTTTTTTGGACCAAGGGACTCAATTCCAAAGACCCTAGGTCTCTATCACTTATGGTTTACCATGTAGAAATGCATATCTCTTAATTTAATGGAAAAGGGGGAATAACTCTCATATGGAGTTTCTGTAAAGCTTCAGTCCAAATGAATATCCTAATCCTGAAGAAGTAACGAGCAATTTGGTAAAATAAATTTGTCGTAATCTTTTACGGTTGGGAAGGAGTAGTGGCCACAAGAAAAACAGTGTTTGGAGAGATAACTCTTACAACGTAAAGTATTTTGTTACGCAGTTGTTAATTTTTAAAGCGTATAAACTATACGACATCATATTCCAAATATCTAAGCGACATCTTTTGAAACATCAATACTACGCAAGAAAAAAATTTAGGCGGAAGAAAAAAAAAAAAAAAATAATAATAATCAGAACAAATTCAATAGGTCTTTCCACGGAAAGGTGGAAAGACCTAATTAAAAACCAATTGTTCAAAGAACAATTGAAGGTCTTTCAACTAATAAAGATCTATTTTGATATGAAAATATTAAAATTCAGTTGAAAATGTCAGTTCCTATGGCTTTATGATGTATAAATATGAATTTAAAGCAAAGGTCATAATCTAGAACGTCCAATTAACCTTTGACCTTGACCTCATTTTCAAGGTCATAGACTAAACATCTCGAATCAAAAGACACTAGTTCCTTAATATGTATGGTTCATGAGTAATATCACTTTACACATAATTCTAAATATAAGAGGGGCGAAAACTCACATTTATTGTCTACGCACCCTTGCAACCAAAATTTGTAAGTTACGACATGTCGCAACTAACAATTTAGTAAAAATAATTTGTCGATATCTTATAAGGTTAATGAAAATAAGTGAAAATAAGCCAAAATCAAAATTTAGAATTTGACCTTGACCTTTGACCTTGAACCAATTTTCATTTTTTTGGACCAAGGATCTTAAATCAAAAGACCCTAGGTCTCTATCATTTATGGTTTACCAGTTAGAAATGCATATCACTTATATCATATACAAAAGGGGGGATAACTCTCATATGGAGTTTCCGGATAGCTTCGGTTAAAATTAAAATCCTAATCCTGAAGATGTAACAAGCAATTTGGTAAAATAAATTTGTCGTTATCTTTTACGGTTGCGAAGGAGTAGTGGCCACAAGAAAAACAGTGTTTGGGGAGATAACTCTCACAACGTAAAGTTTTTAGTTACGCCTTTGTCAATTTTTAAAGCGTATAAACTTTACGATATCATATTCCAAATATCTAAGCGACATCTTTTGAAACATCAATAATACGCAAGAAAAAAGTTAGGCGGAAGAAAAAAAATAATAATAATAATCAGAACAAAACCTATAGGTCTTTCAACCGAAAGGTTGAAAGACCTAATAATCAGAACAAATTCAATAGGTCTTTCCACGGAAAGGTGGAAAGACCTAATAATAATAATCAGAACAAATTCAATAGGTCTTTCCACGGAAAGGTGGAAAGACCTAATTATCACACAAATAATGGTTCCATCCACCGGAATATTATATACACAAATGTCAATTTATACTATACGCAATAGGCAATTTTAAAATCTAAAATTATCTAAATAAGAAGTGATAATTTGGACTGTCTTATGCTGAGTCACTTACATAACACTTTAATTATATACAATTATATATAATTAACTAATAGTCTTAAACTTTCCTCCTCTTTTTGAGTTGTTTAGTATCCAGACCAAGAAGTCTATATCTTGTTGTATGGAGTAGGTGTAACATTTTCCTACATTGAGGTTCAAGAATTTTTGATATATTATCAAATATTTGATCACTGTTATTTTTGCAATAGTTGTAAGGATCGCAAATCAATCGGAGTAGTTCAATGTTATTGAGTCTGTTGCTCTCAGAGAAAATTCTACCAGCAGTTCTCACTATTTTTTCCAATATGGGTTTTCTTACAGCATCTAGAGTTACACAAGTAAGCAGGAAATGGGATAATGTTTCTTCTCCATTTTTGCATAATTGACATGTTGGGTCCACTGCATTAGAGTTATATTTGGCTCTTTGTGATTGTAGGATGTATACCCCTGTTGCAATTTTCACTCGTGGTGGCAATTTTTGTATTATTTTTGGGTCAGAAGTAGATATACTGATCAACGGATGACAATGACCAAGGCTGTATATTGGAGATAAATATTGTAGGCTATTGAAATGTTCTTTCTCATCCAAGATCTTTCTATGCCAGTATGTTTTAATTTTATTCACCATGCTTCTTTTCCATGTTTCTTTTGTTGTTATTGTATCCAAAAATTCTACTGGGTCTGTTAGTTGATATTTAAAACAAATTTTCTTTGCATCTATGAACCAACTGTTGCTTTTGCACGATTTAATTTTCAATTGACGGTTTGCTATTTTCCATTCAACAGTTGATTTGTCAGAACATAGAATATTTCCAAGTAAAGTTATAATTTTTATATCAATTTCAGCATTTATGGGTAGTAATCCAGATAATAAATATATAGCCGGGTCTGCAGTTGATATTGGTAAAGATAATATTTGCTTTATCGTTTTCTTGTAGAAAGATTGTAATATTTTCAAAGATTTGCTGTTGGTCATTACAACATCTAGTCCATATAGTAGGATAGGCATAACATATGTTCTGAAGGTGGATATAGATGTGGATGGGTCTAGTCCATTTTCTCCATGCAAGCCACTTGCCATTAAACTGTATAAAGCTCTTCTTGCCTTCTTAATGTTTTCCTCCGCAGTTACTAGTTGTGTGTTACAGTTCGATCTTTGTATCCCAACATGTGTGGTTTTATCAACTGTAGGCATTTCCCTATCATCCATAAGAAGTGGCATATCATTATGGGCATTGGTGTTGGTTTGGATAGGTAGTACAACGCTTTTAGTAGGTTGTATTATATATGACTCTCTTTTGCTGTAATCATTAGCTATGTTGACTAGTATTTGTGCTTCAAACTGAGAATTACTAGTTATGGTAAGATCATCAGCACAAGTAGGCGCACTACAGTTGATCGTTCCAATATGTCCTCCAAACCCAGTGTTACATATTTCGTTTAATAGATCGTTTACATAAACTTTGTAAAGGTCGGCATTAAGAGTACCTCCTTGTCGGACACCTTGTTCAATATTAAATGCATTTGATTGTTCACCGTTCAATTTGACACTGGATCTTGCATTTTTATATAGATCATCAATCATGAGTATTTCTTGCGGTGTGAGTCCCATGTGAAATAATTTGCGTATAAGGCTCGAATGTTTTACTACGTCAAAGGCCGACTTAGCATCTAGCATAACAAATATTGTTTCTTTTTTCAGATCTTTGTTCTCTCGTTGAAATTCCTCCATAATTAAAGAGCAATATAAAGGAGATGCATTCTATATCTCAAATACAATCCTTGGCATTCAATTTCTATACTTCAATAATTACAGGGGCGGATCCAGGACTTCGATGTCTGGGGGGGGGCACCATGAACCAATATTTTTGTTGTTAAATATATATATGCGGATTTGAGTGGGTGCTAGGTTTGTTTTTGTGTTTTTTTGTGTGTTTTTTTTTTTGGGGGGGGGGGGGGGGGGTCAAATCATTATTTCTGTATTTCGATATGTTTTAAGTTTTTTACTTTTGCACTTTATTGCCAATTGATCTTTATTATATTCGACCTAAACATGCATCAAATGTTTGCCACTGGACGTTTAACAACCATGCAACAATTTAAACAATATTTTCTTTATATTTCATCAACTCTATATTCTGTTATCTATATTTTTTGGCCCCGACTTATACTTTTTTGCACATTATTCGAATATCTGCAAAACACCTTTATATCTTCATAAGTGGTGACCTTTTGCATAGCCTCGTCCATGTACATGCATGGTAATTGAAACAAGACCAATAAAAACAAATATAACTGCATGCTTCGGCTTTTAGAGAAATGTTTAAGTCCAAGATTCTGTTACAAACTAAATTTTAACGAAAATCAAGTAGCATTTTATTAATGATTATTTAATAGGAAATGTCAATTTATTTTTCCTGGACGAGGGAAAGCATTAGGGTAAAGGGGAGGGGGAGTAAATTTTTTTGTTGATTTCCCTTCCATAAGAGGGGAATGAAATATGATATTATTTAAAAAAAAAAACATATCTTCTAAGTTATCAAAAAATAAATAGTTTAATTTGTTGCTAAATAAATTCAAAAAAAGAAAGTTTTGGAAAAAAGTACATTTACAGGAAATGTTTGTACCTTTTCTTCAAAAACACAGATCAGACGTTTCACCTGGTAATCGATCTTAATCGGTATTGTATTATAAACCAATACAATTTTGTACTATTCCAATCATAATGTAAATGTATTTTGATCTATTTTACATAAAATCTTTTGCATAGACATATTACACACAGGTGTCAATATTTACACACCCACCGATAAGTTGTCATAAATCACGCATGGGGACGCTGGTATTAATTAACGGCCAGTTTAAGAAGCCTAATCAAGCTGTGACAATTTCCGCACTAGATAAGAAGTTTCAGTATCAATAAAATTATGTTAGAAAAAAAATTGTTGACCTGAACTGGGGGGGCACGTGCCCCTTGTGCCCCCCGGTAAATCCGCCACTGAATTATTATTAATAACTTATGATCATTATTTTAGAAGTTACAAAATCCCTTGTTCCACACAAACAGATTAAGAATATTCTTGTTCAGATTTCGTTATTTGGAATTTGACAGCTAATAAAATTTTGCGTTATATTTTTGTTCGGAGTCGAGTGCTTATTTTTGGTAAAAGTAAACGATAGGATTTTCCCTACAACCTCGTTTTCATCTGTCAACACACAGTTCAAGAAATGGTTGCATCAACATTTGGGTTATGTAAGTTTCAATGTAGGTGTTATAAAGCATCTGTAACCTATCGTATTCAATTATTTGTGACAGTTGTTTACTGTATTCTTGAATTAGGTAGGACGGTCGGTATATAATTCCGGACACTGTGGAAAAAGCGGCTCTTGGCATATACCACATTTCCTTATAATTTAGACATTCTCTGGTTTTATTTATAATCTAGCTTATGCAACCACTTATTAAAGTCAAGTTAATAATATCAGCTAACATTATACATTCTAATTTACCAAATGTGCTGCACCTCTGTAATAACATATATAGTGAAAGAGGTAAAATCAATGCCATATATATAGTGTATAATAATTATTATAGTCGCAGGTAAAAATTTAAACAGTCACATGTAGGGTATCAGGTCCGTTCGTGCCCAATACAGTTTCGCACCCTACACGTTCGCACCTGGCACGTTCGCTCCCAAGGTCGGTTTGGACCCAATTTTATATAAAATTCCAGTTGAATAATTAGAAAATCAAGATTGTTTTTTTTTAGTTGATTTGATGTAAAAACTGCATCTATTTAGCTGGGTATGAGTAAAACACAAAAGATTTTAACAGCTTGGCCCCTTCGATCTGAAACAATGGAACAAAAAATCATAGCAATGCACTAACGGAAACATGATTAAAATTTATTCAACACAAAAAAATACGTTGTCATAGTCTCACTTTATTTTGAAACAATGAAATAAAAGTGAGCAATACACTTAACCAAAACATGATTAAGATTTATTCAACTAAAAAAAAAACCACATTGTCTCACTCTAATTTAGGACAATGACAAAAAATATACTTATAGGAATACACTTGCCAAAACTTGATTACAAAGTTATTAAAGACAAAACCGATAAAAATTGGGCGCGAATGTGATAATGTGCGAACGTGAATGGGCGCGAACGGACCCGGATTCCACATGTACAAGGTGTACAAGGAAGATATAGGACATCAGACTTCGTCTGGTTATATCATACCATGTGACAAATCTTTTGTGTTAGTGATACATAAGGACCATCACCTAATAGTCTGATTCATCTCTATTATAAATTTTGAATTAATTTACAGGAATCTTCTACCACGAAGTGCTTCGTTGTTTATAGTTGTGACACAGTTATTTAAGACAGGACCACCAACAGCAAGCTTCTTTTCTATGGGAGAAATGTCATCAAAGATCCAGATGCCTCAGAAGGATGAAGCCCTTGCAGGTAAAACCACCTTCTTGTGCAGTTCTTTATACATGTTATATATACAAACTAAAATCATAAAATTGAATTGAAAATGGAAATGGGGAATGTGTCAAAGAGACAACAACCCGACCATAGAACAGACAACAGACGAAGGCCACCAATGGGTCTTCAACACAGCGAGAAACTCCTGCACCCAGAGGCTTCCTTCGGCTGGCCCCTAAACAAATATCTATACTTGTTCTGTGATAATGGACGTCATACTTAACTCCGAATTATACTCAAGAAACTAAAATTAAAAATCATACAAGACTAACAAAGGCCAGAGGCTCCTGACTTGGGACAGGTGCAAAAATGTCAGTATTTATTATTTATTATTCATTATTAATGTTATTTGTATGTCCCCATTATATGGAAGAACTTTTTTTGCTTTTCACAGGCAAATTTTGATACATGAATATCTTGTGAAATTCATGTGAAATGACTTTTCATGATTTTAATTCACTAGACAAAAAACCAAAAAATGTTTTTAAAAATATCACTATGAAAATGAAATTTTTATTATATTTATTATACCCTCAGGGCTGAGCCACGCAAACCTCTAAGTCAAAAAAATTAGTTATCAATTAAAATCAATGCCTCCCCACAAAAGATGAATGGTTGTGCTGAAGTACATATAGAAATCTGAAAGCTTAACCTGAGTGTGCATAAGGTGTATGTTAATGAAATTTTCTACTTAAGGAAGACCAGAGAAAATGACAGTATCACCCAAACATGCTGTTAATGGTAACACTATCAAAGAACCATTCCTTGAAGGCATGGAAATGGCAATGTTTGGTAAGTACATCTACTGTTAATGGTAACACTATCAAAGAACCATTCCTTGAAGGCATGGAAATGGCAATGTTTGGTAAGTACAGTGAAGTACATGTATTACAGACAATGTAAACACTGTGTATCATCGGTACAGCAGATATAGCTGTAAAGGTATTTCTAAGGGTAAAAAGCTTTATACCATACATGCATTTAACAATGCACTGTACAGAAGTATTTATGTGGTCAGCTATACACCGTACACAACACTTCTTTTCTGAATAAAATATCTAAGAATATTAACATATATATAAAAGATTTCAATGCCATTTATTTAAGATACATTTGAATTAGGTTGACAGTAAACAGTGTGACTATTTGGAAAAGAATGAATATCAATATCTGAAAATAAAAAGTTTTATTCTATTTTTAGGACTTGGATGTTTCTGGGGAGCTGAAAGAAAGTTTTGGAAACACAATGGAGTATTTTCTACTATGGTTTGTGTTTAAGATTAGCAATTGTTAAAAAAAGATTCAGTCATTGTTAATGTTATAAATTTATGTTTTGATGTAACACTACATGCTTTATGTGTTGAGATTTTCCCTGTCAAAGAATTTCAAAGTCTATTGTAAAAAAATTCAGTAACTATAGTCATTATAACAGATTGTCTCATTTTGTTATTAAAAAAGGTGATGTGGTCTGATTTGAAGCAAGAAATAACATTTTTCAGAATGCAATTGATTTTGATGTAGGCAACTATAGGCCACTGTACTTCCTTCAGCAATGAGTGAAACTCATTTAGTATAGTATAGTCCAGCTATAAAAGGCCAAATCATGACAAGATGTAAAACAATTCAAATGAGAAAACCAACAGCCTGATTTTATAACTGTAACCATGTATGTAGTCAAATGTTTGATAACTTTTGTTCAGTAAAAATTATGTTTTTAAGCAGGTAATGTAAGAAATCTAAGATATGTAAACCATTTTTTTACATTTTATATCAGTTCATCTATTCCTTTATCCTAAAATTCTGCAGGCGTTGAATTTTTATTATTTTGTTTTAACAATACTCCACTACAGCATTTTACACTTTTTGTCTTAAAGGGAAAATTCGGGATTTTTTACTTATGGTTTAAATATGTTCATTATGACAAAATATATATATTCACAAAGTTTTATCGGTATATGTCCAGTAATAAAGGAGAAATTCAACAATTAATGAAAAATTATTAACTACTTCCTGTAGGTCGTGACGTTTTCTCCTGGTTTTTGCATGCCGGGATTTAAAATACAATCAGTAAAAGTCTTGGTTTTTAATGATATTTAAACGTTATCGTAAGCGCGCCGATGACTTATGGTTTATCTAATAAACATCCGATAATAAGAAGATAAGACGCACAGACGTGCAATTGTACACATTCATGAGATAAATTTTCTATGTTAAACGTATATATTCGAATTATTTTTGTAGACAACCAAAAAAGTTATAAATTTATTAATTAATGCATTTTCGGACTGATATATGAGGTGAACAAATTAAAGTACAATAATCTGTAAAGACAATATGTTGGTGTACTCTTATTGACCTTTTACTATCTCTGCTATGACTAGATTTATACGATGTGTGTATTCACGGTTCTGTGGCAAATTGAATACTCGTAGATAGCTTGTTGAAAGGTAAATTGTTATTTGCACTTCGGTATTTAACCACGCCTCTAGGGCACACCTTGCCAGGTGTGACTGTCTATTCAGATCAGTGGATTATAAAACAAGGGAGCATTCAATATACACATCTATAATACTAATTCAAGTTTGTGACAAATAAAAATAGATCGCCGTGGAATTATTTAATTATATTTGCTGTATCATTTATTTCAATTCAAATAAATTAATTTACTAAGTAATAAACAATTTTCGGTTAAAGACGGGAAACTTAATTCATGTGTCAGAATGAAATGATATACACCTCTTGTCCTTGATTTAAGTCTCATTAAAAAGGGGAAATTAGAAATAGCTTTACCAAAGCATTTTGATTTTCTTTATTAGGCAAAAAATGTACGAGAACACTTACATTTAGACTTTTGAAAGCCATGTATTAATTGATATCTGAAACTATCTGAAGATATGTATAACTCTACCTAAGCGGAGTATAATATGTACGAACAAAGAAAAAATACTTTTGTTTTTAAATCTTTGCACATTAATGATTAATTATTGTTATCTTTTGTTCATTTAATTACTTAATTAGTACCTAAAATATGTCTACCGCTTGGCATTAAAACTCGGTTTAGTAGGAAGGGGTTATGTCATATACTAGATTATATTATTTGGATGAGGATTTGAGCTATCCTATAAAACACATTTATTAGTTAACTACATTCGAGACCAAAGGATATTAATTTAAATGATTCAATTAACTTTACTCACATATTACTTATATGTCCATCTTATGATTTTTGCGTGCTTGTTTTTATAGAACAGTTTATATATGGTCAAAAATTTATCATAAAATCATAACTAAAAATGTCTTGTTCGGAGAATGATAGTACTATAACAGTGGTTCCAGTCAGTCAAAAGAGTCAGATTTTGACGAGTATGGTCATTTTGGGTACGCACTAGAGCCAGAGTATACCGAGGAAGAGCTCCATGAAATGGAAGCTGCAGAAAGTTCCCGAAATCAAGATATCCTTAGCAACCATCGCTAGTTTTTAAAACACAGATTGGTGTTCGTGTATTAAATGCATACTTATGCCGTTATTAACAGAATGTCTTTGTTGCCACGAATTTACTCTCTTTGATGGTAATATTGAATTGGGTGAATGCATTAGTAACAGCATCGATTTCAGAACAGTTTGTCTGAACCCGGTTGTTCTTGAAACTAACTATATAAGTTTTTTTTAAGTACAATCGTATTCATATTATACATGTTAAATGAATGAACAAATATTAAACCTATCTGTTTATTGTTTTCCGCCCATGTCTGCTCATCACCCTGCAGAAATAAAGTTTGTCGCACGAAAAAATGGTGTTAATTCCAGAGTCAAAATTTAAAGAACTTATTTTCCATGTTTTTTGGTATTGTTCGAAAGAGAATTGACCTAACAGAAGAATTACTATCTTAGGCTGTCAGTAACACATGTAGAGCAGTGGGTCGTTGTTGGACATGTAAATCTTATAAAGTGTATCATCTGTTAAATTTGCAGGTCACTGAAAGGGGAAGTTCCATACGGAAGTAGGTTTTGAGATTGATTTTTTTTATATCCAGTGACACATTTTACATGCGTATTCTTGAACGTTTGATACATCATTTACTCTCAAATTGCAAAAAACGAAAACTTCCACTTGTATTTATAGTATTTGTTGAAATAGTCCTCGTCTCACAACGTATAATACTCTATCTATTTGACCAACGATGTTCAAAAACAAAAGACAACGAATTTTATGTCATCTTTCCCTATTTTTGAATGTAACTTATAAGGCTGTTCAACTGGCAAGAATACCGCTAAAGCGGATAAGCAGTTTATTCTTTAAATTGCTATCATATCACGGCAAGAAAGAAAATAAATCCTGAAATTGATTTGAAACTTTAATACTCAATAGTTTTCCTAGAAAATACTCACACCCCTTTGGGATTATTAGTGTACGTCCAGCTGCATATATTTTACATGAATGTCGGAACAATTGTGATGATGACGAATTTCTTCCTTTATTCGAGAACAATCTAATTGATATATAAAACTGGGATTTTACTATGTTCATAACTTTGATGAACCAAAGCAAGATATATATCGACCTGTATTTAAATCAAACTGGTTCTCTTCTTCTTCTTCTTCTTCTTTTTTTTTGGTATACAATATAGTCTGATACATGTATATATTTTGAATTGCACTATAGTTCCGTAACTTTCTATCCAGGCGTATAAGCCAACATCGAAAAGTGCGTACATTTTTTAAATCAATATTTTGGGTATGTTCCAGTCTGTCCTTTACTATTGACAAATTACATTTTCCCAAATTAACCCTCGGAAAAAATATGTATATAGATTTTTATTTCTTCAAATCTTTTTTTTTTTGTGGTATTTTTTATATTTTCATAAATAATATTCTTTACACCAGAAATGTTATTTATAAACATTCAAGCGTACGAGTTAAGTTATTGGCATCATATCACTTTCTGACACACAAGACAGAGATGTGTATTATACACCTGATAGTTCAAAATGAAAAGTTATTAGTCTGCCGTGTACACTGATCAATACCTACAGAAGTGAAACGATGCATGAACTTGCAAGCCCGACAGGAAATCGCTTGAATACCTGGACGTGTCACCTGAGTCCTCACACCCCTCACAATACCTTTGGGAGTAATACCTTTAGCCATGCTGGTGATCAGATGAGGAAAGATCCGAATTTATTTGAATAAAGTTTATTACTTTAAAGAATTATGAAAACAATTTTCACGGAACACTTATTTATTATTTGAACTTTGACTTTTTAACTCATTCCAATATTAACTGTTTAAAAATAACAGATATATAATAATGGTCATTTTCCCTCAGCATTTTCCGTATCAAGTTTATAGTTAGTCAGATAAAACAATCGTACGATTGACAAGATATCGACACGCAATTACGACTACATCGGTTACTGTAGTTTTGGTTCTTTGTGTTTTATAGACATATCGTGATTATAATCGTAGAAGATGACAAAATGGCGGAGCGTAGAAAATTGATACTCAAAATTTAAAATCGATGTTGATCTCTTATCTAGCGGAATAAAACTTTAATATCTATAAATTTTAGCCTTTTTATACAGAATGGACATAATATCAATTTTTGATTTTTTTGCGAAGTTTCCCTTTAATTCAGCTCTTATATAATCTCATGTTTTCTATATTTTTCACCCCTTAAGACACTGTGTTTAAACTAAATACCAGTGGCAGATTTAAAGGAGTAGGTACCTGCCTCGACCCTTTTGTAAGAAAATTGTTGATTATTGAGGGATTGCTGGACTCTAGAGAGGACCCCTTCTTATGCTAGTTTGTGGCATGGGCCCCCTTATAAAAAATTCTGAATCTTCCACTGAGTACTGAAGGGAAGACAATTTAAGAATTTATAAATTTGCCTTTCACACATTGATTGCAATATTGTATGTGTAATGACATCTGTATCAGTCTGAAATACATTTTAAAGGTTAAATTCTTAATGAATTCCTAAATGCCATTTTGAGAGAAAGGTTTGATTAAATGATGTGTTTTTGTTTTCAGGTAGGATATTCTGGTGGATTTACACCTAACCCTACATATAAAGAAGTTTGTTCAGGTGGAACAGGCCATAATGAAGTAGTCAGACTTGTGTTTGATCCAAAGAAAACATCTTATGCAGATATTTTAAAGGTAATAGTATAGAACTTTTCTTCAAAATTAAACTACCATTGCTTGTACTTTAAAAAGTCATCACTTTACCAAATGAGGTAGATAATAAGCTATGATAGTCAAACCTGCTTAAAAAGACAACCTGTATTAATGCAAAAACTGTATAAAAAGACTATTAATAGTGCATTTTGTAAAGCTTGTGTATTAAAAGACCACCTTTCTTTATATGAGACTACATATTTGCTCTCCCTTAAAAGTGATCTCTAAAAACAGGTTCAAAACAGGTTTCACTGTTTTTTTAATAGTTGAGTTTATAAAAACCAGATACAGACGGGTTGAACATGGAATCTAACCTTTGCACACAACCCAATATAAAATGAATAACTCATTGAACAAACAATTCATGGTTCATCTATATCCACATAATCCATGGAAATTAGAATCCAATGAAGAATAATGAATCTGCAGTAACCCTAAAAATCTTGCTTGAACATTATAAATCATGGTTGTGGCTGAACATGTTTAAAACTGATTGACTGACATTTTTAAAACAATACAGGTACCATAATTAGTTACATACTTCTGTTTCAGTTATTTTGGGAAAGTCACAACCCAACACATGGAATGAGACAAGGAAATGATGTTGGCACCCAGTATAGGTCAGGAATCTATTACTATGGCGAACAGCAAGAACAGGAAGCTAAGGAATCTCGTACAGCCTATCAAAAACTTTTAACAGAAAAAGGCCATGATAAAATAACAACTGAAATATTACCAGCTGAAGAGTTTTATTACGCTGAGGACTATCATCAACAATATTTACATAAAAATCCAAACGGATATTGTGGACTTGGGGGCACTGGTGTTTCATGTCCTATAGGTCTGTTTGCAAAAAAGTCAAATGATAAAGAAGAATTGTGATTAAATTTTTTTCAACCCCGAAGATTTCACATTCATTGCATAGTTTAAATAATGTATTTCTTGATTAATTAACTATTATTATCTAACAGAATAGTACCATTAAATTCACCATTACAGAAAAGGTCCTAGAATATATTATCACACAATAGCAATATGTTGGTGAAATGCAGATTCAAAGAACTTAGAAAAAAATGAACATGTTGGAATGTTATAGTTAAAAAAAATCAATTGCTTATTTATGATATTTTATGTTCGATTGTTTTCAATTCAGGGACTATTGTGTTTGGGCATATTTTTCAATAAATCAGTGTTGTGGAACTTTATTTTAAGATATATGATATAGGTGATTGCATACTATCAGTGAAAGAAAAAATATGTATGAGTATTCAAGAAAGCTATTTGTTTTTCTACATTTTCTGTATTTTGTTATTTGCTGTGTATTCAACAGGCATTAATTTATTTGTAAAATAAAGAAAATCAAAACAGTTATAATTGGTGTGTTGAATATTAAAGAATGCAAGCATTATATGTATGATCTACTTTTGTACCTTTAATTCATATTATATTGGTTTTAATTATCACAAAAAGAGGCAGAAATAATCCGAGACATTTAAAACTCATAAACACTACATAGAAAACTAAAGACAGAGCAATTTAAACACCAGCAATAGCCTTGTGATCTCAGGTATCTTATGGTAAGTAAAGATATGTTTCATAACAATCTGATGTAGGAACATTGTCCTTGATCTAATTTATATGGTTAAGTGAATGCTTAAAAATAACTGTAATTTTATGTCTTGAATTTTCTGTATCAGTATTCAAGGTTAAGTCGGTTATTTATTTCAGACAATAAATCATCTATATTTGGTGTTAAGAATTACTGAAAGGTATAAATATCTACATGTCAGGGTTATTTGACCTTTGTATCATTCATGGTTCATTTGTTAATTTTATTTTTTTATGGTTAAGCCTGCTTCTCAGATCTATAAGCAAATGGTCACCTCTATATGGTGTTTGTAATGATTGTAAGGGTTACAGAGATATACTATAGGAAGATGTGGTATGAGTGCCAATGTCTGTCTGATAGAATTCATCTGAAAGTGATCTCATTTAAATTAACCATTGGTAATGTTATGGCTTTTTTGTAATAAAACCTTTATCATTAAGACTTTCAACAATAATTCAACACTGTTATGTAATATAACTGTTTTTACCTTGTCCTGTGAATGAAATTCATTCAGAAAATGTGTATTACTATATTGGTTTACTTTTATAAATTGTGACTTTGAGTGAGAGTTGTCTCATTGGCACTCATACCACATCTTCCTATATCTATTATGTCTATCTTTAATACTATTTAATCCATCCAATATTCAGAACTTTTAAGCTGTGGTCAAGGTCATATGGCACATGAAATATGCACATGATCAACATATTGTATAGTTTAAAACAAACCAATCATGTATCAAAACTGATACATAATAATTAAGTGTGTAAACATATAGTCATTCGGTACAATGTCTAGGACCAACAAGTCCATGTGACATATGACAGACAGACATAATGTTTACTCTTCACACAGAATCCACATACACTGTACCAAAGAGATCTATTTCTGAAAATTCACCATGAGAACAATGTAATTGTAAAAGACACAAGAGAAAGGAAAATACTGTCCGACATTTACTCCTCAAAACAATAATCAATAATTACATTAGATGTATGTTTCAGTATATTACGTTATTCTGATTGGCCAACTGCACATCACACGTTATTCCATAAGCAATTGCATTACTCAATAAAACTTTTCATTCATGATAACACGAGGTCCCACAATAAAGTGCACAGGTGAATTAAATAACAAATTGATAAAATTTGTGCGCTTCATACAAAATGTACTTCAATCAACGCTTTTACGCCCCAATGAATTTACAAAAAGAAGCATTCAATTCTTAAATATCAAATCATATATAATATTGATGGGCATACCAAATCTAAAAACCATACCCAGACAAAAAGAAATTGAAATAAAACTGAGTCAAGGTCAGGTAACAATGACTCGCTGACAAGGTCTTGTATTGTTTTAGCCACCTCCATATCAATTTTGGTAGATATACGTTGCAGAAGGAATAAAACAAAGGTATTTGAAATTGCTAATGCTGTAACCAACATGCAGTAGATACAACAAAACAAAACCAGTTCTATAGATTTCATTGCAGGCAAGACTAAAGTACCATATAAAACAAGCAGTTTGTGAGTATTGCATGGCAATACAAAGTCCCCTGCTGATTAAAAATTGATTGTGCTGGAACAAAATCCTAATTTGATCTATAATTTGACATGGTGTAAACTATATAACAAATATTAAGTCAAAATTTTCAAGCATGGCGAAAAAAAGATGTGGAAAACTAATTATTTGAGTGAATTTTCTAGATCCAAGAACCATAACTCTGCATAAAAATTACCAGAACGAAATTAAATTCCAATTTGGTCTGTAACATGTCACAATAAAACTATATACCAATTATAAACTGAATATCTTCAAGCATGACAAAAAAAAAGTTTTTCCAAGGACCATAACTCTGCACAAAATTATCAGACCAGAACAATATTCCAACTTGATCTGTAACTTGCCATGATCAAACAATATACCAAATATCAGACCAATATCTTCAAGCACAAAAAAAATAAGTGTGGAAAACTAATTTGCCAGACTGACGGATGGACAAACAGACAGATAAGATAGACAAACAGATTGCAAACCGAAAGTCCCCTTCGACTTTGTCGGTAGGGGACTAAAAACAATTCTAATCATATCATTAATACCTGTATTGTAGATATTTATTACAGGCAAGACAAAAGTATCATAAAACATAAATCTGTATTGTTACAGGTATAAAAAATGTAGCATATAACATAACAAAAATCTGACTAAATATTAATAAAGTTCCCTGAAATAATTTAACATTCTTCATGATTTTTTAAAATAATTAACAATGTAAATATATCATTAACAATTTTGGCACAATTTGGTAGTCAAGATACAACGACTAGTTCTAGTTATCACATGATAAACATATAGAATCCTTATTGTCACGCATATCTCATCATGAGTTTAATTTCTTTATTATTCAACCAAGAGTGGATCTCCAACATATATTCTCTTCCCAACAGCAGAATCATCATGTCTTAAATGGATTCCAAAGGGAATCTGAAAAATAAACACAGAACCATGGTCAAACATATTTATTGTGGATTTAATATCAATTGTTGGATACCAATTTCTATGGATTGTGTGGGTGAAGGTGTAATTTAAATCTCTAACAGGGTAAACATTTATCTGAAGTTCGACTCATCATAAACATCAACATTTTATTGTCAATAAGCCTTCCTAATCCAACAGTTAAGAGTTTTGAACGATTATTATTACATCATTTAAAAGTATGAATTATATTTGATAAAATCATAACAAAAAAGTAACATTTACTCAAGACATTACTAAGCATGCATTCAAATTTCAAATTAGTGTAAAATTTTAGAATACTTTCTTACCTTCTTGCCCCTCCATGCTGCTAATGTTTTCAGAGGTTCCTTACTCCTTTCACTTGTGTCCTGATCTAGACACACCATCTGACATCTAGTACAACCACCCTGACTCTGTAAATTAAAAAAAATAAATAAAAAAAAGACAGGATATTTATTTTATTATTGATAAATGTTTTCTTTTTTTATATTTGCACAGATTGACTACACTTAACTAAGGAGTAGGTTCAATAAGAACCTTTTTTGGCCCCAAAATATAGCAGTTTTACAAAATTGTGAAAATGTTATCTTTTAGCTATTTATTGGATAGTTGAATGCTTATGCTACATAAATATGGGCTGTTTTTGACAATGCAATGCACATATATCGAGTACTAGCGTCATTAAGACATGCTAAATTACTGAATTCTTCACAATTTTCGCATTTTAGTTAAATTTTAGATGGTTACGTCTGAAATGAAAGTGGTCGCATTTGTGTTCATTCATTATATTGAAATGTAAGTTGTATTTGATGATAAAACATAACATATATGTAGGACTCTAAAGTGCGATGGTACTCTAAAGTGCGATGGTCACGCTAAAGTGCGATGGTCACGCTAAAGTGCGATGGTCTACGCTAAAGTACGATGGTGTATCACGCTAAAGTGCGAAGGTTGTTTGTTCGCTAAAGTACGATGGTATATCACGCTAAAGTGCGATGGAACAAAAAGTTAAAGATTAGAGGGATCAAAACATCGAGGTTTAAACATAGTTTTTTTTAGCAAAAGCAAGTATGCTTAGGTATAACATATGCTTCATAATTTATCTATAGGCTAAAGTGATTGTTTCTAAATTAAAAAGACTGACCAAAGTACGTAACAATTGCTAAAAAGGTAATTTATGTGTCGCAAAATATTAATATGTAAAATGAAGCGTATTGAATATTTGGATAATTGGTGTAGATTGCCGTAACGTACACTAATGGGAACACATCCTCTTACAATTGTCCTTTTTACATTACAGATGCAAAATTGGATTATTGTCGGAATATGTAACATTTATTTGTTTAATTTAAATGACAAGGATTTACCAACTAAGAATATCATACTGATATACTTGACCTGTATTTTATGGTTAATACCATTGTGCTTAGATCAAGAAATATTTTATCATATGGTATTTTTACTATCACCTGGAAACCATAAAAATATCTATGGTTGAAAACTGTATGTTGCTCTTATGATGTGTATTGGTTATTTTAGTTGTTGGGTTGCTGTCTCATTTACATATACCTTACACATCTTTTTTTCGTGTGTATATCACTATATTTCATCACCTGTAAGGATGAGGTATAGCAAGTTCTGATAAAATAAAAGGCTAATATATACAATTATGCAAGTTCTTAGCTTATTACTTGTAACAACACAATGGATTAAATATTAAATTACCAAGAATTTGTTATTTCCAATATTAACTGTTGCCCAACCGTCTTCTTCAAAAGCTAGGCCACCACCTATAACAATATTAGCACGGAATCTGTTTAGAAGGTTCTCCAGTTCTGTAAATGGAAATATAGTCATTTTTTCGAATTTTCTTGTAAAACTTAATATCAAAGTGTTGACATAATTAGTGAAAGACATTTACTTGTTTTTTATTTTAATTTGCACCATAAATAATACAGTTTTATGATATTTTTTTCCTACTTTGTAGAATAGACAAAATATGGTGTATTGATTCATATAACAAAAAAAACTTGACAAAACAAAATCAAAGGAAATTTTTTTATTGCTGTACTTCATCACAAAGTCACAACAAATACTTCACACCTAACTGCAATTTCATGATGGTCCCTAGCAACAGGTTGTGTGTAATACTTTACTAATTATTGATCATATTTATTAAAAACAAATTAGTTGTAAGGAAAATTTTTGAACTAAAAAGTATAATTGGCAAAGTAATTTGAGAAAAACTGTCAATTATTATACTTCAGTCTCAATAAGTATTGGCACTTATTTATATTAATAAATCCGAGTCCTGTAAAGCAAAGCACAAACTTGAACTGATCCTAATTAAACCAAAAGTGAGAAAATAAAAAAGCCAAAATTGGGAATGTGTCCATTGGACACAGGTGATGCACCAGCTTGCATTAAACGATATAAAGGGAAATAACTCAAGAACGTTAAAAGTGACACCACCATAATTCACACTTGAGTGTTTTGTGTATAAAAGTCATAACATTTGGTTGAGGCAAATTTAAAATGTAAGGTTTAGGTAAATACCAAAATTAGGATTCTCTTCACTCTGTTGTATTCTGTGCTGTAAATCTTCAACACTCTGTCTACATATCAGTAAATATTGGGACTCATTGGCTAAGGAAAGTTTGGAAACATTTTCTGTATCTGAAAGATAAGAAAATACATTTAAATATTCATACAGGGCATAGCTATTGTATATGCACTCATACACAAGATCTAGAGTTCAACAAAACACAAAATTGGTACCCATGAAATTAAAAGAAAAAAGAATTCATACATTTGCTAAGTACAGAAACTTTTGCCAAAAAATCTTAAGATTATGTTCTCTTCTAAGCATCTGAATGAGTAATTTGCGAAATAAAGAAAGATATTTTTTTAACAAAAAAGCATAAATAATATTGGTATAAAATAAATTCCAAAAATGTTACAAATAAAATATATTCAGAAAAAACATATGAAAATGTAAATTTTAAATTCAGGACTATACAAAACACCACAAATTAACTAAAATAATCATCTTGTTGATTTTTACCATCATCTGTTTTATCCAGTTTACATTTTCTTGACCTTGTTCTATCTTGCTGGATAAGCCTACATCCTGGTTTATTTAACACCTCACTGATCCACTGTCCCACTGTATCTCCACAATCTACACCAGTAATTCTGTTTGTAAAACAAATACCAAGATCATTAACTCATCAACAGACATCAAATTTATAAAATAAATACTAATGCTCATATGACAAATTCATACAAATATAGTGTTATAAAAGCTAGATGTGTTATGATTGCTAATGATACAACTATCCATCAAATACAAATGAAGTGGATATAAGCAAAAAAATATTATAGGCCACAATAAAGCCTTCATCAATGATAAAAACCAATAGAATACCATTAGTTATGGAAGCCCTTGACTTGACCTAACCTAACCAAGAACAAACCCTTACTTAGTTCTTAAATACAGCAACCTGTAATGTAAAAGAAGGTCCATTTTATTTGCTTAAATTCAACAACTGTTTTCACTGGTATGCTGAATTAGTAATTACTGTAAATTCAGAAAATATTGCCATGTTTTTATTAGTGCGAATAATACCACTAGGTAAATAATGCAACAGTGTGAATTGCAATATGATTTCTGATATATAAAAACATTTCCTGAAATGGCAATAAGCAGTCTCACAATTTTGTCCATTTTCATAACTTGCAATCATTAATGCACAAATTAATTTCTGAATTAACAGTACTTTTTTGTTTAAATTTTATACCAATGATCTGATGTACTGTCTGACAGGTTTAAATCAAGGTTCAATATATTAGTGTAATGTCCATGTCATACCTGTCTCCACACACTTTCCCAACACATGGTAAGATTGATTGCTGACCTTGACCTTGGTCACTGCTGTCTAAAGGAACTGTTACTGAACACATATCTGAAAAGGTAGAAATACCAAAAATGGGTCAAAGTTTCTAAAAGTCAAGTAAAGTGAAATTAATATAAATGTGAAGTTCTACAAAGAAAAAAAATAACCACACAGAGAAAATGAGATGTTGAAAGGGGTGAGCTTTCAATAAAGTTATGACATTTTTAGGTATTACCAATGTTATTTCAACTGATCGGGCGGAGCTTACGTTTTAATTTGCATAAGGACAGTCTATTTAAAGATTTGTGTGATAAGGATGATTGTCGTTATAATCATTACTGATTTCTAATCACCTATCAGTCTCATCAAAGGAATTTACAAAAGAATGACTGGACACTTCATTGATGAGTTTATTCTAAAACACCTATCTATAGATGGACTGGTTTATTAATGAGCGAATCGGTTAAACTCCGCCCAGTCAAGTGAAATAAATTGAGTAATATTTCTGATCATAGGATCAATACTTAGGCTAAATGAGATGATTTGTATTGTTAATGCTCACCTTCTTTTTTATGCAATACCTAGTTCTTGTCTTTATTTAAATGACAAAACAATTTCTTACTTTCCTTCAAAAAAACTTGTTTCTATTAAGTTCTTTGTAAAGACAAACCAGGAAATTTCCAAATTTAGTAGGGTGCTAAATTTTATAACAATTCCAACAAAAGTCTAAAGTTTCAAGCTAATTGATCCAACCATTTGGAGTTAGTGCATGATACCTGAACAAAATGCCTTAAATAAGTCAGACAGGTGAATGAAAACAATATTATTTTTTATTATACCTCAGTATGTTTTTTCTATATGCAAAATAATGAAATAGTTGTGCTATTTCCTTCCACAAACTATTTGCCAGTTAATAGTTTCACAGACTATTACCCTGGTGAATAGTTTAATCATCATTTTTCTCGTACTTTTTCATACTTATTTTTCATTGGTCAATAATGACGTAATGAACAATTCTGCTTGGATTTGTACACTTGGCAACGGCAAACTCTAATATTGTAAACATTATAATCTGTTCGTGTCTATCTTAATTTCAAATTAATATATCACTTACCAGAAGGAATTAAAAAAGAAAAAGAAAATCTTCGTGACACATTTTTAAAAGATAAAAAAAATCGTCGTCTTCATAAACTGTGATTGCTTTGGTGTACAGTACTTTAGCTAGTCTAGTAGAATTCATTTGCATGGAAATTTTAATACAAGTTTTCCTAGATCTCTTGATTACAGAAAATAAAATATTAACAAATACAACATGGACTATAAAAGATACTTATGGTTCATATTGTGCATGTTTATGTGACATTTCTATTTTCTTTCAGATGATGTTTGTAGACTTTTTGGAAAGTTGTTTTCTTCGGTATAATAAAACACTTATTGACTGGTTATGATGGTAATATCAACTTTGTTGTCCCTTTGATACTAACTAAAATGGACAAAAGACTTACAGTTAGTTCTGCAGGCATGTTCACCAGTCAATCATATTGTAACAAAAATTTGCCTCTATCCTGTTAAATTATGCAGTGCTTTTGAGGTAATGTATATTTTGTCTTTATGCAAACCTTATGCTACAAATGCATTTCTTAATGGACAATTCAATATTTGTTTTGCATAATTGTTTAAATCTTAAATACATTTCAGACCATTTCTGACTAATTATTATTTAAGTAAAGTCTTGGACATAACTCACAATCTGAGTTCAATCAATGCATGTGAAAATAATTATTTTGTTCGTCCAATTCATACCCTTTTAGCATTTAAGTAAAATAATTGTAGTTGCGGATTTGATAAACAATTTCTTTGATAATTGAAGTTCAAAAACATGCCTACCTATTTCCCACGTACACCTCTTTGATACTAACTATTGCCCTTGCCTCGTCTCGAGCAAGAGTTGGAATCTCAGGGACAACAAACTTGCTATTACCCTCATAACCAGTCAATAGTTGTATAGTAATTAACAATTTTTTACCTTGATACCTAAGAACTAAACATTTTCTGACTAGATCAATCTGTGTTTTAATGAGACAAAGTTTGGGTACCCTCTTCTGACTGATGGTAACACCACTCTCTGAGACAATCATCCATTCTCTGTCAAACTTTAGGCCTGTTTCACAAATCTCCCAATCTCTTACCTAAAAGTGAAATACACAATTACATGACTCTTCATTATCAAAATATTTTTTTCTAAATGCATGTATTATAAATTGCAAACTGAATGAGGCTATTGTGGAGATATAAGATATACTGTTAACAGGAAAATTTCCTTGGCAGTTTAATTTTTTCGCTTTTTCTTGATAACAGTTGAAATCTACTATTTCACAGAACTCTGACCACAAAGATGAAGACCATACATGACCGCATGCCAATAGAATAAATGCAGATAAGTCGTGAGATGAATTATTCAAAACATCGGTCAATCAGACAGTAACCAAACAAAGTCATTTGACCTTTGATTCTTTAGAAATGAATATATGATGCATATTTTAGAGATTTGCTAGTTTATTAACCAGACCGTTTTGTCAATTTTTAAAATACATTCTACAAACAAAACACGAAAATATATTCAAAATTGCTTATTATCATTCAGAAAAACCATATAGCAAAAATTTTATCAGAAAGTAAAAAGTCATAAATTTAAAGAGATGACTGCCTTGCATTACAATATGAATTGGACAAACAAAATAATTATTTTCACATGCATTGATTAAACTTAGATTGTGAGTTTGTCCAAGACTTAACTTAAATAAAAATTAGTCGGAAATGGTCTGAAATGCATTTAAAATTTAAACAATTATGTAAATCCTATATTGAATTGTCCATTAAGAAATGCATTTGTAGCATAAGGTTTACATAAAGACAAAATACTTTACCTGAAAAGCACCACATGATTTAACAGGATAGAGGCAAATATTTGTAACAATATAATTGGTTGGTGAACATGCCTGCATAACTAACTGCAAGTCTGTTGTCCAATGAGAATTTGTCTTTTGATCAGAAGCTTTGTTTGAGCATAAGGTAAGATCACATTGTTCATTATCTTGTTTTACATTGGATATCACAGATTGCACACTAGATGACAAATAAAAATCAGACACATCTGACTGTTTCTCAGTTATCACAGAATCTAAAGTTTTATTCACATCACATTTATATTGTTTGGACTGAACATCTTGAGCAAAATTTGGTTTGTTTTTATTTTCCATAAAACAGTCACATATAAATGTAAGACAATGCTGAGCATCTTCAATGGTGGACATATAACTGAATGATATACGGACAGATCCTGTTGGTTTACCATTTATCAGATCTCTGTCATCACCACACACATGACCTGCCTGTAGAAAAAAGATTAATCAAATTTGATTATTTAGAAGTTCCTAGGATTAGTCTCATCTGTTTTATGATTCCCTAAGCAATTTGCAAAACCATTGGTATTTTGGGTTCTCAATGCTTTTCGACTTCATAATTTTATTTATCCTTTTTAAAATTTTTGATTTGATTTTATAGATGAAACGCCAATCTGACATACATAATTTTAATCCTGGTATTCTGCCATGGTGATCAGAAAATGGCTCACTTGACTCAACTTAGTTTTATCTACCTACAATATTTTTGACCAAATATAAAAAATTTCCTTATCACAGAACCTGAGAAATATGTCACCAAAGTTACTGATGCACTGACAGAAGGGTGGACTAACAGAGAAATGGTCAGACAAGGTCAATGCAGAATACAAACCACAATCTAATAATGCTATATCAATAAGTGGTGAATCATATTATTATTTTCAAATAGAAGTCTGTTAATTTTCTCGTTTGAATTGTTTTACATGTGTCATTTCAGGGCTTTTTATAGCTGACTATGCATATGGGCTTTTCACATTGTTGAAGTACAGTGACCTATAGTTGTTAATTTCTGTGTCATTTGATCTTTTGTTGAAAGTTGTCTCATCAGCAATTATACCACATCTTCTTTTTTATATTAAAAGTTTCTATTGAAATACTGTACCTCAAAGTTATCTTTGATTTGTTCTGCAGTTAGTTGTAAGTATTTTTGACAGGCTCCTATATTACAGAAACAACCAGTCCTCAAGTGTATATTATATAACTGGGCCATTTTATCTACCTACAAAGAAAGATTCATGTACAATAACAATATGTTTTTGAGAAGACTGATAAATAAAAATAATCATCATGAAATCAAAACTAATAATTTTTCAATTTGTTTCAAGTGGTGGGAGCAAGTTTGACAAAGAAATATTTTTTGATGTGGTAAAATATGTGTCAATATTCTAAGTGGTGTATGCTTGTAATTATTTTCCTGCTATGTTATTATTCATGAGATATTTTTTATGCTTAAACTTTTCTTCATCCTCGAGTTTTCATATAGGTAAATTGTTGTCATCACTTCAGTTATCCCTAGCCTTGCTTGTTTTTATCTTTATATGGGGTGTGAGTTTATTGCGAATTACAAATAATTTAATTTGATATTTCTGTAACATTCAATACCTCAGCAAATCCAATATAACTTCCATCTGGTCTTTTAAGATTAAAGTTCACAATTGGTCCTTGCTTTGATGGGTCAGAAAAATCTCCATGGCAATAAATATCTGCTACTTGTTGACTGTTACCATGGTGAAGACTCTGAAGATAATGATGGAAGTACTGTGCCACAATAAATGTGTGTCTAGATATAGACTTCATTCCACCTATTATAAATAACAAAAGTTTAAGCATGTATACATGTATATTTGCTTTGGATAAAATTGAAATAAATTGATACTGACGACTCATTTTAAGATCTTATCATAAAAAGTACAGGTTCCAGCCCCGGCGGGGGAGGAAGTTACGAATCAAATCTACTCTAACATCGTTAGGTAGATTTTCTAGGCACTTTATATATATATATATTTTCTCAGAGCAAAAAGTTGATATCAACATTTTTGGGGGAAAGACTACTGTTGATATCATATAAATTTTATATAAAACGGTCAAATTTTTGTAATTTTTTGTAAAACATTACATTGATGATGTGCTTGAGATGTCAAAAGGATATCACAAAAACATTTTTTTTTCATAATAACTATTTTTCATAACCTTTTCCTGTGAATCTATAATCAGTATAGTGTCCTCATGGAGAACATGCAAAATATTGATTAGCTTCCGTATCACAGTGTTTTATGGGAGGTACTATTTTGTCTGTTAATTTTTTGATACTGGTTATTCCACAAACATGTGTCAAGTACATTGACAACATGCATCACTTTTTTTTTTTAAGGTAGACACTGTGTTTCATTTACCTCCAAGGTTCTTGAGAGAATCCAAACCATGTCTTAATGCTATTATATCTAAAAATGGTACTGTGCCATCTTCAAACCTGAAAAATATTCAAAATGTTTCAATTACAATACAATTAATATGCTGTAATAATCTTAATACATATAATTTAAAGGCTGCTGTAGTGTAAAATAGACAACTCAATCTTCCACAGAAACTTCATAAACACCTAAAATAGTTCTACCTTCACTATGACGTTTCATAAAAAAATCTTCTACTAGTATTGTAAACAAAAAGTTTATATCCACCCCTAACCCTGAACCCCTTGATTTCTTCAACTGATATCTAATTGTATTTATACTGGTAAAACTACAAAGCTATAAAACTAGAGGCTCTAAAGAGCCTGTGTCGCTCACCTTGGTCTATGTGAATATTAAACAAAGGAAGCAGATTGAAAATTGACTACAAAGTTCAATAACTCCTACAGGGGTCAATTGACCATTTCGTTCATGTTGACTTATTTGTAGATCTTACTTTGCTGAAAATTATTGCTGTTTATAGTTTACCTATATCTATAATAATATTCAATATAATAACCAAAAACAGCAAAATGTCCTTAAAATTAACAATTCAGGGGCCGCAACCCAAAAACAGGTTGTCCAATTCATCTGAAAATTTCAGGGCAGATAGATCTTGACCTGATTAACAATTTTACTTCATGTCAGATTTTCTCTAAATTATTTGGTTTTTGAGTTATAAGCCAAAAACTGCATTTTACCCCTATGTTCTATTTTTAGCAGTGGCGGCCATCTTGGTTTGATGGCCAGGTCACCGGACACATTTTTTAAACAAGAAACCCCAAAGATGATTGTGGCCAAGTTTGGATCAATTTGGCACAGCAGTTTCAGAGAAGAAGATTTTAGTAAAAGATATATAAAATTTACGAAAAATGGTTAAAAATTGACTTTAAAGGGCAATAACTCCTAAAGAGGTCAACTGACCATTTTGGTCATGTTGACTTATTTGTAACTCTGACCTTGCTGAACATTATTGCTGTTTACAGTTTACCTATATCTATAATAATATTCAATATAATAACCAAAAACAGCAAAATTTCCTTAAAATTAACAATTCAGGGGCCGCAACCCAAAAACTGGTTGTCCAATTCATCTGAAAATTTCAGGGCAGATAGATCTTCGCCTGATTAACAATTTTATCCAATGTCAGATTAGCTCTAAATGCTTTGGTTTTTGAGTTATAAGCCAAAAACTGCATTTTACCCCTATGTTCTATTTATAGCCATGGCGGTCATCTTGGTTAGTTGGCGGGGTCACCGGACACAATTTTTAAACTAGATACCCCAATGATGATTGTGGCCAAGTTTCAAATAATTTGGTCCAGCAGTTTCAGAGGAGAAGATTTTTCTAAAAGATTACTAAGATTTACGAAAAATGGTTAAAAATTGACTATAAAGGGCAATAACTCCTAAAGTGGTCAACTGATCATTTTGGTCATGGTGACTTATTTGTAGATCTTTCTTTGCTGAACATTATTGCTTTTTACAGTTTATCTCTATCTAAAATAATATTCAAGATAATAACCAAAAACAACAAAATTTCCTTAAAATTACCAATTCAGGGGCAGCAACCTAACAACGGAATGTCAGATTCATCTGAAAATTTCAGAGCAGATAGATCTTAACCTGATTAACAATATTACCCTTGTCAGATTTGCCCTAAATGCTTTGGTTTTTGAGTTATAAGCCAAAAACTGCATTTTACCCCTATGTTCTATTTATAGCCATGGCGGCCATCTTGGTTAGTTGGCGGGGTCACCGGACACAATTTTTAAACTAGATACCCCAATGATGATTGTGGCCAAGTTTGGTTAAATTTGGCCTAGTAGTTTCAGAGGAGAAGATTTTTGTAAAAGTTAACGCAGGACGACGACGGACGACGACGACGACGACGGACGACGACGGACGCCGGACGCCAAGTGATGAGAAAAGCTCACTTGGCCCTTCGGGCCAGGTGAGCTAAAAAAATCTGGTAACCAGTAGGTAAACATAACAAATCATTTATGAATATTAAGAATCTCTCCAAAAGAGGTGGGGTTTCTAAATCAACTTTATTTTCAAAGTGCAAAATATACAGATAGCAAGCCTAATTTTGGGTGTGTGCTCACAACACACAGCAAAATAAGTTTACAATTAAGCCCCTTAGCACTTTATGTGTATGACTCAAGCAATTATTTCCCTCCCAAAGCATCTGAACATATTGCTGATAGATTAACAATTTCTTAGGCTAATGTTTTTCCCAAACAAATCTAGAATGCATTAAATATAATTTAACACTAACAAAAAAAATTGATAAATTCTTCCAAAATATGAGAAAATAATTTGTATATCTATAAAACAAAATGATACAATCAATTTATGTAATTGTGTAATGACAGTTTTCTGAAAATCTTAATAAAAACAATAAAATTTGTTATCACCCATTTTCCATGACCGATAAAAGATTTTTTTAATTAGTTTTTCATTGATGCACTTTTATTCTGTTTTGAAAATTGTCATGACGACTTGAAAGTTAAAATGAAATCAAGCCTTTAATAGCATGTTTAGGTTGTGTTATTTATCAGCCGATTCAAATTAAATCCATCAAAGTCAACTAAAGAAAGCCAATTACGTAGGGGAGCTAATTTCAGGATATACTTTTATATCCTAGCATGGAAAAACAACATAATCTCAGAAATTACAATTATAGAAAAACGCTGTTGTTTAAACTTCCCTATTTTCCTTTTGAAATTCAATTACCTTACGTCATTCGGTGTATAAAAGCAGCATAAATATAAGAGGATCAAGTATTTTTACTTGATGTTTACGTAATTAGCAATTAATCTTTAATAATAGAGAAGCTATTAGGTTTGAATTTTTCTGCATTCAAAAGATTTCCATGGTTTTGAATACTATTGATCTAAATTAAATTCTTTCCATTAATATTCAAAAATAAAAAAAGAACATTTACGTCAGCTGAAGTTGGCTTCTGTACTTCTCATTGGTGTTTAATATTATAATATGCCAGCTTCTTACAATTAAATAGTGATTACAGTCGTATGGTTTGATTATCAAATTTAAATGAGGAAACCAAAATAATACTTGTCAGCAGGTGTACTGAGTGAAATTTTTATCCAAAGGTTTGGAAAGTAGTCATCCAAAATATTAATGCAAATCCCAATTAAGATTATAGCTGACCACAAGGATCCAATTCATACAGTGTAGAACAAGAAACTGTTCAAACATTAAACAGCAACCATCAAAGCTCCAATGAATAGGTTTTGAGTGACACAATCAGTGCAATTTGGCATCGTTTTGTAGAATCATTTTTATTCAACTAGTGAAATGAATTGTGCATGTCAGTTTAAAAACTTCACATAAATCTGCAATACAGTCAGGAACAATACTTAACATTTTCTCTCAAGGCCAGCCTGGATCCAAAAGTTTTTTCAAGGGCCCTGTAGAATTTTTTAAGCTCTACCAGGTTTGTTTTTACTACAGGTACATACTTATTAATAGTCTGGAATGTTCTTATATAAAAGCCAAAAATATATGTGTGAAATACCTTATACATGTAGCTTGTTTCTGATTATGATGGAAATAATAAAGGAATTAAAAAAAACATGAGTTTTCCAGATTTAAAATCCATTTAACCATGTATTTTCAGACTGGTTAACTTTATATATTTGTAATATTATTGAAAAAAAACCAAAAAAACCCAGCCCCCCTTTCCATACCCCTAGATGTAAATTATTTTAATAAAAAAAAGTATTATCAGTTTCACCCCAAGAAATTATTAATTTCTCATGAATAAATCTTAGTAGTTAATCAAAATGATTTCCAAAATGAAATGCCTATTGTCTATAAATAAGAATGAAATGTAACTGTTTCCTGTTAATAAGGAGTTTCCCGAATTTTTCCCGTTAAAAAGCACATGGCTTTCAACAATTGTAAACAAAGCATTCAATTTGTGATCATGGATTACAGCTTTAATTAATTTAATTTGGATATAGATATTCAATTTAAGGTACAGTCAAGCAATGTTTTTACTTTCTTCTGGATTAAAACTAGTTTGAAAGATCAGTTTGAAAAATAAAATTATTTTTGACATCAAAACAAAAACGATCTGAATTGTGAATATTCAGTGACCCATAACTTTTTGAACTCTGCTACGGAGGTCAAAGTTACATCATGTTTCAACCCAATGATGTGTATTCTCTGTTACAACTAATCAACTGTGTTTGATATAAATATTTCAATGTCAGACTTATGATTTCAAAACGTAAAATTTATACTGCAAAAGGTTTACTTTTTATTTTTTCACGGAAGGATATTTGGAAGCTGTATCAGGCTATAATATTTATCATTAAAACAGTTTGAACTCAATATTTCTATTATGCAATAGAAGTCTTGAATGTTGTTCTATCTAATCATGGAAGTATTATATTGTCAATATAATACTTCCATGATCTAATCAACATGATTGTAAAGTCAGAGCGTTGCATCTAATTATGATCAATTATCAGTCCAGTGAGTTTGAAACACCTGTAGAGTTTTGTCAATTGTCACTTCATAATATAAGATAATAAAAATTTCACACATAACGGGATGCAAAGCGGATGCTAAGCGGGTATGATAAGTATGATAAACGCATGGCAGCCGAAATTTTATGCTTAGCGGTACCGCAATGCATGAATAACCAAGGGAAAACACTGACAATTATAGTTAAAGGTTGCACTTTGTAAATACAGCTGTTTCTCCAACCACACTTCTTTTGGTAAGATTTAGAATATTCATAGATAATTAATTTTGTTTACATACTGGTTCCAAGTTCTGATCTGTAGATTGCATCTCATAGAGACATAACTTGGGAATGTTACCAGTAAATATACATGTGAATATTGTTTATTTAAATTTGTGGTAACCCTACAGTAGAGGTTGGGGTAGTTAAGATATTTAGTGTTAGTTTAAACTCTTAAGTTCAGGGCATATAAACGTTGAAAATATGCTACACAGCCCTATATTTTGACCTTTGAATATGATAGAAGTACATATGAACTTTCCATTCTAGAATATATTTTTTTTCAAAACTTCATAGTAAAAGTGGTACAGCTTTAGCCGTAAAGGGAAAATACATAGTAAGTATTTAAAGAAATGCAACCTAAAGTTATGTCCCTTATATCCCTAAGGTCTAAGAACACATATTTCTTTATAAATCAACCTAAAGTTATGTCCCTTATATCCCTAAGGTCTAAGAGCACATATTTCTTTATAAATCAACCTAAAGTTATGTCCCTTATATCCCTAAGGTCTAAGAACACATATTTCTTTATAAATCAACCTAAAGTTATGTCCCTTATATCCCTAAGGTCTAAGAACACATATTTCTTTATAAATCAACCTAAAGTTATGTCCCTTATATCCCTAAGGTCTAAGAACACATATTTCTTTATAAATCAACCTAAAGTTATTTCCCTTATATCCCTAAGGTCTAAGAACACATATTTCTTTATAAATCAACCTAAAGTTATGTCCCTTATATCCCTAAGGTCTAAGAACACATATTTCTTTATGTCCCTTATATCCCTAAGGTCTAAGAACACATATTTCTTTATAAATCAACCTAAGGTTATTTCCCTTATATCCCTAAGGTCTAAGAACACATATTTCTTTATAAATCAACCTAAAGTTATTTCCCTTATCACCCTAAGGTCTAAGAACACATATTTCTTTATAAATCAACCTAAAGTTATGTCCCTTATATCCCTAAGGTCTAAGAACACATATTTCTTTATAAATCAGCCTAAAGTTATTTCCCTTATACCCCTAAGGTCTAAGAACACATATTTCTTTATAAATCAGCCTAAAGTTATTTCCCTTATATCCCTAAGGTCTAAGAACACATATTTCTTTATAAATCAACCTAAAGTTATTTCCCTTATATCCCTAAGGTCTAAGAGCACATATTTCTTTATAAATCAACCTAAAGTTATTTCCCTTATATCCCTAAGGTCTAAGAGCACATATTTCTTTATAAATCAACCTAAAGTTATGTCCCTTATATCCCTAAGGTCTAAGAACA
Source organism: Mytilus galloprovincialis (assembly GCF_965363235.1). Taxonomy (NCBI): domain Eukaryota; kingdom Metazoa; phylum Mollusca; class Bivalvia; order Mytilida; family Mytilidae; genus Mytilus; species Mytilus galloprovincialis. The sequence goes on along the minus strand of NC_134839.1, from coordinate 25,039,522 downwards.
CATATTTCTTTATAAATCAGCCTAAAGTTATTTCTCTTATATCCCTAAGGTCTAAGAACACATATTTCTTTATAAATCAACCTAAAGTTATTTCCCTTATATCCCTAAGGTCTAAGAGCACATATGTCTTTATAAATCAGCCTAAAGTTATTTCCCTTATATCCCTAAGGTCTAAGAACACATATGTCTTTATAAATCAACCTAAAGTTATTTCCCTTATATCCCTAAGGTCTAAGAGCACATATGTCTTTATAAATCAGCCTAAAGTTATTTCCCTTATATCCCTAAGGTCTAAGAACACATATTTCTTTATAAATCAACCTAAAGTTATTTCCCTTATATCCCTAAGGTCTAAGAACACATATTTCTTTATAAATCAACCTAAAGTTATGTCCCTTATATCCCTAAGGTCTAAGAACACATATTTCTTTATAAATCAACCTAAAGTTATTTCCCTTATATCCCTAAGGTCTAAGAGCACATATTTCTTTATAAATCAACCTAAAGTTATTTCCCTTATACCCCTAAGGTCTAAGAACACATATTTCTTTATAAATCAGCCTAAAGTTATTTCCCTTATATCCCTAAGGTCTAAGAACACATATTTCTTTATAAATCAACCTAAAGTTATTTCCCTTATATCCCTAAGGTCTAAGAGCACATATTTCTTTATAAATCAATCTAAAGTTATTTCCCTTATATCCCTAAGGTCTTAGAGCACATATTTCTTTATAAATCAACCTAAAGTTATTTCCCTTATATCCCTAAGGTCTAAGAGCACATATTTCTTTATAAATCAGCCTAAAGTTATTTCCCTTATACCCCTAAGGTCTAAGAACACATATTTCTTTATAAATCAGCCTAAAGTTATTTCCCTTATATCCCTAAGGTCTAAGAACACATATTTCTTTATAAATCAACCTAAAGTTATTTCCCTTATATACCTAAGGTCTAAGAGCACATATTTCTTTATAAATCAACCTAAAGTTATGTCCCTTATATCCCTAAGGTCTAAGAGCACATATTTCTTTATAAATCAGCCTAAAGTTATGTCCCTTATATCCCTAAGGTCTAAGAACACATATTTCTTTATAAATCAACCTAAAGTTATGTCCCTTATATACCTAAGGTCTAAGAGCACATATTTCTTTATAAATCAACCTAAAGTTATTTCCCTTATATCCCTAAGGTCTAAGAACACATATTTCTTTATAAATCAGCCTAAAGTTATTTCCCTTATATCCCTAAGGTCTAAGAGCACATATTTCTTTATAAATCAGCCAAATCTATTATTCTGACTGCTAGACTTTTTGGAACAAGTTTATTCATCACTACTATGTACAGCATGATCAAATAAGAAAATCTATTATTTACCCTACACACAGACAGCAAAGGGATATAACTCACTGACTTCATATAGAAACCTATCTATAGTAGAAATTTAACTCTCCCTATTAGAGAAATGCCTCATTGTAAAGAAGGAAGTGTTATTTTAAGATATGTGCATAAACTATACAAGATATTATTGTCTTCTAATGAGTTTATCTGTGTTGTCAAAAAAAAATAAAAAAAATTCATGCTATCACAATAGAAAAATTTGAAATGAACAAAGACATATTGGATCTCATTATAAAATTCTAACAATATAGAAGTGCCCAAAAAAAAAGTAAACCTTGCAATAGTATATAATTATTTTTTTACAAAATTATGAAAAAGGAATTAATCTGCAATGAGAGAAAATAAGATACTTTACATGAATCAAAATGCTTAATATTACAGTATGTTATTGTTAAGCAAACTGAGTTTTCAGCACCCTGACAGGAACTGGATATATTTGTAATTGGATTGTTTTTCTATAGTACATACTTGGGTAGCCATAACTAGATAAGCTCAGTCAGAATTAAACCACTGTCTTTGAACAAGGGTTCATTTTCCAGTGTTGACTAGATGAAATTTCCAATAGAGAATCATACTATCCATTTACATAGGGGGAAACATGATTTTTCTCATTAATTTTCTGACAGATCCTTTACAGAAACTGATCAAACAGTGACCTTTACATATTAATTGTAAATTAATAAAAAATCTTTTTTTATCCATATATTTGGTGCATAATGATTCCAAATTGTTAATATCAAAGTGCTTGTGAAACACATTGAGGAAATATTTAAATTGAGTTATCTCCCTTTGTCCATGACTACAATCTATTTTTGATCCTATTTTTAGAACAGAGAGATGTATATATAAATACATCTTGAACAACTTTAATATAAAATTTAGAAAAGTTAAATTCTTGGGAGTATAACAGTTACATATATACTCATCATATTCTTACTTGGGAATTCAAATATATATTATTATAAATTTCTTGACAGGGACAAGTTGGATCTAATGAATATTCACCTTTCTGCACTTTGTTGATGGTGCTCTCAAAGACAGATGATGTCTGGAAAGTGACAAAAGGATCTCATGCAATCTATACCCAATAAAAAACTTGATACCTTAAAATATGCAATAATTCAATTTAAAACCAATTACAATTACAAAATCATAAGTACAAATTAATTTGGCCTATAGATCAGAAAGTAAATTAGAAAAGTAAGGGAACTATTCACCATGCCTTCAGGTCCTACCCAAGATTTAAGTCTGTCTGGAGCAAACTTTTAAGAGTACAGAAAATATTGCTTGTGAAATCCTAAATCACACAAACTCATAACATTGTACTCCTATTTTTTTGTTCCCCAAATTAAAAGCGTTTTCAATTATCTATAACATGTCTGCTTCATCTACTTGGGCTTTCAGAAGCTCAATAATTGTATAAAGAATCAATGATTAATTCATTACAAAGTAAATAGATATATAGATACCTACTAGGCAAGTCATTCTAAGAGAAGCAGAAAAAATTTAATCAGCAAATATTAGTCAGCTGAAAATAGTTTAATTAGATTTTCATGAGAAAATAGTGACAAAAATCAATACTTCACAAGTTAACTGAATTTACCATGCTTCTGCTATACATTGATAGATATAAGAAGCTATCCTCAGGACTCATAGCCACTGGAAATAGTCTTATTTATTTTAACAAGTACTTTTCTGCACAAGAAACTTAAATAGGAGTGCTGAACATACTATACATAAATATATTACTTCAGAAACTAATGCATGCATTTACTACTGCGAATCTTGGAATAATGGAAAAAATGCAAAATCTAATTAATATGCTGTAGCAAAAATTTTATGAAGGAATATCACTATTGAATCATAAATGCAAGTTTTTATCATTGCAAATCTGATACTGTTGCATTTTTTTTGCAATAATAAAAACATCGCAATAATTTCTGGATTTGCAGATTTTAAAAAAATCTTAACACAACAAATTTTTCTCCCATAAATTTTCCAAAATGTTATTTCCTGCTAAAAAGTGTTTTCTGATACTAAAGTGCAACTGCCTTAATGTCAAAACTCAGTGCAAGCTAATTTACTAACAATCTACCTAATATCAATTCACAATGTCCTTAAGTTTAACAACACTACTAAGCTTGTTCAGTAGTTCTTTTCACAAAATATATTACAAACTTAAACTTATTTTTCTTGTACAAATCTTTAGTTTGAACAGCTTCCTCAACAACCCTAAGTATGATGACTGTCACATTTTAAATCAGAATGTCGACCAATCATTTGAAGTTGAAAATTGTTTTCGTTTTTCTCACCTGAACTGATTCAAAATAATCATTATTCCAGACAATTTTGTCTTTTTGGTTATTAGTCTAGTAATTTCATAGAAGAATATAAAAATGTGATTTCCCAAATGGAACAAAAGAAATCTATAATGCATTATGGCTATCATTGGTTCCAAATGAGAATCTTGCTAGCCACGCACACTATCACCCTACCTCTATATATCTGGTCTTTAAAGGGTTAAATAAGAATCAAGAATTGCCTTTTATTTAAATGAAATATTAAAATCGTACAAAGGACTTTCAATATTATTCTTGACATCTTAAAGGATCCGATTGGTCTAGGAATTTTAGAAAGGATGTGAAAGTGATTTCCCATAGCGTTAAATGGGGTCAAATGTCACCAAATATACCACTAAATCAGTTCAAAATGATTAATCTTTGATAAAGTTATCTCAATCATCAATACCAAGAAAAAGACTTTCATTTATAGTTTCATAGCACTTAGTGAGAAATTCAAACATTTATGAATAAAATCCAGAACGTTTGTAAAAAAAACGCATAAATTTCTTTATTTCATTCATATTTTTTTTATTTTTTCTGTAAATGCTAATTAAACAAAACGATTAATCTTTGTTAAAGATATCTTTTTGCATTTCTCTTTAAAACCAAAACATTTTGCACAAGTTCTTTTATACATGTAACTATCTTTTATAGTTTCAAAGAAGAAGAAGTGATAAAAAGTAAAGGTTAAAGTTCAAATATGAAAACATATGAGTAATATATACTCGAGAATATATATAGGCAAATTTAAAATATAACACATACAGTTAACCCATATAAAAAAAGACCATGCAAACTTAATTGTTATCATCATGTCCCAAATAAAGTAACAACTCTCTGGAAAATCCAATTCTACGGCTTTTAGTCATCTGTCATTTCTAACTAACAATATGAATGGGAATCTAACATTAATTTGTTTACAGGCCTGGGATTCTATGTATTCAATATCACAGCAACTGATTAAGAAACGACAGGAGACTAAAAAACATTTTATCAACGCTGTCTTGCTGGTTTTGATCTCGATCGGTTCCTCTATTATAGTTTCGTTATGGTTACATTTCTTTCAATTTGCATCGTGCTTCTAACAATAATGACATTTCTAAAAATATAATATGATATTCCCAATGTGATTGACATACAGTTATCAATGATAACAGATGAATTATCTCCCCTTACAAAGCTTCGGAAGGTGATCTGTTTTAGAATGTAAGAGCCATCACTCATTAACGTCTCCAAATTAAACCATAGAAGCAGTTTTCATCAAAGACATATTATATCCCGTAGAGAAGAAATGAAATGGTAACAAGAGGAAACAGCATCATATTCTCTGCGACAAACAACTTCAATTATCTGGTTCAACAGTTTTGTTTGTGCATTTTGAAAAAAATCAATAATTAATTGTTAACTTATTTTTCCGTGGAAATTGCCAATTAAGCTGTAAAAAAGATTATCTAAAGCAGACAAACACCTGAGATTGTTTAGTTTGATGGAACAGAGGAGTTAATACATGTAGCAACTTTTCCAACCTGATAAATGAATAAAATAATTTTATGAAAGACAATGACCTGAACATTTGGATGATGTAATTTTAAAATGAAATGTTACTGAATAATGACATTTTTAGACTCCACAAAGAGTATAATATGAAAGAAGAAGAATGTTGTATTCTGTAATGCCAAATTAAGCAGTTTATTTGGCAGTATGATCTTATTGTGTATTGTCAGCAGTATCTTTTGTTCTTCAATTGATCCTTATAAGTCAAATGAAATCTAAATTTAATCTACTACTACTAATTACATGACTATGTACTAGAAATTTAAGTTCACCATCAGATATGATGGCTGATAACAATTTATTATTTGAAAGTGTTATAAATAGGTCCATTGTTGATCAGCAAAACCAAATAAAACCCACATCTTGTATATCACCAAAGATTGTTCCATGGACTGTTAAGTAAGAAACCAGGTTAATATCTTACAGGAACATCCATAATTACAAGACAGTCTATTTCATGTTCTTTTATAGTCAAGATACCAATGTTGTTATTACGGGGACAAAAAAATTCGCAAACTTTGAGTTAACTTTCTTAAATTTTTCAGGTAAAGTTAAGGTTGATAAGATATAGTTTCAGTTTATTTTTTTTTATTTTTCTAAGGAACAATCAAGTCATCTTGTGATGATAAGATCCACATAGTATAATTGTTCATGTTCATATGGAAACTTGCAGTAAGGAATAACTTCAAAGGTCATTCACATATACTAACCTGTCAGATAAACTGGAGCGGTTGATATGGGTACATTCAGTAGGGGAGCTAACTCCAACAGTACCACCACCAAAGTAAGTTTTCTTCAGAACATCTGCAGACTTATTTTTCACAAGTAAAGCTCCTGAATAATCAAAACATATTTTTGATATCAAATAAAATCAAAACAAAATAAAATAAATAAACAGCATTCAAACATACATTTCCAAGGGGAATAACTGCTATAAAAATAGTTTGGACACATGAATTTCATAAAAATCTGAGTGAATCTTGCCACATTATGTATTAGCCAGCTGTCCAAAGTCAGATGATTGTAATTCAGTGACCATCATTGGTTGCTGTCTACAAATTTAGTTTTTGTATTATTATAAATAAGGCCATTGTTTTTCTCATTTGATTGTTTTATACTTTATCATGTTTTGGCCTTTTATAGATAACTATACAGTATGGGTTGGGCTAATTTTTCAAAGCCTATATTGACCAAAAGTTGCTTAAAGAAATTTCATTTGGTCTTAAGTGGATCGGCCTCATAGCGATCATACACATGCCTTTTTTTTTTTTAAAGTAATAGTGATTAATTACAATGTAATTTCCATAAATATTAACATTTCAAAATTCTTGACTGCCATGGAAATAATTGATCTCCAACAAATTTGAACTCTTCCAAAAATCTTAAATTATCATTTGATATAAAATTTCCTAAAAATCCTTTAGAAATGTAACTTGAGAGCACTTCTTATGCAATTTTCCGTATAATTAACATATCCAAGGGGCACAACTCCTCTCATTACAGTTGATTGGACTAATTTCCTAACTAATCAGACATTACTGAATAAAACTTTGATATGAATGTTAGAAAAGGCAGGCAAGACATGTTGGGCCTTTGCAAGTCATGAAATAGGTTTGGATAGGCACTCAGATGGGTGCACCCATGGATGTTGTGGTTGGGGCAAAACGATGCAGAGATGGATAGGCTAATTATAAGAATGAGTGAGGATATAAAATTTGTGACCAAACACAGTGGTATCAATTGCACTTTAGTTGTCAGAAGAAACCAAGTCCAAATGGTAATGATGTCTTGGAAGGCTATTTTAAATGTAAGGCGTCAAAGAAAAGAAATATAATAGTCTTTTAAGATGTCATAATTATTTGGAACAGAAGAAACCATGCATAAGTCTCTTAGGCTATTTAATAACACTATCACATTTTGTGACAGTACCTATTATAGTCCAAATCAGACTAATATAACCCAATAAAATATATAAATGTAGTCTCTTTGAATGTCATCTGAACCAATTAGTTTAAACTGTTTTAACTGGTTTTATAGTGTATCTGTTATTCATACTTACCATGGATTCATTATTTTTTGTGAGAAACCTTATTTTTATGGATTTCATTTGAAAGTTCAGCCCTAATTAAAAGTGTTAAGTGAATGTTGAGCGCTCACAAACATGTTTAACCCTGCAACCTTCTTTATACTCAGGTCCCAAGGCAAGTTTTTATTAAAGTATTTGTTTTTCTTGGTTCATAAATGTCTTATTTGTTTTTCGAATTTTTGTTATTTTGGAAATTAGGCTGTTATATTTGTTAATTGAATTGTTTCATATTTTTCATGTTGGGACTATGCAGTATGAGTTTTTCTTATTGTTGAAGGCTGTATGGTTGCCGAAATTGTAATAAATCCACTTCATTTGAACTTTGATGGATAGAAACTGTTATCTCAGTGGCAATCATACCACATCTCCTTTTTTTAATATACAATTTCCATATATCCATAAGCTTTTTTATGCAAAATTTTTCAAAGCTGTGAAATCCTGGAAAAGTACAATTTGTTGTCACACCATGAATATAGACATCAATAACATTATCTATTCATTAATATATTTAGTAGTTTAATGTGACGTCCATCATAGTCCACTAGTAAACATGTTTGTTTAGGGGAAAGCTGAAGCACGCCTTCCGGTGCAGGATTTTCTCGCTGTAGTGAAGACCAATTGGTGGCCTTCGGCTATTTCCTGCTATACGGTCAGGTTGTTGTTTCTTTGACACATTCCCCATTTCCATTATCTATTCATATATAGATATCCCTTTACCTGTTCATCTAACACATCAGCATCAGAAACTTTGTATCAGTAGAAAGTAATTACATAAATCACATCTTCCATGTAAGATAGGATATCACTGATACATGATCACTGAAGGAAATCAATGGTAGAACTAACCAATATCATATATTGCACTTTTACAGAGCTTATAAGTACATATAATGTAGTATTGGAAGATACATTCAATATATTTTTTTTCTCTTTGATTTACCAGTCTGCATCAACTATTTATAAGAGTTTTGTATATCTTATACAACACAATGTAGCTGTACCCTAATGTAAACTACGATAAGTATACAGAGATAAACAGAACATAATACAGAGGAAAAATGTGTATCATATGTTGTATCAATCTAAGGACCAAAGGCATGTGCACTGATATTGATTAAACTTTTATCCCTTATCTCCTAAAGGATACCGAAGTCAAATCCCCCACAAAAAAATAAAAAAAATATCATTTTGCTGTTAAACTGGAACACAAAGTTTATCTAATGAATGTAAAATAGACAGAATACAAAAAAAAAAAAACAAATAAAAGTTTGTATTTCAAATACTCCTCAAATAACACACTTAAAAGTAAAAATAATTAATTCTCCTAGCTCATAGCAGAGACATATAAAACAATTGTATTATATGTCTCTGCTCATAGCAAAATAAAATTATACAAATGTTTCTGGTAATTAAATAATCAATTTAATTTATCAATATGTAGATAAAAAAATACAGGAACCTCTGAAATGATAATAACAAGTTTATAAGATGGGAGCTCATAGCAAACTAACATTATTATCTATTAACCTTTTTACAGTGGGAGATAACTCCTTAACTATAATTGTGGCATCAGTGGAAATCATACTTTTCCTTCATTCATCATAATTTTATTGTAGTTTAACCCTTTCCTCCATAGTGACACCTTTTGACGCCACCCCCTTTACTCCATAATGACGCCTTTTGACGCCTGTTTAGTACCTCTGTTGAAACACTTTAACTACAAAGTGTCTGCAGTAGACTTAATAAAATTTGTATCCAATATGAAAAGGAATATCATAGGAATATCTGACTTAAATTTTTTTGACGAAATATTTGTTTTCTGCAATGCATTAATACTTTAAAGCACATTTACAGGATTTTATTGATTTTATTTTATGCGAATCAAGTATGCAAAAAAAAAAATTCAATGGAGGAAAGGGTTAAGTGAATGAATGAAAATATTATTCAGAACTTAGTATGTTAGAAGTGAAAATAAAAACAAATAAATAAAACACACCTTTGAGTGACCTTATGTCTCTTTATCTGTTGTACCTAATACATGTACCTTTAAAAAGCACTTTGTATGAACCAAGGCAAACTCATATTTTAGTTTGCTTTGCTTTATATAAATGAAAAAAAAATATTAATAGAATAAAAAGGCTGTTAGATGTTAGCAGCAGATTCTTTCAATCAAACACTTTTTGTTTGTATATTACAGCAAATAATATTACATAATATCATCTACCTTAACGACCAGTCAATCATACCTAAACATACCTAGGAGTGTTCTGACATTTTATACCTTGTGCCAATTAATACATCCCAGCAACAAATTAACAACATCCATAACATGATGGAAAGAACAAATAAGACAAACTCAAATATTAAAAGTCTTACTAAGCAGTAAAAATCAAACATGATTTGATCTTTAAAATTTAGAATTTTAATGTTAAAAGGAAAGCACCAAGGGCAGATTCAATTTGCCTCTCCATTCATAGAAGAATTTACATTTGGCAAGGAATCAGTTAAGAAAAGCAATCACAAAGGATGGATAAGAAAGGGGAAAAGAGTCATTTCAATCACAGTTAAGGCATCCTTATAATAATGAACTCTGGACAGTTGTCTCATTGGCAATCATACCATATCTTCTATTTTTTTTTTTAAAGAATGCATATATTTTTAACTTCAACCATCAGCAGTAACATTACTAGTTTGAATACCTAAGTATGAGGGTACTTCTTGGCCAGGCTAAAACTCAAAACAATATTCTGTTTTATAATGAGTTATGTCCCTTGTTTTCATTCTGTAAGCAAACTTACCTATTCCTGTAGGAAATCCAAATATTTTGTAGAATGAAAGTGAGACAAAATCTGGTTTGTTCAGACTTAGGTCAAGGTGACTTGTACTGACATAAGATGCTGCATCCAGTACAATAAACCATCTCCCTGGAAACAACATCTGAAATGGCAATTGACCTTGATGTATTTTGTTGATCCATTTCATTGGATATTTACGGCCACAATAATTAGACTGGGCTGGATACACAAACAGTGAGTTTCCATCTTTACTTTTCCCTTTTTTAACATAATGTATTTTAAAGTTGTCATCTCTAGTTTCTTCAACACATAAAATGTCCCCTGCATTTACAATTTCTCTCATCCCCTGCACAGAAGTGTGGTTATCTAATAAATAGGCGAAACATCCTGATTTGATCTTGAACTCATTATTTCCTGGGTCATCAACTTCTTCATCAACTTTCTCTTTGTCACATTTTTCTATTTTGCTTATTTCATTTTTGTTTCCATGACAATTGTTTTCTGTGTAAAAGTCAAAGGACTCTGCTACAAGCTTGAGTGCACCAGTGCACCCAGATGTAAATATAACTGTATACTCATCACTTGTTGTATTGAACAACTGCAAAACCCTAAATATAAATAAAATAAATGCTTAAGGTCCAATTTACTGTTTACTTTTCAGTATCTTTAAATGTTTTTATAGACTGTATAGGTGGCTTCAAAAGGCCACAACATGAAAAATGGGAAACAATTCAATTCAGTAAACTAGCAGCTTAATTTACAACAAAACAATTTCAAAAAAATATATGACAGACATGAACCAACAACAACCACTGAACTACAGGCTTCTGACTTGGGACAGGCATATAAACAATGTGGTGGGTAAAACATTTTTGTGAGCACTCATCTCTCTCCCTTACATAAGACAGTACAAGACTATTTTTATTAAGGCTCACACTAAACAGAGTATGTACTTAAAACAACCGAGGGGTTCAAGTCTGCTTAGAATGTCCACAAAGTACTAGCTAACAAATCATAGTTTTACTGTCTAAAAGTGAAATAAGTATAATGTTTGTATAACAAATAATCTACCTGTATCTAATTTGATCAATGGCATCAGTTGTTAACCGACTACTTTGGCTACGACTGTGTGGATTACCATACAGGTTGCTAAGCAATTCTTTATGATGAGCCTCAATCTGAGATTTACTGTACAACGTTGTTCCAGCATGGTCAACATAAACAGAATCTGAAATAGCAAGGAACTTTGATAATGTGGATTTATATACATGTATTTTCATGAATTGAAAGAAATGCATTCGCATGGATATTTATTGGTTTAGCCAACTCTCCATACAGGCCTTATAGAAAAAGAGTGCACATACTGAAATGTCTCGCCTTCTTTACTAATCATTGATATTATGTTGATAGTCCTAAGTATAAAGCTTTATTACAACTGCCACATAAACTTAACATAAACCAAGATAGCTAAACAAAGACCAATGAACCATGAAAATGAGAACAAGGTCAAATGAACCATGCCAGGCAGACATGTTCAGCTAACAATGCTTCCATATAACAAAGATAGTTGACCTATTACTTATAGTTTAAGAAAAACAGACCAAAAAACAAAATCTTAACACTGTGCAATAAACCGTGAAATTGAGGTCATGGTCAAATAAAACCTGCAGGACTTAAGTATAGATCATAAAATATTTCCATACACCAAATATAGTTGACCTTTGACATATAATATCAAGATAAAAAGACCAAAACTCAAAAACTTAACTTTGACCACTGAACCATGAAAATGAGGTCAAGGTCAGATGACATCTGCCCACTAGACATGTACACCTTACAATCATTCCATACAACAAATATAGTAGACTTATTGCATAAAGTATGAGAGAAACAGACTAAAACACAACCAGGTGCTCCACAGGTCGCAGCTTTATACGACCGCAGAGGTCGAACCCTGAACAGTTGGGGCAAGTATGGACAAAACATTCAAGCGTGATACAGCTCTGAATTTGGATTGTGATCAAATTTTTGACATTACATGTTTTTTTTTACACAAAACAAATGTCAAGATTACAAATTAATTAAAGATTTCTTCTTCAAACTTATTTAAATCTAAAATTAAATAGTTGACACAGCATAGGTTTCTGACACAGAATGAATGTGGTCTAATGAACTTAAACATTTTTTTTTGCCTTTGAGCAATTCACTATGCTGTTGAATATTAATCCTCTAAAAAAAATGTTTGAAGAAATTTTCTTTTTATTTATGAAATCTGAATCTGAAATCTGGCAAATGTCCAACATACATTATCTAAAAACATTTTAGATAAGATAAGGAAAAAAAGCTTCATCAGCAACATTTTATATTGGCAAATTTCCAATGAAGTTATTTACATAAAGTTATTGGCAAATAAAAATAGAAAATGACATCATAGTCATGTCTGGCAAATTTCCAACATATATTATCAACCTCTATTCTATACAAAGAAAGATAACTCCAATTGAAAATTAATTGCTATTGCACAATATTGTGCAATTAGATATTTCTTGCTATTGTGCAATACTGTGCAATTGAAAATTTCTTGCTATTGCACAATACTTGATATGGAATCCTGATTTGGACCAACTTGAAAACTGGGCCCATAATCAAAAATCAAAGTACATGTTTAGATAAAGCATATCAAATAAGCCCAAGAATTTAATTTTTGTTAAAATCAAACTTAGTTTAATTTTGGACCCTTTGGACCTTAATGTAGACCAATTTGAAAACTGGACCAAAAATTAAGAATCTACATACACAGTTAGATTTGGCATATCAAAGAACCCATTTATTCAATTTTTGATGAAATCAAACAAAGTTTAATTTTGGAACCCCATTTGGACCAACTTGAAAACTAGGCCAATAATTAAAAATCTAAGTACATTTTTAAATTCAGCATATCAAAGAACCCCAAAGATTCAATTTTTGTTAAAATCAAACTAAGTTTAATTTTGGACCCTTTGGACATTAATGTAGACCAATTTGAAAACGGGACCAAAAATTAAGAATATACATACATAGTTAGATTCGGCATATCAAAGAACCCCAATTATTCATTTTTTGATGAAATCACACAAAGTTCAATTTTGGACCCTTTGGGCCCTTATTCCTAAACTATTGGGACCAAAACTCCCAAAATCAAACCCAACCTTTCTTTTATGGTCATAAACCTTGTGTTTAAATTTCATAGATTTCTATTTACTTATACTAAAGTTATGGTGCAAAAACCAAAAATAATGCTTATTAGGGACCCTTTTTGGCCCCTTATTCATAAACTGTTGTGACCTCAACTCCAAAAATCAATCCCAACCTTCCTTTTGTGGTCATAAACCTTGTGTTTAAATTTCATTGATTTCTATTTACTTATACTAAAGTTATTGTGCGAAAACCAAGAATAATGCTTATTTGGGCCCCTTTTTGGCCCCTAATTCATAAACTGTTGTGACCTCAACTCCAAAAATCAATCCCAACCTTCCGTTTGTGGTCATAAACCTTGTGTTTAAATTTCATTGATTTCTATTTACTTATACTAAAGTTATTGTGCGAAAACCAAGAATAATGCTTATTTGGGCCCTTTTTTCCTAAACTGTTGGAACCAAAACTCCCAAAATCAATCCCAACCGTACTTTTGTGGTCATAAACCTTGTGTCAAAATTTCATAGATTTCTATTCACTTAAACTAAAGTTATAGTGCGAAAACCAAGAAAATGCTTATTTGGGCCCTTTTTGGCCCCTAATTCCTAAAATATTGGGACAAAAACTCCCATAATCAATCCCAACCTTCCTTTTGTGGTCATAAACCTTGTGTTAAAATTTCATTGATTTCTATTCACTTTTACTAAAGTTAGAGTGCGAAAACTAAAAGTATTCGGACGACGACGACGCAGACGACAACGACGCCAACGTGATAGCAATATACGACCAAAAAATTAAAAATTTTTGCGGTCGTATAAAAACTTAATTATAACCACTGAACCATGAAAATGAGGTCAAGGTCAGATGACACCTGCCAGTTGGACGTGTACACCTTACAGTCCTTCCATACACCAAATATACAAGCCCTATTGCTTATAGTATCTGAGATATGGACTTGACCACCAAAACTTAACCTTGTTCACTGATCCATGAAATGAGGTTGAGGTCAAGTGAAAACTGTCTGACGGGCATGAGGACCTTGCAAGGTACGCACATACCAAATATAGTTATCCTATTACTTATAACAAGAGAGAATTCAACATTACAAAAATTCTGAACTTTTTTTTCAAGTGGTCACTGAACCATGAAAATGAGGTCAAGGACATTGGACATGTGACTGACAGAAACTTCGTAACATGAGGCATCTATATACAAAGTATGAAGCATCGAGGTCTCCCACCTTCTAAAATATAAAGCTTTAAAAAGGTAAGCTAACACCGCCACCAGATCACTATTGTCGAGCTTTCTGCAACAAAAGTTGCAGGCTCGACAAAAATTTATGCTTTGTTGGACTTTCAAATTCATGGTTCACCTATACTCATAATGGCCATAAAAATCAAAAATATCTGTATCCCAGGAACAATAAAGAATTCACAGGATTTAAAATGAATGAACATATAGAAAATATATATGGTGCTTCACACATAAGTACTGGCTTAAATTTTAATAAAAGTTGTCCTTTTACTCACAATAAGTGAGAAATCCCATGATTTAAGTTTGAATGTAGTAGCTGAACCTTGAAAATGAGGTCAATGACAATAGACATATGCCAGATGGAGAAAGCATAACTGATGCATCTGTAGTATTTAGGCAGATTTTCTATATTCCGAATTATAAAGCTTTGTACCAATATTTAGGCTGTTACTTATTTTTGTTACTTCCTTCAGCAACTAGCAGCCCCATGTCTCACATTTTGTGCCATTCGTTGAAGAAAATATAACAACCCACTAAAATCTATTGCAATATATATTCACTCACAACAATTTTTCATCTATGAATTTTAAAAATTTTAAATAAGCTTTGTCATTTGATTGCTGATCATTCATTATGTCATGCATGTCATCTGGAAGAGTTACATATTGCAGATTTATTAAAATACTCCTGATGGGTATATAAGTCAAAATCATATCCCTTGCTAGACCTTCTCTTTGACAATTATATATTACACAATCATAACTCCATTTTTGCTTTATCAATTAAAATAGAAAGAAGGCAGGCTTTATTAATAGATCGTTGATTTGAAAAGAAAGGATATATGGGGTATCCAGTTATGACACAAAATCAATACATGCACAGTGAAAATTACACAAATACAAAGGAACAGTGCTTTTATTGCTGTTCTTCATCTAAAAGTCAATGAGGCCTTCAACAGGGAGAAAAACTCTCTCACCTCACTGCATGTTTTAGATGGTACCAAGCACTAGTTTGAGAGGAATGAAGATAATCCACAACTTAGAATTGAAGAACAAAGCTACCGTAGATACTCGCCTAAAAGTCGATCCGACTATAAGTCGGATGCCCTTTTCAGCTCCAAATTCTGAGGATTTAGTCTTGACCCTCGTATAAGTCGGACAAAATTTTGACATTTTTTTGGCAGCTGACAGTTACTGAACGCCGGTAAAACCAATGCAAAAATATTCATTTTCTGCATGAATGTTTGTTTGGTTTGAATTTAGTTGAATGGTTGATGTTGATCATGATAATTTATATAGCTGTTAATAATAAAGATGTATTTATTCCTGTTGTTTTGTTCACTGTTTGATTACAGATTAGCCATGTGTTGTTTACGTAATGCATCAATGATTTTGTAGGGTATGACTAACAACCTATTGTTTGAGAAAAGCGAACACAAACCAATATGAACCTGAAAAATTCAAAGTCAATCAATATTTTTCACACCACACATAACTCAGTGTTAAAAGAACATGTACACTTCATAATTCTTATTATATTGTGATGATAAAGGATTAAAAAAAATAAGTGAAGCTAATCAACTTTATATTAAAATAACTTCTAACTCATTAGTGTCATCTGTTCACCTATCACTGATATTTTTCACACCTTTAGTGAATACAACTCTTTGTCTCTTAATTAGGGGTTATCAATGGATTATATTGGCTTGCCAATCAATTTTGTAATCTTTGTGTTTACCTGAGACATTTTAATGAATAATATTTTGATCTTGGGAATGAATCTTAAAATTATTTTTGATTATTGTATGATTTATAAGTACTGAATTGATATCATGATATCACAATAATGACACAATAACTCCGCTGAATACATCCTTTTACATAGTTGGTACATTGTTATCTCGTTTTCATTTTTGGTTCTTGGCTCTTTCTTTTGGGTTTATGCACAAACCATTTGACCATGAAAATCAATACACAAACCGGAAACAGTCGGAAATCAACACAAATTGACAGAACAAAAGTTAACAAAGTACAAATAAAACACAAAGACAGTATTGTAGTCATTTATTTTCAACAAAAACTTTTTATTCAAGGATTTATGTAGGTTTGGCAATAACCAACGTAGTTTTGACCAGGAAATTCACTCCTGACCACTTTTCTCGAGCTTGGATTTTTCCTCTGGTCTCGGGATCTCGCTTATAAGTCGGTACCCCTCTCTGGATTCTGAATTTTACTCCCAAACTTCCGACTTATAAGCGAGTATCTACGGTATGCATGGAGTTACAATAATACAAATCTGGCAATGAAATTATTTACTGTCATAATTTATCCTAACAATCTCACTGAATCATGTGAAAACAATATAAAGATATAACAACAAAATTGAGAATGGAAATGGGAAATATTTCAAAATGAAGGTAGCCTGACCAAAGAGCAGATAACAGCTGAAGACAAACCAATGGGTCTTCAACGCAACTAGAAAATCCTCCATCAGGATGTGGGCCTCAGCTGGCCCCATAATAAAACTGTGTACTATTTCAGTGATAATGGAGGCCATACTAAAATCTAAAACATACAAGACTAACAGATGCCACAAGTTCATTGACTTAGGACAGGTGCAAAAATGAGGCAGGGTTTAACATGTTAGTGAGATCTCAAACCTCCCCCTATACCTCAAGCCATTATAAACAGTGGCGGATCCAGAACTTTTCCTAAGCGGGGGCCCGCTGACTGACCTAAGGGGGGGCCCGCTCCAGTCATGCTTCAATGATTCCCTATATAATCAACCAAATTTTTCCCACGAAAGGGGGGTCCGGGGACCCCAGGGCCCCCTCCTGGATCCGCCTATGATAAAATAAAGAAACACTCGACAATACACACAGTAAAACTCTGTTTAAAAGAAGACTGAATCTGATGTCAGAATAGGTAACAAACGAATCAAAACAAAATGACAATTATACATAAATTAACAATGGACTACTAGCAGTTTCTGACAAATGACTGACATGAGAGCTGAACGAATCTAAGCAAAATGACAATGATACATAAATTAACAATGGACTACTAGCAGTTTCTGACATGCCAGCTAAAGACCTCAATTAAACTGATTGAAAGATTATGAGCGCATTTGTTTCTAACCTAAACGATTTAAACGATTACTTGCGTAGTTGTTTAATCCATTTGTTTCTTACAGTTTTTGGTCAACGTTGACATCGTTCAAATAACGATGTACGCGCAAAATAGTCCCGTAGTCGTTGATCGTTTATCGTTGAGACGTGTAAACGATAAATTTGTTTCTGTATCTGTCGTTTAAATAATTACGAGCACGTGTTGTTTTCATACAGTCCTGGTTATTTATTTCCCGCACTTTTACCTGTTTGTTTACAGTGCGTGAGTGTAATCTATTTCTGTCTGACTACGCGGGGTCGATAAAGTTTATAAAACGATATATTTGTTTCTAGCAGCTTAACGTTTACTAAAAGATAGTCATCGATGACAAAATTTCGGGTTAGAAACAAATGCACTCTATGTCTTCATCAGGATGATTAACTTTTCAAACAAGAATCACATATCACAAAGGAGTATTAATGTATAAGAGTGTAAATAGTCTTGCACCTGATTATATTTGTCAATTATTTAACAATAACCAAAATGTTAATGCAAGATATTCTTTGGGTTCATTGGACAATAATTGTCTTTTCATACCAAGTCCAAGAACAAATTTTATGAAAAAAACATTTCAATATTACGTTACAATTCTTTCGAACAGTCATGACAGTATTCCTGTTGAAATAAAAAAAATAGAAAAAATAGAACAGTTCAAAAAAAGTTTTTATAACTTCTTGTTTCTAAACAAAAAAATGTAATTATCAGATGAAATTTATCTATTATATAAAAGTCCATTTTTTGTCTTGTATATCTGACATTAACAAAATATGTTTTTGAACCGATTCTGTATGTTGTTATGCCTTTTGTTTTGCATAAAAAGTGTGTATGTAAATGTATATACATGTATTATATCATTGTATATTTCAAATTATTCAGAGGGCATCAGGGTAGATTAGTATTCTACTAACTGATTAAACCCTCTTTAAATAAAGTATTAATTATTATTATTATTATTATCATATGAAAACAAGCACAATCCCTCCCGTTAGACATCTTCTGTATTTAGTATTATACCATCATAAAATATAAGAGAAGAACATAACCTGTATCATGCCACCAACTGGATTTAGAATAAAGGTGTTTATTTCCGATGCAAAGACCCTATGAGTAAATCAACATTCAGTGGCGGATCCAGAGCTTTTCATAAGGGGGGGCCTGCTGACTGACCTAAGGGGGGGGCCACTCCAGTCATGCTGCCCTACTCCAGTCATGCTTTAGTGAATCTCTATATAATCAACGAAATTTTTCCACAAAAGGGGGAAGGGGCCCGAGCCCCCAGGACCCCTGGATCTGCCTATGATATTAATAGCAAAATATGGCATACTTAATGACCTAACAATAAGTGGAGCACAGTTAGTCCTCATGGGAATTCTGAAAACTTGAAGACGTACAGAATCTCCATAGCAAACAAAAATGATCTCTAGTAAAAATTCAAAGGCACCATAAACTCTGGGCCCGCCAGTTAATAAGTACAAATCAGAAAGAAGACAATATAGTTCCTACACACAGGTGTAAATACAAATATATGTTGATTGTAAATATATATTATATTTGAGTTCAGTATTTATGTTTATTTATCTTTTTAGGTATTAAATGAAAGGTACAGGATTGGTGATCATTCGACATTGTCGAACACCTTTTTGACTGTTATTTTAGAAAAATAAAAGAAAATATGTATGAATAAATAAAATAATATATTGTAATTATTTTGCTCATTTAGGGTGCCGTGATTGGCAAATAAAATATTTGTATTTTAGGTTAAAATTGGCTGATTAAATATTATTTAGCTGATTGACTATTATTCAGACAACAAACAATAACCGAATCAACTTGATTGTGCATGCAATAACAGGACATCATATCGCAAAGTCCCAGTCTAGCCCCTCAAACCTAGTTTATTTATTTATCTAATACAATGTTAAAATTGATTTCTGTAATATTCCATTGATTTTATGACCTTGATAAGATAGATAAGCGATGGTCTAATAGTTATCTTTCAATTGCCTTAAAATTTGACGAAAATAAACAGCAGGCGATAAAATTCAACCTTGCACAGTTCAGGTGTTATGATTTAGTTCGCAGGTAATCATTCCTATGTTACCTTTTAGTTGAGGAAACTCGACAACCCTATCAAAGTTGAGGGAACTGTTGAGTAGACCATCTTTAGCCATCATATTCAATTAAAAAGTTTTAAAACTAAATCATTATTGAGTTATTTGACATAATAACTTTCTTCAAGTTTACAATCGTGGAGGCTGCCATTTGTTTTGGTCATGTGACAAGCACCTGCCAGGAGTGACCTCAAACATGGGGTTCACTGTATTCATCCGCGTTTCATTAATTAAGTCTTAAAACATCGCCAAATAAATGAAATACACTATTAAAAATTCTAATAATTAGTCTTTTGATAATAAATGTCTGATTATGGTTCATTAAAGTTCACAAGTCTTGTTAATAATTAGCTCTCTTATAAACTAGCGGAATAATCGATTTGAGTAATTTGGTCTTCTACACATGATTATTATATTCCCGCACTGCTCACCTAATTGCATCTTTTCCCTGGCTGTGTATTCTTGTGTGTTATATTTACTGTCAACCAACCTGCCTATCCCTTGCTAGTTTATCCAAAGGTATGTTACATCACATTTCCTTTTTAGCTTTTGACCTTTCACTTTGTTAACATGTTTTCTTTTATTTTTCCATTCATTTTTTTTCATCATGCGCGCACGTTGCCATGAACGCACGTGCATTAGTGGTGTATTAGAATAGCTAAATATATTCACGTTGCTTTTCATAAAACTGTTTACCTTGCATGTGTGTACTGTAAAATACCTTTTTTAATTCTTATTAAAATCACGGTAAATGGAAAAAATCAATTCTTCTTTCCTACGATATTTTCCCGTAGAAAAATAAATATCTGTACATTTGTATATATATCGAACATACGCATTCCTTCCTATAATCCCGTTATTTAATTTTTTGTTACCCTGTCTTAATCCTGAAACCTTTCCTACCGATCGCGACCATCTTGAGGATTTACAACGAAGATTTCAGCATGCAACGGAAAATCCTTCCTCACCTTATACTAACTAACCAGAGCTTTTTCCTTAAGCCTAAGAGCAGTGCACTCACAGGATATCTACAAAAGTGAATACACAAACAGAAAGGAATACACAAAACTGGTGGAAAAAATGTGTATTGGTGACATTTGTGACAATGTGACATTAATTTGGAATTTATCTTATTTGTTAAAAATCGATTTTAAATTTGGAATAAATTTGCAATAAAAGGTGGAGTATTTTTGTTATTTGTATGTCATTTAACTTGAGAAAAGTGTTTACAACACAAATGTCTGGATTTAATCCTATCCACAGGTTGTCTCAGCTGGTGATTTGTTGTGAATAATAGGTCTGTGGAAAAGTTTTACTTTCTCAGTGGTGAGTGAAAATGTATCCTGCGAAAAATGTTGAAATAAAAACCCTAATCTGATTTTTGACTATATCAAAACAATTTTAAGATGTATATGTTATAATTAAAATAAAATAAATGTTAAAATGTTTCAATTAGAGGAACATCATTTCAGTTACTTTGTTGAGCTGTAATTGAGATAGTCCATATTTTATTAACTTGTTAAAAGCAACTATTATCTCCCTAAGATTATAATTGCAAAGTACATGTAAATGTCAATGAGACGGTCTCCTAACAATATTCACAATAGACAAACAAATGTGTTAGGAATTACACACATGTATATTCATTAAATAAAATTTTATCTGTGTGAAGTATATATTCAGAATAAAATATAGGCCTTAATTTAAAAAAAAAACTTCCAGAGCCCAGAAAAAATACTATCTTGATACTTTTCATTGTGCTCAATTGTGAATTATTTCTTTTTCCAAAAAAAAGGGGGGGGGGGGGTAATCTTACCAGTAAAATTAAAGGCTCCCTGACTAGCCTCTAATCCATTTGTTTTTAAAAAATGATAAGAATCTAGAATTCACTTTAATAAAAGGGAAATATGTCTCTAAAATTGTGATTTATAACAGTTACAAGAAATCACAAAAATCTATAATATTGAAACAATTTAGTTTTGGTTTACCTTCTGGTTCAATTGAAAACAGGAATCTTGAAGGTAAACCAATATTTCTACATTGTACCTAAAAGTCTAACTGTTGTTTTGGCAGGGTTGCTGCCTAATTAATTGATTTTGATTCATTTGAACATTTTATAGTTACATTGTAACATAATTAAGAAGGTATGACTTGTATTTTTGGAATACACAAATTAGAGGAATTATTCTGGTCCTTGTCAACCTTTTACAGAATTACTTTACAATCCTGAAACATGTTTTTTTTTCTGCCCAGAAATCAAAGTTCTACTTCAATTTCTTTTTTTCAAGACTGAGTGAAACACTAAGACTAGATTGAGTGCTACAGGTAATATTTCAAAAGTGAAGATTGTTTTAATGACAATACATGTATTTGGTGAGAAAAAGACAACAATGATGACTTTCCTGTGTTTCTTTAGAACATCTGCAGGTGTAAAATCAGTAATAACTTGCGAACCATAGTACTAAGTGTTTATCATGGTGTAAGCACAAAGGAGAACATTGATGAATGGTAAAAACTGCTGACTTTGAAGAAAGGTTTTACTTTTATCAAATCAAAACATGTTGTCTGTATAACCTAAACAGTTTACCAAAATCATTAACAAAAACACATAACAATGCAGATAATAAAATATGTGATTGTTTTTTTGCAGTTCTTACATACAAGATAAAAGATAGATAATGACTGTGTAATACACAATACGTACATATGTATAAAACTTTTGTTAACACCTTAGTTAGACCATTTATTATACAGTTATAATTACCTACTGAGCATTATATGTCATCAGTAATGATTACTATGTCAAATTTGATTATCAAGAACAAAGAAGTGATCAGTCATAACATTTGGGCCAATTCTTGTTGTTTTTATGAGGTTATTTATTGTTCAGTTCTTGTGGTTTCTGTTTTTTACTTTGCACAACTTCTGGCTATTGTCAGAGTAAGATTTACAATGGCTGTATCTGCATGGAAATGCATCAGTTTGGAGTCTACACAAAAAATTTTCCTCTCTCCAGAGAAAAAAGAAATAAATATAAAACTGCAGATGATGTTTAGATACTTTGTGTAAATATGTGGACATCTAATTTAAAAATTAAAAAAAAAAAAAACTGGATTTTTCTCCCTGTGAGCTTATTAAGATGGATAGAACTTGTTTCAAACATGATAAATGTGATTTTGATGAAAAAATGAAAAAAAAAAAATACAATGTTTAATAATTATGACAAGGTAATATTTTGTAAATAAATATTATGACTGAGCAGTGGCGGATCCAGAAATTTTCATAAGTGGGGGCCCACTGACTGACCTAAGAGGGGGCCCGCTCCAGTCACGCTTCAGTGATTCCCTATATAAGCAACCAAATTTTTCCCAAAAAGGGGGGGCCCGGGCCCCCTGGGCCCCCCCCCTAAATCCGCCTCTGCTGAGTTTATCTTAAAGTTTGTATTGTCATAACTTTAACACTATGTTCTTTGTAAAATACATGCTTTTGACAAAGTCTTCACAATGTGGACTCCTCCAACACATGATAAACTAAAAAGACACATAAAGTCAACAGATTGTCATCAACAATAAGCATTTATAGTGTCTATATACAAGATGCCATACCCTGAATAAATCACCTGTAGTCTAAATAAGTGTTGTGTTACTTTGTAAATACTGATGCTTTGGGATACATGTTTTGTAGAAAGAAGAGGATGGTATTTTAATGTCCTGATACAATACTCTTTATAGCTTTTAATGTTCCCATCATAATTGAGGAAATAGCAGATGTTGACATATTTATATAATAATAAAAAATACAGAAGAAATATGTTGCATGAAAAAACACACTTGAAATAACCTTCCTTGAAGAGCTTCAGCTGTGGGTTGTGAAGATAAATAATATGAAAATGTGTCATAACATTATTTTGAAAAGCTTATTAAATGAATATAAAGGTATTCATTTGAACATTTAAGGATTTGAAATGCATCATGGCATTTGAAAGTACATTGAAGTTTAATGTATAGATAATTCTATAGGGGAATTATGAGATTTTAGATTTGGAAAATAGAATTGTTTGACCAAAAATATTGTTAACTTCGGTTAAAAAAAATCGTATATAAACAAGTCCATATTTGTCAACATTAATTAACATACATATACTTCTTATGTTAATTTAAATTAATCTTAAAGTAAAATTAGAATAAGTTTTTAATCCTTATTAAATAAAATCTCCATTATATCTATAGATAGCTATGAATAAGTTATAGATATTTAAATTTTGTTCATTAACATCAGATATTATATAACTTTAAATCTTAAGAAGTTATATTGATTTATGGTCATTAGGTTTTGTTAAAAAGTATCATTTTCTGACTGAAGTAACAAATTTTTTACCTATTGTGATTTAATTTAATGACTGATTGCCTCTTTTGTTAAAAGGTGTTAAAATTTAAGATCTACATCTGATTTAAATATTGAATGTGCCTTGCAAGTCATAAAAAAGATCTTTATTGAATGTTATCGCATTGTGGATCGAATCTCGAGTTTCATTTAAATCTAATAATTTTATTTCTTCTGTACCGATCTATTCCTTCAATAGTCTCCCTTGAGGTAATTTGTGTTTGGTATGAAATTTGAATGATGAACTTTATAAGTATGCATATAAACGCATTTTAAAAATTGTTGGTGTTATATTGTTGAAAGTCTGGTTTTGTTGGTGAGAATTTAAAGATACTATTATACCACACTGGCAAATCTATATTGTAAGGCACAGAGGTAGGCAGAAATTTTCATGTGATAATGTCTAGAATTTCATAAAATGGAACAAAAAGTTTGACAAAGTTTTTTGGCACTCAATGTTGGGATAAAGATCTCAAGAAAAAGGCAGGAACTTACTGAGGGAGAGAAGTTATTTCATTTTTTTTTTAAACCCTAATACATGTAATATATAAAAGTTAAAATTTGAAGAAGTGTACAAGTTAATCTTTGTTTGCCATTGAAGGGTATATTAGTCATGTCATAAAATAATATTTGTTCTAAATTTGATCAAAGTTTAGAGGGGATTGTGAAGTTTAAATCCAAATATTATTCAAACAAAGTGAACATAAGTACCTAATTCACTGAGATGGTTTTCCACTTTAAAGGGAGACAATTACCAGTTAAATTTATGTATATTTTAGCAATGTTTAAGGTTTAAAGTTAAGTTTAGAAGGGATATTGGACATTAAACCTAATCTTTTCTTTTGAAAGTAAATATTTGTACTTGAAATGTCCAGATTTTTAGTTTTTACATGTACTTGTTTTAGAATTAAGAGGATTTTTATAATACATTTATCCTAAAGTTCTTTCATTTGGGTCACAATAACTATTTGAAAAACAAAAACAGATATTTATAGGTTATTTATCCAACCATGTATTCAAAATCTTTTCCATAATATGTTCAGATATTTACAAGTAAACAAACTTCCAAGTTCATGACTTGGAATGATAAAAAAAAGGTCAAGTACGTTTTTTTGGGGGTCTTAAACCCCATTTAAATGATTTAAAGCATCTATAGCATTTAGTATATCTCGTAACCTGTACAAGGACTGAAAAATAAACTATTTTTTCCTGTAATATTTTTAGGGATTCAGAAATGTCATTGTACCATTATCTGTACAAGAGTCCACCCTAGATTCTGTACTGAGTATAAGGAGAGGTCAATGAGACAGCAACTCATTCACAAAAATAAACATTAGAAATCTAGAGGGTAACATTCTATTTTCAACAATAGATATATCATTGTGTCAAATGACAATGATGAATTCAGAGTTTTGAGCCCCCCTCTTTTTTAAGACTATCAATGCATTTGAATGGGGACATTAAGTTGGAAACCCCCGTTATCCTGGGTTAGGAACCCCTCCCCTTTTTATGAAAGACTGGATACTCCCCTACTTCAATATGTTCAACTTTAAATTGTTTCAAGTCTGTAATAGGTCTTACAGAAATCAAAATAGAAGTTAAAAAATTCATTTATTAAAAAGACCATAAAAAAATTAACTTGAAAAAACTGATTACATGTATGATGATGCATGTAAAATACATCAAATATTTTATGTCAGCTGCTAGTTTTAAGAAGTCTTACCAATTTCTATTCATCTCAAGTATGTTATTTTCTGTACCAGTCGAAAATGTAATTTTACAAGAGCCCCTTGTACTAGAGAAGTACAAGATAAGAGGGAAGATTATATTTCTCTCTTGAGACAAGAAGTCATGTGCTTCAGATGACTTTATCAAGGACATTACTTCCTTAAATTAAGCTTACATAAACAGGCCAGAGGTCACTGAAGTTTAAACTTTGAATTCTTACCAGTATACCTCAGAAACTCAGTTTGTTACCTTTCTTATAAATGAAGTTGTGTTAATAATTCACAACTGACTGTTTTACTAGTCCGCAAAACATGAAAAGAATGAGCATCATTATGTAAATGCCACTGCACATTGAGCAAGCAGCAGTAAAACTCTTTTTATTACCCAGCATATAACAAGACAGAATTTACATTCAGATTTGCAATAGACATGCAGTAAACTCTAAATACAACTGGTATCATAATTCAAAATGTATTTTGGCAGTATTTGTTGTTTTCCTTGGGATGATTTTGACCTCTAAAACTTTCCTTTTCACCTTCACAGATTTATGATTCTTTACAGATTTTCTTCAACATTTTATCAAGATGAACAGCTCTTCTGTGAAAAGTGACTATGTTTCTTTCTCCACAAGTGTGAAATTAATTAATGGTATGTTTTTCTCATTTATGTATGCCTCTCAGTACAACGTTATGAGAAAACCTTGATTTTTCTGTCTTTGAGGATATATTTTCTGAGATTATACTTGGAATAAATATTGAGGCTCAAAGGGGTAGTGACATTTCTATTTTAATACATGTATTAATATCTTGAAAAATGTTGATTTTTTTAATACCTTTTACAATGCATTACTGATGCACTTCTAAAGTGTGTATATATATATATATATAGTTGTGTACAAATTAGTTGTGTCATAATTTTATATGTAGGAAAAAAAAACATCAGTCTTTTAAAATCAAAGAAAATTGTATTGATTAAGAAATACTTTCCGAACCTGATATCAAGGCTATAAAACGTGAAATGTTTCTGAAACTTCATTTATTTCCCATCTCAAATCCCCCTTTTATGGTATGTTTTAGGATACCTGACATGTTTCTGAAACCCTTTAGCTATCTCCCATCTCAAATCCCCCTTTTATGGTATGTTTTAGGATACCTGACATGTTTCTGCAACCCTTTAGCTATCTCCCATCTCAAATCCCCCTTTTATGGTATGTTTTAGGACATCTGACATGTTTCTGCAACCCTTTAGCTATCTCCCATCTCAAATCCCCCTTTTATGGCATGTTTTAGGATACCTGACATGTTTCTGAAACCCTTTAGCTATCTCCAATCTCAAATCCCCCTTTTATGGTAATTTATTATGTTTTAGGATACCTGACATGTTTCTGAAACCCTTTAGCTATCTCCAATCTCAAATCCCCCTTTTATGGCATGTTTTAGGATACCTGACATGTTTCTGAAACCCTTTAGCTATCTGCAATCTCAAATCCCTCTTTTATGGTAATTTATTAGGATACCTGACATGTTTCTGAAACCCTTTTGTTATCTCCCTTCTCTAATCCCCTTTTATGGTATGTTTTAGGATACCTGACATGTTTCTCAAACCCTTTTGTTATCTCCCTTCTCAAATCCCCCTTTTATGGCATGTTTTAGGATACCTGACATGTTTCTGAAACCCTTTAGCTATCTCCAATCTCAAATCCCTCTTTTATGGTAATTTATTAGGATACCTGACATGTTTCTGAAACCCTTTAGCTATCTCCAATCTCAAATCCCTCTTTTATGGTAATTTATTAGGATACCTGACATGTTTCTGAAACCCTTTTGTTATCTCCCTTCTCTAATCCCCTTTTATGGTATGTTTTAGGATACCTGACATGTTTCTGAAACCCTTTAGTTATCTCCCTTCTCTAATCCCCCTTTTATGGTATGTTTTATATCTGACATCGCTTCTGAAACCATTAAGAGAGATTATTTACATATGATTTTAGTCTGAACATCTTATTATTCAGTACTTTAGTATTTCTAGTCATGTTGATCGGAAACTTGAAAGGGTAAATTTTAAAGGGATTAACGAGGTTCGCTGCAGGGGATAAACCAGTCATTAAAATATTATATATATGCCAAGGTTTCTTAAAAGTTCATATGAGGATTTTGTACAAATTCACATAAGATTGACACTCTATTCCTGTAGATTCTTCTTAATTAGTAGTACTATGAACTGTGATGGTGAACAGCTACTTTTGGTCATTGAAGTACACTCAAATGGGAATGTTCAACACTACATTTTTGGAAGTGTCAGAAGCCAAAGTGTTTAAAACTCCACCTAGATAAAACAAAAATAAAAAAAATAAGCATTCTACTAATGAGGTTTATTTCATTAAACACCAACGAATCAATTAATCTAATTATAAACAAGCCAAGTGCATTTTTGGTATATCGAGGAAATCACTTCATGATTCATATGGGGAAACCATGTATTTTTGTGTGAAAATATACAAATGACCAACTGGACGTTTTTGATGCAGCAGAAAATATTCTGGTCTAATAGTCCGATAGTTATTGATGACTGAGGACCCTTCTTCAATGACCTGATACAAGTATTTGATGATTTTAACTTGATTAAGTCTTTTATTATAAGGAGTATTATCAAAGGTAGATTTGCATTTATATGAGATTTTAAATGTGGTTTATTGTATTTGATTGTAACGGAACTCCGTAATTCTCATTCAAACTAATATATGCTTTATTCTTAAATAAAATCAAGTATATTCAAAGGTTAATTCTCCTGTTATGTTCATCAATTCTGAATAAGTATGCAAATTTATACTGGTTGAAACTGTCTCAGATGAAAGACCAAACATGCCGAAGCATAAGTTATGAGTAACAATGTTGGGTCTCTCGTTACATTGTGTATTAACCTGATACATTTGATATATACAACCAAACCAGGTGGTTTAGATAATAATGAAAAACTGTCTAAACCTAGGGAAAAATTTGCCTGCATATATATACTTTCTTCATACTATTTTCAACTTCTGACATAAACACCACATCTACTTTTATAAATACTGAAATAATAATTTGTGCATTTAAAGCATGAAATCTTGGGGTAGACTTTCTATTGAACTATGAAATATTTAAATCTGAAAGAATCACTTTACATAACTTTTGAGAAGGCATTACATAATTTTAATAATATCATGATTTAATTGATCTCCTAGTGATATGATAAAGGTCAATTCAGTGCGGAAAAAACTACATGGATTAGACTTTAAAGAACCCACACACAAAGAGTATGACTTGAAATACATAGTTTACATTACATCAAAGTTAACGCCTTTCTTGCTATCATATATAAGCGCCTTGGGTCCCCTAAAAACACCTGTACGGTGTGTGGTGATAATTACAATTCCTACCTATAATTATCACATAGAAATACAGAATTATTTATTATTATGTAACTTTATTACTTATCAACCAAAATGTTTCAACCTTGGGTAGAGAGGTTAAAATTTGCAAAACTAAATATATCCTGTTAAAGAAGAGACAAAACCCAGTTTTGTGGGTGGTTGTTTCATTGATGTGTACCCTGTTTAATGGCCATAGATTTCATACAATTTTTTAAAGGTTCAGTCAATGCCTTCACAGAACTTCAGCCTTTTTCTCATTTGACTGAAATGCTGAAGAAAGAGCATGGTTTATCAGTTTATGACTTGATAAAATAAAGGAACATTGTCGTACTTCATCTCAAAGTAACAGTGATAAAGATACCACGAAGCAAATGCTCACATTTCAATAAGATGGCCAAATAAAAACACCATGATTATGCCTAAACAGTTTCAAACCAACTCAGATTGTCAATACTTTTAAATTGTTGAGGTGGATTCTAATTTTGTAGGATTGACTAAGTTATGGAACTATGAATATCATGTATACAAAGTACTATACTGTAAATTCAGAAATTATTGGAGGTTTTTATTATTGTGAAAAATACGACAGAGTTGTAAACGCAATAATTTAAACTCGCATTTGGAAATGTTTTATATGAATTAAACAGGATTTTTCTCAAAATCGTAAAAAATAAGTCTAAGTCTAAATTGACAAAATCGCAATAATAAATGCAAGCAATAATTTCTGAATTTACAGTATACTGCAATTGTTGGTAAACTTTTTAGAAAACTGTAACTTGTCTTGGATTAGAACTTGTAAATTATTTGAGGAGAAAAAATTAAGTTTGCACATTAAGAAAAACTCCAAACCCGGAGTTTCATAGTTCATTCAGTCTAGGTTGAAGTTTTTATAGGGATCCTACAGTGTAAAGCAATGAAAGTTTATAACACTATAATCACACTATCTTCATTGAGAATTCATTGAGCGAGTCTAACAGATTATATATGAATCAATATGATATCTGGGAACTTGGGATTTATATGAGAGAGACACAGGTTCATAATCCAAGAAAATAGATTTTCTATAAAAATTCTTCTAGACCTAAAATCTTTCAATTACCTGGTAACAGAAATAATTACTGTTTTCTCATGTTATTCTATTGATTCTTTGGTCATGTAATGACGAATTACTTTTTTGTGTCCTAGGGCATGTCAGATAAAAATGTCTTTTCTCTAAGAATAACAAATGAAGAGATAATACCCAACTTGTACAGTGCTTAGGGTCTCGTAATATTTGCTATCAAACTATTATAATGTTTAGGTATGAGGAATTTTTTTAAACATGACAAAAAAGGTGATTTTCAGATTTGTGCATTTTAAGCATACATTGTATTTGGAAAATTCACTGTTGTTACAATCTTCCATAGAATTTGTAACTTACAAAAACTGTTATTTTAACTAAGGATGTACACTGTATTTTGCTAAAAGTCCTCGACACTCATTAAGAATGACAGTCCATTCAGAATAAACAAGGAAAAGCAATGGACCAAAGTCTTGGTTTTGAAAGGCATGGGGATTTTAATGGACAGGTCTTTCCAAAGATCTGTTGGACATTTTTAAAAAGGTTTGAATAAAATTTGGTAATTAGTTCATTAAATGGTAATTTTATTGACTGAAGGTAAAGAAATTGTTAGACTTGGGAAATGCTGTGGGATTAGTCATTGTAATTTTAAGTGGAACCATAAAAAAAATGTGACCTTTAAAGGTACTGGTGAAGGTAATTATATAAGTAAAAAAGATAAGTGAAAATTTGAAGTCTGTATAAACTGTATCTAAAAATTATTCACAATTCTGATGTAGACAAGGATTGAAAAATAAATACATATTGAAAAATTTACATCATTTATTCATAAAAAAAAGACCAATAATTATGATGGAATACAATGATGTTACAGCATAGAAGCATCAACAGTGACATAAAATTGATCAATGGTAACCAGCCAGCTGCTGACTTGTAATACTCAAAATATTATATACTTTTGACTGAAGACTGAATAACTTCATAACTGAAGTTCAGATTTCATCCATATAACCTGCTTTCACATTATTATGGACCCTTAATGGAAAAGAATGGTCTTTCCTTCAGTCCAGGATTTTTTTAACTGCATTCTCTGATCTTCTCTACTTTTCCAGGTCTTTACAGCACTTATAATCCAAATAGTCCAAAAATAGGCCATACTAATCTGGCACACTAAACTATTATCAAGACATGCTGATGGTATAATACAGAGATGGCACAGAATTCGACTATTACTATTAATACAAATTTTCTAGATTTCTGTGTTGTATATAAAGATGAGATCTTACGATAGTTGCATAATACAAGTAACATTGGATTATATAAGGTTGATATTCATTCTTATTTTCTGTGAATCTGTAAAAATGCCAATGCCCTGATCTTAAATATGTAAAAGGGGTAAACATTTTGTAATTTAGATATTTTAGGAAATTAATGATTGGGTTGATTTTAACCAATCTCTGGTACAGTTATTTTTCTGTGCAGTATTTTGTTTGAATTTTTGTGGCATCACTTTTACTGTTCTTGAGTAATACTCCTTTACAAATAGAAAAATTGCTGGATTTTTTCGTTTTAGTATGCCACAACCAAGTGTTTTGAAATTTATACACAATGCTAATTACTGCGAAACACAGATCAAGTTTGGATTTTGGTAGTGTCACTTTTACCATTCTTGAGTTATGCCTGTTTACAAATGGAAAATTTACTGTTCTGCTACTTAAGTTATATAGCCACAACCAACTGTTATGAAACTTGTACACACTACAAATATTACCACAAAACACAGATCAAGTACAAATTGGGGTAGGGTCACTTTGACCGTTCCTCATTTATGTTCATTTTAACTTAATACAACATAATACAACATGCAAATGGCTGGACATCATCTGCTTGTTATGGACATGGTCACCATTTATTTAAAAAAGTGCATTTATTTATACCAGTATATATGAGAAGAAATAGTTGCATAATATAAGTAACATTTTTATTGGATTATATAAGGGGGATGTTCATCCTTCTTTTCTGTTTATCTTCGTTTGAAGAGTACATCTGTGGAAATAAAGGCCAGTGCCCTGACTTTGAAAAGGGGAGGAAATACTATAACACAGATAGTTTAGGAAAATAATGTTGTGTTTCCCTTGGTTTCAGTTTGTAACCCGGATTTGTTTTCTCTCAATCGATTTATGACTTTTGAACAGCGGTATACTACTGTTGCCTATATTAGGCATCATCAGCTACTTGTAAATTATTCTTGTGAATGCAGTGAACGTATATGTGTTCCACGTATATGTGTTCCACCTAACAGAAGTTCCAATGGAAACTTTGTTATAAACATTGTCATAATATCTATTCTTGTTGGAACAAATATTCTATACCATTTATTCCGTTGGGAACATTTACTGTAATATTTCTTCCTATGGAAATAATATTCCAGAACATTTTTTCCCTTTGAAACTTATATTATGAAGGAAATTCTATTCCTTGACACAAGTATCTGAAGTCACTGATATAACTATTCCTGTACAAATAACGACTACCATATATATATTAAGGTTCTGATTCACTAAGGTTGAGTGCTTTATACTATCGAAGCAAGAATTCAGTTCCAATTTGTTTCAAACAATTTTCAAAATAAACAACAAAAAAATTATCTGATCGATTATTATTAATTTGCTAGTACATGTTTATTTCAAATGATACAATTGAACAGATAATTTACAAAGACAAAAACAGCATGCATTCAGAGTACACAGTTAACTATTGACTCAAGAAAACTTGATTTTTGACTCCCTAGTCATGACCCTTTCACACTTATGCAGCACTTTGCCATAGATTAAGACGTGCTGATGGTATCATAGATGATGTTACAAAAATAAGCTATTACTGTTACTGCAAATTTGTCTCTATTCCTTTGTTGTATACAAGATGAGATCTTATAATAGTTGCATAATTTACCTTACATTTATTGGATTATATAAGGTAGCTGCTCTTTCTAATTTCACTGAATATTAAGAGTACATTTCTTAAAATGTAGATCGGCCGGTGCCCCAACTGTATGCTTGATAAAAGTGCAGGATAAATACCAAGGCAGAGAGTTGGCATGTATATTATACCAATGAGGTTGTCAGTTTTGAATCCCAAATTGAAAGGTGCGCTCAACTCCATTGTTAACTAGTTAGAATTGTTGTTTCCCCCAAAAGGCAATGGTCTCTCTGGGCACTCCAGGTTTTAAGTGACAAAAGTAACTGATTTACATATTCCTGTAAAAATAACCATTTTTTTTTTCATGATCAGGTCAGGCAGTCAGGCACTACCAGTGAAGAAGAAGCATTTCAAAAAGCACAGTTAACTTGACTGTTAAATTGAAAAACAAAACAAAAACAGCCAGATTTGACATACTTGGTAAACTACTGAATTGATTTTTTACCTTAATCCCCAAGAGAAGTTATTTTTCTGTTGTTTTTGAATCCCTATTTATCACACTTTTAAAATATACATACATATATGTTGGAGAGATATTTTTTATAGTCGAATTCCAGTTTTTTTTATATAGAACCTTTAAAATCATCAACAGTACATAAGGAAAGACAAATTGTAAAATATTTTGATATGATAATTGGGAAATCATGAATTTAATCTATATTCTTTTTTCTATGTTGGGTGCTATGTGTACTGTTATATATCTTTTTATCTTTCTCTCTTGAAGGCAGACCATCACAAATGAAAAATACACATTGAGATCCTTTAGTTGACTATTAAACAGCTCTGTTTACTATAGATCAGCTCTGTTTACTCAGTATAGTTATGATTTTGAAGAGGAATGTACATACATAAACTTGTGTATACAAATCATTTAGTATTTACATATATGGCGACTTATTATAACAATAAAGTATTTGATCTGGATAATAACGGTCATTTGTCCAGTTAATCAATGGGATTGTTGTGGTCAGTTGTTCACCTTTATGATTATTGTCAATTATGGACTTTAATTGACCAAAGAAATTAGAAATAGTATTTTAAATGTTTATATATCTAGTTAAATGTATTAGTGGAGATTTCTTGCTTTTTGGAACAAATTGTAAATTTTTATGTTTGTTCTACTATCATAAAAAATTGTAAGTTGTAAAATAAAGTTGACCAGAAGTAGAAATTATTATTTAATTGGTTTTTTTTTCTCTGGACTAATAATTAAGTATGTATCTGGTTGACAAAAGGACATATGATGAAAATGTTCTGACAGCAATCCAACAACAACAAGATTAAGATGTGAACATTCAATTCTCGAATTGAAATGATAGATCATTGTCATGGGTGAGTACAAAACCTAATGGAGGCTGCAAACATTTAGAAAGAAAACACAGAAAGAAAGCCATATTTTAAAAAATTAATCATGATTATAAGTTACTGTCCCCAGACCAATATACAATATGTAAAGAAGATATGGTATGATTGCATCATTGCAAATGTTTTAGGAATCTGTTATAGTGTATACATAATGTTTGTGAAAGTTGAATAATACTGACCTACTAGGGGCAGGGGCCCTTTATATTTAAAATAGTTTTAAAATATTCTTATTTTTATCCAACCGTCCAATTGAAGTGGTTTTAAGCAAGTCTATAGGTCACTGTATAGTCTTTAACATTTAACAAAACCCATACCATATACCCCACTAAGACAAAATGTGAAAAATATCAAAAGAAGAAACCAACAGCCTGATGTATTGAACAAATATGACAGAGAGCAACAAGAGAAAACCACTGAACTTCTGACTTCTTGATTGACAATAAAACAAATAGAATGGGTTTAACAAGGTTGTGAGGGCTCAACCCTCTCTCTCACCAGTGACCAATTATTCAACAGCACAACATAGAAAAAACTGAAGAGTCTGTTGAATATGATTTGAGTCACTTTGTCAGATCATCAAGAAGCACAAAAAAGACCCCAAAGGGCTGATCTAGTAGGAGTTGACTGGAAGTTACTGAAATGTGGAAATTTAAACATGAGAGATGTAGAAGTAATTGCAAATTGACATACAAGAAAGAAAGCATGTATATGTTTACAGTTGTTAAAACAATCTTTTTCTACAACATTCTCAACAAAATAAGTTTTAGAGACTTATTTTGGACCATAAACCCAATAAAACAAACAATGAATTGAGCAGCAGGTGAATAACCAGCACATTTACCATATTAAGATTTTATTGACAAGTTTCGCACCTCTTTATCTGACAGCAGATTATTATTGTATTGTCCTAGATGTTAGGTCATTATTTACCTGTCATTTACAAAGTCGTTAAAGGTGAGATCTTGTCAATTTCTTAGTCAGGTGTTCCTGTATGTTGTCTATGTATATATGGCTTTGATTGATTTTGTAATTCTCAAATTTTCAATAGAAACTGCTATGGGAGATGTAGTTCTGTAATTTGATATTATAGCAAAAATGGAACTCAAGTATTTGATTATCTTGACCCTTTTCTGACATGTCTGAGTATGCAATCACAAATTTGCATTGTGGTCATTCACTGAAATCCTAAATTATGTCTGAATATTAATCATCAAATTTTAGTCTGTATTTTTTTATTTAAATAAGCTTTAAAGTGTGAAATTAAATTATCCTAGATTTATAAAATTAAATTAGCCGTTTAATTCACTTTACAATTTAACGATACAAAATAAATTGACATAATCACTAGTATAGACTGTAACAATACAACAGAATAGTTCTATGGGCAGTCCAAACATTGCAGTATATTGATGAACAAATAGCTAAAGGTGTTTCATTTGCTTTTCACATGGTATATACCTTTCACATGTAAACAGACCTTTCATTGGTTTTTCAATGAGATAGGTAAACAAAACCAGGCCAGATTTATTATTAGGTGTTTGTCAAGTAAATACTTTTTCAATGGGTCGAGAGGTTTTATATAGAAAAGAAAACATTTGAGTTTATATAAACCAATAAAGTAAATTATATCTTAAGTACGTGGATAATGATGTAAATTGAAAAATAATGTTTTGATATTATATATACTGTGTCTGGCCACTTTTAGCCTTTCTTACAGTGAAAGTGCAAATTTATTTATTAAATAGACAAATATTTGTATGAAAATTTGATTAAAATCAAAATGCTGTCATTTAGGTATTAGGTATAGAATATACACTTTTTTACCATGTTTACATCTGTTTTGACATAATGAGTTATCTCCACTTAGTTTGTCTGTGATTTATGACTTTTATCAATTTGTCTATTTATTGTCCAAGAAAGACTAATATAAGCCAATTTTAATTCTAAATTGGCAGAAATAAAGAAATAAATATCTTTCATTTTATTAGATTATTAAAATTTTTTCTTCTGATTTTTTTATATAACATATTTACAATTTGACAAGTTTACAGTGTTTCTTCATATCCATGATTATTTCTGAAAAAAATATAATTTTGAATTGTTTCATGAAGAAAGCTTAATGATATTAAATTCTCTAATGGACTGGGAAGTAATGATTCCAAATAATTGACATTGACAAAAGTGTATAGATTTCCAGCTGTTTACAAAATAATTATTTGAAATATTATGGTTAATTTGAATGTTGGTTAATTCATATGAAGAATTCCAACTGTTTGTGTTATTACATAAAATCTTTGGTTTTATTTGTAGTTTTGAGTTTTGTCCTTTCGAGGCAAGTTAACAATATATGAATAGTGTATTTTCTAATTTACTTGTTCATATGTTTAAATTTTTAAAAGAAAGTTAAGGTTACTATTAAAATAGCTTGATGGTTTTTCATGTTCATTCTCTATTAAGCAGTATTTTTGAAGTAAAGGGACTCATTTGAGGTTTTCTGTAGTAACATGCTGTTTGGTTATAATTAGATCATGCTTTTGTGTCAATAAGGGTGCTCTGTCTGTGGCCGAGTAGAGTACAACTTTCACTAGCCTGACCTCACTGAGGTTGTTTGTAGGAGTCTTGCATGTGGCAGGTGCACTTAATTCCAATCTTAATTGACAAGGATTGTCAGTTTTCAACCCAAGGACGTGATTCTCTATGGGCACTTTGGTTTCCTACGCAAGTAAAAACTGACTGCCATGAAATAACACAATTGTTTTGAAAGGGGCGTTAAACACCAATCAATTGATTCTTTTTGAGTGACAGACTTATTTTTTCCCCCACATGCAAGCTTTAGTAAGTCAAGTTTCTGTATTTTTATATTTGATGTTTTCTTTTTCTTTTGAAGAAACTTAAGATCATTAAGGTAAAAATCTGAAAGACTTATTGTATGAGAAGAGTGGTAAATCATATAAGCTAACTGTAAAAAAAGTACAGATTCCTCAGTAGATACAGATGAGGCAAACATTGTTTAATAACACCCCAGTTTTTGGATACAATTGCAAGAAATGTTACCCTGCAGTGCAATGATAAGTATACAGTAGACGTCTATCAAGAAATGTTACCCTGTAATGTAATAATAAGTACAATGCAGACGTCAATCTCAAGGATATCTCATCAGTAGTTAAAACATCTGTTCTATAAAATGTAGGTATTTGTTTTATCTGTGTACCTGGATATCTGTGATAGAAATCTAATCAGCTGCTCTCTATTTTTCATATTCTTGATCAAGATGACCTTTTCAAATAGAAGTTATTTTTACATCAGTGTTCAGACAATAGGTTATTTTTTTCTATGTGGAAATGTGGCATGATGTTTACTTTGGCTCTACCTGGTTTTAAGTGGGTGCCAAGACTCAAGATGGCAAGATCTTATATTCCAAAGTAAGACAATAGCCTGAAAAACCACTTAACAGGGTGCCAGGTTGATTGATTTATGATCTATTAATTTTGTCAAGAACATGCATCTTGGGATTGAAACTTAATAGTCCTATAAACAGTTTAATTAACAAAGTAGGGGCAGAACCAGGATTTTGTAAGAGGGAGCATAATTCTTAATAATTAGGGCCCCGCCGACGGCGGATCGCCCTATAGTGATCAGTCTGTCCGTCCGTCCGTCCGTAACACTTTCGTGTCCGCTCCATATCTAGAGAACCGTTATGATTTCATACTTAA
Source organism: Mytilus galloprovincialis (assembly GCF_965363235.1). Lineage (NCBI taxonomy): Eukaryota > Metazoa > Mollusca > Bivalvia > Mytilida > Mytilidae > Mytilus > Mytilus galloprovincialis. The sequence continues at coordinate 25,001,001 of NC_134839.1, read as the reverse complement.
TACTTAACATGATTATTAACCAACACCAGAGGGTGTGTCATGTTGTATGTACAACTTCCTAGGTCAAAGGTCAAGGTCAAAAACTTTGGTTTCAGTTGACAACCCCGTGTCCTGTGGTGAAGATCGTGTCCGCTCCATATCTAGATAACCATTATGATTTCAAAGTTTATACTTGACATCCATTTTAACAACCACCAGAGGGTGTGTCATGATGTATGAACAACTTCCTAGGTCAAAGGTCAAGGTCAAAAACTTTGGTTTCGAGTTGACAATCCTGTGTCCTGTGGTGAAGATCGTGTCCGCTCCATATCTAGATAATCGTTATGATTTCAAAGTATATACTTGTCATACATTTTAACCACCACCAGAGGGCGTGTCATGATGTATGTACAACTTCCTAGGTCAAAGGTCAACGTCAAAAAAACTTTGGTTTCAGTTGACAACCCTGTGTCCTGTGGTGAAGATTGTGTCTGCTCTATATCTTGAGAACCGTTATGATTTCAAATATTATACTTGACATCCATTTTAACCAACACCAGAGGGTGTGTCATGATGTATGTACCACTTCCTAGGTCAAAGGTCTGTCTGTCTGTTGGTCTGTCCATCGCTAACAAATTTGATCCACATTATATTTTGAGAGGACAGCTGTTATTATTTCATACTTTATACCTGACAAACATTTTCAACTTAACATATATATTAACCAACACAAGAGAATGTGTCATAATGTATGCATCCTAGGTCTAAGATCAGTCTGTCGGTCTGTCCATCCGTTCGTTGTTCTTAACAAATTTTGTCCGCTACCTCTCGAGAACCATTTATATTTCATACTTTATACTTGGTGGGTCATAATATATTGAAGGCATAATTCTAAAAATATGTGACAAATATCAATTGGGCAGCACCTTTAAACATATTGTTCTAACATCAATCCATATATCCAGAAGTCACCTTAGAGTAGTAAACAATGAGTTCACATCATGCAGTCATATCACTATTATACTATGAAAGTAAGATGAGAATATTTATCAGTTTTAACTTAAAATCTTAGATCAAAATCACACATGAGACTATGTAATAACTTCAAATAATGCTTCATATCAGATTATCCATACAACTTATTTACCCCACGTTATTGACAGCGGGCCCCACAGAGATGGCTCCCATCTCAATGATATCTAGTTGATACTTTTTTGCACAAGTGTTTGTGTTGTGATTGTCGAAGAGGGGTGGGGGGATGAAATGTGCCACCTAGGTGGCCTTCTTGAGGACATTGCCATCAGGTGTATTTTTCTTGGTTTAGAAAGATTTAACTGTAGGGTGCATTTATATTCATTGTTATTGTAAAGATTAGGTGTGGGAGCTTAAGTCAACCAGGATGTTTCTATTGGTTGTTGTATCAAGCATGTTTCTGTTGTTGGTTGTATCAACCATGAGGTTTATGTTGTTGGTTGTCTGGACCATTACCTTTCTGTTGTTAGTTGATTAGGTTACACAGGTGAACATTTTTCTGTTTTTCTGTTTTAATATTTGTTTTTATCTTGTCTGTCTGCCGGAATGGGCCATGAAGAGCATTTGTCATCACTTGGCATATGTAATCCCCTTGCATGTTCTAAATGATCTTCTCATACACTGCTGAAGTTATTTAACCCATTAAAACCAATCTTCATATGGTTGATACTTAAGATGTATTAATTATATTTTGTGAATTATATTACAGTTCATCAACCAACATGACCAACATGGCTTAAATTAAACACAGGGAAAATGCAACCTGTTGTTTTGAAAACCAGATAGAGAATTTTTGACCGAGATGAAAGTTTTCCAAAAGTTGTATAGGCAAGATTGAAAAACAATACCAAATACTAGTAACTAACTTCAAATATCATAGTGTTTATAGCAGTTGTCTGTCCTTGAATGTTTTTTACTTATTCAGAGCATTTTGAAAATTGTTGAATAATCAATGTACATGGAAATTTTGTTACTTTTTGTCCAATCTTTAATGTTAATCAATGTAGTATAGCTTTTAGTTAAAATTTATTCATCTGTCCTGATGAAATATCAGCTGTCTCAGTCTTTTATTCTTCCAGTATTTTTCTTCCTGTCTTTAAATTCTCTATGGAAATCTCCTAGATAACTCACTGAGATATCATTCACTGTTCAATAGAATGTTTCTTGAGTATTCTTCAGATTTTATTAAACAAAAAAATGTAGTGGAGAAATTGTATAATTATTGTATATACCCACCACAGTATCCAATGCCCTAAACCATTGCCAACATAACAAATATAAGAGATTCTTTGCTGCTGATATGGATTCATAAAAAAGGCATGCTAACCATGTAATAAAAAGAACATACATTTAACAAACTCTAAAGGGAAGATGTTTTAGACCTGAACTGAAATTAAAGGCTTTCATTGTTCTTGCATTGTTGATTATATGTTTACTTGATAATTTATCAGACTCCTACACAATGTGTTTGTGGACCAGTTTCTATAACTGTCTGATTGTAGGTGTATTTCTATTGGAAAATAGTTTTTCAAGGTTTCATTGATATCTCATTAAATACAAAGAAACCTAAGGCTTCAAATCAAATCTCCCAAGAAGTTTATTCCTATAGAAACATGAACTTTCCTTTCATCAATGATTCTTACAAAAAAAATAGTTTCTAGATTATGAAAACATATGTTTATACGGTAGATTTCATACCAATTAATATAATGAGAAAGTTCACCTTTGCTAGGACATTCTGTCAACATGGTTACCAAAATTCAAAATGATAATGTTCCTGTACATGTAATATCTTTTGAAAGATATTATTTCTAATTTTCGTTTCCATAATTGGCCAATAAAAATAACTGTATCAGATAAACTATCAAACAAGCTCTTTCATCACAGTAATTCTGAGGTGGAAAAAAACAATTCCCAGAATAAAAAAAACACATGTTTTTTAATGGTAGATTTCATACCAATTAGTCTAATGAAAAAGTTAACCTTTGCATGGACAATCTGTCAACACAACATTATGAAAATACTTATACAACATGTTAATAAACGAAGCATGAGCAATCACCTGTCATATATTCCTCTATGATAAATGAAAATTTCCAACCTCCCATTGAAGTCTAAATCTTTTGATAGATTTCGTCTTCTCCCATTCACTTTTGATTTTGTTTTCTATGATGTTGCTAGAACTATGTCATATTAGATGGTTTGCTGTAATAAAGCAAACTCCCTGATATCAATGTTGATGAGCTATATTCATAATTTTTATAGGAGGAATTTTGTCCTCCTCATATTAGATGGTTCATTGTAATAAGATATTCTCTCGGATGTCAATGCTGATGAGCTACATTGTTATAGGAGGAATGTAGTCCTCATGAAAGCTGCTGGGATGAAGTTTATTGTATAACTGTGTTGAGATAAACAGGTATTTACAGAGTTACATGACTTTTATTGTCCCTGCCATTGACTGTGGTGTGAAAAACAGATGGAATAGGAATTCTTAGGAAAATTTATTTCTACATAGCTTTACACAGCTGATATACAGCAATTAAAAAAAAACTGCTGTAATTGCATGTTTTATGATTGTCGATTATTAGCAATACTTCAAATACTCCAAAGGTTTATATTTTTTTTCAAAATTTATCCAAAATCTCTATATCTCAGGTAGTCCTCACAGAGTAAGACACCACAGGGATATTCAAACTCGTATGGTGAAAATAAGCTTTCAACACTATGGCTAAAATGGAAAAAACAACAGTATGCAAAACAACATAGACAAAATAACTAAAGACTGAGCAACTTGAAGAACACTACCAAAAATTGGGATTGATCCCAGGTGCTATGGAAGGTCCGCTGCTCCACATGTGGCACCTGTCTCAATTGGTAGCTGTCATTTGGAGAAAAGTTGGAGATATTGTAGTTTTGAAAGTTGGAATATAAAAGCTGTCATCTGTGAATCAGATATTCCATTTACAGTCAATCAACTCATGATGCCGTCCATAAAATGTACAAAGGGGTGAATTTAACTTCACCACTTAGAATTCTTGGTTTAATAGCTTCCTTCGTGAGCAGCAACCCTCTAAAGATGAGGTAGTCTTCTTTAATTTAAATATTTGCATTGCATCCTCACTCACTCACGGTACTTCTGTTGGAATAAAAAAACAATTGCAAAACCAGTACAGTACTTTCACAATTTTAGATCTTGATCTTGTGTAGTTATCCCCTTGTCTATAGTTTCTGATGTTAATTATGTTGACCAGTGTAGAAGTATTATTGTGTAGTATGTTTGATTCTTTTTGCAGCCTCTTGATGTATGCACACATACTCTTGTTCTTATTCAAGGCCTATTCCAGGTATGCTGTAAGCCTCCTATTTTAAAGAGATAGATTTTAGTCCTGAAATAAGAGATAGACTTTAGTCCTGAAATAAGAGATAGATTTTAGTTCTGAAATAAGAGATAGATTTTAGTTCTGAAATAAGAGATAGATTTTAGTCCTGAAATAAAGAGATAGATTTAAGTCCTGAAATAAGAGATAGATTTTAGTCCTGAAATAAAGAGATAGATTTTAGTCCTGAAATAAGAGATAGATTTTAGTCCTGAAATAAAGAGATAGATTTTAGTTCTGAAATAAGAGATAGATTTTAGTCCTGAAATAAAGAGATAGATTTTAGTCCTGAAATAAAGAGAGAGATTTTAGTCCTGAAATAAGAGATAGATTTCAGTCCTGAAATAAGAGATAGATTTTAGTCCTGAAATAAAGAGATAGATTTAAGTCCTGAAATAAGAGATAGATTTTAGTCCTGAAATAAAGAGATAGATTTTAGTCCTGAAATAAGAGATAGATTTTAGTCCTTAAAAGTATGTATAGGTATATACACCTACAAGTATAGGAGAGTTAAGTAATAAACAAGACTCTGATAACTTTGATGTTTTATTGATATCAGATGAAGATAGAGGGAACCGTTATTACCTATCATGTAACTTTTTATGTAGGATTATCAAATAAAATGACATTTATCTACACAATTATACAGTTATCACTTGTTAATGGACGAAATCGGAGTATTTGATGGAAGTTAAATCTCTGTGATTAAATGATATTTGTGAATGAAATGTGTATATGAAAAGTAGATTGGAGTGTGTCTATGTAATTATTGGGAACATTAATGTACTAAATATTAATAAATAAAATTATATGTATTTATTGGGCGTAACATTTAAATGTTTTGTGATTATAGTAATGGATCTATTTGAATACACAGAGTTTTTCATATAACTAAATTTGCTTGATTCTCTAGTGGCAGTGCAATTTTACAGTAATCAATTCCAAAAAAAAAAATCATTATAGGATATTATTATATAGTGAGGGAACCTTCTTTTAGTTATGATTTACTAAAACGACATGTAGTTATTAAAAATAAAAACAGGCTCCTGTCTGAGCTCCTGTAAAGCCTTGGCATTTTTATCAATTTATTGCAGTGTTTGAAACTTTTAATTAAAAAAAAAAACAAGAAAAAAACATTTGTAATCTGTATTCCTTTTTAAACTGTAATTGAGGTTCATCTAGTACCCATATTTTATCTTTGTAATCAATACATCATTAAACAAAGGAACATCAGACCTCATTTATCAATTTCACAAATAATACTTTAGGAGAGAGCTGTAAGGTTTTGTAAAATGTTCCATCTAAATTTTAATATATGATAAAAGGCGATCTTTACATAACCTTTGATGTTTCTTTTCATGGATGTAAATTCCATTTTATTATGAATTATCTGCATTAAATGAATGAATGAATATTATTAATCACTGATCTACTCAGATCAGATTTGTATGTGAACTGATAGTAAGACAGCTAGGTTATAAATACAGATTTTTATGGAAGTTCACTTGTGCTATGTAGGAATTTGGCATATTCTTGTGTAGGGTTGGAATATTGGACTGGAAAACAAAAACAAAAAAATATGGAGAAATAACAGCTTTTTGTTAAGGTTTATTCAGTCTCACAGGAAACCTTGTTGGATGGATTATAGAAAATTTTGCAAAATTATTATTCAAGTTTGAATTGAACTTCTACATTATCATACGAAGTAACTTCTGCATTATCATGAGAAGTGTTCATTTTTTCAGTTTAAATGTAAATGTGATTTATTAGTCAGTATCCTGATCTTGCTGTAAGGTATGAGGTTTGTTTGTTACTGAAGATTTGAAAGAAAATATTCAAAGGAAGAAAAGCAATAAAATGAAGGGTGGTCCTTTATTATATTGTTAAAAGATTTCTTAGATTTTGTTGTCAAGTTTTGGTAATCTGGACCATGTTTTTTCTTTTTTGTTGTCGTTTTGTTTTTGCGTTGGTTTATTTTTAACAGAGGTCAGATGCTAGGGATTTACATGGTCTCTTGTTCTGTCATGAATTTTAAATTATTATTCCTGTTTTCCTTTCAAAGTAATAATATTACAATCCCTGTTTTCTTTGTACTTTAATAATGCATTATGATTACCCCATTCCATTACACCATACAACATTTTAGTACTTCTCAGATGTTCTGCTGATGATACTGGTTGGCTATCAGTTTATAATTACATAGATAAAGTCTTAGTGCTGTTTTATACATAATCAGTGTTATAAATCAAAAGCAGTAGCAGTATTCCTGGGATAATCTTATCATATTCTATCAATTTCTTACAAATTAAACTCCCATTAAGAATTTCTTATTTTTCAAACAGATTGAGATAAGTTATATAAGATTATTAGCGGCATGTAATTTATTGCAAACAAAGCTATTCCAAAATGAGAAAATAATTATGTTTTAATGTGCATGGCAGTAATTAACTGCAGGAATTTTATCTGAATTGAAACAAAAAAAAAACAAATTATTAGATGATAATCAAATTCATTTGTCCAAAAATATGTGAATGCTAGCGATTAAATCATCAAACAATGTTGACCCTCTCAGAATTGTGGACATGCATATCATACTTTCTTGGCACAGCCGTTTATATAACTCATTTAATATTTTGGCTTGCAGTTATTATTATATCAACAAGAATATTATTAACTTATGTGCAAAATTACCAAAGAATTTAACATGCGTCAAATATGATTTATATATAGATTAAACTATCTGAAGCCAGCATGATCAAAGAGTCCAGCTACATTTTTTTTTAACTTTATCTTTTCCCAAAAGTTAAAAAGTATTCATTTTGAAGAAGTGCCATGATTTGTTAAGAGTATATTTAAAAATTAAGAAAATAATAAGGGTACTAGCCAATTTTCATGCAAGTGGTAAATTCTATTCAAATTTTACTTGAGAATATATATATAAAAAAATAACAACAAAAAACCCAATCAGTTTTGTTTTGGTCAGATTTATGATCTTTTTCCCGGTTGGTTAGTAATGATTCTATATCCAGTCACTTTATTATGATCCCTTTCATGTCTGTTAGTAAGTCTATTATTTTGCTACAACCAGTCAAACTATTATGATCCCTTAGTCCATTCAGAATAATGAGCCTATCTTTTATGGGTATTTATGTACCTACAGGTTCCTGAACAATTTGATTGTAATAATTTAGTTTTATTTTCATCACAATTTATCCATAAATGTCTTCAACTGAATTAATGATTTGCAATATTCTTGGACAGTTTTGAAAAATAGTACCTGTAACATCATCAACACTTGTACTATAAAGGGAGATAATTTAATTCTCCTGACAATCCAACTGTTGTGATTTTATAGCAAGACTGATTACATTTTCCCTAGCCTGTGGTGCTATTTCTACTTTGTATTCATGGCCTCATTGTCAACTGCTTATATTGATTTTAGCTTTAATTCAAATCACTCTTGCAGAAAAAAATACATTTCATATAATAGTGTGCATAAAATGAGAATGAAAAACCAAATAAATTCCCATTCATTTGATTACTCAAATGTGCAATAGAAATATTTTATTTATTATCTGTATGAGTTCTTCTGTGGTAGTGCAATCATCACATTTTGTATTGAATATGTATTGGGGGAAATTGTGAAAAGCTAAAGTCTACAAAAGGTTTATTTGCAGAGCTATTTCCCCAAACCCCTCAAATTATCTTCTGTCCATTCACAGGTGATTTCAAGCTATTGCTATGTGAAATTGAAGCTTTCATATGTTATTTGTTACAAAAGCATGCAAATTTCTGTAAAAGTGGACATACATAATCTGTACTAAAAGTAAAAGTTGATATAATATGAACAAATCTGAATAAATAACATGATAAATCTTGGATGGTGCCATTAAGGATAATAATATTATTTATCTTTGGTTATGTAGGAGTTGGAATGTGTCTTCCATTTCATTCATGTTAACTCTTAATTTACACTGTTACCGGTAAATTGGCATACCGGTAAGTCTTTGTCCTCGTAAAAAGTTTGTTCTGCTGTTATATGAATATGAGATTTATTTTTAACATTATAGAAATTTTAAAAATAAGTCGACTAGCCTGACAAATATGGAGTTAAAGGCAAAATTTAAAATGTGGCATACCTGCCAACATGCCAATTCCAGGAGGGAGAGTGGGAGACTCCCTGTTTTCCTTAAAAAGATTGAAATCTCCACCTTTGGACTATTTATCTGCTTGACAGAATTGATTGTTATTTAATCAGATTTCATTGAACCATTGCAGCTCCTTTGCTAACATTGTATGCATTTGGCTGGATCTTTTTATCGTTGGTAACATGAATATTGAACTTTTTTACCATTAAGACCAATTTGAATACACCATAGTTTGGACAGCGGCTTCACTGGATGGTAGGTGTTAATAGAAGCACTTATCTATTTTTATTAATTGAGAATAGTAGACCATATATTGACATTAAGATGTCTTTTTTGCCATTGGGTTTCTGTCTAATTGATCTGTACCCAATTCTCCTTTTATTTATATCAATTAACTTTCACCAATGAATCATTATGACATAAACAAAAGGATCTGTGTTTGTGATGGCTATTAAAAAAAAAGTTTTTTGCTATCTTGTACAGCAGATTTTTTCCCCTGCCATTCTGATTGCCTTTCAAATTGTAAAACTGTTACCTATATGGTATCTGCATTGCCTTTAGCAGGTTCTATGGTACCATGAAGATTCCAATATGAAATTTAGAAACCTATCAAGTATGCAGTTTTAATTGAGACACTCGAGGACGATTAGCCTAAGACCATATGAAATGTTGCGATTGTATAAGACTTGAACAAACACATGCCTGTACTGTTTATAATTCTGCAATATGTCTGCTGCACTTTTGGCAGGTTTTCTTGTAGTATATTTTATTTTATTTCACATGTGTTACAATAACATGATGTTGATCTGTCGGTTCTGTTGAAAACCAGGATTAGTATCTTTGAACTTTATAGCAATTATTATTCATTCAGATTTGTTTTATACAGTCTATAGCAAACAGAACAGCCGAAGTCATTTGATGTTCTCTTTTTTGTGTCTTGACCAAGGAACTTAATGGTCTATATTCACTCATATTAGTCTTTACACATTTTTTTGGCTACAATATAAAAATAAGAAGATGACACCAGTTTGATTGCTAATGAGGTTTTTCTCTGCCAGAGACCAAATGATGTAGAATTTTACACTGGAACAAGTGTTTAATGTTGTCTTTTTGAATTGAGATTATTTGTATCACGTTCGTTTGCCACAATCCTCCCTTGTTTGTTTTCCATGGACATGGACACTTGAAGACACCACTTGTAAAGTAAAGTGAAAAGACTTAAAAAGCAATACCCATTGAGTTGTATTTTGATGTTACCAATAAAATATCACCACTATGCTGTTTAATGTGTATAGTCAGATCATTGACATGCTAGTAGTCTGATATAAATAGCAGGTGTAATTAACAACTTATTAATTATCAAACTGAAATCTGGATCAATATATATCTATGCCAATAAATCAGCTATGTATATAAATTTCATTCATTCACTTACCCAGGCTCATACTTTTCTACACATAAAAATATTTAATGTTTACACATCATTAAAGAGAAAATGGTATCAGATTATAAGAAATAGATGTATAGAAGAATATCAGTGTATAGCACTTGCACTGCTTGTTATGATGTACTTCTGATATCAGATTCAGACTGTCAATGTTTACAGGAGTGCATTGAAAGCCCTTTGATTTGGAAGAGGAGACCATTTTCTGCAACAACAAAAAACCAATCATCATGATGCAGCTATTACAGCCACTCATAGGCGGATCCAGGGGGGGCCCTGGGGGGCCCGGGCTCCCCCTTTCGTGAAAAAAATTTGGTTGATTATATAGGGAATCACTGAAGCATGATTGAAGCAGCCCCCCCTTAGGTCAGTCAGCGGGTCCCCCCCCCCCCCCCCCCCCCCCCCCCCCCCCCCCCTTAGGCAAAGTTCTGGATCCGCCACTGCCACTTGTTCAGAAATTTCAGTTATATTTTATGACACTAGAATGTGGAATATTTGTAAGAACAGCAATATATATATACAAATAGTTGCATTAAAAGTATATAGTATGACTTTTTACATAGAAAATGAATTGAAGCGTAAATCTGAGTTATTTCTTCACAATTTTTGGATCTATTCAAGACCTACATTTAAGTCACCTTTTTTGAACACTAATCTTACAGCTTATCATCATAAACTACAATTGCAGCCTCAGTGACTGAGGTTATATTTTGAATGGTTCACTTTTCTAAATAGTCGTCAGTGATATTTATCCATTCAGTTCTAGCTTACATTTAGTATCTAGAATTGTAGCTTAGTATCTGCCATGGTAGGACAACTATAGAGATACTTCTTAGGCACATAAGATAGAGTTGTATGATTAGTTTGTGTAGATGGGTTGTAATCATTATATCTTATCATTATATTTTGTTATATAGCAGAGAGAGAGAAACAATAGCCTTCACAACACACTTTTTACTCTACTGTTTCCAAGGTTATCAGATCACTTGATTTATCAAATGTCAAGGTCATCATTAGATGTAATAGTACAGTATGGTTCATATCATTCTTGAAATCTGCAATAGTTTGACCTTTGCTTAAAATGACATCTTGTGATTACATTCTACTGGAATCAACATACTTTCTGGTACATAGCATTAGCTATCTGTTTGTGGTATTTTAATGTAGATATTCTGCTTTTCAGTATCAAGGAGTTGTCTATCTTCTGTCTGGGTTGCTTCCCTTGGGATGTGTGAAAAGTAAAATCTGGTAGAAATTGCTGAAATGTTTGACGTCAAGAGTGGGTGGTTCAGCTAGAATTATGTATTATTTCTATCAAATTATCTGAATTGGAGCAATTGATTAAAGTCAAATTTATATTTGAGGCCATATAAACTTTGGTCTACCAGTACATGCAGTATCAATAGATAATGTTAAAAAACAGTCTTGTCACAGTGATAGTTAAAATGTAGCCGATTGTTTTGCCTTTAGTGACCTCATATTGCAAACCAATTTTAAATAACTAAATTTTCTCCCATATGTCCATGATTAAATAGATTTAATTAAGCATATGTGTTAGCCATATAACTAAACAAGTGAAACAGAAAATGAAGTTTATATTTACTCCTTTCATAATTAAGTTTCAGCAGTGTGGATTTTCCATAATGGTGTAACTCTTATACTTGTTAAACATGAAGTAAATTAGTTTGCTTAATGAAAAATCCAGGAGTTAGGCATCTACAGCTTATAATGATGGCGTATTTCAGTGCTTAATACTGTGTAATTGATGCAAAAGTAGGAAAACCAGACAGGGTAACTAATAGGAACGTGAGAAAAACCATTCTACTGTAGGTGTTTGAAAAATCGGTATCAATAACAAGACAGATAATTGGTTGCATAGGGAGTTTCATAACAGTTAAAAAAATATTCACATCTTTTTTTTACTGAATTTTCTTGGAGAACATTTATTGACAATTATCTGTTTATCTCGGTCATTATAAGTTGAGTAGTCTTTTTCATCACATCATTTGCGATTGGGTGAATTATTAGTTGTCTCATTGGCGATAATGTCTGCATCTTCCTTTTAATTTTTGAAATTTAGAAAAAAATATTGGCACTTTATCCAGCTGAAGAAAAAAATATTCTCTCTATCATTCTATTGTAGATGTTGGCTAAGAAATATGTCATTTGTTCTGCTGCTACTCAGTACAGTTTCTGTTGTTGTCTTTCTTCTAGGTAGGTCAAAAAATGAAGAAAAACTTGGCACCAATAGATCTGTTCAATCTGTGTTCCAAACAGGAAAAAAAAGTGATGTTTCTTCCGATATAATCCCTAAGACTGAATAAACCATAGAGTTTAATTATAGGATAGTGATCTGTAGGAACTGATCTGCTATAAAACAATCAATGGACATTAGGATTTTAACACCCATTCCTTGGTTAGCAAACCATAAACATTTATGGCTTCTTATCATTTATATATGGACTGGTAGTGCTGAAAATCAATTAATGCTTACCAGTTTTAATATCCTTGTGTGGCTGTCAAGTTGGTATTGGTCATAAAAAAGGAAATTGGTGGAAGCAGGGACACCCAAGATGGTCATTATTGAATGATTAGATTGGAACCTGATTTTAAATAGTCTTGCATAATGGCCTCCCATCATGACGCAAAGTGTTGTCTTTAAATTCAGATGTTATTGTGAATGGTCAGTTTCCTTAATGTGTTGAATTAGGATATTTTGCGAGTTATCTTTTGTGTGGTTTGATTATACTTTAAAACATGTATTTGGTAGTTTTCTATACATATATATCAATATATATATATTTTAAGCTAATTTGTACCAGTTTGATTTTTGATTGATTTTCATCTTGGAATATGGAATTTTAGGGGTCACATGAGGGAAGTGTTAAATGAGGGCCCCCTGTATCCAACCCACCCCTCCCAAGTTATAGTATGCTCTGTTTGTCTCATTCTTATTTGACTCTTATTTATATTGTAGCCAATTGAAATGGAATCAGTAAAATTATTTGGTATTTTTTTAGGGGTGCAAACTTATTACATCTTCGGTGGCCTGTAAATGTCATTTCTCTTGTGAGGCTGTTTAAAAAAAATTAATTAGATTAGAATTAAGATGGAACTTATGTTTTAAATTTTCTTAAAAAGGAATTTACACATTTAATTGATGTACCGATATGTGTTTCTCATATTTAAATGATGGAATAAAAACTGAATCCTTGAAATGCCGTTATATTTCCATTATAATTCCTCTATAAATAAGGTAATAAAAGTTGTAAAAACTTTTAAAAAAAAACTATAATTAACTCATAATTTATATATATTGATATGATGAAAATCAATTGTTATATTATAAGAAGATTGTAGGATGATGTGATTGAGTTATAAAGTGTGATCAGACATAAAGATACCATACTAAAGTGTGATTAAGTATTAACTGTCAGATACAAAATGGAGGTCATTATTTGTTTCACCGATGTATTGATTTAGTCTGAATTTGTTAGAACAAAATGAAATGTGGGGTATACAATGATATAGGAACTGTAACTATAGAAAATTACGAGAATTTTGCTGTATATAAGTGACACATGTTGAAATAGTTTTAAATTACGGATACAAGTTTTTGAGACTGGACCAAGTCTTAAAACAGTTGAAGGTTTATATGTTTTCAAAGGATTTATTTTTATAGAAATTGTTGAAAATACTATTCTATTCAACTGTTTTCCTGATGTTTGGAAAGTTATAATCAATGGGTGTTATTTCTGACCTAAAAAATAAAATGTCCTTTCTAATTTCAGCAACCAGACAATTCTTATAGGAAATTTTTGAATGACGATATATCGGGATTGATCAATAGCTGTCATCAAAATCATATTAAGTTCAAAATAAATGTCATTCTTTAATTTAATTTTGTGGTAATTGAATTTAATGATTATTTAATTTGGTTTTGTCTTGAATTATGCAATTGTGAGACACCTATTGATGTATATCTTGTCATTGGTAGAAGAAAAGGATTGTCACTCCGCTGTGGTGTAAAAAAAAAAACTATGTTTAATAACAGCATGTATTGATCTTTGTATTAAAGATAGAGAAAAAAACAACTCTCAAAACATATCAACAACTAAAAGAGGTCATTCAAGTCCAGTGAATGTTAGTAGCTGCACAGTGTACAAAAGTTAATTTCTCTGAAGGTACTAAGGCCTATTGGAACCAAAATTTGCCACAACCATCCTTGGGTTATCTAGTTTATCAAATAATGATTCCGCCAAACTGACATGGTAATCCAGATTAGAAATAAAACAGAAGGGTAAAATGTACCTATTGTCTGTTATCTTGTGCATTATTAATGAACTTAATGTTCACGGCCGACACTCGGCTAACCGAGAGATTGGTCGGTTAATCTATATTGAGTATGCGGCTATATCGGCGGTTGGTCTGTTAATCGGGTTGGCTAAAGTCTGTTAATCAGGTGTTATCGAGAAAATCATTGAAAGTTCAGCATGTTTCAATGTATACCTTTCTAAATATATTTTCATCATAAAAAGTATTCATGTCTAACAAAACAATTCAATGTACTGAATCCAGTGGTGTAATTATTATTTTTCTAGCTTCGATGTACGATCTATAAAATGAAAAGGCGGGTTACTCATCAATAAATTTATACACATTTTACACACATAAAATGTACACAAAATGACACATTGGTTAAATTTACTTGCATTCAATATTTTGAACATTGAAAAAAGAAAGGCATTATGTTTGTTAACCATATTGATATCATTGTGTGAAAAATCTACACGAAAATCTGTATTTTGGTGACATAAATCAATCTTTATTTAAAACCTGGTCTGTTAATGGGTCGGATGCATAAAACCCGGTCTGTTAATTGGTCTGTTAAGAGTTATGAATGGCAATAAAAGTATAATTTTATTGTCGAGCCTGCAACTTTTGTTGCAGAAAGCTCGACATAGGGATAGTGATCCGGCGGCGGCGGCTACGGCGGCGGCGGCGGCGGCGGCGGCGGTGTTAGCTCACTTCTTAAAAGCTTTATATTTCAGAAGGTGGAAGACCTGGATGCTTCATACTTTGTATATAGATGCTTCATGTTACGAAGTTTCCGTCAGTCACATGTCCAATGTCCTTGACCTCATTTTCATGGTTCAGTGACCACTTGAAAAAAAAGTTCAAATTTTTTGTAATGTTGAATTCTCTCTTATTATAAGTAATAGGATAACTATATTTGGTATGTGCGTACCTTGCAAGGTCCTCATGTCTGTCAGACAGTTTTCACTTGACCTCGACCTCATTTCATGGATCAGTGATCAAGGTTAAGTTTTGGTGGTCAAGTCCATATCTCAGATACTATAAGCAATAGGGCTAGTATATTCGGTGTATGGAAGGACTGTAAGGTGTACATGTTCAACTGGCAGGTGTCATCTGACCTTGACCTCATTTTCATGGTTCAGTGGTTATAGTTAAATTTTTGTGTTTTTGTCTGTTTTCTCATACTATATGCAATAGGTCTACTATATTTGTTGTATGGAATGATGGTAAGGTGTACATGTCTAGCGGGCAGATGTCATGTGACCTTGACCTCATTTTCATGGTTCAGTGGTCAAAGTTAAGTTTTTGAGTTTTGGTCTTTTTATCTAATACTGTATGCCATAGGTCAACTATATTTGGTGTATGGAAATATTTTATGATCTTTATGTCAGTCGCGCTGGTTTTATTTGACGGTGACCTCATTTTCACTGTTCATTGCACAGTGTTAAGTTTTTGTGTTTGGTCTATTTTTCTTAAACTATAAGTAATGGGTCAACTATATATGTTGTATAGAAGCATTGTTAGCTGTACATGTCTGCCTGGCATGGTTCATCTGACCTTGACCTCATTTTCAAGGTTCATTGGTCTTTGTTTAGTTATCTTGGTTAATGTTAAGTTTATGAGACAGTTGTAATAAAACTAAGCTTTATACTTAGGACTATCAACATAATATCAATGATTAGTATAGAAGGCGAGACATTTCAGCGTGTGCACTCTTGTTGCTATATGGGGTGTTATCGGATCAAATGAGTAGGCTCAAGACGAGCAGCTAAAATATACGAAAACAACACATGAACAATGAAACATAACATATGGTCCGAGACCACCATTGTCGTCCCTTGATTTTCGTTGTCGAATATAGTCCCTAGTGTTGACAGTGGGTTACTTGCCATTAATTTTTATACCCCTTCCAAATTTCTTTCTCCATGTTTAATGCCTCAAATTGCAAGTAGGGGGTGAAATTACACTTAAAAAAAATTTGGGTCCAGAATTTTAAAGGAAAGGAGTGATTTGGTCCAGCTGAAAAAGGTTTAAAATTAGCACTTTGGAAGCTTTCAAAAGATTTCAAGACGCCCTAAACATAAAATTGTCCATATTTTTAGTTAGAGACGATGAAGTTTTCTATAATTTTGATATAATTTGTCCCAAAAGTAGTACAACACACTGTAAAAGTTTCTTTCAGAAAGCGCAGGTGGGATTTTTTTTATTTTCATTTATGTTCTAAAAGAAATGCACTACGAAATAATTGTGGTCTTGGACCATATACGGAAACAACACATGAAATTGAAAATTGATAAAAATGGTTTCAAAAAGTGTAATATTAAAGTAATATTAATTTCATCCATGAATGATCGCATATATCATGTTGATTTTGTTTAATTATCATGAATGACACAAATTTGTCATCTACATTGGTAACCAGTATATAAATCAGAGATAAACGTCGTAATGTAAATAAACATCAGTAAGTAAAATATATTGGGATGACAAAATATGAAAAATAAAGAAAGAAAAATGAGTAAGATAAATAAAATGTAGAAAAAAATTGACATAACAATTTAAAGAATACAGAAATAAATAAACAATA
This sequence comes from Mytilus galloprovincialis, assembly GCF_965363235.1. NCBI lineage: Eukaryota > Metazoa > Mollusca > Bivalvia > Mytilida > Mytilidae > Mytilus > Mytilus galloprovincialis. Next base: position 24,984,114 of record NC_134839.1, on the reverse strand, counting down.
CCCCCAAACCGGACCCTCATGGTATACACGAGAATCTTGATGGAAACGTAGAGACAGTAGAGAGTGGAACATTGCTAAAAACTAGAGAAAAATAATACTTGTTTAAGAATACACACATGAAACACCGATGGCTGGTTAAACAGCAACGGATTGCGATGTACTTATATTGGTGACAAATTCTATAAGTTTACATGCGGACAGCTATGGTGGCAGGTTAATGCCATTTTGCGTTTTAGCGCTTTAGCGTTTTCGCCTTACATATTCTATATGGCGAAAACGCGAAATTGCGAAGTCGAAAACGTGAAACAGATTTCTTGTTTTCGACTTCACGTTTTCGACTTCGCAATTTCGCCTTTTTGCGATTTCGCGTTTTCGCCCTATAGAATATGAAAGGCGAAATGGACTACACCGGCCACCATAGGCAACTGTAGTTCTCCTCTGCACTTATGTAGAAAGGAACTAAACGGAATAAAATGAATTGAAACTTAAAATAACCAAATGTAGCTGCATTCGCTCCTTTCCGTTTACTTCTTTAGAGTGATTTGTAAACAATATATGATTAAGTAATAGAAGAAAAAAAACAATTGGATGATCCTGACGAATTAGGGTTTAACGTCCAGTGATAAATATCACGTTATATGTACCCTGTGTTGTATTAGAAAGACACTTTCAGTCGGAATTGAGAACGTGCTACTTCGAACAGACACAAAAATTAAGGGTGATTGAAAACGTCAATAAAAAATTCATGCATATTCCAGAGGCCAATTGATATCACGCTATATTGAAGTGACACACCCTTCAATAAAATGCAAAGAAAGTCAAAATAAAAATGCTCTTTCTAGGATACTGTGGCACCGTATTCTCATTTTTGTTTACTCAGGAACATCTCATTCTTAATTAGGTTCCCGCCAAAGGCGGTCCCCTATAGTGATCAGTCTGTCCGTCCGTCCGTCCGTCTGTCCGTCCGTCCGTAACACTTTGTGTCCGCTCCATATCTAGAGAACCGTTATGATTTCATACTTTATACTTTGCATGTTTATTAACCACCACCAGAGGGCGTGTCATGATGTATGTACAACTTCCTAGGTCAAAGGTCAAGGTAAAAAAACTTTGGTTTCAGTTGACAACCCTGTGTCCTGTGGTGAAGATCGTGTCCGCTCTATATCTTGAGAACCGTTATGATTTCAAAGTTTATACTTGACATGTATATGAACCAACACCAGAGGGTGTGTCATAATTTATGAACGACTGCCTAGGGCATAGTTCAAGGTCAAAAACTTTGGTTTCAGTTGACAACCCCATGTCCTATGGTAAAGATTGTGTCCGCTCTATATCTTGAGAACCGTTATCATTTCAATGTTTATACTTGACATGTATATAAACCAACACCAAAGGGTGTGTCACAATTTATGTGCAACTTCCTAGGTCAAAGGTCAAGGTTAAAAAACTTTGGTTTCAGTTGACAACCCCATGTCCTATGGTAAAGATCGTGTCCACTCTATATCTTGAGAACCTTTATCATTTCAAAGTTTATACTTGACATGTTTATAAACCAACACCAAAGGGTGTGTCATAATTTATTTACAACTTCATAGGTCAAAGGTCAAGGTCAAAAACTTTGATTTCAGTTGACAAACCCATGTCCTATGGTAAAGATACAATTTTTTAATGCACATTATTCACAGCGGGGCCCACAGAGATGGCTCCCATCTCAATGATATCTAGTTTTTTCAAGGGGAAAATATAAAGGAAGCAAGCAAAATTATTGTCGTGGCTAAATAACTCTTAACTGACACAATTTCAATTGTCCAACCGGGGCATTAACAAACTTTATTCCCATAATTTTCACTAAAACATGGTTTTATTCACGTTATTTTACAATTATGAAATATTTACTAATGTCAATTTATTTTTTAGAACCACAGTACTATTTTTTGTCCTTTAAATGATATCTAAATTTGTTTGTTTCGCCTTTTATTAAAAAAATGCTATGCGTATAAGCATAAATACTACATACTTGCGCGACGCCTTTTAGTTTTACTGAAAACTACGCAGACTAAGAAATGTTTTTACAAGTGCAAAATGTTCTATGATAGATATCGTTTTGTCAGACACTTTTCTTTTTTTGATTTGGTTCTTATAACATGCTAAAAATCTGTATATTTAATAGACGTATAACCAACCCGATTAACAGACCAATCGCCCATATAGCCGCATACTCAATATAGATTAACCGACCAATCTATCGGTTAGCCGAGTGTCAGCTGTTACCAGATTTAAGATCCGAACTAAGGCTTGAAACTGCAATTTGCCTGGTTGATCATTTTGCTGTGTTCCCGTGTCAATGAGAGTATTAATACTGTCATCTTTTATTTACATGTATTAAGATTTTCTTTTTTGTTAAATTGAAGGGGTCAAGAACTATTTTTGTGAAGATTTTTACTTTGAATTTTGATAATTATTTTGAATACTTTTTTCTGGTGTAAAGAAAAACTAAGGTTGATAGGTGCTGAGGTCTCTTTAACTCTCTTGAGAATTAACACACTGTGACTTTAAATGTTGCTGACTATGGTTATTAAAGCCAATCGGACACTAACTTTGAATGTTGCTGACTATGATTTTTATAGAAAACATTTACAATGATGAATCTAATGTCACATTCTGTTTTTAACCTCAAAGTTTTATCACAATACATCTTCATTCGGAAGCGATTTATTTGATACCTTTATATTAATTATTCTTTGAAATCAATCTCAAATGTTAGTTTTTGTTTTTATGTTTTATTTGAAACCAAAGATCAAAGTTGTTATTATTGAACTGTAAAAACTATATTCATCCATTTTATTCCTATCTAAATTACATGTCTTTGTCTTGTTAACTGACAGACCTTGACAAAGATACATTAAGACAAAAATGTTAGTGATTTTTTTTTTTTTGCCATTATAATTTACAAAAAATTCTGTTTATGTAAAATCTATACAGATAAGGCACCTGAAAATATAATTCTAATACAACAACGTTGGTAACTTTCATTTTGATTGGATAATGTCACTTTCTTACATGGCATTAATTTACAATTGATGCTATGGGACGTACGCGCCAGCGCAGACGGCATATGACAGATTTTAAATACATGTTTTAACATTGTTTTCTGTCAGTTTCATTAGAATGGAGATAACAACATTGTATTTTAAGCTCTGACGACATCAATTTGGGATTTGATAGTCGCAAATACGTGTTAACTGTCTCCTCTAACGCGTTGCCAGTAAACTTAATTTGCGACCATCAAATCCCCAATTGATGCCATCGGAGCTTAAAATACAATACAGTTATCTCCTATATATTCAGTCTTGGATTGAAATAAAATTAGAAAGTCTATAAACTTCTGAGTGTGTTGTCTCCCTTATAAATTCATAACAGAGTCATTTCCTTCTCAATGTAATTTATCTTCTGATCTTTGAAACTGCTCAACAAAAAACAAAAAGAAATATTAAAAAAAAAATGAAAATTGCATTTGACACCAATAATTAATTAAGCAATATCTACCTAGCCAATGAAGGAAAGGGCTAATTGTATTATAAAAGTCAATGTCCACACCTTCCCTGAATTTGACTTTGGAAGATTCAAGTTGGTAGCCTTTCAGTTTAATTTTTGTTTCATTTTTCAGTGTTCTTTTATCATTTAAATATCATTGTTCAGGTGGCTGAGGTCTATAGTATCAGGTTTTGTTTTTCTGCTTTAAAGGATCTATAACATAACAAAGAATTATTTGAAACTGGAATAATTTTGAATTTTGAAAAATGTATGATGAAAATTCAACCCAATCAAGTAGGGCTAGCCATGCATTGGGTTAGTTAGTTCATATTAAAATCAATGATGAAAGAAAAAATAACTTTAGCCATGCCCTCTTTAGTTTGGTAAGGCTTTATCATACATTTTATCAATTTTTCAAAATGATTCCAAATTCAAATAATTCCATGTTAAAAAGAGATAGTCATAAGTTTCTATTTTCAATAATTATTAATTAGTTTGTTATGTTTGTGTACAGTGAAAAACATGCATTATGAACAAATGCTTCAGCTTTCTACACTTAATCTGTAAAAACATGTTTCTACACAAGAACAGGAAATGAGGAATTTCTTTACAACTTGATCACTAAAAAGTCTAAAAACACCAAATAGGGTTTTACATCATCCTAAAATACCGGAACTTCAATTTCCAATAAAGCAGGCTTACATTGCTTGTAATTGCAGTATTGAATGGCAAGGAATAGGAATTGCTTAATTGAAGTAACTTTATTGAATTGACTTTTCTAAAATTGAGTCCACAGGATAATTATCAGTAAACAGTAAAACTATATTTGAACAGGAACCCAGTCAATATTGAATTGCAAACAAACACTCAAATGATTAAGATTTGCTCAGATGTTACCTACTAGATCAATGAAATAATGAAATAATAAATCAACAGTTTGAAAGGAGGAAATACAAATGTATAAATAAACAGAAAAGGAAAAAAAAGCAACAACAAAAAAATGAGGTCAACCTATAATGGAAATAATACATTTTTTGCCTTGCTTTGACTGAGTCTAACATCAAGACCTACGAATTTTTCAGCATCGTCAGCAGCATCAACAATAAATTGGTTGGTGATAAGGTCAGTTTTTGGAAAACCCTTGTGGTAGGTCAATGATATTTTGTATGCAGTTGTATTGGAATTGGCATATCCACATTTCACTGGAGATTGTTTGACCCTGTACCTTGAGTGAGTCAAGGTTCATCGAAAGTATTGCAATTTTTATTTCAACATCTCTGTATTAACAGTTTAATATGTTTGGTAATGTGAATAGTCTTTTCAAAGGAACATTTTTAATGATTTGAAACTTTGGCTACTTCCATTATTAAGTCATTCTCCCAATGGGATTTAGACTCTCGCTTGATACTTAAGTTAGTTACGCCTGAAAGTATGAAAAAGAAGTTGCCCTTCATGGTTTCTTCATATAACAATTTTGATTTAAGTCTTGTGATATATCTGAATATTTTAACAATTCCATGAACGATATGTTACAAGTATATTAACATTATTTATACATTAGCTTCAATTTATAATACACCCTGCTTTAAAAATCGAATGCTGTAAGATCCCTTTATATATAAGTTTGGCAGATTGTGATCTTTCCATTGACAGAAGATATTGATAAAATGCATATTTCTTTCCATCAAATGAGGATCTACCTCATGTCATCGTGGCCGATTGTGTAACTCGTGATGGGAGATCATGACAAATAGATTGTTTCACTATTGACTTGTCTATCACTGTCAGGAAGTTGTAGCTAGACCAAGATCACAACGCTTGATTAAAAGCAGCGTTAGTGATGGTTCCATTAAAAATCTGTGGAACAGAGCATATCAGACAAGTAACCAGCTTAAATAGAGGAATCCATTTATTGTGGACTCGGAACAATTTGCTACATTGATCAAGAAATGATAGAGATGATAGAATCGCATTTATAGATATCAACACTTGTCCCTGCCTTGTAAATAGTCTAAATGCAAAATGCTTTTTTGTTCTAATTAGTTTGTCACTCAGCAATCAATGGTTACAATATTTGTAGAATTTCTCATGTGACAAATTGACAAGGGTTCACCAAAAAAACAATTTCAAAAGTTGTTAGCAAGACACTGATCAAAGTGACCTACATTTCATGCTAAATTAACTTGGGTTACGTTTTCCACCTAGTTTGGCTAATATGTTCATTAACATTAAGGTAACTGACAGCTGAGCTTGGCGCTTTACCAAATGCATTAAAAAAAAAAGATATTTCAACTCTAAAAGTACAGTTTTGTTTTTTAAAACTTTTCAGTTGTTTCTTAGTGACAAACTTTTTTGCATAACTGTTTTAGGATGATAAGTTCTTGTCTTTCAGACACTGTCAATGATTCATCTATTTCATTTTCTGATAATTTGAGACATATTTATACATGATATAAAGTGAGATATGAATATCTGTATTTTAATGTTTGCCCAATTGAACTATTGTGCAACTCTTGTTAGGAGATTTCCAAAAAATAGATTTCTACATATTAAATTGTCGATTTCTGTCAGTTTGGTAGATAGACCATTATCGGCTATGTTTGATTGAAAGTGCCTTTTTACCAAAGTTATTTATCAACTGGCATCCGAAGACCTGATTCATTTGTTACGAGGCAAAAGTGACAAGCTAGAATTCCTAGCTTCATTACGTGGTTATATGGCTGTACTTAAAATATTATCGTATCGATTCTTCTGTGTTAAAGAACAATATTCAAGGATGTATATTGTTAGTCAACACAAGATGTTACCTGCTAATCAATACAAAAATCGTCAAAGAGTCCGTTCTGTTCAAGATTTCAATAAAGCCAAAGCTGATAAAATCATCGGATTAAGATACGAAAATACCCGCTATGAAAAATCTTGGTCTTGGCTAAAAATCTATAATACTGTCGATAGGATTGTGTCATCAGGAGATAGATTTGGATTTGTTTAAATCAAAATGTGTAAGATTATTGACTTGTTTGAAAATATTTGATCTGTTAGTTTTAAATGTCAAATTGATTTAATTGTATAAAACCTGTGAAGACTTCTCTTCTTACCTTTAAGATATAAAATATCAAACGAGTTAAAAATAAAAGAGTTTGATTTATTTGGTTTGTAAATTAATTCTTGCTTCTCAATGATAGAAAGTTGAGGCAGATTTAAGGTTTCTTGATGAAAGTTATGAATGAAAACGTTAGCAATGGAAATTGGTAACCTGAATCTATTAGTAAAAATTAGTTTAAAATTTCTTGAAAAAGATGATTTTAAATCTTTGACATAATTTAACCAGGAAATGAAATCATTAAAACAATATTTAAAGGGCTTAGGTATTTATAAAAAAGAAGATGTGGTATGATTGCCAATGAGACAACTATCCACAAAAGACCAAAATGACACAGACATTAACAACTATAGGTCACTGTAGTGACTGAACGGCCTTCAACAATGAGCAAAGCCCATACTGCATAGTTAGCTATAAAAGGCCTCGATAAGACAATGTAAATTAATTCAATCGAGAATTTAACGACCTTATTTATATAAAATAATGAACAAAAAACAAGTATGTAACACATAAACAAACGACAACCACTGAATAACAGGCTCCTGACTTGGGACAGGCACATACATAAATAATAAGGCTGGGTTAAACATGTTAGTTGGATCCCAATTTGACTGGTTTTTATACGACCGCAAAATTTTTTTTTTCGTATAATACTATCAAGTCGTCTGTGTCGTCGTCCGAAGACGCATTTAGTTTCCGGACAATAACTTTAGTTTTAGTGAATGGATCTTTATAAATTTTTACCATAAGGTTCAATACCACTAAAGGAAGGTTGGGATTGATTTTGGGGGTTATGGTCCCAATATTTTTGGAACAAGGGGCCAAAAAGGGGGCCCAAAATAAGCATTTTTGTAGTTTTCAAACATTAACTTGTTTATGTGTATGGATCTCTCTGAAATTATACCACAAGTTTCCATACCATGAATGGAAAGTAAGTATTGATTTTGGGGGTTATGGTCCCAATAGTTAAGGAATTAGGGGCCTAAAAGGGGGCCCAAAATCGGCATTTTTGTAGTTTTCAAACAATAATTTGTATTTAAGTGTATGAATCTCTCTCAAATTAAATGGCTCAAAATGTTTTGGAAATAGGGACAAAAAAAAGGAAAAAACTAGGTTTTTCTGGTCAATGGACAATTAAGACAATTTAAAAGCAGTGTAAGGGAGGTAATTCAAAAACATTTAAGATGCAATGTTGGGTGTGTTCGGATTTACCTCCCTTACACTACTTGTGAATTACGTATAAAGGAATATCAGGCTTTGGACTAATTGCAAAAAAAGGGGGGTGGTAGTAGTTTACAATTTTTTAATCTTTAATTTGTAAGATCTTGACATTTGTTTTGTGTAAGAAACCCATATAATTTCAAAAATTTGATCACAATCCAAATTAAGAGCTGTATCAAGCTTGAATGTTGTGTCCATACTTGCCCCAACTGTTATGGGTTCGACCTCTGCGGTCGTATAAAGCTGCGTCCTGCGGAGCACCTGGTCTAACTTTCTGGATAAAATGAGCATTTCTTATGAAGGTTATTTCAAAAGGAACTTGTCATTTATTCTCTGGTGAAGAGTTGTGTCATTGGTAATCATTGTGACCCCATATTCTTTTTTTTCTTCTCCTTACCCACACTATTTAAGATATAATACTAAGAGCACTTGTAAAGCTCAATATGAATGTACTGAAACACTAAGCACCCAACCATCAACCAGCTTCCTCCACCAGCAACTTGCCTGCATGGAATAACCCAAAAGTGGTGTAAAACACCAACAATTAATCAATCCTCTATTTTGATACCATCATATGATTATTTAAAGTCAAAATACTGTCATCACCAAGGTTTAAGGTTGAATGTCACTACTTAAAAGTTTAACAAAACTACCTCCTTCCAGTCCAAACAATTGTTGAAAAGCTGATGTTAACTGAGTTCTTACAGCAGACATAGAAATAGCTGTGAAAATAAAGATACACCAGAGAATACAAAAAGATTCTGCATGCAGACATAAGATCAGGACCTTATTGTAAAAATGAAATGAAATGCCAGATCTTTGTTTAGCCTCAGGGGTAATTTAGTACCTCATAACTTTTTATCAATTTGACATCCATCATAATAGCTACATGTGTGAAGAACCAGTCAATATTCATCAGAATTAACAACCAAAATATGGTTATTTAATATCCCAAGGCAGTCTTAATATCTTCTCCTATGGAAGAAATTATTAAATCAGAGAGAAATAGGTTGTCAACAAGAGGCTATGATCGGAATTATATAGATCAGCTGAGAGATTACGAGTATAAATCATCTGTGTTGGATATTAGCATTGGGGATGTATTCATTTAGTATGGTTTTAATAGCTTTGACTAAATAAGGCAAATTGTACTGAGTATTTGATAGATTTATAGATGATGGGTTGATCTTCGTGATAAATTACGGAGCTTCCGAGTTATGTATCTTTAAATTAAGCTTGTATCAGTTGATTCATGTGTGTTCAATCATATATTGGAAATAAAAGTGGCCCAAGAACATATTGGTATTTAATAATGTATGGAATAAAAAGATAAGATAAGAATCTGAGAATTAAATATCTAATATCCATACCAGTAGGATTTTGTAATTGAAATAAGAAAGGAGAAAAAAAGTGAAAAATCTTATCCAATTTATTGAAGCAGGTTTCACCTTTGCAATGGTTGTTTTATGTCATTATAAGGTTGTTGGCTTTTTTGTGGTTTGGTGTTTTTCTTTTTTCTGTTATTTGTAGAATTTCATGTTGATAGCAGATGTATGATATATATGTCTGTGTTTAGTTTATTCACAACTTTTACAAGCTGGTAGACAAATTGTAAAGATACCTGTCTAGTATATTTGATTTCCTGATGCCTCACAGTCTTGAGGTTATTTGAATCTGGTGAAGACTCTATGTTGTCCTCTTAATGTCTTGATATTATTTGAGACGCATTTCTTTCTCATTTAAGTCAATACCCAACATGCCCTTTTATTTATATTCAGTTAAGTTGGAATGTGAAACCTAAAACGAGACCAAATAAGTTCTAGAAACACCAAAAAGGATGAATGATAGAATATCCCCCAAAAAAGTTCCGTCAGAAAAAATGAGAACATTAATTCCTTACTAACATATAATCTTGCAAAAATTCACAATATTTATTGGAATATTGAATATTGAAATTATATACTGTAGCGCTTTACAATAACAGAAAAATTGACTGGCAAGCATTTGTTTTGGGTAATTTAGAAAAAGCAAGTGGGGAATGTTTATATAAAGCCATGTCAAAAACATTATAATGATGTCAGGGCAGAAAGAGGTATAATCTATTCCCCAAGTTCAAGTAAGATATTCAAAGTTATCTCCCTTTCTGTGGATTAAGCTTTGTTGTAATCTGATATTGCTCTGCTATTTGCAACATAACAGTAATTTGTATGTAAAGTTCTATCTCTTTTTTTTGTACGATTTCTGTGTACAAAAGTTTTCTCAAATTGAACTATTGGCACAAACCTTTTTTTCTATTTTCAGTTAGCAGAAGAATGAGTTGTATAAAGTATCCAGTTCCAGTTAAAGTAAGTGTAATGAATAATTATAGTTCATGATAAAATGCAAGATTTTGATTGGTTAAACAGTGTCAATGTAGACAATTTACTATCCCATGACTTAACGATAGACACTTTCATTGGCCCAAATGTAGTGGAGGGGGAATTAAGTTCTACCCTTTTCCGTCTGTACGTCCCAAAGTTGGTTCTTGTTCTGTAACTTTAGTTTGCCTCAACCAAGTGTTATTAAACTTATACAAATGCTTATTACCACAAAACACAGATCAAGTTTGAATTTTAGTGGCATCACATTAACTGTACTCGAGTTATGCCCCTTTACATTCATTTCCATTCTCATATAACTTATAATATTATGTACATAAAGTCAAAGACAATTTCTTTCAATTTACAATTAAAAAACAATAATGGAAGATTTAGTATAAGAAATTTAATAACACCCTCCCAGCTATTTGTTATTTATAGATAAACTCTGTGTTCCATGATCCCTGAGTCACTCTACTGCAATTAACAATTTATCAGGCAGCTGGTTTCCTCATTTGAATCGCTTAAATTTTGTAATGTCAGGGCCTTTTGCTTTTGAGTATAAGTTTTGCTTATTTGTTGGAAGCCACACAGTCCCCTATCTACTTTATTTGGTCTCCGGGGATAGTTGTCTTATTGCTGATTTGCATCCAATCATACCACATCACCTGGATTCTATTCAAATTTATCTAGTTACAAAGATCTGTTATAGTAAAAACATATTAGATTTATATCTTTCCTTGTTACTAAAGGTATGTGGTTTTTAATGGAATATTTCATGACTTTTCTGTCCTTACTGGTCCAAGCAACCAACCCAAAATCAATCAATCAATTTTAGTACTGGTCATGTTTCAAGGTCAATTATTACTGAACTTTGCCTAAAATGTCTCTTGAAAAATCCGTCAAATTTGGTGTCCTTTGGTATCCTTTGGTATCCTTTGGTACTTTGGATGGTTGGTATATAAGAAAGAAGGCATTTGTGATTGATTATTTAATCTGATCTTGTTTCTATAAAGGTCAAACCAGATAAATGACAGGTGTTGAAGTCTAGGTCAGGCTGACTTTTTGCATCCTGCTTTTTTTCTTGGCCTTTGCATGAGTGAAAGTACATACAGATTGTTAGTTTACCTGTTTGCTATCTGCCATTTATTTTTGGAAGGATCATCATACACTATTAAAGATTACAACCAAAGCTGCTGTAAAGGTCACCTATCTGCCATTTATTTCTGGTAGGATCATATGTTGTTCTGGTAAACAATTTTGAACTACTGTCAAATCTGCTGTAAAGGTCACCAGTGTAAGGGGGAAACCCTGTAGTGTCAGGTCACTTTTGTTTTGTCCATTTGTAGTGAAACCTATTTGTATTTAGAAGTTAACCTCACTAATAAGGTCAGTTTTCTTTTCACCCATAGATGACCTTTATATATAGGTTTGGCTGTATTTGTGAATGTCATAATACTGCTATTTTATTACAAACAATGCAATGAAACATTTTTCCTTAATCTAAATTTTAGAAATTCTTTTAATTTGTAACACGTTTTACTATTTTAGTGTAATAAAATTGTCTATGTCTGCATAATTTCATTCTACTTAATAAACTAAATGAGTTAAGTTCAATTGGTAACCCTTTAAAGTCATAAAGCCTCATCCCTGCTTAATTATGCATTGATTGGAGATGAATATCTTTGGTTATAAACTTATTAGAGACTTGCGTGTATTCTTGTCTGAGATGATGAGAATTTTAGCTATGGCTTTATATAAGGCACATTAACTGGCTTGAAGAGGGATTGTTTAGACTTATCCTTGGAATTGTAATTAATCATTAATTAATTTATAGATTACTGATCCATCTTTGGTTCATCTGTTATTACTGGTTGTAGAAAATATAGATTATTTAGTAAATTAGTACATAAAATTGAGAATGGAAATGGGGAATGTGCCAAAGAGACAACAACCCGACCATAGAGCAGACAACAGCAGAAGGTCACCAACAGGTCTTCAATACAACGAGAAATTCTCGCACCCAGAGGCATCCTTGAGCTGGCCCCTAAGCAAATATATACTGGTTCAGTGATAATGAACACCATACTAAACTCCAAATTGTACACAAGAAACTAAAAGTTAAAATAATACAAGACTAACAAAGGCCAGAGGCTCCTGACTTGGGACAGGCGCAAAAATGTGGCGGGGTTAAACATGTTTGTGAGATCTCAACCCTCCCCTATACCTCTAGCCAATGCAGAAAAGTAAATGTATAACAATACACACATTAAAATTCAGTCCAAGAGAAGTCCGAGTCTGATGTCAGAAGATGTAACCAAAGAAAATAAACAAAATGACAATAATACATAAATAACATCAGACTACTAGCAGTTGACTGACATGCCAGCTCAGGACTTCAATTAAACTGATTGAAAAATTATGAATGTCTTCATTAGATTGGTTTTGCAAAAGGTTACCTGAAGTTATCCAGGTGTACTAGGAAAAGTCTGAGTAGATCGCCTGGCCCTAATATTAAAATAGCATATGAAAATAGAGAATGGCAATGGGCAATATGTCAAAGAGACCGTCACCCGACCAAAAAACAGAAAATGGTAATTGTTTTGTTTAGGTCCATGGAAAGGAAGAAGATCATCATAATTTTGAGGTTTATTCTTCATAATAAAATCTGGTCTTTACCAAGTGCTCAGTAGCCATGTAGCCATCATAAATAACAACCATCATCTCAAGTTATCTTTTTAAAGATATTGAATAGAAACTATAATTCTCACCATTTATTAAAAAAAATCCTTTACTCTACCTCCATCTCAGCTTAGGCTAACTTTATTACCTTTACTCTACCTCATCTCAGCTTAGGCTAACTTTATTACCTTTACTCTACCTCCATCTCAGCTTAGGCTAACTTTATAACCTTTACTCTACCTCCATCTCAGCTTAGGCTAACTTTATTACCTTTACTATTCCTCCATCTCAGCTTAGGCTAACTTTATTACCTTTACTCTACCTCCATCTCAGCTTAGGCTAACTTTATTATCTTTACTATTCCTCCATCTCAGCTTAGGCTAACTTTATTACCTTTACTCTATCTCCATCTCAGCTTAGGCTCACTTTACTACCTTTACTCTACCTCCATCTCAGCTTAGGCTAACTTTATTACCTTTACTCTATCTCCATCTCAGCTTAGGCTAACTTTATTACCTTAACTCTACCTCCATCTCAGCTTAGGCTAACTTTATTATCTTTACTATTCCTCCATCTCAGCTTAGGCTAACTTTATTACCTTTACTCTATCTCCATCTCAGCTTAGGCTCACTTTACTACCTTTACTCTACCTCCATCTCAGCTTAGGCTAACTTTATTACCTTTACTCTATCTCCATCTCAGCTTAGGCTAACTTTATTACCTTTACTCTATCTCCATCTCAGCTTAGGCTAACTTTATTATTTTTACTATTCCTCCATCTCAGCTTAGGCTAACTTTATTACCTTTACTCTACCTCCATCTCAGCTTAGGCTAACTTTATTATCTTTACTATTCCTCCATCTCAGCTTAGGCTAACTTTATTACCTTTACTCTATCTCCATCTCAGCTTAGGCTCACTTTACTACCTTTACTCTACCTCCATCTCAGCTTAGGCTAACTTTATTACCTTTACTCTATCTCCATCTCAGCTTAGGCTAACTTTACTACCTTTACTATTCCTCCATCTCAGCTTAGGCTAACTTTATTACCTTTACTCTACCTCCATCTCAGCTTAGGCTAACTTTATTACCTTTACTCTATCTCCATCTCAGCTTAGGCTCACTTTACTACCTTTACTATTCCTCCATCTCAGCTTAGGCTAACTTTATTACCTTTACTCTACCTCCATCTCAGCTTAGGCTAACTTTATTACCTTTACTCTATCTCCATCTCAGCTTAGGCTAACTTTATTACCTTTACTCTATCTCCATCTCAGCTTAGGCTAACTTTATTATTTTTACTATTCCTCCATCTCAGCTTAGGCTAACTTTATTACCTAATTAACTCTACCTCCATCTCAGCTTAGGCTAACTTTATTACCTTTACTGTACCTCCATCTCAGCTGAGGCTAACTTTATTACCTTTGTATGACTCTTTTCTCTACCTCCATCTCAGCTTAGGCTAATCTTATTACAACTGTGTTGAACACAAAATTTGGAAAATTGAGAAATTAAAATTTTTCTGCATTTGTTTTTTTATAAAATTGAGAAATTGAGAATTTTTCTGCATTTGTTTTTTTTATAAATTATGATAATTATTAGTAAAGATTTTTAAAATGAAAATTGATTTATTTTTTTGGAAAATAAACAAATTACATCCTTGTTTTAAGAATTTAAATCAAATAAGTAATGACAACACATAAGACCTATCACAAGTGTTGTCTCTCTCGGGAGATACAATGTCACTTTCTCCCGTAATGAATATTGATTTGGATAGAAAATGTGTAAAAACTGATTTACTTCAGCCTTCATCCTGCTAATACCACTTCCTCAGAATTGCCTTACTGGAATTATTTAACAATCAAGATAGCCATTGTGGAATTATTTAACCATTTTTCCCCCATAAATGTGTAGATTTAGTGGCTGATTTCCATACATGTTCGTATTAATGGCGTAATTCTAGTCTAAATGAATGTTTAAATACTCCTTTATGATAATTCTTTGACAATTGTTTGTGTTTTGTCTTTATCAAAACTAATATGTGTAATAATGTCATAACTTTTGATTAGGTTGGTAGAACTATTCCCTACTTTGTAAATATCCCAAATGACTTTAAAAAAATGCAAAATACGAAAATGAATTCAGAATTGAATTTAGAATTTGCTAACTTGATTTAATTTATAAACTTCAGTTACTTAAGGTGGTACCTAACACTACATGGGGATAACTCTGTAAAGTCAGCTAAAGGTTTTAATTGCATTGTGTTGTAAAAGGAATATTAAGCTTCTCAATGATCAAAATTGTTGTTTGTCAAACTTCTATATAAGCAGTCACAGTAATTTTTCTGACAAAACCGTTGGTTCAAAATATTTGAAATTTTTATATTTTTGTTAAAGGGTCAAAGTAAATACTTTGACAAAATTTTATGAAAATTAAACAAGCCAAATTAATTTTAGTGAAAGTGTTGGGTACCACCTTAAATTCTTTTGCTACATACAATGTTATTGAAAAAGTTGCTCACAAGTTGTACAAAAGAAATAATTTTTGTTATTAAAAAAAATTTTGTGAAAAAATTCAAATAAAAGTAACTAAAGCTTTGTATGGAAAGGAAGATAACTCTATATTGTAAAGTTTACTCAAAGATAAAACTAAATGACTATCACATTGAATATCTAGTTTTTTTGTTAAATGACAAACATGCCACAGTAGTTGGAACTACAGACAGATTATCATGCTGATTTGTTTATATGTTTGGTATTGATTGATTGATTGTTGGTTGCTTAACGTCCAGTGGTATATGTTTAGTAAAGTTGTTGTCTAATGTATCTATTAGAGTTCTGTCTTTAGGTACCTTTACACAATTCCTGTGTTTTCCTTATAAGGAATGTGTTTAATTACATTAAAAATTGCCAGTTAAAATGTGTAGAACAAACAAAAAGAATGTAAAGTAATATCATTTGGTATGTTCTTAAAAAAAATCGTCTAAAAAGTTGTAATATTGCATCACAGATATGTTGAGGAATATACTTATGTCATAAACATGAATCATTAAGTTTCTGTAATTGAGTGGTATTTTAGATTTTAATGATATTTTGTGTTCCATTAGAACTCAATGACCTGCATCTGAATGTAGACATAATACTGGCATACAATCAAGATGTCTTATTTTATTTTCAGTCCTTCATTGCTTTAAGTGACAGATGTCTTTAATAGGAGACAATTTATTGCAGTCAATCTCCTCCTCCATAAACATAAAATCTTAGAAAAAACAATGGTTATGTCTTTGTCTCTGGTAAAGACAATTACATAACTCTGTTTGAGTGTTATGTCACGAATAGTAGTTTGCTGTTAAATAGCAAACTTTCTCGCTTTCTCGGAGTATTTATTGTTAAGAAATAAGTTATAATGAAGTACCATTAGTGGTATCCCTTTAAAGGAGCTAATTAACTGGGGATTCCACTCTAATAGCTGCACGACTTTGACACTATGTTGATAGCGGCGCTAAAATAATTGATATCTGGTAATAATTTGTTCTTTCGTTGAAATCAAATATGTTATTACATACACAAGCAAATCAAACAAATTGAAATATTTAAACACCTTAAGATTGTGACAAGGGGACGTCACCATAAAAAAATGGATAATTACCTATAAAAAGTATCATTCTGCACTTGACAAAAGATAAACCAATTCTGCCTAATGCCCTCTAGGTGTAGCTAATACTTGTAATAATTTGACTTTGGCTCTCATACTGTCATTTCTTGTTGGATTCTTATGAAATTTAATTATGTTTTAATCAGTAGTGTTGAGCTTTTTAATAAGAATAATTTATATATATATATGCCCTCAGAAATAAAACTGTATGAAAAATTGATGTAGAAGCTCTCCCATGTCTGTAACATTTCTTGTTAGATTATGAAATTTGTATCAACGGTTTATATCAAAAATGACTTTTAGTGCTAATCTACCATTTGAACTTGATCAATTTTTAGGTCAGAGGTCTTAGTCACAGCTTCCAGATAAAAATTTTGGGTGCATTTGTGATTTATTGTGATTACTTGAGGTTAACTTTATTAATTTGCTAATTGAAAGAAGTGTTTATAAAATGAGAGGGAGGAAGGTTCTCTAGTTTAAGGCCAATTGGTAAGTGGTTGATACCAGTATTTAGTTCATAGTTTGAAATTCTTTAGAAAAAGTCTTGAATTCTATATTAAACTTAATATATGTGCCTGAAACTGTTATTGTTTTTGGATTTTTAAGTTTGAAAAAAAAACAAAAAAACCTAAGTATTAATCAGAACCGTTTTGAGTTACCTCCCTTTACATATTAAATAAAGAAAAAAGAAATTATGTGCCATTGATCTTATAAAAGCCATTAAACTGGTGCTTATACATGTAGTACCATTTATGAGAGATATGTGTAGATCTTCAGCTGACTATCACTAATTTATTTGTTGTTCTTTGAAATATTAAAAGAAAAATGGCCACAAGAGTTAGAAACTATATTATTGTTATTTTTGGCTGGAAAAGTTTATTCCTACAGAGAAAGTTGACAACTTTTTAACTTAATTTCTCTTCATTCAAATAAATTAAGAAAATGACATTTAGAGTTCCATGTCTTCTTATACAGCTATTTTGTCATGCTGTAGATTTCCGTTTTCTGTAAACCAATCTTCTGACAGTTTATTATGCCCCACAATTGTAGAGGGGCATTATGTTTTCTGGTCTCTGCGTCCATTCGTCTGTCCCGCTTCAGGTTAAAGTTTTTGGTTAAGGTAGTTTTTGATGAAGTTGAAGACCAATCAACTTGAAACTTAGTACACATGTTCCCTATGATATGATCTGTCTCAATTTAATGCCAAATTAGAGTTTTTACCCCAATTTCATGGTCCACTGAACATAGTAAATGATAGTGTGAGTGGCCTAACCGTGTACTGGGGACACATTCTTGTTAGACAATTGCCCTTTTTTAGCTCACCTGGCCCGAAGGGCCAAGTGAGCTTTTCCCATCACTTTGCGTCTGGCGTCGTCCGTTGTCGTCCGTCGTCCGTCATCGTTAACTTTTACAAAAATCTTCTCCTCTGAAACTGCTGGGCCAAATTAAACCAAACTTGGCCACAATCATCATTGGGGTATCTAGTTTAAAAAATGTGTGGCGTGACCCCGCCTACCAACCAAGATGGCCGCCATGGCTAAAAATAGAACATAGGGGTAAAATGCAGTTTTTGGCTTATAACTCAAAAACCAAAGCATTTAGAGCAAATCTGACATGGGGTAAAATTGTTTATCAGGTCAAGATCTATCTGCCCTGAAATTTTCAGATGAATCAGACAACCCGTTGTTGGGTTGCTGCCCCTGAATATGTAATTTTAAGGAAATTTTGCTGTTTTTGGTTATTATCTTTAATATTATTATAGATAAAGATAAACTGTAAACAGCAATAATGTTCAGCAAAATAAGATTTACAAATAAGTCAACATGACCGAAATGGTCAATTGACCCCTTTAGGAGTTATTGCCCTTTATAGTCAATTTTTAACCATTTTTCGTAAATCTTGGTCATCTTTTAGAAAAATCTTCTCCTCTGAAACTACTGGGCCAAATTAAACCAAACATGGCCACAATCATCATTGGGGTATTTAGTTTTAAAAATGTGTCCGGTGACCCGGTCAACCAACCAAGATGGCCGCCATGGCTAAAAATAGAACATGGGGGTAAAATGCAGTTTTTGGCTTATAACTCAAAAACCAAAGCATTTAGAGCAAATCTGACATGGGGTAAATTGTTCATCAAATCAAAAACTATCTGCCCTAAAATTTTCAGATGAATCGTACAACCTGTTGTTGGGTTGCTGCCCCTGAATTGGTTATTTTAAGGAAATTTTACTGTTTTTGGTTATTATCTTGAATATTATTATAGATAGAGATAAACTGTAAACAGCAATAATGTTCAGCAAAGTAAGATTTACAAATAAGTCAACATGACCAAAATGGTCAGTTGACCAATTTAGGAGTTATTACCCTTTATAGTCAATTTTTAACCATTTTTCGTAAATCTTAGTAATCTTTTACAAAAATCTTCTCTGAAACTACTCGGCCAAATTAATCCAGACTTGGCCACAATCATCATTGGGGTATCTAGTTTAAAAAATGTGTCCGGTGACCCGGCCAACTAACCAAGATGGCCGCCACGCCTAAAAATAGAATATAGGGGTAAAATGCAGTTTTTGGCTTATAACTCAAAAACCAAAGCATTTAGAGCAAATCTGACATGGGTGAAAAATTTTATCAGGTCAAGATCTATCTTCCCTGAAATTTTCAAATGAATCAGACAACCTGTTGTTGGGTTGCTGCCCCTTAATTTTTAGGAAATTTTGCTGTTTTTATACGACCGCAAAATTTGAAAAATTTTTCGTCGTATATTGCTATCACGTTGGCGTCGGCGTCGTCGTCGTCGTCGTCGTCGTCGTCGTCGTCGTCCGGCGTCCGAATACTTTTAGTTTTCGCACTCTAACTTTAGTAAAAGTAAATGGAAATCTATGAAATTTTAACACAAGGTTTATGACCACAAAAGGAAGGTTGGTATTGATTTTGGGAGTTTTGGTCCCAACATTTTAGGAATTAGGGGCCAAAAAGGGCCCAAATAAGCATTTTCTTGGTTTTCGCACTATAACTTTAGTTTAAGTGAATAGAAATCTATGAAATTTTGACACAAGGTTTATGACCACAAAAGGAAGGTTGGGATTGATTTTGGGGGTTTTGGTTCCAACAGTTTAGGAATTAAGGGCCAAAAAAGGGCCCAAATAAGCATTATTCTTGGTTTTCGCACAATAACTTTAGTATAAGTAAATAGAAATCAATGAAATTTTAGCACAAGGTTTATGACCACAAAAGGAAGGTTGGGATTGATTTTTGGAGTTGAGGTCACAACAGTTTATGAATTAGGGGCCAAAAAGGGGCCCTATTAAGCATTATTTTTGGTTTTTGCACCATAACTTTAGTATAAGTAAATAGAAATCTATGAAATTTAAACACAAGGTTTATGACCATAAAAGGAAGGTTGGGTTTGATTTTGGGAGTTTTGGTCCTAACAGTTTAGGAATAAGGGGCCCAAAGGGTCCAACATTGAACTTTGTGTGATTTCATCAAAAATTGAATAATTGGGGTTCTTTGATATGCCGAATCTAACTATGTATGTAGATTCTTAATTTTTGGTCCCGTTTTCAAATTGGTCTACATTAAGGTCCAAAGGGTCCAAAATTAAACTTAGTTTGATTTTAACAAAAATTGAATCCTTGGGGTTCTTTGATATGCTGAATTTAAAAATGTACTTAGATTTTTAATTATTGGCCTAGTTTTCAAGTTGGTCCAAATGGGGGTCCAAAATTAAACTTTGTTTGATTTCTTCAAAAATTGAATAAATGGGTTCTTTGATATGCCAAATCTAACTGTGTATGTAGATTCTTAATTTTTGGTCCAGTTTTCAAATTGGTCTACATTAAGGTCCAAAGGGTCCAAATTAAACTAAGTTTGATTTTAACAAAAATTAAATTCTTGGGCTTATTTGATATGCTTTATCTAAATATGTACTTTGATTTTTGATTATGGGCCCAGTTTTCAAGTTGGTCCAAATCAGGATTCCATATCAAGTATTGTGCAATAGCAAGAAATTTTCAATTGCAAAGTATTGCACAATAGCAAGAAATATCTAATTGCACAATATTGTGCAATAGCAATTAATTTTCAATTGGAGTTATCTTTCTTTGTATAGAATAGTAGTTGATAATATATGTTGGAAATTTGCCAGACATGACTATGATGTCATTTTCTATTTTTATTTGCCAATAACTTTATGTAAATAACTTCATTGGAAATTTGCCAATATAAAATGTTGCTGATGAAGCTTTTTTTCCTTATCTTATCTAAAATGTTTTAGATAATGGATGTTGGAAATTTGCCAGACATGACTATGATGTCATTTTCTATTTTTATTTGCCAATAACTTTATGTAAATAACTTCATTGGAAATTTGCCAATATAAAATGTTGCTGATGAAGTTTTTTTTATTGTTTTATACAATAAACAATGTATATTCACTTTTACTACCAACCAATCTTTACCATTCAGTGATAACAAGCACTTTATTTTACATTTTAATATTTTATGATGTATTTAAAAGAGTAGTTATTGTTGCAAACTCCATTAGAAATTTGAATTGATATCAGTTTTGGAAAAAGGGAAACGGGGATGTGAAAAAGGGGGGGGGGGGGGGGTTAAATTTTTCTCATTTCAGATTTCATAAATAAAAAGAAAATTTCTTCAAACATTTTTTTGAGAGGATTAATATTCAACAGCATAGTGAATTGCTCAAAGGCAAAAAAAAACTTTTAAGTTTATTAGACCACATTCATTCTGTGTCAGAAACCTATGCTGTGTCAACTATTTAATTTTAGATTTAAATAAGAAGAAATCTTTAATTGATTTGTAAAATCTTGACATTTGTTTTGTGTAAAAAAAACCCATGTAATGTCAAAAATTTGATCACAATCCAAATTCAGAGCTGTATCACGCTTGAATGTTTTGTCCATACTTGCCCCAACTGTTCAGGGTTCGACCTCTGCGGTCGTATAAAGCTGCGCCCTGCGGAGCACCTGGTTGGTTATTATCTTGAATATTATTATAGATAGAGATAAACTGTAAACAGCAATAATGTACAGCAAAGTAAGACCTAAAAAGAAGTCAACATGACCAAAATGGTCAATTGACCCCTAAGGAGTTATTGCCCTTTATATAGTCATTTTTGTTTTAACAATTTTCACAAAATTTGTAAAATTTTACTAACATTTTCCACTGTAACTACTTGGTCAAGTTCATTATAGATAGAGATAATTGTAAGCAGCAAGAATGTTCAGTAAAGTCAGATCTACAAACACATCACCATCACCAAACCACAATTTTGTCTTGAATCCATCTGTGTCCTTTGTTTAGTATTCACATAGACCAAGGTGAGCGACACAGGCTCTTTAGAGCCTCTAGTTGTTGAATTTGCAGCGATTTATTTTTTGGATTTTATAAGTTTCTTGAAGTATTTACATTCATATTAAAGAGAAGATACATGTTTTAAACAAATTTGTAACTATTTTTTAGCTCATCTGGCCCGAAGGGCCAAGTGTGCTTTTCCCATCACTTGGCGTCCGTCGTCCGTCGTCGTTAACTTTTACAAAAATCTTCTCCTCTGAAACTACTGGGCCAAATTAAACCAAACTTGGCCACAATCACCAACCAAGATGGCCACCATGGCTAAAAATAGAACATAGGGGAAAAATGCATTTTTTGGCTTATAACTCAAAAACCAAAGCATTTAGAGCAAATCTGACATGGGGGTAAAATTGTTTATCAGGTCAAGATCTTTCTGCCCTCAAATTTTCAGATGAATCCGACAACCCGTTGTTGGGTTGCTGCCCCTGAATTGGTAATTTTGGGGATTTTTTGCTGTTTTTTGTTATCTTGAATATTATTATAGATAGAGATAAACTGTAAACAGCAATAATGTTCAGCAAAGTTAGATTTACAAATAAGTCAACAGGACCAAAATGGTCAGTTGACCCCTTTAGGAGTTATTGCCCTTTATAGTCAAATTTTAACCATTTTTTCGTAAATCTTAGTAATCTTTTACAAAAATCTTCTCCTCTGAAACTACTGGGCCAAATTAATCCAAACTTGGCCACAATCATCATTGGGGTATCTAGTTTGAAAATTTGTCTGGTAACCCGGTCATCCAACCAAGATGGTCGCCATGGCTAAAAATAGAACATAGGGGTAAAATGCAGTTTTTGGCTTATAACTCAAAAACCAAAGCATTTAGAGCAAATCTGACTAGTGTTAAATTTTTTATCAGGTCAAAATTTATCTGTCCTGAAATTTTCAGATGAATCGGACAACCTGTTGTTGGGTTGCTGCCCCTAAATTGGTAGTTTTAAGGAAATTTTACTGCTTTGGGTTATTATCTTGTTATCTTGAATATCATTATAGATAGAGATAAACTTTAAACAGCAATAATGTACAGCAAAGTAAGATTTACAAATAAGTCAACATGACTGAAATGGTCAATTGACCCCCTAAGGAATTATTGTCCTTTATAGTCAATTTATAACAATTTTTATAAAATTTGTAAATTTTTACTAACATTTTCCACTGAAACTACTGGGCAAAGTTCATTATAGATAGAGATAACTGTAAGCAGCAAGAATGTTCAGTAAAGTAAGACGTACAAACACATCACCATCACCAAAACACAATTTTGTCATGAATCCATCTGCTTCCTTTGTTTAATATTCACATAGACCAAGGAAAGCGACACAGGCTCTTTAGAGCCTCTTGTTTCACATTATTTTTCTACTCCCATAAGTAAATGTGTAGGGATACACATTCAGCAAAAAACAAGGAAGGCATAGAGTGCACCTTTTTATTTAAAACAAATAATGGCCTCAGCAAAACTTAAACTTCTAGAAATAGATGAAAAAGTATTAAATAATCAAATCATAAAGATCTTTCAATGATGCCCTCAAAAATGACATGTTCCCATTCGTTAATCCTGCAAGTGATTTTTCATGAAGAAAATTTAACCTTAAACAATCTAAAGTTTATATGCACCCTGCAGAAACAAATAATTTGTGCACATCATATAAATGATTATGCACTGTATTCCAGAAATATCAAAGTTTAATACTCATCTTAATACTGCATCATTAAATGAAATCATAAAATGAAATATGATTTTTACATCAGAGTTTTGGATTTCACAAACGAAGAAAAATCCAGGTTATTACTAAATGGCTCCATATTTATAGCATAATAATGTTTGATTTATATTAGAAATGCATCTTTGATGTAGTGATCTTCAAGAGAGGGTATTTTTACGTTGATATTATATCATACCATCAGATCATACCTTTGTTAAAACTGTACTGAAATACTTTTTTTCTCCAGAATATGTAACCTCTGAAAGTGGATACCATTAACAGTACATATATATATATATATATATATCAAGAGCATGCCCTTCAGACCTCAGTAGCCATCACCATTTGACGTAAGTATGTGATTATTTAGCCAATCATACTGCATCTCCTGTTGCTTAAATATCTGATGTTTTCTGTTTAGGCGAATTGTTAACTGTCTATAGTATACAGTTGGTCTTATTACACAGGTACTATGTACAAATTTTTGGTGCTTTTCTATGATTTGATATAATTTGATATTAATAAAGATGTATACATGTACTATTAAACACTAAATGCTTTACATGAAATATGATTGAATCACACAAATAAAAGCAGATTGACCATAACTTGGAAACTGTTAGTTGTAAGAACTAGTCAGTGTGACTCAGGTAGATTTGAGACCATTATAATGGTGAAATAGAAAAATCAAATTTCAAGTCTGCCTATGTTAAAATTGAACTATCTTATCCTTCCTTTGACACGATATAGTCTGGTAGTCTGTTTTTAATACATAAATCGTTTTAAATCTGCCCTTGTTTTCTTTACATATTGCTTGGGTGTATGTATGCAGCTGCATGTTCATTATTAAACGCTTATTGATGCATATTTCACAAGGTAATATAACACATGGTGAAATAACTATTGGTTTGACAATTACACTTAAAAGATGTCTCATTGTACATCAAATGTAATGTCATGATAAGCAAAGAACTGGGTAATTGGTACCCATGAGTATTAGCAGTATATTATCTGCCAAATGTTTATTAGATACAGACAACTAAGAACAGAACATAAAAATCAATGCTAATTGAAGGACCTATAATGGACATAAATATTCTAGGAGATATAATACTGATCAACAATATAAATCTGCTCTAATTATCACCTCCTAATGATCTGTTAATTAGAGGCTATCATTTTGTATAGCTTGCATTTGGGAATAATTGAGGCTGATAGTTGTTTATTGTAATCTGCTGGTGATTGGTCAGACTGATGGCAATAATTATTACATGCTATTGGGAGAAATTATGGAGGGCAACCTAATAACCTAATGTTTGTTTACACATATGTTTCACCTTGGTTTCAAATCCAGATAATATATTTTTTACAATGGAATTGACATTTCCAAATATCATTTTGCTCCACTCATTGAACTGTTTAGAATAGATTGATTCATGGGTATAGAAATAGGTTGCTAATGAGACACCTATTAGAGACTTTATAAAAAAACATTTCCCTTAAACTAGTATTCACATTGAATATACACATTTTTGGTTCACAAACGAAACATTTTGTTCTTAATATGATAAAGTTTTTATCATTTATCCAGGCTGATAATAAAATATCAACATGATTCCTTTCAATCATCGATATATATACATCTTTGGTTTTTTTTTGCAGAATTCTCAAAATCTGTTTTCCCCTGTTGGTCATTGAAGAAAATCATCTAAGAGGCCCTCACTATTATTTCTATTGCAAAATACCCAAACTGTGTCATTCCTTTGTGAAATTTTGATTGTCAAAACTTTAGTCAGTATCATTCTAATTGCAGCTTCAAAGGTTCTTTATCATATATTTTTACCTTTAATGTTTTGCACTTTTCTTACTACTCTTATGAAAATTTAATATAAAAAGTCAGAATTTCAATCTCTCTGCCGTTCTGATTGTTATAGAATGACAAGCTTTAAATTTTCCTTGGAAGTTTTTAAGAAAAAGACACAATAAGCTAATCTCAATTATTTTGATTGTTCACAAATGACAAGACATATATATAAGAATATGGAAATTTAACATTTTTCTCTAAACTTGGTCATTGTAAGAATCATCATTAAAAAGAAGTTCTTCATCAAAGTATAAGCTGCCAAGAGATAATGGCGCTGCAGACTTGACAATGAATATTAACGACAGGTTTTCCTGTGTTCATTAAGACTTAATGCTTCCACGGGGAGTCTTACTTTCCTTTACCAGAGATATATGTAGTACAAAGAGAAAATAAATAAAAAGTTTTGTTATAACAAGCAAAGAATTAATCTCACTCTTGGACAAATTGATGTGATTCATTTGTTTTCATTTGTACAGTTTTAGTGTTTTCCAAGAAGAAAAACAGATTTTTTAATTAAGGGTTTCAGTGTTCAATGGAATGCTGTAAATGAATTGAATAAGTAGTAAGAAAATTTTAATTTGGATGTTACAAGTCACTAGAAATAAACTTTAAATATTTTCATAGACTCCATTCAGTACATTGTACACAGCATCTACAAAAATATCAATCTTCAATATTTTTTTATCGAAAGCTTGTTATAGTGCTAGAAACACTTAATAATTTGCAAATTTTATCATCTTTGTCAAATTGACAAATTCTTGATTCATCCCTGACTCTTACTTAACTATAGAATAAAAACCCATGAGTCCATGAAATTGGTGCAATTGAAAACTTAGTCTAAATTATACCTAACTCCAGAAAAAAATATGTCAAATTGCACACTGTCTGCTATATGGTAAATTGTCAGTTTATATTCATACCTTTTAAGGCCATTGGACCCGATGTCCCCTTAGTAAAACAGAAAAAGTAAGTTTATGTAATGTTAAATGGGTTCATCAGAAGGTCTGTTGGAAAGACCTTGGGTAGAACACTTTGATCAGTTGACTTCTATGAAAGAGCGATTTTATATTTGATCTTCATCTTGATAATATTAAGTTGTAGGAGTAGATCTGCACAATGTAGAAATTATACTTTCTTAGATCTAAACATCAACAACAAAATTTGAACAATTTATTATACGTTGTGGTTGACTTTTGGTCAAATGCCATACGGAATCTTTCCAACTTATTCTTTTAGGAAAAAAAAGGAAAATTCAAAAAAATTGATTAGAATGTACATAAAACTTATTCTAATTACGTATAGGTTCTTGTATAGGAATATATACTTCTAAGATAAAAGTCATATAGAATGTACATAAAACTTATTCTAATTACGTATAGGTTCTTGTATAGGAATATATAGTTCTAAGATAAAAGTCATATAGCTTCTGATGTTGCATCAATTTAGAATCTAGTTATTCTCTACACTTTAGAATAGCCTAAGTAAAGGTTTACTAATGAGCATTCTTTTAGATCTCCCTAATTAGTTGATATGTATTTTCCCAGTAACCCTTGGTACATTTCCAGCCAAGTTGTGAAGTTATTTGTATAAAATATTAACACATGTTGAATGGAACCTCTCAGTCGTCTGTTCTTAATAATAATAATAATGTCAGAGTTAAAAAGGGTGATATAGATGTGAAATGGCAGATTGACAATCAACTCAGAGCACCCCCGTCACACAGGCAGAGGACGATATTGTAGTGACGTGTTTTACAGAAGTAAAGCTAGATAGCTAGATCGTTCCCTCTATCGTAGGATTTAATTGCTTATTGCAGGTAAAGAAATTAGATTTATTTATTTTATGAGAAGATAGCTTCTCATGCAATGTAGTTTTCTCTTTTTAAATTATTTATTTATAATTGAGATAACAATTTTAACCTTTCTGATAAAAGGTTCTAGGTTTTGTTGTTGTCATATTGAAAATTTCGTCAACTGCTTTTATCTTTTGTCATAAAAAATATTTTTAATTGGAATCGTCATTGTGAACAATTTATTTGCTAGAATTGCATAATATGACAGTTAATTTCAAAACTTGAGATTTTGTGAGTTTTGGAAGATGTAATTAGCTAAAAGTTAATGAGCAAAAGTAAAACATATTTATCATATCTGTATGGTTGTATTAACCACTAGATATAGAGAGACAAAGCTAATCATTTTAAAGGTCTTACGATTTTTAACAAGGAATTTGAATAGTTCATTAACCAAAATGATCTTATTAAGTTCATTGTTTGTGTAGATTTTTCATGATTTTTATCCCCCACAAGGAGCATTATGTTTATCAGTCTGTGCGTCAGTTTGTTTGTTTGTCCATCCATCCAGCTTCAGGTTAAAGTCTTTGGTCAAGGCAGTGTTTGATGAAGTTAATGTTCACTAATTTTAATGCAAAATTAGAGTTTTGACCTCAATTGCACGGTCCACTTAACATATAAAATGACAGTAGAGGTGGGCATCTGTGTACTATGAAAACATTCATGTTTTTATTTGTACACATAATGGAAGCACAACATTTAAATGTATTAAAATTTATTTTGGGAAGGATATAATTAGGCAAATGGCCTTCTGATAGCAAATGCATCTGTTTTTCTCATTAACCTTTTCAAATCACTGTGCCAGGCCTACAATATGGATTGCAGCATAGTTTCAGTCCTTAAAGTTTGTGGTATTATATTCCATAGTTCTCTCACCAGTTAAGCAAACTGAGATAAATTGTTTATTAAAACTGAGACAATGTGTATATATATATATTAAACATCTGATACAAATTGAGGATGTAAACTCAAAAACATTTATAAAGCAATAGTGCTGCTGAAAAGAAATAGTCTTTTTTTATAATTTGTACAATGACTTTCCCATAATACCCTTACTTAAGTTTTTAAATCTCTCAATTTGTTTAGAATTTGTCAAACTGGCTAAGTAGAGCTCTGCTTCCATCATTATTTGTGTCTGTAGACAGAGATATTATCATAGGTTTGCTTCAGGTAGAGAAGGTCATCTTGAGAAAAGAAAATGGAGAAAATATTGATTCTTAAACTAAAAGAAAATACAAAATTATTGTAGATGAAATAAATTTCATGTTTCAAAGAAAAATAAAATATAGCATTGCTATAAATATTAAGTCTAGTTTTACCTATACATTTTAACTATTGTTTTACCTCAGTTTTTAATCAATATATAACAATGCCATATTATTTTACTCCTATAATTATCTACATCAGACTCTCCAAACAGAATCAGAGTAAATATAGAGTTTAGCTTTAACCTTGATCTAATATAAGCAATGGATTTATTTACCAACTGATCCCATTGTCATTTCTTCTCATAATATGTTGTGTGGTTCCATTGATGAAGCTACCCACGGTTGTCAACGAGACATAATAATTAGATGTATGCTTGGATGAAATAGGTTGGAATTTCTTGGTCATTAACTCTGCTGTCTTTAGGTTGGCTTACAATCCTTCTAGATGTAATTATTTTCCTTCAGAAAGAAATGTAGAAAATGTATAATGGTTTCTCTACAATATTATTACAGATGTGTAAAACTTCCTACATATAAGTGTCAGTTGTTTACACAGAGTTGGTTCCACTAGGCTTCAATTTGTCCTTTATTCATTTCACAAGCCAGAGAGGTAAGCTTTATTTGTCCTGTATTTATTTCATGAGCCAGGTTTTCTTTCAATAGTCTTCTCATAAAATAGCCTTTCATCGTTTATAGTTTTAAAGTATTGCAGCTTTTTATGTTCACTATGAAAGTTCTGACAATATTATGTCATACTGATTTCTGAGCCTATTCTGGTAATCAGATTATTAAAGAATTTGATAGATCTTTGGCAAATTTTAGAATATTTGAAAATTAGAAGATTAGTAACTTTCCCAATCCAATATGTTTTTTTTCATGAAAAAATATATCCATGCATAATGGTACATAATCGGATAATTGATGAAAATAAGGAGATTTAGTATGATTTACAATGAGAGAAATATCCACCAAAGTTCAAATGAAGTGGATGCAAGCAATTTAAGGCAACTGTACAGTCTTCAGCAATGATAAAAACCCATACCGTATAGACTGTAGAAAATATAAAATACAATTTAATTGAGAAAATTAACAGCCGAATTTATAACAAAATTTACAAAAACAAATATGACCAACATGAACCAACAACAACCACTGAACTACAGGCACTTTACTTAAGACAGGCACATAAAGCACTGTTGACAAGGTTTAACTCGTTAATGAGTGTTTAACCCTGAACAAAGTTAGAAAAGGCTTAACTCATCGCTGTGAAATCGATACAAGTTTAGCTTTTCAATGTGATATAGAATTCTGTTATGCACCATGCATACAGAACTAGGCAGCTGCTTCTCGTAGGCAGCTTGACCTTCTGAAAGCTTGTTTGACTGGTATAGGTACTCCATCATAATTAATTACAATTGTTGTGAGGTGTCAAACTAGATTTTGACTCTCTGAAGGTTATACCTTGTATGACTGGCCACTGAATATCATGTTGCAGCAGGTATAATGACTAACACAGATTGATTGGACTACAACACAGATTGTCTGTAACTTAGGTTCCAGACTTTAGGCATAATAAAATTGTTTTTGGAGTTTAGGATGATTTCCATTTCACTGAACTAGTTCAGATTTTTGTTTAGAGGCCAGCTGAAGTCCTGGTGCTGGATTTTCCTGCTGCGTTGAAAAGCCATTGGTGGTGTGGCCTGTTTTCTGCTCTTGGTTCAGGTTGTTGTCTCTGTGACATGTCATTTCCCGTTTCCATTGTCAATTTTACAGCTTGCATTGCTAAATATTAAAAACAAATAGTTGAACTAACCATAACAATTACTTTATTTTCTTAACCTGATGAACATTGAGCTCACTAATAACTTCAAAGGTTGTTTGGTTAGCACATGTCCTAAACAAAGAAAAAACATTTTGGCATTCTTCTAATTTGTTGTTTAAACATACCAATTAGCCATCATGCATTGTCAGTTGGGACCTTTAGATTCTGCCGCATCAAATTGCTATACCATAAACTTTTATTTAACAAAAAATTCAAAAAATGCTTTATAGTATATAGGCTGGTATTAACATATAACTCAACATTTGTCATGATTTTCTGTTAGTTTATATTTCATTCATTATTGCAAACAGCCTTGAAAAAGTCATTTTGGTTTGAATAATGACAATCTTAACAAAAAATTCAAAAAATGCTTTATAGTATATAGGCTGGTATTAACATATAACTCAACATTTGTCATGATTTTCTGTTAGTTTATATTTCTTTCATTATTGCAAACAGCCTTGAAAAAGTCATTTTGGTTTGAATAATGACAATCATGCATGTAAAATGTCTTCATTCTTCTATGGTGGTGATAGAACTGTCTATAGCCTACAGTATTAAGTTTGCCAACATCACTACTCATGGGATCTGTTGAAACAATTATACAGCTTTCATTGGAGAAACAATGGATTGCTTAACAATAACAAATGCAAGCTGCTGTGTAAACAGTTTATTTAGTCATTTGTTATACTGCCAGACAAGGTGGTAACAAAATGTTGAAAGCAAAACTGCAAAAGCCTGATAGTACTGCTTCCAATGCCAATATCTTTTGTAAGAGTGTAGCTTTTGCTGAACACTGAATTCTTTATTGTCTTGGCAAGTAGTTGAGTTGTTCTTCAGGGAATATCTATCTGTGCTTTGTTTTAACATCATTATTGTTTCCTTAGCTGTTCATGATAAAGTAAGTATGTTATTGCTATCTGACTTTTTTTCTGGCTTGAACAATGTATTTTTATGGAAAATGTTTGTTTCTGTCACAGCAAATCAGTGTTTTCCTTTTTTCACTAAGGTAAGGTGGGTGTTTTAAAAAAATAACTTGCTACCGGGTGGATGTCCAACCTTTTTTAATTTACTGTGGGTGCACGTGGGGGTCACAGAAATAAAGATTAGTATAATATTCACATTTAATGGAGTTGAACAAACATAAATAGAAGTAGTCATATTAATTGTCAAATATTCTTTGATTTTATTTTTTCAAAAATTTATCTCTTTTATCTCTTCTTTCATTTACAATTTTATGCATCAGCATGGATTTAAGGCCTTTCGATCCAGGTTTCTGTCCTGTTTCTTGCTTTTATGCTGTGTATTTGGCACACAGAACAGTAGTATCCTTCCTCTGTGACTATAGGTCATTTGAAGTCTTGCTCATATTTGTCTTCACTTGCGTGTCTTTTCCGTTGTTTGGTTGATTTTTGTTCAATTTCCACAACTTCAACATTACTATCAATTTTATTTAATTTATTTGGTCTAGTCATCTGCCTTTCTTTTCCCCCGATTGATTAATGAAAACATTAAAATTTGACGATTGGACGCCATCTTTGTCAATGAAAACAAGGCGGGATTAGTATTCAAATTTTAACGGTACGGAACCAAAAAAAAGCCGGATTTTGAAAAAAAAAGCCGACCACCTCCTAAAGTCGAAAGGTGGTCGGCACACCCGGCTTAAATGCCGAATGGAAAACACTGCAAATGCTGAATTTTTAAGCACATTTCTATTTTGAAAATTGATATAGTGAAACTTGTATAAATAACATTTCTTTAATCAGATCCCTGTATAAAGAGGAATTTTTTATGGTAATATGTATTGCAATATAAAATAAATTAAAAACCAATTGTTCAGAGAACAATTGAAGGTCTTTCCACCACTAACAAGATATTTTGATATGAAAACATTGAAATTCAGTTTAAATGTCAATTCCTATGAGTTATATCACTTTACTCATTATTCTAAATATAAAAGGGGGAAAACAATCATTTACTGCCAAGGTATCCTCACAATCAAAATTCAAGTGTTAAGACATGTCGCAAACTTACAATTTAGTGCAAACAATTTGTCTATATCTTATACGGTTTTTGAAAATAAATGAAAATAAGCCAAAATCAAAATTAAGAATATGACCTGGACCTTTGACCTTGACCTACTTTTTATTTTTTTGGACCAAGGACCTCAAATCTAAAGACCCTAGGTCTCTATCACTTATGGTTTACCATTTAGAAATGCATATCACTTAATTCAATGGAAAAGGGGAGATAACTCTCATATGGAGTCTCCATATAGCTTCGGTCCAAATGAATATCCTAATCCTGAAGATGTAACTAGCAATTTGGTAAAATAAATTTGCCATAATCTTTTACTGATGCGAAGGAGTAGTGGCCACAAGAAAAACAGTGTTTGGGGAGATAACTCTTACAACTTAAAGTATTTTGTTACACAGTTGTAAATTTTTAAAGCGTATAAACTATACGACATCATATTCCAAATATCTAAGTGACATCTTTTGAAACATCAATACTACGCAAGAAAAAAATTTAGGCGGAAGAAAAAAAAAAAAAAAATAATAATCAGAACAAATTCAATAGGTCTTTCCACGGAAAGGTGGAAAGATCTAGAACGTCCTATTAACCTATGACCTTGACCTCAATTTCAAGGTCACAAACCAAGGACCTTAAATCAAAAGACCCTAGGTCTTTAATATGTATGGTTAATGAGTAATCACTTCACGCGTAATTCTAAATAAAGGATGGTTGAAAATTCCCATTAATTGTCTACGTACCCGTTCAACTAAAATAAAGTAACGACATGTTGCAACTAACAATTTAGTAAAAATAATTTGTCGATTTGTTATACAGCGTTTGAAAATAAGCCAAAATAAGCCAAAATCAAAATTTAAAATATGACCTTGGCCTTTGACCTTGACCTCATTTTCATTTTTTGGGACCGAGGACCTTGAATCTAAAGACCCTAGGTCTCTATCACTTATGGTTTACCATTTAGAAATGCATATCACTTAATTCAAAGGAAAAGGGGGAATAACTCTCATATGGAGTCTCCATATAGCTTCGGTCCAAATGAATATCCTAATCCTGAAGATGTAACAAGCAATTTGGTAAATTAAATTTGTCGTAATCTTTAACGGTTGCAAAGGAGTAGTGGCCACAAGAAAAACAGTGTTTGGGGAGATAACTCTTACAACGTAAAGTATTTTGTTACGCAGTTGTAAATTTTCAAAGCGTATAAACTATATGACATCATATTCTAAATATCTAAGCGACATCTTTTGAAACATCAATACTACGCAAGAAAAAAATTTAGGCAGAAGAAAAAAAAAAATAAATTAAAAACCAATTGTTCAGAGAACAATTGAAGGTCTTTCCACTAGTAAAGATCTATTTTGATATTGAAATATGAAAAATCAGTTTAAAATGTTAATTCCTATGGCTTTATGATGTATTTATATCAATTTAAAGCAAAGGTCAAAATCTAAAACGTCCTTTTAACCTATGACCTTGACCTCAATTTCAAGGTCACAAACCAAGGACCTTAAATCATAAGATCCTAGGTCTTTAATATGTTTGGTTAATGAGTAATACCACTTTAAGCGTAATTCTAAATGTAAGATGGACAAAAACTCCCATTTATTGTATGCACACCCTTTCAATCAAAATATACAAGTAAGGACATGTCGCAACTAACAATTTAGGAAAAAATATTTGTCGATATGTCATACAGTATTTGAAAATAAGTGAAAATAAGCCAAAATCAAATTTTAGAATATGACCTTGACCTTTGACCTTGACCTTATTTTCATTTTTTTGGACCAAGGAACTTAAATCCAAAGACCCTAGGCCTATATCACTGATGGATTACCAGTTAGAAACGCATATCACTTATATCAAATGCATAAGGGGAAATAACTCTCATATGGAGTCTCCAGATAACTTCAGTCCAAATGTATATCCTAATCCTGAAGAAGTAACGAGCAATTTGGTAAAATAAATTTGTCGTAATCTTTTACGGTTGCGAAGGAGTAGTGGCCACAAGAAAAACAGTGTTTGGGGAGATATCTCTTACAACGTAAAGTATTTTGTTACGCAGTTGTAAATTTTTAAAGCCTATAAACTATACGACATCATATTCCAAATATCTAAGCGACATCTTTTGAAACATCAATACTACGCAAGAAAAAAAATTAGGCGGAAGAAAAAAAAAAAAATAATAATCAGAACAAATTCAATAGGTCTTTCCACGGAAAGGTGGAAAGACCTAATAATCAGAACAAAACCTATAGGTCTTTCCACGGAAAAGTGGAAAGACCTAAAAATAATAATCAAAACAAATTCAATAGGTCTTTCCACAGAAAGGTGGAAAGACCTAAATATGTGACACTGCTTAAAATTGGTAGACCATCATGGAGTCTTGTTACCTGAATTGCAGTGGATGTTTTCAGGATTTATATTTCAAATATATATGATTTCGTTCATATTACAAATATTGTATTTCTATTCTAGAACTACTCCACATCACCGTTTGTGACGATCAAATCAACAATTGATGATGGTAAATATTTCAGGGGGATGAAGAAAATTTAGAATGCCACTCTGGAAAATGAGGGTAATTGGGATAGGTAATTTGGATTATACCTTACATACGGCCACAGACTCCTTATAGAGTTATTACAAGGGTTTTTAACCTGCAGAGAGTGTGGCAATCTATTAGAGGCATCAGATTTTATGTTCCCTTTCTGTATGAATAGGCATGCATAATAAAACAATTTGCAAATCAAAACTTATAACCAACTTTTACAAGGGTCTTACAACCAATCAGTGACCAATATTTTTATCCTCCAGCCTGTAACCCTTGTGGTGCTCTAAATAAACCAAAAAACTCATAATCTTTCTTAATTGTGGAAGAAAATCTGGAAAGTAATAGCTTTGATTTATATTTGTGTAAATCACTATGACAAGTAAGTGTAATATTGTAATATGTTTATACAAGATAAAGTTAGATTCAAGTTAAGATATCGTAAGATAGATGTGATGATAAAAGATACAGGGAGGTATATGTTATAATGTCTGTCAGTCTTCACATCTTTACCTACTTATAATTACATGAGTTAAGGAAAATTAGTAATTGTCAGCCTTCATTGTTACACCTTGTGGTTCCTTCCTTTTATATGGTTGTTTATCTGACTTTTCAGCTGTTTATAAGCTTGGGCAGACATAGAGTTATGCCCCTTTATCAATGGAAAACTTGCTGAGTGTTTGTTTCTGTTCTCTCACTTAAGTTTGCCCCAACCTCAAATCAATTTGTATATATTGTGGTTTCATCTGTCAGCAGAGTTGTTTTTGTCTCAGGTCTTTGCAAAATGCAGAGACATGCTTGCTATTTTTGGCGTCAAGAGTTCAACATTGTGAAATTTTGTCAGTTAATGGAGAATCATTAATGGTAAGTCAATGATATTTGGTATGTAGTTGTATATAAATTGCCTGGTGAACTATAGCATATAATTGTGCTATATTTTGACATGGTAAATACCAAGAAGTTTTTATGTTAGTTAGTTCTGTAACATACAGATACACAGAGATAGTCCAGTCAGTTAATAGGTTTATTAATGTCATTATGTGAGAATTACCACAGGCAGGAGATGTGACAACCAGTAATACCTAGTGACATTTGTGTCAGTGTTTATATGTTACACTGCTGTGATGGTGCAAGATTTGTTCAGTAAGAATCTAGAGTGATGACTGTCAGATTTGTTTATCAATAATTTGTGGTGATGTGGTATAAGGTCATTTACACCATACATGTAGAAATGTAATGGTGTTTGCACTCTTGTGTTTTTCACTAATTTGTAAATGCCATATCTTTGATAAAGATCTTTGTTTAGAATAGTTCAAACTTCCACAATTTCCACATCCTTCAATCTCTAGTGGAAAGTGTCTCCTTTGCAATCATGCTACATTTCTTTATTTTTTCCATCTTATTATATTCTTAAGGAGGCTCGAGGGTATAAAAATTTCAGAAAAAAATCAAACATTTGTTTTTCATTACAAATTTTATTTATTTCCTTTTGTAGTTGTTACTTTATCATATGGTACAAAAATCATTCAAAACAATCAATTCGTGTTGGCCCCAGATGACTTTCAAAATGTATACATCATTGAAAAAGTTCCAAATTATCTCCCTTTGGTGGAAAAATGCCATTTTTGGCTCTAAAATTGAAATATCTTTTTCAGCTCATCGGTGACCTATCTTTTTTAATATAATTTCCATATAAGCTGTACTTAAACTAAATTATTGTAAAATTTTAGCGATTTCTGTAATAAATTTCTTTCTTTTATTTCGATATTACCTTTATTTCTCCTATTACTTCAACAGAAAAAAACCACCTTTACAAAAATGTATGCTTCTTTCGAAGGCAGATTGTGAGCGCAAATGAACGGTGACCCCACTTTTTTATTTTATTTTTCTATTAACTATAAGATAAAGTTCATTTATAGAAAAATATAGAGAAATCCTATATAAATGATTTAGACCCGCGAACCCCTTAACATATATTTTAAAGTTATTTTAAATATACTTCATATTTACTTCAGTTAAATTTTCATTATAATGTCTGACTGAGGGTGTAAAATTATTTAAAAAAGACTTGATTCTCTTAGTACTGATCACATCCTGGTATCTAGATATTATATTAAAAAATGTCAAAATGCACTATCTTTATTGCATGGATTGAACTTCTTAAAAGCATAGTTCATATGAAGAGCCACTTATAAAACCTGCAATATTTGAATACACCCAAAAGATTGCACAAAGTTTCCAACTTTCATCTGTAATATGATTATTATAATCAAATTGTTGACTACCGGGTACTTTATATTTCTAAAGAGTTTTTATCCTGTACTACTTTCGCCCATCAAGGACCAACACTTGAATTGGCCTATTAGTAATTGATTCAGGAGAGAGTATATATATCACAAATCAGAATAGTTTGGGAGTTAAACTGATTTATTTTCTGAGATTAATTTTAGATATATAATTCAAGTTTACGTTTATCAAATTGATCAACATTTCAATTGTATTTATATTTCATGTCATTATTTGTGCCAATATGAAGATTTGTTTCTGATAAGGCTTTGTTCATCATAGTATATGATGTTGTTACATTGAATGTGATTGGTAATTGTTTTGTTTACCGCCACAATTTTTCTTTGAAATTAAGAACTAACATATAAGTGAAATTTTACACTGTAAGAAAAGACTATTTATCTTAAAAAAGAAAATTGGAAAAGGGCCCTTTTTTTACCATGCCTCTTTTCTTTCATTCATGGATTGCTTTTTGGCCTGTTTTTAGTCCACATCAAATGGAAGAGCCTTGCTATGTGACTGACACACAAACAACTGTCCTTATTGTACACTAGCTTAAGTATCATTTTTTTGATAGCTTTGTTTCCTTCATCACTCTAATTCTGTCAGATTCTTTGATTTTGTCTTGTCAGTCTTTCCTGGTATTACGCAATAACATTACATAATGTCCACCTTCTTCTGGTGATTTATGGTCAGATATTGGTCTTGCATCTGTGACAAATGGGAAGATATATTTCACTCAAGAAATATATATATACCAGTAGATAACTCATCCTCCTTTAACCTTAAGACATTAAAAGAATTTTTGTACAAGAAGATACAAGATTACCCAGAGATAACATGATTGATTCAATTTGTCAGAAAAAGGATATATTTCAAATTATCTCCCCTGAGTAGTACATCATAAGGATTAGAACAAAATACTTGATTTATTAATTGAATGATTTACATTGTTGTAACTGTGGATTCATTATTGGGATACCTATTTTCTTGGATATGAGTTGACACTATTTAAAGTGAAAAAATCATGTCTCCATTCCATGGATGTCTTAAGGTCTGTTACAATAGGTAAAGAATCACAGTTATTATAATACTGTCTTAGTGTAGACTGTTTGGAGAGGGTTCTCTGCGGGTATAACGGGTATGCAGCACATCAACTCTGAGCTAGAGATTATTATACAAAGTGACAAGGATTTTAAAAAAAAAATGTCTTGAAAATTTCAAGTTGAAATCAGTTTATAGTATTTCTCTTCTTTGACTCTGTGTACTGTTATAAGGTGAAAATTCTTTGAATTAATCTAGACCTCATGTGAACATTGAGAGTTGTGAGTTGCTTCCCCTGATTAAATTTGGCGTTTTATTGTCAGTTTTAACAGCTCATTAGAAATATGATTCTTGATTACAAGATAGATTAGCTCATTTGTGTGCCTTAGTGTTTTTGTCTGTATAAACATTTGCCTAACAGATGCCAAAAGATGAAAGGGGTGTTCTGCTAGTAACAATACATCATTAGATATTTATTTTATATATATGTAGGTCTGGAAATCAAACAATAGATACTAGCTAGGCTTTTGGTTTCTGGCTTTTAAATTTGTATTGCACAGAAAGCCCTTTCAAAACATATGTGAACTTAATGATATTTTTATACAACCGCAAAAATTTTAATTTTTTGGTCGTATATTGCTATCACGTTGGCGTCGTCGTCGTCGTCCGAATACTTTTAGTTTTCGCACTCTAACTTTAGTAAAAGTGAATAGAAATCAATGAAATTTTAACACAAGGTTTATGACCACAAAAGGAAGGTTGGGATTGATTTTGGGAGTTTTGGTCCCAACATTTTAGGAATTAGGGGCCAAAAAGGGCCCAAATAAGCATTTTCCTGGTTTTCGCACTATAACTTTAAGTGAATAGAAATCTATGAAATTTTGATACAAGGTTTATGACCACAAAAGGAAGGTTGGGATTGATTTTGGGAGTTTTGGTTCCAACAGTTTAGGAATTAAGGGCCAAAAAAGGGCCCAAATAAGCATTATTCTTGGTTTTCGCACAATAACTTTAGTATAAGGAAATAGAAATCAATGAAATTTTAACACAAGGTTTATGACCACTAAAGGAAGGTTGGGATTGATTTTTGGAGTTGAGGTCACAACAGTTTATGAATTAGGGGCCAAAAAGGGGCCCAAATAAGCATTATTTTTGGTTTTTGCACCATAACTTTGGTATAAGTAAATAGAAATCTATGAAATTTAAACACAAGGTTTATGACCATAAAAGGAAGGTTGGGTTTGATTTTGGGAGTTTTGGTCCTAACAGTTTAGGAATAAGGGGCCCAAAGGGTCCAAAATTGAACTTTGTGTGATTTCATCAAAAATTGAATAATTGGGGTTCTTTGATATGCCGAATCTAACTATGTATGTAGATTCTTAATTTTTGGTCCCGTTTTCAAATTGGTCTTCATTAAGGTCCAAAGGGTCCAAAATTAAACTTAGTTTGATTTTAACAAAAATTGAATCCTTGGGGTTCTTTGATATGCTGAATCTAAATATGTACTTTGATTTTTGATTATGGGCCCAGTTTTCAAGTTGGTCCAAATCAGGATTCCATATCAAGTATTGTGCAATAGCAAGAAATTTTCAATTGCACAGTATTGCACAATAGCAAGAAATATCTAATTGCACAATATTGTGCAATAGCAATTAATTTTCAATTGGAGTTATCTTTCTTTGTATAGAATAGTAGTTGATAATATATGTTGGAAATTTGCCAGACATGACTATGATGTCATTTTCTATTTTTATTTGCCAATAACTTTATGTAAATAACTTCATTGGAAATTTGCCAATATAAAATGTTGCTGATGAAGCTTTTTTTCCTTATCTTATCTAAAATGTTTTTAGATAATGTATGTTGGACATTTGCCAGACATGACTATGATGTCATTTTTATTTTTATTTGCCAATAACTTTATGTAAATAACTTCATTGGAAATTTGCCAATATAAAATGTTGCTGATGAAGTTTTTTTTATTGTTTTATACAATAAACAATGTATATTCACTTTTACTACCAACCAATCTTTACCATTCAGTGATAACAAGCACTTTATTTTACATTTTAATATTTTATGATGTATTTAAAAGAGTAGTTATTGTTGCAAACTCCATTAGAAATTTGAATTGATATCAGTTTTGGAAAAAGGGAAACAGGGATGTGAAAAAAAAGGGGGGGTTAATTTTTCTCATTTCAGATTTCATAAATAAAAAGAAAATTTCTTCAAACATTTTTTTGAGAGGATTAATATTCAACAGCATAGTGAATTGCTCAAAGGCAAAAAAAAACTTTTAAGTTCATTAGACCACATTCATTCTGTGTCAGAAACCTATGCTGTGTCAACTATTTAATTTTAGATTTAAAAAGTTTGAAGAAGAAATCTTTAATTGATTTGTAAAATCTTGACATTTGTTTTGTGTAAAAAAAAACCCATGTAATGTCAAAAATTTGATCACAATCCAAATTCAGAGCTGTATCACGCTTGAATGTTTTGTCCATACTTGCCCCAACTGTTCAGGGTTCGACCTCTGCGGTCGTATAAAGCTGCGCCCTGCGGAGCACCTGGTTATATTTATGTCAATATAAACTTTCTGTTTCGAACTTTTTAAAATGAACTTGATTAGATAAAATTTATATTATGACATAAGAACCGTCCTTTCTCAACTTGCTCACTCTGAAATCCTGAATTTGCTTGACATATTTAACACAGATATTAATTTCTTTATTCAAAAGACTCAGACTCAATAGGCAATACATTTCTTTTGTACCAACTCCTTATCAAGAATTTTTTATGAAAGTTTTAATATATATAAAATAGAAGATGTGGTATGATTGCCAATGAGACAACTCTCCACAAGAGACCAAACTACACAGACAATAGGTCACCAGCCTTCAACCATGAGTGAAATCAATACCACATAGTCAGTTATAAAAGGCCCTGAAATGATAAATAAAAAACAATTGGTAATAAAGGTAATGAAGCCATTTGCTTATAATTTGAATAGAATTATGCTTGAGCCATATAACATTTTGTAGTTTGCAAATGAACTCTTTTGCCTCTTTTTTTTTGCATGGTTCTTATTAATATACAACTGTTCAAACTATACAACTGAAAACCTACTTCAGCTTTGATTGAAGTTAAAAACTAAACTTTAATACATAATTTGTTAGATTTCATGTTCTCTTAGAAATAAGCAAAGGAGTGAAATTCTGTTTCAAATAAGTGCTTGTAGGCTTGATTAAGTAATCAAGGGAGAATGATGATCATACAAACGCTTAGAGATCCAAATCTCTGAGAATAATGAAAAGAATAAGAGGAAGATTTTATTTTGTGAACAAAAAATTGTCTCACTAGTGGAAACTGAAGAGGAGTTGAAAGTATAATAACGCAATGCTCTTGGTAATTGTTAAAAATCTGCTAAAGGCTATATAACATACAGATTTTGTTTGTATTTTTTTCATTGATCGAGATTCAATAGGGAAGAAATTGGATCTCTTACAGCTCCAGTTTCATGCCACCATGAAATGTCAAATTATAAGCATGAAAAAGAAAGTATTGGGTTAGTTGTGAAAGTGAAAATATCATTGAACTACAAAATATCTAATTATTGGTCTTTTGCCTCAGCTGAAATAGCCGAGAGAACATTCCTGATTTACCCTGGTATCTGAAACATATTTTTACAGAGACTCTTCAAAGATCGGAAACATTTCTTCTCTTGTTGGAGGAGTTACTTGGTGGCTTAGTCATCTAAGTAGTCAAACTTATAATACTATATCACTAGCCAGTTAACACTGAGATTGTGACTGAATCCCTCACAGGGTAGGTTGAAAATTGTGGCAATTATTGCTAAATGTTGCAAAAAAATCTAATTTCTTTCCAGCAAATTGCAAGATCAGCAAAAACATAATGTATCAGTATTAGACCAGGAAAGTTGGGATTTTTGTTCTTTAAAGTTTCAGAGAAACATTAGGAAAGGTCTGCAAATATTTTAATAAGTATCAATGTTTTGCAACTTACGGTGTAGT
The DNA here is from genome assembly GCF_965363235.1 of Mytilus galloprovincialis. Classification (NCBI taxonomy): domain Eukaryota; kingdom Metazoa; phylum Mollusca; class Bivalvia; order Mytilida; family Mytilidae; genus Mytilus; species Mytilus galloprovincialis. The sequence goes on along the minus strand of NC_134839.1, from coordinate 24,941,793 downwards.
AATGTTTTATTTTCATAAGTGTTTTTCTTTGAAAGTTTATCCCTACTAGATGTTAAAATGTTATATTTATATAATTAAGCTTTAGAGATGTCTGATGCACATAAGCCACAACAAAATGCCTCTTAAATCCAACATGCAGTCTGAGGTATTAAAATTCCTAGCTGTATAACAGATGGGGGTGCTTTTTATTGCACCAGATACACAAAATATTTTAAAGTTTGTTTTTTTAAACACATCTATTTATGTTGCAGTAAAGATCAAGTTTATTACCCTGTGCTGATGACACTCAGATAGAGACAGCAGTCAGCAGTTACGATATAATTAAGTTTGTTATTGACTTTTTAATTATCAAACAAAGTTATTTCTACCGATTAAACATATATTCTGGCAAACCTATTTATATTGGCAATTGTCTTAAGTAGTGTGACGTAATATAACAAAATGTGTTTATACCTCATAAGAAACTGAGCATTGGATTATGACAGATGCACTCCACAAGGTTGACATCGTAACGTAGTTCATCAGCTTGCAATACTCTCGTTCACACTGGAAAGATGGTGTTACTCTTCACTGCAACAAAAGCATCAAATAACAAGGCATCAAATTGCAGACTAGCAGAACGCAACAGTATGAAATATAGGGTTAATTAGGAGAATATTTCTTAAACAGTGAAGTCAACCAGTACTCTTATGTTGACAATATGTTTTCAGCTCATATCATTAATCTGTTTCAAGACCACTAATGCCAATAACAGTATATTACTCATAATAATTATAAATAGTCAAAGATAGTGTATTGACTTGACATAATAATGATAAAGGGTTGAGGCTTGGAAATGTGAAAGAGACTGATGAGCATTTTGCCCCATTTTTAGCTGAAGTCTGTACACTCTTGTTGTCCTGATATTGCAATCTTTAATAAAAATCAGTCAGTCTGTGATCTTAAATGGCAGTTAACTTCGAAAGTGTTCATGTAGTATTTATACGGGTCAAGTTTCTATGACAAAAAGCAGTAATGATACTCCACACAATAAAGCTGACGAAAAGTCATTCTTTAAGAAAGTGTATACACCATGAAGATTATCTCCCATTGTAATGATTATCTCTTCAATAATGAGTTATCTACCTTTGACAGTTAAACAGCTTAAATAATCCAAAATTGGTTTTCTCAGAATAATTGAACCAGGATTTGTTATTTTACTGCCACTCTAGTATAACATAAGGGTATGATTGATAAGGGACTATAATTTTACACAGAATCTAGCCACCTTAACACTGCTCAGTGAGATGTCTATTTGAATTGAAAATATATGACATTTAAAAGTATTATATAAATTATATGAAACTGATTGGAAATGGTCATTTCAAATAATTGATTTTGGTGTTGTCTTGTTAACAATTATCAGAAGATTCAAATTTTATACAAGGTTTGTTCACAATGTTTTGTGTTGGTCAGTAGAAGAGTTGCAATGAGCCTCTCTTCAGAAAAGTTTACTGTAGGACATTGCATGTGAATTGATCTTGTTTGTGTACCGTACAGCAGTGATGTCTTCAAGAGAAAGTGAATTCTGAGGCTGTTGTTTTGGCAGCAGGTTTCAAAGGGGTGGTATCAGCACCAGCTCAGTAATCTGTACTTGATTAACTATAGACAGATTAATAAAAATACTCTTCAGAAGTTTGGTTTGTTTGTCTGTGATGTTGTTTTCATTTGATATAGATTTACCCATCATTCCTCCACCATGTGTAGGATGATATTGCATGATGGGATACCATCTGTCAGTTTGACATTATCTTTGCTGGGTTAGAGAGTATACTGCTTCGTCTTTGTCTGTTTTCAGTAAAACTATAAAAATAAACTTTCATTGGAAATGAAGACAGATCTTCATTACAACTTTTATTCACAGAAGCAAAGCATTGAGATTGATATAAAATGTTGCTGGCTGTATTACACACAGATGTGATTCCTATACACTTGGCATGCCAAGCACAACTTGTAAATTGGTAATAAAATTCATGTTGGCAGACTTATCAAATTAAATTTAACTAAAACTAATAAGGTAATTACAAGGTCATTACATTTTTTGCTTGTTTTATCAAGAAATTACATGATTTATCAGAGATTCTAAAAATTTTCATTCATAAATTCTGACAAAGAAAAGAAATTTGTGTAACAATGTTGTTGAAATAGATGGAAAGAAAATTCATTGAGAAAGGTGTAAAGAAAAAATTATAAAGAAATTATAAAAGAATTTTCTTCTTTTTGCCAGTAATTCAAGTACTGTAACTTTGGAAGTTCAAATATTTTCTTGAGTCGTCTTATATTTATATTATGTTGAAGAAAAACATATTTATTTTTATTTATGGTTAATACAAATAAATATGATTTCTTCTACCTTTCATGATTGTGTTTTTCTCCTGAATTTTCATAATGTTATTTACAATTGCAAAGTGTTTTGAATTAAGCATAGTAACCACTTATGTTATGCAAAGAGTTCATTGTAGTAGAAATAGTAACTTCAAAATCAGCTTAAAGTTATATAATCAAAAAAGTTTATGATTTATAATTCTATTTTGGATTAAGATTTAATTCCTTAATGAAGGGATAATTGACCTGTGGCAAGCTATTGGACGAATTTCAAACAGTTTATGTTTATTTACTGTTGATGTTTTGTGTATTGATTCACATAGGTTGACATTCCATTATGAGAGAATTGAATGTTCTGTGAATGTTTTGGGAGACTGTGAAGACTTGTTATATCATTTTGAAAATTTTCCATTTTTCGGGTAAGCCAATTTAAGTGTTCAAATGGTTAAAAGTAAAATTCTTTATTTTTATTTACAATGCTGTTTATATGTAGGGCTGATTGATTGATACCTTGCTTAACTCACAGTGGCAAATAGGTTATGTTATCTTATTGCAGATAATATGATATTATTCCAGTAAAAAACTATTATTAAAGAAGTTCTGGCCTTCTTCAGTTTCTTTATTTTCCTTCTTAACTACATGTAATTATGTTCCCTATTGGAATTTTTAAAACAGGGGTAATATATGAGATAAAAAGTTGTATTTGGTCTGTCATTCTAGTACCAGTCATTGCAAAATCAATTCTGGATTTTGACCTGAAACTTTTTTTTTGGACACAAACCTTGCTTATTTTTGAACCTAGGTTTATTTCATCAATTATGACTGGACAATATTGACGAAGGCACAACAATTTGAAATTTATTATTGTGTCATTTCAGGAAAATCTGCATACAGTTATATGTTTTTTTTCATTTCAGAATGTGAGTTCTTATCATACCTACAGGAGTCGTATTGATAAAATACTCACAATAAATTCTAGATTAACAGTAGCCATTAATAATTATTTTACAAGAAAAAACCCAAAAAATATTTTTGAAGATAAATCTGTTGTTTAAACTTTTCATCCCTCATTAATTATTAAATTTGAACGCAGAAGGAACATCAATAATAAATTTTGATAAATAATTTTATTTTACTGATAAACAAGAAAAAGATTGTTTGAAGTCCTGGATATCTGTTTTAAGACAATGTCAAGATAAAACAGTTTCTTCTTTAGATTTGCAGGATGTTATGTAACATTGTGTGAAATATTAAATAAATATCCTGACAGATATAAACAATATATTACACCCACTGAGTAATTATCAACTGTTAATTACCTTGTACTAGTCCCCTGTCAGGGTGGAATCTTAAGTCAGGAAGTTTATCATCATACATGGAGTTAATTAGTTAGTACATTATGTCATCCTTCCCTGGAATAGTTATTTGATAAGAACCCCATGCGAATTATAATTGTAATAAAGTTTCAGATAAATTTCAAAAGAAAAAATGTAGATTTTTGCCAATTAATATCCTTCATTTATACTAAATTTTGAAGAATTTATGTAAGTCTATTGGTGTACTTGTTTATTATCAATTGGTTGCTGTCTCATTGACAATAACTTGAATCTCCTTATTTACATAATGAGACAAAAAATTCAAATATTTGCTTATTGGTCATTTTCAATTTATTAATTAATAATTATCTGCCTGTACTCGTTAATATTTTTTCTTGTTATTTATTTTAACGAGTAGGGTAAATAAGCACATGGCCATACATGTCGCGGAGAGTGCACAAAGTTGTCCAAAACCTTTTATCTGCACAGATAATGATGAGGCAATCAGTGTATTATCTGGTCCCATGAGAAATTTTGGTTGACAAGGTTCCAGTATCATGTGACAAATTCTCATTTGCTCTGATTTTCTCTCTTAACCTAATTGAGACAAAAGTTATCCCGAGTCATTAATTTCCTTTAGACTAATGTTTTACCGACTGAAGTAGTTGCGTTTCCTTTCCCTCTTAATTAGCGAAACCTCAACCAGTTTCATTTATCCCCAACAGTTTGACTTGCTTTTGAACAGGCCAATTCTACACTTATATTACAAAAGATTAGGTCACATGGATTTTTAATTGCTAATGGTTTAAGCTTGTATTGCAAAGTTAATAATGTAGCTTTGAATATCAAGCTGTATTTGAAGTCCAAGGTTCGTTGATCAATAGCAAAATCTGGAAATTTTGATGAATAGGAATAATAGGAGACAGGAAGGTAGGCTTTTTTATTAAGCATTATTAACGGTCTTTGATATAAAGTCTTGGAATTTCAAATATAAAATATTATAATTGTCTTAAATGATAATTATCTTTATGCTTTACAACAATAAAGATTATTATCATCACGTTGAACACTTCAGAATACAATAAGAATAAAATTGAACCTATAAAAAGGTTGTTGACAAATACATAAGCATAATTTGATTATTTGACATTTGACTTAGTTCAAATGGACGCAGCTGTCAAAAACAAATGAGCTGTAGGGCTAAGAAATGCCTGCAAGTCTAATGTCTGATCACCATTTACAAAAATTTTAAACAGGAAAAACCCCAATTTTAGTCTAATTTGATTTAAATGTTAATTTTTATCCAATTTTAGCTTACGAGAAAATTTATATATCATATTTCATAATGTATTTAGAACAAACAAGAAACATTGAAGTATATGGATTAAACTATGACAGACATGATTGTAAGCAAATTTTGTTTGTACTGTAACTCTGTTTTTTTATGTAATTCTTATAATTGAATTCAAAATATCCGATGAGATTTAAATACCAACATTTTATAAATGACAAGTATATTTGAATTTCTTGGGGAAACATTAAGCTTTTACCTCTTGGTTGAAAAGTAATTCTATGCTTCAGGTCTCCTGTTGCAATTTTGTGAAAATTTAATTTCAGAATGATATTAGCATTGTCATGAATGTCCTAAGGGGAGATAATTCTTAGAATCTTGACAAATTTGATCAAAGTTATAATGCATGCTTCTAAAGTTAATAGAAGCTACTGAAAATTACATTCCTATTACATCATGATAATGTAATGCAATTTGTTTCAGAACGTTATTAAAAAAGTCTATCTATATCTTTTCATATCTTATAGAGATGATGTGTATAATGTGTTAACTATGAAATGTGTAATGTGCAAATTGAATACTTATAACCAGCATATATACCCTTTTACAATAGCATATGTCTAATGCCTGTTTGAATCTTATTCAGCTTCAAGTTCAAATGTCAAAGGTTAATATCTCAATATTTTGAGCAATAAAAGCATGTATATTAAATTACACTTCAATAGCTAAGGTTTGTGTGAAAATAAAGTTTGCCTTAACAGCGCATTGGGAGATACACTGGACAACAATTTAATATCAATACGCCCTATTTCATGTAGTGACTTATCTTTTTGGACATTGGGTGAATATTTTTTCTTGCTCTTTGTTTTAATAAAACTTAATTGAACTTAAAGGAAAAACACTACAGTCCTCTGAATATACTACTTTTAAATGTATGTTTTCTTCATTATAAGTCTTCAAGGAGACATTTCATTTTACATTTGATACACAGCTGATGCTGGCCTCAGAAGCGTTGTTTTGGTTTTACTGCTCTTCAGCTTTAGATAATTGAGATTTTTCTATGTTTGGTTTGGAGCATGGCTGATCAGAAGTTTTGAAATGTGAATATGCTTAATGTCAGGAATAAAATCATTGTGAATGTCATATTATTTATCATTAAAGTTCTGTTTGGTAATCCTGAAGTCAAAGAACTTAAAACATTTAATCCTTTCCTCTATTGTTTAGATAGATGAGAAAATGTTTATGATAAGTTAAAAATTGTCACATCTGAAGTTCATCTTTGATTATAAGAGCACAGATTAAAATCTCTGTTTTCTTTTGTAAACGTTTTAGATGATTTCTTTGATGTAGTTTTACGGGGAAGATTCAATTAGCACTGATAGAAAATTAATTTGGTTCATAGAAAATCTATAAGATTACTGCAGATTGTTACTTTCTACTAAGGGTTAATTAAGATGGAAAAAACATTAAGGTATCTGTAATATTGTGTGATCAGGATTGTATTTAATCTTTCAGCTTATTACTTCTTTCAAAACCACCTTCTCATTATGAAAATTATGCATTGAAATGAACATTTAGGATGAGTTGCTGTTAAAGAAAGGCAGTCCAAAAAAATATTGTTTAATTCATAGCTGCTGATATATTTTGTATAAATGAATGTATTCTTTTATTTCATTTTTTGCTGTATTTTTTCATGGCTTTAAAGTGACATCATGTTTGGATTTTCATAATATTAGCATTTGAATATTGCTCTCTCACTTGAATTCTCTTGAACATTTCTCTCTCACTTAAATACTCCTGAACATATTACCCTCTCACTTGAATACTCCTAAACGTATGGCTCTCTCACTTAATTACTCCTGAACATATTGCTCTCTCACTTAAATACTCCTGATCATATTGCTCTCTCACATAAATACTCTTGAATATTGCACACTCACATAAATGCTCTTGAATATTGCACACTCACTTGACTACTCCTGAACATATTGCTCTCTCACTTGAATACTCTAGAACATATTGCTCTCTCACTTGAATACTCTAGAACATATTGCTCTCTCACTTGAATACTCCTGAACATATTGCTCTCTCACTTGAATACTCTTGAACATATTGCTCTATCACTTGAATACTCCTGATCATATTGCTCCATCACTTGAATACTCCTGAACATATTGCTCTCTCACTTGAGTACTCTTGAACATATTGCTCTATCACTTGAATACTCCTGATCATATTGCTCTCTCACTTGGATATTCTTGAACATATTGCTCTCTTATTGAATACTCCTGAACATATTGCTCTCTTACTTGAATACTCCAGAACATATTGCTCTCTCACTTGAATACTCCTGAACATATTGCTCCATCACTTGAATGCTGATCATATTGCTCTCTCACTTGGATACTCCTGAACATATTGCTCTCTCACTTGAATACTCCTGAACATATTGCTCTCTTACTTGAATACTCCTGAACATATTGCTCCTTCACTTGAATGCTGATCATATTGCTCTCTCACTTGAATACTCCTGAACATATTGCTCTCTCACTTGAATACTCCTGAACGTATTGCTCTATCACTTGAATTTTGCTCTATCACTTGAAATACTCCTGAACGTATTGCTCTCTCACTTGAATATTCCTGAACATATTGCTCTCTCACTTGAATACTCCTGAACATATTGCTCTATCACTTGAAATACTCCTGAACGTATTGCTCTCTCACTTGAATATTCCTGAACATATTGCTCTCTCACTTGAATACTCCTGAACATATTGCTCTATCACTTGAAATACTCCTGAACGTATTGCTCTCTCACGTGAATATTCCTGAACATATTGCTCTCTCACTTGAATACTCTTGAACATATTGCTCTCTCACTTGAATACTCCTGAACATATTGCTCTCTTACTTGAATACTCCACTCAGGCTCCAGAACATATTGCTCTCTCACTTGAATACTCCTGAACATATTGCTCCATCACTTGAATGCTGATCATATTGCTCTCTCACTTGAATACTCCTGAACATATTGCTCTCTCACTTGAATACTCCAGAACATATTGCTCTCTCACTTGAATACTCCAGAACATATTGCTCTCTCACTTGAATACTCCTGAACGTATTGCTCTATCACTTGAATACTCCTGAACGTATTGCTCTCTCACTTGAATATTCCTGAACATATTGCTCTCTCACTTGAATACTCTTGAACATATTGCTCTCTCACTTGAATACTCCTGAACATATTGCTCTCTCACTTGAATACTCCAGAACATATTGCTCTCTCACTTAAATACTCTTGAACATATTGCTCTCTCACTGAATACTCCTGAACATATTGCTCTCTGACTTGAATACTCCAGAACATATTGCTCTCTCACTTGAATGCTCCTGAACATATTGCTCTCACTTGAATTATGTTAAACATTGTCAATGAGACCAGCACTTCTTACTAAAAAAACTTGACATTTAAGGAGCATTTTATAATAACCATGATGGTTCTTGATGCATAATTAGTAAAGTTTTAGTAAGAGTTGAAATTAAAAGATAGCTTTATTATTGTTATATAATATATATGATTATACTTATTGCAATTACCATACCCACCACTCCACTGCACAGTACATTCTGTCATAATTGCTATTTTGTTTAAATGTCACTACCTCAAAATAAATACTGAAAACCAATAGATTGAAAATTTAGCTTAGTTTTATAGTTTTAATTTGAAAAAAAAAATGTATCTTAGCCAAGCAAAACATTACCATAAAGTTTATGTACCAATAATTTATCAGCAGAGAGAACTAAAAAAATCGGTCAGATTAATATCAACATGTTGTGAAGAATTTTCTTACGTGAGTCTTAAATGGATGTTGTAATTATTGAGGACATTAAATAAGTTTGATCATAATTAGCAAGGGCTTAATCAATATCCATTTTCTAAATGCTTTAAACAATTAAATATTGATTAATGTTTGGTCCAAAATTACCTTCATCGCTAGTCTATACAACTATTAATAAAGCCATTGTGCTCCTTCGCCAGAATAAAGGCAGAAAAATTATTAAACCATTAAAGGTCCCTGTTCTTCCCTGAAATGACTTCCTTCGGTAATAACTGTTCAATTTCCTCGTATTCCAAAAGAAGATGGGGACATTAATAATGTATGTGCCTTTGACAAAGGTAGCATAAAAAACTCATCTTCATTAGAGAATCTTAAAGTTTACGTGTCAAATGACACTCTCCCGTATTTTATTATGGTCTCCTTAAATAAGATCCTTTACTTTTATATGTTGACTAAAGAAGAATACAACAACGGTTCCTGTGGTTACAGGGTTTTTGATGTTGTTGACAAGAATTTCCTGCACAGACAAATAAGTTCTCATGTCTTTTAATGGGAAAGTTTAGGTTGATACTGTTTTGTCTTCATTTCTATCAGAAATCTGAAATTTGTTTTGAACTTTAATGATAATAGCAAGTGCAAGAGTTTCTGAAGAAATCATTTTCTAAAAAAAAAGGAACCAATTTCTTCAAGAATTTTTTTATATCAATTAAAAAGATTTAAAAGCTGTAGGTTCCTATTCCAGACTTGCAAGCTGACTTTAAATACCAATGGATCACTGACTTGTGCCCATTATTACTTATATTCTACTTTATGTAGATTAAATGCATCAAATACAGATAGATTTTATATTTATTAAATTACTTAGAAGTGTTTGAAATCACCAGTCATATAACATCTTTTTCCTCTCCTGATCATTTTACAATATGGCAAATAAAATATGGATTTCTAGTAAACAACTCATTTATTCTTTATAATATTATTGTGAACATGTGATAATTATTTTAGATTTATTATCCTCACATTGTAGCTTTTTTTTTGTCAGCAATTATTGAACATTTGATAACAGAAAATTATATAGGTACTTTATCTTTGTTGTTGGTGGATTAACCTGTAGACTCATTATCAATGTGCTTTGTGTACCATTATAATCAGTCATAAATGGGTGATAACCTCTTTTCCAATTATCAGTTCTCAATTAGGTTTGCTATAAAGGCACATGAAATAATTAACTTTCTTCATAGAATCTAATTGTGATGAAACTGACGTTGATTGCAAAATCGGTATATTGGATTTATGATTTTTTTTTTTCATATAACTGTTGAACAGTTTCATTCATGTTGTCATGTTTCTTTTTGTATTGAGTAACAAACAGTAATATTTGGAATCTTTATTGCTAATTTGTTTTAATTAGAGAACTATCAGTATTATATATAATCTAGGATTCTATTTTTGTTGACGTCAGCATGGACATAGACTATGATTAAAAAATAATGAGATTTTATATGAATTTGGTTAAATATACTTACCATGAAATTACATTTATATTATATAGAATATGTTTGCTTTCACAACATGTTCTCATCGCAATTAACTAGGTGATTAAAAATTACATCCATGAGATGTACTCACCTACATCATAGTTCACCTGTGTAACATGTGGTAAGTATATTTAACCCTATAAATTCATATAAAATCTCTTCTTGAGATTTCAAAAATTACCATTTGTTATTACGGTGTAATGATATTTATATATCTAAATAAAATGGTTACTTGTACTTTTACAAATATGGTCAGTAAGTGCTTCAGAAAAATCTTCAAACCAACTGGTCTTGTAAGTCCTTAATATGAAGACAATATCAAAGGTCTTGAGACATTCAAATTTCCTTAAACATTAAGCTTAGGTCTGGGGCTTCATGTTTTCTAGCAAAACTATGTGCATGGACAGAAGTTGTATAGCGTTCGGTCTGGAGTTGGCAATGTTTACTTGTCTTTATGATGACCAGAGGTTCAGCTAAGCTCATGTTAGATTTTATGCCTTAATGTATTGTTACTATAATGTGGACATAATTTGTGGCTCATATCTGTGCCAATTTGGCATTGGTTGGTAAATGTATCGATGGGTAACCAGAGAATGTAGGATAGAAAGTTACAGGACAAAAAGTCACAATACAAAAAGTCACAATTCATTTTTTCTGATTATTTTCTTTGAATAAAATAGTTATCAAAGATACCAGGATTATAATTTAGTACGCCAGACACGTTTTTTTCGTCTACATAAGACTCATCAGTGACGCTCCTATCAAAATATTTATAAAGCCAAACAAGTACAAAACCCTTATTTCTACAAAAACATTTTTGTATTTTTCTTGAACTATTGTATATAAACCAACTTAGTTAACAAAATTTATCAAAAAAATATCAAAGATGATTAAATAATTGTTAAAAAAACAAAATGTCAAAGTGGCTTGGCAATTAAATGGCTTCATGGTGCAAAGAAATCTCTCTTTTGCATGATTAAAACTAAATAAATCTTTATTTTTCAAGTATAATGACACATTTCCTAAACTTTTATATGAATATATGTAATAAATAAGAAATATTTCAAGATATTTCTCTTACATATTCAAACAATTGTCAACATATTATAGTGACTATTTGTCCTGTGACTTTTTGTCCTACCAATTCGAATTTGTGACTTTATGTCCTGTGACTTTTTGTCCTTTGTCTTTCTGTCTGTTTACTTTGAACCAACCTCCAACAAGCCCACACATATCATACAACTTAGATATCAGTATGGGCCAAATGTAATAAAAATCTTTAGATGTTACAAGATTATCAGTCATATGGCTAAATGTCACTTTAAAACACTGTTCTTTTGGCTTTTTGTATTTATGTTGTCTGTAACTATTATGCTTAAATTGCAGATGTTGATATATTAGTCATATATATTGTACCACTATTTGAAAGTACTGAAGGCCAAAAGATTCTTCTGGTCATACTATTTACAGCAAAATTCAGTTGTTTAAATTCTATCAACAATAATGGAATCCTACGAAAATATATTCAGGCTTTCTGTATTATTCAATTATTATTTGGTGCAAATGTAAACTAATGGTTCATTTATTATCCTTCAACGTTTACAATAAAACAAATCAAGCAGTATATATTTACATTGCAAAAAGGCATGTGTGATACCAAATATTTAAATATCGCCTGTTGAGAAAAACAGCTTATCCCTGGATTAACTATAATCTTCCCCAGAATGTCAATAAATTTCCTTGGATTTATGGATATATATTCACAAGTTTACATAAGAAGTCAGTTAATCATATCAGCCCTCATACAATCAGGGTCTATTGTTTGTTTGGAAAATCAGGAGTAATCCTGTGGTGTGTCCGTAATTATTAATAGTTTAATTACATGTGTGTGTCCATACTTATTAATAGTTTAATTACATGCATAAGTGAAGTAATTAATGGACTTTTGTTATCATCGTGGATTATCGAGAATGCACATCAGAAGTATGTAAGTATTTATTTAAATGTGTCTTTATCATGATGCAAATAACTTCACATGGTAATTAAATTGCATAAGCATCATGAAAAACATATTTTCCATCTAACTTTCTTGTAAATGTAGATTGTGTCTTTAACCAAATCCCAACAGGGAAAGTGTCAGATTGGCACTAAATATATTAAATATGCGATTTCTCCTAGAATAAACAGTGTCATATAAAGATCTTGTCAAAATTGTTTTCATTCTTAACAGTTTTAATTGTGTCATAACTTCATTATCAACTAATTGAGAGTATTGTTGATAAACTGTATTATATGAAAATTTATAATATAAAGAAAACATGTAAGTGTATATTATGATTTTAGAGAGTTTATTTGAAATTGAATTATAAACTCTACTTCCATATTTATTATTTATGTAATTCATAGAAAACTGTATAATAGTGATATTAATGAAAATGAATTTAAGAGGTAAATTTTTTTTGTATATTAATTTGTGGATAAAAATCAATGCCATCTCTGATACAGATTTGTATGATTTCCCTCATTGTTCCCCGATCTACCCATATTGCATACTAATTAGTTATGAAATTAGGAGAAAAACCAAAGCTTGCATTAATTAATTAGCTAATATCATGCAGAGACATGTAATGGAGAGTGGTAGGGCAGCACAGGGCCATGATATGTAATACCTTGGTGTTAATTGGGACTGACCTAGAGGGGGTGTGTCCTCAGGCTTTCTTTCAGTTATCAGCTGACAGTTGACAACAGAACATCTATTAAGGGTATTCACATAGATTATGTCAGTGTGTTTGTGAAATATTAATAACTGGATTGTTTAGGATTTAGTCTTGGATTTATAGTTTATTGGATTTTTCTGTATTTTCGTGTTTTGACTCAAGGTAGGCTTAGATTATATTAAAAAGAAAGAGTTGTGACATTGAATTTTCAAGCTGTTACAGATCGGCAATGAGAAAACTAGAAGGATCAGTTATTTATTGAAAATATTTCTTTATTACATGATAGCAGGTAAGGATTTTCTTTTCATAAAGGTGAGAAAAGGACTTATGTACTGTCATATCGAAATAGACAGGTGCTTGTATTTATGGGGTGTTCAAAATCAGGAGAATGATGCTCAAATGTGTAAATCACAGTTATACATATGTGTTACAATATTGAAAATTACAGAAATATTTTATATACATATGTATAGAACACACTATTTAAAAAAAAATTATCAAAAGGATAGAGAAGGTTACAAAGTCACAAAGACGTTTTTCCTTAATTATACTAGCAAAGTAATGTATCCATTAGTATTGACTTTCAAACAATTTTGTGATACATAAATTCAATAACTATTTGTGGAAAATAGAAAGTTAACTGTCCCACCAAATGTTACAAATATATTCAGAAACAGATTTTCTTAAGAATTTTACGTCTCAGTTCACTGTATTAAACTATTCAATGTCACATGTGTTCAGCTTACGTCTTCAAAGTTTATTTTTTTATGTTGCTTGATTTGACTGTATATTCATTTGCAGTAAGTCTTTTAAACTTGGGTGACAACATTCTATGGAGTTTATAACACAACTTCTTGCTTGATTTGAACTTTAAAGACATTAGTGCAAGAGTTTTAAAAGATTTACATATTTTTATATATAACAAAGAGATAATTAAACATGTTAGTATATGTTGGTGTATAAATTGATTTGATTTTGTATATTTACAAAGTGTCATTTTACAATGAAAAACATCATCTTTTCATTAAACTTGTAAAATTTATTTACATATGTTCTTTGCATAAGAAAGAAATCTCATTTGAAATGCATCTTGGAATATCTCAATGTGAGCAGCATATGTTTAGTGATTTTAAAACAACTAGAATTTAAAATAACCACAGAAAAAAGTTTCATTATTTTCAAGAATTCATTGGATTACAGATTGTTGTATTTCTATTGTGCCTGTCATGGTTTTTTCATGTTGCAAATTTTGGAAGATTATATTATTTTCAAGAATGATTGAATTTCCATTGTGCTTGTCATGGTTTCAAGTTGAAGTTTGGTTAGCTTCAAGTCATTTTGGATAGCTAATACAGAAAATAAGTAAAATAACTTTTCCAAGGACCTTTATCTATAACATCTTTTAAATGATTGAGAAATGTAATGTCAGCCATGTAGTTGTGAGGACAAATAAAGAACTGAAGAAGGCCAATGGCTGAAACGTCTTGAAAAATTGGTTTATTGATACATTTAAATATAGAATAGCCAAGAATAGTTTGAAGTGTGTCAGAAAAAGAAGCTAAACAAAAGCATGGTGCATTTGTTTTCAGGCAAAAGTACAATTTTGTAGTTTTTTTATGCAATATTAAATGTGATAAGTGTTTTTTCTCTTTGCAGATAGCATTGTAGAATCACGGAGACAGTAGTGTTACCAGTAGAAACAACCCTGTACGGACTATAAACCGTACCTTTCCCCCCTTACTTGCTGTTGTGACATGGCCACAGATATTAACAACATGGTCCAGAACGACAATTCCCCACCCACGATGCTTACAGTCCGAATGATTATGCAGGGAAAGGTTAGTACTTACACATATTTCCAGTCTTTGACAGCCTCGGCTGAAAATGAAACATTTTTCTTGTGCATTTATAAAATGTGCTTGATGTCACATGCTTGTTATATAAAATGGTTGTAACAAAACATGACAGGAATATGTTTCATATATTCAAGGCATTATTAATATACATGTTGAAACAAAACATGACGGGAATATGTTTCATATATTCAAGGCATTATTAATATACATGTTGAAAAAGCCTCCATTTCACTAACACTGAAAGTGTAGAATTTTAAATTATCTCCCTTACTTTCATTGTAAATTAGTATTTGGGGGGGTATCTAATTACTTTGTCTTGCTGTGCTATTATCATTTGTAAAAGAAAATTTATTAAAATGTTAAACTAAAAAAGGGGGATCAAAACAACAAAAAATCATTGATAAAATGTAAGATTGCGGCACAGAAAGCGTATGATATTGCCAAGTATTATTTGCATCATTAATGATACTGTAGAGGAATTTTACATAGAGTGTAATTAAGTTCATCAGTGATTTATGTGGTAAATTTAACACTAAAGGGTTAATGCTTCATGCTGCAGGGATTATATTTTTTATCTTGTCTAATTTTTGATGGAGATTTAATCTTCAGGCTATCTCAGGTCTGAATCTATTACGGCACATATTTCAGAGGTTTGAAGCAATTATACTGTGGTATCTGCAGTTTGATCCTGCGATTGAGAAAATCTAAGGTTTGGGTGACAGAACATATCTGGGTGTGCTAATTTCTGGGCTTTCTTCTGTTTGTTAAATTAGATGGTAATCTTCCTTGGTTATCTTACTAGATATTATAGCAGTTTTTCAGTTATCTTAAATTTTGATTTTTGTTGGGAGAATTTTTGGAAACGGCTTACTCTACAAATTCACCTAGGTTCATCTAAAATATTTTTCATAGTTTGTGATACTCACTCATGAATTAATGTCTTTTCCTTGGATTTCCAGTTCTAAAATTTTTCACTTTGAGCTATTATAGTAATGTGAATCTCAACATTATATTATACTTTGAGCTATTATAGTAATGTGAATCTCAACATTATATTATACTTTGAGCTATTATTATAGTAATGTGAATCTCAACATTATATTATACTTTGAGCTATTATTATAGTAATGTGAATCTCAATATTATATTATACTTTGAGCTATTATAGTAACCTGAATCCCTTTAATTATCTTGATGATTTATATTTTAAAAGAATAACCACCTTTCTGATTTCTTCATTAGTTTGTAAAGAAATGGTCATTAAAGACATCCGTTGACAACAACATTTCTTTTGTTGAGCTGTGATGGATAGACGTTAGTTTGAAACACATTCGTTGTTCTTACTTTTTACTCAATAATGAAAATGAATGGCCTTAAGATCTGATCTGATTTCTTGCTGCCATTTTCTAAAAGAAGCAATGTTTCTGATCAGAAAATTTCTCACATTATTTTTTTCCCTATTGCAATATTAACATGGAGACAATGCTTTGTGACAATTAAATCAGAAAATGTTACGATGTAGACGCTAAAGGCCAACGAAGGTTGTCTTTAATGATATTTTACAATATTAATGTTCCTTTTTTGGATCAGATGTCTTTTTATTCAAAATGTACATTTGGTTTTGTCATCAGCTGAATCTTTGGGGACTCCTGACTTTGTAATAGATTATCATGTCTACTTTTATATGACTGAATGACATGATAAAATAGGGATGCTAGATGATTGTCGAAGGTACTCAGGAAATTCAAAAATAACTATTAAACCTTCTGAGCAAACATGGTAAAGAATAGATTACAGCTATTAAACTGTGGACTTTGGGTATCAATTGGACTTTAATTTGTTAGGAATAATCAGTGTTTGTTTATTTATAATCACAAACTTTACACATCTTATCAAAATATTTATGATAATGGTAATCTATAGTCCAGGGTCAAATTGATAAATGAAAATTAGAAGAGTAACTGTTGTGACTTTGTGACAAAATTTTGTGGCTATCATAGCTGAACGTAATGCATGTTCAAACAAAACTGATATTTGGCTATAAAAGCCTTACATTGCAAGAGACTAGCCTACTCCTAGGCCTATGTCACTGCTTTTTAGCTCACCTGGCCTAAAAGGCCATGTGAGCTTTTCTCATCACTTGGCGTCCGTCGTCGTCGTCGTCGTCGTCATCGTCGTCGTCGTCGTCGTCGTCGTCTGTCGTCGTTAACAATTTTTCAAACATCTTCTCCTCTGAAACTACTGAATGGATTTGAATGAAACTTAACATGATTGTTCCTCAGTATATCCTGCACAAAATGTGCGCTTCGATTTTTGATCCGTCAAAAAACATGGCCGCCGTTACTTAAAATAGAACATAGGGGTCAAATGCAGTTTTTGGCTTATATCTCAAAAACGAAAGCATTTAGAGCAAATCTGACATGGGGTAAAAATGTTCATTAGGTCAAGATCTATCAGCCCTGAAATTTTCAGATGAATCAAACAAACCATTGTTGGGTTGCTGCCACTTAATTGGTAATTTTAAGGAAATTTTGCAGTTTTTGGTCATTATCTTGAATATTATTATAGATAAAGATAAACTGTAAACAGCAAAAAAGATCAGTAAAGTAAGATCTACAAATAAGTTAATATGACCAAAATTGTCAATTGACCCCTTAAGGGGTTATTGTCCTTTAATGACAATTTTTCACAATTTGTTCATCATATTTGCTAACTTTAAAAAATCTTCTCCTCTGAAACTACTGAATGGATTTGGTTAAAACTTAACTTGGTTGTTCCTTAGATTATCCTGCACAAAGTGTGTGCTTTGATTTTTGATCCGTCAAAAAACATGGCCGCCGTTACTTAAAATAGAACATAGGGGTCAAATGCAGTTTTTGGCTTATATCTCAAAAACGAAAGCATTAAGAGCAAATCTGACATGGAGTAAAAATGTTCATTAGGTCAATATCTATCAGCCCTGAAATTTTCAGATGAATCAAACATCCAATTGTTGGGTTGCTGCCACTTAATTGGTAATTTTAAGGAAATTTTGCAGTTTTTGGTCATTATCTTGAATATTATTATAGATAAAGATAAACTGTAAACTGCAAAAAAGATCAGCAAAGTAAGATCTACAAATAAGTTAATATGACCAAAATTGTCAATTGACCCCTTAAGGGGTCATTGTCCTTTAATGACAATTTTTCACAATTTGTTCATCATATTTGCTTACTTTAAAAAATCTTCTCCTCTGAAACTACTGAATGGATTTGGTTAAAACTTAGCATGGTTGTTCCTTAGATTATCCTGCACAAAGTGTGTGCTTTGATTTTTGATCCGTCAAAAAACATGGCCGCCGTTACTTAAAATAGAACATAGGGGTCAAATGCAGTTTTTGGCTTATATCTCAAAAACGAAAGCATTAAGAGCAAATCTGACATGGAGTAAAAATGTTCATTAGGTCAATATCTATCAGCCCTGAAATTTTCAGATGAATCAAACATCCAATTGTTGGGTTGCTGCCACTTAATTGGTAATTTTAAGGAAATTTTGCAGTTTTTGGTCATTATCTTGAATATTATTATAGATAAAGATAAACTGTAAACAGCAAAAAAGATCAGCAAAGTAAGATCTACAAATAAGTCAATTTGACCAAAATTGTCAATTGACCTCTTTAGGAGTTATTGCCCTTTAAAGACTTTTTTCACAATTTGTTCATCATGTTGACTTACTTTAAAAAATCTTCTCTTATGAAACTGCTGTATCAATTTCAGCCAAACTTAGGCTGAATGAGTTTCAGAGTTTCAGAGTATCTAGTATAAATTTTATATTTCATTTCCTTGTATGTCAAGAAACATAGCTCCTATGGCTAAAATAGAACATAGGAGAAAATGATTTTTTTTTGCTTTTGAAGAAAATAGGACGATTCAAAGAACATTTAAATAAATTGAAAAGCCAAAATAATCATTGATGAGAGATTAAACCAAAAAAATTCAGGTGAGCGATTCAGGCTCTTGAGAGCCTCTTGTTTAAAATTACCAAATATCAAACCAAGTAACCTAGATCTGATAATGTCACTAGAATAAATTACAATAGGTTAAGTTGATTATTCATGTAGACAAATTTTATGGACACCAGGGTATAAATGAGTTACAAAATACTCTATTTTAAAATGTAAAAAAAATGTTTTCTGGCCACTGAAACACTATAAATGAATTGCATTTTAATTTTTTTGACTGGCAAAAGATGCAATTAATTTGAGGAATAAATGCTTATAAGAAAATTTTCTTTGTCAACAAGGTCTAAATATGTAAAATATACAAATAGCATGCTACAATCTAAAAGCCTTTTTCTCTAATTAGTTAACTGACAAGTAAGCACCGTTTTGCCTGAAGATTTCTGACCCAGAACAATAAACCCAGGACAAAATCATGTCCAACATCTTTTTCATCATAAAATTAATGTTCTAAAGTTCCTGTTTCAAGTTCCTATTTCAGCTAATATTTGTGAAAATCAATGAACTGAATTTAGCTGGCATTAATTTCCATTATCTTTGGCATCCTGATAATTAAACAAGTATTGTTAAAAAAGAATGGTAGAGAATAGCTTGATAATTACTTTACTTAAATCTTTAACTCAGGTATTTTCCTGTTTTCATGTAAAGGACTTGTATTGATTTGTTTTAAAAGTATTAGATGAAGTTATCAAAATATAAATAAACAAAACTTTATACTTTTGTGTAAATACAATAAGAGGTGGCTTTTTTTAAAATTTAGATTTTATATTGGATGCAAGGTGAAATTAGCCGAAAACAAAAATGTATACCCAATTTTATTTGTTTATTGTCATTTTATTCAAAACCGTGCGGTTTCTAATTTTAACATTATATCATTGGAAAAATTGACTTCGAAGAAGACCTAAATAACTTAGTTCCAGGGGTGGTATATTTGAAAATAATTAAGATTTTTTTTTATTAAAATCGATGAACCAAAAGCCTGGATATCACCAAATGTTCCCTAGACTAATCAGTGTCAAACAGTAGGATTTTCTAATAAAGGTAAAAAGTCACCCCTGAGAATTGAGTTAGATAATTTTCAATTGTTACATCTGGAATACTTGTTAAAATTGAAATAACCGACTTTTTATATACTGGCTTCTATCAACTAGACACATGTAAGGATGGGTTTCAATTTAAGAATTATCTAGAACTATCATTGATGTTGAGAAATTTAGTTGTTTGAGGAGGAGACTTGATTTCTAATGTTTTATGAAAGATGGCTCAGTACCTGTATTTCCTTAAATGATTTCCAGGCTCTTTGTTTTGTGATAAGCCATTTGTTGACTTCTATGTGTCTCTTGATATTGCTATGTTTATGGATTGCTGTCTCATATAACCAATGTTTAACAGGTCTGTCCTGGTGAAATGATGCCCCAACTACTGCATTAAATATGGAAAACAAAAATTTGGCAAAATTATCTTTATAGCTATTATATATAAAAAAAAGAAGATGTGGTATGATTGCCAATGAGACAACTGTCCACAAGAGACCAAAATGACAGACATTAACAACTATAGGTCACCGTACGGCCTTCAACAATGAACAAGGACCATACCGCATAGTCAGCTATAAAAGGCCCTGATATGACAATGTAAAACAATTCACAAACGAGAAAACAAACGGCCTCATTTAAATAAAAAAATGAACGAAAAACAAATATGTAACACAAAAACAAACGACAACCACTGAATTACAGGCTTCTGACTTGGGACAGGCACATACATAAATATTGTTCATAAAGATCTATTTTGAATTTGCATTTGTTCGTGTTTGAAAACATTTCATTGTCATCTTTTTGTATTGTCATATCATTCAGGGGCTAAACAACAAATGAAAATTTTAAAAAATATATATAAAGAATATATCTTTATAAGATGTCAGCTCTATGTAAATATACTCCTGTGAGAGAAAACAATTCTTTTATAAATTTGCACAGAGTTTTACCTATGAATATATTGTTATTGATTACTGGGATTTATATGTTAGTAATTTCAAAGATAGTTAAAAGAGAAAGGCTTAATCCTCAATATTGTTATTGTGGGGGCAACATGTGTGTTTATATATATATATTATAAAAACAACTTATTGACAAATCAATAAAGCTGTGTTGTGTGAGCTGAAATGAACATGATATGATTTTGATTAATTAATAGTACCTGGTGTGCAGCTCTGTAGAACTATCAATTGGATTGCTGTTTTCTTATCTTTCTTATGATGCTTCATTATAGTTTCTCTCGTATTCATTGATGTTCCACACAAGGCCTCAGATAATGCTGGCTTAAGCAGTTTTAACTAATACTGCCGGTCTTAAGAAGATTTTTTTTAACCAACTTTGTAACACTATCTATTTATTTGTATTCTATCATTAAGAAGCTTATGAAATAAAAAAAATGAATAATTATGATTTAATTTTGAATTAATCTTGCTGTGACTAATTGATTTCTACCTATAGTATTTTATTTCTATTTTCAGGAAGTGGGCAGTATCATAGGAAAGGTATGCATGTACTATAGAAGCACAACATTTTCACATATAAGATAAGAAAAAAATCAGGGTATAATTATGAACATCGAAACTATTATACCATAAAATACTGGAAGGAAAAAAAAACAAGAAAATCTAGAGAAAAAACATAAGTTCTTTCCTCACATTGGGGAAAGACCTCAAAAATCCATCGATAACTTATTATTTGTATGTATTCTTCTACTAAACTACAAACTAGTTATGAAAATCTAATTTAGTTAATTGCGATTAATTTATATTGTAAGATTTTGTCATATTTTGGTTTTCTTGTTTATGTTATTGCTATAAAGATTTTTTGCCTTATGTGTTTCATCAACACTCTTACAGTCCATTCATACACTGATGGTAATGTGACGAAAGATGTCATATTAAATTTGACACATTTCGTCATATCTTTCTATCATATTTAATTATATTAAACCGGAATCAAATTACTTCTTTTACCAGACACTGCTTTACTAGAGTAGGAACATACTTGTTGAATTAGCAGTAATATTCAAAGATATATTTCATTTGACGTAAATAGCTAGCCTGCAGATTGAATTATAGAAAGCACCTGCTAGATTGTGGGAAATCAATGTCCTTTAAGCTGAATGGATCATTAATTAAGGAATGAAAGCATGGACAAACACTTGTCATCATAAGTTGTGCTTAGCCACTTGTCATTGACTTTCAGGTGTATATTTCCAATCAATAATAAATTGACATTTTGTTTCCAATTAATTTACCTGTATTGTAAAAGACCCTGCTGGTTTTATCACTGATTCAGTTTTAATGGAGTCGTTTGAAGTGTCTTTTACAGAGCATGTATGCTATAATAAGGGAATCAGGGTTTCAGAGCTGATTATAATCAATTGTCAGTAGTTTATACTTTAATTAATAATCTATTTCTAAGTGAAGTACAAAAGGTGTTGGTCATCTTGATAAGTACTTGGATGGTCAACTTGATAAGTACTTGGGTGGTCAACTTGATAAGTACTTGGGTGGTCAACTTGATAAGTACTTGGTTGGTCAACTTGATAAGTACTTGGGTGGTCAACTTGATAAGTACTTGGGTGGTCAACTTGATAAGTACTTGCATTATCACTTTGTTTTATAAATATTATATGTTAGGGAATAAGGATGGCTTGGTTCATAAGAAGATGTGGTATCAGTGCCAATGAGACAACTCTCCATCCAAGTCGCAATTTAAAAGTAAACCATTATAGGTCAAAGTATGGTCTGCAACTTGGAGCCTTTGCTCAACCCGAACAGCAAGCTAGAAATGGCTCCAAATATGACTTGTAAAACTATTCAAACGGGAAAAAAAACATGGGTCTAATCATAAAATAGATGAAAAAAAAGGTCTTTGTACCATTTAATGTTTTGGGAGATTGTATTAAGATTACTTTCCAAATAAACTCCTGAGCCTGAGGAATAAAATGGCCAAGACAAATCTTTGTTATGGAACGGTAAAACTAAAGATAACAGTACTGGGTTTGAAGAACTGCCACCATCAAATCCAAGTTGATTGCTGCATCTTTTCAAACATATTCCTAATGCAATGCTTATAAACAAATTTTGATAACACATCCTGAAAAGGTCAATTGTAATAAGAACAATATAGCCTAAATAGAAACCTTTTCAAGTTGTCTTTGCATGTCTTTAATACTGTCTAGTCAGCACATATAATAGTTGTACTGGGACATAGTGAGTGTATATAATGCATATGATAGCTATACTGGGACATAGTGTATACAATGCCTTATTTTCTTTTTCAGAAAGGAGATAATATAAAGAAATTCAGGGAAGATGTATGTCAATTGTTTAATTAGTAAAATATGTTTATCTTCTTAATTTGTTTCACAATTTAACATTGTGAAAATGTTAGTTTCTTGTCATAGCATTTAGTAAATTTTCATTTTAATAAAAGCTAAGAACAAAGAAAATAAAAAACATTTTTCTGCAATTTAAGAATTGTTAAATGACTAACATTAAAAGCACATGGGTAAAAAACATCAATAATGAAAACTAAGTGTGATGTTGTATCATAAAAGTACTATATAGGATACAAAATGGGCGAAATGATTGGTAATAAGAATTAAAACAGCAATAAGATTCACTTTTGATGAACTGACTTCACAGAGTTTACCTTTTGCACATCATATAACATAATAGTTAAAAAAAATAATAATTAGCAATATAGAACAAGTAGAAAATAACTTAATAATGTTTTATTGATTTGGAAAATTACTTGTGGGTATTTTTTAGTTAACATTGAGATAGAATAAAGGAAATGGAATCTTGAGTATTTTTTCAAGTACTTTATTGTAAATGCTAACCTTTTTCATTGTAGAGTGGTGCTAAAATAAACATATCGGATGGATCTTGTCCAGAACGTATCGTCACAGTAACAGGAACTACAGATTGTATAAATAAAGCATTCACATTTATTTGTAAAAAGTTTGAAGAGGTGAGATTCTCTTTTGTGAGTTGTCTCCCATATTGTTGTATCCTGTAACTAAAAGAGAAGCATGTTTAAGACCCAAGATTTTACTTAAATAAGGCTGTCGAGGATGGTTGCAAAAAATGAGGTAAAAGTAATCAGAACTTTTGGTACATCCTTCTTCCCATTTACATTTTCCTAAATTTGAACCTTGCTTGCAGCTGCTGCTTACTCCTACAAATATAAGAACTGAAAAAGTGCGTGAAAAAACTAAAAAAGTTTATGCAAAAATAACACTGGGAATACAAATTAGAAGTGTTACTTTGTGACTTTAAAAGATATTTGGAATTAGTTGTATAACACATTGTTCACTTGAAGCTGTTGTTTACAACACATTATTACAATTTACCTAACTGATTTGGTCTTTAATTTTGCCATTGCTAAAGTAATTGAGTACAGCATCTGATTATATAAACAAATGCTCTTAACTAGATACACACAGATTTTGGTACTTAAATTTATGATCAAGAAAAAGCCATTTTAGAAATTGTGTTTAAGTGGTAGCCCCATCTTCATGTCTTAACAACATTTAAAGAACATTTAGATACAAAAAAAAGTTTCAGCAATTTATGAGAAAACAAAATCATTGTACATGCAATAAAATGAACTTTATATCTGTAAAAAATAAATATAGGTTTTGAATGGTCATTGCATGCTTTTTATCCACCTCATTCCACCATTTTGTTTGTAGTCAAATACATGCATATCGAATGAGTTATTTTTGTTAGATTTCATATTTCAATTTTGATAAATATTTTCATGTATATTTTAAATGCTTAAAGAAAAAATAAGCAATTTTTCAACTATTATGTAATTTTGTCAAATATATGTTTGAAATATATACTGTTAGATAATTATATGTATAAGAATTTTTATTGCAATTTTACAATACTGTTGATTAAGGTGTTTGTTATATGGGGTTATCTTGGAATTCCACCAAACAGTTTCCACTATCCATCTATTCTATACATGCATACAGACAATCCTCCTGGTAATTTAGGGACATCATACATTGCTTACACACATACACTACCTCATTACTTCCATACCTTTACCAATATGGTACATTGTATGTTTTAATTGTTTAAATTGGTCATGAGTTCCGTTGTGATACCATTATACTATATTTTGAGAGAGAAAAAGTATGTGTTATAATCATGCATTTTATCTTGTATGGTGAAAGTAAATATTTTATCAATGTAAATTAAAACTTTCTTCTATATATTTTGCACCTCAAAAAAGGTCAAAACATCTCAAAGTTCCCGGTTGTTTTGGGTTTAAATTTGGAAAAAATAGAAATTGAAAGGCTGTTCATATGGTATCACCAGTTCATTATTGACCTATTTAGATATTGTGTACAATATAGTGCATGATTAAAAAAAAAACACATTAGATCACAATTTACTATTATTGAAATAGTTTTCAATTATGTATTGACAAACACTGCATTTATTCAAATGAATTGTTCATCATATGAAATTAATGTTGACATTGTATGTTATTTGAGTGACATAAAATGAGCACTATATTGTATTTTTTGTATTTTAGATTTTAGTTTTGTGCATGATTTGTTTTTTGGAGCATGTGATTTATTGTGTGTCCCTTTTGTATTTTCCAGGATTTACAGAATGCCTTTGTTTTACAGGACTTACAGAATACACCAACAGTGCCTAAACCCCCCGTTACATTACGATTGGTTGTGCCCGCTAGTCAGTGTGGATCACTGATTGGCAAAGGTGGCTCCAAAATTAAGGAAATTAGGGAGGTATGTCTCCTGTTAAAAACATTTTTATTGTGAACTAATATATGTTGTGAAATTGATTTTGTATTTTAAGCAGGAAAAAACTTCACCAAAAAATAAATTATCTGGTGCAGGCGCAGGTAAGTAGAAAAAGAGAGAGAAGAAAACAGCCTGGTTATACCTTTTTAGTATTAACATTCATTCACCAAAGAATGTCAAGAACTTTCAGTGCTTTGATTTTTCTGGAAATTTTATTGAATTCGTTTCTTTGGTTAACACCACTGGACTTCAGGATT
The DNA here is from genome assembly GCF_965363235.1 of Mytilus galloprovincialis. Lineage (NCBI taxonomy): Eukaryota > Metazoa > Mollusca > Bivalvia > Mytilida > Mytilidae > Mytilus > Mytilus galloprovincialis. The sequence continues at coordinate 24,915,781 of NC_134839.1, read as the reverse complement.
TATTAGACAAAAAATATGATTTTACCTCGCATTAAAAATAATCTTATTATTCATAGGGTATAATTTGAAGCATAGGATCGTAGGATAATGAATTAATGTCAAATGGCAATATTCTGACATTTTTTCCATCATGATTCATTAAGAGATTTTTTTTCTCTTTCTATTATTACTGGTACATCACTCTATTAATTATGACCTCTCATAATTAGATCCAGAACACTGCGAGCAGGGAGGTCAAAAGAGTAGTTTATTGTCTTAACACAACAGACTCAGTGGCAAACAAGTCAAACCACAATCGTTTATCTATATGTCTATGAACTAGGGAAAGTTTTGTTTCACTTGTCTTATTAGCTGTCATTGTTTGCTTTATATCAGATTTGTATTTCCAATATTGTTTTGTCATCAATCAAGCTGTTGGTTTTCTTATTTTATTTGTTTCACAGTATAGGTTTTGCTCATTGTTGAAGGCTGTAGGAAAAGGTATTGATATAAAAGGTTATTAATTGAAAATCAGGGGGGGGGGGCTTACTGTGTTGAGCTTCTTAAATGGCTGTTGCCTATTTTCAATATTAAAAAGAAAGAAAACAAGGGGTGTATAAAGTATTTTATTCAAAGAAAAAGTTGCTGCAATGTTTTAATTTTATCTAGGTAGCAGACTTTTTGTAGTGAGAAAGTGATTGTATGCACTGAGGGTTGGAAACATTAGTATGTTATATTATTTCTATGTAAGAAAGGTTTGTATGCACTGAGGGTTGGAAACATTAGTATGTTATATTATTTCTATGTAAAAAAGGTTTATGTTCTTCTGGACAAATTATGACAGACTAACTCAATTATCACACTTGAAGGTCTTTGTCATTACCTGATTATTATTTTTGGCACTGCCATTAAATTCTCTTTCTATCTCTCTAATGCAAACCATGTGCTGTGTTGGCATAGATAGATCTGATGTGACAACAAGGTAAACTCCACTAACATTTACATTAAAGATGGTCACTTGGGTCCTGCTAAGTATTACCACAGAGGTTCAACCATAAAATTGAAAATCATTACTTCCAGTAAGAATATGGTTGGGAGAATTTGGTTGATTATAAAATGTGTACTCTGCTTTGTCTAAAGCTTTCATGGTCATTTAATTGATTGTCATATTTTTAATTCGTAATTACTATGTATATTGTTTTCAAGGTTACATGGCTATAGTTGGTTGAATTTGGTGGATTGTTTATTTTTGTAATTCTGAAAATCTGTTATTAATCAGCTTTGTTATTTGAACTATTTTTGTCCACAATTTTCCACCATCAAAGGACACTCTAATATCAAGATATTTATCCCTAGAAGAAAGGAGGGAGCATGCCCATGTTAACTTTCCTCTGATTCTTCTCTTGACAGGTCAACATATGTAGAAATATGCTTTATCTCTTCATTTTATTAAGACACTTTGTTTTGGGCTAATTTCATTACAAATCTTTCTCCCCAGATGTAAATATATAGTATACAACATGAAAGTAACAGTAAGACAAATTAGCACCTTTATCAGAGACTACAAGGCAGATTAGACTTATCATTACAAATATTGGGGGTGTTGTCTAGATGATTGAGATGATAGCATAGTGTTTAGTCTTTATGAATGGAGTATAACATGTGACTTGTAAAGATTTCCCTGCCATGTCAGTTACTATACATACTAGTACAGAAAGTGTAAGTCTTCACAATATAGCCAATAGTAGTAAAAGTGGGTTAAACACAAACAATCTATCCATCTTATTCTCTTTTTTGTTACGATTTAGCAAAATTTGCTAAAATATATGCTTCGGACATTGTGATTTTAATGTCAATATCAAGTGAGATAAGCTGACTGACTTAGTGCTGAATGTTTGATCTTAATGGTTCATTTCATGTACTGTGGAGACTTTTATATCCCTTCCTTAAATACTGTCATTCACATAAAATTTAAGTCACTATTGAAAAATTAATTACAATTACTTATAATTTTATTTGAAATGAATAGTTTATTATCCAAATTATGTTTTGTTGGATAGTATCTGTTTTATGACATGTTAAGGACAGGTGTTTGTTGGTACCTTTTTTACCTGAAATTGCACCAAAAAAATGCTGCATTTTTTCCACCTCCCAAGTTTTTTTTTTCAATAGTGAAATGAATCTTAACAGCAATCGAGGACATAGTTCAGTGTGAAATTTTCATTCTCCACAAAATGTAGATATTCTTAATAGAGAATTGTTTCATAATGCAATAGGACAATCAGATAAGTAAATTACACGTCTGTGAAGCCTCATTGTCAGGAATTACTGTAATTTTGTCTGATAGGTCTTAACGAATGTATGTTCTAATTACACCTATATGCTGCAGTTTTACCTGTTTGAGTAATAGACTTCTAATGACTTGTTACATTAATGTGCATTTTTTGTTCAATATAGTAGTAAAGTATTCAAAAAATCTGTTCAGGTTGTCTCAATATTGTGGATATTTAAATGAGTTGAAGAAGTTGGTTTCAGAGAAGAAAGCATGTAAAATATTTGGATATTTTGGAATGAAAATGGGTTTTAATAGCTGACTATGCTGTATGGGCTTTGCTCATTGTTGAAGGCCGTACGGTGACCTATAGTTGTTAATGTCTGTGTCATTTTGGTCTTTTGTGGATAGTTGTCTCATTGCCAATCATACCACATCTTCTTTTTTTATATTTAAGGCAGATAATTATTGTTTCTAATTCCTAAATGCATTGTTTGGTTTCATTTAAAGTTGTTAAACATTACCAACCTGTTAAGGGTATGACTGTTTTGTAGAAGGGCTAAAGGGAAAGTCAATACTAAATAGCAGTCGTATAACAAGGACTGGTCTTTTTATTGGTGATGTTTAAAGGTCAAAAATAATAGAGCAGCTATGAGGATAAATCCATGTCCTCTGGTCTGTGTTTGGCAGTTGTCTCATTGGCAATCATACCTCATCTCCTTTTTCCTTTTGTATACTAATATACTTATAGTTCAGTAAACAAAAGTAGGGAATTCCCAACCATTAGGAATATCTGTATGCAATCTTATCAACAAAAATGATACTTTTAGAAAAAGCCTAACCTTTGATGGCTTCCTTAGTGATTTAATGACTGAAATTATGTCATTGCTCTTGTGAGCATTAGACATTGCCTAAGTGGAGGCATGTGTTGTTAATTTACAAAATTATTTAATGATCAGATGTGAGGGTGTTAGATTCCTTGCTTATGGATCTGTCATACTTTTGGCAGAGAAGGTTGCCAATGTGTATTTATAGAACGGCTAATATTTTGATGGACTCCCTCAAATATAAATCTATTAATGAATGCAATATGTCTATCATCTTGTCATGTTTTTGTTAGCACATTGTAGTAATTATTATAACTTCTTGTGTACACTTAATAATTATGGTCTGCATTCACTTAGGGCACTAAAAAAATAAACAGGGTCAAAACAAATTAAAGTATGTCAATGGAATTTACAATACTTTGATTACTAAAATGCAAACATATTTGACTCGAGTTTATGTTAAGGATATACATTAAGGTGTTTATGATCCTGAGAGTATTGTGGTTAAGCTGCCCTGTTTCCTTTGTATAAGCTGTTTCTTAAGACATATCTTCCTTTCACTTTGTTCTTTAGGTTGGTAGTAACCCTTTTTTTAACAAGTACTACAACATGTTGGTTTATTGATTCTTTTGGATTGAGTGAGGTCTTTTAGTATAAGCCTATCTGTCTTTGTGTGTGGTTATTAATGCCAGGCTCTTGACTTGATAGGTTTCTTATAATCTAAAGATAGGTAAGCAAAAGTGGCCCAAATTCTAAAGATATTCTTGTTGAACCTGATTCAAAATGGTTGACTGAAATCTTAAGTTTTATTTCATAGCTATACATGTAGAAGTTTACTACAGAAAAATTTCTTTTTGTTACTGAACTGTTATATTATTTTGTCTTGTAAAGTAGATCATGATGTCTTTTAGGACCTCAAACATTGAGCCTCAACTTAAAAGCCCTATGTTAAGTGGATTTTTTAGGGTTATTTATATAGAACATTTCTCTTGTCAGTACTAAAGAAACCAACATGAAAAAAAGCATCAAAAACTTCCTTTCAATGAAAGTTAAAAAAAAAAAAAAAAGCCTTAATAAATCAATTTATTGAATTCATTTTCCATTTCCAGACAACGGGTGCACAGATACAGGTAGCATCAGAAATGTTGCCGAATTCCACAGAGAGAGCTGTGACTGTGTCAGGCACAGCAGACGCCATTACAGCATGTATACAGAATATCTGTAACATCATGTTGGAGGTACGTGTGTTTATGTTGTGTCATGTAGAGGCTTACTGTGTATTCATCATACATTTATAAAAAGAAAAAATCAATTTCTATTAGAATTTCTTAATTTTCAATGTGCAGGAGTTCAAAATTGTTTCTTCCAGTTCAATTTCACTTTTGAAAATTTTATTGAAAGCTTTCTGATCAAGTTTTGAAGTTATATAGAAAATTATTTTTCTGGCATTATCTATATTTAAAGATTTTTTTTCAAAATTGAATTATACAAGTTCATCACCAAATATTAAAGATTATAGATATATTTTGAACTCTGCAGTATTAGATCTTAATTCGTATTGTTCCTGTTTATTTCTAAGGCAAATTTAGCTGTGCAAATATTATATTAAAGTAAAGAAAAAACTGACATTTTGAAACTTTGTAAATGATTGGTCATTCAGGATACGAGACATACCATGTAATTTTTCCCTTATTGTCTTATTCAGTATATTAAAATAATGAGAATTGCTAGTCATTCGTACATAATAATAGTTTGCTAATTAGAAGAAAAAATTTGTGTTAAATTAACCAAAAAAATAAAAAGGTTGTTTCTAATCTTTCTGTAATCAAGATAAAGCAGCTGACATCTGAGTTATACTTGCAACAAATACCTTCCAGCCTTTCAGCTAAACAAAATGAAGCAAAAGATATAACATCACGTTCATTTTTAGTCAGCTTAATTCTTTATATAAATCAAAGATTTTAGGATTAAAAGGAAAACGTGCAGAGTATTGATATTTTGCAAAAAAACTTTTTATTGATCCAAGTTTTCTAATGCAGAAAAATATTGAAATACTTGAAACTGCACTCTGTGCATTTTCACTCTGAATAAAATAGCAATAACAAAATTGGCCCTGCGCATATATAAACATTTTGAAATATCATAATGGGGCTTATTAGGGGTTGTTTCCTGACCATTTTTTTATATGTGTTCCTTTTGAGACAAATCTTTCTTTATATATGAGTCAAACATGTAATGAATGAAAGTTTTACACAGTTTCTCATTATAAAAATTAAAATTTGATTATTTGCTTATTGCTTTGCTTAAAATTTTACATTTCCATCAAGAATTGAAATATTCATTTAAAATCACAGCTTTGATTGAAAGTTTTGCTAATGAAGTATAAAACTAAGAATAAGTTTAGATGACTAGCAAGAATAACTTAATGTTAAACAGGCTTATTTATCATAGACTTTTTATTACATCCAATATATTTTTTTAGGAAAAACAGGCAATCTTATATAGTTAGGCATGTTTATAATTGATCAAAAATATATAACGCTGCAATTAGTGGCATGAATTAACAAAAATGCCCATTTTCACTAATAACTTGTGCTGAAAACTTTAATTGATATTCTCTTCAGTTATAAAAATCATGCATATTGAAAATTGTAAAGATTTGTTTCATTTTGTGTTTAATTTTTTGAAAAATAAATTTCATTGCTAAATTATTTTTTATTAGTTTTTAGAAGGAAAAATTACTGTTATACAGAATGTGTTTTCATGTATTTATAATTTTTTTTAATTCTATTTATATATTGATAAAGATCATATTTAAAAAGCACAAGTTTGAGAAAATTGGTGCAGGATTATTTAACGTGTTTTAATGTTCAGTATAATCTCAGATAAACACATTTTTCTCTGTAAATTTTTCCAGCAGTCAAACTCGGGATTAATAAATGCCTGTCTCCCTCAATGTTTCCATGGTTATTGCTTAATTCCTTGACTTAATTTAGTACCGAAACTTGTAGCTATAACTACTTCCTGTCGATGTTACCTTTAACCTTTGGTTCCTTTCCTCTTTCCTCTGCAGTCCCCTCCCAAGGGAGCAACAATCCAATACCGTCCAAAACCCGTTGTCCCTCCAGTAATCTTCACTGGGGGTCAGGCATATACAGTTCCGGGTGGGCAGATACCACTGACAATACCAGAGGTGAGTACACTTTATCGCTATAGTAACCTAACTGAATCTTAAATCATATATGTATGCTTTTTCAAAAATTTATTAATTATACAATTTAAAAGTATACAAATTTTTTTCTTCAAAATCTTGGATCATTTTAACTGTGGGTTTCCTCTTTTATACAAAATTGAGGCATATATAATTTAAGAGTTAAGTACTTTTAACTTTGATATATAGATTGATGTATTTTTCTCAAGACTGTTCGAAGATTTTTTGGAACTTTTTGCCATATGAAATAGACACCAAAAATTTGAAAAAAAGAATTATGGTCTGTCTGAGATAAATATTCTATAAAAATTTGAAAAAAGAATCAGGAATAATGTCATAAAAAAATTCTTCATTAAATTTTCTCCAATAGAAGAATCCATGCTTGAGAAAGATATCTATGTTATTATAAAATTGTCTTTTTTAAACCTTAGCTTCTTCTTGCCCTTGTAACAATAATGGCAAGGTGTTGTGAACTAATGCTTCAAGTCAAACATACCCCTATATATAGACAGCTGTTTTGTAGCCTGTAGCTATGTGTTGTACATAATAACCGCATTATAACATCAAACAATTACTATACACTTTTCTCTGAAAAGATGGCTGACTTATGAAAAATGGTGGAATTATTGACTTGCATAAATATACTACAGTTTGATCTTTTAATGGTTACCTATTGACTATTGTGTAACGTGGACATGCAGTAAGAAATCATGCTTTTAGATAGAATAAAGGGGGATGCATTTTACAAAAGACAAATGCCATCTTCCATTGATGTGTCGTACAATGTTTTTGCTCTTTAAATAGCAAAAGTGTTACGTAATTTGGATTGTCATATTAAAGGTAATCATCTCACGGACAAAAAAAGTCTTCATTTACACAGAAATAATCTAAATTTCATGAAATTAATTACATAGAGATAATATTTCGTTAATAATAGTTTTTGTCGAGCCTGCAACTTTTGTTGCAGAAAGCTCGACATAGGGATAGTGATCCGGCGGCGGCGGCGGCGTTAGCCAACTTCTTAAAAGGTTTATATTTTAGAAGGTGAAAGACCTGGATGCTTCATACTTTGTATATAGATGCCTCATGTTACGAAGTTTCCGTCAGTCACATGTCCAATGTCCTTGACCTCATTTTCATGGTTCAGTGACCACTTGAAAAAAAAGTTCAGAATTTTTGTAATGTTGAATTCTCTCTTATTATAAGTAATAGGATAACTATATTTGGTATGTGCGTACCTTGCAAGGTCCTCATGCCCGTCAGACAGTTTTCACTTGACCTCGACCTCATTTCATGGATCAGTGAACAAGGTTAAGTTTTGGTGGTCAAGTCCATATCTCAGATACTATAAGCAATAGGGCTAGTATATTTGGTGTATGGAAGGACTGGAAGGTGTACATGTCCAACTGGCAGGTGTCATCTGACCTTGACCTCATTTTCATGGTTCAGTGGTTATAGTTAAGTTTTTGTGTTTTGGTCTGTTTTTCTCATACTTTATGCAATAGGTCTACTATATTTGTTGAATGGAATGATTGTAAGGTGTACATGTCTAGCGGGCAGATGTCATCTGACCTTGACCTCATTTTCATGGTTCAGTGGTCAAAGTTAAGTTTTTAAGTTTTGGTCTTTTTATCTAATTTTATATGCCAAAGGTCAGCTATATTTGGTGTATGGAAATATATTATGATCTATATGTCAGTCCCGCAGGTTTATTTGACCATGACCTCAATTGCACGGTTCATTGCACAGTGTTAAGTTTTTGTGTTTTGGTCTATTTTTCTTAAACTATAAGTAATAGGTCAACTATATTTGTTGTATGGAACTTTTGTTAGCTGTACATGTCTGCCTGGCATGGTTCATCTGACCTTGACCTCATTTTCATGGTTCATTGGTCTTTGTTTAGCTATCTTGGTTAATGTTAAGTTTATGTGACAGTTGTAATAAAGCTTTATACTTTGGACTATCAACATAATATCAATGATTAGTAAAGAAGGCGAGACATTTCAGTGTGTGCACTCTTGTATAATTATGTTGTGAAAAAGTACTTTAGAAACACCATGACAACTACAGACTAATAACAACAATATGATTCACTTACAAATTAAGACTGAGAATTTTATGCAAAAATAACCGATTTGCCACTCGAAGTGTATAGTAAGGCAGTTGTCATAAAGAGGTCTATTTTAGTTGACTGTGATCATGGTGATACTGACGCAGTATATTAAAATATGGACTGGCCATATGTATTTGAATGCTGAAATATTCTGCTAACAGCCTTTAGTCATTTTAAGAAAAAAATCTGTTATACAAGGACACAGAACTGAGCAAAATAAACGTGAACCAGTTAAAATAGAAGGATATTAACCTTATCTATTAAGACTGATGATAACAAAGAGAGAGCTTTTCATTACTCCGTACTAAATATCATGTAAATCCTGCTTCGTTCGTATAATGAATCCTGCTTATATGGAATATAAAGTGCGTGAAATTAAATCCCTTACGATCGTCACTAATCCATAGGCTTTCCTGTTTTGTACTGCATTATTTCTATTTACTATCAGTCTGTAGGCAGACGTTTTCTGTCTTTTATTTATCCAGAGGTATTATTTTTATAACAACACAACACCACTGTCGACATCACATTTTATAAGCAGCTTAGATATTGAAGGATTAGACATTTCTCACGTTTTTAGAGGACAATTGAACCTCAGCAAGTTTTGTATAAAATTTGATAGAAGTACAGGACACTTTGTTTGATATTGACAATTGGTCAGGCCTGATATGTCCAAAGTGGAAAGAGTCTAAATATATAAGTAAGGAGTTGTAGTACGATTTCAAATGAAACAATTATCTATCATGTTTACTTTAAAAAAACATTGAAACAAAGGTTTTACAGTTTTGTTGGAAAACACCAAGTATGGCTTTTTTTAGTTGGCCACATTAGATAATAAAAGCATTTGCATTAAACATATCTTTAGAAAACTTTATTTCATTTTTATTAGTAGCAAAATGAAGATATATTTAGTTGATGACTTGTTCTCTGCAACAACCATACAATCTTGTATTTCTTTAAAAATAAATCAAAATCGAAAAGGAATCTTACAGTTTGCTGGATTTGAATATCAAGCATACATGCATATAACTATAGTTTGTTTGTTATAGTTTTTAAAACACAAAGTCACTGTTTTAAAGTTTACGATATCTTTAATACAATGTTAACCTTTTCATGACATTAAACATTAGCTATTAGGACTCTTCATGACAAAAAAACATTAGCTATCAGGATGCTTCCTTTTCTCATAACTTTGATCCACTAGTGGAAATAAAACAATATTAATACAATATCTACCTACACAATTAATAAGATATATTCAAAATGAGATATATATATAATGGATTATGATCGATTTTTTACAATATTAAAAAAAAAATTTTGATTTGCATTCCTTCCTTTTATGACATTTCTACAATGAAAATACCATTGTCATCGTAGGGGATTACCGTCTTCTTCAAAAGATATTAGTCTTGGAAGCGTTTGAATGTCAAACTTTATGTACCATATATTGTTTGCTTGTCATCATCAAAGCTGAATAAGAAAAATGAATTATTATTATACAGTCAGTATACAAGTTCATAGGAAATCATAAATAAATCATCTTAACAAGGTAGAAATGATACATTACATAGAAGGAAATGGCCTTTTATTAAGCTTAGTTTTATTTCTTAATGTCAGGTATGTATAAAAAAAATCTCTGGTAAATAAATATCAAGGAGACAGTAACCCACCATTGAAAAGACCTGTTATTTTATGGATACATAAATTGTGAGATTTTATTCTGATTTATTCAAATAATAAAAAGATCAAAGGAACTTTCCAAAAAAAATAAAGGTGAAAATGCAAATTTCACCTTAATTGAATGACCGATAACTAAATAACACACAAAAAAGATAATATTCACTGTATAGTCTTCAATAATGATTTAATCCCAGTCGTAAACCTTATATAGTGCAGTTTGATAGTGTCAACCCATTTGTAAATAAGTAATTATTTTTTTTGTATTATGACATGTAGTCTTCTATTGTTTGCACTATTTTTAATACTTTCATATATCGGTATCACAAAAAAAAAAGAAAACTTTAAAAAATATTCCTACATTGTATTACCAGATCTGTATTTCTAGAAGAAGTATGCAACCTGCTACTTGACTAAGGAGATTTCAAGGTCTACATACCTTAAACTTTGTTCAAAGTGGTGTAAAAAATGGTGTAAAATACCAAAGGGATTTTAAAAACATTTGTTGAAGGCTAACTGACAGCCATGACAAACAAAGTCTCTGTAATTAAGGATGTGGTTCTATACCTAACACTATCAAAAATTCTGGGAAGAGAAAATGTATAAATTCTACTACATGATTTGATTAGCATGTCTATAATACTGTTAATGATGATACAAAAAAAATCAGTTTAAGAATGTTTATTTGCAGTCAAACTAATCACAAATCGGAAATTTTCAGATATTTTGAAAAGACAATATTTCTACTGATTCAATATGATTTCCACAGGTGTTGCTATGAATAGAAATGCCAAGCGTTTTTACCAAATTACTTTGACAACATAAGCCAAGCTTTTTTACCAAATTCACTATGGCAACAAAAGTCAAGCATTTTACCGAATTAACTATGACAACAAGAGTACCAAGCCTTTAATAGTTATATTGTATTGCATATATAGAATTTTACGCAAAGGTCATACAAGCGAGAGATTTAGCTAGCTTTAAAACCAAGTTTAATCCACCAATTTGTACATACGAAAATGCCTGTACCAAGTCAGGAATATGACAGCTGTTGTCCATTCATTTGATGTGATTGAGATTTTGATTAGGGACTTTCTGTTTTGAATTTTCTTCCGGGGTTTAGTATTTTTGTAATTTTACCTTTTTCTATATTTCAGATGAACAAATTACATCAGATATCATTACAGCAGGGTATTCCAATAATTCCAACATCACAACCTTTACTTCCAAGTAAGTCTCTTATGATAATATCACGGTTGAATCTAGGATTGAACTAAATGTAATTGCCCCTCAAAAGTTATGAAATATTTGAAGATAGAAAGGACACAAAGAGAATATTAATATTGGACTTTATGGAATTTGTGTTTAATTAATGGAAACAATTTCTTCCTGTTTTTGCTAGACAAGGGGTGGTTGACCCATTTATTTGTCAAAATCCTAGATACAATCCTTATAATCTGTTCACTAACCTGATATAATGATTAGGTCAAACCATTATAGATAAAATGTTCTGGACACATAATAAAATAATTAAAAATCATTAGGGACGTTAAATAACAGTACTAACATTTTATTGACTCTTGATCAATTCTGAATTGTAAAATAAATGATATGATGCAATGTGCAAAGAACATGAGGATTTTGGACTTTGCAATTACATAGGGGAAAAATAGCAAACAAAACTTCAGAATATATTAAGGAAATCAGATGTCCAGTCATACTTGCTACTACATGATAAAAAATCTCTTGACATCTGCATTTGGAGCAATAAGCAAATATTTTGACCTATTTCACCCCTATATTTACAGCATGCCAAGTCCCTTGGTACCAGGGAACAACTAATGATTTTCTCTGTAATCAAAAGAAAGCAAACTATTTCGTAACAGACAGAAGCAAGTAGATTCTATTCTTTGTTTTGATTAAAATCAGTAAATAAAGGAACACAATGAATCGTATTTCAAAAACAAACTAAAAGAGAATTACATCTATAACATTTCTTAGACTAGTCAAAAGACATGATTATTGTAATAATAAATATTTTGTAATGGTGATACCACCATCTGTTTTTCTGAGAAATAGATGCAGAACAGATGTTTTCAGAGTCTACACATTTGGTAACTGAGGATTTATTATTTTTAGCGGGATACCAGTTTTCATAAATTTTGTGGGTATAGATGAAACTGAATTTATATGTTAGGTGTAGAACAAATTTTGCTTATATTTAGACTAATAAAATCAAATATCTTCAAAATTATTTTTTTCTTCATCCACGAAATTTGTTGTAACCCATGAAAACAAATGATTCAACAGTATATAAAGAGGTGATGATATAAAGTAAGGGACCTGCTATCCACTACATCATACTCCATACTAGATCATCATACTCCATACTAGATCATCATACTCCATACTAGATAAAGTATCTGAAAAAAAAAACTGAAAACAACAAAGCAAAATATTTGTATTCCACATAATTTGCAGAAATATTACGATTATTTCATGTATGAATTTCCCTCTTTCAGTGCATCATGCTCCTGGTATTCCCGTAGCCTACAGACATGCCAGTCCGGCAGCTATTCCCCAGAATACACAACAGACACATGAGATCTCCATACCTAACGACTTAATAGGATGTATTATTGGTAGAGGGGGACAGAAAATTAATGAAATCAGGTAAATAGATGAAATGCTCATCCTTGTCAAACTTACAAATTTCAATAGAAAAGGAAGATCGCTTATGTATATATATGGTAAATAAACAAGTATATCTTCTACAAAAAAGAAGATGAGGTATGATTGCCAATGGAACAACTCTCCACAAGAGACCAAATGACACAGAAATTAACAACTATAGGTTAAGTTACAGCCTTCAACAATGAGCTATCCCATACCTTAATTTATTTTAAAAAAGATACATAAAGATCCATTTTCAATATGGTCATGTTGTTTGCGAAAGAAGTGAAACATGTAATGTCATAATATAAAGATGAATTTCAACGATCAACCTCTCTTTCATTTCAGACAAATGTCAGGTGCTATGATAAAAATTTCCAATGCAGAGGAAGGGTCCCCTGACCGTAAGGTGACAATTACTGGTACAATAGAAACCATTGGATTGGCACAGTATTTAATTAACACAAGGTTAGTATAACAAACATATTTGTCAGACATTGTGGGAGACCTCATTTATTAGGATTTGACTATGGCATTAGATATCAGGGAGCCTTAATCGTTTGTTAATTATTCACACCAACAGTGTGAAGAGTTGAGTCTTCCAGTAAGTCAAAGTAAAGAATTGTTTGTGCAGTTTTTTTTCAATGTATAAAGAAAATGAGGTCTTTCACTTTGCCTGTTTTTATAATTGAACAATAAATTATGTATCTTCTTGTGAGAGTGCAGTAATGTGCTAGACCTTTGGCGTTTGAATTGAAATTAGATAATAACACTTAATTTAAGATGAAAATAGAATGAATAATTCTACATTTAATTATTAATTTAATAAGCATGGTTTTATATTGCTTTAAATATAACAGTAGGGATGAGTGTAGGCTTGGGGTTATCAACTGCTTAACTTTATAGTAAAACAGCAGTTACTTAATTTGAGTGCTCAATGATTGTTGCAAAATTACAAACATTTTAAAATTCCACTGCCAAAGATAATTTGATATAAAGTTCTATTAGAAAACTGTTATTGTTAACTTGTTAGGCGTAAACAAAATTAAAGAACAAAATAATTAGCTGCTGTTGTTAGACCCAAATAAGATGATTTATTAATCGTTTGAAAGTTTTATGGTATATAAATAATTTTATATCATAACCTAAGACTATTCTGATTATTAGAAAGTATGACATTCTTAGTGGTCTTTTTTCACCTTGGTTGGTGTAATTTGATTTAAAAAATTCAGGCAAAACTGTTTTTGCTTTGCAGTATAATGTATGTCCAGCCTTGGTACTGATAGTGACAATATAACGGTAAATGAAATTCATCTTCCACAATCAATTGCCCCGTTTTATACCATGTGTTCTTGTGCTTTATGGTCAATATTTATACACTTGCCCTGAAGATTAAGATGCCTGGATTTAAGATACCTGTAGGCATCTTAATCGTCTAACATTTTGAAGGGAGGTAACCTCAATCGTGTCTGATTGCCATAACTGCACTTAGTGATATCCTCTTTGTTATAAAATGTTATTTTTGTAATTCTCCTGTTTTCCTTCCCAGATAATTGTTGTAATTTGTGTCTAGAGAACAGTTTTTATATTTCATTATTAACATAGCATGTTTTTTGTAAAAAATCTTCCTAAATAACAGTATTCTGTCCTTTTTATACAATTCTTGGCTTTTTCTGCATGGTATATTACTTGTTTCAACAGATATTTATAAAACTTAGCTCTGAAAATTGACAATATTATGCAGAAGTTAAAAAGATTTTAAATAATTTAGAAAGTTAATTAAAAAAAAAATCATATTCACAAAATGTTTCTTGTTTCATTTGACATATACAAAAAAATCAAGCAATTGCTCAAATAGATAATTGTCAAGAATAGGTGTTAATCATTTTGCTGTGAAAATACTGAAAAGTAAAGACTATCTGAATTTTTTTGCAAAAACCAGACCTTAATAAAGCACAGCAATTTGTTAAGATTCATTAATCTGTTATAAACATTTGTTTATTTTATTGTTAACTATTTTCACTTTCGACCAAGGTCGGCAGAATGAAAAAAATTATATCCATGGTATGGATGGTTTGCCTTCTGTAGGTTGGGGAGAGATCCAAACAAAATAGGCCTGTGACATTTTTATATTGTAAGCAAAAACATGTTGTCTATTTTTCATAAGAAATGTTAAGTACTACTAGGAACCATTTGTCAGAATTTATACTTAAATAAATATCCAGCTAAATGTGAATTATGCAAAGATCAGTTAATCAAATTTGATTGTTGTTCAAATTTATTAAAAATTCCACTTATTTTTTTTTCCTTCTGGTTATAAGCTTCTTTTAACACTAACTTGATAGCAAGGTGAACGAAGACTTTTTTACAAGGGTTCAAAACATGTCTTTCAGATACTTTGTCTATTGTATCTGATGTCATACTATTTGATATTTTGAAAATCTTTTAAGTATTTAAATTGCCACTTGACATTAAGCAATTAACAGTCAATCTAATAATTAAGAACTAAGCCTCTGTAAAGAGAAAACACAACAGCCAAAAACAAGAGATACAAGACTATTATTTCACAATTCCATTGAAATCGGGTGGCTTGTAAAGAGTTATCTCCCTTAAGTGTTATAGAATCTTAAAATCTTTGTATTATATGCTACTTTCACTTTCAAAAGATATTTGTCGACTGAATTTTAACTTTCTTAATTTCAAGAAAATGAGTATAACTAAAATGGGGCTGAAGAAATTATAAATTCCATTATTATTATTTATATGTATAGTTTTAGTTCACACTTTAAAAGTATTATTTGGCATTGTGTATAATGTAGACATGTGCCTGGTTTGTGGATTTTATGTTTATCCTGTTCTAATACAGATCCCTCCCTTTTCTTTTTTTCTCTGCAGCATGGAATTGCATAAGAATTTGACCCTTGACCCGACTACCTCGAATATCCCAACAACATCTGCATCACCCTTGACCTCTGTTGTTCAGTCCCCTCAGCAGCTGCAGGCCTCTCCGTATGCAATTACATTGAATCAACTTGCCATGAACTCCATGAATTCGATGAACTCAATGAACATGAATGCTATGAACATGAACTCTATGAACATGAACTCCATGAACATGAACGCTATGAACATGAATGCCTTGAAACAAATGCCAGCAGTTCCATATCAACTGGGCCAGTATTTTGGAATGATAGATACAGTAGGACAGGCTCCTGTACAACAGAATAAAATGCGAGTCGGGGTGGCAGCAAATGCTATGTTGACTGAGAGGAAGAAAATAGCACCCTACTAACTGTCTTGTGTTGATTGTTATTGCACACAATCGGAGCACCTCACTAGATCGTTGTGCTTAACAGGAATAATTATACAGCTTTACATCATATTTTTCATCAGTGAAGCTGACAATTAAATGCCTTTTTTTCAAGGATCTCCTTGGTATGAAAGAATTTTTAAAAAGCAGCCTTGAATGCTGATAATTAGTTCAACCGGAAAGAAGTGAGCTGCTCCGTTTGTACATAGATGTGATGTGGTCACATGCTTGTCATGTGACCTATGTTACTTTGTCTCATTATTTATTTTGTTAAATTGTTTTCCTTTGAAATCATTATTGAATATGATAGATTCATACAGAAATGTATCAGAGTTATTGATAATTGCTAAAATGTTTATTTTTGGTTAATACATTTAAAGGTTTATTTTTTTTTTTGCCAAAAGTTTGTTTTTGATATGTATATATTTACACAATTTAGTGTGCAGTATAGATATGAATTAAAGTAATTGTTAAAAACTTGTTAATTAGAAACATATCACCTTTTTCTTGACTGATTCAAATTTTATATTTTCAATTTTGTGTATAAAAAAAGACGAAAACAATTAGAAAAATAATCTATTTTTCTTATTTTATAAAATAAATCATAAATGTTGTGTTGGTGTTGTCAACTTGAATCTTTTCTCAATTCTTCAATGATTTCATTTTGTTGATTTTTTTCCGCCAAAAATGATGTATAAAGTGTGTAGGAGTTATATTTTCCTATGATTAGCCAGAATGTGTCCAATCAATGTTAACCTGCATGTATACAGACGTTTTAATAGTTGTTATATTTAATAAGCAGTTTCTTACATATTCATAAAAAATATAATTTATTTTTTTGTATCAAAAAATTGTACTGTTATGGCAATGTTAATATGAGCCAGCATGCTATACTTTAAATTTTCAATATGGTACCAATTATTCCAACTTTCTTGTTTAATATTTAAATTCATTGAATTATCAGATTTCTTAATCTTACAATGAGTTAATGAATTTGTGCATGATAGTGCTTTAAACTTTAGTATGATTAATGTTAAAAAGTGCAATAGAATTTCTAATGATTTTTAGTACATCTTGTGTAAAGTCGATTAAAAGACTCTTTAACATTAAAATGGCTGGCAATTTGGGATGATTACCCATAATGCTTTTCAATTTTACACAAGATAACACTTTCCAATCATTTGTGATATTCAAATATGGATACTTCCATTATGTTTTATGTGCTCCCAAATAAGATAATAATTTAGTATCCAGTAGTATTACCAGGACTAATGTTAAAGACTTAAGGATCACAGAGTTATCTCTCTTTGGTTTATATGCCATTTAATCATCAGGGATTGTCCAGTAGTGAATGTTTTGTACAGTTCTAAAGACCTTTGACCTTAAGATATCATGACTGGTGGTACTGCTGTATTACTGCATTACAATCTGACCATCATAGTTTGACCGGCACATTTTATTTCACTTGAACATTTAGCACATATTCATAAAACTGATGGTTATCAGTACAGTTATGGTGTTATGTATGTATATTTAGGTGTATAAGGTCATCCATTAGAAGGTTAACATTCCAAATGAAAAAAATCATCCGTCAATTTTATCAGGGTAGCAGTGTATTTTTTGTTTAATGCCATTTTGTTTGTTTCAAGGGCATTTAGCCAGATTCTAAGTCATTTGTATTCCATAGTTATATATCTTTAGTCTTAACTTATATACAGGTTATTTGTCCATATCAGAAACGGCAGATATTCTTAATATAACATCCAGACATGCTGAGACAATGCTGTGGATGGCATAATGATCAATTTTCTATCAAAAAATTGAACATAAGAAACATCCATATTTATGGGATAATGTTACATTTTGCCATCAACAAGTGACACAATTTGAGCATGTTTGCATAAAACGAAATGAAAAGGTCTTTACAAGAAAACGTAAAATAGGCCAAATTAAAAAAATATTTTTGATACTTGTTGAAAAATTACCTGAACTCTTTATCATTGGATTAGAAACCACAAATTTATTTAATCTTTTGGTGAATGGAAGTAAAGTGATTAAAACCCCCTAAAGAGAAGTAGGAAAATAATAAAAGTTTATATAATATAAGGTGCTGAATAGACAGAAATCCTTTGAAAATATTACTGATTTAGTTGATGTGAACAAAAAACTTGTATTATTAGGAAAGTAGTTCAGTTTTTATATAGGTTCATTGTTTAAATTTGATGCTTGCCAAATATTTCTTCCCCTTGGTATTTGTTAATTGACAAGTATTTACATAAATCCAAATGAAACAATTACTTGTTACCTTCACATAGTACAAATTGTACCGAATGATTTGTGTGTTTTCTGGAAAAATCATCAATATATTTATTCAGCACCAAGAATATTATAGGTCTAGTTCAATCTACACATTATTTAAAGAACACAAAACCATTTCCAGAAAAATGCAAAATTAATAAGTTACTCAGTTTTGTAGTTTTCTATACTAGTTCAACTATTTGTTAAAATGAACCTGAAATTTCTTTTCATAAATTTTCAATATGGGGTGTATTTCCAACAAAAACCTTTATTTTATTCAGTAAGGCTGACAAGTAATTGTTTTAGAAATATGTCTCAAGAAGTTGGATTTTTATCCATACCTGATGCTCATTATATTTTGTTATATAAGATTTATGTACATTATTTAGTCCCAATATTTGCAATATTCCATTTTAAAACTTAAATCTTGTTTTGCATGAACAATGTATGACTCTTGAAAGTTACAAAAATCTGTCTCCTCAAAGTCCTCATATAGACTTAAGATTTATATTACTATAGTACCCTAAAGTCGATAAGAAAAAACTGGTGACCTGCTGGGTTTTTTAATTCTCTGTTTGCCAGTTTTGTGTTTAAACTTAAGGTATCAAGACATGATAAACTGTAGATTAAATTGGCCAATACCTAAAAAAGAGGTCATAGGTATACCAAGTGGTCAAATGAGTTTGAAGCAGCAGATAGACAATCTACTGTAACCTACCTAACATCTGAAGCTTGTATAGAGTCATATATATATTTTGAATTATCTTTAATTCCCTTTTGAGTACCTCAGCTTTAGTGATTTTGCATAATTGATTGGTTTGCTGCAATATAAAGCATTATGTTTGCAATATTAATCACAGATTGTTGTGGGTTTATCATAAAGATACAATATATATATATATATAACTTGCATTTTATTTATATATAAAGTCACATATATCATAGATTTTGAATTTTAAGTGCAGTATTTTTAAATGTTTAAAGTTTTGATTTTTTTTTAAATGTTTTGAAAATTGTTCAAAACAGACTGCCAAACTTTGGTCACACTTTTTTGAAGTTTTTTTCTTGTATAAATTCTACCCATGTGAGCTAGAGATCACAATAACAAAAATTATGTAGATATGTAAAAGGCAAATGGGAGCATAATTTCTCGATTATTTTATATTTTCTTTTTTAAGTAAAAAGGATAAAGAAAATTGTCTGCAGAGTTCACAAACTAGTGCTGTTGTTCCTTCTATAGAAAATTAACACTTTAAATTAGTAGTACATGCCATGACTTGGTTGCTGGATCAAATGCCATTTGGAATTATTGCACTTGAAAAATGCTTTCAGAAGGAACTAGGCATACTGGGGAGAATTGCTGCTTGGCACTAAATTGTTCCTCTTGCCATCATAGTTATACTGTAGGATCTCAAACCTCCGTCAACAGGCAATTCATATTCACTTTTTAAAGCTAATTTTTCTAACATAATTAATTTTGTAGTACTACTCAAAAGTCAAAACTCAAAACCATGATTTATTAAATCATTTTCAATACAAACGTTATATTGAAAACTTCATTTGGACCTTACAGTTGAGTGATCTAGCAAACATGGGTTGATTCTAGTGTTCAGGTTGTACATAATTAATTCCATTGCCATAGTTCTTGTCCTGTATGTATGTGGTATAGGTTGGTTAGTAGAATTTTATTGCTTGGAATAATGGCTTGTTTAAATGTCATTTTACTCTATTTATTCCTGGAATATAATTGGGTGCTTTCAATACTTAGTTCTTTCTAGTCTGTAAGTTTTCTGATAATCTTGGTTACTTTTGGTCTTTGGTTAAACAAGAAAATAGTATACTTCATTTTACAAAAAGCTTCCTAATTGGATGTTGGAAAATAAACGGTTAAGACATGGTTTTTTCTAATTTTCTAAACTTAAATTAACCCAAGATTATCATAAAATGCTATAGTGTTCTTTTTTTTAACATAGATACCTCTATTTTCAGTATTTTGATAACTTGACTTACATCTTTAATGGCATTTATTTTTTTACAAGGGTAGTGAGTGCAATTTTGTAAAAAAAAAAATATTTTAATGTGGATGGTTTGTTAGTTAATTAAGTAGAAATTAGAGAGAGATTGTTGAAAATCCTGCCATTTATAAAAATACATTTTATTAAGGGGTCCAACTCTAATAGCCCCAGTTCATTGTCCTGCCATTTGTTGTTTATTGCCAAAAGTTTTTGTGTTCTAAGTTGTTCAAACAGTTCTTCTTTATCTGTCTAATCTTTAAATCTGTTCGTACTCTTCTATTTTTAGGATAACATCAGAGATGTGCGGAATGGGAATTCGTTAAATGTGGAGAGGACCATAGATTTTAATAGATTTTATCACTTGTTGTTATTTTTAAAAGACAATCAGCACTTAAAAAGTTTAGTGTCTGACTTGATTGGAAAAAAGACCAAAAGTTTTTACAGAGTTGTCTTTCTTGAAATAGCATTTAGTTAATGTTTTTTTTTTTTTTTTCATGCCAAAAATATTTCAGTGAGAATCATTTACATATTTTTTTCAGATTGGAAGCATAAATTAAATTTTTATAAATTTACAAGCATATTATGGCTTGATTGTGAAGCCATGCTTTACATAGCCAAAATTAAGTTGTTTTATAGTGCAATATTTGTCATATTTTCATACTCAGTCAAATATTTGCACATTTTGTTTTTACTATTTATACAAATATTTACTAAGTTGGTCGTCTTATAAAAAACATTTATTTCATTTTAAATAACATCTTTCTTTAAAATTTTGGAAGCAAGTTATTTTGTTCATAAAGCATTCCTTTATGCTGAGCTAAAATATGAAAAAAACATTTTTGTGGAAAACGGAACAGATCTTTTCAAAAAAATAAGATAAAAAACATGTTAAATTATGTTTATAATTTATCAAAAGTCAGAATTGCAATAGAATGATAACTTTAAGAAAGTTCAAGAAAACTTGATTATTTTTTTTAACTTGTATCGAAGTAGCAATGAAAACTTGTACTAAAAAAGCATATCTCAGCTTCACACCACGATGACAGCTAATGGCATATATATATTGTAATATTACGACTGTGATAAATTATGTGTAATATGTGTGCATGGTTATACAATCATTGATTGACAATGTGTAATATGTGCGCATTGTTATACAATCATTGATTGACAATGTGAAATGGAAAATCATTTTTATTTTGCAACAAAATATCCTTCTTAGGTCTTTTGTGGATCAAAATATCCTTCCTAGGTCTTTTGTGGATCAAAAGTTTTGAAATTTGTTTCACTTTTAAGGAATCTCCCCTGCCGTATGTCCTGCACAGAGATTTACTAAGAAATGATTCAAATCTGCAAAATGTTTGGTTTTTTTTTTTTGTATTTAAAATACCCTAGTGCAGAATTAAGAAATGTAATTTGAATTTGAGGTCCTAATTAATTAAACTTAAACATATACATATCAAATGATTGATTCAAGTTATTGAAGTACTTCAATTATAGACAGGCAGGTCAGAAACATTAACAATCCTTTATTTAGTGAAATATGTCAACACTTGGAACACCTTAAGATTTTGATCCAGATTTGACAGGTGTTTCATGAATACAGGTTTAGAATACTAATGAATATTCATTACTTGTCATTGTACAATATTCTCAATGAGGACATCACACCATTTGTTTGACGTAAAGACTGAGGTGTTACCATGTTGTTCAAGTAATAGATATCAAATGTCTAGTTGAAGAGGATATCAAAATGTCTGCTTAAAATGGGGGTACTTCTATAGCTTATGTAACAATCCTTTATTTTTAATCATTTGATTTTTATGATAGACATTTTGTAGTATTTTTAACAGTTTTGTTTAAAAATGATGAAAATGCACTTTTAATATGTTGATGGAAAATATACTCATAATTCTCAATCCCCGCGTAATTAGCATTATCTAGACATTTTTTTCTAGTTCAGTTTTAAACCTAGAGATTTGTTACCTTGATAGGTATACTCTAATATTTTGTTTATGGGGTACATCAAGGGATTATTGTGTTAGGGGTATGTTTGGGATTTATTATGGGGTATACTTTTTGTTTTGTGTTCTTTTGACATATTGTATATAACTGTTGAATCTTGTATATTGAATTGATTTGTTTTTTTTGTTTTTTTTTTGTAGAAATCTACGTAATTTTATATAATTTCTGAACCCATTTATTGACATTCATCCTATAATTGAAACTGGGGGAAACTTCAAAGCTCAGCAGCCACATGATTAAATTTTATAAAATGAATTAAAATATTAAAAACAGAATGCAGCTAGGTTGTAAGATCATTTTCATTTCTGCTAACATCATTTCAACTTCATTGTTTTACTAGAGAAGAAACTCCATGTATTTTCCCATTTACCAAATTATGTCCTATTATCTTTGAGAAGTTAGAGACTTAACAGTATTTTAGTGTTTTGATTTTTACATGTGACTGTACTTTTTCGTACTTATAAAGAGTGACCGTAATGAATGTTTATAAATGGGACCAGAGAGGTTTTTTACATGTGAAAATGTGTGAAGTGAAATCGGACTGTTTTTCAAAAGGGTAATTATCATCATAACTATTTATCATTTATTTATTATTATCATGATTAAAAGTCATTAAACAGGTGCTGCACCTCTTAAGATTTACTTATTGTTTGTTATTTATAGGAAGAACACAAGCCAACTACAACATAAATCAAACAATTAAACTAGAATTCTTTATTCTTTATTATTGTAAATGATGGGCAACTTTTGTATAAATCAAGGCAAGTTACAGATTCTACCAAAGATCTGTTAACACATATTGTCCTCAAATAAGACAAGAAAAAAACATTGGCTACATGTACATATAAGGAGGAACCTCGGGACTTGAATAAGAATTAGTATGAAAATAAAAGACATACTTTATAATTGCCATTGAGACAACTATCCAATGATTCTGAAGGATTATGCCACTGTATAGCCTTCAACGATGAGCAAAACTCTTCTATTATATTTATATATATATATATATAATAGCTATAAAATGCCCTGACATGACATGTAAAAATGAACATATGTTTGGATTAAGGTTTCTTTGTGAGTGCACAACAATCTTATCTAATTTAGAAATGTTAATATTCATTAAATGGGTTTGACCTGACTAGCAAATTTTGACAAGTACCACCATAAATCTGGAGTGTTTTATAATAGAATTCAGAAAACGATGTATTAACAACCAGAACTGACAAAATCAAAATAGATTTCAACAACCATGATTTTCATTCTGGAAAATTGCAAAAATTCATCTGAGAAGAAAAAAGTATACCTATTGAATAATAATAAGTTTACACATGTTAAAGCTCCCTCTACAGTACCCACTGGAACTAACACAGTACGAGAAAATGAAACAACAAGCACTTGGTACATTTTTTGTGTCCTTTACAATTTTCATAACCAAGTTTGATGTTGATCAGTAATGTCAACTTTGTAAGACAAACAACACTGAATCAATCAATCCAATGATGGACTGATGTTTGTGTATTAGTAGTACCATGTGTATTTATGCATCACGTTGTATGCAGCTCCAACATTCTCATCCTTTATTGAATATTCAACTCATTTCAAACAATATAGCATACATTTTTATTTCTGTGCCTTTAATGAGTGACTGGTATGGGTTTTGCCTTTGTTGAAGGTTGTACGGTGACCTTTAGTTGTAAACTCCTATGTCTTTTGGTCTCTAGTGGAGAGTTGTCTCATTGGAAATCATACCACATCATTTTTTATAATAAACAGATACTGCCAACAAACCAACAAAATGAGTGAAGTTAAGATGAGGCAAAGATCTTGTTCATAGTTAACCCCTTAACATTGCTCAAGCAAGAGGTTAAACTTTTAAATCTTTTAAAAGGGGGATTTATTCTTAATATGCATGAAATATATGCCACTGGACGTTCAGCACACGATCAATTCAAAGAACCTGAAGTGAATCTACTGTTTTCAGTTATCATACGTCCCCTTATCTAGGAGTGGGGTCTACATTGCAATCACATTGTGGCTGTGCGTTCCCCCAATAACAAAATCCGTAACTTTCACAAAAAACACTTAACAGTTTTAAATGATATTCTCAAAGCAAGGCTAACCTCCTTCAAACAAAGTTTAACTTCTTCCAACAGTGCTGACTTCCTTAATATTAGCAGACAAAGTGTATCTCCTTCAAATACAACTGATATTCTCCAAACAAAGTGTATCTCCTTCAAATACAACTGATATTCTCCAAACAAAGTATATCTCCTTCAAATACAACTGATATTCTCCAAACAAAGTGTATCTCCTTCAAATACAACTGATATTCAAGTACATCTCCTTCAAATGCAATTGATATTCTCCAAACAAAGTACCGCTTCTTCAAATACAACTGATATTTTCCAAACAAAGTACAGCTCCTTCAAATACAACTGATATTCTCCAACCAAAGCTAACCCCCTTCAAACAAAGTGTATCTCCTTCAAATACAACTGATATTTTCCAAACAAAGTACAGCTCCTTCAAATACAACTGATATTCTCAAACCAATGCTAACCCCCTTCAAACAAGCCTAGCTGCTTTAAACAGAGTTGACTTCCTATATTCTATCTACAAGCAAAGCTGATCTCCTGGAAGCAAAACTGATATCCTTCAACAAGCGGGATGGGGTAATAATCTCCAAATTAACAGATAATAAGAGCCGACAAAATATATTTGTTTGTCCACAGTATGTTAAAAAATCTGGTCATCATATCTGTTAAATTCGTACACAATTAACTACAACTTACACTCCCTCCAGTCCGGTGAACAACGTTTCTCTATAGGCATAAATTAACTAAATTATCGAACAAGTCTTTGGGTGTGCATGCAATAACAAGATCATCGAGGTCTACAGTTCAATACAGTATCAAAAGTAAGTATCCGACAAGACACTACGCAAATTTTGGTAACAAGGATAATAAATGACAAAGTTTTATTAATTACTTTAAATACCAGAATATTAAATATGAATGGTGTAATCAGTATATATTCTTATGACCTTTTTAATTAACAAATGAATAACATTTTTAAAGACACGCAGAACAACGCAATTCAATATATATTATGCTATAAACTTTTAAATAATACGTTGGTAATTTCAATTCCTTTTCAATTGTCTCTTTCTTATAGTGATTACCTACACTGAACTCATTAATTAAAACTTAAATTTAATAATTCATTTTGAAATAAATGTCATGTTGATTTACTCCCATACAAGGTTTTATAACCGGTTTAATTGTTTCGTCAATACTTCTAATGACGATCTTCTCAACGTCAGAAAAGTGGAATTATTAAAAACCCAGAAATTAGAGATATTTTGTTATCAAGGAATCATGAGAACAGAACAGTGGCGGATCCAGCCATTTTAAAAAGGGGGGGGGGGGTCCCAACCCAGAGTAAAGGGGGGGGGGGGTCCAACTATATGCTCCCATTCAAATGCATTGATCTAACGCGTTAGTCTGGATAGAACAGAAGGAATATCGAATAGTTAGTTAGGTTCCCAAACTGAGAATGTAATGTCAAAATAAAACAAAAAACGATTGAAAGACAAAACAAATAGTATATAAAAACACCACATAGAAAACTAAAGACCGAGCAACACGAACCACGCCAAAAAGCAGGGAGGTTATCTCAGGTTCTCCGGAAGCCGGATGGGCATACATATACTTCTTTAATGTTACAGAATATATTAAGTTCGTGTGATGTGTCTGAATTTCCTCCATGAAAACTAATGTCAGACTACTAGAAAATATATATTAAAATGAAATGTAGCAATAATTCAAATAAAAATATTTTTCCTCCTCCATTTTAGAATGGTTTGTTTTGCTGAATTTTGTTGTTTTTCATTGGTTTAGAGATTTGCGGATAATTGTCCTTCATCTCTGAGACTACACCAAACAGTATATATTATACACGGCAGTTCATCTTCATTGTTTTAGGTCCACATACTGTAGCTTGACCTTCGTTGACTTATTGACAGTGGTGTCGCTTAACTGCCAGTAACTACCCGGTTTATCCTTGCGTCGTCCTACACCATGGTGTACTAACAATGAATATAACAACAGCATACAAACTAATAACCATACTTTAAATTATAAAGGAAGAAAAAACAAAACAAAAACAAAAAACAAAAAACAAACAATAGAAAATTTAGTCCTTTATAATTTTTTGATTGTCCGAATTGCTAAAGTTTCAATTTTCCTGGATTGACGGTAAAGTGCATCATGAAATACCTTATAAGGAAATGAAATCATTTTTCGTTCAATGTATATCCATTTATCAAAGCGTCAAAGACGTTTTGTATTTATGCAAAACACCATATTAATGTGCATACTGAGTACAACCATTAACGTTATCACACATATCATAATTTAAAATATATTCTTTGCATGTTTTGTAAATATTCTACTGCTACAAGCTATGGTGGAATTCAATACTCAATTAGTTTAATCAACTAGTGTCTCACTCATCTGCATATTTAAGCAAAAAGAATATGTTTAAACTAAGAGAAATGATTAAAAATGTTGAATTAACATGACATCCTAGAAATCGCCACTTGTTACCCATCCTTAATGGCCTTTTTGTCAGAACCCAACGCAGTGCAGTTCTTTTGTGTTTTATACGTGTCCAAAAGGTACACAAAGGGTTGATACATTTACAAACACGTCAGGAAAAAAATCTAAATAACAAATGATCAAAACGTTAACAATATTTAATTTAAAAAATCTATTCTTTTCTTCAGATTTTCCTATAAATCAACATATACATGTAATTAAAAACATCATTTGAAGAACCCCACACATATTTTAAATGCACCACAAAACGTGTTAATTATGAAATAATTTGGTGTGGACATAAATTGATTTAAAATGAAACGTCAATCAACTTCTATTTAAAACAATTAACTGACGTACGAATTCATGTCCTCATTAGCATAACTTTACATAAGTAATAAGTACACTTCCCTCTTTCTTACAATAACACTAGGTAGTTCCAGGAGTAAATAACAAATTAAACAGGTATGATAGTTTAAAAATTGATTATGTTTTCTCTTACTGTTATATATTCCTGAGAAATCTGCAACACGTTATATTACTTTCTTAATTTACGTAAAGTTATGTCCAGTGACGGATTATATGGACTTGAGATCCTGTTGAAACTGACTCCTCTTGCCGAGTGCTTTTATACACCAATTGTGTGGCAAAGCTTAAAGGGGAAAGGATCCATTTATTCTGAAAAGTCTCAAATACAGGATTCGTACCACTGATACATAGTAATTAAAATACCGTTTAGAGAAACCGAGAAGGTGTGATTTTTTTTCTCCATCGGAACTGAGAATATATGAGCAAATGTGTCACTATTTGAAGTATTACCTGAAATCGTGTCATTCTTAATTTTTTTAATCCTAAATGTGACAAAGATATTAATATGAAAATCCCATTACGATGATACATGAATTCAAATGACATACAAGTAACCGATGATTATTACACCTATTGACAGGAAGAAAATTTAGTAGACTTTTTACCGAAAGACGTGCACATTTTGATTTAAAATTCAATTTCCTTGTACTGGAAGTAATAAAGCAGTATGACATATGCACTTGCTGTGCAACTCATTGTGTCATATTAAAACAACGTCTTTGGTTCTGTTTTAGAGAATTTAATTGTCGGACTAGATTAGATTGATTTTACTACCACTAAGTGAAGGTTGGTTGAATTTTGGTAAGGACTGACTTAGATTAGTTTTTTTTATTAACATTGAGTTTTGTTAATCATAATTTGACTACGATGCTATTTTCCCATATTATATGATCATTTATCATATCGGATGAAAGGAAATACTAACTTTTATCATTACATATACCAATAGATGTCTCAAAGACAGCAGGAAATATTTTTCATCTCTGACTACTAATGATGACGTCGTTTAATTTTTAAATCTCATTACAATACAGATACTGTCTTTTAGATTTTCTTACACGGATCTGACAACTGTCTGTTCTGGTAATTGTTACACCCACCAATGAAAGTTCAATTTTTGAAAGTGTGTATTAATTTTGACAAAACCAGAGGATCTCGAAAGGTCTGTAAAACAGAAAGTAGAATGAAGTGTTTTCAGACCCGTGTAAGAATTCTGAAAAGCTTGGACACAGGATTCTATTTTAATCAGATTATTAGTTTTCATTTTTCTTATTTAGTATTACACACTTTTCTGTCGGCTTGTTATACTTCAGACGCATTATGTAAGACAAATCAAAATCTGTTGTACATGGTTGCAAAATCCATTGGTTTGTACTACTAATCCGAACAAGAGACAAACATCTGCTGTTCATGATAGTAAACATAATTGTTTTTTTCAAAAGGCAATCTGGAACATATAATCTTTTGTATTTGCCGTAGATCTCGCTATTATGAAGTATGTATAGTTGTCCTTTGTTTCGTTTATTTAATGATATGCTTATCCTCCTAAAACTGGATCTAAAATATTCAATTTAAGGTTTGCTTCCTTTTAGTGACGTCCATATTATGCCGTTTTTGCTAATATCGATAACACTAGTTGTGTGAATCCACGATCGTGCTTTCGATAAAAATGTATTTATTACAAAAATAAATTATCTGTTTATTCGTAAAAAAATATTTTACAATTCAAAATCATGTGAACCTGTATTCCTTCGGCTTTGCCACCCTCAATGTACGCCTAAGCAGAAGTTCGGTTACGTTAAGCATGCCCAGTTATTGAAAAGAAAAAAAAAATGTTAAAATTCAAAAGCGAAACAAAGGAGTTACCGGGAAGAACCGTTTAGTTGACTTGTTCATACAAATTAAACGACGATGTACATATTTCTTTTAACTATGACATGAATCAAACACACCTATGAACATTATAATTGTACGATTGCACGTGCTTGTTTGTGAATTTATTTTTGTTTCATGTTTATATCAGATTATGTAACTATCGACATTCACACATATATGCATTCCTCGGGGTTTTCTAGATGGTTGATTTAAATGGTGTCTAGTCTATAATACACACGAAATTCTTAAAAATTGTAACGAGTCCATGAACTTTAAATTGTTTCTTTGGGCAAACAATTTTATTGGTTAATCAAATATAGGAATTTGTGTCACATCGATGAAAATGAGTTAGCCCGCTTTTCAACTACTTATTTTCATAATCAACATTAGGTTTAATGCAAGGATATCGAATCATACCGCATCTATTCCTGTCATTATCCATTTATCAATTGTTGATTAACGCCTTGGTTTGTATATACCTGTTTGTATGCAGACATAAATTGTTAACGTGTTCGTTCATTACTATCTACATTTTTGGAAGTCATTTTACTATTGTTTTTGGTGCAATATGACTTATACTTCGATTATATTATTAAAAATGTTAATGTGAATGCAGGGACGTTCTAGAAAGTCCCTGGGTGTATGTGAGCAATATTGTACAGTTTATATTTTTTAACATGATTTTATTTGCTAGTGACCATTTTTTTTTTATTTCAGATATCTGCATGGTTTCAGCAAAATGAATATTTTAACTAAATTAACAATTTTTATGCTTATGTGCTATGGTAAGTCTTGTTTTGATTCATATGTGTTGAATTAATCCTCACATCAATTAGGTTATTTTCTCTTTCTCGAATTAAAGTTGATGGATTGCATATGCCCTTATTGATAAATGAATGAACTACTCATGCAGCTTTTAAGTTAACTGTTGGATCTCATTAAAAAAAAAAACATTTAGTTTGTGTGTTTTTGAATGATGACAAAACATTGTTTGTAGTTCGAGGACACCAACTAGTTTTGATTTGGAGCTTTACATAACAATATGGCGAAAAACAAAACACAGATGTTCTGTACATAACATGCAAGCAAAATAATTGTTTTTGTGACAGTTGCTCCCGGAGATACTTGATGCATACATATGATTTTTAATTTTAGTTTCTTGTGTATAATTCGAAGTTTAGTATGACGTCCATTATCACTGAACTAGTATACACATTTGTTTAGGGGCCAGCTGAAGGACGCCTCCGGGTGCGGGAGTTTCTCGCTACTTTGAAAACCCATTGGTGGCCTTCGGATGTTGTTTGCTCTATGGTCGGATTGTTGTTGCTTTGACACATTCCCCATTCCCTTTCTCAATTTTATAGTAGGATAAGGTTTTAAACATGTGAATGCATCTGGTCTGTTCAGAGTGGTGGAGTTTCCGAATGTGTTGACATCAACGGTTATACAAAATAAGCAGATACGGTATGCTAACCAATAGGACAACTATCTACTAGAGACCATATGAAGAGAATGTAAACAGCTATAGAACAATATACAGTCGTCAACATTGAGCAATAGTTTGTTTTAATGTGTACTTTGGCTACTTGAACTAATATCAGTTAACACATTTTACAACTGTCTTTACGCAACATCTTTTGAATTTGTATGGTCAAATTGGTGATTTTTTCCTAATTATTATGATTTTAAGTACGGACATTCAATGTTATATCTTTAACATAAGAATTGATATTTTAATTATTTTCTTTAGTATCAGCAAAATATAACTGTAAGATGGACGGTTGTCAAAATGGCGGGAAATGTACATACTTTGGAAACTGTGAATGTGCACATGGTTACGTTGGATACGACTGTGGTGTTCAGATGGGTATGTGTAAAATTAAAATAGGCATATATTTTGTCAGTTTAAGCAGTTCAAATAAACAAATTTAAAGTTCTGATCAATAGAAATTCACATATTTACTTTGTACCACAGTATTTCACACCCTGTTTCTAATATCACAATATTTTTTTTATAAATGTTGATATTCTCAATAAAGCAAACAAGTGTAATGCTATAAATCTTTCTATTATGTCTTAACAGACTAATTAAAGGTTGTTGTGAAATTATTACTTTTTGTCTTTACTGCTTCTTTTATTTACAGTTTTAAACATTTGCATAAATTGTTTTCTGATTAGAAATTCTTAAGATATTTTATTTTGAACAGCTAACAAGGTCAGACATGCACTGTAAATGACGTTTATGTTGGATTATACTCGGAAATACATCGACCAAAATGTGCATGTAGGCAAAACAAAAATGATTTCTATATCAAATGTTCAACATAAGAAATTTTTATTTAATGATTTATACGCTCTTTTGTTGTAGCTTTAAGAAGTTTTGGACCTAGTTGTACGATTAAGTGCTTGAACGGGGGCACGTGTTTCAACACTAACATGTGTTACTGTACAGAGTCATTCCACGGAAATCGTTGTCAATATCAAAAAGGTAAGTATAAACATAACCCGTTACCGTCCAACCATTTGAATACTGTCATACAAGTGAGAGGTTTAGCTAGCTATAAAACCAGGTTTAATTCACCACTTTCTACAGAAGAAAATGCCTGCACCAAGTCAGGAATATGACAGTTGTTATCCATTCGTTTGATGGGTTCGAACTTTTGATTTTGCCATTTGATTAGGAACTTTTCGTTTTGAATTTTCCTCGGAGTTCTGGATTTTTGTGTATCGACCGTCTAATTGTTTTAAATACCGAAAAAAAATTTTTTGGAACGGATAGCAGGAACAAATCTGTTTAGCTATATATAGTTTAGTTTAAACATATTTATTTATAGTGGATTGGGAAACAAGTTTTGCAACTTATATAAATCCCTTTCCACTTTGCGGGTGCGAGTGCTGCCTTGTAGCGGCATTAGCCTACTCTTTTTCGAAATCTACAAGGGTGTCTTTAACGTGCAAGAGATATGGCTCTCTCTTAACACGGGTCAGCCATTTATCGTCCCCGTCCGACGGACTATCATCGTTTCCTCAAGACCATACTCGCGAATGGTGTCAAGGGAGAGCCGAAAATTGAGTTCCTGAAATTTTCATCCCAAACGGGAATCGAACCAGGAACCTTTGTGTTAGTAGTCCGATGCACTAACCACTACACCACGGCTCTCATAGCTATATATAGGAAAAGGGTTTAAGAATAACACAATCTGAAATGACCGGTGTAATTTCAACCATACCTCAAAAGCTTTCATTCATTCTCTTAGGGGTTATGTATTGAGATTTATGGTTGTTTGCTTCCCCCGGAGATCCCTGCCCCCCTTTTTCTGTTTTTGTTTCGATTGAAATTCTTACTTCAGTAGAAAGATTATAAACCAGTATAAACAATTAACTGATCTACCAAAACATATATAGTTTGTACTGATAATTCCCTTAACTGTTATAGAAAATATCCAATGTGGATTGGAAGGAATACAGATTACTATTATGACATCAACAAAATTCCAAGGGGAGGTTACAACAAAACCTAACAGCACAGGATGTCAGTTTACAAACTTCAGGGCTTCGAACGCCACTTTACTACGATCATACAGACTGATAACTCCATTATCACTTCAAACAACAAACCCATGTCACAGAGCAATAAACAGAACGGTTACTGTAAGTATATAATCGGTTAAAAAACAAATACAGAATTAAAATTGAAAATTACAATGACTTCTGGAATCTGTTCTTTTGTTAAAATCAACGTGAGAGGAACATTTTTATTTACAGTTTTTAAAGAAAAAAGTGTTGTACAAACATAATCATATCGTTTGTTCTCGCAATCTTGTGTTCGTTTTTTAAATCGAAGACTTACAAATTAAAATAAAGCGGGTGCTGGATTTTCTGGCTACATTGAAGACCCATTGGTGGCCTTCGGCTGTTGTCTGCTCTATGGTTGGGTTGTTGTCGCTTTGACACATTCCCCATTTCCATTCTCAATTTTATTTTTAGATTTGTTCTACTTATCCATATATAGGTATACGCTTCGTGGTTTTGAACTTAGCTTTTTTGGTGTATTCCTTGGTTTTATAGCTCGATTTAGCTTTGGAATGAATCTATTGAGCGTATTGTTATGATATTTGATTGTTCGAAAAATCTCTTTTTCAAATAATAGTTGCACATGTACAGTCAAGTTTTAAAGTAAAACTATGTGTGAGTTTCACCAGTAATTATGAAACACATTTTTACATGAGAAATAAAAAAAAAAAACACACTGTATGGGTCAGTTTGTGGGATTTATAAAAATTGACAACGACGTCGTGAGAAATCTCATTAAAGACTTTTCGTCTTCAGCAGACACATCAGAAGCGCTAGAATAAAAAAAGTGAGAAGGCAAAAAGGTACTCATTTTAAGAGCAAGTAAAATGACAGTTACTAGTAATGTATAAACGCTTATGTTATGATTCCCGTGTGCATAACATGTGTATCTAAAATAACCATCATCCAATACACTTGATACCACAATTTTTGAAAAGACAATAATCCAATACAGTAGGAGAGTATACACACAAAGGGGCATTTAAAACACATATAAAACAGAATGTGATCGATGTTGGTCGAGGGAATTGTAACCTTAGTTTATGTACAATTACACTATCTTGAAAATAAGATTTTACAGATGAAAATTTGAATGATGTAGACGCAAATGCTACTGGACGGAAGGAATGATGAGGGACTCGATGGCAAAAATACTGAACTTTGAGGAAAATTCAAACGATAGGTCCCTTATCAAATGGCAAAATCAAATGACAAAAGACATCAAACGAATGGACAACAACTGTCATATTCCTGACTTTGTACAGACATTTTCTTATGTAGAAAATGGTAGATTGAACCCGGTTCCATAGCTAGCTAAACCTCTCACTTGTCGTTGTGATAACAAAAATAATACAGAAACTTGACCCATACATCGTAGTTAATTAATATATTTTTAGTATGTTTACAAAATATTGAGCATAACACAAACTATTTGACTTCAGATTTCATACAAAATTTGATTGTCATGACGTTCCCATTCAAATTAAATGATTTAAACAATTGCAATCAGCATAGAACCAAATCGACAATGACCAGAATTTTATGATCAATTAAAAAAAATATATAGCCAAAGCAAACTTAAGCCATGATCACGAAAAAACGTTCATGGAAAAAGTGAATCTGCGGGAATCATCAATATCAATCAATAGGTACACAGAAAATTTCGTTTGATATTATATTGCAGATGAAATGAAATGATATGGAACTTAATTTTGAATTGCACCAATGTCATATGAAAACCTTTTATTCTAAACGAGCAGACATTAATCGATAATACCAAACAGAATATGCAGTTAAAGACACTTGAACAGATAAAAAATTTGAAGCAAATAAAACATTTCAAATCGTTGCAATTTGAAAATAAGTATACTGATATGATTGAAATGAAATAGGAAAAATCTTCACCAAACGTCATGGATAGACAGTCTTAGTCTACCAAAATCAATAAATTATCGTTAGCATAATATTGCTTCGGAATAACATTGCTATTACAACCTCGTGACTTTAAAAGACTAACAACTGTCTAAATTTTGAAAACTACTTCAATATATTACAGAATGTTGCTACCGTTTGCAGATTAAGAATTTTATTTGATTCTGGTGTTTTGGCGATGACTTTGTTATATTTGGAATGTTTTGTCATGAATTAAAGTATGATTTATGTTTTGTTTTGCAAACAGACCAACTTTTTCAATTTTTAATATCTTTAAAACAATATACAAAATTCTTCCGTTTGAATTAGGCCATTGCAATTGCGCGGATGAAATCATCGGAGACTGAATGTAAACCACCAACAGTACCGAAAAATAAGTAATATAATTACATAAAGGAAATTATTCTTCAATGCCAGTGAAAAGACAAGATAGAATTTTGAGATCCCCCTAATGTCGTACTAGTCTTACTCACGTGTTTTGGATTATTTCGATTTATGTTAAAAAAATTCGGTTTGAAGTTTAGTTAAGTTATTATTACAATCGCAACTTCTTGATTTTTTTTTATACAAAAATACTCACAGAAAAATTATTTTCAGGAGAAATGAACAAAATACTTTTTAATTGCAGCCTGATAAAGTGACATATTCCATAGATGTAGCCGTCTCAGAGAAGGAAGGAGTATACAACCCTCTGAGAGATAGAATTGTCAACTTTAAATGTGTTTATCCAAGAAGGTAATATAGTTAGAACAGTGATGAATCACCAAACCACAAATTATAATGATAATTTATTACTTACAATTTTAATGAACATATATAGAATAATTAATTGATGTTAATTTTCTCTGTTGTCGTGTTGAATTTTTTTTTTAATGCTACATTTTGACATAATTCCCCATAAAGTTTCTAATTTATAAACAAAAATGCCCCCTAAACCTCAGCTAACTAATCAAATCCAAATCGAAAGACATTCTAATTTCTACTGTCTCGATTGAAATGACTTATTTTTATATAAATATAGGAAGATGTTGTATAAATATAAGCCAATGTATACTTTTCCTATACAAAATAGTTACACCCGCCGATTACATTCTTCAACATTCATATATGTATTGAATTCCTTACAAAAGGTAATTTCAATATGAATTTAATCTATAACTATTGGGGATATTCCTGAAATTAACATTATATAGTCGAACCATCTGATTTCAGGCAACTTTATCTTAGATTTACTTCATTTCAATTTCAACATCGTATATGTCTCTAGCATCACTGGAGAGACATCGATTGTCAAAATGCGTTTCGGGTGCAGGAAAAATGCTACCGTTTATGTTATTAAAAATTTTCATTGAAAATATGAATACAATTGGATATCTTAAAAGATTGACCAACAAATGTATGTTTAATGACAATAAATTTGCACCAACTTTCAGAGCTTTTGCTGAAAAAGTAATCGCAGAGTCACATATGGTTTCCAAAACAAAAGGAAAATCATTTTCCGTCCAAGTTGAGCAAGCAAAAATCAAATTTTCACATTGGAATATTTTAGAACTACAATGCCTTTGTACTATTTAATATCAGTTTTTGATAACCATATCATTTGTAGTGCAATGTGAACATAATTATTCACATTGCATAAATTTTTAAATTCAAACTTGAAGAAAAAAATATCCCTTTTCCTAAAATTGTGATTGCCTGACTTACTTAGACGCTCATATAAAGTACTATTTTCGCGTATTGTTTACAGAATAGGTGAAGGTTCAACACAAGATAATACACAGTCATATACTCCAGTGGAACTACTTTATCTGGATACTAGGCTGCAGCCTCTTACACAAGGAGTTCAAGAAGGGGATGTCTTCTATATAGATTTTGCACCTACCACAGAATCAGGTGAAATAAGTACAAATAAAGTGTAATTTGCAACATTGTCAACGACTGTATATAGAATTTCAGTAATGAATTATCAACTTTGTTTAATTGTTAATATACAGAAGAAAAATCCCTAACCTGCTTATTAAACTGAAAAAATACTTGAGGGATACAATTTTTAAGAAAAAAAAAGAATGCTCTTTAATTCATATCTAAATCTTTTATATATCAAATTTTTCATGCAAAACAGGAAATATATATGAACCTGGTAGCTATTGCTATTATCAACGTAAGTTACAAAACAAAGTTAAAGGTAATCTACTACTGTTTTTTCGTCGTTTTTCGTTTATTGTCATGGCATTGTCAGTTTGTTTTCGGCTATAGAGTTTGAATGGTGTGCATTTGTATAAATCTGTAATCATATCTGCTATGCTTTATTCGTAAAAATTTGAAACCATAATGTTTATGTTATGTATAACATATAAAATAACCAAACATGAGGCAGCATCTAATACCATATACATAGTAGTAGCCAGTGCTTCGGTATCGGCATACTATAAAGTTATAACTTTGACTCATTTTGATTGTAGATTTTTAGATAACAAATTATGATACTGTATTTTATTTTAAACTAGGTAAGGCAAAGTTCCAGTTTTTGTTTGATTTTTGAATGTTGTAATTTTTCAAATTGGCAATCACAGCTTGGTCTCTAAGACTTTGACTGAAGGATGTGTTTACAAGACCATTTTTATAATACAAATGTATTAGAGATTACATTTAAAAACAATGATGCTGTTTTCAAGCTTGAATATGACAAATCAAATGTATTGGTAGCATCATCTCACGGATGCTTCACGATTGAGTATAAATAACAACTGGAACATTATTGTATCCGGGTTTGTCTTTACTTGGTGACTTTTTAATCTTATATTTTTCATCTATTTATATGTTTGCACTTACAAATGACTTATTGAAATGCGCACCTGGCTGAAGCAGCAATATTTGTACCGTTTGTGTTGTAACATGTTACCATTTCATTATATTTTCCTGTTGAAATTATCAATAACGATTATAATTACGTCTTTAAGGAACAAATGGATTACAAGTAATTAGTATGGAAGCATTTAGTGTACACAATGGTAAAGTCACCACATTCAAGATGATTGAAAAAGGGTATGTCAACAATTTACTTCTTTATTTGTAGATCTGAATAAATCATGAAATAGAATAATTCTAAAAAATATATTATCATAGTCTTCTGGGAGACCATATCATTTTGGCATTGGCAACCAAATAAAAGACGGAGACTTCCTTCAGTTTATGTATGAAAAGTCGCCAGAAATCTTTAAAATAACCTACATCGGGTTGTATAAATCTAAATTTCAAAAAGAATTAAGGTAGTTTTTGTGCTTTTATTTGCATGATTCTCAAACATTACTTGATATCTAGATAAGAGGTAATGTAGATTATTTCGATCATCATACCAACTTGTGAACAGAAAATTACTGTTAATTTATTACAAGGTAATTAAGTGAGTTTTTTGTTTTATATTTTTAATTTAATAAGAAATGCACATTTGTACGCTGAGGGATTGACCGTGAACAAACATTAAAACAAGACAAAGCAAATAATTAAAATATTAAAGCATAGAAAGTAATAACAAGACTCTTCAGTGTAAACGACTTTTAATGACTGATACAACAAGCCCCAAGATATTAAATGATTAGCAAGGTAGTTCAAGCCAGTTATTACTAAGATAGGTGACATAAATATAACTTTATGCATGTGCCATGAATAATTAGACAATAGTTTTTAAAAATCGCTTCATTCCTTAAACAACTGTTTTAAAATGAATTTGTCTATGATGAACATATCTGAGCATATCAAATATCGCATAACGTGTTCACCCCAACCTCATTTTTGTGCCTGTCCAAGTTCAGAAACCTGCAGCCTTTTTAAGTCTTGTGTGTTTTAATTTTGGTTCATTTATATGTTTCCAAGTTACGCGTGTCATCCATTTCGCTGAACTAGTATACATCATTGTTTAGAGGCCAGCCGGAGCCTACCTCCTGGTGTGGGATTTTCTCGCTGTAAGCAGACCCATTAGTGGGTTGTTGCGTGTTTGACGCATTCCACGTTTTCATTATCGCTTATTTGTTAATTTTTATTTGAAAAGGTATTATAAAGAACTGAAATACTTATTTAAGGTACTGTAAGGCATAAAAACCGTTTCATTTTAATTATAGTTAGATCATAAGATCATTTAGTATACTATATATAAATATATATATATATATATATATATATATAATAAAAACTATAACGCAAATTCCCATACGTTTCGGCCATTACGGCCTTGTTCATTGGAATAAATTACAACATTGAAGCAACAATTACATTGCTTGGATACATTACGTTATAATAACTTCTACGACGTTCATTTGCCGCGTTTTTCGCTTTTTTAATATAAATATTTTTATTATCGTTCATACATTGTGTTGAGTCCTTCAGGTTCTAAAGTTTTTAATTTTTTATCCATAAGGCCTCTTTGGTTTTTCTGTAAGTTTCTGTCCCAAATACTCTTTCTGTGGCGGTAACTTTTAAATTTGTCATTGAATGATTGTTCTGAATGGAATGGTTAGCTACTGGATCTTCTGTTTTCTGTGTTCGTATTTTTGAAAAGTTCAATAGCATTCGTTGATATAGTTTATTACCCGTTTGTCCTTTTTTCACATCTTGTACAATTAATTGCATATACCACGCCTACGGTTTTACAATTTATTTGTCCCTGAATACCGGCAAAGAATATACCATTCAGGGACAAATAAATTGTAAAACCGTAGGCGTGGTATATGCAATTAATTGTACAAAATGTGAAAAAGTTATATATGTAGGACAAACGTGTGATACACTATATCAACGAATGCTATTGAACTTTTCAAAAATACGAACACAGAAAACAGAAGATCCAGTAGCCAACCATTTCATTCAGAACAATCTTTCATTAACAAATTTAAAAGTTACCGCCATAGAAAGAGTATTTGGGACAGAAACTTACAGAAAAACCAAAGAAGCCTTTTGGATAAAAAATTAAAAACTTTAGAACCTGAAGGACTCAACACAATGTATGAACGATAATAAAAATATTTATATTAAAAAAGCGAAAAACGCGACAAATGAACGTCATAGAAGTTATTATAACGTAATGTATCCAAGCAATGTAATTGTTGTTTCAATGTTGTAATTTATTCCAATGAAGAAGGCCGTAGTGGCCGAAACGTATGGGAATTTGTGTTATAGTTTTTATTATACAATCATTCAGAGACTTTACATATATATATATATATATATATATATATATATATATATATATATATATATATATATATATATATATATATAAACGAGTCTAAATTGAAAACTACGTTCAAACCTATGATTGCGTTTGATAAAAACCGCGATTTCTATACGTGTTCATGTAAAAAAAAATCGTTGTAGAAGGGTCTAAAAACAGCACAAACAACATTTTCCAAAAGACCAAAAAAAGTGAAAAAGTATATTTAAAATAAACGCATTTGACTAACAGGTCGAACAACTGATGTTCTTTAACCCTGCTGACTGCCATTGGCGATTGCCAAATAAAATTGATCACAAGATGTAACAAAATGGATCTTAATATAAATTTAATACTAAACAGAAAAAAAATTATCTTGTGGCCACGATGTTATGCCGGCCCACAAACATACGGTGTCAATATTTTTTTAGTACACCAGATCCGGATTTCGACAATAAATGTCTCTTCAGTGATGTTAGGGATCGAAACGGTATTTGGAAGGCCATATAAAAAGTACCCTCATTTTAAGAAAAGTACCCTCATATTTAGATAAACTCTTGAATTTTAAGAGTCAATATAGGATGAACGGATCATATAAACCGGAGGAAAAATATATGATACAAGCCCAAACGAAAAAATATAAACTAGACTAGAGTCTAAATTGAAAACTACGTTCAAACCTATGATTGCATATATATAAAACTCGTCTAAACATCAACCCAACAATGTTAAATCTGTGAATTTGCTCTCCCAAATTTTTTGTTCTTCCCTCGCCGGGATTCGAACCCATGCTACTGAGATATCGTGACACCAAATCGCCTGCACTGTAACCGACGCGCTAGACCACAGGACCACCTGGGCTTCATAAAAAGAAGCTTTCGATGGCCGGGTGTTACCTTTCCACTTCAGTTTTAATGTAGCGTCGCACTACAGTCCATGATATATAAGGCATGAAGATGTTATTTTTACAGATCAACTAAATTATCTATAGTAAAGGATCCTATAAATTATGTAAGATACAGTCACAGAAATAATTATATTTATAAGTACGTCTGAACCAGTGACAACTCTACAACAGATTTATCCATCGGATCACCAGCAGTGATGGTGATACATGGCTGTGTACATTCTGTATATACAACTCGCGTACCAAACAATGTTAGATCTGAAAATTTGTTTTCGCAAATTTTTTGTTCTTCCCTCGCCGGGATTCGAACCCATGCAATATATCTACAACGAAATTTGTTTTACATGCACACGTATAAAAATTGCGGTTTTTATCCAACGCAATCATAGGTTTGAACGTAGTTTTCAATTTAGACTCGTTTATATTTTTTCGTTTGGGCTTGTATCATATTTTCCCTCGGGTTGATATGATCCGTTCATCCTACGTTGACTCTTAAAATTCAAGAGTCTGTCTAAAAATGAAGGTACTTTTTCTGAAAATGAGGGTACTTTTTATATGGCCTTCCAAATACCGTTTCGATCCCTAACATCACTGAAGAGACATTTACTGTCGAAATCCGGATCTGGTGTACTAAAAAAATATTGACACCGTATGTTTGTGGCATAACATCGTGGCCACAAGTTAAAAATTTTTTCTGTTTAGTATTAAATTTATATTAAGATCCATTTTGTTCCATCTTGTGATCAATTTTATTTGGCAATCGCCAATGGCAGTCAGCAGGGTTAAAGAACATCAGTTGTTCGACCTGTTGGTCAAATGCGTTTATTTTAAATTTACTTTTTCACTTTTTTGGTCTTTTGGAAAATGTTGTTTGTGCTGTTTTTAGACCCTTCTACAGCGAAATTTGTTTTACACGCACACGTATAAAAATTGCGGTTTTTATCCAACACATTCATAGGTTTGAACGTAGTTTTCAATTTAGACTCTAGTCTAGTTTATATTTTTTCGTTTGGGCTTGTGTCATATTTTCCCTCCGGTTATATGATCCGTTCATGCTACATTGACTCTTAAAATTCAAGAGTCTATCGAAAAATGAGGGTACTTTTTCTAACAAGAGGCTCTCGAGAGCCTGAATCGCTCACCTGGTAAACAATGCCTTATTGAACATATTGAACCATGCCAGGCAAACATGTACAGCTAACAATTCTTCAATATTACAAATATATATGACTTACTGTTTATAAATAAAGAAAATGAGACCAAAACACAAACACTTAAAACTTAGCAATGGACTGTGAAAATGAGGTCAACTTCAAATAAAACCTGCGTAACCGACATATAGATCATAAAATATTTTCATACACCAAATATAGTTGACCTAATGCATAAAGTATTAAAAAAAATTGAAAAAAAACTACAAGAGGTGAAATGTACAATCTGCTCAGTTTTCCCATAAGGGGCATGCTCAGTTTTTCTGTTTTTTAGGGAGGACAGACTCCTCAGGCTCATTTTCAATAGTATTCCCACAAGGGGCATTTGTTTTTCTGTTTTTATAAATGAGGGCAGACTCCTCCTCTCTGTCATCTACTGAGTGTTGGTCACCAGTCTTCGTCATTTGACCCCTATGTTCTATTTAAAGTAAGGGCGGCCATGTTTTTTGACGGATAAAAAAATCGAAGCACACACTTTGTTCAGGATAATCTAAGGAACTATCATGCTAAGTTTCACCCAAATCCATTCAGTAGTTTCAGAGGAGAAGATTTTTTAAAGTTAGCAAATATGATGAACAAATTGTGAAAAATTGTCATTAAAGGACATTTACCCCTTAAGGGGTCAATTGACAATTTTGGTCATATTAACCTATTTGTAGATCTTACTTTGCTGATCATTTTTGCTGTTTACAGTTTATCTTTATCTATAATGATATTCAAGATAATGACCAAAAACTGCAAAATTTCCTTAAAATTACCAATTAAGTGGCAGCAACCCAACAATGGTTTGTTTGATTCATCTGAAAATTTCTGGGCTGATAGATCTTGACCTAATGAACATTTTTACCCCAGTCAGATTTGCTCTAAATGCTTCCGTTTTTGAGATATAAGCCAAAAACTGCATTTGACCCCTATGTTCTATTTTAAGTAACGGCGGCCATGTTTTTTGACGGATCAAAAATCGAAGCACACACTTTGTGCAGGATAATCTAAGGAACAATCATTTTAAGTTTCATTCAAATCCATTCAGTAGTTTCAGAGGAGAAGATGTTTGAAAAATTGTTAACGACGACAGACGACGACGACGACGACGACGGACGCCAAGTGATGAGAAAAGCTCACATGGCCTTTTAGGCCAGGTGAGCTAAAAATGAGGGTACTTTCATATGGCCTTCCAAATACCGCTTCGATCCCTAACATCACTGAAGAGACATTTATTGTCGAAATCCGGATCTGGTGTACTAAAAAATTATTAACACCGTATGTTTGTGGCATAACATCGTGGCCAAAAGTTAAAAAAAAATTCTGTTTAGTATTAAATTTATATTAAGATCCATTTTGTTACATCTTGTGATCAATTTTATTTGGCAATCGCCAATGGCAGTCAGCAGGGTTAAAGAACATCAGTTGTTCGACCTGTTGGTCAAATGCGTTTATTTTAAATTTACTTTTTCACTTTTTTGGTCTTTTGGAAAATGTTGTTTGTGCTGTTTTTAGACCCTTCTACAGCGAAATTTGTTTTACACGCACACGTATAAAAATTGCGGTTTTTATCCAACACATTCATAGGTTTGAACGTAGTTTTCAATTTAGACTCTAGTCTAGTTTATATTTTTTCGTTTGGGCTTGTGTCATATTTTCCCTCCGGTTATATGATCCGTTCATGCTACATTGACTCTTAAAATTCAAGAGTCTATCGAAAAATGAGGGTACTTTTTCTAACAAGAGGCTCTCGAGAGCCTGAATCGCTCACCTGGTAAACAATGCCTTATTGAACATATTGAACCATGCCAGGCAAACATGTACAGCTAACAATTCTTCAATATTACAAATATATATGACTTACTGTTTATAAATAAAACATTTTGAAGATGATTGATTGCAATCGTTTACATCTGCTGGAATTTAATTATTTGATTTTCATATGAGAACTGTTTTGTAATTTATAAATATATATAAGTCAAATGCTTTTTGTTTAAATTTACTTTTTCACTTTTTTGGTCTTTTGGAAAATGTTGTTTGTGCTGTTTTTAGACCCTTCTACAACGAAATTTGTTTTACATGCACACGTATAAAAATTGCGGTTTTTATCCAACGCAATCATAGGTTTGAACGTAGTTTTCAATTTAGACTCGTATATATATATATATATATATATCCATAAGACCAAAAAGTGAAAAAGTATATTTAAACAAAAAGCATTTGACTTATATATATTTATAAATTACAAAACAGTTCTCATATGAAAATCAAATAATTAAATTCCAGCAGATGTAAACGATTGCAATCAATCATCTTCAAAATGTATATATTAAATCTTTGTATTATCAAATAATGAAGTAATGCAACTTTACAAACACATTATATAGTATAAAAATATTGACATTAAAACTGGTTTACCACTATTGTTAATAACGCAATAGGCTAAACTCATTAAAATCATTACGTGAACCGCATCATTAATTTCATTTTTTATATGTTGTTTCATTACATTGCTGTAATATATATGATATATTTAATGATTCGTGATATGAATAATCATTATATGGTACTAGCAAT
The DNA here is from genome assembly GCF_965363235.1 of Mytilus galloprovincialis. NCBI lineage: Eukaryota > Metazoa > Mollusca > Bivalvia > Mytilida > Mytilidae > Mytilus > Mytilus galloprovincialis. The sequence goes on along the minus strand of NC_134839.1, from coordinate 24,871,148 downwards.
GGTCTTAAGAAATAAAGTTGCATTTTTAAGAAAGGGAAAAGGAGACACAGATATAAATAAATTGAGGGGGTAAGATAAGAGCTATATGTGGACCCTGAAATGAGATATCGAGCCATTTTGTCACTAGTAACAATATATATTAACATTCAAACCGCATTGGTTGAGCGGAAACGGCCTGCAAAAATCTATTTATAATTCATTATCCATTACTCATATATATCCTTAAGTGAACTTGTCTTTTGTCAGATCTAAATGTGATTGTTGTCAACTATGAAAGTTACATATTATACATATTTTGATTCAGAGTTTTTGTGATAAGTGAAATGAATGGTATTAAAAACGTTGGAACTAATTAGTTTGAGTACCTGAAACCTTTCTAACTTATCATACGGTATTGGTCGTTTTCTGTTCAAGAGATAGACTACTTGTGTTGTTAGTTCGTTAAACTGAAATAACATCGTTTTTGGTCTTTGATGCATTGTTGTCTCATAACCAATCCCATCCTGCTTCATATACTTCTTATACAGCAATTTTAATTTGTTTGTGTGTTTTCGTCGTTTTAGATGTATTTTACCGACAGCTGAATCTCGTGTCAAGTCGATGAAACAGGTAGAAGGCACTCGTCCAAATGGAGAAAAAATCCACAAAACAAGAATTGAAATGACCGCTTTTTCATTGTACGGAAACAGCTACCTCCATTTCAACTATGACCTGAAATTTTGTCCTGGAGCTTGCCCTGAGGTAAAATAAAATAACAAATATTCTAGTGTTTGTGTATCTTACAACTTTTATTTCCATGAACAGTTGAAAACAATTGCGTTTTCTTTACAGTATTTAATCCGTCGGACGGGGACGAGAAATGGCTGACCCGTGTTAAGAGAGAGCCATAAAAGACACCCTTGTAGATTTCGAAAAAGAGCAGGCTAATGCCGCTACAAGGCAGCACTCGCACCCGCAAAGTGGAAAGGGATTAATATAAGTTTGCAAAACTTGTTTCCCAATCCACTATTAATAAATATGTTTAAACTAAGTATTTAATCATATTGTGCTTGGTATACCATTGGTAGCATGACAATTAACTAGGTGAAGACCACACACGCGACTGTGCTGCAATATAAATCGAAATATCTAATTAAAAATCACTGGAATATTATTGAGCATTTTACATAAGAATCAGCTCAAATGCTCGTATCAAAACTTTCAAAAAGTCAAAATCAATAACAAAGTTTAAGAGAACTAGACCTAATATACAAAATTAGACCCCCTTGTAAATGCAGAGGCACATCAGTTTATATAGTCATATACTAAGATTGTTTACCTTTTACAAATTGTGACTTGGATGGAAAGTTTTCCCATTGGCACTCATACCACATCTTGTCATATATATATATATATACCGGTATGTTTATTAATTTTTGTTTGAACATGAACTACTGAATTATGATATGGTATTCCGATTTGACATCACAACGCAATTACCTGTTTATGAAAGTAAATGATAGACACCAATGAATTTAAGCATTGGCAATATTAATTTGAGCTACTGAACAATTGTTTTGGCATTATGTAAATAGAAAACATAACATTCCAAAATTCTACCTTTGTGTAAGTTCTTAAAGTTGTTAATGAATTTGTGTAGATAAGTCTTTAATTTTTTAAATAGTGTAGGAGAATTAGTTTCGTTCTCTCGGTTGAGTTTATAAAGACATACGAGTTTTGAATACCACTTAGTGTACTCCACACTCGTTTTTTTTTATTTATCAAACTCGAAATTATAAATAATACAAAAATGATGTTAAGTGGTCAACCGATGTTCCAATCTCATAGTTCGATTTCGAACACAAATCAAGGAAATAAACACACATTTTTTTTTTAAAGAAACTCCATAAGGTACGAGATTATATACGTCTCCTCTTATGCCTGCATTACGCGCCATGCTAATCAACTCTCAATCAAAATTTCACAATTATAAACAGAAAAAAATTGTAAATACACAGATTACGAAACGATAATTTGTTGACAGTGTTTTTTTTTTTTTTATTAAAGACGTACCTTCATTGGAGACAGACATTACTTTGTTATATTCTTCATTCCAGATAAGATGTATCCGACGACAACCAATACAACCAACTCAGCATCAACAACCTTATCATCATTTTGGTGGAGGACCTGGATTGAACATTGTCATTTGATGATTTTGTCTAAAGAAAAGAGATATGATTTGGGAAAAGAAACGCAAAATCTTGATATCACCAGTAGTTGCATTTACTCTTCCAGAATACTACCAAAACGATCTTCGTCTTCTGACATCTACATCACACATCTTTTCATCGTTTCATTTGATCTCATGTCGTCTTACATAATTATATTATGTCTCAATTTTGTCGCCAATAATTCTGCTTTGAAATGGACTTGTAACTGAAAGATGAAGACATATCTTAAAGTATATATACTAGTATAAACGCCGTAAATACATTTAATTAGTATAGCTATGATAACTAGCATTTCTGTCGTGACTGAATTTTACTAATAGTGTTTTTTGTTTAACTTTATGCTCTTTTGTACTACAATATTAGGGTTTAATTCACATTCAACATAATATACGTATAACGTTGATTAAAGGGGTATTTATAATTCTTGCATAAAAAAAGTCCAAAAAAAATAAAATTAAAAAGATACTTAACTGCGAGGAAAATTTAAAACGGAAAGTTCCTAATCAAATGCCAAAACCACAAATATGAACCTCTTTGTTAGAAAAGGCTTTTATTTCTTGCTACACACTTTATGGAGCAGTCATAACTTAAACTCCATGTTTAGTTAAACATTTGCACAAATTCTCAACAATTTATTAAGTGGTATAGAAAACCATTGGAAATATAAAAATTTGAGTTTTTTAAAGAACTCTATCCAAAGTAATAAAAAAATCACTTTGAGCCTAAAAAAAACAATATTGTAAAAAAAAATACACTGAGAACACGCCCATTCAAAAGTGAAGAATAAATGCTCGTTAAAATATTTACCCAAAAAAGGTTTTTTTAAAATGATCATTTCATGTCAATGATGGCAAAATATCTACTAATTTCCTAGACTAGCAGTGCCTACAGAAGATACATAAATTGAGTTATGATGTCATGTTTATTCTGAATCATATCTACAAGTAAAGTTTTGTCGTTTAACTATTTATTATATCTTTTGCTGTATTTCTCGACACTGTAACACAAATAAAATGTAACCCTAACGAAAAATTACCAATGTTTGATTTTGGTACTATTTGTGACAGTTATTTACAGCTTGTCAGTGTATTTCCTATGAAAATACAGTTAGACACTTCACGAAGAACAGTCGTGTTTCTTTTTGGCTAACGGTTCTAAAGTAGATCCTGGTTTATTCTCAATTATGTGTTAAGAGTTTATAGCAACAGTAGAAGGAAAAGAAATAAACTATTTAAAATGCAATGTAAAGATTCTTGTCATTTTGATGTCAATGTTATAGGAAATAAAAACCTATTACAAGTCATGTTCTTGTAGTCTTATTTTCTTTGAGCAAGTAATATGTAAAATTATAAATGAAACAATCGATTTTCAGAACACTATAAACTGTTGTTATATGATCATAAGTGTTGTTTTTATCAGTGACAAATTGTTCTCATTGAAATACTGTGTTGTACCTTTTGTAAAGTTGCGAAAAATGACATTAGTCAACTAGCTATGAACATGGATAATTTTATCGTCGTAATTGACATGACACATGTGTTTTGAATAACTTCATCATGAGCAACAAGACGGGTGCCACATGTAGAGCAGGATCTGCTTACCCTTCCGGAACACCTAAGATCACCCCAAATACTTTGGTGGGGTTCGTGTTGCTTAGTTTTTAGTTCTATGTGTAATGTCTTGTGTACTATTAATTGTCGTTTGTATTTTTAGCCATGGCGTTGTCAGTTTATTTTCGATCTATGAGTGTGACTGTCCCTCTGGTATCTTTCACTCTAGTGGAAGATATTAGCAGGCAAAATCGAGGGAATTGTGCAAATGATGATACAAGCATGACAATTACCACAAAGCATCATTATTATATACTTTTTAAGAAACAACTGCTGGCCATTGAAAAAAATCATTTTTTCAAGATGGACACGGCCTTTTTCCAAAATGGCTGTTTTTTCAGTTTTTAAATACTGATTTTTTTCTGGAATACTTTTCGTTAACCTTCTTTTAATGAAAAACAACTATCAGGTTTGGTAGCTACCTTCCTTGAAGAATTTACTAGACATGAATATTTGACATATACAGAGTTTGCGCATGCGCGAAAATGTAACAAAATTCATTAAAAATACATTTTTACTATTTACTATGAAATAAGTGTTTTGGGATTTTCAATGATATATTATGATTTGGTTTGATGACATTTTTTCAAGGTTATGATACACATGATTTAACAATTTTGCGCATGAGCAAACTATTTATAGACATAATGAGCGATTTTTATTCACTACCAGGGCAAACTGGTATAAATCGTAGTTCATCTCATTACTCTAAAAATCAAGGCTCTTGTAGAGCTTTTTAAGCCTCGGTTTCAGCAAGTGTAAAATCTATGATGCAACTGTTTAAAAACAAGCCCATTCAGTTGCAATGATCGGGTATTCGATGGATAAGGCGGAAAATATGGTTAATACGAGAGAAACATCAATAGTAAAGGCAGATCAGCCACTTTTGGTAATGACTATTCAGTGGGAATGGCCTGATTTGTACGGAGAAGATAAGTTTATCGTCATGTGAGGTGGATTGCACATTGAAATGACTTGTTATAAAATTCTGGGTGATATATTACGTGATAGTAGATGGACATGTGTCCTCACTAAAACAAATATTGCAACATCTAGAACGGCATATTCTTTGTATGTATGTTCAAATGTACCTAGGACTAGACACGCGCATCAGATAACTCTATGTGTTTAAGCTTGAATGATATATATCGGCTTAAAAAAAACTAAACACAGAAATTATAATCATGTCATGACTCTGTGACGTTCAATGATTTGATAAACTGGTGTAAGAAAATATAGTCATCTCGACCACAGTTTAATTCCTGGCGTTCAATTATAAAATAAAAACTTCTTATGAATTTGGTAGTATGCTCATTTCATGAGTCAGATTTTGTACAAACAGTCCATATAAAGCTTGATACCGTATTTACCTAGGTTATGGTCGTGTAAATTATTCTCGATCGTTACCGACCTTCTCCGAGATATGGCTTTCCTTCTCTTACATCACCCACAGGTGGCAAATAAACTCATCATAGATACCAGGACTAAATTTAGTAAATGCGCCAGACGCGCGTTTCGTCTACAAATTGAATTTTGAAAATGATAATTTCACTGTACGTAAGACCAGCAAATATTTTTCTGATAACACAATTGATCAGGCAAAAAAAAAAAACCAGAATAATGCAATTGTGAAGGGCGATGTTGTTGTCACAGACCCCATTTAGACGTATTGATGGAAGCTAGACCAGAAGTCAGTAGACTATCAGATGAAGTTGCAAGATCTAGTTGTTTGAGGCATTCTATAACAGATAAACGACTTAATGAACACAAAAGGATTTCTTTTAAAAAATCAAAGGCAAACAATACGAAGATCGTTTGAAGCATATGCAAAACGAAGGAGAACCTGTTTCTTATGACCAGATCAAAAAGAACAACTTCCTATTATGTCCGTAAAATAAAACTGTAAACGTTTTTATCAAAAACAAAGCTAGAGAACATTAAAAGTGATTGCGATATCTTTTCTAGACTTTTATTTCTTGTTGCAGTGGACTAATTAACTTGGTATATTTCTTAATCCATAAAGACACATTGCTCCTCCGTTTTTGTTTCAGGATGTCATTTTGTAATATTAAATCGGTGCAAATGGATAAACTTGAAACATTTTGCAATTTGCAGATCCAAATTCTGACGCATGTATCGTTAATGGGGCAGCAATGGTTAATTCCAGGCCACCTTGTTGGGCAACAATATTTGATGATTTTACAAATGTGTCATACTGCCTTACATAAAATCTTGCATCGATCAGTATTCAAGAGTAGACATTGTGTTAGATGAATAAATGAATAATTTATAGGCTAGATGTGACAAGACAAATGTTGGTTCTGGTAGAACACCAGGGAATTGGAGTAGTTTTCTCTGTGAAGATGACAACGAAAAGAAACTTTTCAAGTTTCTTGCCGACAGAATTGCTTCTTTAGAGACTAATAATGATACTTTCCAGCTACCCCCTTGTAAGCATGGAGAAGCAGATATACGAATGTTTGTCCATGTTTGGCATGATCATGCAAATTGTTGTAAGACGATAATTTTAGGTAGCACCAACACAGATGTAGTAGTATTAAGAATTGCAGCACTCCAAAAATATGGTGGAACAAACTGTGGATAGGTTTTGACAGGAATGAAGACTTTTGATGACTTCCTGTACGTGACATATCAAATGCGTTTGGTCCTCGTGTAGCCACTCTTCCTTTCGTTCATGCATTCAGTGGGTGTGACACTTTGTCGGATTTTCGTGGGAAAGGGAATAGGTCAGTTTGGATGACATGGGAAGTATTGCAAGATGTAAGGGATGTTTTTTTTTCTTTGCTGAAGTATAAAAACACATACATGGACATCATAGAAGCATTTGTGTGCATCATGTATGACAGAACAACATCAACATATGCTGTTAACGAGGCACGCTGTAAATTGTTACCCAGGAAGCAGCGGCATTGTGATGTACTTCCGCCCACAAGAGTTTTTATCCGGAGCACATCCAAAGAGAAGCACGTCAAGAAGGAAAAAGTTTGGGCTCAGCCTGATGTATGTATTCGACAGGTACATGTACCAATTCATGAACACTGGGGTTGGATGAAATACAAAAAAATCGATGACAGTTGAAAACCAAAAAGGACTTCTTCGGCTGCCGTTAAAGTTGCATCCTCCTGTCGGGAAGTTTTGAAATGCGGAGGCGAAAAATCCAGCGGTATTGGTAACTTTAAATGCTACCGTTCTGTCCTTCCTTGTACGTTTTTTTATTGGCTACTGTCAGATAATTAAAAGATAACCAACATGTCTTTCTAACAAAACTAGGCATTTAATCTTAACAAAGAATGTGAGATCCCTTGTTAAGTTGATGAAAATTATCAAAAAAATACATTTTCTAAATTTTTGCCGACATTTTTGAACCGGAAGTCACTCTTTTTTTTTTGTCATCTATGTGTTGTTTTTTTGTACTTTAGAAACTGTAATTTACGTTTTAAAAAAACTTACATTGGATTATACCTCTAACTCAGCTTTCAAGAATTTACGAAATGTAGCCAACTGGATATGACGCCATTTGCAAAATGAACGGTGGCCATCTTGAAAAAATTGAAATTTTTTATGGCCAGCAACTGATTTTTTTTATTTATCATTTAGTCCACCTTTATACCAAATTTCATGCTTGTATCACGATTTGCACAATTATGTCCATAATATCTCCCACTACTCCCCTTTCCACCAGATATGCTCACCCCAAATATATAAAACGTTTGACAGCATTAGACTTGAATGTTATTAACAGTACAACCAAAACCGTTCATTGCTTACCGAAAGGATCACAGATATGCGTCACTAAACATATATAACAACCATCCTTTTAAATTGTACCCTGAAACAAATATAACCAAACTTGGCCACAATCATTTTTGGGGTTACTAGTTTTAATCAAAGAGCTGAAAGCTCTGAAGAAAAATGACGCCACTGTCTCTAATATTGGGATAGTTTGTATGCAAGTCTTGATTTTCACATACCGTAATTAGTTTAATAATGCAACATGTATCGTAAGCATATAATTGATATTCGTATATGTGTGTGTGTGTGTGAAGTGAAGGTGACAACTGGCTGGTTTTTTAAGACAAATGAATAGGTCAAGACTAGCTGAATTGTACAAATAAATACCGTAGAAAGGCTTGTATATTTCTCACTGGTACATAGTCTGAATCTGAGTCCGTTCGCTTCCATTCACGTTTGCGCCCACTCATTTTCACCCCTTTCACTTTCACACCCTACATGTTCGCACCCAATCTTAATTGGTTTTGTGTTTAATAACTATGTAAGCAAGTGTTTTCTTATAAGTATAATTGTTGTCATTGTCTCAAAATAAAGTGAGACAGCAATTTTTTTTTTGTGTTGAATAAATCTTAATTATGTTTTGGATAAGGTATTGCTAAAAATAATAATAATCCTTTCTAAATAAAGTGGTATTTTGTCAACGTTTTATTTTGTGTTGAATAACTCTTAATCATGTTTTGGTTAGTGTATTGCTATAACTTGTTTCATTGACTTGTTTCAAAATGAAGTGAGATTCTGACTATGTTTGTTTCTGCGTGTTGAATAAATTTTATCATGTTTTGGTTATATTAGTGGATTGCTATATTTTGGTTTCTATGTTTTATTGTTTCGTTGTTTCAGATCAATGGGACCAAGCTGTTAAAAACAATTATCTTTTGTGTTTTTTCCTTTAAAATCTTCAATGTTTAACTCATACCAAGCTATAAATACATTCAGTATTTACACCAAATCAATTTAAAACAACAGTCATAATTTTCCAATTATTCAACTTGAATTTGAATTAAAATTGGGCGTGAATGAGTAGAGTGTGAATGTGCGAACGTGTAGGGTGCGAAAATGTATTGGGCACAAACAGACCTGATGCCACACAGTCTGAACCCCCTTCTCCCACAAAATATTAAGTAAATAATCTTTTTGTTACTGCTATCAAAGGTCTAATGAAACTCAGATAGTTTCAAACATTTGTCAAAGAATTCTAGTCAAACTGGCACCTAGTTAAATTGGCACCTGAACGTCGTAGGAAGGCGTCCCAGAAAAATAATAAAATAGCCTTGCCAGACGTCATAATTATTTGGACTAATACATGAGATATTGTGTATTTTTCTGCATTATTTTAACCAGTTGAGCATTTTACAGGATTGTTGGTTTAATGCTGTTTAAACTTTACTGAAAAACAAACACCTTAAATTTGCTCATTATTTGGCATGAAAGTTTGATTTATTGAAAGGGACTCATAGTTTTCCATTTTATTTTAATAATTGACTTGTTTTTACAAATACACAAATTGTCTAATTGTTAAAACAACAGCTTTGGTAAGGGCTTCGTTGTTTACCTTTATACACTACATATTCACTTTCGTTTCGTGGTTTACCAAAATACACAACAACATATTCACTATGTACTTGGTAACAGTAATTAATTAATTGAATAGAAAATATTATATCAAATATTATTGGATGCCGAATTGACGTCGAATAGGTGCCGATTTGACTAGATGCCAATTTAACCAGGTGCCGACTTGACTTGTACGTTTCAATTCCTCTGCGATCGTTTGCGGTATTTTCTTGAGAAAACCTATTTTCCATCATCAAAGAGAAGAAGAAACTGCTTTAAAATGATTCTGGAACGCTTCATGATTGTTAAAATAAGTTCAATTCACTCAAAAACAATTTTAAAACTTGCGATTAAACAGGAAGTTTCCAAAGCACGTGTAAAAGAAGAAATTAACCGGTGAGAGTGGAAATCCGTATATGACAGATATCCCTATAGTACGACTTTGAAAGTAAAACAGTTCAATCCTTTTGTAAAACAATCTTTAATATACCTATCACATTAATGTTTGAATGGTCTTAAGCTTATTCAAACCATATAAGTCGGTATGAAACACCAAAACGGAATGAACAATAACCGATTACGTTTTGTAGTTTACAAATTCTAAAACTGGTTCCCGTCAAACTACAACACTTTGTTCGAGTGTAGTGGAATACAAGCAAAAACCAGTGTAAACTGGGTCCTGGCTGGTTTAATACTACACAATGATGCATATTGATAACACAAGCAGATTCCAGTTTGTTTGGAAAATAGGAAATACGAAACCAAGCGCGGTAGGCAGAGCAATGTAATGAAGTTCAGGTCGGCAGTTATGGAACAATGACTGCGTCATTTTCCAAAAATGTGTCTGAAGACCTGCCATGCCATTTTAAATGGCCGACATGAATAACAACAGATCATAGGGGTGACATGCAAGTTTTGTTTACTATATTGAAGACCATAGCAAGTAGAGAAAATCTGACAAGTGCAACACTGATCAAAATGTTAAGCTCTGCCCATGGTTCAAATACGTAAAACTGTCAAATTAAGACAAACAGATCAACAAGTTAAAGACAAAAATGGCAAGTTCATTACCACTATAAAAGAACAGATAGTCAGATGAACTTCTTAATATACCACCACTGACTGATAACCCAGCTATTGACAGCAGATGAAGAGCTCCAAATAAACCTTAAAACTACCAATAAAAGTAGAAACAAAATCAACAGTAAAAAGGTTGAAATCAGGTAAGGCAGTAGGTACAGACATAGTCCAACATAAGCCCTAAATGCCTGCCCAGACCTTACAGCTAACCATTTACATAAGCTAGTCTATGATATATGGAAGCAAGAGGAAATGTTTCACGAATGGAATGAAGGCCATCTAAGCAAACTAAAAAAAGGCAACCTTTGAAGATGCAAACATTAAAGAGAAATCGCATAACTATCAGTATCATAAAACACCTATGAGTTTAATTGATTAAAAATCAAGGCAGCTGTCCATCATATAGCATATTAATCTATTGTAATAAAAATTCATAATATCTAATAAAATGTGTAGGTTTAGCTAACAAAGTCCTTGTAGTTGTATAAACTAACATTCGTTTATAGTAGTTTTAACGTTAAATAAGCTACAATAAAAAAAAAAATGCTTGATAGTCCCTCTCTGTGATTAATATTAGATAACTCTGGTCATTTTCCATATCTTTTTTTTTATCTGTATTCAATTCTTCAACATATATATACAACAGATATATTACATATTACACAAAAATATCACAAGGCAATGTTTTTAAGTGTAATCACATATATAATCAGCACAATAATTAGAAATTAAATGTTATGACCCCTTCGGTTTCTTGTACCAGAATATTATTCTTTAAAAAGTGTTTCTCAAAAACATTTCTCATACATCTTGCATCACACAAATATTCATACAGGCAAGTAATATAATGTTTTACAGTGTATTTAAATAGTCTAATAAGATCAACATTACTGTTTAAATTTTTAAGAAAATTCCTTCTTCTGAAGATACAATATCTTGCTACAGATAACATGAAATTGACAAAACTTACATTTACGCCTTTGATAGATCCAAATAAACCAAACATAAATACCTCTTCATTTTCCATATCAATCTATCATGATGGGGAGATAAATAATTCGACTTTCATTTAAAGTCTTTTTCAAAAATTATGAACGGTTCTTTATATTGGTATGTAATCATTTTAAACGTTTAAAATTTATGAAATTATATTCGTACATCAATGTTTTTGATACACCATTAACAGAAGCTGAAATATATATTGAATTGGTACATTTTTTATTAAAAATTATATCAGAAACCTATACTTAATTATAAAATTATGAACCTGTTAAAGGGAGACAATACTCGCATATCTTTTTCGAATCGGCACATAATACAAAGGAATGTCACTCCTGCATATAAATGGCACATCAATAAAATTAATTAACTGTGCATTCGTGCTCCACCTTCAATGAAGATTCTAAATTATAAATATAACCAAAAGTTGTTGATCTATAGGATAGCGAAGACTAATGAAAGCCAACACACTGTAAAAAATATTTCTTTGAAATTTTTTAAAAATTCCTCAGAAAAATGCTTGAGCCACTTGACTTTCATAGCTCATAATTAACGTTTTTACACAATATTTTAATAAAGTAGCAAAAGATTATTTGCTTCTCAAAGTGCAAGACGCTATAAAAATCGTATGCTTGCATCATCTTACCCAAATACAGATTTTAAATGAAGTCCTGAACATTTCCACATTTGTTTGTTTATTTTTAAAAATACCGGTTTGTAACAAATCATAAGTACATTTTAAGATCCGATATCCCGATATCGTCAAGTAAATATGCTACATCATACTCATATTGTACCAATAATCAGTAAATCTAATTTGTCTAATGCAAGAATTGGAATCATGAGGGGGTGGAAAGGGGGGTACCTTTCTCCCACTCCTTCTCTCCTTTCTCCCGCCCCTCTTCTCCTTTCTCCCGCCCCTCCTCTCCTTTCTCCCACCCTGCATCATGAAAAAATAGTCTACAGGATGCTAATTTTTAAAGAAATCGATCAAATGTCTTGTTTTTATTGTTCGTCCACGTCTTGTCCTCTCACAAGATAGAAGTGTTGTTTATTCTGCTTCAAGAACCTCTATTACTTTTTCACTGACTGTGAAGCTGTCTGTTTGCGTTGAATTTGCAACTCTGATGCATCATGCAATTTCCCGATGATTTTTTTTTTAAAGTATAAATCCAAACTATAGAACCGCAGGATAATGTGTTAAAATACGGGGAATATTTGTAACACTATAAGTGCAATTTCTTTAAGAGACCAATTCGTTTAAAATGGTTTCCGAAAAACGCTGCTTGCAAAAAACAAAAAAAAAAATTCTTTTGGAAGATAATACAGATTAATTTATCGAAAATACATATAGTACTAGCAGTCGTTGAAAATCAGGCAGAAAGTGATTTTTAGAATTAAAGCTATTTTGGCGCACAACTTACACTGTATGTTCCAAGTGTAAGCATTTTTTTTAAATATTATTGGACTGAACAGGAAATATGGTTCCAGAAGCTTGTAAGAAATAGATTGCCAATACTGTAATCGTATAAGTGCAGTTTACACAGGACAGCAACATCGGAATGAGGAAAAAGTTAACAAAGGCTTGTCATTTTGGGTTGTCAACACTTAATTAATGCACACCCGTTGGGACGAAATAAAATTAGATCATTCAAACCCTGTTACATATTTTTTCACTCAATTCCGTATTTCAAAACAAATCATTTCTTGAAATTCACAATCCAACGATTCAAAATTTGCTATTTTGCCGGTGCCGGTTAAATAGCCACTGCCTTAAATAAAACCCAGTGGCAAACAATAAATGAATAATCGGTGCTTTGATGAAGGTAAACCCAGAAAAGCACTCTGAACGCCAAAAAAAAAAAAAAAATTAAAAAATTTAAAGAAATGATTGCTTGCCTATATTTCGTCAAATGCAGAAACCAATTGAAAAAAAACACAACATTTTAACATCATTTTGGTTCTTGTTAATGTACACTTGGGTGTACAGGGATGGGTGTGTCTTGTTGTTGAGTTGGATATGATGTACAATTGATGATTTCTGAACTATATTCCACTATGAACTACTTATTCAATAATAATTGTTGTCACCAAATGCTTTGAAAAATAGAACACAAATTAAATACAATCATATAAACGCTTATTATATATTTTGTTCCCTCGACAAAATACCGCGATCATACTGTTTTACCCGTGTCTATTTGGCCGCCTGTCCCTCACTTAATCGGTATAAAGGATGTAGTTAATGGTTTATACAACTTATTTCGGAGTGCTATATCAAAGTTTTTTTTATGTCAACTTTAGTATAAATATATATACCAAAAGTCCGCATATTCAGTCAAGACTTTTTTTTTAAATTTGATATTTTGAAAATATATAAAGGCACGCAGAGACTTCTCCATCTACAGTGTACAATTTCAAAGCTCTGATTCCTTTCACGGATTTGGCTATAATTTTTGGACCTTTTGGATAGCTCTTCATCTTTTATATAAGATTTGGATTTCAAATATTTTGGCCACGAGCTTCACTGAAGAGACATGTATTGTCGAAATGCGCATCTGGTGCAAGAAAATTGGTACTGTTAATTTTATTAATATCAATTTGGATTTACAAAGGAACTATATTTAAGTGTAGATCTAAAATAAAATAGTTGTTAGCCCAACCTTTTCTTAATTTAAGGACAAATAACATTACTTAAGTTAGCACTTGATGATTAAAATTGTGTTTACAGCTTCTGCAAGTCATTATTTTTTTGCCTTGTCTTCAACATAGAATTTTGCACCATCTCCCAAACCAGAGTGATTACATAGATCCACCATGGCGGAATCAAAAACGAAGAGAACACCAAGCAGGCTTAAGGAAAGTCCCATCTGGAGTAGACCAGACAGCCACACTAAGCATAATAAAAGAAGAGTCCTCAGCGGGGAACACGGCCCTACTGATTTACTTTGTAGACTTTGAGAAGGCATCTTAAAGTTTGGACAGAGAAACCCTTAGAAATATCTACATGGTTCATTGTGGAATTCTGTCAACCGCATATTTGTTCCACTTAATAGAAGTTCCAACGGAAACTTTGTTATAAACATTGTCATAATATCTATTACTGTTGGAACAAATATTCTATACCATTTATTCTGTTAGGAAATAATATTCCAGAATGTTTCCTTTTGGAACTTATATTATGGAGGATCTTTAGATACCAGAATAGTAGTCTAATCTTTTAATTGTACCAACTGTGTCTTATCCCCCTTTTGTAACATTTTGACTGATGGTGGATTGGTATAGTGGGGGATGTAAAGAAAGCAGGAGACCCTTACCCTATTGAATTTATTTCAGGGCTGTATTGTTTAAGAGGTAAAGCGATTCCCTCAGATTTTGTTAGTTACATAATAGTTTTTCTCTAGGTGTGTTGGCGTTTGTTTTTGTTGCACTTAGGTGTTCCTGATGTTCCTTTGTTTTCCTCTTATAGTTGATGTGTTTTCCTTGGTTTTGGTTTGCAACCTATATTTGCATTAGCTCAATCGATTTATGACTTTTAAACACCGGTATACTATTGTTGCTTTTATTTGTTCTTAATCCATTGACATTTTGAACATTGGTAATCTACTGTTGCATTAACTTACTACTGTACATCAATTTATTTCGCATTGGTTGTGGTTTGGGCCTTAGAAGGGACAGTAGTGTAACCCTTGCTGCGTTTCTTGTTCAAGTTTTAACCTAATACAGTAAAAGAATAGTGAAAACTTTGCTAATAATAATTCTGCACTTCAAACAAACCTCAAACAGAGCAAAAATTAGACACACACACACACACACACACACACACACACACACACAAATGTAATGATGTATTGTATCACATTTGTATTGCAACCAGATTGACAATAGTAAAATAACATTGATTAACATTTTTTTATGTGGTCTTTGGAGTCCAAACAATATATATATTCTTAGTACATTTTTTAGAGCATCCTGCCAATGTTCCAGGTCACAAATAATTTTATGTTTTTACTATTCACCTGGGGTTTAAAAAAAACTCATTTTGAATATTCAAAACAAATTTATTCCTCTTAAACAACAGTATAAAAACATTTGTCTATTACTTATAAAGATTATTAAAAAAATCTTAAGACTATTTACAAAACCATATGTTGGCATTTTCCAAACAATTATACAATAAATATTAACAAAATTAGAATTTTTAGCTACAAATTACATGTATTAAAAAAATGTACCTTGCAGCAATTTTATTTACTGTATTTTTACAGGTATTTTTCATTTTCAATATGATTTTTCTTGCCAGTTAGATACTCCCTTTCCCTTTCCAACTGTTTTTTTACAGTTTTTTCTACTATTGTGTTGTTACATTAGGTTAAGAAGGGGGTTGAGCAATCCAAAACATGTGTAACCCACATAATGTATGTGCATGTCCCAAGCTAGGAACCTGTAATAAAGTGGATGCAGCTGGTTACGGTCTGCCATCTTTCTTGTTTAATGATAGTATAAATCAGGGAGTTTTGTTTTCTGTTTTGAATATAAACTCATCATAGATACCAGAATTAAATTTTGTATTAACACCAGACCCGTGTTTTGTCTACAAAAGACTCATCAGTGACGCTTAAATCCCCAAAAAGTTAAAAAGACCAAAAAAAGTACTTAGTTGAAGAGCATTGGGACCAAAATTCCTAAAAATTTTCCAAATACAGCTAAGGTAATCGATTCCTGAGGTAGAAAAGCCTTAGAATTGAATTTAGATTCTGTCAGGGCCTTTGGTAGCTTACTTGATGGTATGGTATATGTGTGTTATTGAAAGTAGTACATTAACCTATTGTTGATTACATTAATGGATTTAATCTCTAGTGGATAGTTAGCAATTATAACAAATTTCTGAATTTTTCAAATATAGTCAAATCATTAGATTGTGTAAATGTGCCACTGGTTAATCAACATCAATGAAATCCCTTTTTCATCACTACTTTCAAAATAAAAGATTGTCATTAAATGTTGTAATTGGATATATTTTGGATTTGTTTAATTTTGTTGGTACAAATTCTTCAATTTCATGGATTTGCCAAATTCTGAATACAAGACTACAGAAAATTTGTATTTATTTCAAAATAAAGATTAGTGGTTAACATTAAAGTAATAAAAAGGTGTATTGCACATAAAAAAGTGTATCTACAGTTATTCTAAAATGACAATGATGAGAATCACTTAAAAGATACTTGCATAAAACAAGACATACCTTTGATAATGTAGACTAGCATTATATGATTCATAGTAGGTATCCCTGTTTTAGGAAATTTTATTTCGACTCTACCAAAATCTGATTATATATATTTTTCATCAATCTATAAATTTCTAGATATAGATGATTAAATTAACCTAAAACACTTGAACATCATACAGAACAAAACTGAGAGTGGCGTTCAACCAGACAATCAATAATGAGCTCCTCAATTTCTTTGCCATTTTTAATGTCTGTATCTGATAATGATACACAATCCTGTGTTTCCTTTGTAACAACAAAAATCTCTTTCTTTCTTGTTTCTAATAAATTTGCAATGACTATCTGGAAGTAAAAATTAAAAATAATCATATACCAAAAGTAAATAACAACATGACCTAAATGTATAGATTTTAACAGTTTATTTGATTATTTTATGTGATCTTTTTTACATTGTGTGTTTTATGGCTTTAAGAATACTCTGGCTGAATATTACCATAGGCCACTGCTATAATAATGGATTGAGAAAAAGTTAAAAAAAAACCCACCTTTTTTATCAGTATTACAAACTTTGGAAATTTCTGAAGTATAAATTAACTGCAATTATGCTTTTTCACTAAAACAAAAGGTCCTGTTATAATATGGGAGTAGTGAAGGTATATTTGGTCAGCATCTTCAAGCAGAAATCCCCTGCTAAAAAAGTGTGTCCCATCCCCTATGCGTTTAAATCTTAAACAGCCCATAGTAATTCCTAATTCATCATCATATAGTTTTAGAAAAATATGTTAAGTATCATGCTAGATCCAAAGCACTGCCTACTGAGCTGATGATACTCTCAGGAAAGCAGAAGTACCAATTCTAATGGTCACAAAATATGTGTTTGATGAACAGACGGACAACTGGATGGACGAACATAAGAATAGACTGACAATGTGCTTGCAATATTATGTAAAATATAATACATAACTTTTAAAAGTTTAAGTAATGTTTTTTTTTATTATTTGAAGTGTCATGTTACTTTGTGTTCAAGAATATACTTTATATTTTTTAATTTGCTTTTTTTACCTGATGTTGATATTTGTCTATGGCTTGTAATGCTTTGGATATCAATAAATCTTTGTCTGTTTCAAGCTGAAAACAAATAACAAAAATAGGCCATTAGAATCTCAATTTTCTGAATACACAGCAGAACAGTAATGACTGGAACATCATAGGGACTTCAAAACATTTTATTATATAAATGTTACATAGATATTCTAACATTAAAATATGGTATTCAAAAACAAACAAATGTTAACATAACTACATGTATCAAATTTTAGCCTTGACAAAATGTCAAGCAAAAGTGACAACCACCAAAGATCTGACTTCAGGAATAAACCCATCAATGTAAACAAACATTTAGATTCAACCAAACATAACCAAAATAGAAACACATTAAATAATCTATAATGACAAGAGTCAAACACATTAACATGAAGCAAGGACAAATCACCTTGAACTAGTTTTCAGTGACAGCAAGTTTCATTATATCAATGCATTGTGTCAATTAGTTTTGTGTTACAATGTATTTGGTGTGGTTTTTTTGCACTTGGTATCAATGTATTGAGTCAAGCCATTTTCAACTGACTGCTAACATTTACTCTTATTTTGCACAGTTACATCACTGTTCCACTTTAGGGGTTAGATGGTTTCTTGTATATCATATTTTTTTTTTTGTAAATTGTATTCTTATAAATAAGGCCTTTACTTTTCTTCTTTGGCAACATGGTACAGGCTTTTCTAATTGTTCAGAGGTATGGTGACCTATAACTAGTTACATCCATATCATTTGGAATCTAGTGGATAGTTGTCTCATTGACAATCATACCACATCTCCTTACTTAAAAATAATTGTTGCTTATATTTAAACTTATGTAAAGTTAATATTATAATAATACTATGCTTTACAAGGTTACAAAAAAAAAAGTGTGAATATATTGATCCCAATTCAATTTACATTAATGTCAAAACCGTTCATGTGTATCAAATTCTCTTACATTTTACAACGATGCTCATGTTAGCCCAACTTATCTTCAATTGGGTGCTTTTTAAAAAAAATCAATAATTACCCTGACTAAACAACTTTATATAATGATCCAGAAAAGAAAAATTCCTATAAACTGAGGTAAGATGTACTTTCTAAATATGTGACAGCACTAGTAGCTTCCAGTATTTAAAACAGTAAGAGAACAGGATTTATACATATACATTTATTCATTTTGTATTTACATTGTGTCATAGATCAAAGTTATTCATTTAGTGTATGTCCACTTGTATTAATATGTTTTTCTATTGATATTTTATAGTTTGTCTTTCTATTTTGTGATGTTACCCTATTGTTTCAGATAAGGGTGAAGGTTGGTACTATAAGAATGTTTAAACCCACTGCATTTATTTGCACATGTTCTAAGTTAGGAATCTGATGTTCTGTAGTTGTTGTTTGTTGATGTGGTTCATAAGTGTTTCTCGTTTTTTATTTAGATTAGATCGTTGGTTTCCCTGTTTTTTAATAGTTTTGCACTTTTCATTTTTGGGGCCCTTTATAGCTTGTGGTTTACTGTGAGCCAAAGCTCCGTGTTGAAGACCTATAATGGTTTCCTTTACATAAAAATGACTTGGATGGATAGTTGTCTCACTGACACTCATACCACATCTTCTTATATCCATACAGTAAATTTACCTTAAAGCTAACAACAAAAGCATCAGGAACCCATTCTTTGACTAATGGTTCTAACATTTTAGGAACCAGTTGTAGTGATAACTTCAATGGACCACCTGATGACTGAATTTTATGTTCTGGCTGAAAAAACAACATTTTTTCAAAATTGTGACAATTTTAACGTAAATCTAATACTGCCATCAAACTTTTTTGATCATGATGTCTACAAGTATCTTTTAGAGAATTCAAAAAGACTTGAAGTACAATCTGATACATTCTTTTATACAATTAAGAATTATTTTTCTCAATAAAAACAGAAAAGAGATAGTAACCAGATGCTCCGCAGGGTGCAGCTTTATACGACTGCAGAGGTCGAACCCTGAACAGTTGGGGCAGGTATGGACACAACATTTAAGCTTGATACAGCTCTGAATTTGGATTGTGATTAAATAGTTGACACAACATAGGTTTCTGACACAGAATAAATGTGTTCTAAGAACTTAAACTTAATTTTTTTTAAATTGGACATTTACCTATAATGGTCCAATATCCAAAATCTAAATACATGGTTAGATTCAGCATATCATAGAACCCAAAGAATTTAATTTTTGATGAAATCAAATAATGTTCAATTTTAGACCCTTTAAACCTCAATGTGGAGCTGGGCCCAAATATTAAAAATCTAAATAAATGGTTAGATTCAGCATATTGAAGAACCCCATATATTCAATTTTTGTTGAAAACAAACAAAGTTTAATTTTTGACCCTTTGGACCTTAATGTAGACCAATTTGAAACGAGACAATACTGTGCAATTGAATATTTCTTGCTATTGCGCAAAACTGTGCAATTGAAAATTTCTTGCTATTGTGCAATATTGTGCAATAGAAGATTTCTTGCTATTGTGCAATTCTGTGCAATTGAAGATTTCTTGCTATTGTGCAATATTGTGCAATTGAAAATTTCTTGCTATTGCACAATGTGCAATTGAAGATTTCTTGCTATTGGGGAATACTGTGCAATTGAAGATTTCTTGCTATTGCGGAATACTGTGCAATTGAAAATTTCTTGCTATTGTACAATACTTAAAATAATAATTTTGGACCCCGATTTGGACCAACTTGAAACTTGGGTCCATAATAAAAAATCTAAGTACATGTTTAGATTCAGCATATCAAAGAACCCCAACAATTCAATTTTTGTTAAAATCAAGCTAAGTTTAATTTTGGAACCTTTGGACCTTAATGTAGACCAATTTGAAAACAGGACCAAAAATTAAGAATCTGAATACACGGTTAGATTTGGCATATCAAAGTACCCCAATAATTCATTTTTTGATGAAATCAAACAAAGTTTAATTTTGGCCCCTAATTTGTTGGGACCAAAACCCCCAAAATCAATCCAAACCTTCTTTTAGTGGTCATAAACCTTGTGTTAAAATTTCATAGATTTCTATTAACTTATACTAAAGTTAATGTGCAAAAACCAAAAAAAAATGCTTATTTGGGACCTGTTTTTGGCCCCTAATTCCTAAACTGTTAGGACCAAAACACCCAAAATCAATCCCAACCTTCCTTTTATGGTCATAAACCTTGTGTTTAAATTTCATAGATTTCTATTTACTTTTATTAAAGTAATAGTGCGAAAACCAAATGTCTTCGAACGACGACACCAAAGTGATACCAATATACGACCAAAAAATTTCCAATATCATATCCAGTTATAAAGGGCCATAACTCAAAAAATAGGTAAGAGTGATACTACTCAAATTAGCTCTGAGTTTGTAGTAATGAGTATTGTGTATAAGTTTCATAACATTTGGTTGCAGCAAGCTTAAGTTGGAGAACAGAAACTAAAAATTCAGCATTTTTTTCTGTTTGTAAAGGGACATAACTCTAGAACATAAAAAGTGATGCCACCTAAATTCAAACTTGATCTGTATTTTGTGGAAATAAGCATTGTGTATAAGTTTCAAAACATTTGATTGAGACAAACTAAAGTTACAGAATAGAAGTGAAAATTAAGCATTTTTTCCATTTGCAAAGGGGCATAGCACTAGAACGGTTAGAGTGATAACTTCAAAATCTAACTTGATCTTTATTTTGTGGAAATTAGCTTTTTGTATAAGTTTCATTATATTTGTTTGAGGCAAACTAAAGTTAAAGAAGGGAAATCAACTTTGGGACGTACATACAGACGGATGGACATACATACAGACGGACAAGGGTCAAATTTAATGCACCCTCTGCTACTGCAGGGGCATGAAAACTTCATTATGTGCATAAGATCCTCAAACTTAAAACTGTTTGATTACAAAGCTGATTTTCTATTTATTGATATTCCAATTTAAGTATAATTTGTATACAAATTACCATTAAATCTTTTGGGATGTAGAAGTCTGACACAGCAGCTGCTAAATATAGAACAGCCTGGTTCCCTGCTGGTTGTAGAGCAAAGGAACATGCTTTTAATAACTGTAGATAATCACTTAATGTCTGGAACTCCACGGTCAGTAATAAATTCTCATTCTTTATTTCCTGATAAGTCTGTAAAACTTTTAGAATTTTTTGTTCATACTCTGGTTTGACTGTAAGTACAAAAACAAGTATACGTAAATGCATATAAATTAAAATAGGCGGATCCAGGGGGGGCCGCGGCCCCCCTTTCGAGGGAAAAATTTGGTTGATTATATAGGGAATCATTGACACATGACTGGAGCCCCCCCCCCCCCCCCCCCCCCCCCTTAGGAAAAGTTCTGGATCCGCCACTGGTAATGAAATTTATAATGTACCTGACTTAGATTTTAGGGACTAATGTCAAGTATAAATAAAAATCAAACGAGGAGATTTCAAATTACATCTATTTACTTTCGATTCAAACACAAAAAGAGGCTGTTACATGTCATAATCACAACAATCATGATTAAGGCAATACAGTTCCAGAAAATACTGATTCAACATACCCAGTACAGATAATTATATAACAAATTAATCATACAGGTAATTATTTTTTTGTCAAATCAGGATAAAACTTATAGTGAAGG
Source organism: Mytilus galloprovincialis (assembly GCF_965363235.1). NCBI lineage: Eukaryota > Metazoa > Mollusca > Bivalvia > Mytilida > Mytilidae > Mytilus > Mytilus galloprovincialis. The sequence goes on along the minus strand of NC_134839.1, from coordinate 24,848,909 downwards.
ATAACCTCTATGGTTATTTAAGTACCTTCGATTTATATCAGCTTTCATTACTTGTACTGTTCCTTTACAATAAATAAAAATACGAGTGAAGCAACACCTGAAGCGGTGATGGTGCGGTAGGGTAAAAACGAGTGGATACCGCTAGGTATTCACAGTCATCTTGAAAATAAAGACAACAACACTCATGTTTTTACCGCATAGTATCTGTTTATTGGGTCTACATGTTTCGCCTAGTAGATAGGCATCATCAGGACAATTATACAAAGAAATATGACACTGAAGTACGAATCTTGCGGTTTGGCGGTTTAACCGGAAGTGTAAGTTACATAATAGTAGTTACGGTGACGTTATATAAATAGAAAGTGAAAGTGAAAGTAAATTAAAATAGAAAATATATAAATAGAAATGTTAGTGTTTTCTTGAATGGTAACAGCATCTCGTGTGGTTGACATCTATCCCCTTCTGTGTAGTTAGTCTCATGGGAGGTCCTTGGTGGTATTGTACGCTATTTATTCTAATAATCATGTCAGTGAATTCCAGATTGGACAACACCTCACTGTTCATTCCGTGCAGTCAACTGGCTTCGCTCTGGGACCCTCGAGTTACTGCTTCCAATTGTGTCGGTAATGATGTGAAGTGTATGATCGTCGCACATTTTGGAAATTAAAATAGTGGTAGATCCGTAAATATTCAATTATGAGTTGTGTTAATGATTAAAGCTTTTGCTGTGGTTTGATGTTGAATCTGTAAGAGCTTCCAGCAGGTTTCTTCTTTCTAAACCAGTGGTAAAGTCTTGTAATACTCTATTAAATCTTTATGTTAATTTTGCGTAGTGTCATAAATTCAGCTAGGTGGTCTTGATTTCTTATTAGTGTTATCAGCGGTTGTAGCGGTTTCTGCTTCTCTTGCTCCTCCTCTTCTTGGACAGTGCGGAATCTTGATCATTTTCAGGAAAAGATTGGGAATCTTGGTATTGGTCTGTGGTATCATCCATGCTGTTGGTCGTAAGGTACAACGCAAGTGTGGGGGGTGGATCCTGCACGGAATGAACAGTGAGGTGTTGTCCAATCTGGAATTCACTGACATGATTATTAGAATAAATAACGTACAATACCACCAAGGACCTCCCATGAGACTAACTACACAGAAGGGGATAGATGTCAACCACACGAGATGCTGTTACCATTCAAGAAAATACTAACATTTCTATTTATATATTTGCTATTTTAATTTACTTTCACTTTTACTTTCTATTTATATAACGTCACTATAACTACTATTATGTAACTTACACTTCCGGTTAAACCGCCAAACCGCAAGATTCGTACTTCAGTGTCATATTTCTTTGTATAATTGTCCTGATGATGCCTATCTACTAGGCGAAACATGTAGACCCAATAAACAGATACTATGCGGTAAAAACATGAGTGTTGTTGTCTTTATTGTCGACACACTTTACAATAAATGTCAAAATAGAATATAACAAGAAAATTTGGAGTATGGTTTTGTCGGCATAAGTGAATGATCATCAAGAGATATAAAATAGTTCTTTTCATAATTAAACAAATACTGATGTCAAATTTATTCATGTGACATCAATTAAGTTATAGGAAAGAAAACAATTTATCAGGCACAACTTCCAACTTCTCAAAATCTCCATGCTAGATTATAAGCACCATAAGGACCTTATGCTTCACTTATAATGTCTTACGTATACCTATATCAAATGAAAAATTCCATGGTATAAATACTTAAGTATCTCTGAATTTGATTATTCTTTATATATAATAAAGGATTTCGAGAGTCAAGCTAACCCCTCTCATGGCAGGGATCTCCCATAAATTGAAAAGTTTTCAGGTCACAGTCAGGAAAGTTTTAAATGTAATAAAAAATTGTAAAATGAAAATGATTAATTACTTAAATTTTTTGCAAATTTGCATGCAACTCACTAAGAACAAGTGAAACTGCATCTTAATGAAAAAATAAAACAGTGAAATTTGAATGAACCAAACGCCTTTTGAATAGATCTAGAAACAAAGATGTAAAGAATTTCATATTACGAACAGCCATAGTTTTAGTGAAAAGTCTATTTAAAGCAGCTGTTAATTTGAACTTTGACCTTAAAAGGAATAGGGTTTTTTCTTCTTTCTAATATTTTCCATGTGTATCAAGTTTAATTTAGAACAACAAACATCTGAGCTATTATCTGGAGGAGAAAAATGAAAAAGCCAGAACTATATGCAACCAAATTTTTATTTCAGGGAGTACCTTATATCAAAAGAGATAATGTTTTATAAACATCTGAAGAACGTAATTTCATAGATTTACCCTAATTTTATTTTTAAATTCAAGATGTAAAGAATGTGGTCTTATCATACCCTTTCTTTTGAAAGACAAATGGATGTGAGGAAAATTTGACCTTAAACCTTCCCATTAAAACAATTGACCTTCAAAGCTCTTACCTTTTACATCTTTGTTGTCAGTTATTGTTAGCAAGTCTAAAATATTTGTTTTTGGCACATGTCTTAAAAATGGACGTAACCCTCTGTTTCTTGTTAGGAATATCACAGCATAACCTCTCTTTAGGAAATACCTGCAATTATAATTCAGTTTATTTCACAGTTTATGCAAAACTGGTTTACAGTGTCTTCAAAGGCAGAATCTAATCAATAATCAATTTTAAGCCCGCACTTCCTAGAAAGAAATTTTTTATTTATCATATTTAATTCTATGTTGTGTTTCTATACTCAGTATGTATTTTTAGACCAAGAATGTAGTGAATTAATAACAGCATGAGTTCTATTAAAGTATGATCTTCAAAATGAAATAATGTATGTATTGTAGATAAAAAAAAATAAATAAAGTACTACTCTGTAGATAAGGCACCTCTGGTTCCCACACTGAAGTTGTCAAGGAAACGCACAGTTTTACTCTCTAGTGGTACAGTTGTTCCACCACTCTGAAATAGAAATTTTAAATAAAATAATAATAAGTAATAAATTGAGTAAATGGTACATGTATTTAAACGTATAGCTGACCATCAACATGATAAGAGTAGTAGAGTGTAGGTGGTTTGTTAGGTAATCAAGGGTCTGGAAACAGTCGTATTTGCCCGACATGACTTACAAATTTAAACTGAAACCTGATTGAATGAAATTTGAGATTTGGTTTAGATTCGTCAAATTCAGTTGATTTTTTTTTATCTTCTAAAAAGAATGTGTACATTTCATGGTCATGCACCAAAAAATAACATCAACGACATTTGGTAAGATTTTTTAATGTTATTCGTCATGAAGATACCCAAATTTGACCCTCATGTATGATATTCTAGTGGGCACTCGTATACATTTTGTAAATACCAGTAGTTGTACAGTGTACTGTCCCATATTTATGGGTCATCGTAAATTCCCCTTTTTCTATTTTTAGATATCATATAAACTATAGTTGTCTGGTCACTTTTTTGGCGAGTATCGTTTTTCTCATGCTTGAGACTCAATGTCCGGACCAGATATTTAAACCTATCGGGGATACTAGTATTTCTTTAGATTGGGGAAAAATTTCATACTGGTAAGTTGTACTTTAAATTTCATTTTATTTTGTTTTTCGATGTTTGACTTAAGTATCTATTTCTTTACATTTGATATTTATTTTCAGTTTAAGGGTCAAACATTTCTAAATTAATTTACATTTCTGTTCCAAAACAAATAAAGAGAATGGTAAACTAGCTAGATATTTTGATTTCGGGTTTATAAAGAGATCTGATCCCGGGTTCATTTTGATAGCGATATTTAGAAAGATGGTTAATCTGAGGGATATTTTGGAGTAAAGGTCGTCAATCTTCTGAATTGTTCGTGCCTTACTCTGAAATTAATTATGGTATTATCTCATGTTTTATTTAAGGTCTTGAACTGGTTAATGATATTGAAAAATGTGTTTCAGACATTGCTCTGGTTGGACCGAGAATTAAACGGGAACAGAATTAATGCGATGTTTTTTTAACTGGATAGGTTTTGTTTCTTAGTGATGGAATTAAGTGCTTCATGATCTAATCTAACAAAGTCAGTGGGAACCAGTGGGTATATTTATTTTATCTCGGAAGGGGGGATATCACGAGCATGATTGATTGATTGAATTTAGTTTATAGTTAAAGACGACTAGTGTACAGCTCTCAATATTTTAAGTGAACGGACACTCTAAATTCTAGTATCCTATTCTTTTATTCAACTAGCCCTAAGGCAAAACCCTTCATTGAATTGGTTAACTTTTTTAGGTATTTTTCACCACCTCATTTTATCCTAAAAGGAGAAGTTCAAAAATGTAAAGTTCTAAAGAATTTAAATTTTCACATGGAGATATCGCGATATTTATGTATTTATTGTCTTGTCTATTAAACATGAAACTGTTTCATAATTCTTGGTTATTTGTTGTTTGAGCAGGTGCATTGCTTGGTGGAATCGCCATCTCTGGTTATTTCTAATACCTGTCATTTATTGAATTTATTGTTTCCTTACATTGTCAGTATGCTGTCAGAAGTCCTGCTGCGAAAGCAGAGGCCGAACCCTCTCTACCAGTAACGTAAACTGCTGAGCTGGCAGGGTATAACCTCATGAGGCAGATTATGAAAGGAAAATCTGTTTACACATCAGGGATCTCCATAGATGAAAATTGAACGATAATTAATTGGATTAATAATTTATTTATCTTTTATGAATTATCACAAGCATTTGCGGAAACTTAGTGGAATAATCGACAAATGAATCTACTATCTTCAGATAGTATTCTCCTGTCTTGTATGGTGATCTACCTGTACAAGCTCAGGTACAAGTGATTAGCGATTTTAATCCAGATATCCCTCAGGCGTTAAGAACTGTATTGAATTACAATATAAAAAAAGCCTGAGGGTTGTGCAATTACATGCATTTGATTATAATTGCCAAAAAAATGGCGTCAGGCTATAAAAATGGTAACAGTTTTGAAAGATGGCGGAAGACAATTTAACCATGGCGCGGGTCATTTGACAATGGCGCAAGACATTTGAACGATGGCTGGGTGCCATCGTTAAACAGGCCATGGAGATGAAAACCTGTTTAAGTTGCAATTATTGTTTTCATTCTTCCATACTGTAAATTCAGAAATCATTGTGTGCATCACACAGACGTTTTAGCAATAGTTATTGCTATCAATGAAGAAAGGACAAGTTTGTCAGATAATTAATCCTTATATTATCTGTCATTTCTACACCAAATGTAGTTCTTTTAGACAATTTAGGTTGTAAGTTGTAACTTGAGCTACAGCCAAAGGTCCCAAAGGCCTTGCATCTCTTTATCTTTCCAGAATCTGGGTCCGTTTGAGTCCATTCACGTTTGCACCCACTCATGTTCGCCCCCTTTCACTTTCGCACCCTACATGTTCGCACCCAAAGTCCGTTTGCACTCTACATGTTTGCGCCCAAATTTAATTTGCGTTTAATAACTATAGCTTTGTAACCAAGTTTTGGCAAGTGTATTCTTTATATTTGTTGTCATTGTCTCAAAATAAAGTGAGACAGCATTTTCTTTTTGTGATGAATAAATTTTAATCATGTTTTGGATAGTGTATTGTTAAAAAAAAAAATAATCCTTTCTAAACATGCTAAATGAAGTGAGATTCTGTCAACGTTTTATTTTGGGTTGAATAACTCTTAATCACAGTCTGCACGGTTAGCCACTAGTCCGATGCCCCAGACTAGTAAAATTTCATTCGGACTAGTAAGTTTTTGCAAAATTTTGTTTGGCCCAATAAGAAAAATGTCAGAATATTGGTCTTCGGACTAGTAGTTGAAAAAGTTTTTGGTGCAGACTGTAATCATGTTTTGGTTTATAGTGTGTTGCTATAACTTTGTTTCATTGACTTGTTTCAAAATAAAGCGAGATTCTGACTACGTTTTTTTTTTGTGTTGAATAAATTTTATCATGTTTTGGTTATAATAGTTTATTGCTATATTTTATTGTTTCAGATCACAGGGATGGAATCCGGGTCCGTTCGCGCTCATTCACGTTCGCACCCTATCACGTTCGCCCCCTTTCACTTTCGCACCAATTTTTATTGGTTTTGTGTCTATAATAACTTTGTAATCAAGTTTTGGCAAGTGTATTCCTATAAGTATATTTGTTGTCATTGTTCTAAATTAAAGTGAGACAACGTGATTTTTTGTGTTGAATAAATCTTAATCTTGTTTTTGGTTAAGTGTATTGCTAACTTTTATTTTATTGTTTCAAAATAAAGTGATACATTACAACTTATTTTTTTGTGTTGAATAAATTTTAATCATGTTTTGTTTAGCATGTTTAGTGCATTGCTATGATTTTTTGTTTCATAGTTTCAGATCAAAGGGGCCAAGCTGTTAAAATCTTTTGTGTTTTTCATTTAAAATCTTTATTGTTTCTACTCATACCAAGCTAAATACATGCAGTATCTAAATCAAATCAATTAAAAACAACAATCTTGATTTTCTAATTATTCAACTGGAATTTTATTTAAAATTTGGTGCGAACAGTCCTTGGGTGCAAACGTGTAGGGTGCGAAAGTGTTCTGGGCGCGAACGAACCTGATACCACAGGGACCAAGCTGTTAAAAACAATTATCTTTTGTGTTTTTCATATAAAATCTTGAATGTTTTACTTACACCAAAGCAATTGATAAAAACAATCGGGATTTTCCAATTATTCAACTGGAATTTTATTTAAAATATGGTGCGAACAGTCCTTGGGTGTGAACGTGCGAGGTGCGAACGTGTAGGGTGCGAAAGTGTTCTGGGTGCGAACGAACCTGATACCACAGGGACCAAGCTGTTAAAAACAATTATCCTTTGTGTTTTTCATTTAAAATCTTGAATGTTTTACTTACACCAAAGCAATCTATAACAACAATCAGGAATTTTTCCAATTATTCAATTGGAATTTGAATTAAAATTGGGTGCGAATGTGTAGAGTGCGAACAGACCTTTGGTGCGAACGTGCGAGGTGCAAACGTGTAGGGTGCGAAAGTGTAATGGGCGCGAAAGAACCTGATACTATCTTTCCAAAGACAGATTATGAGTATGATTTCTTTACCATTGCATGCAACATGATGTGAGCCTTATATTTAAATAACGAAATTCAAGTTTATTTTTTTTCACCAATATTTGTATAAATCATAAACTTTGACCTTTGGCTTTGGAAAAATTTTAGGTAAAACAAAAACATACTGTGACAAGAACTATGTTGCGTTTTGAACGCAGTTGGAATTTCACAAATTCGATTATTTCTTTCGATTTCTCGTCAAATTTATCTGGCTTTTCGGTCTGATCAAGAAAATCTTTCCATGTTGTTGCCATTGTCAGGGAAATTAAAGGAGGGGGAAGGAAACCAATGCATTGTCAATTTTGCAGTCTTAATCAAAACAAACGTGACCATTGACAAATATTTCCGATTGTTTTAAACGCCTGATTGATGCAGAATAGGACCAGATACTAATTTCTCCTCTTTCAAGAAAAGTTATCTATTTTCTTATCAGGGGTAAGTAAAGTCACATCTAATGACAGTGCAGGATCATTATAAAAGAGACTGTTTAAACTGGTTTGCATGAATGGAAAAAAGTTTGTAATATGAGACAGGTGTTATCTGCAGTGAAACACTGGAAAGAGGACGAAATCAATAGATTAGAAGAAAAAATAAATACTTTAGTGGAAATTTTTGCAACATTTTAAGGTTCCACTAAAGTCAAAATAAAGGATACTACATAAACATCTAAACTTCGCCTGTATTTCTCAACCATAAATGAACAAAGTCCCTGACTATGGGAACATATGTTTATTTGAACTAACTTATCATATACATACTGTGAAAATTGTAAATAAACTTTGGAATTTTTATGTTGTGGCAAAACTGGTGAACACTAAATTTTTTCAAAAAATTTGGAGGCCTGTGAGATGACTTTATTTGTTCAAAATTGGTCTAGATGAATACCGTTACATGTAATGCAGTATAAGCTAATGTTTAATTGTCACATACATTGTAAATATGTTTCAGCGACATTTTTGTCCAATTTCTGTACTGTACCTTTGATATTCGTTCACTTAGATACATGAAATTCACTGAAACTCATTTATCAATACATCGTTATCAAATTCGTTAAAATTTATCTTGAAATGTCAGAAGTCTCAAACAATTATGGATACCAATATTTTTGGTAATGTGATTTGTCAAAATCTGTTATCAGTTGATTATATTATCGTCCAAAAAGTTTCATTTTATTGTCATGCACCAAAAATTACTGTTATCGTCATTTGGCATGATTTTTACCGTTATTCGTCCCGAACAAAACCCATTACGTCCCTTACCAATGGCAATGCAAAATAGTTTAAAATAATGATAATGCAAATTTTCTTGTATATTAAAATAACAATACGGTATAGTGAGGTTGGGTCTGAGGGGTCCTGATCCTGAAATCCTGGGCTTAAAAACATAAAATCCTGAGGTCCCGAAATGTAAAGAAATTGAAATCCCAACATCAATTTAAAAAAAAAAGATTCCCAGATCCCATAAGGATCAATCCTGAAAATCCTTAGCTTAAAAGTACCTGATCCTAGTGTCCTGATAAAGGTCAGACCCCTTACCCTTAATCTTTTCTGTGATGATTCAATGTAAAATGTTAACAGCAATGTTCTGAATAGACACATGACCAATTTTATAAACTTGTTGATCAAAATAAACCAAACTGGTCAGATCCAGTTTAAATGCACACAGAATTAGAGAGAGAAATATATACATGTGTTCAAATGTCATTTGGAAAATTTATATGTCAACTACAAAATGTGTTTGTGAAGCAAAACTAGGGTGGAATTGTTGTTTACATTTTATGTGAGGCCCCACATGGGGAAGTTATAGTTATCACATAATCAGTAAGTTATTTCTGTAGAGCAAGGATTTGTATAGTATACAAATCCTTGCGTAGAGGTATCTTAAATTAAATAAGCAAAAGTGTCAAATTCAGGTACAATGTACATGTATTAGATTTAATAATGATTTAAATTTGAGTACAAGTTCATTAAATCAAATAATGTCTCATAATAAATTAAAACATACAGGAACTTTTATGATCTATAAACTTATTGCATCATTTTGCCTTTTAGAAAAAGAAGGAAAAGATCTGGAAATGTTGAGAAAGTGAGTACTTTTCTTCATTTACTGACCATGAATCTACATGATAGAAGGGTTCGGGGGCAGATCCAGCAATTTTCAAAAGGATTGGGGGGGTGGGGGGGGGGGGGTGCAACCAAGGATATAAGGGGTGGGGTGGTGTTCAACCATATAACCCCATTTAAATGCATTGATAGTACAAAAAAATGGGGTGTTGCAACACAGGTCGGGACCCCCCTCTACCCCTCTGGATCTGCCACTGGGGTAAGTTTACCTACATAATGTATACATGTTTTTACATGTGACTTAATCTGTATGTTTACAAACATCCATAATTTTTTTCTCAGTAATTACTGTGCATTGATTTATTTTCGTGGGTACCAATTTTCATCGTTTAAGGAAAACTTGCGTGTTTGTGGATATTTAATTTTGTGGTTTTGTAGAAGTCTGTAGTACACAATCCTATAGAAAATATCTCATACCTTGAACATTTAATTCGTGGTTCACTTGTACCCAAGCAATCCATGAAAATTCGCATCCAACAAATAATAATAAATCCACACTGTGACTGTACTCAAGGAAAATAAAACAAAACCATTTCTAGCTTTATAGCAATATACAAATATAATTCTTAATTTAATGTGCAATAACAAAATTAATAAAATGTTAATATTTGAGATGTGAACTTTGTTAATAGTGAATTATGAATACTCCATTAGAATGATTCAAGTCATTATTGAAATTCTATTTTACCTTTTTCAGATCTGTTCAAAGACTAACTGTTGTTATCAAACATGTGGTATGTATTATGATCTATTATATATATAATCAGAAAAACTGGTTTTGTCAGAGAAATCACAAGGAATCAAAATAACAAATAATTTTAACAGGTTTGAAATTTACAGAAAAATAAAATTGAGAAAGGAAACAGGGAATGTGTCAAAGAGACAACAACCCGACCATAGAGTAGACAACAGCCGAAGGCCACCATTGAGTCTTCAATGTAGCGAGAAACTCCTGCATCCGGAAGCCTCCTTCAGCTGGCCCCTTAAAAAATTTGGATACTAGTACAATGTACAGTGATAATGGACATCATACTAAACTCCGAATTATACACAAGAAAATTAAATTAAAAATCATACAAGACTAACAAAGGCCAGAGGATCCTGACTTGGAACAGGCGCAAAATTGCGACAGGGTTAAACATGTTTATGAGATCTCAACCCTCCCCCTATACCTCTAGCCAATGCAGAAAAGTAAATGACAACAATACACAAATTAAAATTCAGTTCAAGAGAAGTCAGAGTCGGATATCAGAAGATGTAATAAAAGAAAATAAATAAAATGACAATAATACATAAATAACAACAGACTACTAGCAGTTAACTGACATGCCAGCTGCAGACCTCAATTAAACTGATTAAAAGATTATGTCTTCATCATATGAATATCAGGCACAATCCCTCCCGTGAGGGGTTTAGTATCATACTATCATAAAATTTATGAGAAGAACATAACCCGTGTTATGCCAACAACTGTTTTTTAAATTAATGTGTTTAGTTCTGATGCAAAGACCCTATAAGTGAATCAATATTAAAGCCAAAATATGCAATCTTTAATGACCTGACAACAGTATCGTAACTATATCCCTTCTTAATTAGTCTGTTCAAAGGTTTTGTAAGCTTTTGAGGTGAATACTGACATTTTAGTGCTTTGTAAAGAATATTACCATAAAAGATTGGCTGTGAAATACCTGAACGTATAAGATGTCTGCATGTTGATCAGCTATATTTATGAATTATTTCCTAAAACAATGTTATGCCGATGATAAAACTTAGTAATACATAAATTTCTCTTGCTAAAATCTAATACGTTGTTACATACACGAGCGAATCGTACAAGTTGAGAAAGACTTGAAAAATATATAAGTATGGTAGAAATATCCTGAACATTCAATATGAATCAGGGATTTGACTAAAATTGCTATTTATAAAACCACCACAAGGTCCTTCGAGTGTGCAATCAGACTAGAACCAGCTTCTCTAGATAGAGCAATGCTATCATTCTAAACAAAGGATTTTAGTCATATTGTAATAAAGTCTGCAAAGTTTTAGTCATAGACAATCATACAATGGAAAAGAATGCATGACATAAGTCTCCAAACACAACAATGTTATATTACAAAATTGATACAATGTAATTTTAAAACAAAGTCAAGATTACTTTAAAGAAGTGTTTTGTCATGTGACCTATTTGAAGTAATCAACTATTTTGGAAAAATTAACAGCTAACATGTGTCACACAGTAACAATTAATGTTCTCCACTATTTTGTAGAAGATAACAGCTAACATGTGTACATCAGCATCAGATGAAGTTTTATTCCAGAAGATTGACACAAAAGGTGTTATTACCCTGAACAGACCAAAAGCTTTAAATGCCTTGAATTTATCAATGATCAGACAGATTTTTCCTGTGTTAACAGTAAGTTAAAACGCAATGACATTGTTATCCAATGCCAAATAGAGTACTTTTTTTGCTTTAATAATACCCTTGCCCGTCAATATGTCCCTAAATTGGTTTCCATTCTCTAACTTAAGTTTATCTCAACCAAATCTTGTGAAACTTATACACAATGAATATTACTAAAACACAGATTAAGTTAACTGTTTAAGAGTTATGCCCCCTTAACAAATTGAAAATCACTTTAGTTTGCTGCAATCAAATGTTATGAAAGTTTAATACACAATGTTTTTTACCACAAAATACAGATCAAATCATATTTATTTGTTGAATTAATTATTCCTATTTCAGGAATGGGAAAATGATCCGAAAACAAAAATGGTGATTATAAAAGGGGCTGGAGACAAAGCTTTCTGTGCTGGTGGAGATGTTAGAGGTAACTCTTAAAAAAAGGGGGAATCAAAGAATAATAAGAAGATAGTACTGTAAAGGTGGGAAAAAGTTATCTTTTACACTTGAGAGATGAAATTGTTGTCTGGAATAGAGAATCATACATTTGATCTGTAGGATAAGGTTTTTGAAAGATTTTAAGCATTTTAAATGTTGATATCAATTAATGTGTTTATTTGGTTTCATATGGTATGTAATTTCCTGATTTCCATTTGATCATAACTGATCAGTGCACTTTGAATTAGATATTGAATTTAAAGTCATATGAAACGAGTTAGTGGTGAAAAATAATGTTTATCCAATTCTTGAACCAATGAATGTATATATCATAAACTTAGTCCTCTGTGCACAATTTTATCATTTTTTACGCAAATATATTGTATAATCCTCAATTTTCTTTCTCTCTGTCTGTTATGATTTAACAAATATGGCTGCTCATTAAATGTCGTGTTTTAAAGCCCAAGTTTACCAATTGTCACCTTATAGTAAACAAACAACAAAAAGCATGGGTATTGAGCACGTGTTTAACATGTACAATCAGATAATTGTTTATTTTAATGACAGATCCATGGGTATTGCGATCACCATATTTTTACAAGGAGGGTTACGCTCCGGTCACTATGCATATGGAAAATTTGTCTGCGAATTGCTTCCTGGAAGCAAGCAATTAAAAATAAGTAAACCTTCTAAATGTGGACAAATTAAAGAATTTTCTTCCTCAGAATATGTGCATAAGTTGTATAATGAAAACTTTCCATTTTGTTAAAAATAACATATGCATAATTTTTTATACGACCGCAAAATTTGAAAAATTTTTCGTCGTATATTGCTATCACGTTGGCGTCGTCGTCGTCGTCCTTCGAATACTTTTAGTTTTCGCACTCTAACTTTAGTAAAAGTGAATGGAAATCTATGAAATTTTAACACAAGGTTTATGACCACAAAAGGAAGGTTGGTATTGATTTTGGGAGTTTTGGTCCCAACATTTTAGGAATTAGGGGCCAAAAAGGGCCCAAATAAGCATTTTCTTGGTTTTCGCACTATAACTTTAGTTTAAGTTAATAGAAATCTATGAAATTTTGACACAAGGTTTATGACCACAAAAGAACGGTTGGGATTGATTTTGGGAGTTTTGGTTTCAACAGTTTAGGAATTAGGGGCCAAAAAAGGGCCCAAATAAGCATTATTCTTGGTTTTCACACAATAACTTTAGTTTAAGTAAATAGAAATCTATGAAATTTAAACACAAGGTTTATGACCATAAAAGGAAGGTTGGTATTGATTTTGTGAGTTTTGGTCCCAACAGAATAAGGGGCCCAAAGGGTCCAAAATTAAACTTTGTTTGATTTCATCAAAATTGAATAATTGGGGTTCTTTGATATGCCGAATCTAACTGTCATGACTGTGTATGTAGATTCTTAACTTTTGGTCCCGTTTTCAAATTGGTCTACATTAAGGTCCAAAGGGTCCAAAATTAAACTTAGTTTGATTTTGACAAAATATGAATCAGTTAGGTTCTTTGATATGCTGAATCTAAAAATGTACTTAGATTCTTGATTATTGGCCCATTTTAAGTTGGTCCAAATCGGGGTCCAAAATTAAACTTTGTTTGATTTCATCAAAAATTGAATAAATGGGGTTCTTTGATATACCAAATCTAACTGTGTATGTAGATTCTTCATTTTTGGTCCTGTTTTCAAATTGGTCTACACTAAAGTCCAAAGGGTCCAAAATTAAACTTAGTCTGATTTTAACAAAAATTGAAATCTTGGGGTTCTTTGATATGCTGAATCCAAAAATGTACTTAGATTTTTTATTATGGGCCCAGTTTTCAAGTTGGTCCAAATCAGGATCTAAAATTATTATATTAAGTATTGTGCAATAGCAAGTCTTTTCAATTGCACAGTATTGCGCAATGGCAAGAAATATCTAATTGCACAATATTGTGAAATAGCAAATTTTTTTTTAATTAGAGTTATCTTTCTTTGTCCAGAATAGTAAGCAAGAAATATCTAATTGCAAAATATTGTGCAATAACAAGATTTTTTTTTAATTGGAGTTATCTTTCTTTGTCCAGAATCAACTTAAATCTTTGTTATATACAATATACAATGTATATTCACTTTTTACTACCAACTGATAAATTAAAATAATCTTTACCATTCAGTGATAACAAGCAGTTTTATTACATCTTAATATTTATGATGTATTTAAATGAGTAGTTATTGTTGCAAACTCCATTAGAAATTTTAATTGAGATTAGTTTTGGAATAAGGGAAAGGGGGATGTGATTAAAAAAATTGGGTTCAATTTTTATACAACCGCAAAATTTGAAAAATTTTTCGTCGTATATTGCTATCACGTTGGCGTCGGCGTCGTCGTCGTCGTCGTCCGAATACTTTTAGTTTTCGCACTCTTAACTTTAGTAAAACTGAATAGAAATCTATGAAATTTTAACACAAGGTTTATGACCACAAAAGGAAGGTTGGGATTGATTTTGGGAGTTTTGGTCCCAACATTTTAGGAATTAGGGGCCAAAAAGGGCCCAAATAAGCATTTTCTTGGTTTTCGCACTATAACTTTAGTTTAAGTTAATAGAAATCTATGAAATTTTGACACAAAGTTTATGACCACAAAAGAAAGGTTGGGATTGATTTTGGGAGTTTTGGTTCAAACAGTTTAGGAATTAGGGGCCAAAAAAGGGCCCAAATAAGCATTATTCTTGGTTTTCGCACAATAACTTTAGTTTAAGTAAATAGAAATCAATGAAATTTAAACACAATGTTTATGCCCACAAAAGGAAGGTTGGTATTGATTTTGGGAGTTGAGGTCCCAACAGTTAAGAATAAGGGGCCAAAAAGGGACCCAAATAAGCATTTTTTTTGGTTTTCGCACCATAACTTTAGTATAAGTAAATAGAAATGTATGAAATTTAAACACAAGGTTTATGACCATAAAAGGAAGGTTGGTATTGATTTTGGGAGTTTTGGTCCCAACAGTTTAGGAATAAAGGGCCCAAAGGGTCCAAAATTAAACTTTGTTTGATTTCATCAAAAATTGAATAATTGGGGTTCTTTGATATGCCGAATCTAACTGTGTATGTAGATTCTTAATTTTTGGTCCCGTTTTCAAATTGGTCTACATTAAGGTCCAAAGGGTCCAAAATTAAACTTAGTTTGATTTTAACAAAAATTGAATCCTTGGGGTTCTTTGATATGCTGAATCTAAAAATGTACTTAGATTTTTGATTATTGGCCCAGTTTTCAAGTTGGTCCAAATCGGGGTCCAAAATTAAACTTTGTTTGATTTCATCAAAAATTGAATAATTGGGGTTCTTTGATATGCCAAATCTAACTGTGTATGTAGATTCTTAATTGTTGGTCCCGTTTTAAAATTGGTCTACATTAAAGTCCAAAGGGTCCAAAATTAAACTAAGTTTGATTTTAACAAAAATTAAATTCTTGGGCCTCTTTGATATGCTTTATCTAAACATGTACTTTGATTTTTGATTATGGGCCCAGTTTTCAAGTTGGTCCAAATCAGGATTCCATATCAAGTATTGTGCAATAGCAAGAAATTTTCAATTGCACAGTATTGCACAATAGCAAGAAATATCTAATTGCACAATATTGTGCAATAGCAATTAATTTTCAATTGGAGTTATCTTTCTTTGTATAGAATAGTAGTTGATTATATATGTTGGAAATTTGTCAGACATGACTATGATGTCATTTTCTATTTTTATTTGCCAATAACTTTATGTAAATAACTTCATTGGAAATTTGCCAATATAAAATGTTGCTGATGAAGCTTTTTTAGCTCACCTGGCCCGAAGGGCCAAGTGAGCTTTTCCCATCACTTTGCGTCCGTCGTCCTGCGTCCGTCGTCGTCCTGCGTCCGTCGTCGTCCGTCGTCGTTAACTTTTACAAAAATCTTCTCCTCTGAAACTACTAGGCCAAATTAAACCAAACTTGGCCACAATCATCATTGGGGTATCTAGTTTAAAAAATGTGTCCGGTGACCCGGCCAACCAACCAAGATGGCCGCCATGGCTAAAAATAGAACATAGGGGTAAAATGCAGTTTTTGGGTTATAACTCAAAAACCAAAGCATTTAGAGCAAATCTAACATGGGGTAAAATTGTTTATCAGGTCAAGATCTATCTGCCCTGAAATTTTCAGATGAATTGGACAACCCGTTGTTGGGTTGCTGCCCCTGAATTGATAATTTTAAGGAAATTTTGCTGTTTTTGGTTATTATCTTGAATATTATTATAGTTAGAGATAAACTGTAAACAGCAATAATGTTCATCGAAGTAAAATTTACAAATAAGTCAACTTGACCGAAATGGTCAGTTGACCCCTTTAGGAGTTATTGCCCTTTTTAGTCCATTTTAACCATTTTTCGTAAATCTTAGTTATCTTTTACAAAAATCTTCTCCTCTGAAACTACTGGGCCAAATTAAACCAAACTTGGCCACAATCATCATTGGGGTATCTAGTTTAAAAAATGTGTGGCGTGACCTGGCAAACCAACCAAGATGGCTGCCATGGCTAAAAATAGAACATAGGGGTAAAATGCAGTTTTTGGGTTATAACTCAAAAACCAAAGCATTTAGAGCAAATCTGACATCGGGTAAAATTGTTTATCAGGTCAAGATCTATCTGCCCTGAAATTTTCAGATGAATCGGACAACCCGTTGTTGGGTTGCTGCCCCTGAATTGATAATTTTAAGGAAATTTTGCTGTTTTTGGTTATTATCTTGAATATTATTATAGATAGAGATAAACTGTAAACAGCAATAATGTTCATCAAAGTAAAATTTACAAATAAGTCAACTTGACCGAAATGGTCAGTTGACCCCTTTAGGAGTTATTGCCCTTTTTAGTCCATTTTTAACCATTTTTCGTAAATCTTCGTTATCTTTTACAAAAATCTTCTCCTCTGAAACTACTGGGCCAAATTAAACCAAACTTGGCCACAATCATCATTGGGGTATCTAGTTTAAAAAATGTGTCCGGTGACCCGGCCAACCAACCAAGATGGCCGCCATGGCTAAAAATAGAACATAGGGGTAAAATGCAGTTTTTGGGTTATAACTCAAAAACCAAAGCATTTAGAGCAAATCTGACATGGGGTAAAATTGTTTATCAGGTCAATATCTATCTGCCCTGAAATTTTCAGATGAATTGGACAACCCGTTGTTGGGTTGCTGCCCCTGAATTGATAATTTTAAGGAAATTTTGCTGTTTTTGGTTATTATCTTGAATATTATTATAGATAGAGATAAACTGTAAACAGCAATAATGTTCATCAAAGTAAGATTTACAAATAAGTCAACGTGACCGAAATGGTCAGTTGACCCCTTTAGGAGTTATTACCCTTTATAGTCAATTTTTAACCATTTTTCGTAAATCTTAGTAATCTTTTAGAAAAATCTTCTTCTCTGAAACTACTGGGCCAAATTTAACTAAACTTGGCCATAAACATCATTGGGGTATCTAGTTTGAAAAATGTGTCCGGTGACCCGGCCAACCAACCAAGATGGCCGCCATGGCTAAAAATAGAACATAGGGGTAAAATGCAGTTTTTGGGTTATAACTCAAAAACCAAAGCATTAAGAGCAAATCTGACAGGAAGTAAAATTGTTGATCAGGTCACGATCTATCTGCCCTGGAATTTTCAGATGAATCGGATAATCGGTTGTTAGGTTGCTGCCCCTGAATTGATAATTTTAAGGAAATTTTGCTGTTTTTGGTTATTATCTTGAATATTATTATAGATAGAGATAAACTGTAAACAGCAATAATGTTCATCAAAGTAAGATTTACAAATAAGTCAACGTGACCGAAATGGTCAGTTGACCCCTTTAGGAGTTATTGCCCTTTTTAGTCCATTTTTAACCATTTTTCGTAAATCTTAGTTATCTTTTACAAAAATCTTCTCCTCTGAAACTACTGGGCCAAATTTAACCAAACTTGGCCACAATCATCATTGGGGTATCTAGTTTAAAAAATGTGTGGCGTGACCCGGCCAACCAACCAAGATGGCCGCCATGGCTAAAAATAGAACATAGGGGTAAAATGCAGTTTTTGGCTTATAACTCAAAAACCAAAGCATTAAGAGCAAATCTGACAGGAAATAAAATTGTTGATCAGGTCACGATCTATCTGTCCTGGAATTTTCAGATGAATCGGATAATCGGTTGTTAGGTTGCTGCCCCTGAATTGGTAATTTTGAGGAAATTTTGCTGTTTTTTTTGTTATCTTGAATATTATTATAGATAGAGATAAACTGTAAACAGCAATAATGTACAGCAAAGTAAGAACTAAAAATAAGTCACTATGACCAAAATAGTCAATTGACCCCCCTAAGGAGTTATTGCCCTTCATAGTCAATTTTTAACAATTTTTCTTAAAATTTGAAGATTTTCAATAACATTTTCCACAGAAAGTACTGTTAGAGATAATTGTAAGCAGCAAGAATGTTTAGTAAAGTAAGATCTACAAACACATCACCATCACCAAAACACAATTTTGTCATGAATCCATCTGTGTCCATTGTTTAATATTTACATAGACCAAGGTGAGCGACACAGGCTCTTTAGAGCCTCTAGTTTTCCTTATCTTATCTAAAATGTTTTTAGATAATGTATGTTGGACATTTGCCAGACATGACTATGATGTCATTTTCTATTTTTATTTGCCAATAATTTTATGTAAATAACTTCATTGGAAATTTGCCAATATAAAATGTTCCTGATGAAGTTTTTTTTATTGTTTTATACAATAAACAATGTATATTCACTTTTACTACCAACCAATCTTTACCATTCAGTGATAACAAGCACTATATTTTACATTTTAATATTTTATGATGTATTTAAAAGAGTAGTTATTGTTGCAAACTCCATTAGAAATTTGAATTGATATCAGTTTTGGAAAAAGGGAAACGGGGATGTGAAAAAAAAAGGGGGGGGGGTTAAATTTTTCTCATTTCAGATTTCATAAATAAAAAGAAAATTTCTTCAAACATTTTTTTGAGAGGATTAATATTCAACAGCATAGTGAATTGCTCAAAGGCAAAAAAAAACTTTTAAGTTCATTAGACCACATTTGTTCTGTGTCAGAAACCTATGCTGTGTCATGATCAACTATTTAATTTTAGATTTAAAAAGTTTGAAGACAAAATCTTTAATTGATTTGTAAAATCTTGACATTTGTTTTGTGTAAAAAAAAACATGTAATGTCAAAAATTTGATCACAATCCAAATTCAGAGCTGTATCACGCTTGAATGTTTTGTCCATACTTGCCCCAACTGTTCAGGGTTCGACCTCTGCGGTCGTATAAAGCTGCGCCCTGCGGAGCACCTGGTCTCATTTGAAATTTCATAAATAAAAAAGAAAATTTCTTCAAACATTTTTTTGAGAGGATTAATATTCAACAGCATAGTGAATTGCTCTAAGAGAAAACAAAAATTTTAAGTTCATTAGAACACATTCATTCTGTGTCAGAAACCTATGCTGTGTCAACTATTTAATCACAATCCAAATTTAGAGCTGAATCCAGCTTGAATGTTGTGTCCATACTTGCCCCAACCGTTCAGGGTTCAACCTCTGCGGTCGTATAAAGCTACACCCTGCGGAGCAATTGGTTTAATTTGAGGTTTCTTATAACTTTAAGTACATACTAGTTGATATTTATCAGAATCAAAAATACAAAGATGCAATATTGTTTTTTATATTTAAATATTTGAATCCCCTGCAGTATTTACAGTTGTTTTAACATTTGAAATAAAGCAAGAGACATAATTTTTTATGCAAGAATTTCATCCTATAAAGTGACATTTGCAATCATGTCATATAAAACTTATTTATTTTATTGTCGAACCTTCGATTCTAGTTGAAAAAGTGAGTCATAGCGATCCTACATTCCATCAGCGTCAATGTTGTTGGTGGCGTTCACAAATATTCACTCTGTGGTTAAAGTTTTTAAAATTTTAATAACTCTCTTAAAGTATACTGGATTTCTACCAAACTTGGACAGAAGCTTGTTTATGATCATAAGATAGTATCCAGAAGTAAATTTTGAAAAAATGAATTTCCATTTTTCCCATATTTTACTTATAAATGGACTTAGTTTTGCTACTGGGAAACAACACATTCACTCTGTGGTTAAAGTTTTAAATTTTTTTAATAACTTTCCTATACCATTTTGGATTTGTACCAAACTTGGACAGAAGCTTTTTTATGATCAAAAGCTAGTATCTAGAATGAAATGTTGTTAATATTTTGTACCTGTGTATCTGTATTTTACTTATAAATGGACTTAGTTTTTCTTCCAGTTAACATTACATACAGTCTGCAGTTAAAGTTTTTAAAACATTTATTAGATTCATAAACTATCTTGGATTTTTACCTAACTTGGACAGAAGCTTTTTACAATCAAAAGATAGTATCAAAGGAATAATTTTATTGATTTTTTTTCCTCATTTTTGTTGAGCCTGTGATTAACAGCAAACGTAGGCAAGACACTGGGTTTTGCGGAACCCTTACAAATTTTATTAATTTGCAGCCGTTACTGAAGCTGGAAAAGTAGGAGACAGATTATCACAAGATTTCTTTAAAGAAGAATATATTCTTAATAATAAAATTGGTAAGTATATAGACATTTGGGAGCTTAGAAAACATTGTGATACATATTCTCATAGTTTGATATTTTAATGCTCAGTTCCTCTAAATTTTTCTTTATATGAATGAGCACAGCAAGACCATCTTAAATGTATGAGTAAATGCACAGAAAATATTGAAAACTATCATTGATGGAAAGCTAAAGGCAAATAAAGTTTTGTTTAAACAAAAAGTATCATGTAAAAATACGGTTATCCATATAATAAAAAATACTTTATTTAAAGAAGGTAAAATCAGTTAATACACTACTTATCTCCCCTGATCCTCATACCAAATTGAGGAATTAGTATGTTGAACTTAACATTTATTTAACCAGTCAGATGCATTTATTAGTTTTCTAAAGAGATAAACTACATCATTGGCGGATCCAGAACTTTTCCTAAGGGGGGAGGGCTCTCCAGTCATGCTTCAGTGATTCCCTATATAATCGACCAAATTTTTTCAACGAAAGTGGGGGCTTAGGCCCCCGAAGGCCCCCCCCCCCCTGGATCAGCCTATGTACATGTAACAGGTATTGAAGTGATTTTTCCACACAAACAAAAAAAAATCATAAGAAAGTTGACTGATACTGTGAAATTAAACATACATTCCTACATCCTGGACTGATACTGTGAAATTAAACATACATTCCTACATCCTGGACTGATACTGTGAAATTAAACATACATTCCTACATCCTGGACTGATACTGTGAAATTAAACATACATTCCTACATCCTGGACTGATACTGTGAAATTAAACATACATTCCTACATCCTGGACTGATACATGTACTGTGAAATTAAACATACATTCCTACATCCTGGACTGATACTGTGAAATTAAACATACATTCCTACATCCTGGACTGATATAGTGAAATTAAACATACATTCCTACATCCTGGACTGATACTGTGAAATTAAACATACATTCCTACATCCTGGACTGATACTGTGAAATAAAACATACATTCCTACATCCTGGACTGATACTGTGAAATTAAACATACATTCCTACATCCTGGACTGATACTGTGAAATTAAACATACATTCCTACATCCTGGACTGATACTGTGAAATTAAACATACATTCCTACATCCTGGACTGATACTGTGAAATTAAACATACATTCCTACATCCTGGACTGATACTGTGAAATTAAACATACATTCCTACATCCTGCTCATTTTATAATTTATATGAAACATGTTTGTTATCAATTTCTTTTAATGAATTACCAAGGTGATGCGATTCTGGTAGGTTTTAAGGGCACAACTTGTTGAAATAAAAACATTATAAATGAAAACAAGTATAAGGTCAAAACAACAAATAATCCTCTTCTGAAAAATAATTTAAAAATGTTCAGATAACATTCATAACATTAATGGTTTAAAGATAATCATGTATACTAATACTTCAACAGATGTATTAAATCAATTTTAGTTTATTGCAGGCACATATGAGATACCATATATAGCATTGATAAATGGGATCACAATGGGAGGGGTAAGTAACGTAAGATCTGATGTCACTGATTTCTGCTGTCTATTCATTATTATTTGTTGGATACAAGCTTTTATAGATTTCATGGGTATAGGCAAATCAAGAATTTAGAAGTTCATTTAGAACACATCTTTTGAAGCTTGTATGACTTTGGAAAAACAATGATATTAGATAACAATGAAAATACCAATTTACCCTATCAACGAAAATTGGTACAAAATTAATATAGGTAAACAAAGAATCCAGTTTATCATTTTACATGACTTTGAAAAAATAAAAATGAATTTAGGTAAGATTAATAAAAAAAATCTAAAAATGTGTATAAATTTTTTAAGACTATTAAAAATAACAATGTCTGGATGTTTTTTTAGCTGACCTAGCTGAAAGGTTTTTTTTATTACCACCTAGATGAGTGACACATTCTCTAGTGAGTAGTTTTTGTCTCGCTTGACAGAGTAAAAAAGGGAGACATAGTTACGCTGTTACAGGCGATGGCTGCGGTGGCAATGGCGTCAACAATGTACATGTTATAGTTTGTGATTAGGTTGGTTTGTGGCAAGTTAATGACATTTGGTATGCAGTTGTATAAGTATCTATATATTTCATTTCCATGGAGATTGTTTTGCTGGGCCCCCTCAGTCATGGATATTGACTTTGAATCTTTTGTTTAGTTATCATGTATTAATTTGTGATTAGGTTCGTTTATGGGGAACCACTAGTGGTAGGTCAATAATATTTGGTATATATATATAGTTGTACAGTGAAACCTGTCCAAACCAAACACCCATGGGACTTTGTGTTTTGTTTTCACAGGTGCTCGGATTGTAGAGATAAATCAAAGTCGACACCAAAATTACTTTGGCACTACTGACAAGGGATAATAGGTGACACAAAAGACAACAATTTATTTTCATGTTGATTTAGATGTAAATGTAAAAATATCAGGAGATGAAGATTAAACACGTATTGCTACATTTTTGTTTATAAATAAAAGGCCACTCCGTCAATTACGCTTGTCGTTGTGAAACTATAAATCGTTCAATGATGTCTGACATGGAGCGATTTTGCTTTTTATAATTATTTTCTCATCCGTTAATTCACTGACCAATTCAGATTTCCAGTCACTGTCTAATGACGATCCGTAGTTGAATTGAGATCGTCATTGTACACACGAGTTCTCGGACTAATCTGGCCACCAGCTGATTGATACCTCGCAACAAGATAAGAGTGAAACAACAGCAGGGGTCCAGTTTATTCTCTGACTTTATCGTCGCTAAATAGCTAACGGAAGTCTTTAGGAGCATCTGAATTATATATATAGGGCCTCTAAAGGGAATCCGGTATCCTGTAAACGTGATTCGAAAGCCATTGGCCCTGTTGTGTTGTACGACTTCTTAATCCAGTTAAAGGCTTTAAAACTATTATTTAATTAAACAGTTTAGCTACAGAATAGCAGTTTTTTTTGTGGCCGTAATTTGAGTAACGTGCATTTAATTGATCTACCGGATAGTTCCTTTCTTGTCATTATCAGTGATGGGGCAGTTGACCAGTTTAACGTTTCTTTACAAAAAAATCATTTGTCACTGAATACATGGACACAAACATTTTAATTAATTTGTAATTACAACTCACTAGTTTATTTTACCTCAAATACCCTCGTGGATACTCTGTCATCCTGTGTTTGTTTAATTAAATCAGGCTAACAATTAAAAATACTTTTTTGTTTTGATTGCTAGCGATCGATTTTGACAGGTAATTTTTATAAACATATTTACTAACGAGCCTTTAAAAAGCGTTCAGAATTTGGTGTTGACAGGGTTCATTTTTTAGCTCACCGGGCCGAAAGGCCTAGTGAGCTTTTCTCATCACTTGGCGTTTGGCGTCCGTCGTCGTCGTCCTGCGTTAACTTTTACAAAAATCTTCTCCTCTGAAACTACTGGGCCAAATTTAACCAAACTTGGCCACAATCATCATTGGGGTATCTAGTTTAAAAAATGTGTCCGGTGACCCGGCCAACCAACCAAGATGGCCGCCATCGCTAAAAATAGAACATAGGGGTAAAATGCAGTTTTTGGCTTATAACTCAAAAATCAAAGCATTTAGAGCAAATCTGACATGTGGTAATATTGTTCATCAGGTCAAGATCTATCTGCCCTGAAATTTTCAGATGAATCGGACATTTCGTTGTTGGGTTGCTGCCCCTGAAATGGTAATTTTAAGGAAATTTTGCTGTTTTTGGTTATTATCTTGAATATTATTATAGATAGAGATAAACTGTAAACAGCAATAATGTTCAGCAAAGTAAGATCTACAAATAAGTCAACATGACCAAAATGGTCAGTTGACCACTTTAGGAGTTATTGCCATTTATAGTCAATTTTTAACCATTTTTCGTAAATCTTAGTAATCTTTTAGAAAAATCTTCTCCTCTAAAACTACTAGGCCAAATTTAACCAAACTTGGCCATAATCATCATTGGGGTATCTAGTTAAAAAAATGTGTCCGGTAACTCAGCCAACAAACCAAGATGGCCGCCATGGCTAAAAATAGAACATGGGGGTAAAATGCAGTTTTTGGCTTATAACTCAAAAACCAAAGCATTAAGATCAAATCTGACAGGAAGTAAATTTGTTGATCAGGTCAAGATCTATCTGCCCTGGAATTTTCAGATGAATCGGATAATCGGTTGTTAGGTTGCTGCCCCTGAATTGGTAATTTTGAGGAAATTTTGCTGTTTTTTTGTTATTATCTTGAATATTATTATAAATAGAGATAAACTGTAAACAGCAATAATGTACAGCAAAGTAAGAACTAAAAATAAGTCAGTACGACCAAAATAGTCAATTGACCCCGTAAGGAGTTATTGCCCTTCATAGTCAATTTTTAACAATTTTCTTAAAATTTGAAGATTTTCAATAACATTTTCCACAGAAATTACTGTTATAGATAGAGATAATTGTAAGCAGCAAGAATGTTTAGTAAAGTAAGATCTACAAACACATCACCATCACCAAAACACAATTTTGTCATGAATCCATCTGTGTCCAATGTTTAATATTCACATAGACCAAGGTGAGCAACACAGGCTCTTTAGAGCCTCTAGTTTCAGGTTAGATTAACGTTAATTGATAGGAAAATTTTGTGGGACTTTGAAAATTGTTCGGTTTAAACTGAAATTCGGTTTTATCAGGGTTCGGTTTACCCAGGTTTCACTGTATTAGCATTGGCACATCTCATTACCATGGAGATTATTTGCCCCTGCCCCCTTATCAGGGGTTTCATTATCTTTCATGTTGACTGGTACTTTCCACATTTCTAGGTGGTACTTTTAAATCTATTCCATGAATATCTTGAATATCTTATATAAAAATTCCTACATGTAGGCGGTACTTGTCAATAGCATAGGAGGGTAAAAGTACCGGGTACTGCCTCCTAATGAAAGGCCTGCCTTATTGTTTATTGAGTTTGGAATTTCCCTTAGTTTACATGTATTAGTTTGTGTTTATGTTTGTTTAAAGGGAACTACTTATGATAATGGTGTTTGGTATGCAGTTGTGTTAGCATTGGCACATCTCATTTCCATGGAGATTGTTAAGCCATGTACCTTCAGTCATGGTTCATTGACCTTAAATATTTGTGAAACTTACATGTCAAAGTGTTGCTATTTTAGTTCAACATTTGCATTATGTAAACTACAAAAAAGAGAGACATATGATGACAGTTATTAAATGTTACCCATAATGCAAATTAAATTAGTGACAATAACAGTGTGATTAAATTTCTGTTTATTTTCAATTGTCAGGGAGTTGGATTAT
Organism: Mytilus galloprovincialis; assembly: GCF_965363235.1. Lineage (NCBI taxonomy): Eukaryota > Metazoa > Mollusca > Bivalvia > Mytilida > Mytilidae > Mytilus > Mytilus galloprovincialis. The sequence continues at coordinate 24,822,848 of NC_134839.1, read as the reverse complement.
CAGTACATGGTGCCTTCAGAGTAGCCTCAGAAAAAACAGTATTTGCTATGCCAGAAACAGCTATAGGTTTGTAAATAAACTTTTACAGTACTATGAACAGATGACATATATTGACCATACAAATATCATTACACACAGTCACTAAGTCAAGATTTCCCATTAATACACATATGTTGTTGTGAATTCATTATTGTGTAAATAGTTTGAATCATTGCAGTAAACTTATATTTATGAAACATATTTAGGGTAAAAATATCATATTTCAAATAAAATATATGTTCAAAAGGGGAAAAAATGCCTGTATTTAAATCTCAAACAAATGATTCTTACATTTCAAGACATGAATAATCTACCCACTTTCTTACAAACAATAAGTACACAGAAAAATGTTTGATTTATTTGTGGATTATACAAATATTGTCTCCTTGTATTTCGCTCCTATTTTAGGGAAACTGTTTGCAGTGATATTACAAATACTGTTTATCTCACAGATCTTTTTGGGGTCCTCTGCATTTAAGCAATTTTTATTTCTATTAAAAAAGAGACAACTAACTATTCAGCAATTTTTATTTCTTCTAAAAAAAAAATAGACAACTAACTATTCAGCAATTTTGATTTCTTCTTCTAAAAAAGACATCTTACTATTCAGCAATTTTGATTTCTTCTTCTAAAAAAGACATCTTACTATTCAGCAATTTTGATTTCTTTAAAAAAATAGACAACTTACTATTCAGCAATTTTAATTTCTTTTAAAAAATAGACAACTTACTATTCAGTTTCGGGCAGTAAAAAACTAAACTATTTTTGCAGGTTTATTCCCAGACGTAGGTGGAGGTCATTTCTTACCTAGATTAGGGGGTAAGTTAGGTATCTACCTAGCTTTGACAGGATTTAGATTAAAAGGAAGAGATGTACATAAAGCAGGAGTAGCAACACATTTTGTTCAAGACAATAAAGTAAGTGTAATTTGTGCACAATAAGAATAAGTGTTAGTCGTTGTCTTGGTGCCTTTGGAAAGGGAGATAATTCTAAATAAATTTGATTTAATTTATTGGTATCAATTTCTTGGTTTGAGAAATAAAGTTTGTTTTGGCAATTGCGGTTTTATGCTTTGTTTAAATATAGTTTTTGCTGTAGATTTAAGTCATATAAAACTTCAAATTAAAAAAAAAATGATGCATATATTTTTTGTAATTAAATGGCTAGTTTTATACTTTTTCTGAAGAAATTTCTTTAATTTGTCTAAAGTTAAATAAAATTGACTTTTTTTATTTGTTGGCTTCCTTGGCAACAATAAGCCAACAGTTTTTCTGTATGCAGTTCCCTCAGCATGACCTATCTTGTAAAAAATCCTGTGATCACAATACCCAAGTGCGAAGGGGAAACCCAAATTGGGAGAGATAGTCAACAAATGTAAACATCGTTCCGTCATAAAAATACACTATATCTTATTATAAATGTTATACACTTGCTTACCTGAATATCCATGCTTCTTTGTTGATTGTTTACAAAGGTGACACTGACCGAGTGAAATATGTTTTCGATGATTGTACGAATTGGATGCATAACATTTTTTAGCTCACCTGGCCTAAAAGGCCAAGTGAGCTTTTCTCATCACTTGGCGTCCGGCGTCCGGCGTCGTCGTTAACTTTTACAAAAAATCTTCTCCTCTGAAACTACAGGGCCAAATTAAACCAAACTTAGCCACAATCATCATTGGGGTAGCTAGTTTAAAAAATGTGTCCGGTGACCCGGCCAACCATCCAAGATGGCCGCCATCGCTAAAAATAGAACATAGGGGTAAAATGCAGTTTTTGGCTTATAACTCAAAAACCAAAGCATTTAGAGCAAATCTGACAGGAGTAGAATTGTTAAACAGGTGAAGATCTATCTGCCCTGAAATTTTCAGATGAATCAGATAACCCGTTGTTGGGTTGCTGCCCCTGAATTAGTAATTTTAAGGAAATTTTGCTGTTTTTGGTTATTATCTTGAATATTATTATAGATAGAGATAAACAGTAAACAGCAATAATGTTCAGCAAAGTAAGATTTACAAATAAGTCAACATGACTGAAATGGTCAGTTGACCCCTTTAGGAGTTATTGCCCTTTATAGTCAATTTTTAACCATTTTTCGTAAATCTTAGTAATATTTTACAAAAATCTTCTCCTCTGAAACTACATGGCCGAATTAATCCAAACTTGGCCACAATCATCTTTTGGGTTAGTAGTTTAAAAAAATGTGTCCGGTGACCCGGCCATCCAACCAAGATGGCCGCCATGGCTAAAAATAGAACATGGGGTAAAATGCAGTTTTTGGCTTATAACTCAAAACCCAAAGCATTTAGAGCAAATCTGACTGGGTTAAAATTGTTTATCAGGTCAACATTTATCTGCTCCGAAATTTTCAGATGAATCGGACAACCCGTTGTTGGGTTGCTGACCCTGAATTGTTAGTTTTAAGGAAATTTTGCTGTTTTTGGTCATTATCTTGAATATTATTATTGATAGAGATAAACTGTAAACAACAATAATGTTCAGCAAAGTAAGATTTACAAATAAGTCAACATGACCGAAATGGTCAATTGACCCCCTTAGGAGTTATTGTTCTTTATAGTCAATTTTTAACAATTTTCATAAAATTTGTAAATTTTTACTAACATTTTCCACTGAAACTAATGGACCAAGTTCATTATAGATAGAGATAATTTTAAGCAGCAAGAATGTTCAGTAAAGTAAGATGTACAAACACATCACCATCACCAAAACACAATTTTGTCATGAATCCATCTGCTTCCTTTAATATTCACATAGACCAAGGTGAGCGACACAGGCTCTTTAGAGCCTCTAGTTTTAAATTGTGCAAAGAAGACTAAGTTTATGATATATGCATGCATGGTTCAAGAATTGGATAAACATTTTGTCACTCGTTTCATATGACTTTTAAGATTTGTCATTTAAAGTATGTTATATTTTTATACATAATTTCTGAAAACACCCCTTGAATAATCACTGTACTGAATGGTTCTATACAGGATAAAATCTATGCATAGAAGATAAATTCTATAGAATGCACCAGCCCTTGTCGCTAAGATGTCCATGTAGTTCTTCTGCAGTTACCTCTAGTCTATCAACACTGTGGTAGAGATTTTAAACCCAACTTGTGGCAGGTGCATCAACTCCTACCTTAATAGATAGTTTTTCTTCTGATATTGATGGTACCGTACTCGGCTTCCTCCAAAATTAAAAACTGCAAACAATGCTGAAAGTCGTGTTCACCAAACAATCAATCATTCTTTAAACTGAATTTGGAAGTGTCATCATTATCTGCAAAGTTTTAAATTTGGTATGGTTAGGTTCATAAACCTTCACACTTTTGATAAAGATCATGTAAAAGTTTTGTTTTAGCTAGATTGCTTCCCTCAAATCTTCCAATTTTAGCTCTATATCATTTCTTACAGATATCATTTTTCTTTTCAGATTGAAGAATTAGAAAAATCATTACTTGAAATGCATGACCCAACTGCACAAGATATTCATCATATTTTAGACAAATTTCAGAAAAATGTAAGTACAAAATTGAATGCATACCGGTGTCTATATAAAAAAGAGATGTGGTATGATTGCCAATGAGACAAATCTTCACAAGAGACCAAATGACACAAAAATTAACAACTTAAGTTTCTCTGCACATCCTTCAACAATGAACAAAGCCCATACAGTATATAACAAGTTTGTATCACTTCAACTTCCTTAATTACTATATAATTTTAACAAATCTCTAGAGATGTGGACTAAATTGTATTCACCTTTCCCTGTCACTCCATTTGTTATATATCAATATTTCTATCAATCTTTTCTCAGTTACTATAAAACTGAATTACCTTATACTTGCTCACCAGCTTGATAGTGATACATAAAACATACTTATTAGATACCTACTTCTTGTTTGCATATACTTGTGAAATTTTTAATATTTTGAATGCATATACTTGTGAAATTTTCAAATTTTTTAACAAACTTAAAAATGTTCCTTTACACTTTTCTCAAGTACTGCTGAACAGAATGCCTTAATATTGAGTCAGCAGCTTTCTTGACAGGTGATAGTTGTGTTAATCATATTTAATTGATATGAGACTGAAGGAAACATCAATTTCTCTAATGCTTAGCTGATGGTCCGAGTACACAGTTATCGTCCTTTGATTTTCGTTGTCCACAAATATAGTCCCTAGTGTGGACAGTATGTTACTTGCCAATTTTCTTTATACCCCTTCCAAATTTATTTCTTCATGTTTTATGCCTCAAATAGCAAGTAGGGGGATGAAATTACACTGTTAAAAAGTTTGGGTCTTGAATTTGAAAGTCAAGTAGTGATTTGGTCCAACTAAAAAAGGTTAAAAATTAGCATTTCGGAAGCTGTCAAAAGATTTCATGACCCCCTTAACATAACATTGTTCATATTTTGACTTAGAGCTCATGTAGTTTTCTATAATTTTGATATAATTTGTCCCAAAAGTAGTACAACACACTGAAAATATTATTTAGAAAGGGTAGGTGGGATTTTAAAATTTTCATTTATTGTCTATAGGAAATGCACTACGAAATAACTGTAGTCTCAGACCTGATTTATCCCTTTCCTGACCTGTTGATAATTTTTATTTAATCAATGTGTGGCTAGTTTGATCTCAGTTTTCATTGGTAAAAATTTGATTGTTACGTCAAATTTTCTTGCTATTCTCTGAATTTCTTATTGTGACGTCATGAAAAAAGGGGACCATGCCTGATGAAGTCAAATAGAAAGAACACATTTTTTTTGCAGATGATTCAGAAAAAAAGTATAAAAGAATGTTGATATCATCTATTAATATTCAGATAACAGATTCCACTGCAAAATCTCATGCAATAAAATATTTATCCACTCTCAACAGTTTAATTTTAAATATTGAAATCGCTCGGTGAGCCTCTTGTTTTAAATTTGGCAACTTAACTGTCTTGAGTGGATAAATATTGTATTACACTTGATGCTGTGGTAGAATCTATATATAAATCTAACTGCATATGTATGTATATGATTGGATTCTAAATATACAGTTGAACACTATTTGTGTATTATTGTTACAGAGTACAGATATTCCTGATAAAGATTTTATACTTGCCAAAGACATGGAGAAGATTAACAGACTATTTGATGGTAAAACCATGGAAGAAATTTACCAAAATTTAGAGAAAGATGGTTCAGAATGGGCAACAACACAACTAAATACATTAAAGAAAATGGTAAAGGAATTTGAAATAATAAACCAATTATCAATGGCTCATCATAAGTGGTTACCTGTAAACTGATTTAAGGAGATGTGCTATAATTATTATGAGACAACTATTGACCAAAGATGAAATGAAGCAATCATTGGCAGCAGTACAGTCCTCAATAATGAGATATTAAAACCCATAAAGTTGGCTATAAAAGGCCTTGACATGCAAATAGGAAACAATGGCTAAATTTATTACAAATAACAAAAAATATGGAACTTTTACACAAAGCTTATCACCACAAAGAACAGATCAAGATTGAATTTTTGTGAGGTCAATTTTACTGTAACTTTGATAGAACATTCTTCAAGCTAACAGAATGGGGTTGCCTTGCCTTGCTTTTACCTGTAACCTTACTTGTCAAAATTATCAGAGATATTCATGATATACTGTTTATGAAGTGTAAATATTTTATTGTACAAAATTTCATAAGCCATTTAAATTGCTGAAATTAATCCTAACAAGAATGTGTCCAAAGTACACAGATGCCCCACTCGCACTATCCTTTTCCATGTTCCATGGACCGTGAAATTGGGTAATTTTCTAATTTGGCATTAAAATTAGAAAGATCATATCATAAGCAACAAGTGTACTAAGTTTCAAGTTGATTGGACTTCAGCTTCATCAAAAACTACCTTGACCAAAAACTTTAACCTGAAACTCCCACTTTCATTTTCTTTGTTCAGTGGACCGTGAAATTGGGGTCAAAAGTCTAATTTGGCTTAAAAATTAGAAAGATCATCTCATAAGCAACAAGTGTACTAAGTTTCAAGTTGATTGGACTTCAGCTTCATCAAAAACTACCTTGACCAAAAACTTTAACCTGGACGGACGGACGGACGGAGCCACAGACCAGAAAACATAATGCCCCCCTACTATCGTAGGTGGGGCATAAAAAGTAAACAAAAAAAAAAAAAAAACTTTTTTTTTCTTTTATGTTATACTTCCTATTAATACAGATAGCTTGCATCTTTTACAGTCACCAACATCAATGAAAGTAACATTACGTCAGCTGTTAGAAGGAGAAACAATGACTTTACAAGATTGTCTTGTCATGGAATACAGAATTAGTCAGCGATGTATAGAGGACCAGGATTTCTATGAAGGGGTTAGAGCTGGTAAGTTTCATAAACAAATAGGACAGGAGAGTTAATAAATCTTAAACAGAAAACATTATCTTTATTACAAAAGGCTTCTCAAAGCGCCAATACTGTCTGAACTTGTGTTGCACAATACTGTTTCAAATAATCTGGATATGTTTGAAATCTATTAAAAGTTATGTGTCAGTTGAATATTGTTGTGAAAATCTGTTAATGTATAGGTAAAGAAATATATTATTTTCCGATTCACATTAGCGAGATGAGATGAAATTGAATTTTTCACATACAAATATTTTAACTTTATTACCAAATTTACTTAGAAGTATATTATACAAAAAAAAAAAACTTATAATGGAATTCATACATATGAAATATTTCATGAAAGTAACAAGGAATAAATATGATAATAGAATATCTACTTCAGACAATTGTGCCAGTAAGGGGAGATAATTTCTAACCATAATTTTGAATATGAAATTCAGTTGTTCAAAAAGTAATTAGAAAAGGCTAAAGATTAAGTGGTCTTTAGATTAAAAATAATGTTTCCCCAAGATATAATAAATCATCTGATTCATATCCTGTTTTACAAATATATAATGTGGTGATTACAACTAGACTAGATACAGAGATGTTAAAAAAAAGTTGTATGCAAAAATTTTGAAACAATGCTTAACTTAACAGAAAAACTTTTTAATAACAACCTCGAGTCCCTTTTGCATCCATCTACTTAGCTACTAATTCTCTATATGTTGGAATAATAATTCTATCTAATATAAGGTCATATAACATTACCCTCCCCCCCCTGTTTTTGATTGTATTAATATAAAAAGTTGACATATCATAGCCAAGCTGCGTCTTTGACAACATTATTGCACAATCACATTTAACATTTAGGCGATATTTCATATGCTTTATTTTGAAAGTTTTACAAGTATTGTATAAGAATAGACAAATGTTCTTGTTTTGAAAGCTTTACCTGTGTAAGGTGGGATTTAAGTCATAAACATCGGATTTGCTCGGTAGGCATCACTAATTATGTATACAGTTCAGGTATTTCTTAAAAACTTTTGAGACTTTTATTAACATGTCAAATGCATTATAGAAGCAATTTGAGCAAATCTACCACTGTGAAATTATTCATAATGTAATTTCATGATTTTTTATCTTGCAGTTTTAGTCGACAAAGATCAAAGTCCTCAATGGAAACCAGCTGTTATAGAGGGTGTGACCCCACAAAGAGTTGAATGGTATTTCTCTCCCCTTCCAGAAGAGAGGGAGCTTCAGTTATGATGATACTGACATCATTAGAGTGTTTTAACAACTGAAATATGTAATCATGTGATAAAGATTGTTAAGAATCTGACAATGATATTTTCTTCTACATTTGATAATACATGAATATTTTGATAAACAGGGGGTGTATTTAAAATTTCTATACATCATTGAAACAAGTTTTATAAAGCTTACATTGTTAGATAGAAATTTATTGATTAATTTTGTCATTCAGTATCACTATTTATTTTGTATGAAGGTTTACATATGGGGGTTGAAAATGTTAAAGATGTACATGTTTGAATCCAATAAAAAATTATGCAGAATTTCATATATAATATTAATTTATGACGTACTCAAACTTGAACAGTCAAATAAATAAGTGCTATAAATTAGAGACTTGTATGTGATTATTAAAATGTAAATTAAAAGAAACCAGTGACCATTTATTAGCAGACTGACATTATAACCTGTTAAAACCACACACCTTCTGATGGTTGTCAATAATACCTTTTATGTATCATTGATATCCTTTAAGGTGTTCAAAATTATTGTCCAGACAAGACTTAGATACAGGCAAATAGAGTGACTACTGTATACCCATAGAACTTTGGAAAGTTGGTGTAATTGAGATGAGCTCATATTGACTGCAAGTAGTTTAAAAAGAAATTCACAAGCGTGAATTTTATTTGTGGATGATATGGGGTAAATTATTATTTTTTACAGGATTACTTTTAAGTAAGCTAATATTGGACCAGAAAAAAAACATCTATGAGTTTCTCTTCGTATTTTACTATCCTATGGATTTAAGTCTTGTTACAGTGGCCATGTAACTGTTCTATTTCTATCTTGTTCCTAAAGGAGTCAGAGTATACTGGTTAAAATCTGTGGGTGTCTGCCGTTCAGTCGATCCCATAAAATTTTGTCATGCTCTTGTCAGGAATTACACATCTAGGTTTTTTTAAATTTTCGAATCTGCCTTCATGCTGGTATGCCTTAATGTGTGATGCTTTTTAAAATCCATCTCTCATCAACTTCATGTTTACAGTATGATTATGGTTGGGTAACATTGGTGAACAAAAGCCCACAGTTCAACTTATTTTTACTTTGTTAAAATGCACATTTTAAATGTTCTTCACATTACTTTACAATATTCAAGACAAGACAAAGAAAGCTGGTTTAGTCAATAAATAGATAAGTTTGAAGTGTCTGCATTTTCTTTAAGATCTTGTCAAGGAATTATACCTTGTAGTGTCTCCCAACAATATCATTTGTATAATCTTTGATGACATATTCATTGAAATAACTTTCTGACTACTAAATACTCATTTTTATTATCATTTGTATAAAAAAAGATAACTATGTACAAGTAAGTTTAATTACAGTCAATGATAAATATTTAACATCAACCACCGTACAAATATTTAAAACAGGATGAAACAAGAATGTGTCCCCATTACAGGGATACCCCATTCACACTATCATTTTCTATGTTCAGTGGACCGCGAAAATGGGGAAAAATTTCTAGTTTGGCATTAAAATTAGAAAGGGCATATCATAGGAAACATGTGTACTAAGTTTCAAGTTGATTGGACTTCATCTTCATCAAAAACTACCTCAACCAAAAACTTTAACCTTAAGCAGGACAGTCGTACGGATGAACAAACAGACGCATAGACCAGAAAACATAATGCCCATAAATGGGGCATACAAAAAAGTGTCCCACTGTTGGTAAATATGTTTCTGATATACAAGGAAATCTATTAATCAAAGAATTTCATAATTCATAATGTAACCATCTTTTTTTTTTAACATATTTATATATACCTACAATTCCACTGTTCAAGAATCAAAATCCTGTGTTAATCTGTCACATGTTTAAATGTCTATTCTAAGCCAGGAACCACATAAGTGGTTGTCTTGTCTTATGTCATACAGTGTATGTGTTGTTGATGGCAGATCTGCATTGTCTTTTTAACATTTATTCATAACTTTTTTAGACGGGTAATTTCATTCACACATTACTGTCAATATGATGAAATTTTATGTAACTGTCATACACGTGAGAGGTTTAGCTAGCATTAAAACCAGGTTTAATCTACCATTTTCTACATAATGAAATGCCTGTGCCATGTCAGTAATATGACAGTTGTTGTCCATTTGTTTGATATGTTTGAGCTTTTGATTTGCTTTTTGTTAACGGTCACTTTCCGTTTTGAATTTTCCATGGAGTTTGGTATTTTTGTTGTTTTACTTTTTTGGAAAATTACTTTTTGTATGGATACTTGTCTATTATTGAAGACTTGCTGTCTCATTGACTTGTACCAAATATCTACTTTTCTTGGTGCCTTTAAGCATAGATATTAGATGAAAGTAGATATGAAATCTCTTTACTACCTTAAATACAGGAATTGATATGTTTCCAATTAAAGTAAGTTAAATCTAATGAAAAAATTTGAAATATATTTAAAAAGAAATCAATGTAAATTAGTATCCAACAAATAATAATGAATCTACATTATAAAATGAAATGTAGTGAACAAATCATGTACCAAGTTCTGTTACTCTGTAATGAGAAAAATGTAAATCTGCAAAACTAACAAATGCCACCTGAATTCAAACTTTTTCTGAATACCTAAACAGTTTATATTAAAGGTTTGTAAATTTGAATACTGTTTGTAACCAGTGTTTTGTATATCATAATTTAGATTTGGTTTCCTCGTCATCTTTCCAGGTATATGCCTTGGACTTCTTGTGATCTGCAAAGAAAGTAGCATATTTAATGATCTGAACTTAATTATATTTTGTGTTTTGATTGAACAACTACTGTTGATTCACAAACTTTTTTGTTCATTTGTCATTGTAAATATGGTAAAACCAACAAAAATGTAAATTAATAATTAGTATTTCAGGAAATAATACAATCCAATAATGTCATCCTCCTACTTTATTTCTATCTTATTAATCTTGATTTTCTAACTTACACATTTTTGCTACCATTTAAAACTATACAATACTTCTCTCTGTTTTCTTTCAGTTTTAAACATATTGAAACTAAGACTACCATATTTAAAGGTGCTGTGGTCTTGATCTTTGACCTACTGACCCCAAAATCAATGCCAGACAGAAAATCCCAGTTTTATTCGTGGATCAAGTGGAGATAATTTCTTGGTATAATCAACTCATATTTGTATTAGTTGACATTTCATGGTGAATTAATAAACCAACATATTTATTAAAAGAATAGCTAAAACGATTTTGTATAAAAATGGGAGAGGTATTGCTTAGAGGCCTATGATATAATACTGTAAATTCAGAAATTATTGTGTGCATTTATTATTGCATTTTTATACGACCGCAAAATTTGAAAAAATTTTCGTCGTATATTGCTATCACGTTGGCGTCGTCGTCTGCGTCGTCGTCGTCCGAATACTTTTAGTTTTCGCACTCTAACTTTAGTAAAAGTGAATGGAAATCTATGAAATTTTAACACAATGTTTATGACCACAAAAGGAAGGTTGGTATTGATTTTGGGAGTTTTGGTCCCAACATTTTAGGAATTAGGGGCCAAAAAGGGCCCAAATAAGCATTTTCTTGGTTTTCGCACAATAACTTTAGTTTAAGTTAATAGAAATCTATGAAATTTTAACACAAGGTTTATGACCACAAAAGAACGGTTGGGATTGATTTTGGGAGTTTTGGTTTCAACAGTTTAGGAATTAGGGGCCAAAAAAGGGCCCAAATAAGCATTATTCTTGGTTTTCGCACAATAACTTTAGTTTAAGTAAATAGAAATCAATGAAATTTAAACACAATGTGAATGACTACAAAAGGAAGGTTGGTATTGATTTTGGGAGGTTAGGTCCCAACAGTTTAGGAATTAGGGGCCAAAAAGGGACCCAAATAAGCATTTTTCTTGGTTTTCGCACCATAACGTTAGTATAAGTAAATAGAAATCTATGAAATTTAAACACAAGGTTTATGACCATAAAAGGAAGGTTGGTATTGATTTTGGGAGTTTTGGTCCCAACATAATAAGGGGCCCAAAGGGTCCAAAATTAAACTTTGTTTGATTTCATCAAAATTGAATAATTGGGGTTCTTTGATATGCCGAATCTAACTGTCATGACTGTGTATGTAGATTCTTAACTTTTGGTCCCGTTTTCAAATTGGTCTACATTAAGGTCCAAAGGGTCCAAAATTAAACTTAGTTTGATTTTGACAAAAAATGAATCAGTTAGGTTCTTTGATATGCTGAATCTTAAAATGTACTTAGATTCTTGATTATTGGCCCAGTTTTCAAGTTGGTCCAAATCGGGGTCCAAAATTAAACTTTGTTTGATTTCATCAAAAATTGAATAAATGGGGTTCTTTGATATACCAAATCTAACTGTGTATGTAGATTCTTCATTTTTGGTCCTGTTTTCAAATTGGTCTACACTAATTTAAAGTCCAAAGGGTCCAAAATTAAACTTAGTCTGATTTTAACAAAAATTGAAATCTTGGGGTTCTTTGATATGCTGAATCTAAAAATGTACATAGATTTTTTATTATGGGCCCAGTTTTCAAGTTGGTCCAAATCAGGATCTAAAATTATTATATTAAGTATTGTGCAATAGCAAGTCTTTTCAATTGCACAGTATTGCGCAATGGCAAGAAATATCTAATTGCACAATATTGTGAAATAGCAAATTTTTTTTTAATTAGAGTTATCTTTCTTTGTCCAGAATAGTAAGCAAGAAATATCTAATTGCAAAATATTGTGCAATAGCAAGATTTTTTTTTAATTGGAGTTATCTTTCTTTGTCCAGAATCAACTTAAATCTTTGTTATATACAATATACAATGTATATTCACTTTTTACTACCAACTGATAAATTAAAATAATCTTTACCATTCAGTGATAACAAGCAGTTTTTTTACATCTTAATATTTTATGATGTATTTAAATGAGTAGTTATTGTTGCAAACTCCATTAGAAATTTTAATTGAGATTAGTTTTGGAATAAGGGAAAGGGGGATGTGATTAAAAAAATTGGGTTCAATTTTTCTCATTTGAAATTTCATAAATAAAAAAGAAAATTTCTTCAAACATTTTTTTGAGAGGATTAATATTCAACAGCATAGTGAATTGCTCTAAGAGAAAACAAAAATTTTAAGTTCATTAGAACACATTCATTCTGTGTCAGAAACCTATGCTGTGTCAACTATTTAATCACAATCCAAATTTAGAGCTGAATCCAGCTTGAATGTTGTGTCCATACTTGCCCCAACCGTTCAGGGTTCAACCTCTGCGGTCGTATAAAGCTATGCCCTGCGGAGCATCTGGTTGTTATTTTAGACTAAAATACCAGGGCCGGAACTACTTATGAGGCAGGGGAGGCTCCCCTGAATTTTCTACACCAAAAATTATTTTTTGAAGTAAAAAAATAAAATATTGACAATATGAACACGAAGAACTTGAATTTATATTATAAACAAAACAAGTTAACAGTTTTAACAGTGTTATCATGATACGTGATATATCTGTCATTTTTCGGATTTTTGATCGAAAGTAAACCGTTTCAGTATTTGTTTTTTGTTTTTTTTTTCGTGTGGCCGTCCGTCTGTTATTCAGTATTGAGGGGGTGAGTATTTGTATGAGAACACATATGAAACTTTGCTTTCGATAATTTTGAATAAAAACTTAACTATTCACATTTTTTTGGGGGCTCAATTATTTAAGCAGAGGAAGTTCCTTTTGTATTGTGAATCTTTTAAGATATCGGAAATTCGTTACCGGCTGAATCAGCTGTTGGATCCTTTTTTTAAGTTTCCCGATCGTACGAGAACATTATGGTCAATGCCTTAGTAGGTAAACGCTCCCATTCGTTGTAACAGGGACTTTCTATACTAAGTTTATACTAGACTAGTATAGAAAGTCCCTGTTTGGTGTTATATACATGTCTGTTCAGCTTTCAACAATATTGAAATTCAAGATCCTCGATAAAAAAAAATATCTTGTGTTTTATAATCTTGCTTTATATGTTTTTTGAACTTACCAGTTTCTAAAAGAATATCTTTAAATACAGAAAATACAGATAATAATTGTTTGCATGAAAATTGCTCCAAGTATCCAGCAAAACTGATCTTTCTTAAAGTAAGGAAATCGAAGGAAAACGAGTAATTTTAGCCATATCATTTGAGAAAAAAATCCACAGTCACAATGTATTTAATGTTAACAATTATAGGTCAAAGTACAGCCTTCAGGACGAAGCTAGCCTTGGCTCACCCCAAACAGCAATCTCAGCTTGTTTTTGCATAAAAGTTGCTTCCAGATTCAAGCAATACTGATGTTTCTTAAAGTAAGGAAATCGAAGGGAAACGGGTAATTTTTAGCCAATGACTGAGAGAAAAAGATTGGCGGGGGGCAAAAGGGGGCTCGATCAGCCGTCCCCAAACCCCTGCCTCCCCTTAATTGGAACCCTAGTTACGACCCTGAATACGATTTTAATTTTAGCAATATTGAGATAAATCCTGTATAATTCATATAAAACAATTCAAAATGCAAGTTTAAATAATTGCGGTTATATCCCTGTTACATTTTTCACAATAATAAAAACATCTCAATAATTTCTGAATTTACAGTAATGTTTGTTGCAGTGCAGTGTTTACAAAATACTTAACAGACAACAACAAATTGAGCAACAATAACAAAGCTAAAACCAGAGTGAATAAGGGAGTTCTGTAACAGGGCTGTAGTTCTTGCTAAAATAAAAGCGTGCATTTGAAAAAAATGCAATTTACTGATTAAAGAAACTAGCATTACCAGGTACAGCTAACAATTATTCCGTACAACAAGTATAGTTGACCTATTGGTTAAAGTTTAAGAAAAACAGACCAAAACACAAAATCTTAACACTGTGCAATGAACCATGAAAATGAGGTCAAGGTCAAACAAAACCTGCGCAACTGACATAAAGATCACAAAATATTTCCATACACCAAATATAGTTGATCAATTGCATATACATGTAGTATTAGAAAAAAAGACCAAAACTCAAAAACTTAACTTTGACCACTGAACCATGAAAATGAGGTCAAGGTCAGATGACACCTGCCAGCTAGACATGTACACCTTACAATCATTCCATACACCAAATATAGTAGACCTATTACTTACAATATAAGAAAAACATACCAAAACACAACCAGATGCTTCGCAGGGCGCAGCTTTATATGATCGCAGAGGTCGAACCCTCAACGGTTGGGGCTAGTATGGACACAACATTCAAGCTCGAAACAGCTCTGAATTTGGATTGTGATTAAATAGTTGACACAACCAAGGTTTCTGACACATAATGAATGGTGTCTAAGAACTTAAACTTAAAAACTTCAAATTTTAAAATGGACATTACCTATTATGGTCCAATATCCAAAATCTAAATACACAGAACGAATGTGGTCTAATGAACTTATTTTTTTTTGCTTTTGAGCAATTCACTATGCTGCTGAATATTAATCCTCTCAAAAAAAAAAATATTTGATGAAATTTTCTATTTAATTTCTGAAATCTGAAATGAGAAAAATTAAACCCCCCCCTCCCCAATTTTTTGTTCATCTCCCTCTTTCCCTTATTCAAAAAATTATCTCAATTCAAATTTCTAATGGAGTTTGCAACGATAACTACTCATTTAAATACATCATAAAATATTAAAATATAAAATGTCATACAGTCTTGTTTAAAATTAATATTAATTAATAGTAACTTCTAAAAAATAAATGGTGAATGTGTCCAAAGGGACATAAAGGGAAAAAAACTCAAGAACTGTAAAAAGTGAAGCTGCCAAAAATTGAACTAAAACTGAGTTAAGAGGTAATAAGCATTATATACGCATTTAATTAAATTTAGTTGAGTCAAAATTAAGTTAAGAGAACAAAAACTAAAAAGTTCTTCAATATTTCCATTTGTAAAGGGGCATAACCCTAGAATGGTAATCAAAGTGCTTGTAATCACTGAATGGTAAAGACTGCTTTAATTTATCAGTTGGTAGTAAAGTGAATATTGCATTGTATATTGTATATATATAGCATGATTGATTTAAGTTGATTCAACTATTCTGGACAAAGAAAGATAACTCCAATTTTCAAAGAAGATTTAATAAAGCATTGGTTTTAGGTGATTCAACAACCATTCTGGAAAAAGAAAGATAACTCCAATTTATTGTCTTGAAACTACAAAAATGCTTGTTTTTGGCCCCTTTTTGGCCCTTTATTCCTAGACTGTTTGTCCCATAACCCACAAAATGTATCCCAACCTTCTACTTATGGTATTAAACATTGTGGTACAATTTCAGAACAATTGAAATACTTATACACAACTTTTTGTACTGTCACTAGTTAAATGATTGTTTTGGGCCCCTTTGGGCCCCTAATCCCTAAACCTTAGGGACCATAACCCCCAAAATCAATCCCAAGCTTCCTTTTAAGGTTATAAACATTGTATTAAAATTTTGTTGATTTCTATTTACTTATACTAAAGTTATTATCCGGAAACCATCTGTATTCACACGACGCTGATGACAAGGACGCCGACGCCGGACGACATGATACCAATATACAACCGCAAAGTATAAAAACTTAAATGTTACCACTGAACCATGAAAATGAGGTCAAGGTCAGATGACACCTGTTAGTTGGACATAAAATTGAGAATGTATACCTCACAGTCCTTCCATACTCCGAATATACTAGACCTATTGCTTATAGTATCTTAGACCAAAACTTAACCTTGTTCACTGATCCATGAAATGAGGTTGAGGTCAAGTGAAAACTGTCTGACGGGCACGATGACCTTGCAAAGGTACGCACATACCAAATATAGGTATCCTATTACTTAACATTAGAGAGAATTTAACATTACAAAAAATCTTTAACTTTTTTTTCAATTATTCATTGAACTATGAACATTAGGTCAAGGACATTAGAAATGTGACTGACAGAAACTTCGTAACATGAGGCATCTATATACAAAGTATGAAGCATCCAGGTCTTCCACCTTCTAAAATAAAAAGCTTTTAAAAAGTTAGCTTACGCTGCCACAACCGCCGGATCACTATCCCTATGTCGAGTTTTCTGCGACAAAAGTCGAAGGCTTGACAAAAGGTAAACCATTATACATTTGTAAATCAAAGTACGGTATTCAACATGGAGCCTTTGCTCATACCAAACAACAAGATATAAAGGGCCCTAAAAATGACAAGTGTAAACCTATTCAAACAGGAAAAATAATGGTCTAATCTATATAAAGAAGGAAAAATAAAAAACACTTATGAACCATATCAACAAACAACAACCACTGAACAACAGTGGTTATATATTGCACAACTGTAATACCCAGATTGACAAATTTGGATTGGAGTGATTTATAAGGCAGATATTAAGCAATTTAGTAACCATTTGAAACAAGAGGCCTCCACATACATGTAGGTATAGTGGCCTAGCAAGAAAAGATGTGAGCTTTACCTGCTGTAACGTGCTGTTTTATATTTCTTCCCTCATTTTAAATACAGATAAACTTCATTATGCAATGAAATTAACTTATAATTTTTGATTAAAATAAAAAAGATATTTTTACCTTGTACTTCAAAAATCATAGTTGAATAAAGACTGCCTCCTCCGTCTACTTTGATTGTTTCACCAGTTATATAGGCTGATGCAGGGGACAACAGAAAACATACTGAAGTGGAAATCTATAAATAGTCATAGAAAAATCATAGTTACCTACATAAAAATACAGATTAATTCAGCTTGGTTCACTGTTTTTATTTGGTAGGGGGTTCACTTCCTATATGCTGGTATAAATATTTTAAACATATACTCTTCAACTCATATATTTATAATTGCATTACACATATTGTTGATATGTGGGGGGAAATATTACACACTATATTAGTTTTTATACACTAAGGCAAATAAAACCCTTATTGATATTCAATGTTCACAAGTATTTTCTTCCCTTTTCAATTGATTTTTTTTTATTTCCTTTGAAAAAAGATGAAGAATATTACCTCTTCTACAGTACCAAGTCTTTTGAGTGGAATTTTATGTATGTTGTATTCAAATATTTTTGGGTCACCATAATTTGCTGCTGCTGTTTCAGAGTATATGGAACTTCCCTGTAAAAAATATATTTTGTTATTATGATGTACGTCATGAAGAAAATGTCTGCAGAAAAATCAAGCGAGGGAGGCCATTAGTTTAAACATATTTTATTGTTCAAAACAAATGGATTAGGCACAAGTTTTTCAACTTAGTTCCGTCTTCTCCGTAATATACATGAATATACATAATATTTTTGTATAGCACTTTACATAAATTTGTAATATTTTAATAAGCATGAAGGCATGAAAAATAATTAAGTAAATAACAACTATTGTTATTATAATATTTATACACAAGAAAATAATAGAAAAGGCTCAATGGATATCAAACGTTCTAATTTTGAATAATCAAACACACCCAAACGAACGGTCCAAAGGGAAAACACCTACTGATATTAGTGTGTTTTTCAATGACATTCTATTTACCTGTATAATTTGTAAATAGTAATGTGCAATGTATATTATTGTGATATGGATATTAAAGGATATTAAATTCTGACGTTAAAAATACAGATAAAGGGATGACAAGAAAATCCATTGAGGCGAAACATTATGTTAACCGTTATGAACAACAAATCGATCATTTGAACAATGTAGATTAATAATGGTTATTCCTGATTTTTTCAATAAGCCAGTTCTGGGATATGGTAGTTAATTTGAATCTATCATTTGACTTCCATCACCATGTGACTCAAATATAGGCATTGTCACTACCAACAATTATTGAGTGAATAGGTGAAAAAGTTTGATGTTAATATACTGCACAAAAAAGGTTGGAAGTTAAAATCTAATAAGATGGTCACCCCAATTTAAGTGGTTCAGAAATTAAGTATGTACTTACTGAACATAACTATTAATATAAAATATAAACTACCTTGCAGAATGACGATTCTGAAATTGCTTGAAACTTTTTAAAATAGAGCAAGGATACAGGAGCACCTGCATATCTGGTAAATGATGTCATAAAGGTGTGTGAAATTGATGTAATTTCCAGTGAAAGACATAATTTGAGAAATGGCCTATTGGCATACTTCTTTGGACCATTTATCTAGCTAGACAATGCAAACTTGCACAATTATATTATATCATCATAATACATGTATAACATTAAATAATAAAAGACCTATATTTTCTTTGCTAATTGATTGCTATGGTTTACTTACAGGAGCCACAGAATTAATTCTCACTCCACTCTCTGCCCATTCTAATGCTAAAGATTTCGTCAGATTGTCTACGGCTGCCCGGGCTGCTCCTGTGTGGCTAAAAAAGATTTAAAACATTGTTACTGTTGAAATTTTATTGTGTGAGTTTGACAAACTAAAACTTGGAAATGATGATGTTTAAATTAAGGCCTTCTTAAACATATATGCTATAACCAAACAAACACAAAAAAGTGCATTTTCAATAGAAACAATTAAAAAAAAAATTGAAATCAACTTTTAATGTTTGAATCCCAGATTACATTGAACTGATTGAGCATCAATACATGTACTATTGATATTGAATAAATACAAAATCCCATGCAGTTTTGTGAGGTGGAACATGTATTTTCATCTATTTAGAAAATATTTTTTTTACTCAGGTAAATTAATCAATGAGTAATGGATTTTTCTTAGAAGAGATTTAATTGTCCAGTGAATAACCTACACAGAGAACAATAAATATTGCATTTATTCAATGGAACATGCGAACTGACAAAACTTTATAATCGACAGGTGAACTGCAAATGATTCTGTGGAAAACTTTCATTTCTTTCACAATAACATGCATAATGCATATGTTATAATAACAAAAATTCAGATGTTACCTCATCATAGGAATTCCCTTCCACATGTCAGCAATAATGTTTACAATAACTCCTCCATTGTCATTCATCCATTGGTTGTAGGCTGGATAATAAACAAAAAATAATGTCATAAAATAAAACAAAACAAAACAGTTATCATAGAATGCAACAAAAATTAATAGGCTCATCTCTCATCTTCTTTTTCAAATGATAATTTTAACGTGGTTTTGTTCTATGCAGAACTTGCTTTCTGGGAGTTTTACAAGGGTTCTCATAGACAGCCTCTTCTAGAAAAGAAGAAAATAATATTTACAAAACTTAAGTTTTCATATGATAATCCTTTACCATTTTTCTTTTGATTTTTAGAGGTATTGTTTTTCTTTTAGTTATAATTAGTTTTAAAGTTTTGTTGTTGGAATTTTTTACATTAAGATGTAACTTTCATGTATTTCTTGGATAAAACTGTAGTTTACATGTATGGTTAGAAATTATTTGGAAAACCTGGTTTAAAGTTAAAAAGTTGATTCTTATAAGGTTTTAAATTTTCAAGTAAAGTACTACCTTCTCTACAGCATAGAAATGTTCCAGTTAAATTAGTTTCTATAACAGCATTCCATCCTTTCAATGAAAATGTCTCAGCACGGGCAGGAAACTGGCCTCCACCATTGTTGATTAGGAAATTTAACTTGCCAAACCGTTTTAATGTTTTTGATATCAGATTTTGTACCTACAATGATTAAAAATCTAACTTGCCAAACCGTTTTAATGTTTTTGATATCAGATTTTGTACCTACAATGATTAAAAATCTAACTTGCCAAACCGTTTTAATGTTTTTGATATCAGATTTTGTACCTACAATGATTAAAAATCTAACTTCCCAAACCG
The DNA here is from genome assembly GCF_965363235.1 of Mytilus galloprovincialis. Taxonomy (NCBI): domain Eukaryota; kingdom Metazoa; phylum Mollusca; class Bivalvia; order Mytilida; family Mytilidae; genus Mytilus; species Mytilus galloprovincialis. The sequence goes on along the minus strand of NC_134839.1, from coordinate 24,802,353 downwards.
TTTTAATGTTGTTCATATCAGATTTTGTACTTAAAACATTCTTTTAATACTAAATCTAATAAAATCCCCTCTAAGAGTCATAAATGAATAGAAATATATTAACAATTAACATTTTAATAGCCATTTCATTGCCATAAGATTTTCTCTTTTGTTGGATATAAGGGGGTGGCTGTATTGCTGAAATTTTGGCTGTCTACCATTCTTTTCAATTTTAAAGAAATAGTTGTGCTAGAGTACAATTTTTTCATTTAAAAACAAATCTGTACACCTGAAATTATGTGTCAGACTACTTTGACTATAAACATGTTATATAAATCATTAAATGGTCCACATATTTAACACTGTATTAATTAGGGATTTTTCCTTTCCTGTTAATTGATACTAGATATAAAGCAAAGTAAGTGTCACTTGATCAGAGGCGGATTTAGAGGGGGGGCCCAAGGGGCCCGGGCCCCCCCTTTTTGGGAAAAAAATTGGTTGCTTATATAGGGAATCACTGAAGCGTGACTGAAGCGGGCCACCTCTTAGGTCAGTCAGTGGGCCCCCACTTATGAAAATTTCTGGATCCGCCACTTGATTCCAATCATTATTTTGTCGTCTGATAGTTTAGTTATAGGTGCAGACTCAAACATCCTTTGTGTTTGTTGGGAATATAAAATCTACGTCAGTATGATGAGAAAAGGGATGAATATTCTATTATAGGGATGATTTGCTTATTGACTGCTTAGATAAATGTTAAATATGATAAAATTAATACATCTTAAGGCAGGGTAAGATAATGTACATAATTAGAATAAAGATGGATGTTTGATAATTGTCAAGCTGCTTGAGGAACAATTACTAGCCAGTTCAAAGATGCAAGGATCCAGTAAACATTTAAATGACGTTAATAGTCATCAGCATATAGTACCGGTAAAAGAGTGTTCTGGTAAGGGGAATGACATGATTCAAACATTTTGGACAAGTGGTTTCAAAGATTAACATTTTATTGAGTGATAAAACTTTGAGAATTTATATCGAAAATGATAAAAATTACTGTAATAATAAATTTACAAAGTTATTTCTCTTACAAAACTGTGACCAATATTCTTTTAAAAATAATCCTATATCATTATTAAGATTACTTGTTCTTCTTTCCTGATATTACACTGCATGTGATCTAGCTCTGCAGGAGAAGTGATATTCTTTTTCATCTCATCTGTTGCCTTTCTCAGTCTTTCTTCATTCCTTGAAGCAACCATTACGTTACATCCTAAAAATAATGTTTTTAATGGTTGTAGCACAAAAAGCTAAGACATGCATTGATATGTATCATATTTAATGATATTTTTTTTTAAAAGCATTGGAATAACATTAACAGTACCAATTTTCCTGCACCAGATGCGCATTTCGACAATACATGTCTCTTCAGTGATGCTCGTGGCCAAAATATTTGAATCCAAAGCTTATATAAAAGATGAAGAGCTATTATCAAAAAGGTCCAAAAAGTATAGCCAAATCAGTGAAAGGAATCAGAGCTTTGCATGAGGGAGATACATTCCTTAATTTATAATAATTTCTAACATTTTGTAACAGCAAATTTTAATAACACAAAAAATCTGTATTTTCATGCCAGTACCGAAGTACTGGCTACTGGGCTGGTGATACCCTCGGGGACTAACAGTCCACCAGCAAAGGCATCGACCCAGTGGTAGTAATAACATTAACGGTACCAATTTTCCTGCACCAGATGCGCATTTCGACAATACATGTCTCTTCAGTGATGCTCGTGGCCGAAATATTTGAAATCCAAAGCTTATATAAAAGATGAAGAGCTATAATCCAAAAGGTCCAAAAAGTATAGTCAAATCCGTGAAAGGAATCAGAGCTTTGCATGAGGGAGATACATGGAAATTACATGTATGTTTAGAATATGGGTTTAAATCAGTGTTATCCTCAGTGTCTTTCAGCAGCATTGTAATGTGATGCTATATTTCTGAACATGCTTAAATATCATAACATGAAAAATGATTTGAAATAACATATATGGTTTCTCCAATTATTGATCAGAATGTATTACGCATATGATATTAATTTTTCAATATCACATACAGTACCAAATTATCTATCCATCAACCAATATTATTAAAATGTACACAAGAAAATTAATTTTTATATAAACATGATAAAAACAGAATGAAATCTTTTGTCTGGATCGAGGATAAATGTAGGGGAAATTCTGTCAAAATAGGAGCAATTTGGGTACCCTAACGTTATAGACAGTCTGACTTTATAAATCTATAAAACATTTAAACTAATAGAGTAGAGTCCAGAAAGGTATCCAGTAGAAATGGGATTCTCTAAACTTGCAGATACAGTATGGGTTTCTCTCAATGTTAGAGTCCACAGGGTTGCTTGTAATTACTCACACTCACTTTTATATGAATGTAGGTAGATAGTTGTCTCATTGGCAATCATATATATCCACATCTTTAATTTTTATATTTCAAGATTTTTTTTGTTATTCATAATTTTCAAACTTTGATCTTTAAGCCCCAGTCCCACTAGACCACGATCGCACCATGCTCACCACGATCTAAAATAAATTCAGATCATGGTGAAGTCGTGGTATGAGCGGCATGAAAATGTAAATTTTCGTTGCTTTATACACTATGCTATTACGTCCTCATTAGGCAGCAACCATTTGATTTTCTGGGGGGGGGCTATGGTTTTTTTTGGAAAAAAAGTTTGTTTCCAGTTTTTGGAGAAAAAAATAATTTGTTTTTGATTCTCAGAAAAAAAATTTGTTTGTTTCACCCTCAGCTGCCACTATATGTAATGCTAAAATTGAAAAAAAAAAATTGTTTTCGACTTGTCGCGAAAAAAATAGATTGTTTTTCGCCGCAGGCGAAAAAAAAAATTTGTCCAGAAAATAAAACCATAGCCCCCCCCAGAAAATCAAATGGTTGCTGCCTTACGCTTCTAGAACGATCCCTCTACGATTATACCACGTTCTCACCGCGCTTATTCTGTGACCTCACTACACTAAGATCCTTCTACAAGGGTGGTAAAGGGGGATGCTTGCACGAAAAAAACGTGAAATAAGACATAATTTCACGTTGAACGTGAAATAATTTCTGTAATGAACGTTGCACGAAAAATAAATACTTTTATTTGAACCTTTTGTGACCGAGTCAGTCTTCTTTTATATATTAACTCTTTGTTTTACTTGATATTCCCGATTTAGTATACACATTTATGATATAATAGGTTAACGGCTTTAAAAAAGTATTTCTTGACGTCCCTGCCAACTGTTTGAATTTTATTTGAAAAATACCGAGCACGCAAAATAAGACTTTGAAAATAACGATGCACGTAAAATTAAATAAGCCAGAACACGTTGAACGAGGCACCCGTCTTGCACGACTGAACGTCAAATAAAAAACTAAAAACACGTTGAACGTGAAATAAAAAACAGCGATCACGTTGCACGAAAATAACCCTTTACCACCCTCTTCTACGCTCATCACTTTCTCACTACGACCATACCAATCTTATCCAATTGCAATATGATCTTACCACGCTTTTACTGCGATTATAGGACGTTCATACTGCGATCTTACTACGTTCTCAGCAATAACGTCAACATCGTGTTCCATATCAATACAGTTCCATTCTTCTATTTCTGATTAAAACGTAGATTTCTCGGAAACAATACAGTGATGCAACCAAAATCTTCTAGAACACGTGGGCGTGGTGGTAGGGGTTGATGGAGAGGCAGAGGGAGCTCTGATATTATTGAATCCTTATCAAGTAGAGATTCCAGACCAATCCAACCAAAATTACAACCTTTTGCTTGTCAATAAAGCTCAAATAACGATATATTTAGCAGAGATGACACAGATGTGTCAATAGCTATAGGAAGATGTGGTATGAGTGTCAATGAGACAACACCCCATCCAAGTAACAAATTATAAAAGTAAACCATTATAGGCTAAGGCCTTCAACACAGAGCCTTGGCTCACACAGAACAGCAAGCAATTTTTGGAAAGAAAACAGCAGTTTGGAATTGCTCATTTTGTTTAAAATTTAAAACTGATCTACAGTCCTTGAAAGATCTTGAAATAGAATGAGTATTTTTCACATGTGTCTGTTTGTTGGATGCCTGGAGATGACTGTAAGTGTATACAACAAACATTCGTACTAGCAAATACATATTTGTTACTAGGTTCGAAAGGTTCTGTATTATAGATAACGTAAAATATTTATCAAAAAATAAAAAATATATAAATTATGTACATTGACGTTCCGTGCAAAAAACGTTCAATTTGACAGGTAACATTTTGGGGAGACATGGAAAACTTGATTGAAATTGTTGAAAAATTAAATGTTTCCTTGACATTGAAGGCTTAAATAAGTCTTTAAAAAAATCACATTTCAGTAGTAACATTTGTTTTCATAGTTCATTTGTCTGTCACAAAATTAAAATACCCTTAATTATGGTACTGAAAAATCTTGAACAATGGACCTATGGTAACATTCAAGGGAGACACGGAAAATACTGGAAAAAATAAAATGAGAGAAGCTGTGTCAGAAATAAAAATGTTTTCATAAAATTCAATAAAATCACATTGGCATGTAGAGGTGGCTAACCTTTTCTATGATTTATGTGAAAATATTTTAATATCGAAGTGCTTGCTTTTATTTTTGTTAACTAGAATTTTCAGATCTTACAGATCTATGGAATTTAGAAAAGGCAGTGTCTGCGCGTACCCGCATGTGGGTACGAATAGTCAAATTGCCTTTGTAGGCTGCACGTACCCACATGCGGTTTTATAATAAAATGTCGTCGGATCGGGAATGAAACGTGAAATATATACGGAATTTGTTGCAATTAGTGAATAAATTGATTAAAACTACTCAGAATTTTTACATACATGCATATATATAGGCAAGTGGACAGTTTTTTCTCAGTTAGTAAATATTCTTAAAATGGAAGAGAGTGATATTATAACTGTAGGGAAGACATTTCAGACTTATAATGAATTAGAAAGATTTGTACAGAACTATCAGGCGTTAAATTTCATACAATTGATGAAAACGTAAACCTCCAGAGCATTAAAAAATATTTTACCACTGAAGCTTGGTAACAACTAAAAGTTAAGATCACGGAAAGAAGGGAAACATGCGACTGGATATGTATAAAGGGAAAAAAAAAACCTACACGATCAGGACTCGTTGGCATGTGATTGCTGTTTAGACTGGCAACATTTGAAATGTGCAGGGTTGAAATCTGTGCCAAAACAATCATATTGGATATGTAAAATTTGTTCGAAATCTTAACTAGTCAGTTACATGAATCTTTTATAATTGGTTTAAATTGATTTATTACTTGCTTCTTTAATTTTTATAAACTCAAGCTTTAATTTTAGTAGTTTTATATATTAATTTTGCAATGTTTATTATGTATCATTATTTAATAAATACTATTTCAAAATATTATTTTTCATACTCTTCACTCTCTCTACACGAATCCCCATATTATCGATAATTTCCGTATACATTTCACGTTTCATTCTCGATCCGATGGCATTTTAATAGAAAACCGGATGTGGGTACGTGCAGCCTAGAACGGCAATTTGACTATTCGTACCCACATGCGGGTACGCGCAGACACTGCCTTTAGAAAATGGCCACTAGATTGCGAACTGACATGCTATTTAACGAACCCGTTTCACATCATGAATATGATCCTATTGTATCCCACCTGCACAAATTTCATCGTAATCCATTCAGTAGTTTTTGTTTTTTCTTCGTTTATATTTGGATGGTTAGTTATTGTTGTTACGTCTTACACGGCAAAAATAGCAGTATATTAAACACGGAATCATGGCTTTATTATGTAATAATACATAACATTAAATTTATTAAAATCTCATTTTATTAAATTTCGATTAAAATGATGAATCAAGACAAGTAACTTTTTAATAATACGCAGAATTGGTTTGTTTTTGTCCTATTTTTGCATCAATAAAATGGTCAAATGAAATATAGACCGAATACCGTACGTAACGTCGATCAGTGCGATCATGGCCTTGTGGGACTGCGGTATTACCCAAGTACAACAATTCTTGTGTGATTGCTTTTCCGATACCCGTTCCCCCTCCAGTAACAATAGCAACTTTTCCATTAAATAAACCATTTCTGAAAACGCTACAGATTTTTGTGGGCGCTGCCATTTTGTTATCATGTGACCACAGAAAATAATATGTTAAAACATAAATCCGTAATTGACATGGAAAGCGTTCCGGATAATATAACTAACCTGTTTCTATAGAAACAAGTGCTTGTGAACTGAACGCGGAAACACGTAAAATAAAAATCGCAAAAACGTAGCACAAAAAAAAATAATAATAAAAAAAAAAAAAATAGGGAAAAACGAAGCACGAGTAATATAATCGTATATAATAAGGAAAAAAGTACCAGAAGTTATTACTCAGCCGTTCTTGAAGACCGTGTAGCCATTAATGTCATCAAGTTATTAATGGACATGATAGCGGTCACCTTTTGGCGTCTCAATGCTACCTACATCAATCTGGAATGTGCACTTTTGATATAGTGGCTTACGGTATTATTTATTTTCAGAATGCTCTAAATATATTGATCACTTTAGCAATCTCAAAGTTAATATGGACGATAAATTTATGTATACAAGTCATGAACTGTTCAAGTATCCAACACTATTTGTGCAGTGGCGGATTTACCGGGGGTACAGGGGGCACGTGCCCCCCCCCCCCCCCCCCCCCAGTTCTGGTCACCAAAAAAAAAAATATTCTAACATAATTTTATTGCTACTGAATCTTCTTCAGTCTATGGAAGTAGTCCTATAATATTAGACTCTGAAGGTTCATATATCATTTACATTCAACGTTTTTTTTATCGGATATTTTTTTTTTACTATCAATGTTGAACCTCAGCCTGAGGTTCAATATTGATAGTAAAAAAAATATCCGATAAAAAAACCCGTTGAATGTAAATGATATGAACCTTCAGAGTTTTATATTACATGTATAGGACTACCTATGGAAGAAGGTATCGATAAAAACTTTTCTTATATCACATAGCGATTTTGTCTAATATCAATTGTAAATATGCAGACATTCCATGCGGAAAATGTTGTTGTCGGCAACGAAAAATTAAGTAAATACTAACTTTAAAACTTATTGTTCAAATACAAACAACAATTGAGTCTAAATATACATTCAGAAGGTAGTTAGAAGCTCAAGTTTATGTCCGTGTAAAATTTGAAGTGATGTGTTTCTTATATACATAAATAAACAAATGCTATGAGTTCTTATATCAATGCGATACTTTTAAAATATCATAGCGGTGTTTTTGTTATATCAATATTAGTACTTATTAGTATTAATATCAGACTGCTGTACCAATATTTTGACAATTTTACCTATTATGTCAGCAAAACTAATCAAATAAGGGTTTAATAAACAATGTCGTAATCAAATAGCTAAGTATCAAAATGATTGTTCACATATATAACATTTAGCAAATTTTATAATGAACGCACAGAAATAATACATATCCGATATTCTCGCAACGCACGCATGGAAGACTTTCTTTATTGATAACAATGAAACTAACTTGTGACAAAGATGAATCATACTGTCCTCGTTCAGATTGATTCCACAAAATCTGACCTGTACTTTTGAATCTCCTTTTTTATACAAATAAGACCGTTGGTTTTCCTGTTTGAATGGTTTAACACTAGTAATGTTTTTGTTCCTACATAGCGTGGTGTTCGCCAGGGGCGTAGCTAGGTATTCAGTCAACTGTAGGCACCAATCGGCAGGGGGTCTGGGGCCGATTAAGGCCCCCACCAGGTCCAGGACAGAGCCCTTGAAGGGGTTCAGGGGTCGAAGCCCTCGACGGAAAACGGTTTTCAGCGTTTTAGCTGCAAAATTTTATGTACAAAAATATTAAATTTACTGGTTATTTAATCATAATAATTATAATATACATGATGAAAAGCTCGAAGAATTATGAATAATGTACCATGTTCATCTGACTGGTGAATTGAATAACGCAGTACAATCCGTAATATATATATATATATATATATATATATAAAAAATATACAATATGCATTGCCATTGGCGGATCCAGGGGGAGGGGGGTTCCGGGGGTTGGAACCCCCCTTTTTTTGGCCGATCAATGCATTTGAATGGGGACATATAGTTGGAACCCCCCCCCCCCCTTTGTCCTGGGTTGGGAACCTCCCTTTTTAAATTGGCTGGATCCGCCCCTGATTGCCCAGCGTAGATCAGCATATCCCTTTAACTAAGCAGTGCACTCTGTTTGCTATTATCATATCTATTCCGTTCTGATTGATATATACGTTTAACTTATTTAATACTAGTAGTAAATAATGATGATCCTTCTTTAAAAAAAAATAGGCACGTGAACAATGATACTACTGTATAATAGAACTATCCTTTTGGCTAGACATCAATCATCAATCTTTTGAATCTTTAACCTTCATCCTAGCCACACAAATACATACAGCCATAGTCGATGCCTAACAAAATTCAAGAAATTCGTATTTCTTTATATCCTCTACTGTAAAATCCCTACCTGCTTAGGAATTTTGAATAATTGTCAGAGGCGGATTAAGGGGGGGGGCACAGGGGGCCCGCCCCCCCCTTTTTGGGAAAAAATTTGGTTACTTATATAGGGAATCACTGAAGCGTGACTGGAGCGGGCCCCCTCTCAGGTCAGTCAGTGGGCCCCCACTTATGAAAATTTCTGGATCCGCCACTGATTGTGACCATTAAACGCAGATTTGAGAGTCCTCAAAATTACTGGAAGCCAGTTGATTGATTGATTTTTTTACAACCAGCGTCAAATATATATGCAAGTTCAGGACCGTTGAATTTTTTTTGCCAATAAATACAATTTGGAGCTAGGTCCTATAATAGGTGTCGTCCAGGACGAAGGTCTGGAAATTTAAAAATGCCATGCATTGGAAAATGAGGGATTATTGGATAGGAGCAGAAAATTTGCCTTTCAGTAGACCAACTACGAACTCATCAAAGAGTTGCATTTTCTCTACAACTAAGCATCGGATTTAGTCCCCATTCTGACCAGACGTGACTGCGTATTTATACATCCTGCACAGCCAAACGGACGACCAATATTTGCAAGTCGGGTGAAGACAAAGTGGAAAGATGGTTGAAAACTAACAACAACTAATTAAAAACTCATGTGTCTAAGTTTAGGTTCATTCAAGTTTTTCTTGGTAGAAGTGAAATGATCTGAACCAAAGTTCTAGTTTATAGTTTCAATATAAGGTAAAATCGTAATAACATTCAATTCTATCCAATATTCAATTCACTAAGGACGAGAGACTAGTGTACACATGACATTCGATAATTAAAGAGTTTTGACAACTTCACCGGTTTTCATCTACAGATAAAGTTGTTCATTATTTTTTTTAACAAAAAAAAACTATTTGTAAAAAAAATATGTGTAGGCACGTGCCTAAAGTGCCTAACGGCAGCTACGCCCCTGTTCGCTGTGAGCCAAGGCTCCGTGTTTAAGGCCCTACTTTGATCTATAATGGTTTACTTTAAACAATTATTACTTTGATGGCAAGTTGTCTCATTCGAACTCATGCACCATCTTCTTATATCTATAAATCTTAAAAAAATTTCCCGTTATAAATAACTACTTTCCAGTCCTCAAACTGAACGATCTAAATGTATGAATATAGAAAAGATATATACACATTTCTAACGTCAAAAGACATTTACATCTTATTTATTTGTGTTCTTTTAACACATTTTTTTTAGTACTCATTGAAGAAACGAATTTATAACAAGCGATACGGATTGTTATTTTATCTAAATTTATAAATATAAAAAATATATACACATTTCTAACGTCAAAAGACATTTACATCTTATTTATTTGTGTTCTTAACATTTTCTTTAGTACTCATTGAAGAAATGAATATATAACAAGCGATACGGATTGTTATTTTGCACTAATAAATGTTCGTGTATTTATACGATCGGTTACTAGTCAAAAACGAAAATCAAATCTCTGTGGCAACAATACATCGGAATGCCCTCACGGTCATCGCGATGTAAAATAGCGTCCACTTGGCGAGCTGAAATTGTATCAGAAGTAATGTCCAATTTATAGTCTGAGGCTGCTCAGTTGGTATCTTCAAAGTTTGGGACATCAGCATTTGTGCATTTTAATTTGTTTGGAGTATTTATTTTACCATTTGAATATTCATTGTAATTTGGAGCTGTATTGGATTGGATTGTTTGAATGAATGTTTGGCTTTTAAGTAATGAAATTTTTTGTCTATTTCGATATTACCAAGGTGGATAGGCTATAGCAGTGTGACCAGTATATTAGAATCTAATAGGTCGGTAGACTATTTGCAACCACATTGAAGTTCCGCCATTACATCATCACTTCAAATAGAATTAGTCGGATAGACCATGTGATTGGAAACAAAAGACTGAACAGGTTGTTAACACTTTCAACTATCAATATGGTCAAGCAGCATTTTCGAAATGATAAGTTTATGTAAGCGTTAATTTTGTTACAGTTACGAAATTTTAGTGATAGTGATCCTAAAACATTAAACCGGTCATGATCTAAGTTTGTGAATTATGTTTGCAGATTTCTTGACATGCATTGTGACGTGTTATCGTATTCATTTTATATTAGAAAACTATAGCAGTTATATTAGAAAAGTATCGCATTCATAAATTTTTGATATTAAAAAATCATCGCTATGATATAAGACAAATATCGCATTGATATAATAAAATATTGCAGTATCTTTGACTTATAATAGGTGATGTTGGCTTAGCAAACAATTGAATTCATCTCAATTGCATTCCATTGAATTTGCTACATGATATTTATAGAATGTGTACACCTACAAATGATAAATCGTGCATTTATGTTTAATTTATTCAACAATTCAATTTTCTCGTTTAAATACATATTGCTTGTTATTACATAAAATAATTCATGGAATTTATACGCCAGACGTATGTTGTGTTAAATGTCACCCTGTTTTAAGAAAAGAGTCATTACTTTATGCCGAGAAATCTGCCTTTCTTCGTACAAATGCTAACATTCGTCTGAAATTTCCCACAATGCAACTCGTTGATATAAGACAATATCGCTCGTTGATATAAGAAAAGTCTTTATCGAATCGCTTCTTCCATAGACTGTGTGTGTTTTTAATGTCTCTTTGTAAAAAATTTTATACATGTAAAATACATTTACATGTTGATTGGAATAGAATGAATTTTTATTGGTTTATAAAACAATACAGATTAAGATCGATTACCAGGTGAAACTTCTGCATGATCTGTGTTTTTAAAGAATAGGTACAAATATATGTGTAATGTCGATAATGTTGATATACATCTATATTTGTGTACTCTTCATTCCAACTTAATACAGTACTTACAATAACATTTCTTGTGAATTTATGTGTTTTTTTTCCCCTCTCCTTTTCAAAACTGTCTTTTTGTGAATTTATTTAGCAACAAATTAAACTATTTATATTTCAATACCATACAATATATGTATCTGTTTCAATTAAGGGAAATAGACAATGTGCAATGTGTTTACCCCCCCCCCCTTTTTCATCGTTCCCGGCAGGAGAAATGATTTGACATTTTCTTACAATTCATCAATAATTTAATTTTGGATGTAACGCGTCTTCTGATTGGCTGAGGTTATTTTGTTATGAGCCCATAGACATAATTTAGTCATGTGACCGTGACGTCATCAACGTTTTTTCATGGTTTTCTACGGTTTAAAATGGAATTTAGAATTAAAGTATAAGAAATGACTGTAATATTTTTTCTGTCTATTCGAAATAACATAAAAAATGTGGTGCACACTGTTAAATAACTCGCTACTCGCGTTATTCAGTGTGCACCATTTTTTTTTATGTTATTTCTTCATAGACAGAAAAAATATTACAGTCATTCCTTAATTAATAAAATGCTATTTTATTTTCCTAAGATCTACTTTGTAACATAATCTGGGACTTTCACATTTTTCTAAAAGCCCAAGTATGTATACAGTTATATATTTTTTTGTATTTTTCTTGTTTCAATTACTATGTACATGAATGAGGCTAAAAATACGTCACCATTTATAAGGATATGAAGATGCTTTACAGATATTAGAATTATGTGCAAAAAAGTAAGCCTGGAAGCGAGGCCAAAAAATATAGAGGTGATGTTGTTGGTTGTTTAACGTCCAGTATCAGATATTTGATGCATGCTAATGACGAATATAATAAAGATCAATTGACAGGAAAATTAAGTATAAAGTGAAATAGTGTAGTATGGAAATATAGAAACTATGATCTAACACCCCCCCCCCCCCCAGACATCAAGGTTCTGGATCCGCCCCTGTTGTGTAAAGTATTATATAAGTTTTTTATTCGAAGAAAGTTATTTTCATAGTTAATATATTTTGATCAGAATTTACAACTGTTCTTTAACGCAAATATTTTTACCATAAGAAAATTTTAATACAGGCAATATTATTGAATAATTTTTCGAGCTAATTACATTGTCTACGTTAATTTTCACCATAGTCAAGAAATTGTTCATATATTCAGATTTTTAATTTGTTTTAAAACTTTGATATAAGAAAATTTTACAAACTACTATATATAAGAAACAACTTTAATGAGTAATGTTTAGTTGTTTTAACTATTGATCATTATTATATAAAGTTATTATAGCACGCCTTTTACGAATTAACTTATTTAATTCACGAAAAGCGAAGCTATATGTTAATGAGTAAGGCGTGTCTATATATGATTTGTAATATTAATGGGCTATGACACATGTCAAAGGTTAAACTCTGACCAATAAAGCTTGACTGCACTTTTCAATATGTCAATCAAATAGTGGCGTGATACTATCTGATTTCCAGAAAATTAACACATGCAGCAGATGTCAGTTGGAATTGTTTGTCCGATAAAGGTATGTTTAAAATTAAAAGAAGTGTTGCCGTGGGATTCATACTCGATAGTCATTTATGTATTATTGAATATTTTTCTTCCCAAAAATTCTTGAAAAAGGGGGGTGGCGGGGTAATGCAAAATTTTATTCTCTGTTTATTTGCCCTCAAATCCGAAAAAAAGACGTGTAGTTTCTATGGACGTTGTGATAACAAGGAAATCCCTTATACCAATAAAAAAGGTAAATCAAAATCTTCTTTCATTCCAAAAAAACTGGAGAAAGATCGTTTAATTGATTGCAAAGGGTTGCGTGTTGAATGTGTGCAAGATCCAGGGACAAATGTTTGAAGCATTTTCAATACACGGAAATATACCTTTATGAAATTAAGAAAATTACTAATTAAAACATCAAGTGTCATATATTTTTTTAGACTATTATTAATTTTGACATGTTAAAACATGTATCCATGCAAAACAACTGTAGAATTTTTTTTAGTCATATCTATTTCAATTTGTTTAAATCTTTCATTGAGGGAATGACATTTTAACTATAAGAAGGAAGGAGGGGTATGGTTTTCTTTTTCTAAAAAGATATTCTTATCCCCAATTTGATGAGAGAGAGAAAATATTTTGGTCAAGCAGATGACAAAAAATTCTGCATCCAGATTTCCCCCTATCTTATAGTTTTAAATATTGAAAAAAAATAATTTGATTGTTAGCGTTGAAAAACTAAATTAGATTGATAGCGCTTTGCGCGTAAAACAAATTTTCGACTCAGACATTAAACCATAGCCCACTTTGAAGTTAAATGGTAACTCCCTAATTACTATCCCAAGGAGGCGGAGCTAGACTGTGCAACTTTTGAGATAGAAGTTAATGCACTGATTTAAGCTCCTCCCATTTTTTGTTATTCAAACGAGAATCCGTTGATTGTAGAGTGAAATAACTAAAAAAATATTCACTCCTCTAAAAATAACCGAATTAACTCACTAGAAGATCAAAGGAAAATTTACCATTCATGTTACAAATACTGTTAGTGTCTAATAAGTCAGTATTTATGGCTGGATATTGATCGTTTTATGTGTAAATATTATAATTGATGTACAAAATGTATATGTTTTATGGCAATCAATATGTGACACTTTAATAAACAAATTTATATCAATAGCGTTACTCCGGTGGCTATACAGGTAATAAAAAACGATATGGTATATATTCTTTTGGAGATGACCCCACATCATATTGTATTCAACTTTCACCCAACACGAGCGCCAACAATAGTATCGACTTTTCTAAAACGTTTATTTTATTTTGACACCATACATCGGGAGCTCATCTGTTTCAAAAGCATGTGTTATAGTTCGTGTAATAGAGTAGTTAATTCATCATTACTCAAAATTCCGTTTGGAAAGTTATCAATTTCTACCGCTTTAACAAGTGTAACACTTCGAAGAGCTTGTTTAGTTTCTTCTAAGGAGATCTGATCATTAATTGTGTTGGCGGTGTGATCATTTTATGTAATTTGGGAAATAAAAAAAGTACCAATATCAATGTCAATTCAGTTCTTGTTCCCATCTTCAGTTCAATTTTCCTATTCCGTCTATAAATTCATAGTTCGCTTTATTAGAATACCCAAAAAAGGTGGGATACTCTTCTTTCCATCTTCCAATAATAATATTTGGATCATTAGAGTAACCACATTCGTTTAAAACAACACCATCAAATACTGTTTTTATATATTTCCAGATATAAGTAAGTAGAGTAAGTAAATTTTATTTAGAGTCGGCATATATATACACAATAACAGACAAAACATGAGCTCTGATGAGCTCTTTAACCGACTATCACATATATAAACAAATCATGCAGCATCGTGCAAATACTACTAGTATCAAATAAAAAAGTGAAAAAAAGCATGCAAGTATAATGAAAACAAATATATTTGATCTGTGAGCCTCCAGAGTCAAAGTTCATGTGGCAAGCGCCTCTATGTGCATTGCACAGGGGAGTCAGCAAATCACGTGAAGATCATAAAATAATATCAAACTAAAAGCATAAAAACAATAAATAATAATAAAAAACAATAAGGTCTTTCCTCGCGTAGAGGAAAGATCTTAATAAATATAAGTACTAGCATTTAGTGGCAGATGTATTCAATAAATGCATAAAAGCAGAGCAAAATGCCATTATAAAAAGAAAGAAAGAAATTTCAGCTTTGAGACAGCACTGGATGGAAACGACATGAACTGCAGTTTCATTTTTGACACCCACACCAGGAATTTATATAATTCCTAAACTGGTCAAAAGAAGTCATGAGTCTAGTCTCATTAGGAAGGGAGTTCCATACTTGTGCTGCCTCAAATCTAAAGGATCTTTTACCATAACTTGAGGTTCTAGGTCTAGGTACCTCAGCAGTATTCACATACCTGAAATTATATAAATTGTTTTTTATTACAACTAAATCTTGAATAAATAAAGGACATTTTTTATTAATTATTTTAAAGGTCTCCAAGGCAATTGAGCGCATTCTACGAGTTTTTAATGATGGAAGATTTGAAATCTGCAAGAGTGTTTCGTATGAGCTCTGATGGTCTTCATATGATAAATAAAGCGAAGCGCTCGTTCTTTTTTTTTCTATTTTTCTGGTATTTTGTTCCCCACAGAAATGCCAAGTCAAAGGGCAGTAACTAAAGCTAGACATAATAAAAGAGTAATAAATGGTGAGTTTACTCAGTTTGTTAAGATGTTTCCCAATTCTTTTCAAAACATTTAATTGCCTTGCAGCCATTTTACAAACATTTAAAATACTAGTATGTAAATTGAAGTTTAATTTAAAATCAATTGTAACTCCAAGTAGTTTAACCTCATCCTCACATGATATAGAAATACCATTCAAATCAAACACAATCTTTTTATCATGTGTTTTTTTGCCAAGAGAGATAGCTTGAAATTTCTCTGGGTTGGCCTGCATTTTATTGGAAGAAAACCACTGTATTAAATAATTGCTGTCTTCCTCAAGAGCAGAAATTACATCTTGTAAGGAATTTCCAGACTTTGACAAAGTATTGTCATCAGCATAATTATATAAAGAACATTTTTTTTACAAAAAAGAAAAAAATCATTTATAAAAATATTAAATAGGATGGGTCCAAGGATGGAACCTTGTGGTACCCCTTTAAATATGTCAAGCAAACCACTTAAATTTTGGTTTACTTTCACACACTGTTTTCTTTTTGTTAAATAACTATATAACATATCAAGTGAGGATTTGGAGAGACCATAAGCTGTTAGTTTCAGTAGCAGTATTAGTAAGTCATGGGGGAGACAGTGAAATGCTTTTGACAAGTCCATAAGGATAGCTGCAAGGTATTTATTTTGATCTAAGGCTAACTTCCAATCTTCAATCACTCTTAATAAAGTTGACTGACATCCAAAACCTGATCTAAAAGCTGCCAAAAATGGATTGAAGATTTTATCAAAGTACTGTACTAATTGTACTTCTATGGTATTTTCAAAAAATTTAGAAATAGCCGGTAATACACTTAACGGTCTATAATTACCCTTTTCTAATACACTATTCTTTTTGGGAATAGGTGCAAGTTGCGCTTCCGTAAGACGGTCAGGGAAGATCGATGATGATAATGATAAATTAACAATATCTGTAATAGCAGGTTAAGCAAAATGCAGTAATTTAGGTGAGATACCATCAGTGGCGTTTGTAGCTTTACTTTTACGTATACGTTTCTCAATATTGAGATATTGTCGAGAAGAGAAAATAACACCAAAATACAAAATATATGTCACTATATATATAATTTTCTTTATGAGTACTAGTCTCGATAATCCAGACACTCCATATGCATATGTAGAGTCTGGATTCAATCGGTTCGAATGACTGTAATGAGAGGGCGTGTCCAAATATGCAAACACAAGCGTGAGATATTTTCGAAATGTTTCTAGACTTATCGTTCCTTTGCGGTAAGGCAGCAACCATTTGATTTTCTGGGGGGGGGGGGGGGGGGGGGCTATGGTTTTTTTTTCTGGACAAATTTTTTTTTCGCCTGCGGCGAAAACCATTCTATTTTTTTCGCAACAAGTCGAAAACAATTTTTTTCTTTCAATTTTAGCATTACATATAGTGGCAGCTGAGGGTGAAACAAACAATTTTTTTTTCTCAGAATCAAAAACAAATTATTTTTTTCTCCAAAAACTGGAAACAAACTTTTTTTTTCAAAAAAAACCATAGCCCCCCCCCCAGAAAATCAAATGGTTGCTGCCTAAAACTAGATAAAAACAAACGGAGGAAGTAGCAAACACCATGCCTGAAATTTGCAAAGCTAGGTAATTATATCTGAAGTTTTGTGCATTTGTAAATATACTTTGAAATACTTCATTATATCTAATAAGAACTAGGTACCTTTAATGAAATAAAACACTGCATACTCAAGTACATGCATTCATTTTTTTTAGATACGTCTGTTTGTTAATTTACAGTCTCCTTTATCATTTATGTTATTATGATCCTAAAAACTCAGTGCATTTTACAAAAAATGAGATATTCATATCTTGTTGAAAAAAATTGTCTAACAAAGCAGCACTTGGGAGAAGTAAAACTGAGAATTTATGATTAGTGCTTGTAAAATCAAAATGCAAACATACAGGAGTCTTCTAAGCTCAGTTTCTTTCGTCAAGTCTACAAAATGGGTCAAAGACCATCACTAAACAATTTAAATTAAATAGAGAAGCAATATGCAAAATAAGCATAAGTGCACATCCTTTAATGATTGAAAGGGGAAGACATCATATAAATATTTCTATAGAGGGAAGATACTGTCCTGTCTGTAAAGTGGGTCTCATTGGGGTCTAAGCGTGACGCAGGATTGGCGATTATTTGTAAGCGTGACAAGCGAAAGGCAAATTATTGTGTTGTGAAAAAGGGGAATGAGGTATTGCGGGACCCGCGAAATGACAAAAAAATGAGAATTGCTAACGTATATAGTGTAAGCGGGATATGGGAATCTGACAAAACAGTAAGTGGGATCCGGGATCGGAACCCCCCATTAAGACCCCCTGTTAAAATGGGGAGATTGAGGATGAACAACAATTCTTATTAAAATGTAAAAGATTTACCTCAAAGCGAGAAATATTAGAAAATAAAACAAATGTTATATATTTCAAATACAGCGTAACATTACCGTTGATGAAAAAATATTTCTTGTGAGTTGAATAAATTTTATCATGTTTTAGTTTATATAATAGTGTATTGCTATATTTTATCATTTCATTGTTTCAGATCGGACCAAGCTGTTAAAAACAATTATCTTTTGGGTTTTTCAGTTAAAATATTCAATCTTTTACTCATACCAAGCTATGTATTTACATCAAATCAATTAAAAATCAACAATCATGATTTTCCAAATATTCAACTGGAATTTGAATTTAAATTGGGCGCGAACGTGTAGAGTGCGAACGGACCTTGGGTGCGAATGTGCGAGGTGCGAACGTGTAGGGTGCGAAAGTATATTGGGCGCGAACGGACCTGATACCAATTCTAGCTCAGCATTATTACTTAGACTGTCTTCCTCTTTCATATCAGAGTGTCTAAATATAAGATATAGTGAACTTATATGATACATCATTTTGCAACTTTTCATAATTTAGTATGATATGTTATCATGGAACCTTTCATTCTACCATGTCAATTATTAGTTATATGTAATGCCATAGGTCTTAACCATTTATTGTTAATGAGTTTGTGCCAATAAAAATATTTGTATTTGTATTTATCATTATAAAAGTTACAATTTTGTCATTTAAAGATTAAATATTTATTTTAGATCAATTTTGCACATCTTAGAGAGAAATTAAAACAAATGGAATGTGGCAAAGTGATGAGTGCTGAATATGGAAATTGTTTGAACAGCAGTTAGTATACAACTGCATGTTGCCTTTATTTGATAAATTTAATGATATGATGAATCGTTAATTGTTTATTTTAAACTGACTTTTAAATAACCAAGAATTTCCAAAACAACATGTAAAAATGTACATGTAGTTTCTTTCATTTACAAGCTGATTTAATCATTTATAATGTGATCAAGCACAGAATCCTATATAAAGTGGTGGTCCAAAGATTTGAAAATCAAATATTTTAAAGGACTGATATATGACTTTGCTTATTTTTTTTATAGAAGTTATAGTTCATTATAGTAAGGACCAGCAGGTTTTCTTGCAGGACCATCAGGGGAAAATATTTTCAAGATTGAAGAACTATATAGTCTGCAAGCATGCATACCACAACTCACTGATCAGTGATTTTTTTGGTATTTCAGATCATAGAAAATTGCCAGATATTATGATGATCTTATGAGGTGGGATAGGAGGGGTCCTGATCCCGAATTCCCCTACTTTAAAAAACGAAATCCCAAGGTCCTGAATTTAAATAAAGTAAATCTTGACGTCCCAAAATCCGAAAAAAAAGATTCCCGGATCACGAAAGGGTCAATCCCGAAATCCCGAGCTTAAAAAAACCCGATCTCGGATTCCCGATAAAGGTCCTATCCCCCTGTCTTATCAATAAAAGATATATTACGGTAGTAATCTTTTATTTTGTTCTAACCACAACCATATTTGGCAATGAGTGAATATAATTTTATCAATTCATAATTGCTATCAACATGATCAATATAACATGTATTATGGCTGTGAGGTATTATTCATTATTTTGCAACCCTGCAAATTAAAACAGATCTAGAGACATTGTTCATTGTATACTCATTAAAATTTACCTTTTATAATGATAAATTGTTACTCATAAAATTTGATAGTTTTTAACTAATGATTATTCCATTATTGTATTTTCTAGCACTTCCTTTTAAAATGATGGAGTTGCAAAATTTACCACGGTTCTATGGTCAACTAAAGGAGACTAATTTCATTTATCAAAGGACAGGAGACTTTCCATGCCTCAAGACTTTAAAAGCTGAAATTGTAAGGCTTTAAGGAACTAATGTATATGCATATGGTATTATCTTAAGTTTCCATAAAAAACATTATAAAGTATAATTTAAGTCTTTAACTTTTTTATTTAAACATATTTTTAAGAAAAATAAAATGTTTTAACTTTGTTCAATGCATCTGCTCTATGGTCAGGTTGTTGTCGCTTTGACACATTCACCATTTCCTTTCTCCGTTTTACTTTTATAATTTCTTCAATTGGAAGAAATAAAGCACATAATTTGTACACAATAACCTTTTTGATTTAAGCTTTCGTATGAACCTTTCTTTCAGATCATTACATGAAGCTTACACTGTTTGAAGAGATGTGGGTATATGCCAATGAGACAGCAACTCAACTACAAGAATAACCAAAGGAACAAATCAAGATACTTTTTTAACTGTCTAATCAAACATAATGCTCCCTACAGTCAAATACCAAACAATTAAAAGAGTACATGCATGCAGTAATTCTTTAAATACATGATGTTTGTCTCCAATTAATAAAGCAGTTGTCTGAATTTGTGTCATATCTTTGTAGGGAAATAAGATGCAGAGAACCATTCATGAAGTGTATACATGAAACAGATATTTACAATGTTCTTTAGAGCTATAACTCTAGCCCTTAAGATTACATTACACTACTATTGCTTGCTAATTCTACTATCAACAGTAAAAGAGAGAAGATTCAGGACTAAGAGTGATTTTTGCAGTTTGCTGTGGATGAAATTTGGATGTATTGATGAAATTAATACAACAATAACAGTTAATTCTTTGAACAAGAAAAAGCTGTGCAATGGTGCAAAACAAAAAACTTATGAACCATAAAATGATTAAATCTGTGTTGAGTTTTCAATTTTTATAAAAGTGACAACATTTACCTACATGTAATGAAATATAATAAACCCCAAAGATGCTTTTATTTAGATTGATTGTAAAGTTTACATGTCTGGCTGGCATGCATCATCTGTCTTTGTTCATGGTTCAAAAGTCAGCGTAACTTTTCAAATCAATGGTGGATACTCCTCTAAAATATTAGAAACAAAATGTCTCTAAATGTCTATTTGGTTTATGGAATGATTGTATGGTGAACAAGTCTGCCAGGCTTGGTTTATCTGTCAGACCTTGACCTCATTGTTATAACCATTTAAAATATCTTTAAAATTGTAGTAAACTTTTATCTGTTAAACGAATAATATAAAATCATTTAAGCAGGAAACACATTTCAGCTTGATTTAGGCATCAATCTCTTGGTGAAATTTCTTATTTTACAAGTCTTGAAAAAAGAATTTCTCGCTTCATTGAAGACCTGTTGGTCAGAGGGGGATTTAGGGGGGGGGGGTAGGCCCCCTTTTTGGGGAAAAATTTGGTTGCCTATATAGGGAATCACTGAAGCGTGACTGGAGCGGTCAGTCAGTGGGCCCCCACTTATGAAAATTTCTGGATCCGCCACTGTTGGTGACCTTCTGCTGTTGTTTTTTCTATGGTCGGTCTGTTGTCTCTTTGACACATTCCCCATTTCCATTCTCAATTTTATTCAGTGCAGAATATTCTATTTCAATAACAACTAAATATGACCATATTGCTTTCAACAATGAGACAAACCAACATTGCATAGTCAGCTATAAAAGGCCACAAAATAGAAATGTGTAACAATTCCAGAGAGAAAACAAAGTCTGATTTATGTTAAAAATGAATTAAATGCAAACATGATATACAGCCACTGAAGAACAAGCACATTCAGAATTCAATAGTGGTTGGTCAGCGCCAAACCCCCTTTTAACCTGGGACAAAGATTTAACAGTACCATAGATGAATTTGAACTAGGAAAATCAGTTGATTAGGACAACTTGTTTTGTATTTACTGGCAGTTACCGAAACAACTTGTAAAAATATCTGTTTCTAAAGACTAAAGTATCAATCAGCACACATCCAATCAATTTAAGTGTAAAGCTGTCATTAACAGTCTAATTTATGACTGCAACAAGAAATATTACAGAAATCCACTGAAATTACTGGGTCAAGTTAGAGAAATTTGTAAGCATCAAGAATGTTCAGTAAAGTACTATCTACTAACACATCACCATCACCAAAACACAATTTTCTCATGAACCCATGTGTCCTTTGTTAGATATGCACATAGACCAAGGTGAGCGACACAGGCTCACAAGAGCCTCTAGTTAAATTTTTATTCATTTGGTTATGTCGGATCTGGTTTAGACTAAACGGTAATAATTGTGTTCATTGATGTCGTATGGTGGGCTACAATACTTAAACCAAGGACATTTCTTAGATATTTGTGGACCGAGTAATAGTTGAGCACTTTTTCAAATATCCGTAAAATTTTCTAAATTTTCCCGTTTTCTATGTCATGAATTAAAATATACTACAACTCACTTTTTTTGCTATTTTCTATCAATTTCAAGTTAAGTTTCCACATCGGTCATACTAATTTATTTGACCTTGTTTATTAATTCCCTACTCTGCCTTAGTGGTCATCATTACTTTTTCTCTAATTTTTTTTTGGTTAATCACTACACGCATATACAAACAAATGGACAGCGCTGTTTTCTTCTCAAAACCAGTGAGGCCGTCAACAAGGAGCAACATTGAACAATTGCATCTTTTTCGTGCGATGATAAATCCATTCCCCCCTCTTTCTTCCCAAAGATATAGAGAGGGGCCTTTACCATCGCATGAAACTATTTGCCGTGTAAAACAGCGATACAATGTTAGCTTTTAGAAAAAATCTGTGTAAACTGAAAGACTTACAAAAATTGAACTAGAAGTGTTTTATTAAATCTTGATATGTCAATGTGAAAAATATTCATTTTATTAATTTCAAATGCAACCCACCTCCCCAGCCGAATTATTCTAACTTAATTATATACAAAAAAAGCACCAGGAAGTTTAATTTTAAGTATACATGTAGCAGTTATGTCCAATTCTACCGTGTCAGGATAATAGCAAAACGGAAAACAAAATAAAGTCAATATGATTAAATCTATGAGGTTTAATTATTTACTTAGAAAGACCCTTTCCATTTTGGAAAGAAGATTGATTAGTTGTTAGGAAAATAGTGCATGCATTTTCCAGAAGGATAGTACACAACTCCTTGGTTTAACGTCACGGTCAAAAGTATACAAAAGAAAGAAAATAAATAAATCAGGTAAAACATTATTTTTTATATCAGTAATGAACAATCGGTATAGCTGCTTGGCATATACAGCTTGCATCCTCTGGAAAATGCATACATGAACTATTTTCCTAACAACAAATCAATCAGCTTTCCGAAAATGGAAGGGGGAGTAAAGGCACTATCATTAGTTGTCAAGATAAACACAATATTCGATATTGTATTGATACTGACAAATCAGTGATTTGTGTACCCATTAAAACCCCGATCATTTTTGTTGATATAATACACAAAGCGTGAATGCTTGTCAATATACATGAAGTGGTCGTGAGTTGCGTATCTAAAAAAATCACCGACTGTCTTAGAGGGGCCGATGCAGACTACTGTGGTAAGGCTATTCCCTATATAATCAGCCCATATATTTTTTCCGCATTAAAAAAAAAAACGAGAGTGGTGCCAGCAATAGGCTTAATTAAATCTTGCTTTTAAAAATAGGGTCAATAATTCATCTTTTGATGAGGTTGAGAATGGGTTCGAGATTTATAATGCTTCTTTTATACCAAAGGCAATATCAGAGACATATTTTATATGTCTTTGGCAATATATATATATTATTTTTAACCAAGGACTTATATGGAAATACTTATAGAATGAAAATATTTTGTTCATCTTGCTTTTAACACAAATCATTAAATGCATCTAAATAAAAGATAAAACTCTCCTCTTTAAAATAAAACATCACGATACACGTGCTCTTCGACCACGTTGTTGTTATTGAAGTAAGGGAGGATGTTATTATTCAACATGTAAATACCATCCAATCGCGTATTAGGAAAAAAAATCTTAAACTGAAGGCGAGGCTCATGAATATAACATCCATCTCTACAATTGGATCCAGACGTTATTGTAGGCTGTAGGAACGATAACTCTGGTGCATCGAGACTATATGAGTACATGTACAAATGTAATAACTATGTTTCATTAATAATAATTATGATCTTTTAATATCAATTCAGTCGTATATTTTATTATTATTTTTTGTTTGTCTTTTGTCCTTTTCAAGTTATCACACACACAAAAATATTTTTTTTCGAAGATATGCATTTTCATCACCCAACTTGAAAGACGGTTGTCAAGTACTTTTAGTAAAAAAAATAGCTAATCGAACACACCTACTCTGTTTTTGTGATTCATTAGATAGGTATTTCACTTGACCCATATATTTCATCTTTTCGTACTGTGATTTTTTTTTATGTTATAAAGTCAACCTGTAGCTTTGATATATAAAAATGATAGAATCTAAAGCGGGATGATGTATCAAATATGTGATTTTTTTTTATGTTATAAAGTCAACCTGTAGCTTTGACATATAAAAATGATAGAATCTGAAGCGGGATGATGTATCAAATATTCTTGTTTTCAGTGCGTGAACTGGTGACAAAATATTATCGCCCCTGTAAACAGTGGGCTCTTCTGACTAGAGGTAATCGGTAAAGAATAGCGGAAAATGGTGTACATTGTTTACGAGCTTGAAATGAGCTAACACAGACGAACTGAGACGTGTCAACGTAATGTGAATATGATAATGCACCAGGTAAATTATTAATTGTTAAGTTTATCACATCATCGTATCTCCATATGATAGGTAAATAAGTGAATTTTCGATTTTAAGTGTCGTCAGGGTTCAAACCTGGAATCATGCCAACCTTTCATTATTTTTTTTTAATACTAACCTATAGTCGGAACATCTTGATTTTCTCCCAATTTGTAAAGTTAATTATGCTGCTTGACATATATTTTTTTTGGGGAAAAAAATTGATATGCAGTCAAATGTGGCAGTTTTTAATATTTGTTGCTATGTGAAATAAAGGGAAGTAAATTAAAGTAAAAGAAGGCGCGCTTTTTCAAATAGTAAACAATTTAATTCAGATGCATTGTATTTTGTCAAATGATAAAGAATATCGTAGAAACTTGCTAGAAATTCATCTAATTTATAAAAGATACACAACATGACATACTGAAATCTGAAAAGGGGTAAAACCACCATACCTTGAACAAATTCAGTTAAAAAAAGGGGGGGGGGGGGGGTAAAATGCTACGAAATTTAGATTTCATTTATTTTTTGTCGACAGCCAAAAGATGATTTGACATGTAACTAACTACTTTTTCAATTTCATTGTAAAGTAAAATTGGCTTTTTTTGGGGTCTCTGTTTATTGTGGTCTGATGTTTTCAGGTTCTCTTTGGATTGCCAAATAATATTATAATCATCTAATTGAATGTTCAAATTATTTTGCAGCGATGGTGTGTATGGAAGGAAGACTGTCATAAAACCCAACAGTTCCGGATGGCCCTTTAAATAATTGCTTAACATCAATAGCGATGTAAGATTTAAGTGTTTGATTTAGCACAAGTTTAGCCAGGTTTTCCTTGTAATTGTGGCAGAAAAAACACTAGACAGTGTCATGCATTGAAAGGATATCAAACGGATATTTTATGGAATGATTCTCATACATATAAAATCATATGCATAGGAATGTGGAGCTAGTGTCTTTCATGCAGCAATTTTTAATTTCCAATATAAACTCTGAAAAGACAAGAGCATAGAAATGTATACCAATGAGAAACATTCTTTGTGAATAAAATCATTCCAAAACTTAAATGTGTCATTAGTGTTGCATTATTTATCAGTAGAGATAGTCAGATTCCTGTAAGATTGTCCAACTGATGGTTTTTGTTTGTAATCATTTTTGTAAATCTTAGTTGTTTTGACAATCCGGGCTGTGCATGTTGCCCGACTGCCCCTTTCAGTGTGAGACAATATTTTGTTTATGATAAACAAAATCACTGATTCAAGACTGGAGCGGACCCCTTTTTGGCAGTTAGTGCGAATCCTTTAGGTTTAAACCATTACATGTAATACGGGGGAGGGGGAAGATTTTTTTTTACAGAGTCAAACATTTTTCCTAATAATAATACATTGAGATTTAATATATACTTTGTTATATGTAGTGTGTATATTAAAGTATTGCCAACAAAATTCATCAAATTTGGGATCATAATATTGTTTAAGAAAAACCCTTAAATCATAAAAGTTCATAATCTTCTGTAACACACGTGCATGGTTAATTCGGATCACATATTTTCTATTCCGATGTTATAAGAATTCGAAGGTTCATATCATTTACAATATCATTCAAAAAAATTCTGGGATTTTTTTTTTTTAACTATCAACGTTGAACCTCGAGGTTACATTGTAGTAAAAAAAAATCCAATAAAAACGTTGAATGTAAATGATATGCACCTTTAAATCTTATATTGTAGGACTCATGTTGTTCAAACATAATGTGTTGATCAATTATGTTATGATGATTTTGATAAACTTCACATTAGGTAATCTTTCACGTATATTGATTACATTATATCGAGTTGTCCCAACGATATACTTGTCGGTGTGCTCGATCATACGAATTTACCGACATTCATATAGACAAAATGACACAACTTTGAAAAATTCTTGTGACGAAACTACATTTCGGAACACGTTAAAAATTGGATACCCAGAAAGCTACATTATTAAGGTTTGATATATATTTTTTTCAAAAAAAAAAGAAAAATATGCAGTCAAATGTGGCAGTTTTTTACACACCCCTATGTTGAACAATAGGTTGTTCAATTAACAGCATGTTTGGCAATTAAAAAATCATATATTAACACATTTAGCTTTAACATATACTTTATTTATAGTGGTTGTATAAAAGTTATATAATGGTTTTGTGTTTTAAGAGATATTCATCCCTATGCATATCGGGTTTTATGCGTAAATTGTCTCTCCTGTTTTTAGACCTTTTCTATCTCTTTCATAAGAAGAGTGACTTTTCTATTGTTCTAGTGTCACTGGAAATCCCACTGGTTTTGTACGATTTCAAGACAAAATATTCAACTCAAACAAGCCCTAACATAAAAAGGTGCACTCGATTTTCTCAATGATATTTTCTTCTACATTTGATAATACATGAATATTTTGATAAACAGGTGGTGTATTTAAAATTTCTATACATCATTTATTTATTATCATTTAGTTTTATAAAGCTTACATTGTTAGATAGAAATTTATTGATTAATTTTGTCATTCAGTATCACTATTTATTTTGTATGAAGGTTTACATACGGGGGTTGAAAATGTTAAAGATGTACATGTTTGAATCCACTAAAAAATTATGCAGAATTTCATATATAATATTAATTTATGACGTACTCAAACTTGAACAGTCAAATAAATAAGTGCTATAAATTAGAGACTTGTATATGATTATTAAAATGTAAATTAAAAGAAACCAGTGACCATTTATTTGCAGACTGACATTATAACCTGTTAAAACCACACACCTTCTGATGGTTGTCAATAATACCTTTTATGTATCATTGATATCCTTTAAGGTGTTCAAAATTATTGTCCAGACAAGACTTAGATACAGGCAAATAGATTGACTTCTGTGTAACCTCAGAACTTTGGAAAGGTGGTGTAATTGAGATGAGCTCAATTTTGACTGCAAGTAGTTTAAAAAGAAATTCACAAGTGTGAATTTTATTTGTGGATGATATGGGGTAAATTATTATTTTTTACAGGATTACTTTAAGCAAGCTAATATTGGACCAGAAAAAAACATATCTATGAGTTTCTCTTCGTATTTTACTGTCCTAAGGATTTAAGTCTTGTTACAGTGGCTATGTAACTGTTCTATTTCTATCTTGTTCCTAAAGGAGTCAGGGTAAACATACTGGTTAAAATCTGTGGGTGTCTGCCGTTCTGTCAATCCCATAAAATTTGGTCATGCTCTTGTCAGGAATTACACATCTAGAACTAGGTTTTTTTAAATTCTGAATCTGCCTTTGTGCTGGTATGCCTTACTGTGTGATGCTTTTTAAAATCTATCTCTCATCAACTTCATGTTTACAGTATGATTATGGTGGGGTAACATTGGTAAACAAAAGCCCACAGTTCAACTTTTTTTTAATTTGTTAAAATGCATTTTAAATGATCTCCACATTACTTTATAATATTCAAGACAAAGACAATTGGTTAAGTTAATAAATAGATATCTTTGAAATATCTGTATTTTCTTTAAGATCTTGTCAAGGAATTATACCTTGTAGTATCTCCCAACAATATCATTTGTATAATCTTTGATGACATATTCATTGAAATAACTTTCGGAATACTATATACTCATTTTTATTATCATTTGTATAAAAAAAAAGATAACTTTGTACAAGAAAGTTTAATTACAGTCAATCATAAATATGTAACATCAACAACCATACACATATTTTAAAGAGGATGAAACAAGAATGTGTCCCCAGTACAGGGATGTCCCATCTGCACTATCATTTTCTATGTTCAATGGACCGTGAAAATGGGGGGAAGTTTCTAATTTTGGAATTAAGATTAGAAAGATCATATCATAGGGAACATGTGTACTATGTTTCAAGTTGATTGGACTTCAACTTTAACAAAAACTACCTCGACCAAAAACTTGAACCTGAAGCGGAACAGACAGATGACCAAACGGACGAACGAACTATCGAATGGACAGACTCACAGACCAGAAAACGTAATGTCCATAAATGGGACATAAAAACAGTTTCCTTATGTCCTAACTGTTGGTAAATATGTTTCTGATATACAAGGAAATCTATTAATCAAAGAATTTCATAAATCATAATGTAACCATCTTTTTTGAGCATATTGGAACAAAAATGCTAAGATTAAGTGCCCCTTTTATTGCATCACCTCTCACATATATATTTAACAGAATGATAGATACTGGTATATATCCTTCATTACTGAAGAATGCTAAGGTAACACCAGTTTTCAAGGATGGTGACAAGCTTCTAGCAACAAATTACAGACCTATATCTGTTCTTCCAACTTTATCAAAATTAATAGAAAAACATGTTTCTAATAAAATGTACAAATATTTATCTAAACTTAACTTTTACACCCTACACAATCTGGTTTCAGGCCGCAACATTCTTGTCAAACTGCACTTATCAATATCATTGACAAATGGTTGCAAGAAATGAATGATGGTAATTTAAATCTAGCAATTTTATTTAAGGAATTAATGACGGTAATATTTTTTCTGTCTATGAAGAAATAACATAAAAAATTTGGTGCACACTGAATAACGCGCGTAGCGGGTTATTTAACAGTGTGTTACACATTTTTTATGTTATTTCGAATAGACAGAAAAAATATTAGTCATTTCTTATAATTTAATTCTAAATTCCATTTTAAACCGTAGAAAACCTTGAAAAAACGTTGATGACGTCACGGTCACATGACTAAATTATGTCTATGGTCTGATAACAAAATAACGTCAGCCAATCAGACGACGCGTTACATCCAAAATTAAATTATTAGATTTTAAAAAAGCTTTTGATTTGGTAGATCATGATATTCTTTGTTTAAGTGCCAGTCTGCCTAAGAATCAGGCAGTGGTGAAAACATGACAAAAAAACCCCACCCAATTTGACATTGATTTCAGTTCATAATATGTAGTTATGCACAAAAAACACATTCATTTCCGTGTTCTGTTTTGGTAATAGAAGATACAAGTTGGTTGAAATGCACTAGAAATTAACGAATAAAGGGAGATAACTCTGTAATTTGCTATCATTCTTACCAATTTTCTAACCTAGTTATTTGATATTACCAGACACACACAAACGAAAGACTAACACTTTTTAACTCAGGATGATGGTTAGTATTAAATAGCATGATTAGCTCGGTGGGTTTTTTCTGATCATGTTTTAATTTTTACCTAAATTGCCTGATTCTTACAAAGACTGGCACTTTAAACCTTAAAATTTATGGATTTAGTGAGGCTTCTGGTAATTTTTTCAAGTCATACCTCAATAACAGAAAACAGCAGGTAAACATTTGTAATATTTATTCTGAACAACAACATGTAAAATTTGGTGTCCCCCAAGGTTCTATACTTGGTCCCCTATTGTTTGTACTATTTATAAATGACCTTCCCTTATGCATTGAAAATTGTGAAACAGACCTATATGCTGATGACATCACTCTTCATAAATCTGGCCAAAACATAGAAAACATACATGATGATGTTCAAGAAGATTTATACGGGTTGAAGAGTGGTGTAAAATGAACAACATGTTCATTAATGCAAATAAAACAAAATGTTTGGTTACTGGAACAAAACAGAAACTATCAATTCAGACCTATCAACCAAACTTGATAATAAATTCAAAAATATTACACTATTCTTCATGTGAAAAATTATTAGGTGTTAAAATTGACAACACACTTAACTGGAAAAATCAAATTGACCAAGTTTGTGCTAATATATCATCCAGAATATACCTTCTTTCTAAAATAAAGAAATTTTTAGATATAAATGCAAGAAAAAAACATATTACAATGGGTATATTCTTCCCTTAATTGACTACTGCTGTATTATTTGGGGTGAATGTAAAAATGAAGGGATAACAAAAATTTTAAAACTCCAAAAAAGGGCAGCAAGATTAATTCTAGATGCAGATCCTTTATCCCCCTCAGCCCCCTTGTTTAAAAAACTTGGGTGGATGACAGTTGACAATAGAATAAAATACCACACATATTTACTTCTATATAAATGTATTCGTATGGAAGCACCAATGTACCTAGTTCAAAAGTTTAAACTGAAATCAGATAATAATCCTTACTCCTTAAGAGGTGTCACTCAAGGTAATCTGATAGTTCCTAAGCCAAAAGCTGAACTATTTAAGAAATCCTTTGCTTATTCTGGATCAGTATTATGGAATGGACTACCACACACAATGCGTAAAGCTCAAAACACTTTTACTTTTATGCAAAGTATCAAGAAGTACCTAACACAACCCTGATAAGAAATGTTTGCTACAATGTATTTGTATGTTTTTTATTTTTTAATATTTTCATTTGATTTTTTGACCAAATGTATACATCTTAAACAGCATTATATCTTATGTTATTAACAATACATCGAACTACATGAGTGTAAATTAACTATGTGTAAATATCTGTGTTGATTGTATTGTAATTTGTATGCGAGGGCCTCAGGGAAGATTAGTTTATTGTAACTAACTGAGTTTACCCTCTTTAAATAAAGAATTTATTATTATTATTATTATTTATATATACCTCTATTAGTTCCACTGTTCAAGAATCAAAATCCTGTGTTAATCTGTCACCTGTTCAAATGTCTATTCTAAGCCAGGAACCACATAAGTGGTTGTCTTGTTTTATGTCATGTTGATGACAGATCTGCATTTTCTTTTTAACATTTATTCATAACTTTTTTAGACGGCTAATTTTGTTTACACATTGCTGTCAATATGATGAAATTTTATGTTACTGTCATACAAGTGAGAGGTTTAGCTAGCATTAAAACCAGGTTTAATCCCCCATTTTCTACATAAGGAAATACCTGTGCCATGTCAGGAATATGACAGTTGTTTTCCATTTGTTTGATGTTTGAGCATTTGATTGTTAATGGTCACTTTCCATTTTGAATTTTCCATGGAGTTTGGTATTTTTGTAGTTTTACTTTTTTGGAAAATTACATTTTGTATGGATACTTGTCTATTATTGAAGACTTGACGTCTCATTGACTTATACCAAATATCTACTTTTCTTGGTGCCTTTACACTTAAGCAACATTAGATAGACATTAGATGAAAGTAGATATGAAATCTCTTTACCACCTTAAATACATGTACATTTGTATTGATATAGATCCAATTAAAGTAGGTTAAATCTAATGAAAAAATTTGAAATATATTTAAAAACAAATCAATGTAAATTAGTATCCAACAAATAATAATGAATCTACATTATAAAATGAAATGTGAAAAAATCATGTACCAAGTTCTGTTACTCTGTAATGACAAAAAAATGTAAATCTGCAAAACTAACAAATGCAACCTGAATTCAAACTTTTTCTGGTATATATTAAAGGGTTTGTAAATTTGAAAAGTGTTTGTAAACAGTGTTTTGTATATCATAATTTAGATTTGGTTTCCTCGTCATCTTTCCAGGTATATGCCTTGGACTTCTTGTGATCTGCAAAGAAAGTAGCATATTTAATGATCTGAACTTAATTATATTTTGTGTTTTGATTGAACAACTACTGTTGATTCACAAACCTTTTTGTTCATTGTAAATATTGTAAAAGGATCAAAAATGTAAATTAATAATTAGTATTTACAAAATAATACAATCCAATAATGTCATCCTCCTACTTTATTGAACTATGTCCAGTGCACGATGTTTTCTCAATATTGTCAACATCGCAATGTCACCTTTTTAGTGTCGTTATTGTGTTTACATTGTATCCTATCAATATATTCTATACCTTTCTGTTTACATCGTTCACATCGGTTACATCGCGATGTTAACAATATCATGTCAACATCGTGTTTATATTGTATATGTAGAGTCTATACCTTTCTGTTTACATCGTTCACATCGTATACATCGCGATGTTAACAATATCGTGTCAACATCGTGTTTATATTGTATATCAAGTCTATACCTTTTTGTTTACATCGTTCACATCGTATACATCGCGATTTTGACACTATTGTGTCAACATCGTGTTTATATTGCATATATAGAGTCTATACCTTTCTGTTTATATCGTTCACATCGTATACATCGCGATGTTAACAATATCTTGTCAACATCGTGTTTATATTGTATATAAAGTCTATCCCCTTCTGTTTACATCGTTTACATTGTATACATCGCGATGTTAACAATATCTTGTCAACATCGTGTTTATATTGTATATAAAGTCTATCCCTTTCTGTTTACATCATTCACATCGTTTACATCGCGATGTTGACAATATCGTGTCAACATCGTGTTTATATTGTATACATAGATTGCAAATCTTTAAAGAAAAATGGTCCTTTAAAAAAGTGTAAAACAGCCGGAATTTGTGCCTCAGTTTATAATTATGGAATAATAAACGGAATGAAAGAATTGTACGGATGTGAATCTTCAACTCAAGTTAACATGTTTTTAGTTTGGTTTGCGAAGGAATTAGAACATTTCCCGAACCTGTTGGCATATGGTAATGCTTGCCACTTAAAGAAATTCGTTATGAATCCAATTAGAGTGAATAAAAGCCGATAGTCGCAATTTCTAACAGCATTGAGCATAGTTGTGGACAAAATGCATTTTGCCAACCATGTAGACAAGTGGTGTCGACGTAATGTCAACCCGTACACAGATGAACAATTTAAAAAAATCAACACAGAAGCATGTGAACAAACATTCCAATTCGTTGCAAAATATAAATATGCAACTAAGCATATGTTTAATGGAAAATATAATTTGTTTATGTTAAAACTGTCTGAAATGTTTAATAGGGACCGACTTGTAAGAAATAGAAAAAAATCTAAGTGTTAGTCCTGTACCTTATTTAAATGACAATACAAATGAATAATTATCTCTTCTTATTATTTTTACCAGTATCGGGTTTTTATTTCACATTACAACTTAATTAAAACAAAATAATAAGTGTAATTATTTTATAGATATCAATTTTACATCTCTACAAAAAAGTTTTTTATTCCTTAATCTTATTCAATAAAATTTGTAGATTACAAACATACAGTTTGCATTTATATGGGGTTTTTTAACAAAAAAAAAGCTATTGTGTTAACATTGTAAATATCAATATGTAAACGATGTACACCCGATATCGTTTTAACATTGTATACATCGCGATGTGAACGATGTGAACGATGTAAACAATATACAAGGGTTCAAACAATGTAAACGATGTGAACAATATATAACAGTTCAAACAATGTAAACAGTTTTTACATAACATCGTGTTTACATTGTTTTCATCGCAATGTTAACGATGTCAACAATGTAAACAATATAAAAAGGTTCAAACAATGTAAACAATGTTGACACAACATGATGTTAACAATGTTAACATCGCGATATAAACAATGTTAACACAATACATTTTCAAAATTGTATACAAAAGTTAACAATGTCAACGATGTAAACATAATATAAGGTTCAAACAATGTAAACAATGTTTGCACGATATCGTGTTAACATTGTAGATATCGCCATGTCGACAATATTGAATAAACATCCTGCACTGGACATGAATGACTTTATTTCTATCTTATTAATCTTGATTAAGCACAAACACATAAGGTCACTGTGAAATAGGCATCTAGGACAGGAGCAAACAGTCAGTTATACCAAACCAGTTTGACTAGATGTCTAGTTTAAAACCCGTTTGACTAGATGTCTAGTTTAGTCTTGGAATAACAATGGTGTGTCCTATATTTTAACAATGTAAATGACATGAGGACCTGGATAGGGTTTTTTAATATCTGTATTCTTTAAATTGTTAGGGCATTTTCTTTGGCTTTAAAAATAACTCTCATTCTATAAAATTCTCATAAAAATGATTTTACTATTTAGTCTTTCTGTTACAAGATTATTTATTAATTCTGTACATTGATTACTTATTTTATCAGTATTACATTGCGGTTACCCAAGTTACCTTTTATTTTGCACAGTTATTCTTTATACTTTTGCACCCCATTATTCTCTATTCTTTATTTTGTTGTTTATTTTCTCTATTCTCTATTTTTTTATTGCTACTACATGTATTCTCTATTCTGTAAACCCCATTCAGACCCTCATCGGTAAACTTCTATTGCATGAATGGGATAAACTGACCTTTCAATTCTCAAGGCTACATAAGTATTTTATAGGCTAAATACAAACTTAGAATTCAAGGTAGAATTGTAATCTGAGTGATACTGGTGTTATTCAAGTCACTATAAAACTATACAATACTTCTCTCTGTTTTCTTTTAGTTTTAAACATACTGAAACTAAGACTACCATATTTAAAGGTGCTGTGGTCTTGACCTTTGACCTTATGACCCCAAAATCAATGCCAGACAGAAAATCCCGGTTTAATTCGTGGATCAAGTGGAGATAATTTCTTGGTATAATCAATTCATGTTTGTATTAGTTGACATTTCATGGTGAATTAATAAACCATCATATATATTAAAAGAATAGCTAAAACCATTTTGTATAAAAATGGGAAATGTATTGCTTAGAGGCCTATGATATAATACTGTAAATTCAGAAATTATTGCGCGCATTTATTATTGCAATTTTGTTATTTTAGACTGAAATATGGTTTTAATTTTAGCAATATTGAGATAAATCCTGTATAATTCATATCAAATAATTCAAAATGCAAGTTTAAATTATTGCTGTTATATCCCTGTTACATTTTTCACAATAATAAAAACATCTCAATAATTTCTGAATTTACAGTAATGTTTGTTGCAGTGCAGTGTTTACAAAATACTTAACAGACAACAACAAATTGAGCAACAATAACAATGCCAAAACCAGAGTGAATAAGGAAGTTCTGTAACAGGGCAGTAGTTCTTGCTAAAATAATAGCGTGCATTTGAAAAAAATGCAATTTACTGATTAAAGAAACTAGCATTACCAGGTAAACCTGCAACTTATTGGAATTTGTTGTCCAGCTCTTTTGCATGCAGGTAAATTTATTTGACCTTATAATGTTTTTAAATGACTACCATAGATGGTATGAGTGTAAATGAGACATCTGAACATCCAAGTCACAATTAGTAAGAGAGAGTGCACACGCTGAAATGTCTCGCCTTCTTTACTAATCATTGATATTATGTTGATAGTCCTAAATATAAAGCTTTATTATAAATTTCACATAAACTTTACATTAACCAAGAAAACTAAAAATTGACCAATGAACCATGAAAATGAGGTCAAGGTCAGATGAACCATGCCAGGCAGACATTTACAGCTAACAATTCTTCCATACAACAAGTATAGTTGACCTATTGCTTAAAGTTTAAGAAAAACAGACCAAAACACAAAATCTTAACACTGAGCAATGAACCATGAAAATGGGGTCAAGGTCAAATAAAACCTGCGAAACTGACATAAAGATCATAAAACATTTCCATACACCTAATATAGTTGACCAATTGCATATAGTATTAGAAAAAAAAGACCAAAACTCAAAAACAAACTTTGACCACTGAACCATGAAATGAGGTCAAGGTCAGATGATACCTACCAGCTAGACATGTACACCTTACAATAATTCCATACGCCAAATATAGTAGACCTATTGCTTACAGTATAAGAAAAACAGACCAAAACACAACCAGATGCTTCGCAGGGTGCAGCTTTATATGACCGCAGAGGTCGAACCCTGAACGGTTGGGGCTAGTATGGACACAACATTCAAGCTGAATACAGCTCTGAATTTGGATTGTAATTAAATAGTTGACACAGCATAGGTTTCTGACACAGAATGAATGTTGTCTAATGAACTATTTTTTTTTTTGCTTTTGAGCAATTCACTATGCTGTTGAATATTAATCCTCTCAAAAAAAAAAATATTTAAAGAAATTTTCTTTTTAATTTCTGAAATCTGAAATGAGAAAAATTGACCCCCTCCCCAAATGTTGTTTTCACCTCCCCCTTTTCCTTATTTAAAAATGATCTCAATTCAAATTTTTAATGGAGTTACTCATTTAAATACATCATTAAATATTAAAATATAAAATGTCATACAGTCTTGGTTAAAACTAATATTAATTAATAGTAACTTCTAAAAAAATAAATGGTGAATGTGTCCAAAGGGACACAGATGATGCCCCCGCTAGCATATAACGTTATAAAGGGACATAACTCAAGAACTGTAAAAGTGAAGATGCCAAAAATTTAACTTAAACTGAGTTAAGAGGTAATACGCATTATATACACATTTAATTAAATCTAATTGAGTCAAAATTAAGTTAAGAGAACAGAAACTAAAAAATTCTTCAATTTTTCCATTTGTAAAGGGGCATAACTCTAGAATGGTAATCAAAGTGCTTGTAACCACTGAATGGTAAAGACTGCTTTAATTTATCAGTTGGTAGTAAAGTGAATATTGCATTGTATATTGTATATAGCATGATTGATTTAAGTTGATTCAACTACTATTCTGGACAAAGAAAGATAACTCCAATTTTCAAAGAAGACTTAATAAAGCATTTGTTTTAGGTAATTCAGCAGCCATTCTGGAAAAAGAAAGATAACTCCAATTTATTGTCTTGAAACTACAAAAATGCTTGTTTTTGGCCTCTTTTTGGCCCTGTATTCCTAGACTGTTTGCCCCATAACCCACAAAATATATCCCAACCTTCTACCTATCATATTAAACATTGTGGTACAATTTCAGAACAATTGAAATACTTATACACAACTTTTTGTACTGTCACTAGATAAATGCTTGTTTTGGACCCCTTTGGGCCCCTAATTCCTAAACCTAAGGGACCATAACCCCCAAAATCAATCCCAAGCTTTCTTTTGTGGTTATAAAAATTGTGTTAAAATTTTGTTGATTTCTATTCACTTATACTAAAGTTATTTTCCGGAAACCATCCGTCTTCGGACAACGCTGATGACAACGACGACGACGCTGACGATGTGATACCAATATACAACCGCAAAATTGTTTGCCGTGGTATAAAAACTTAACTGTAACCACTGAACCATGAAAATGAGGTCAAGGTCAGATGACACCTGCCAGTTGGACATAAAATTGAGAATGTATACCTCACAGTCCTTCCATACACGAATATACTAGACCTATTGCTTACAGAATCTTAGATATGGACTTGACCACCAAAACTTAACCTTGTTCCATGATCCAGGAAATGAGGTTGACGTCAAGTGAAAATTGTCTGACAAGCACAAGGACCTTGCAAGGTACGCACATACCAAATATAGGTATCCTATTATTTAATATCAGAGAGAATTTAACACTACAAAAAATCTTTAACTTTTTTTTCAATTAGTCACTGAACCATGAAAATTAGATCAAGGACATTGGACATGTGACTGACAGAAACTTCGTAACATGAGGCATATATATACAAAGTATGAAACATCCAGGTCTTCCACCTTCTAAAATATAAAGCTTTTAAAAAGTTAGCTTACGCCGCCGCAACCGCCGAATCACTATCCCTATGTCGAGTTTTGTCGCAGGCTTGACAAAAAGTAAACCATTATACATTTGTAAATCAAAGTACGGTATTTAACATGGAGCCTTTGCTCATACCAAACAACAAGCTATAAAGGGCCCTAAAACGACAAGTGTAAACCTATTCAAACAGGAAAAATAAAGGTCTAATCTATATAAAGAAGGACAAATAAAAAACACTTATGAACCATATCAACAAACGACAACCACTGAACAACAGTGGTTATATATTGCACAACTGTATAAACCCAAACCCAGATTGACAAATTTGGATTGGAGTCATTTATAAGGCAGATATTAAGCAATTTAGTAACCATTTAGAACCAGAGGCCTCCACATACATGTAGGTATAGTGGCCTAGCAAGAAAAGATGTGACCTTACCTGCTGTTTTATGTTTCTTCCCTCATTTCAAATACAGATAAACTTCACTATGCAATGAAATTAACTTATAATTTTTGATTAAAATCAAATAGATATTTTTACCTTGTACTTCAAACATCATAGTTGAATAAAGACTGCCTCCTCCGTCTACTTTGATTGTTTCACCAGTTATATAGGCTGATGCAGGGGACAACAGAAAACATACTGAAGTGGAAATCTATAAATAGTCATAGAAAAATCATAGTTACCTACATAAAATTACAGACTAATTCAGCTTTGTTCACTGTTTTTATTTGGTAGGGGGATGGGTTCACTTCCTATATGCTGGTATAAATATTTTAAACATATACAGTTTCAACTCATATATTTATAATTGCATAACAAATATTGTTGATATGTGGGAAAAAAATATTACACACTATATTAGTTTTCATACATTAAGGCAAATAAAACCCTTATTGACATTCAATGTTCATAAGTATTTTCTTCCCTTTTCAATTGATTTTTTTTTTATTTGCTTCGAATAAAGATGAAGAATCTGTGATTAAAATATTACCTCTTCTACAGTACCAAGTCTTTTGAGTGGAATTTTATGTATGTTGTATTCAAATATTTTTGGGTCACCATAATTTGCTGCT
Organism: Mytilus galloprovincialis; assembly: GCF_965363235.1. Taxonomy (NCBI): domain Eukaryota; kingdom Metazoa; phylum Mollusca; class Bivalvia; order Mytilida; family Mytilidae; genus Mytilus; species Mytilus galloprovincialis. The sequence goes on along the minus strand of NC_134839.1, from coordinate 24,763,051 downwards.
GCTGTTTCAGAGTATATGGAACCTCCCTGTAAAAAAATATATTTTGTTATTATGATGTAGGTCATGAATAAAATGTCTTCAGAAAAATCAAGTGAGGGAGGCCATTAGTTTAAACATATTTTATTGTTCAAAACAAATGGATTAGACACAAGTTTTTTCAACTTAGTTCCGTCTTCTCCGTAATATGCATGAATATACATAATATTTATATAGCACTTTACATAAATTTGTTATTTTCTAATAAGCATGAAGGCATGAAAAATAATTAAGTAAATACAACTATTGTTATTATAATATTTATACACAAGAAAACAAACAAATGGCTCAATGGATATTTTGAATAATCAAACACACCCAAACGAATGGTCCAAAGGGAAAACACCTACTGATATTAGTGTGATTTTCAATGACATTCTATTTACCTGTATAATTTGTAAATAGTAACGTGCAATGTATATTATTGTGATACGGATATTAAATTCTGACGTTAAGAATACAGATAAAAGGATGACAAGAAAATCCATTCAGGCGAAACATTAATGTTAGCCGTTGTGAACAACAAATCGATCATTTGAACAATGTAGATTAATATTTTACTAACTGTGCATTTGCATTCAGATATCGCAGATCGAATTTATCGTTTATAGTGTATGTACGTTTTTTGATTGAGTTAAGCCTGCCAATTGATATTTTAATGTGTGTTTTTCTATGTTGTGATGTTATGCTATTGTTTCAGAAAAAGGGAAAAGGTTTGGATCCATTAAAACGTTTAATCCTGCTGCAAATGTTTGCACCTGCCCTAAGTCAGGAATCTGATGTACAGTAGTTGTCGTTTGTTTATGTACTTTATACGTGTTTCTCGTTTTTTATTTTATATAGATTAGACCGTTGGTTTTCCAGTTTGAATGGTTTTACACTAGTAATTTTGGGGCCTGTCCTAAGTCAGGAATCTGATGTACAGTAGTTGTCGTTTGTTTATGTACTTTATACGTGTTTCTCGTTTTTTTATTTTATATAGATTAGACCGTTGGTTTTCCCGTTTGAATGGCTTAACACTAGTAATTTTGGGGCCCTTTATAGCTTGTTGTTCGGTGTGAGCCAAGGCTCCGTGTTGAAGGCCGTACATTGACCTATAATGGTTTACTTTTTTAAAATTGTTATTTGGATGTAGAGTTGTCTCATTGGCACTCACACCACATCTTCCTATAACTTATAATGGTTAATCCTGATTTTTTCAATAAGCCAGTTCTGGGATATGGTAGTTAATTTGAATCTATCATTTGACTTCCATCACCATGTGACTCAAATATAGGCATTGTCACTACCAACAATTATTGAGTGAATAGGTGAAAAAGTTTGATGTTAATATACTGCAAAGAAAAAGGTTGGAAAGTTAAAATCTAATAAGATGGTCACCCAATTTAAGTGGTTCAGAAATTAAGTATGTACTTACTGAACATAATTATTAATATAAAATATAAACTACCTTGCAGAATGACGATTCTGAAATTGCTTGAAACTTTTTAAAATAGAGCAAGGATACAGGAGCACCTGCATATCTGGTTAATGATGTTATAAAGGTGTGTGATGTAATTCCAGGTGAAAGACATAATTTGAGAAATGGCCTATTGTCATACTTCTTTGGACCATTTAGCTAGACAATTACTTGCACAGTTATATTATATCATCATAATACATGTATAACATTAAATAATATAAGACCTATATTTTCTTAGCTAATTGATTGCTATGGAGGCTTACAGGAGCCACAGAATTAATTCTCACTCCACTCTCTGCCCATTCTAATGCTAAAGATTTCGTCAGATTGTCTACGGCTGCCCGGGCTGCTCCTGTGTGGCTAAAAAAGATTTAAAACATTGTTACTGTTAAAATTTTATTGTGTGAGTTTGACAAATTAAAACTTGGAAATGATGATGTTTAAATTAAGGCCTTCTTAAACATATATGCTATAACCAAACAAACACAAAAAAGTGCATTTTCAATAGGAACAATTAAAAAAAAATTGAAATTAACTTTTAATGTTTCAATCCCAGATTACATTCAACTGATTGAGTCTCAATACATGTACTATTGATATTGAATAAGTACAAAATCCCATGCAGTTTTGTGAGTTGGAACATGTATTTTCATCTATTTAGAAAATTGTTTTTTTACTCAGGTAAATTAATCAATGAGTAATGGATTGCTCTTAGAAGAAATTTAATTGTCCAGATAATAACCTACACAGAGAACAATAAATATTGCATTTATACAATGGTACATGCGAACTGACAAAACTTTAAATCGACAGGTGAACTGCAAATGATTCTGTGGAAAAATTTCATTTCTTTCACAATAACATTTGCATAATGCATATGTTATAATAACAAAAAATCAGATGTTACCTCATCATGGGAATTCCCTTCCACATGTCAGCAATAATGTTTACAATAACTCCTCCATTGTCATTCATCCATTGGTTGTAGGCTGGATAATAAACAAAAAATAATGTCATAAAATAAAACAAAACAAAACAGTTATCAAAGAATGCAAAAAAAAATTAATAGGCTTATCTCTCATCTTCTTTTTCAAATGATAATCTTAAAGTGGTTTTGTTCTATGCAGAACTTGCTTTCTTGGAGTTTTACAAGAGTTCTCATAGACAGCCTCTTCCAGAAAAGAAGAAAATAATATTTACAAAACTTAATTTTTCATATGATAATCCTTTACCATTTTTCTTTTGATTTTTAGAGGTATTGTTTTTCTTCTTGTGGTAATTAGTTAAGTTTTGTTGTTGGAATTTTTTACATTAAGATGTAACTTTTATGTATTTCTTGGATAAAGCTGTAGTTTACATGTATGGTTAGAAATTATTTGGAAAACCTGGTTTAAAGTTAAAAAGTTGATTCTTAAAAGGTTTTAAATTTTCAAGTAAAGTACTACCTTCTCTACAGCATAGAAATGTTCCAGTTAAATTGGTTTCTATAACAGCATTCCATCCTTTCAATGAAAATGTCTCAGCACGGGCAGGAAACTGGCCTCCACCATTGTTGATTAGGAAATCTAACTTGCCAAACCGTTTTAATGTTTTTGATATCAGATTTTGTACCTACAATGATTAAAAATCTAACTAGCCAAACCGTTTTAATGTTTTTGATATCAGATTTTGTACCTACAATGATTAAAAATCTGACTTCCCAAACCGTTTTAAAGTTGTTCATATCAGATTTTGTACCTAAAATATTCTTTTAATACTAAATCTAATAAAATCCCCTCTAAGAGTCATAAATGAATAGAAATATATTAACAATTAACATTTTAATAGCCATTTCATTGCCATAAGATTTTCTCTTTTGTTGGATATAAGGGGGTGGCTGTATTGCTGAAATTTTGGCTGTCTACCATTCTTTTCAATTTTAAAGAAATGGTTGTGCTAGAGTACAATTTTTTCATTTAAAAACAAATTTGTACACCTGAAATTATGTGTCAGACTAGTTTAACTATAAACATGTTATATAAATCATTAAATGGTCCACATATTTAACACTGTATTAATTAGGGGTTTTTCCTTTCCTGTTAATTGATACTAGATATAAAGCAAAGTAAGTGTCACTTGATTCCAATCATTATTTTGTTGTCTGATAGTTTAGTTTTAGGTGCAGACTCAAACATCCTTTGTGTTTGTTGGGTATATAAAATCTACGTCAGTATGATGAGAAAAGGGATGAATATTCTATTATGGGGATGATTTGCTTATTGACTGCTTAGATACATGTTAAATATGATAAAATTAATACATCTTAAGGCAGGGTAAGATAATGTACATAATTAGAATAAAGATGGATGTTTGATAATTGTCAAGCTTCTTGAGGAACAATTACTAGCCAGTTAAAGATGCAAGGATCCAGTAAACGTTTAAATAACGTTGATAGTCATCAGCATATAGTACCGGTAAAAGAGTTATTCTGATAAGGGGAATGACATGATTCAAACATTTTGGACAAGTGGTTTCAAAGATTAACATTTTATTGAGTGATAAAACTTTGAGAATTTATATCGAAAATGATAAAAATTACTATAATAATAAATTTACAAAGTTCTTTCTCATACAAAACTGTGACTAATATTCTTTTAAAAATGATCCTTTATCATTATTAAGATTACTTGTTCTTCTTTCCTGATATTACACTGCATGTGATCTAGCTCTGCAGGAGAAGTAATATTCTTTTTCATCTCATCTGTTGCCTTTCTCAGTCTTTCTTCATTCCTTGAAGCAACCATTACGTTACATCCTAAAAATAGAATGCAATTCAAAACAGTGTGGCTGTGGCCATTGATTGACACATTAAATTCATCCATTGACTGGGACAATTTAGGTGAACGTTTGTATATACCGACCACTGCTCACTATGTACTTTTTAAAGACACTTAAACTATGGGGTCACCAAAGGTTCTCAACACCTTAATAAAGTAATTCGAAAAATTAATCAGAAATAACACGATGTTTTGATTTATATCAATTATATAAATTAAAACATAAAGGTTATTCCTGATTAATTTTTCGAATTATTTTATAATTAAAGGCGTTAAGAAACCTTTGGTGACCCCACAGTTTAAATGTCTATCGTAGGTACGTCGTGAACAGTGGTCGTTACAGACAAACGTTCACGTAAATTGTCGCAGTCAATGGATGAATTTAATGTGTCAATCAATGGCCACAGCCACACTGTTTTGAATTTCATTCTAATGTTTTTAATGGTTGTAGCACAAAAAGCTGAAACATGCATTGATATGTATCATATTTAATGATTTTTTTTAAAAGCATTGGAAATTACATGTATGTTTAGAATATTGGTTTAAATCAGTGTTATCCTCAGTGTCTTTCAGCAGCATTGTAATGTGATGCTATATTTTTGAACATGCTTAAATATCATAACATAAATCAAAGAGCTGAAAGCTCTGAGGAAAAATGACGCCACTGTCTCTAATATTGGGATATTGTTTATGCAAGTCTTGATTTTCACATACCGTAATTAGTTTAACAATGCAACATGTCTCGTAAGCATATAATTGATATTCGTATATGTGTGTGTGTGTGAAGTGAAGATGACACTGGCTGGTTTTTTTTTAAGACAAATGAATAGGACTATCTGAATTGTACAAATAAATACTGTAGAAAGGCTTGTATATTTCTCACTGGTACATAGTCCGAACCCCCTTCTCCCCACAAAATTTTAGGTAAATAATCTTTTTGTTACTGTTATCAAAGGTCTAATGAAACTCAGGTAATTTCAAAGAATTCTAGTCAAACCGGCACCTAGTTAAATTGGCACTTGGTATGGTCAAATCGGCACCTGGTTAAATCGACACCTGATATAGTCAATTCGTCACCCATGTTAAATATATATTTTTAACAGTATTTTAAGCAAAAAGAGTAAAAATAAGAAAGGGGTTGCCAGAATTTTGTTCTGTATTTTTAGCAAAAAGAGTTAAATACCTAAGGAAGGGATTGTCCAAAAATATTACCTATCACATTTTTGGGGGTTCCTGTATATTTTGTATATATTTATTTTTCTCAACTAAATGTGTATTTTTAATCATATATATGAGGTATTGGATATTCTTTATGCATTTTTTAACCAGTTGAGCATTTTACAGGATTGTTGGTTTAATGCTGTATAAACTTTCCTAAAAAAAAACACCTTAAATTTGCTAATTATTTGGTATGAAAGTTTGATTTATTGAAAGGGACTCATAGTTTTCCATTTTATTTTTCTAATTGTCTCATTGTTAAAACAACAGCTTGGGTAAGGGCTTTGTTGTTTACCTTTATACACAACAGCATATTAACTATGTACTTGGTAAAAGTTATTAATCAATCGAATAGAAAATATTATAACACATATTATTGAATGCCGAATTGACTTCAAATAGGTGCCGATTTTACTAGATGCTGATTTAACCAGGTGCCGATTTGACTTGTACATTTCAAATCCTCTGCGATCGTTTGCGGTATTTTCTTGAGAAAACCTGTTTTCAAACAGAAGTAGAAACTGCTTCAAAATGATTCTAGATGAAACCGCTTCATGATTGTTAAAATAAATTTAATTCACTTAAAAAACAATTTTGAAACTTGCGATGTTTAAACAGGAAGTTTAAAAATCACGCGTAAAAGAAGAAATTAACCGGTAAGAGTCGAAATCCGTACAGATTATCACTATAATACGACTTTGAAAGTAAAACAGTTCCATCCTCTTGTAAAACAGTCTTTATTATACCTATCACATTAATGTTTGAAGGGTCTTAAGCTTATACAAACCATATAAGTCGGTATGAAACACCAAAACAGAATGAACAATAGCCGATTACGTTTTGTAGTTTACAAATTCTAAGCTGGATTACGGTTGTCTTTTTTCTTATGTTTGGATCGTTTCAATCTAGCAGATACCAGTTTATTTCAAATGCATTGAAAAGAAACGAGAAATTTGTAATGAAAGGTTTAGTTTTTATATTAATCATGCAGTTTTTTTTTTTATATTAAATAGAAATTACTTATTAATATGGATGAGTTAAAATTATTAGTTTGGAAAATGATGAGAGCGCCCTCTACAATATAAATGATGGCGGAAAGTAAACAACCACCTCGCCGCGAAATATAACTTGTTCTCTTATTTCTTGCTTATTGTACTCTATAGTCCGCACCCCCTCTGGAAGGTCCAATTTTGGAGAATAAAACCGCGGACTATACAAGCCTTTCTATGGACAGGTCAACATTTTTGTTGTAAATAAAATAAAGTCTGTAAACTGGTTCCCTTCCGACTACAACACTTTGTTCGAGTGTAGCGGAATACAAGCAGATACCAGTTAGTTTGTAAAATAGTAAATATGAAACCGAGTGCGGTAGGCGGAGGCAATTATCGACTTCCTGTTGTTCTGGTCAATGGTATCGGAACAATGCCGCTGAAGTGTCATTTTCCAAAAATGATTTGAAATAACATATATGGTTTCTCCAATTATTGATCAGAACATATTATGCATATGATATTAATTTTTCAATATCACATACGGTACCAAATTATCTATCCATCAACCAATATATTAAAATTTACACAAGAGAATTTATTTTGATATAAACATGATAAAAACAGAATGAAATCTTTTGTCTGTATCGAGGATAAATGTAGGGGAAATTCTGTCAAAATAGGAGCAATTTGGGTACCCTAACGTTATAGATAGTCTGACTTTATAAATCTATAAAACTGATAAAGCAGAGTCCAGAAAGGTATCCAGTAGAAATGGGATTCTCTAAACTTGCAGATACGGTATGGATTTTTCTCAATGTTAGAGTCCACAGGGTGGCTTGTAATTACTCGCACCCACTTTTATATGAATGTAGGTAGATAGTTGTCTCATTGGCAATCATATATATTCACATCTTAAATTTTTATATTTCAATATTTTTTTTGTTATTCATAATTTTCAAACTTTGATCTTTACCCAAGTACAACAATTCTTGTGTGATTGCTTTTCCGATACCCGTTCCCCCTCCAGTAACAATAGCCACTTTCCCATTAAATAAACCATTTCTGAAAACACTACAGATTTTTGTGGGCGCTGCCATTTTGTTATCATGTGACCACAGAAAATAAGATGTTAAAACATAAATCCGTAATCGACATGGAAAGCGTTCCGGATAATATAACTAACCTGTTTCTATCCATACGAAGGTCGACTATCCATATAAACTATATTTATATGGATAGTCGACCTTCGTATGGATAGAAACAAGTGCCTGTGTACTGAACACGGAAACAAAATAAAAATCGCAAAAGTAGCTCAAAAAAGAAAAATAGGGAAAAACGAAGCACGAGTAATATAATCGATTCGTAAATAATTATAGGTTAGACAATACTTGGTCATGTTTTATGAAGATTTTAGCCCAAGGCGAAGCCGAGGTCTTAAATCTTCATAAACATTGTCACAGAATATAAGTTCCGTCATAACATTTATTCCAAAGATAATTTATTATGTAACAAAAGTTCCAATTGGGATCATTATTATGTGATATTTATTCCTTCAGCATAATAAAAGGACCGATGCCTCAGAATTTTCATAACATAAAACAAATTCTAATAGGATGTTTTATCACATAATAAATTATCTTTGGAATAAATATTATGGTAGAAATTTCATCTTATGACTGGTATAACATTTTGACTTTTATCATTTTGACATATCACTCATTAAAATGAAAAAAATGGAAAAAATCTTATGTAATAATTATTCCGATTGGAAAAAAAATTATGTAATATATATTTCGATTGGAAGAAATATTATTTAATATCTTTTTTGACCCAAAAGTATTATTATTTCTATCCATTACTAATGCCAGATTGGTAAATTGGTATTTACAATTATTATAAGAACAGGTATCGTGAATATAGGAAATAATTGTTCCCAATCTTGTAGATATTAAACAATCATTTCTGAATTATCCACAATTACTGGTATATGCATAGTTTACCTTTAAATGAAATTTTTCTCATTAGAATTAACATTTATATTTCACAGCTGAACTTGTTAACATATTTAGTTACCTTCAACATATGTTCCATCATTTAAGAACATAAATATTTTCTCATACTCATCAGCCTCTGTGTTTCAGTATACATTCAGGTGTTGTGTACAGGTGACTATATCCAACTCATTAACACTTTTCATTTTACATAATAATCATATAATTAGCATTTAAAACCTGTTTTGATTTAGAATATAATCATGATAATCAGCATTTAAAATCTGTTTTGATTTATATAATAATCAATCAGGTGAAAACTAAACTTCAGCATAATAGGAACATTTGTTATACTCATCAACATATAAGATTCTAATATCAGTGGAACAAATATAATACAGATGGAAAAAGTATTCCATGACACAATTTGCATATATACATATACGTTGACAGTCTGACCAATTTAGAACATATTCACACTTTCGAGTGACCTTATAAAATTGTCCTTTCCCATTGTAATATTCAAACCTAAATAAGAGTTCACCTTTTATAATGAACTAAATGTAAAACATAGGTAATAATCATTTCAATGGATGGAATGAAAAAGCTCGGACATAGTTTGTAAGGACATAATGGATGAATTATGTTTCTTCTGCTACAGGTAAAATACTTTGTATCTTAAGATTTTTTTTATTTTAAAAAGCAACACAATGTTATATAAATCCCCTTTTTAAAATTTGATTTTTTTTATAAAAATAAAACTCTCTGTATAAATATTTAAAATCAGACCATTCAACATTAAATGCTTACTTTTTATTGATAAATTTACATGTACATGTATTGAGTTTCTCCGAAAAAAATCTTTGCTTTATATATGAGCAGTCTGGCATTGTTTTCTTGAAAGAAAGAAAAATCCCTCAAATGTCAGGTACATATAAATTAAATAAGTATTATTTTACCTACATCCTTACCCAAATTGTTTTTTTTATATATATGTGTAACGTTAGACAATGTATGAAAATTTGCAAAATTCAAAACGTTTTATTTTAATCTTTGCTCTTTCATCTTTAATCAGTAGGCTCTTATCCCATGGAAAATGCCTCAGGGGATTGTACACTTCGTGAGTGCAGTTATCAAGAGTTCATTGTCATAATTAACTGACAATGGAAAGTCATTCATGTATAGCATTTCATAGTGCATTGAAAACCATGTACTATGAAAATTAGAGGGCTAAAAACTGACTTTTCATTGGACGAAAAGGGGTGAGTATGTTCTAATAGCTTTATATAATAATGAGCAATAGTTAAAACAACTAAACATTACTCATTAAAATTGTTTCTTATATCGTAGTTCTTATACTAATGCGAGAGATTAATGCGCATGTGCAAGAAGTGAAAGTCATAAACATATTAGTCTTAAAAAAACTTAGTTTTAAAGTAATTTAGTGCTATTTCTGTAGATTATTTTTTGCTCTGAAGGATTATTTTAGTTTTGGAGACAATTTAGCAAAAGAAGTTTGTAGAAATATTTTGTCTTTGTGCGATATAAAGTGAGTTGAAAATACACAATGCAGGTGAGCGACGTCAATAAAATAAACATGATCAGCCAAGTAAATCCTACTCATGATCAGCTGGATTATAATACTACAAACAGTGACGGCAATACACAACAGGTACGTCTAGAAAAAGGCACATTCGGAAAAGGACGATATAGAAAATAAAAAGCTGAAAGTAACTGAACAATTACAAATCCCTGTAATGGGAGAGTTCGAGAAATTTCTTTTTTCTGCAATACAGAATTTGGTAACCAATATAACTGTTAGTTTTAATATGCTGAGTGATAGGATGGTCCAAATTGTAATATTGTAACTTTCATTCATTCATAAATATCTATACAGTTCAGAGTTCACGCACGTGTTGTGTTGATGGACATAGCAGATAAGGTCGCGTCGTATTGCTTTATGTATTTGTGTTGATTACTTAGCTCGAGCATTATATTAAAGTATGTTAATCAGTACACATGGCTTGTCTCTTAGTTAATATATATAGGCTACCAACGTTACATTGGCGACGAGGATAAAAACAAAAGTTGAAAATGTTTAAAAATGTATTTCTATGGATTTAATAATTAGTGACACTGATAATCAAACCATGGCTGCATCTTTACCAATTTTTCCGAGTTTTCCGGTACATGAGAATAATGCTGAAATAAGGTGGCGTAAATGGATAAGTAGACTTGAAAATTTATTCATTGGTTTGAACATTAAGGACAGTAAAAGACAAAGAGCACTCTTGTTGCATTACCCTGGAGAAGATGTAAACGAAGTCTTTGATACCCTTGACAATACAGGAGAAGATTTTGCTGCCGCTAAACACAAGTTAACCGCTTACTTTGCTCCGAAAAAGAATACGGAATATGAAATCTACAAATTTAGGCACGCCAAACAAACATCTGATGAAACTATCGACAGTTTTCACACGAGATTACGCCAGCTAGCTGTAAACTGTGAATTTACTGAAACATCTAAAGAAGTGAAATCGCAAATAATTCAAGGTTGTCATTCAACTAGACTAAGACGAAAGGATCTTTGGGAAGACACGACCCTTGAAGGATTAATTTCATCAGCTAGAGCGTTAGAACTTTCCGAAAAACAGGCAACGGAAATTGAACAATCAGACAAACAATCCGCAAATGCTGTGAGAAAAGGAGTTGGAAAACGTCGAAACGGACCACGATTTCTACAGACACAAACTGACCAAAACGTAAAGAAGAAGACTACATGCAGAAACTGCGGAGGTGACTTTCCACATACAAACAAGTGTCCAGCATTTGGAAAAAGCTGTAACTCATGTAAAAAGTTGAATCATTTCGCTTCTGTATGTAGATCCAAACGTATGGATGGAACTAGCACTTTCAAACGAAAAGTAAACAAAGTTGACAATTACGAACATGACGATGCTCATGACAGCAGTTCAGATGATGGTTATGTATTTGGATTGAGAGAAAATACTGTGAATAAAGTACAGAAAGGACAACCGAAAATAAACGTGAAAATTAATAATTCTAATGTGGATATCTTAATTGACACAGGATCAATTATTAATGTTATTGATGAAATCACATTCGAGAACATCAAGTGTAACCCAAACTTTCTCACGCCGACACTAAAGTCTTTGCATATGGTTCAGATAAAAACTTGAAATTAATGGGAAAATTTCACGCTACGATAGAGACTGACCATCAAATAACAACCGCACCGGTGTATGTGATGAAAGGAAGATACGGGAATTTATTGGGCTATGATACATCTGTTGACTTAAGCATAGTGCCAGTCATTTCGGCAGTAGCAGATAAACATGAAATATTATGCAATAAATATAGCGATGTGTTCAATGGAATTGGAAAATTAAAAGATGAAAAAGTGAAAATTCATATTGATGGAAGTGTAAAACCAGTAATTCAACCACATAGGCGTATTCCGTTTCACATTCGCAAACACGTAGAAGCAGAACTCGAGAAACTCGAAAAACAGGATATAATTGAAAAGGTGGAAGGACCAACACCTTGGGTGTCCCCGATAGTTGTGGCCCCTAAACCGAAAAACAAGAACGAAATCCGACTATGCGTGGATATGAGGGAACCGAACAAGGCTATTTTGCGTTCACGTCATATTACACCAACACTTGATGACATGATCTTGGATTTAAACGGATCTAAAGTATTCTCGAAAATGGACCTTCGAAGTGGATATCATCAATTGGAGTTAAACGAAGAATCCCGGAACATCACAACCTTCACGACACACGTAGGATTACGTAGATACAAACGACTCAGTTTTGGTGTTTCATCAGCCGCAGAGTTATTTCAAAACACACTGAGTAATGCACTTGAAGGATTATACGGAGTTCGAAATATATCCGATGATATAATCGTATTTGGAAGGAACCAGGACGAACATGATAAACGATTGGAAAAACTATTTGCACGTCTTAAAGAGAAGAACTTAACATTGAATAAGGCAAAATGTGAATTTAATAAGAACAAACTTGAATTCTATGGTCATATTTTTAGTGCAGATGGCATATCAGCCGATCCAAGAAAAATAAGCGCTATCAGGAACACGACAATACCGAAAGACGTAGGTGAAATTCGTAGTTTCTTAGCAATGACTAATTATGTTGGACGTTTCATTCCAAATTACTCAACTATTACTGAACCGCTCCGCAGATTAACAAAGCAGGATTCCAAGTGGGAATGGACATCTGAACAACAGGAATCATTTGACAAGCTAAAGAATGAACTTGTTGTTGACCGTGTGATGTCATACTTTGACCCTAACAAAGAAACAATGTTGATAGTAGATGCAAGTCCCGTTGGATTAGCTGGATTATTAACACAAAATGGGAAAATAATCGCATACGCAAGCCGATCATTGACAGACGTTGAAACACGCTATTCGCAAACAGAAAAGGAAGCATTAGCAATTGTATGGGCAATTGAACATTTTCATTTACATTCATTTACATTGGTATCCGATCACCAACCGCTTGAAACTATATTCAACAGTCCAAAGGCAAAAACACCAGCATGCATTGAACGATGGAGATTAAGATTACAGGGATACAATTTCAAAGTACAGTACAAACCAGGAAAGGTGAACGCGGTCGATTATTTATCAAGACATCCGACCCCGAATACATCAATCGCATGTAAACATTCTCAATTAGCTGAAGAATATGTCCGATACTTAACTGACAACGCTGTGCCGAAGTCAATGACCCTTAATGAGATAGCTGCAAGTACACAAAAGGACAGTGACCTGCAAACCGTAATTACTGCATTAAAATCAAACAAGTGGGACAAGTATGAGAGTAATACGCTAGATACATTCTCAAGATTACAATACTAATTAAAAGTCGTTCCCGTTAATGATATGGAGATCATACTTCATGATAATAGAATTGTCATTCCGAAAGATTTAGAGATGCGTGTAATTGACCTCGCACATGAAGGGCACCAGGGCATAGTACGTACAAAACAGTTGTTACGTGAAAAGGTATACTTCCCTGGAATAGACAAACTTGTTGAACAAACATGTAAATCATGTATACCATGTTTAGCGTCAACCCCGAAAAATGTTTTCGAACCGTTACAAATGTCTGAGATACCGAATAATGTATGGGAGAATCTCAGCATGGACTTTTGTGGACCATTTCCGAATGGATATTACGTTATGGTAATAATTGATGAATACTCAAGGTATCCTGTAATAGAAACCTTAACCAGTTTAACCGCAAAGTCTGTCATACCGCTATTAGACAAAACTTTCTCAATTTTTGGAATACCGAAAGAACTGAAAACAGACAACGGACCGCCGTTTAATTCAGGAGAGTTCCGACATTTTGCAGATAACATGGGTTTTAAGCACCGCAAAATAACTCTGTTATGGCCTCGCGCTAACGCGGAAAGTGAAAGATTCATGAGAACTATAGGAAAAGCAATTCGTGCAGCTCAAACGGAACATCGTAGTTAGAGACATGAAATACACACATTTCTTCGCAATTATAGAGCAACACCACACTCAACAACTAACGTGTCTCCTGCAGAACTTTTATTTGGAAGGAAAATCAATACAAAAATGCCGAACATTTCAACAAATGACCAAGCCGACAGTGAAGTTCGAAAAGAAGACCACAAGAACAAAAGTAAAACAAGTGAAACTGCGAGCTACTGCTCACTGATGATACCCCCGCCGCAAGTGGATAATATTAATAGTGTAAAAATATGCAAGTGTTCGGTAAACAGGAAGTTGTCGAGTGATGAATCTGAAAACGCATCACACGGTATAGCTGACTTATATAAATCCTGAAACCAAATTTCAGAAATCCTTGTATTGTAGTTTCTGAGAAAAATGTGACGAAAATTTTCAACTTGGCTATCATGTGTAAAATCATACAAGTGTTCGGTAAACAGGAAGTTGTCGAGTGATGAATCTGAAAACGCATCACACGGTATAGCTGACTTATATAAATCCTGAAACCAAATTTCAGAAATCCTTGTATTGTAGTTGCTGAGAAAAATGTGACGAAAATTTTCAACTTGGCTATCATGTGTAAAATCATACAAGTGTTCGGTAAACAGGAAGTTGTCAAGTGATGAATCTGAAAACGCATCACACGGTATGGCTAACATATATAAATGTTGATACCAAATTACAGAAAGGGTGGATGTGTAGTTCCTGAGAAAAATGTGACGAAAGTTTCATGGGACGGACTGACTGACGGACTGACTGACGGACTGACTGACGGACTGACTGACGGACGGACGGACTGACAGACAGAGGTAAAACAGTATACCCCCCTTTTTTAAAGCGGGGGTATAATGAAGTTATACTTCGAGAAAAAACATTTAGTAAAAGTTCCTGATTTTACAGCAGAAGATACCGTTCTAGTTAAACAGGAAAAGAAAGATAAACTATCTACCCCGTACAATCCTCAACCATTAACAATCAAGAATAAAAAGGGTAGTATGATTACGGCAACGAACGAACAACAAAAAGATATAACTCGAAATTCGTCACACTTCAAAAAGGTTGGGAAATCTAAGATAATGACTGATGAGGAAATAGAAGAAATCATTGATGATGACATTATACCAAACACACCATTAAGAAGATCATCACGAGAAAAACAAACACCGAAACATCTCGATGATTATGTGCGTTAAAGAGCTGTGTTACAGGCATAATAATCCTGTGCTCTTTCTGATGTATCAGTTAAGTTTGATGTTGATTTATAAGTTTGTGAATTTATGATACAAATCAATTTTGTGGAATTTACTATTCACACTCGTAATGATATCCTTATCAGATTGATCAGACGATCCACTAATTATATTGACATTACAGTACGCGTACCGAATAATTTACATTTATCACAGACTATAAAGTTCGAATTTTCTATTGATACAATTTTATGCATCTTATCACTTAATTTGTTTACACAGACAGTTAAAGATTTTATGACTACACAGACAGTAATATAATTAATTAAAGTAGAACTTTAATCTGAGAAAAGAAGAGATGTAACATTGTAACTTTCATTCATTCATAAATATCTATACAGTTCAGAGTTGACGCACGTGTTGTGTTGATGTACATAGCAGATAAGGTCGCATCGTATTGCTTTATGTATTTGTGTTGATTACTTAGCTCGAACATTATATTAAAGTATGTTAATCAGTACACATGGCTTGTCTCTTAGTTAATATATATAGGCTACCAACGTTACACAAATGGAATCGAGTATTGAAGCAAAAATATCTGCAAAAATTGAGTCGGCATTGGATACTAAGGTCAAAGAAGAAGGAAAATGAAAAAAAAAGACATACAACAAGATTTTGATCGTATTAATGAAAAAATCGACAATGTACAGAAATCATACGACGATCTTGCCAAGAATAAAGACAATGGAACCATAAACTCTACAAGAGCAGCAAACATTGTGATTAAGAATTTAGAATATGATGCCCGCGAGAAAGATGACAATCAAATAACTGTACACAAAGTACAAGCCCTTTTTAGAGATGGTATGACAATTCCCGACGTTAAGATAAAGTCCACCTCTAGAAAGTATGGAAGGGAAAATCACAATGGCATAATCATTGTTGAATTAGATGATGCAGCTCAGAAGAAAACAATATTTAGCCAGAAACATAAACTAAAGAACAATGCCGGCTATAAGAAAGTTTATATTGACAATGACTTGCCTCTAGAAACAAGAATTGTCCAAAACAACATGAGAACAATCATCAAAGAAATGGGAAAGGAACAAGATATGGTATTTGTCGGTAACAGATTGGTACATAAACGGCACTATGATAGATTGCGGTTAGGTGTGGAACTGTCGAGGATGGTCAACGCGCAGAAACGACAATTCGACGTTCAGAAAGCTAGTTCTCGAACACTCTAATTGTGATATTCTTGCGATTTGTGAATCGTTTCTACGAGAGGAAGAGCAACTTAGTGTCCCAGGATATAAATGGATAGGTCATAACCGTACGAATTTGCATAGAAACGCAGTACGAGGATCTGGTGAAGTGGGTGCTTTTATTCGTTCCGAGTTGTTTAACTCATTTGATATTGAAATAATAGATAAGTGTTGAAGGAATATTGTGAATATATTTTAATTGTAAATATAGTGATCTTATTTTTTCTCTTGGAATATGCTATTTACCACCAAGTGTATCGACACAGCGGAATGATCAAGAAAAATTCTTCGAAAATCTTTTACACCAAGTTTACTGTAATCAATTGAAAGGAAATACGATTATTTGTGGTGATTTTAATGCTAGATGTGGGTTTAACACGGATTATATTGAAGGCATTGACGATGTTATACCTATATCGGTTATTGATTCTATTGAAAACCATAACGGAGAACTATTTAGCGATTTTTTATCAGATGTCAATTTTGCTATGCTAAATGGTCGTTTAGTCGTTAACGATTATACATATATATCACCAGCCGGAAAGTCTGTTGTGGATTACGCTTGTGTGCCGTATGAGCAATTAAACCGTATTCTAGATTTTAAAGTATTACGAATGTCAGATGTAATTGATTCTGTGAATTATCACCCGGAAAGTATCCCAGATCATTCCATCCTATTATTTGATCTTAAATGTGTTATGAAACAAAACAGTGAAAATTACGATTGTAAAGTCAGTAAAAGGATCAAACGCAATACCAAAAACGTTCCAAATGATTTTCTTACAGACGAAAGTGTGCAACAAATGGTTCGAAACACAATTTTGAAAATAGAAAATTTTATTCACGTCGACCAGGATATTCAAAGTGCCTACAATGAATTTCAAGAGCTTGTCCAACGTGAAATGAGCAATAGATTACCAGTGGTGAAACAAATACAAAACAAAAGGTCGAAATCTTTTTATAAACCGTATTGGAACGAAACACTACAGAATCAGTGGAATATTGCTTGCGAATATGAAAAGCAATGGCTGAAATTTCATGGATCTCCACAACGTAAAAAACTCATGAAAGATAGATATTGCAACGAAAGGAAAACTTTCGATAAACTTAACAGGAAATTTAAAAGAAAATTCAACAATCAGAAAGAAAAAGATTTACAATAGCAGCTGAATTCGAATTACAAGCGTGATTTCTGGAGAAGTATAGGAAAACTGGGTGTTGCAAACGAAAGAACGGAAAATATACCATGGGAAATCGTGAACCCGGATGGTACGGTAAATACAGACAGGGATGCAGTTCTCAATACTTGGAAGTCCGATTTTGAAACATTGTACGCAAGAAATGATAACAGAGACGATCTCGATAATTTAGTCAATGAGGAAACCATAAATGATTTACCTGATCTTAACAATAACATAACCCGTGATGAAATAGTCAAAGCCGTGAATATACGAAATTACGCAAAGCAGCTGGATATGACGAAATTCCATCAGAGGCGCTAAAGAATGAAAATGCGATCGACTTACTGCATGTTATATGCAACGGTTGTTTTGAACTGGGTAAAGTGCCTGAACAGTGGACATCTGGAGTTGTAAATCCCGTATTAAAGCCGGGAACAAACGATAAACGCCTCCCAACAAACTACAGGGGAATCACGATTACATCCGTACCGAGCAAAATCTACTTTAGTGTCTTGAATTAACGTTTATGAAAGCAGTTAGAGGACAACGATATTCTGTGTGAGGAACAAAATGGCTTTCGTCCAAAACGCAGTTGTGAAGAACATATATATAGCCTTACTTCAGTTATATCAAACAGAAAAATATCAAAACAATCTACATTCGTCAGTTTTATAGATATGAGGAAGGCGTTTGATTCAGTATCTAGAAGCCTATTGTGGATAAACTCCGACGTGCAGGTATTCACGGAAAATTTCTTTCCGCCATACAGTCACTTTACGATAATGTTAAATGTACAGTCCGTGTGAATGATAGATACACTCCATGGTTTGATGTTGACTGTGGTGTAAAACAAGGGTGTTTGTTATCACCGGCAATGTTCGCGATCTATATTAATGATTTGTCCGAACGCATTAACAATCTACAGTGCGGCATTCGAATAGGAGATGATCTTTTAAGTATCCTTTTTAACGCCGATGATATAGCGCTTATTGCACCCGATGAAGATAGTTTGCAAAAAATGTTAGATGTTGTCTCAGATTGGTGTAGTCAGTGGAAGCTTGATGTTAATCCGTCCAAGAGTGACAAATTGCATTTACGAAATCCATCTATCGATCGTAGTAGCTTTAAATTTACTTGTTCCAGACAAAACATTACCTATGCTACATCATATAAATATTTAGGCATCATGTGGTTAGATGAACATTTAACGTATGACAAAGCCGTACGCGAACTATCAAAATCAGCGAGCAGAGCACTCGGTGCGTTGTATGGTAAATTTATAAGCGCAGGTGGAATGACACACTCTGTGTATTCCAAGTTGTATTCTACTATGGTTGAACCAGTGTTATTTTATAGCTCGGGAATATGGGGCACAAAAGTGCATTCAGTAATAAACTCTATTCAGAACAAAGCATCTAAATTTTTCATGTCTGTTGGAAGATACACGGCAAATACTGCGATTCGAGGAGATATGGGTTGGACCTCGTGTTTTACGAAACAAAGAACTGCATGTATACGATTATTAAGTCGGATATTGCGATCTGATGATACGCGTTTAACTCGAAAGATTACCGAGTGGACTAAATATCGACGTAAAGGATGGTACGTTAAAGTGAAAAGTTTTGCTGAAACCGTTGATGCCACTGCTATTCTTAATGATACATTAATTTCTATAAAAACTGTTGTGCGAACAATAAAGCAACGCTTTGATGTTGTTGATAACGATGAATTCAAACAAAAGTTGTTTGACGATTCGAACAATGTAAACGGAAATAAACTAAGGACATACCGTTTATACAAAACAAACGTTAAAACTGAGCGATACCTCTAGGGGGCTCCTGGGTATAAATCATTTTTTTTTCTAATATAGGATTTCGCTATATTTTTTTATAAATGAACTTTATCATATACTTAAAAGAAAAATGAAATAAAAAGATGGGGTCACAGTTCATTTAAGCTCATAATCTGCCTCTGGAAGAAGCATACATTTTTGTTAATGTCCTTTTTTTCTGTTGAACTAATAGGAGAAATAGGTGTAATTTCAAAATAAAAAAAATAAACTAATTACAGAAATCTCTTATATTTTACAATTATTTAGTTTATTTTCAGCTTATTTGAAAACAAAAATAAAAAATATAGGTCACCGATGAGTTAAAAAAGATATTTCAAATTTAATGCCAAAAAATGGCATTTTTTCACCAAAGGGAGATAATTTGGAGCTTTTTCAATAATATAAACATTTTAAAAGTCATCTGGGGCCAAACCGAATCAATTTGTTGGGTTGATTTTTGTACCATATCATAAAGTAATAACTAAAGTGTAATAAATAAACCTTGTAATGAAAAAATAAAGGTTTAAATTTTTTGCTGAAATTTTTGTACCCTGGAGCCAACTCCCAAACAAGCACTACAGTATCAAGCACAGTTTACTTTCAATATTTCTTAACTCTTCATATGGTATGACAGTTCATTAAAAAGACGCTATCATATAGGTAATTTTATTATTATATCATAATAAAAAGATAAGCTAAATAAAAATAAGAAGTTTCGCATAGTTGATTTTACTTAATTGTCAAATTTATACAACTCCCAAAAAATGTGCGTCGAACTGTTTCCCTGTTCCGTAGCGGGTCTCTGCCGTTGGCTATCGAGACAGGACGATATGCCCGACCGCGAATACCAGTAGATGAATGACTGTGCCGACTATGTAATAGGAACGATGATGAAAGTGAAAAACATTTTTTGTTGTTTTGCCCATTATATGACGATATTAGGTTTGAATTGTTTGCAAAAGCTAGAACTTTAATTGATGGGTTTGATACTCTTGATATGGACAGTAAATTTATTGAAATAATGTCTTGTGAAGATATACAAACTTCTTTGTCATACGCAATTTTTAAATCTTTTCAGAGCGAAAACTATTTAGCACATGGAATTTATCTAGCAATAATATTTAATGTTTTTCTATTTATATTTATAAACAATGATTTTAACGTAAATAATTTATTCATTCTGGAAAACCTTTTTATTTTTTTGTAAGTTTAACTGTGACAATTATTATCTCTATTTCTTATTTTTAAAGCTCAATGTGATGATAATCTTTTTTAGAATTTGAATTTTATACATATAGACTAAAATGACTTGTTTAGGGATTTCTTTATTTTTTTTAACCTTTAGATTTTAGAAATGTTTGTACATAAGTGTCTCATAAGTCTACATAAGGCTGGATATTTGGTCATTTTATTTTGTGTTGTTTATGTAATTGTGTATATATATATGTCTGATCAAATATGTTACACTATAATAAAATAAATCATTTATTTATTTTATTTATATACTTGTAAAATTTTCTTATATCAAAGTTTTTAAAAACAAATAAAAAATCTGAATATATGAACAATTTCTTGACTATGGTTAAAATTAACGTATACAATGTAATAAGCTTAAAAATTATTGCCTGTATTAAAATTTTCTACTGATAAAAATATGTGCGTTAAAGAACAGTTGTAAATTCTGATACTATAAAATATATTAACTATGAAAATAGCTTTCTTCGAATAAAAAAAACTTTTGTAATACTTTACACAAATAGTGTTGTATACTTGAACAGTTTATGACTTGTATAAATTTACCGTCAATATTAAGATTGCTAATGTGATCAATATATTTAGAGCATTCGGAAAATAAATTATACCGTAAGTCACTATAAAGTTAACATTCAAGATTGAAGTAGCACTGAGACGCCAAAAGCAGATGTCAGTTGGAATTGTTTGTCCGATAAAGGTACGTTGAAAATTAAAAGAATTGTTCCCGTGGTATTCATACTCGATAGTCATTTATGTATCATTGCATATATTTCTTCCCAAAAATTCTTGAAAAAAGGGGTTGAGGATGGGAGGGAAAAAAGGGGGGAGGCGGGCTAATGCAAAATTTTATTCTGTTTATTTGCCCTCAAATCCGAAAAAAAGACGTGTAGTTTCTATGGACATTGTGATAAAAAGGAAACATATCCCTTATACCAACAAAAAAGGTAACTCAAAATCTTCTTTCATTCCAAAAAAAAAACTGGAGAAAAATCGTTCCATTGATTGCAAGGGTTGCGTGTTGTATGTGTGCAAGATCCAGGGACAAATGTTTGAAGCATTTTCAATACACGGAAATATACCTTTATGAAATTAAGAAAATTACTAAACATCAAGTGCCATATATTTTTTAGACTATTATTAATTTTGACATGATAAAACATGTATCTGTTCCGGACCATATGAGTATTTGGACCATACGCGTATGGTCACAACCATATGGGTATATACTCATATGGTCCGACCGTACGCGTATGGTCGGGGTAATTAACCCTCTGTTACAGTTTACTTTTAATATTTCTTAACTCTTCATATGGTATGACCGTTCATTAAAAAGACGCTATCGTATAGGTAATTTTATTATTATATCATAATAAAAAGATAGGCTAAATAAAAATAAGAAGTTTCGCATGGTTAATTTTACTTAATTGTCAAATATAGTCAACACATTTTCTACCGATGTTCATTACCCATGGTCATTACCGATTTGTTATTACGAATGAATGTCAATATGTCGACTAAAAAAAAATAAATTCCATTTTTTTTTAATGAACCGTTACACAAGAAGTCACTGGAAAGAAACATAGTTTATTTAATTTGTCTTGTGAATTTGGTGTATTGCAGTCATGTAGACATCAAAATTGCCAAAGACCTCGGTATCACTGTACGGAGCTGCAAAAAAGGCTAGATTTCACTCGCAAACAAAAGGTGTAAATGAAAAGGATCGTGCACAAATTAAGATAAAGTTTTTGTAAAACAGTATTATTGAAACGTTTATGATGTAATTTGATTTTTTTTTTACCTATATGGTCCAAATACTCATATGGTCCGGCCTGCTAATAACCAAACGAGTATTATACTCATATGGTCCGACCATACGCGTACGGTCGGACAATACGCGTATGGTCGTACCATATTAGTATACGCATATGGTCATGACCATACGCGTATGGTCCAAATACTCCTATGGTCCGGAACATATCCATGCAAAACAACTGTAGGAAAATTTTTAGTCATATCTATTTCATTTTGTTTAAATCTTTCATTGAGGGAATGACATTTTACTATAAGAAGGAAGGAGAGGTATGGTTTTCTTTTTCTAAAAAGATATTCTTATCCCCATTGTGATGAGAGAGAAAACATATTTTGGTCAAGCAGATGACAAATAAATCTGCATCCAGATTTCCCCCTATCTTATAGTTTTAAATATTGAAAAAAATAATTTGATTGTTATCGTTGAAAAACTAAATAAGATTGATAGCGCTTTGCGCGTAAAACAAATTTCCGACTCAGACATTAAACCATAGCCCCCGTTGAAGTTAAATGGTTACTCCCTAATTACTATCCCAAGGAGGCAGAGCTAGACTGTGCATTAACAACCTTTTAGATGGAAGTTAAGGCACTGGTTTAAGCTCCTTTCATTCTTTGCTATTCAAACGAGAATCCTCAACGGCAGGATTGTAGAGTGAAATAAATAAAAAAATATTCAGTTAACGCTCTCCTCTAAAAATAACCAAATTAACTCATTAGAAGATCAAAGGAAAATTTACCATTCATGTTACAAGTTATATATATAGCACGCCTTTTACGAATTAATTTATTTAATTCACGAAAAGCGAAGCTTTGAGTAGATTAAATATGTTAATGAGGAAGGCGTGTCTATATATGATTTGTAACATTAATGGACTATGACACATGTCAAAGGTTAACCCCTGACCAATAAAGCTTTACTGCACTTTTCAATATGCCAATCAAATAGTGGCGTGATACTATATATCTGATTTCCAGAAAATTAACAAATGCAGCAGATGTTTAATGGTTGGAATTGTTTGTCCGATAATGGTACGTTTAAAATTAAAAGAATTGATGCCGTGGGATTCACAATTTTATTAAAATAAGTTCTCATCACTTGCTTCTCGATTTTTTATATGTCGCCGTGTGGGATTCACAATCTTATTAAAGTAAGTTCTCATCACTTGCTCCTCGATTTTCACGGCGACATATAAAAAATCGAGGAGCAAGTGATGAGAACTTATTTTAATAAGATTGATATAAATTTATAAAATGTCATATCAGCTTCTGTCTAAAATGTTTACAAAAAAATTATCAAAGTTTTAAAACACTAACGTTACGCACGGTAATGCGTTTTGATTAAAATTACTTTATTGTATGATTTTAGAACAGCAACCATTTGCCTATAAAAAAAATTAAATCACCAACATCCATATATCTACAGAAAGGCCCGGACATTTTTTTCTTATTTTATGTTAAGTTCTATAAATTTTTGCACCATACATTAATTTTATTCAACTCACAATTCTTACTTTTGCGTTAAAAATTGAATGTCCGGCGTAACATTTCAGATTACATTAAATGCATTTCTCTATGTTCCGTTGTAATTTTGCACATAAAATCTGCGAAATTTAGTATATCAGCTTCCTACTAGATTTATATTATAACATCATACCCGTTTTGGGGTATTGGCTGAACTTTGAACGAAGCCTTCAACGAAATATTCAGCAGTGGAACCTGTCTTAATGAGTTTTGAGGAAAGTTTATCAAAATTTTAGTTTTATTATTATCCCTATATAAAATAATCAAATCATATTAAAACTATACTCAATAGAAAGTTCAGAAAAAAATAAACATTTTCAAAGTTTCAAATGTAAAAAAAAAACTTTTTCTTGAAGCAGATTTTTTAAAAATCGAATGTCTAGCCACTATGTCCAAGGATTTGTATAGTAAGACAGGTTCAAAATTGCTACACCTGAGAGTAATGACCCCCATTACTGTTTAAAAATAAATAATAAATTGAACATAGAGTATAGAGTATAGTGTTGTACAACAGATAAATACATTACATTTTAAAGTGTATTTCAAGCCTTTTCATTTGTTGCTTGCTGTTAATATGTTGGCCAAACATGATGTTATTGTGGTACAATAGTCGTAAAACTGGTCAATGTCCTATAACTCACATTAAAACAGTAAAATATAAATGAAAACTAACACAATATCTTACTATAAAAATCCTTGCTATGTCCAAACGTTATTTTTGTCCATTCCTTAGGTGAAACATGTTGTATAAATACTAAATGTGCATTTATAATACAAAACTAACATATTTATAAGATACAAACTATAACTTCATACAAATGGTTAAATGAGTCGGGTGTTTTCACTAACATTATGACCTTACATTTTTTTTCGGAAAGTATTCCTTATGTCTAGCCATTATGTCCAAGGGTGTCATGTTGACGTTTCTGCACAGTGGCGTCTTTTATACAAATATACACTATTTACGAACTGTTTAGGCAGTTAAAATGACGCCGGGAAATGTTCATTCCAAAATGGTCTGCAGAATCAAACTAACACTCCGATTAGAAAAACATACACAAATAAGGAATAAACCCTTTATAGACACAGGGGAAAGGGAGGATCGGCCGAGGGATAATTTGTTATGGACAAAAGTTTTCACGCAAAACTAAAACACCTTCATAGATTAGAATCCGAGTTTCAAAGGTCTTATAAATTTTAAACAACTATATAAATACGTATTTGTAAAATTAAACCATCAGTGCTAAAAAGATCGAGAAATAGTCTGAAAACTCGCACAGATATTGGACAAAAATGAGTTCAATCTAAAAAAAATCATTTCAACTAAAATCATTATAAAAAGAAATCTTGCTGAATTATTATATGACCGATTTTTATGAAATAAATACCATAAATTTTTATGTTCAATTTGTCAAAAAAATGTTCAGGCTAAATTTATCTTCTCATGTGTCCCTCCGGAAGCAATATTTTTTTAAAGGGTGCTATGTATTCTATCCAAACTTGATAAAATTGGAAAAATCTGCATTTGTTTTCATCTATAATCACAGATCAGAAAATAAAAACTATCCTTACGTAATTAATTGCCTTAAACATGATAAATTTTGAAACATTTCTTCAGCTTATGGTATTTATTTGATAATAGTCGATCGAGTAGGTACTCCGCTCTTGATAACAAAATGTCAAAGTTAGTATATGGCGTCACATTTTGTCAATTATACAAGTTTTTGAAAGAATAGTTTATAAACATATTTTTAATTTCATTTTTGAACATAAGCTATTGTATAAATTCCAGTCAGGTTTCGTTCCTGGTCATTCAACATTTCATCAAATGATTGAGATTTATCACAGAATTTGTTTAGCTATGGAAGATAAAGAAATTATGTGTATGATTTTTTGTGATATATCAAAGGCTTTTGACCGACTTTGGCATAAAGGTCTATTAGAAAAAATCAAAACTTATGGCATAAAAGGCAACTTATTGGGTTGGATTGAAAATTATTTGAGTAATAGGAGACAGAAAGTACTTCTAAAAAATTCAGAATCTGCATTTGGAACATTAAAAGCAGGTGTGCCCCAAGGCTCAGTACTTGGGCCTTTATTATTTCTGATGTTTATAAATGACATAGCAGATGAAATTCAGTGTTTAGTTAGACTTTTTGCCGATGATAGTTCACTTATGTATTCTTCAAACAATGCTTTAGATATAGAAAGGAGATTAAATGAGGATCTACAAACATTAAATGATTGGTCAAAACAATGGCTTTTAGATTTTAATCCTCAGAAAACAGAATATATGGTTTTTAATTTCCGTAAGGATGCACAGCCTATTTATTTGAAATTTAATGGAGAATTGATTAAAAAGGTTGATGACCATAAACATTTGGGTGTTACTTTTTCTGATAATTGTAAGTGGTCAGTACATATAGATAACATTTGCTGTAGTGCCACTAAACAAATTTTTGTTCTGAGAAAATTGAAATATATTCTTAACAGAAACAATCTTAATAAGATATATCTTGCATACATACTTCCACTTTTAGAATATGCATGTGAGCTATGAGATGGATGTTGTGTTAGAGATTCTGAAAAAATTGAGCGCTTGCAGTTTGAGGCAGCCAGAATTATTACTGGACTTCCGCAATTTGCAAGTATAGAATCCCTACTTTTTGAAACTGGATGGGAAACTTTGAGTTCTAGAAGAAATAGACGTAAATTATGTTTATTGCATAAAATACACAACAATAATGTTCCAGAATATCTTATGGATTGTATCTCGAATTATACAGATGATAATTATTATAATACTAGAAACCGTTCTCACTATAGAGTACCAAGATGTAGATTGGACATATTTTCTAAATCTTTTTTCCCTTCTTCAATTCGAACATGGAATTTATTACCATTAGATATTAGATCCATACAATCATCTCCAAATTTCAAAAACACTATCCGGAGAAATGATATTTCTTTTTTGGTACCTAAATATTATTTCACTGGAAACAGGATAGAAAATATACTACATACAAAATTACGACACAGATGTAGTCCTTTAAAAGCTGATTTATACAGAGTTAATTTAGTAAATGACCCCAGTTGTGAATGTGGGTGTCCATTAGAAGATTCGATTCATTTTTTCTTAGAATGTCCACTCTACATAAACTTTAGAAATCAGCTCTTTAAAAACATTCAACACTTAGCTGATATATCTATAGAACATATTTTATTTGGAACAGACGAAATTACTGTCGAACAAAACACAATCCTTTTCAGAAATGTACATAGTTATATACGCCATACAAAAAGATTCTTTGATTAATATTGCTGTATCTTAAAATGTACTCGTATCCAACTGTTATACTGTTTAAACATAATATAAAATTGTATATATTTTTCATATTGTACTGAAATATTTAATTGCTGTCATCTTGAAAATTTGTATATTGTACTTATATGGAGAGGATTTTCTTAAGTTGTTATAACTTGTATCCAATCCTATTGTATATTTAGACAATAAAATATGTTTAAACTTAAATACATGTTACATCTTGCGACGCAATACCGTGCGTAACGTCACTATATTCTTGATAAGACAAAACTCAACTTCTCCACTGTTAGCACTTGCATTTGTTGAAACAGTTTTTCTGTTGTTCCCTATCCATTTTTAACCGTTCAAATCTCTGTTTGTATCTTAAATGTCTTTCACTAATACCAGCTTTGTCAAAGTTCGGTGATGTTAGAATATTTTCCCTTAATGTTCTACTATCATCAGTTTCTTTAGCAGCAAATCAACCATTTCAGTTGCAAAAAACTATTAATAATTTTGTATCATAAATAGACTATGAGATTCCCTTAGATACTAGTAACAGACATAACCACCTTTGAATTATAAGTTTGGAATCTTCCGTGTATTTGTTTCATTGAATTCGTTCATGGCGGGTACCACCAGTCTCTATGTAGATGTGTTCAATAAACGCTTCTATTTTAATACTAGTACATTAATACGGTCTTTCTTATCATGAACGGTAACAATTAACAGTTTTTGTTCGGCAATTCCGTTTTTGTTGGTGCTGATGTATTCGTTCCATTACCCTTATATAGATATATCCTTTCATAGCAATATTTAACCAAATTATAGAAACTTACTGTTTTTTAATCTTGATGCTACCCATCAATGCTTATAGTACTAGCCGAAAATCTCAGGTTCCTTAGTCATTGTTCATTGTGCTTTATAAATATTAACAGACGAATTATATTGTTTATAACTAGCATTTCTCTCGTTTCACAGTTGTAAGATAAACTGGTCGGTTGAGTGATGCCGTCATCAGCTGTCAGGACAATATCATGTTTCTGACCATCATTAAATATTCTATGTATGTTGTTTGATGCATACCCTGCTACGTATACATCTCCATGGTCATCTAAAGCCAAACCCTCAGCACGTTTCATGTCAGGACTACTGTACATCTCACGTTCTTTTCCGTCCGATGTAACGACGAAGACTTTATCACTATCACTGTCTGTACAATAGACATCCCCATCTTTGTTGGCACATATATCAACAGGTGTAAATGTTGTTTGTTTTGTATTCTGAACTTTACCATTGATATTTAATATGGTTAGTGTGTTGAACAGATTTTTTTATCCAGATCTTATCCTTCACACTGGTGATTTCATTACAATATCCTCCAACTTCATTTATCCTACCAGGCTTAAATGTTGTCAGATAAATGATCTTCATACCTTCATCAATTACAGATACTAAAGCATGGAACCGTTGTTGTCATACAAGGTAATATGTCCTGGGTTACAATTAAGATGAATAACTTTGGATTTGGATCCATCAAGGTCACAAACAAAAAGTGTTGGGATAAAGTAGTGACCGAGGAGTAATTTAACCTATCACCAGGAATAAAGCAAGCTCTATCAATCTCTCCTCCAATACCGAATTTCGAGGTCTGGAATGAATGTGTCAACGAAAATCTTCTTTCGTTTCTGAAAAGAAACTGACCTTGTTGATCGATATCTAGAGCAGGCATTGAAACCTGAACATTTTCCATCGTTATTGTACCAAAGTCTGGGACTAATTTCTTCATGTTTGACTCTGACTCTGAAGGATGATATGTTAATATCGGAAGAGTTGCTATTTGAATTTTTCTTATTTCTAATTCTTTCTGATGATATTGTGCATCTAAATATTTTACATCCTGGAATAAATGGATTTCTGATGCTTCAGTGATTTTAGATCTCGTTTCCATGTGGATAGAAAGTCAGAGCTGAATTGGATGTTATTTTTATTTTGGGACAGCTTTTTCAATTGACATTATAGTCGTTCAATTTTGATGAGATGCAGGTACACATGAACCGCATATACCTTTTTCGTGTTGACAACAGTACATTACAATCTTTTGATCGGGGTGATTTTCACAATTCTTGGACATTGTAAGAAGCGAAAAACTGAGTTCTTGTATTTCTGTCATTGGTACTACCATGTGAGGCGGGGACAGCCTTTCGTGAACTCTGGTACATGTCTTACATACAAGTTCAGTGCAGTCACTCCACCAGGATTCGGCTCTTACGTTTTCGTTACCACGCTCACAACCAGCACAGTATGTTCTGTCAGCCATACTGTAAATAAATAAAGAAAAAAATGTATGCAATAGAAAATAGAGACTTGCTGGCACTTTTTTGTTTTTTTTTTCATCTCAAAAGGTCTGAAAGGAATTCGGTTAAATGTAGGCGTCTTTGGCGTAAATGTTAATTTTGTTATCAGTAAATTAAAACCAAGTTAAAACTAACGAAAATGAATATAATTTCATAGAATTACAATGATTAAACATATACTATCATCATATATGTATATATAAACTCAAGCTTCTATATATAATTGCAATTATCTCAATTTAAAAATTAAACCAAGACAATATACAGTTATACATATGTGTATAATTAAAATAACCAGGATAATAGTTTCTTTAACGGATATTTGTACAAAATTTGGTTTCGGAGTAACTTTATAGTGGTTACCATCGTAAACACAATAATCATGAGTGTTTATTTAGTTCTCGATATCATACATAAAGAATAATAATTAGTTATCAAAGGTACCAGGATTATAATTTAGTACGCCAGACGCGCGTTTCGTCTACATAAGACTCATCAGTGACGCTCAAAACAAAAAAATTATAAACCAAACAAGTACAAAGTTGAATAAGGGACGACATCAAAAGTTAAAAAACTAGAGGCTCTAAAGAGCCTGTGTCGCTCACCTTGGTTTATGTGAATATTAAACAATTGACACAGATGGATTCATGATAAAATTGTGTTTTGGTGATGGTGATGTGTTTGTAGATCTTACTTTACTAAACATTCTTGCTGCTTACAATGATCTCTATCTATAACAGTACTTTCTGTGGAAAATGTTATTGAAAATCTTCAAATTTTAAGAAAATTGTAAAAAATTGACTATGAAGGGCAATAACACCTTAGGGGGTCAATTGACTATTTTGGTCATACTGACTTATTTTTAGTTCTTACTTTGCTGTACATTATTGCTGTTTACAGTTTATCTCTATCTATAATAATATTCAAGAAAATAACAAAAAAGCAGCAAAATTTCCTCAAAATTACCAATTCAGTGGCAGCAACCTAAAAACCGATTATCCGATTCATCCGATATGATCCAGGGCAGATAGATCGTGACCTGATCAACAATTTACTTCCTGTCAGATTTGCTCTTAATGCTTTGGTTTTTGAGTTATAAGCCAAAAACGGCATTTTACCCCCATGTTCTATTTTTAGCCATGGCGGCCATCTTGGTTTGTTGGCCGAGTTACCGGACACATTTTTTTAACTAGATACCCCAATGATGATTATGGCTTAGTTTGGTTAAATTTGGCCAAGTAGTTTCAGAGAAGAAGATTTTTCTAAAAGATTACTAAGATTTACGAAAAATGGTTAAAAATTGACTATAAAGGTCAATAACTCCTAAAGTGGTCAACTGACCATTTTGGTCATGTTGACTTATTTGTAGATCTTACTTTGCTGAACATTATTGCTGTTTACAGTTTATCTCTATCTATAATAATATTCAAGATAATAACCAAAAACAGCAAAATTTCCTTAAAATTACCATTTATGGGGCAGCAACCCAACAACGGAATGTCCGATTTATCTGAAAATTTCAGGGCAGATAGATGTTGACCTGATGAACAATTTTACATTGTCAGATTTGCTCTAAATGCTTTGGTTTTTGAGTTATAAGCCAAAAACGGCATTTTACCCCCATGTTCTATTTTTAGCCATGGCGGCCATCTTGGTTTGTTGGCCGAGTTACCGGACACATTTTTTTAACTAGATACCCCAATGATGATTATGGCTTAGTTTGGTTAAATTTGGACCAGTAGTTTCAGAGAAGAAGATTTTTGTAAAAGATTACTAAGATTTACGAAAAATGGTTAAAAATTGACTATAAAGGTCAATAACTCCTAAAGTGGTCAACTGACCATTTTGGTCATGTTGACTTATTTGTAGATCTTACTTTGCTGAACATTATTGCTGTTTACAGTTTATCTCTATCTATAATAATATTCAAGATAATAACCAACTAGAGGCTCTAAAGAGCCTGTGTCGCTCACCTTGGTCTATGTGAATATTAAACAATGGACACAAATGGATTCATGACAAAATTGTGTTTTGGTGATGGTGATGTGTTTGTAGATCTTACTTTACTAAACATTGTTGCTGCTTACAATTATCTCTATCTATAACAGTACTTTCTGTGGAAAATGTTATTGAAAATCTTCAAATTTTAAGAAAATTGTTAAAAATTGACTATGAAGGGCAATAACTCCTTAGGGAGTCAATTGATTATTTTGGTCATACTGACTTATTTTTAGTTCTTACTTTGCTGTACATTATTGCTGTTTACAGTTTATCTCTATCTATAATAATATTCAAGATAATAACAAAAAAACAGCAAAATTTCCTCAAAATTACCAATTCAGGGGCAGCAACCTAACAACCGATTATCTGATTCGTCTGAAAATTCCAGGGCAGATAGATCGTGACCTGATCAACAATTTTACTTCCTGTCAGATTTGCTCTTAATGCTTTGGTTTTTGAGTTATAAGCCAAAAACTGCATTTTACCCCATGTTCTATTTTTAGCCATGGCGGCCATCTTGGTTTGTTGGTCGAGTTACTTGACACATTTTTTTAACTAGATACCCCAATGATGATTATGGCTA
The DNA here is from genome assembly GCF_965363235.1 of Mytilus galloprovincialis. Classification (NCBI taxonomy): domain Eukaryota; kingdom Metazoa; phylum Mollusca; class Bivalvia; order Mytilida; family Mytilidae; genus Mytilus; species Mytilus galloprovincialis. The sequence goes on along the minus strand of NC_134839.1, from coordinate 24,730,707 downwards.
AGTTTTATTAAATTTGGCCAAGTAGTTTCAGAGGAGAAGATTTTTCTAAAAGATTACTAAGATTTACGAAAAATGGTTAAAAATTGACTATAAAGGGCAATAACTCCTAAAGTGGTCAACTGATCATTTTGGTCATGTTGACTTATTTGTACATCTTACTTTGCTGAACATTATTGCTGTTTAAAGTGTATCTCTATCTATAATAATATTCAAGATAATAACCAAAAACAGCAAAATTTCCTTAAAATTACAATTTCAGGGGCAGCAACCCAACAATGGAATGTTCGATTCATCTGAAAATTTCAGGGCAGATAGATCTTGACCCGATGAACAATATTACCCCATGTCAGATTTGCTCTAAATGCTTTGGTTTTTGAGTTATAAGCCAAAAACTGCATTTTACCCCTATGTTCTATTTTTAGCCATGGCGGCCATCTTGGTTGGTTGGCCGGGTCACCGGACACATTTTTTAAACTAGATACCCCAATGATGATTATGGCCAAGTTTGGTTAAATTTGGCCCAGTAGTTTCAGAGGAGAAGATTTTTGTAAAAGTTAACGACGCCGGACGACGGACGACGACAGACGACGGACGACGGACGACGGACGCCGGACGCCAAGTGATGAGAAAAGCTCACTTGGCCCTTCGGGCCAGGTGAGCTAAAAACAGCAAAATTTCCTTAAAATTACCATCTCAGGGGCAGCAACCCAACAACGGAATGTCCGAACATCTGAAAATTTCAGGGCAGATAGATCTTGACCTGATGAACAGTTTTACTTCTTGTCAGATTTGCTCTAAATGCCTTGGTAATTGAGTTATAAGCCAAAAACTGCATTTTACCCCTATGTTCTATTTTTAGCCATAGCGGCCATCTTGGTTGGTTGGCCGGGTCATCGGACACATTTTTTAAACTAGATGCCCCAATAATGATTATGGCCAAAGGAGTAAGTTCTGTAAGGGCCATATTTGGCCCCGATTATAAAATTGAATTGTACATGATAAAATATGTTTGAAATTGTCTTAAAGACATGTTAGAATGTAAAATTTAACTATTTGCGTCAAAGTTTTATTTTAAAGCGTTGATTTCTACATCCAAAATAGGTCAAAATAAGAGATTTTGACGAAATTTGACAAAATTGGCCAGATTTCAACCAAATTTAGGACCAGGAAACATAGAGCGCAGGCGTCGACAAACTAAATATTCAAGTTAAACATGTGAAATGTCATTACAAACATTGTGTTCAAAAATCTTTTTTGTCGACGTATGCGCTCTATGTTTCCTGTCCAATAATCAATGCAAAATTTACCAATTTTCATTGATTTTTCGTGGGAAATTAAAATGAGTATTGTCTGTGACGTCATCCGTAGAACGCAGGAACGTAATTTTTCAACAAATAAGCTTATTTCCTATTTAGTCAATGTATTAGCTATGATTCCTTGTGATATTGGTCAATAAATCCTAATTTGAAATTTGAGGTAAAATAGAAGGCCATTTTAGGATCTTATCGAACCTGCTCCTTTGGTAGTTTCTTCGGAGAAGATTTTTGTAAAAGTTAACGCAGGACGACGACGGACGCCAAGTGATGAGAAAAGCTCACTTGGCCTTACGGCCAGGTGAGCTAAAAACCTTAATTCACATAGTTTTTTTCCCTTTTTTTTCCACTTTTTTCACCACTTTTTCAGGTTTTAAAAGTAATTTGATCCCTGGACACTTTTGAATATCTGTTTTTTCAATATATACATAAGAATTTATATTTTTACTAAAAATATAAACAAAATATTTGAATTGTGTTAAAATAAAAGCATTTAGCGATACATATTATTGATTGATTGATTGTTAAAATTGAGAATGAAAATGGGGAATGTGTCAGAGAAACAACAACGCTACCAAAGAGCAGAAAACAGCCACCAATGGGTTTTCAATACAGCAAGAAAATCCAGCACGCTGATGCAATCTATTTTTTTGGCGCCAAGTCGAAAACAATTTTTTTCTTTCAATTTTAGCATTACAAATAGTGGCAGCTGAAGGTGAAACAAACAATTTTTTTTTCTCAGGGTCAAAAACAAATTATTTTTTTCTCCAAAAACTGGAAACTTTATTTTCCCAAAAAAATCCATAGCCCTCCCCCCCCCTCAGAAAATCTCAAATGGTTGCTGCCTAACTGCCAGTGGAAAATGATTGTATATTGGATTTGACAGAAATGTTGCCATGCAACAAGCCACCTACAGAACCCTATCTGAGGTGATATGTACAACATCTTCTTACAATCTAAACAAGAGCTCTCAAGAGCCTGAATCGCTCACATGGTAAACAATGCCTTCGGCCATGTTTTTTGACGAAATAGAAAATAAAACACAAACTTTATTTTATACACCCTACTGATCATTCAAATGAAGTTTGGTTGAATTTGGTTGAGTAGTTTTAGAGGAGAAGATTTTTTTAAAGTTAGCAAATATGATGAACAAATTGTGAAAAATTGTCATTAAAGGACAATAACTCCTTAAGAGGTCAATTGACAATTTTGGTCATATTAACTTATTTGTAGATCTTACTTTGCTGATCATTTTTGCTGTTTACAGTTTATCTTTATCTATAATAATATTCAAGATAATGACCAAAAACTGCAAAATTTCCTTAAAATTACCAATTAAGTGGCAGCAACCCAACAATGGGTTGTTTGATTCATCTGAAAATTTCAGGGCAGATAGATCTTGACCTAATGAACATTTTTACCCAAGTCAGATTTGCTTTAAATGCTTTAGTTTTTGAGATATAAGCCAAAAACTGCATTTGACATCTATGTTCTATTTTAAGTAACGGCGGCCATGTTTGACAGATCAAAAATCGAAGCACAAACTTTGTGCAGGATAATCTAAGGAACAATCATGCTAAGTTTCATCCAAATCCATTCAGTAGTTTCAGAGGAGAAGATGTTTGAAAAATTGTTAACGACGATAGACAAGGCCAAGTGATGAGAAAAGCTCACATTTCCTTTTAGGAAAGGTGACCTTAAAACTGCAAAATTTCCTTAAAATTACCAATTCAGGGGCAGCAACCTAGCAACATGTCGTCCGATCCATCTGAATATTTCAGGGCAGATAGATTTTGACCTGATAAACAATTCAACCACAGTCAGATTTGATCTTAATGCTTTGGTTTTTGACATTTTACCCCTATGTTCTACTTTTAGCTGTGGCAGCCATCTTGTTTGGATGGCCGGGTCACCGGACACATTTTTTAAACTAGATACCCAAAAGATGATTGTGGCCAAGTTTGGATTAATTTGGCCCAGTAGTTTCAGAGAAGATTTTTGTAAAAGATTACTAAGATTTACGAAAAATGGTTAAAAATTGACTATAAAGGGCAATAACTTCTAAAGGGGTCAACTGACCATTTCGGTCATGTTGACTTTTTTGTAAATCTAACTTTGCTGAACATTATTGCTGTTTACAGTTTATCTCTATCTATAATAATATTCAAGATAATAACCAAAACAGCAAAATTTCCTTAAAATTACCATCTCAGGGGCAGCAACCCAACAATGGGTTGTCCAATTCATCTGAAAATTTTAGGGCAGATAGATCTTGACCTGATAAACAATTTAACCCGAATCAGATTTGCTCTAAATGCTTTGGTTTTTGAGTTATAAGCCAAAAACTGCATTTTACCCCTATGTTCTATTTTTTGCAATGGCGGCCATTTTGGTTGGTTGGCCGGGTCACAGACACAATTTTCAAACTAGATACCCAAATGATGGTTGTGGCCAAGTTTAGTTCAATTTGGCCCAGTAGTTTCAGAGGAGAAGATTTTTGTAAAAGATTACTAAGATTTACGAAAAATTGTTAAAAATTGACTATAAAGGGCAATAACTCCTAAAGGGGTCAAGTGACCATTTCATTCATGTTGACTTATTTTTAGGTCTTACTTTGCTGAACACTTTTGCTGTTTACAGTTTATCTCTATCTATAATAATATTCAAGATAATAACCAAAACAGCAAAATTTTCTTAAAATTTCCAATTCAGGGGCAGCAACCCAACAACGAATTGTCCGATTCATCTGAAAATTTCAGGGCAGATAGATCTTGACCTGATAATCAATTTTACCGGGTGTCAGATTTGCTCTAAATGCTTCGGTTTTTGAGTTATAAGCCAAAAACTGCATTTGACCCCTATGTTCTATTTTTAGCAAAGGCGACCATGTTTGTTGATAGATCAAAACTTCGGATACAATTTATAAACTAAATACCCTAAGGAACATTCAGTTAAAGTTTGGAAGTATTTGGCCTAGTAGTTTCAGAGGAGAAGATTCTTGAAATAGTTTACGACGACAGACGACGACGGACGCCAAGTGATGGCATAAGCTCACTTGGCCCTTTGGGCCATGTGAGCTAAAAAGGTTACAGAAATGAAGAACCCTCCACTTAGACCTTTGGTCATTCCCTAGCCTATAACCAGTAGTATATGAACCTATTCCATCTGCTTACCTGTTCGGAGCACCTGAGATCACCCCCAGTTTTTTGTGGGGTTTGTGTTGCTTAGTCTTTAGTTTTCTATGTTGTGTCTTCTGTACTATTATTTGTCTGTTTGTCTTTTTATATTTAGTCATGGCATTGTCAGTTTATTTTCGATCTATGAGTTTGACTGTCCCTCTGGTATCTTTCGTCCCTCTTTTACAAGGTAAAGTTTGTGATTAGATCAGTTTAAGATAAACCTATTAAATCAATGATAGTTAGTATACAGTTGTATAAGAATTTGAAAGTCTTATTTTCATGGAGATTATATGGCCATACCCTATCATCATGGTTATTGACCTTAAAACTATTGTGAAGTTAAGTTTGTGTTTAGGTTAGTTAAAGACAAACACTTATAATATAAAGTGAAAGGTATTTGGTATGCAGTTTTATAAGCATTGGAACTTCTCACTTTCATGGAGGTTATTTTTCCATGCGCCTTCAGTCACAGTTTGAATGTTTGCACAGTTAAATATATTGAATACAATATAATTAAAATTAAAAACCAATTGTTCAGAGAACCATTGATGTCTTTCCACCAGTAAAGATATTTTTCTATATGAAAATATTCAAATTTGGTTTTAAATGTCAATTTTAGCGTCAAATGACAGCTTATTGAACGCTGATTCCAAAAATATATGGTTTCTATAATTTAGTACAAAATATAGCTACTTCCGGTTTACAAGTTGTCACTTCCTGTTGGCTTTTTCTAGATCACATTGCTTGCAACCTAATGCAAAAAGCCCCATGGCTTTATCATGTATACATATGAGGTAAAAGCAAAGGTCAAAATCTAGAACGTTAAATTTACCTATGACCTTGAGCTCAATTCTAAGGTCATCAGCCAAGGACCTCAAATCAAAAGACTCTAGGCCTCTACCTTATACTGTTAATGAGTTATATTACCATACAACTAATATAAGATATAAAAGGGGGGAAAACTCACCTCAAATGTCTACATACTCTTTCAACTAATATTTACATGTTACGACATGTCGCAAATAACAATTGTGTGAAAATATTTTGTCGATATCTTATAAGATTTCTGAAAATAAGAGATCACAAGCCAAAATAAAAATTTTGAACATGACCTTGACCTTTGACCTTGACCTCATTTTTATTTTTTTGGACCAAGGACCTCAAATCAAAAGACCCTAGACCTTTATCACTTATGGTTTTCCATTTGAAAGTACATTTCACTTATATCAAATACACAAGGGGAAATAACTCTCATATATCTTCGGTCAAAATAAATCAAATCATCCTGAGGATATAACGAGCAATTTGGTAAAATAAATTTGTCGGTTTCTTATACGGTTGCGAATATTAAGCGATCACAAGAAAAACAGTGTTCGGGGAGATAACTCTTACATTGAAAAGATTTTGGTAACACGGTGTCAGTTACAATGGCGTAATAACTGTTCGATATCATATACCATATGTCTAAGCGACATCTTGCGAAGGAAAAAAAAGTTGGCGGAAGAAAAAAAAAAATAATAATAATAATAATCAGAAGAAATCCAATAGGTCTTTCCACGGAAAAGTGGAAAGACCTAATTAATTTCAATTGTAATTTCAACATCTGCATTAAACTTTCAAAATTACAAAAAGCCAAACATATATCTGTGTCAACAGTTTTTTTCTAAATTTTATATCATATCAAAACAAGATATTGACATTCTCTCAACTCATAAATCTGATTATTCCATATTGATAGAAATTTAGTTGGTTTTTCTATATGAGCTGGATTTTGAATAAATAGACATATTCACCTGTAGAAAAAGAATATTCACCTTGCAAAACGTCGCATGCGTTTTGGTGTATAATTATGGCAAAATTATTTAACTTACAATTGGTTTTAGTAAATAATTGTCGTAACATACATTTTATCTCAGTACTCTCTCAGAATATGAAATAAATCAATTACTGTCTTTTGTTTTGGTAAATATATTGTTTTATTGACTTTTGAAAAACTTATATTCACTTCAGCCAATGTCCTCAGTGAATATCAGTTTTTCAAAAGTCAATAAAACCACATATTTATCTCATCAAAAGTCAGTAATTGTATAATATTTTGTTTCCATTTGTATTAAGGTAATGTATTTATAAGTATCTCCAAATTTGCATTCATTATAATAGTGTTCAGAAGATTGAAAAATTGATTGATTGATTTATTTATTTATTGAGTGGTCATTAGACAAACTTGAAATATGAAAAGACCAAAATGAAACCGATTCATGTTGGTTGGTATGGTAATCATCAGGCATATCTTGGTCCAACATGACAGTTGTGTTGGGCCATCATCATACATACATTAGACTAATGTAAGAAAGTTAGTTGTCCTGTGGTCTAGAAAGTTATAGCACCTGTACACACCACAACATCATATCACCACTAAGCTAAGAGGTTTTGACTCAGCATGATAGTTCGCAAAAAAATGTTACCAACTACTATATGGTAGATAAAAAAAAGGTCTTTTTTATCTTCAAACAATTAAACCGACAAACATGAAATTCTCTAAATGTATATAAAGTGGAACACAAATAAAGTCGTTTAGTCCTGAAATTAATCTAAAATTCGTTTCAGTCATTGTTTTCATTAGTTTTCTTGTTTAAGTTGTTTTACATCTGTCATTCCCGGGCCTATTTATAGCTGATCATGCGCTGTGGGTTTTACTTATTTTTGGAAGAAGTTGTTAACTTTTAGGTCATTAGTCATTATTTTGGTCTCTCTGTTGGAGAGTTGTCTCATTGGAAATCTTACCACATCTTATTTATTATATAAAAAAAATTAACAAGCATACAAAGAAATTACATAAACACCAATCCAAAATAATATTTCAACAAAGAACCAAGTTAAATACCAACAAATAATGAAATGTTTATCAACTTCGATATAAATAATAATTAAATACCAATTAAAATAGGTATAATTTGACCTGTGAACCAAAACAATGTTTTTTCCCTTGTTCATACTGTATGCATATATTAAGATTAAATTTTTTACTAAAACGATACTGTATAAATAAGAGGTATGTGTTGTTCATCTGTTGCAAAATTACCATGCAATAAATCATCATAATAAATTAACAGTTTAATATCTGGTCTCATCCTTATCTCTTCCATCAAATATTTCATAAACTTCATTCTTTATGGAAGTAAGTAAATGATTGTTCAACCACGGTAAGATTCCTTTTGATTCCCAGAGATTATTATCCTTGTGCAGCTTTATTTAAGTGTTCCCTGGAAATTATAATACGTTGGATCTGTGCTGTACCCTCATATATCTAAAACAAAACAAAACAGGTATTCAAATTGAAGTTAATTAACAGATCATATCCTATAGTGTAAAATTCGTTACTAGGTAAACTATGATATGTTGTTCACTTTTCTTGTTTGAGTAGAATATACTTTTTCTCAAATACAAATCTAACCATGCATCAATTTATTATTACCAATTCAATTATGTTTTGAATCTTTGTTAATCTTGATTTTAATATTACAAAGTCATATTTCCTAAAAAAAATTGGTATCCTGCAATTACATGTACATACAGTTAACTCTCGTTGTCTCGAACTCAGTTGACTCGAAATTTCGGATGAGTCGAAGTTTTCACGTGGTCCCGAACTTTATTCTATACAAAAGTATGTAATTCGACTCCTGATGAGTCGAAATTGGATGAGTCGAAATTTCGGTTGAGTCGAACTAAATTTACGGTCCCAAGGTTAACAAAAGCATTCAAAATTCATTTTTTTTTATCTCGAACTAATACACATATGTCAAAACATGACCTCCGGGATTTAAATGGATTGAAGAGTTAATCTGACAATACACGTGTAATTAAATTTCCGGTCACTGACCACTGTATTGATTTATGACATGCTATTTCCATGAATGTTTACCTAAGATTATCTTTTATAGAATTTTTATAAATAATTAGTGATACATTGTTAATGTTCATGAAAAAGTATTTAAATTGTTTACAAAACAATTAATTTGTGATTTACACTAATGAGCTTGGGTGTGTATAAAGTGAGAATTATGGCTTCCGTTGATGATCACCTAAAAACTACTCAAACGGCGTCTTTAATCTTGTTATATATTCTTTTGAAAAGAAAGAGTGAGATAAAACAAAATGAATAGAAATCAAAATTTTCTTAAACCTCTTGTATCCGAGAATAAACAATTTTGTCAGCTATTAGCGACCTGAATTACGAAACTGTCGATTGGAAATTACTCTCTTGGAAAAGCCATAGGATTATTTTTTTAATTGAAACAATTGAATAAGTAAAAATAACAGTCATTATAATAATAAAAGACTGTGACATACAAATACATCGATCTGATACTAGAATATCGATCCCCTTGCCATGTTCACCCGGATTTATTTTAGCTTTACCAAGCTAAGTAAGAGTTGTGTCCCTTAGATTGTCGAACTTCCGGTGTTCGTTTGAGTCGAACTACGTGTATCTCGAAATATTTCTCTGGTCCGGCTGACTTCGACATAACGAGAGTCGACTGTATATATACAGTTTTGCAATGAAGATCAGCTTATGCTATAGGTTAAAAGACATACTGATTTTAAGAAGAAGAACAGCAAAAAAAAATCCTTTGGTTTGGCTATTGCATGTTAGAATTTCACATCATTATAACTTGGTGGTCTTGTTTAAAAATGCTTGTCACTCTTGTTGTAGATCTTGGGTTTTATTCCTGGCAGTGTCAAAACCTTTTGCTTTAAAATAGGTATTTGCTGCTTCTCAACTAAGTACAATGCATATTGGAGAAAGAGTAAAGATTGTTACCTTATTAGCAACTTAAAATATCTGTCTAGTACAAAAACATTTATATTTACATAAAAAAACTTCTTTTCATTTAGATATATATGAATGTTATTTTTTCACTGAAATGTATCACCAGCATCCATCATCATGAATGTATACACTATATCCTTTATTTTATTTTGCAGTGTTTCTGTTGGTACATTTTAAAATGTTTTTACCTGATAAATTTTAGCATCTCTCATCAATTTCTCTACTGGGTATTCAGAGTTAAATCCATTTCCACCAAAAATCTAAAATAAGCAGGAATAATTTAGCAGAAAACATAAGGTAATTTATTTAAGGTTCAAAGAAAAATGTGACAGAACAGAAGGACTAAAGGTAAACAACAATATTCATCACAACGAGGGTATAAATAGAAACTAACTCCTAAAAGATTCCATTGTGCCATCCAACAATTTCTGATATGTATATTGGTTCAACCTGAAATCTAGCAAGAAAAAAAGGCAGTTGATTAATCTATGTATGAAAACTTTATATAATTAACCTTAAACAGGTTAATTTTAAAAATACACGAAAAGGAGAAATCATGGAGTATAGTTGGATGTTGTACATCTCTTAAACATTCCTCAAAAGTTGTCTTTGATTTGTCACTGTTATTGCTGAGGTATTTCATATTTTGTCACTGTTATTGCTGAGGTATTTTATGTTTTGTGACTGTTATTGCAGAGGTATTTTATGTTTTGTAACTGTTATTGCTAAGGTATTTTGTGTTTTCACTGTTATTGCTAATTTTGAGGTATTTTATGTTCCATCACTGTTATTGGTAAGGTATTCATAATTATATTTTTTTCTTGTATCAAAACAGATATTTTAAGCTATGTACCTGAACAGCATCTGAAGCAGTTTTGTTGGCCACATCACCAGCCAGACATTTGGCTATAGAAGCATAGTAAGTATTTCTTCTTCCCTGATCGATCTCCCAGGCAGCACGCTGGGTTACCATTCTAGCTGATTCTATACCAATGGCCATGTCAGCTAACATAAACGATACAGCTTGGTGCTGGAAAAAAATTATCAAGCACTATTTTCTTACTGTCTGAAAAATGGATGGCTGCTTAGCATGTAGTGGAAAATCAAATGCACATTCAGGACCAGAACATGTTAATGCTATATGAATAACCTTGCTTTGTACTAAACTGATGCACTGAGCTGGATTTTGAATGTGCTAATTCACAATGAAACAGTCCACGGGAAGACATGATACCTTATCCTGTCAAATTTTTCTGACTTACAGCTGACCAGTCTTTACTATAAGTCTTACTCCTATATACCACATGCTTAGTAGAGAAGCAGAAAAAAACACAGTTCAAAGTTTGATTTGACCCGGCCAAGTTTTGAACCTACAATCTTCAGCACTCAAGCTTTGTTTATAATATTTCTATGTTTTATAATAAAATTTCTTTCAATATATTTTAAAATGAAACATTTTTTTACAAAATTACTTGTTTTTCTTCCTACTCATTCATTTTTTTTCGGGGGCCATCTTCCTCATTTTTTATTTTCTCTTTTTTAAGCATTCACATTATCTCAAGTACCAATTACTAATACCTACCTCACATATAAGTTTGCCAAAGGTTTTTCTTTCCATGGAATATTTAGTAGCCTCATCAAATGCTCTCTGCGCCAAGCCTACAGCCCCTGAAGCAACCTTCAACAAAAACAGTTTATATTACAACACATACATATATAGGTTTCTAGTACGTGGAATATTTTTTATGTCAGTTAAAAAATAAAAAAAAATAAAAACAATAATATTTAGCATATGGGATTTCCATTCATGCATCTCATTTTTTGTTTGGCTTGTTTGTTTATTGGTGGCAACTTTTCAAAACTGTTTCAGTGTTTTATAATATTTTTTAGGAATTTGATGACATATCTTTGATATTCTCTGTTAAATGTACTCAATACATTTCTACACTCAATACAAATACCAACTAGACACATTGTATTGACACCCGTCAATAGTTGATCTTTTCTAGACTCTGTACAAACACCCACTTGACACATTGTATAGACACCCGTCAATAGTTGATCTTTTCTAGACTCTGTGTACAAATACCAGCTTGACACATTGTATAGACACCCGTCAATAGTTGATCTTTTCTAGACTCTGTACAAATACCAGCTTGACACATTGTATAGACACCCGTCAATAGTTGATCTTTTCTAGACTCTGTACAAATACCAGCTTGACACATTGTATAGACACCCATCAATAGTTGATCTTTTCTAGACTGTACAAATACCAGCTTGACACATTGTATAGACACCCATCAATAGTTGATCTTTTCTAGACTCTGTACAAATACCAGCTTGACACATTGTATAGACACCCATCAATAGTTGATCTTTTCTAGACTCTGTACAAATACCAGCTTGACACATTGTATAGACACCCGTCAATAGTTGATCTTTTCTAGACTCTGTGTACAAATACCAGCTTGACACATTGTATAGACACCCGTCAATAGTTGATCTTTTCTAGACTCTGTGTACAAATACCAGCTTGACACATTGTATAGACACCCGTCAATAGTTGATCTTTTCTAGACTCTGTACAAATACCAGCTTGACACATTGTATAGACACCCTTCAATAGTTGATCTTTTCTAGACTCTGTACAAACACCCGCTTGACACATTGTATAGGCACCCGTCAATAGTTGATCTTTTCTAGACTGTACAAATACCAGCTTGACACATTGTATAGACACCCATCAATAGTTGATCTTTTCTAGACTGTACAAATACCAGCTTGACACATTGTATAGACACCCATCAATAGTTGATCTTTTCTAGACTGTACAAATACCAGCTTGACACATTGTATAGACACCCGTCAATAGTTGATCTTTTCTAGACTCTGTACAAATACCAGCTTGACACATTGTATAGACACCCGTCAATAGTTGATCTTTTCTAGACTCTGTACAAATACCAGCTTGACACATTGTAAAGACAACTGCCAATAGTTGATCTTATGATGAAGGTTTAATTCTAGATGATTTTTGGCTTTTTATGTGGTTGGGTTGCTATCCTATTAAATTATATCCACTAATTAACTAGTAATAATTTGAATTGAATTGATTTTAACTACATTTTACAATATTACTCACAGGTGGTCTGGTCTTGTCAAAGGCTCCCATTGCTAATCTAAATCCAAGGCCTTCTTGTCCAAGAACATTCTGTACACAAAACAAAATACATATGTATATATTGAGGTGAACAGAGTCTACTTTGAAATCATTAATTTAACTCCAGTTCTTGAATCTTTATGAATATAACCAAGGTTTTTATTTACAGTCTAATTGTATGGTAGTAATTTTATGTAAATTCTATGTTACTTTCTATGCTTATCAATGTTCTTTTTCCTTATAATTGTATTCTCTATATGCCCCTTGTGAGCACTTCATTGGTAATAACATATATCTTATCTTATATAAATTAGTTTCCAATAAAAACACTGTATAGCTGGTGTACTATAAAAGTTAAATTCTCTAAAAGAAACAGTTTTAAAATATATCACAGCTTCCAAAATGATCATATTGTTTTGCTTAATTCTTTGTATTTTTTTATTTACAGACTATTCCGAAGATTTGTAAAAGTATGATTAACAAGAATGTGTTCATAGTAAACGGATGCCCCACTCGCACTATCATTTTCTATGTACAGTGGACCGTGAATTTAGTAAAAAATCTAATTTGGCATTTAAATTAGGAAGATCATATCATAGGGAACATGTGTAATAAGTTTCAAGTTGATTGGATTGGACTTCAACTTCATCAAAAACTACCTTGACCAAAAACTTTAATCTGAAGTGGAACAGACGGTATTGTAGGCGGGGCATACAAAATAAAGGTTAAATGACTTTTTGGCTCGACTATTTTCCCTACCACATGAACACTTTTCCAGACATAAAAGTGGCATGATACTTGTTACTTAAAAAATAAACTAATTAAGTACCCTGTGATCAAAACAAAACATTATATACATATACTTATATACTCAATGGTAAGCTGACAGCCAAATGTTATCTGTTTACTAAGATACACAAGAACCAGTAGTTGATCTCTTCTTGAATTTATTTCTCATGTTTAATTAGTTTGCAAAAAACAATAGTTAGCAACATAGTATAGGGTTAAAAGATAGTTGAATTTCAGTCTGATTAAAACCAACCCCTACAATTCAATTTCTAAATAATAGTTTAGTTTATTGGCAATATATATATATAGTTATGTTACTCTCACTTGTTCAGTTTTTGTCTGCTTCAATTCTAATGTAAAATGCTTATGATATGCAGTTTCAGTTGGAAATATAACTAAACAGTGTGTACAGACTCTTTCTTGGCAACACACACAATTTCATAGGATGAAAAGTGTTTTCTATATAATTATGAAAAATGGAATATGGCATACTAAAAATAACAGATTCCTTGAGATTATGATTAATTTAATGAGGTGTATCAGAAAAACGAGGCTTTAAGACAGAACAATATTGGAATAAAAATTATAAATCACCAACTCTTCCCAATTTCACATAAAATATCTGAAAATTTAACAATATTTTAACCCTATACAAAGTTGCGATTAGACAAGTCATAATAAAATGAATAACACACCTCTGCTGGCACAAGTACATCTTCAAATGTTATACCTCTGGTGTCTGATGCTCTTTGTCCCATATTTATTTCCTATAAAATGTAGAAATTATCCCATATTTATCATCTCAATAAACAAAAGAGAAGAGATACAAAACATCAAATATACTGCAGAAAATTACCAATTATATAAATTTTTGCTCTCCTGAAGTAATCTTGTACGATACTTCATGAGAACTAAAAGCTTCTTTACTATTAAATAAACAGAAAGAAATGATCAGTTTATTATTTCATTTTTAAAATTGAGAAAGGAAATAGGGAATGTGTCAAAGCGACAACAACCCGACCATAGAGTAGACAACAGCCGAAGGCCACCAATGGGTATTCAATGTAGCGAAAAAATCTCCCGCACACAGAGGGGTCCTTCAGCTGGCCCCTTAAAAAATATGTATACTTGTACAGTGATAATACTATAGCATAACATAAGATGAATAAATCTCTATAATAAATCTTCCAAATTTTTGTTGAATCTGCACCATAAATTTTTGGCTATAAAAAATGACAACAACTAAAAATCAAATGTCTTTACCAGAATAAACCATGAATTCTGCCTATCGTTACTCACCTTTCTACCCACTGTGACCCCAGGTGAATCCCTTTCTACAATAAACCCTGTGAAAGCTTTGCCAGCCGGACATTTTGGATCAGGATTTGTCCTTGCTAATACAAAATACCAGTTAGCTACTCCACCGTTAGTGATCCACATCTTCTGACCATTCAATACATAATGATCCCCTTTTTTCTCTGCCTTTGTTTTGATACCGGAGACATCTGAACCAGCAACTGGCTCTGTTACACAGTATGCCTAATGTGGAAAATAACAAAGCAGAATCTATAGAGAGTCATAACTTAATGTTTACTACAAGTTTAATTTAAAGCTGAATTAAATACAAGGGATTTTGATACTACATTGTTATAGTCATATCTGATTGAAATGAGTTCTTATTGTTTATATCTTGTTTCTCTCATAGATATTTGTTTCATTGGTAATCATACCACATATCCTTATTTTATATCATGAAGTAAATTTCTCAGGACTGTCACAATATAAGTTTGTCCACTGCCCTTCTCTTACTCTTCAAAACAATCTAAATTCCTTTTTTCCCAAATAATTGGGTGTAAAATGGAGAAAAAACTTTATCAATTTGAAGTGTTTAAAGCACTTTTATAAGATTTTTTTTTCAGAAACTACAAAATCAAAATATGTTGAGGCCAACAATGTATATAAACTTGAATACTTAAGAATCTATTTCACAAAGTGACAAAAAAATAATAGGATCCAGTTACACCTTGAACCTGTTTTCTCTGAGAAATCTGTTTGTCCCAGTCATTTTGAGTTGACAACAGGTATATTTGTAAATCTAAAAATATGTCTGCCTGTGGTACAAACAGCTATAATTTTGGTTCTAAGTACAACTATGATGTATATAGACAACTAGTTTTTCATTATAAATGCACACAACTTTGCCAAATTAACGTCAAGATTATGCCTACATTGTAATACATGCTACACCTAGGAGGTTTTTAATGACCTTGTCTACTTATGAGGGTAGCATGGTCTGAGGTGCATATCGACTTAGTCACGATCTTATTTTGACTTCACTCATAAAATAAAAATAATTAGTTTGTTTTCTGTTCTGGGAGATGTAGTAACTAGCCTATCTAATAATTTATAAATCAACAATGTTGTTTTAACTTTGATATTCATATTTTTCCTGAAGTTTAAAACAAATGACATTAAATTAAAAATGCAGTCTGTGTTTAATATAATGCTTACATATTACTTTTTTCAATATAAAATTGTATTGGTAAATCAAATGTTATCATATTTATTAATAAATTGACAAGAAATTTCTATAAACACCTACACACATGAGAGGTTCCTCTAACATTCTACCTAGATATTTCTTCTTTTGTTCTGGGTTTCCAGCTAATATCACAGGCATTTCCTGTAAAAAAAACCAAAGAGAATACATGGTTATTGCATGAGTATTGCCTTAGAAAGCTTACTGTTACACACTGTCCGGGGTAAGAGGGGGTTGAGCACTCACAAACATGTTCCATCCTGCCACATTCTGTATGTGCCAGTGCTTAATTCAAAATCTGTAATTTTAAAAGTGGTTGTTTTGAATTATTTCTTTTTCTTTTGGTTTTCTCTTTTGATTTGTTTTTCAAATTTCTTTCATGCTGAGAGCTTATATAGTTTACTGTGTGATATTGGTTTTGATCATTGTTAAAGGCTGTACAGTGATTTATATTTGTTTACATCATCATAATTTGGTAAGATTTATGAAAATGCTTTATGAGAAAGACGTCACAGCAAGAAATTAAATACAACATGTAGCATTTTCAAGATCTCTTTTTTATTTGGACTAATCGGGAGTACTAAATATCATGCAAGGGATAATATCTAACAAATAATGAAGACATGACAGTTTGTGAACCAGGCAGCCATCTTCAGGAGAATATAGACCAAAGATCTTAGTCGTTGGGAGATAACTAAATGGTTCAAAACCTGCCATTTGACCTGAAGTGACACAAATTATTTGTTATAATGAAGAATTTTTTTAAAATCCATACAACTTGGCATGGTTTAATATTTACCCTGAATCAGAAATGTATTCATTGAATTAAAAGTCATTTATGAAAAAAAACACAAAAACATTTAAAATATGTCTTTTATAAATTAAAAAAAAACAACATTTTTTCTTAAAGAATTTTGAATATATTTTAAAACACTCTTTAATGGGGTTTCATTGGGGGGTTCCGACCCCGGATCCTGCTTACTGTTTTGTCAGATTCCTGTATCCCGCTTACACTATATACGTAAGCAATTCTCTTATTTTTGTAATTTCCTGTGTCCCACTAGACTTCATTTTCCGTTTTCACGGCACAATAATTTGACTTTCACATGTCACGCTTATAAAAAATCGGCAATCCCGTGTCACGCTTAGACCTCAATGAAAGCCACTTTAATAATATTTTATGACTTCAAAATATGATTCAATCATCACCCTTCTGACTTGACCCCTAGTTCTGTAGAGAATGTAATATATATGGATGGGATTATTTTAAATAGATAAATAGAGCAATGTCTTAAAGTAGCAACAATAATTATCACAAATATATAAAATAAGACTTCTTACAGCATACATACCCCTAATGAATTGGCTTCTATGGCAGTCTGAAAACCTGTACATCCATAGGATATTTCTTCTGTTACTATACATGATTCAAAAGTTCCTAAACCAAGTCCACCTAAAGATACACAGATGCACATGAAAACAAATCAAATCATGTTTTAATTAGCCATAAATTCATCATTATGGACATTACAGGAAATGCATGTATGAGAGTGTCAAGACACCACATGATATTTTCATGTGGACAAAAGGAGTTGAAACAAATACAATTCTGTTACAATTGAAATATTTAATATTTGTTGGTGGGGTAAACAAAATTGTGTTTTCCAACCCTTTTACATTTTTTTCTGGATTAGTTTTAACAAAGCCAGTTTGATAATATGTATATCTAGAATATAGGAATTTTAGTTTGATACAATGTATATCTAGAATATAGGAATTTTATTTGTTGTTGTTGCTCTTTCTTTCTGTTTTGTTTTGTCTTTATTCAAAAATCAATATTGAGTTGATTTACAACAAGTCTTGACAAAGAGCTTGCTTTATATTCTAATACTTGACCATTGTTTACATTGATCATATGGTGATCACTTAATACATATTTTAGTAAACTGGTGTTATTAATTTTCTGTCTCATTTTTCGCATCTTTCATTCATCTCTCCTTTCCTTGTTGCATTTTTATCGATCAACAAAGTCATCAATAATAAGATGTACTTTGAGCAATTGCTCAATCATTTTAATCCTGCTCAATGTTGTATACTACCGATAAATCAAATGTTAACCAGATGCTCTGCAGGGCACAGCTTTATACAAATGCAGAGGTCAAACCCTGAACAGTTTGGGCAAGTATAGACACAACATTTAAGCTTGATACAGCTCTGAATTTGGATTGTGATTAAATAGTTGACACAGCATAGGTTTCTGACACAGAATGAATGTGGTACATGTATAATAAACTTAATTTAAAAAAAAAATAATTTACCTATTATGGTCCAATATCCAAAATCTAAATACATGGCCATGGATTGATTCAGCATATATCAAAGAATTCCCAGAATTCAATTTTTGATGAAATCAAACAAAGTTAAATTTTGGATCCTTTTGACCTCAATGTGGACCAATTTGGTAACAGGGCCTTAAACTCAAAAATCTAAATACATGGTTAGATTTAGCATATCAAAGAAACCCATACATTCCATTTTTTTTATTGAAATCAAACAAATTAAATCATAGACCCTAATTTGGACCAACTTAAGAACTGGGCCCATAATCAAAAATCTAAATACATTTTTAGATTCAGCATATCAAAGAACCCCAAGAATTCAATTTTTGTTAAAATCAAACAAAATTAAATTTTGGACCCTATCGACTTTAATGTAGACCAATTTAAAAACAAGGACCAAAAACTTAAAATCTAAAAACACAGTTAGATTCGGCATATCGAAGAACCCCAATAATTCAATTTTTGATGAAATCAAACAAAAGTTTTATTTTGGACCCTTTTGACCTTAATGTGGACCAATTTGATAACAGGGCTCAAAAGTCAAAAATCTAAATACAGTCATGGTTAGATTTAGCAAATCAAAGGACCCCATGCATTCAATTTTTGTTGAAATTTAAACAAAGTTTGATTTGGACCCTAATTTGGACCAACTTGAAAACTGGGGCCATAATCAAAAATCTAAATGCATTTTTATATTCAGCATATCAATGAACCCCAAGAATTCAATTTTTGTTAAAATAAAACTAAGATATATTTTCGACCCTTTGGACCTTAATGTAGACCAATTTGAAAACGGGACCCAAAATTAAAAATCTAAATACACGGTTAGATTTTACACATCAAAGAACCTTAATAATTCAATTTTTTGATGAAATCAAACAAACTTTAATTATGGACTCTTTGGAACTCATGTGGACCAATTTAAAAACGGGGACCAAATTCCAAAAACTCAATACACAGTAAATATCAGCATATTTAAGAACCCCAAGAATCAAGAATAAAACCCCATTGAAATTGGACAAGAAATAGGCAATTTATACAAAGTAATAGAAAAGTATTGTTTTTGGCCCCTTTTTGGTCCCTAATTCCTCAACAGTTTAAGCCATAACCCCCAAAATCAATTTCAACCATCCTTTTTTGGAATGGAACCTTGTGGTACAATTTCAGAAACATCCATACACTTACACACAAGTAATTGTCTGGAAACTAGAAAAATACTTATTTTAACCCCTTTTGGGCCCCTTGTTCCTAAAATGTTGGAACCATAACCCCAAAAATCAATCCCAACCTTCCATTTGTGGTTTCAAACCTTGTGTTTAAATTTCATAGAGATCCATTCACTTAAACTAAAGTTATTGTCTGGAAACTAAGTGTCTTCGGACGACGCTGACAATGACGACGACTACAACATGATACTAATATAGAACGCAAATTTTTTTGCGGTCGTATAAAAAACTTATCATATGTGTTTGACATTTGAAAGGTATAGTTTTTTTCGGCACAATAGAAGTACAAATTCTCAAGAACAGAAAAATCTGATTAAAGTACATCTACTTACCATATTCCTGAGGTATGTGCATGTTGACTAATCCGAGTTCCCATGCCTTCTTTACCACTTCCCAAGGATACTGTAAATAGACACTTATTGATTATATATGTTAAAATTATATTCAGACCTCATTCAATCTGAAATGACAAAACAAAAAAAAGCATCTCCCTCATTTCTCATCCCGAGAATACATCAAATCATTATTAGTTATATTTCTTTGTATAATATTGTAATACTTAAATGTTGGAATACTTTAATCACCTTTCAAAATCTGTTTGTTTGATATAAGTCTCTCCCTTTAGGCCCCATATGATCAACAACAGACTTTTGAAAGCTAAAATTATGTTGGTTTTTTTCTGTGTGTTTTTTTTTTTTAAACTTCCTCAAATTTCAAAATAATTTAACACATTTACAAGTTCAGTTACTGCTTCATTTTTTCATCAACTCCCTTATTTTATCATAATAAACTACCTATGTTACTTACCTCCTCTTTTTGATCATCACAAACTGGCATATGTTCACATCTCTGTTAGTTGATCATAAAAAACTGACACTGCATCTTACCTCCCCAAGTTTGATCATAATGTGATGTCTATGGCATTTGTGATTATCTCCCTTAGGTGATCGTGACATGATCTATTTCCTACCTTTCCTGTTTGATCATAATGTGCTGTCTATGGCATATATGGTTTTTCTCCCTTAAATGATCATAATATATTGTATTTCTTACCTCACCTCCCCTGTTAAATGATAATAGACTGCAAGTGTTACTTACCTTTCATGTTTGATCATAATGTGCTGTCTATGGCATATATGGTTTTTCTCCCTTAAGATGATCATAATATATTGTATTTCTTACCTCACCTACCCTGTTAAATGATAATAGACTGTAAGTGTTACTTACCTTTCATGTTTAATCATAATGTGCTGTCTATGGCATATATGGTTTTTCTCCCTTAAGATGGTCATAATATATTGTATTTGTTACCTCACCTCCCCTGTTAAATGATAATAGACTGTAAGTGTTACTTTCCTTTCATGTTTAATCATAATGTGCGGCCACTGGCATTTGTACTTATCTCATTGCATAATCATGACATGCTGTGTTTCTTACCTCCCATCACATTCTGCTACTGGTTGATGTACTTATCTCCCTTGGATGATTGTGACATGTTGTATTTCTTACCTTCCCTATTTGTTCACATTCTGCCACTGATGGTTATTTCAGGCTGTGTTTCTTACCTCCCCAGTTTGATCATGATGTGCTGCGATGGGTATGATTTCTTCTCTGGCAAACTTTCTTGCAGTCTGTTGATATTCTTTCTGTTCATCTGATAACTCTGCAATAGAGGGTTTGAGCTAAAGGTCAGATAATTTTATATATAAGATACTAATTCTAAAAGTTGAAAGTTACTTCAACTGTAAGGTCTCAATAACTCTGACCTCTGTAATAGTAAGGATTATGGTAAGACTACTCATTGTTCAAGAGTTAATAAGAGTCAATATCTGATAAGATTATGCATTGTTGAAGAGTAAATCAGAGTCAATATCTGATTACTCTGAAATAAAGAGTTGGAATTAGGGTCAGATTATGTCTGTGCTTAATTGCTAGGGTCATACAACTTGAAAATGTAAATAAATAGTTTGATCTAGGTGCAATTATACTGCTCATCTAGGGCACCTGATTGGCAAATAAAGAAAATATTGTTGTAGTTTTTGGTACATGTATACTGTATGGTCAGACTCTGGAATGAAAAATAAGGGTAACCGTCATATTATTTTCTGATGATAGTTTTGATTAGGATTGGAAAATTCTAGGATGTGTAATCATGGTTAAGAATAGCAAAGAAGCATGTTCAATGAATCTGTCACAAAGGATAAGAATAAATTAGGAAATGATAATACTGAAAAGCTCATCTTCTAAAAAAAAAAGGGAAGGTAAGAAAAAAAATATGTCATGTCTTATAACTTAAATATTCATATAACTCCTACAGTTAACTTAATAACAAAAATGGAAGGTTCATATATAACTACATTGTACTATGTCTTTGTTCCAATATTTTGATAGAAACAATTCAGCACTAATACATGTATATTACCAAAAGAGAAACCTCTGGAGCCCTGAGCTGATGTGGAATTCGCCGAGTCTGGAACTGTTCCAAAAGCTCTGGCTGCTTTACATAAGCTTTGCTTTCCTTGTCGAATCAATCCACTAGACACCTACAAAGTATATCTCTGCAGTGTTTTTCTACAGAAGACAAAAAGTGTCTGTTCAGAAATGACAAAAAAATCTTGTCATTTCTTAACAAGCAGTTTTTGAAACGGTTTCCCTTTGAAATTGGTCATAACACAGACAATGCATGTAATAATGATTGATTAATTATCTAAATTACATAAGTTATCTTTGAAACATCTCAAAATCTATTGTAAACCATGAAAACTAAACGGGGAATATTTTTCATCAGACATAAGCAAAAGAAACAAATAATTTCAACAAATCTGCTTTATACATGCAAGGTTTTACATAATGTAATTCTTAAGGTTAAAATGTTTTAACTAAGATTCTATCTGAGAAAATAGAGGTGCTCTGTGGTATTTCTAGAGACCAGTTATGTCATGTCAAATATTTATATAATCAAAACTTGTAGTGTTATGTAAAAGTCAGGAGACCAATTTGAAAGTCAACATTAAACAGGTGCAAGCTATGTGTTCTTATAATTCATATCGTCAAATGTATTTTAAAATTGTTCATCGTAAGCATAGAACAACTCAAAGACAGACTGGAAATTATGCAACTCATCATGTTCATAATTTTTACATTTGTCAGTTCGTGGGTCATGTAGTTCTACCAATCCAATGTTTGTTGTGTTTAATATTATACTAAGAAAATGAGTAGGAACACAACCAGCATAGGTGCTATGTGTTCACATGTATCTCATGCCTTTCAAAACATTTAAGGAATATATAAACAATGATAAGTTACCTTCGACAACGACATTGCCATTTTTTCAAAACTATAAACTGTAGTCACATGACTTACACCAGAGATACAACGAATAACATAAGTACATAATCAACATTCAAGGACAGCAACGTCCTATTGAGCGTTAGCTGAATACCGAGTAATTTCATCAAGTACAATTCTAGGCACCCCTATGGTCTTAAATATCATGGCTCATAGAAAATCAAGGCCATTTTTTCTTCTGGTAATAACAATTTTAACATTACCGAATATTTATTCTAGGATGAAAAATTTGTCCTGCATTTTGTTGTTGTTGTAATCTCTGTCCTGCCTTTTTATTTTTCACTCTTTTCGGTCCTGCCTTTTTATTTTTCACTCTTTTCGGTCCTGCCTTTTTTTTCTTAGTTAATCATGACTTTTTTTACATAAATTGTCATCCTGCCTTTTTTTGCCAAGTTGCTCATCCTGCCCTTTTTTACTCAATACTCCTGTCCTGCCCATTTTTCAAATTTCAACCTAGCCCCCCCCCCCCCTAAAAATCAAAAGGTATATACTAGCTCCCTAATGTATACAGTCTATGTAACATTACTTTCTTTTATAATCAAGAGACATGATACAATATGCCGTATATGTCTCTTAAGGGCATACGATAAAGTTTTGATCCCGTATTTACATCGTTTGATAAAAATTTCCTTATAGACTATTTTTTTCCTGATTTAATCAAATACATTGTATGTAATAAAAATATGGCACTGGCTACGGTTACATGGAAATGTAACAATAATAAAAATATTATTGTTACATTGGAGACTAAATGCCGGAATGCATGGTTGGATGAGGACCTGATTAATTACGAATGTACCAATAACTATTGAGGCTACGGTTACATGTACATAGCGTTATTGTTACATGAAAAACAGCAATGTACGATGGGGAGTTGTAATATGTACTAAATAATAAAAGTTTAAGACATTTATTTTATATTTACAATACATACAATGTCTTTATTTTTTTTATTTACAATGACAGTTTATAAATATCCAGTAAGTGGTTTTTGGAGCATGTTTAAGTCCGACACATCATTTTGACGAATCCACTCCAAGCAGCCATCACACACCAGTAATAAGGGGCAGGACCTTTTTCGGGATGCGGGATCGGGTGTTTTTTTAAGCTCGGGATATCGAGATTGATCTTTCGGGATGTCGGGATTTATTTTTTTTTTTAATTCGGGACCTCTGGACTTCATGTTTTTAAGCCCGGGATTTCGGGATCAGGACCCCTCCTACCCTCCGTTGTGAACGTCTGTATCGCATACCGTGCAATTCAATTCTGCGATATTCCTTTTAGAAGATAAGGAAATCTTTAATGTTACAAATGGAAGTTTTTAACGACCTTGACTGGCTATATAGCCCTTGCACGGTCGGTCTTTAATGTTTGCCATGCTTTCGGTGAGAAATACTATTTTACTCTCGCAATGTTGATATTCTCATCTCATATGAAAGAATTAAGCAACACAGCTAAAGAAGATTTAAATTTAATAAATTTAGCGTACATTGCTGTTTTTCATGTAACAATAACACAATGTAACCGTAGCCTCAATAATTATTGTTACATTCGTAATTAATCGGTTCCTTGCCCAACTTTGCATTCCGGCAATTAGTCTCCGATGTAACAATAATATTTTTTTATTGTTACATTTCCATGTAACCGTAGCCAGTGCCTAAAAATATACCTTCATGTGCTACTTTTTGAGTAAAATGAGGTCAAAATTTTGTATGTTTGCTCAAAATTCGGATTTGTGCCCGTATTTTGACTTTCGAAAGAAACACATAACTTTTTTTTTTATTTTAAAAGATAAACACAAATTGTTTTTTGTTAGATAATTTGTAATTTCTGTATTTTATAAGTATCCTAAAAATTTATACATTTTTTATTCAGAAATAACTCACATTTATCAAATGTTCAAACCAAATGGCATTTTAAAAAAGAGGGGTCCATGAACTCTTTTCCAAGTTAAATCAGTTTGAATGATAAAAAAACAGTCGAAAACTGAATCTTTTCCCGATAAGTCATAGTTTGACGTCGCGAAAATAACAATTTATGTTAGTAATGTCATTACCTCCTCTGTATCGTATGCCCTTTTAAAATAATGCACCTGCAATCACACACAACGCTTGACACAACTTTGAATTCTCCGAGTTTCTTAAATATATATATATATATATATATATATATATATATATATATATATATATATATAAAAGGACAAACTTTCAACTTTTTTTTAGCGAGAAGATTGACCAATCAAAAACGTAGACATTTAATTTGATTATTTACATCGGTATTTAAACATTGACCTTTCACGTATATCGATTTGAACAAAATTCGGATATTTTATTCATAACATACTGACTAAAACGTATATTCAAAATATAAAAGGTCAACTGCAAGGAACAATCAGTAAACATTCATGGGTTCGCTATTATGATTTATCATATATTTAGTAGCAGCTGTTAAATCCATATCGCGCAACTTTGATGCGCACCCTTTATCACACCCCTTCTATTTTTCCCCCTCATTTTGACATACAGTCCGTTTTAATTTATGCAAACATCTCAAGAAATATTTTCCCTCAAAATGGGTCCTAAATCAACGTTACGGTTATTCGGGCGTGACGCAATTTATTGAATGACGTCATTGTTTGGCATATGACGTCACAAACGTCGAGTTTTCATATTTTCTGGCACACGAAATGCAACTATAAAAAAGAATTCATTGACATACCATACAAAACACACAAAAAAATACAAGAAACATTTTTTTTTAAACAACAGCACGCAAATTGTAAGGTAACCCAGGTGCTTCGGATGAGTTATTGGGCAGACAGTTCTTTTAAAGCTTTTAAAACAAGACAAAAGTAGAACTGAAAGTAACCAAGGCGCTAATGATCAAAAAGCAGTTCATATATATATATATATATATATATATATATATATATATATATATATAAAGTGCCTAGAAAATCAACCTAACGATGTTAGAGTAGATTTGATTCGTAACTTCCTCCCCGGCGCCGGGGCTGAAACCTGTACTTTTTTTCTAACTTCTACGACAACACCGCCTAGCATTGTGCAGAGACCTTATCCCCTCCTCTAACTCTAGCTTATAAAAAATAAGCTTTCGTTTCGGGAGGTGTTACCTGCTTGTAGGAATTAAACAAGGATCTCTGATACAATACACGAAGTATTTATTTTTAGTGTACAGAAATGATCATCTACTCATCTCTTCAGTATAATTGCAGGATGCTAATCTATTTTTAGAAGCATACAATCACTGTAAATAAATATATGTATATGTCTGCCTGTGTGTAGTGACAACTGCAAGTTATACCTTGTCCATCGGATTTCTTATGATTAAGAAATACCAGGCCTTAGAATATGTATAAAGTGCCTAGAAAATCAACCTAACGATGTTAGAGTAGATTTGATTCGTAACTTCCTCCCCGGCGCCGGGGCTGGAACCTGTACTTTTTTTTCTAACTTCTACGACAACACCGCCTAGCATTGTGCAGAGACCTTATCCCCTCCTCTAACTCTAGCTTATAAAAAATAAGCTTTCGTTTCGGGAGGTGTTACCTGCTTGTAGGAATTAAACAAGGATCTCTGATACAATACACGAAGTATTTATTTTATATATATATACTCTCCTGTTGAAATATATGATAAAGCGTATAAAACATGGCAAAATCCGTATCACATGCCTGTTGAAATATATGATAAAGCGTATAAAACATGGCAAAATCCGTATCACATGCCGTATCACCCTAGGGCTGATATTGGTATCTCGGGATGATACGGCATATGATACGGATTTTGCAATGTATTATTCTCTATGTTTCAGCATTGCATGCGTATTATAGACGAAACGCCATCTAATTAGTCATCGAGATGACCTCTAAAAACTGCCGAGGTTCATATAACCTGTTACAGTCGATACAATCCTAAATATGAACCCAAATAGATAGGGAGCACGTGCAATCTGACTTTTCAAGATCTGTTTGATTTCATGTTATAGTAAAAATATTCATATAGGGCTTCCCTTGTCATTCTTTTCTTTTTTATGAATGGTCTTGATGAATATATAAATAACCAATCTCCCTAAAGGTTAAAGGTTAAAGGTTACACGATGAATACAGATTGGCCTGATTCAAAGAAGCTCGAATTATAGACTTGCAAATCAATAATACGACAGTGATTTACTTTTTTAGTTTAGCTTTGACGATATTAAACCAACCATACTGCTTAATGATTTTTTTTCTCGATTTCCTGTTTGAAATAAAACAAAATCATATCTTTTTAGAAGTCGAAGCTAAAATCCCTTTAACTGTGTTGCAAGTGCTATAGATCCGCTTTTGATTAAGGCTTTTTGAGACAAACCGTCAAATGACGACTTGAAGAAGTTGAGTCTGAATATAGTTACACTTGTAAGTGTTAAAATAGACATCAGGTCATATACCACATGACACAAGTTGGTCAATTTAATTGTTAATTGTGATAATTGCATCGAAATAAAAAAAATTCAATTAATTTCCTTAAAATAGATTTCCGTTAGCGTGATCTAATTTGATAATAATACAATTATACGGATGTACTTATTTGGACACTTAGATCATATCCTTGAATATGATGCAATGAAGTCATCCGTTACAACACCCTTTTATATCGGCTACATGTACTTTTATTAGATACAATAAATAACAAAAATCAAATTTGTGCAGTATACGATTGCAACATCCATTGTATTGAATAGCAATCAGAATGGCACACAAAACTCTGTTTTATACGATAGTAAAAAACAATTGTTTTGAACAGAAATCTAAAACCCAGATTCTATTGAATTTCCCGTAGTGATAGACGATTATAGGGTTCGAAACATTTTACAGAAGATAAACGATGTCCGTCACCGCCAGTTATTATAAACCGATGCAGATGATACTTGTTTTCAAATGGTACAAAATTGACAGTTAAGTTAAACGCTGAATTTTGATTTAATTTTTTTTTATTAATTGTGATCTGTCCACATCTATGTTTTCTTCATTCGGCTATTCATATTTGAAGAATAAAAGACGTAAAATATTTGAAGGAATGATTTCATATTCACCAATCGGAAAGCTGAAATTATATCTTTGTCTTAAACTTTTTGTTCTCAACCGAACCTCTTTGTCAATTTGAAGATGTACAAGTCAAGATATGAGTCAGACATAACTGTATCTGTAACATGTTGGATAGCTGTAGATGCGTCCAAGATAGTCTCCAAACTTTTAATTATTTAGCAAAGAACATCCTCTGTGCAGCGGAGAGTGAAGTTAAAGTGTTATGCTAACTTCTTTTCATTATTCATAAGAAGCTGCTGTATGAAGTATGCCACATACGAAAAAAGGGGGGGGGGTAAAATTCCAAATTTCTGAATTCTTATCTGGGGCTTTGTCTGACTAATAAGTGTTGAAATAGATTATTTGTAACTTCATATTGTGTACACATGCCGTGATACAAGTTGATTGATTCACTTGATTATAGAAGTGATTACTATACTATATATAAAAATATTAATTTTCGCGAACCATTTAGGTCACGGAAATTCCAAAATATGGCATCAGTAAGGAGAGTTGTGCAAATAATGTGAATACACAGAACCCCCATCCAAATTATCTCCAGCTAAAAGTATTCATCTTTTTCTATTTTATATGTACTAACAATGTTCCATTTTTCTATAATTTCGATTAAAATATTCCAAAATCTGAGTAAAATTAGATAGAATGCCCCAAATAAACATTGTCTGATTGGTTGAGGTACTGTGGCGTCGATGCTTAGCATAATAAGCCTCGATGTAAAGTACACGCTTCACAGGAAGAAGGAGAGTTTTACAAATAATGTGAATACACAGATCCTCCATCCTATTTTTATTTTGATGGAAATGTTGCAGTGTTCATCATTTCTGTTTTGATTCTGCTCACTAAATTCCATTTTTTCTATAATTCCGATTTAGATATGTGGAACCCGCAATAAAAGTGATAAAAATAGATGGCCTCAATCACGTGGTTTCAATGATTTAATAGCAACGCAAAAAATTCCATTAATCATGTTGTGCTTTGTTACCAATCTTACATCCCAGCTCCTTTGTTCTAACAGGGGTGATCTGAGCCGGATCACCCCTACCAGATCACCCCAGTTTGAGTTTCTTTGTTTATACATGCATTCCTTTGTTCTGTAACATTTTGGCGGGAATGTCAAATCCACTATAAAACTTATAAGACTTCTAATTAAATATGCAATTATACGGAAAAGACTATCTATGAAAATTCACGTAGAAAAAATCCAGTGTATATGCTGGGATTCGAACTCAAGACCTTTAGCATATCAAGCCACGAGACAACCACTGCACCAGGATGACTAGACACGAGGAATTAGTAATTTAACATACAAGGAAGCAAGATATTTTTATAAGTGGGGCAAGTTGGCAGACCTTTATTCAGTGGGGTTTAAACCCTTTTCGTTAATAAGTGAGTTGTCATTGATTGTTCAGTTTGATTTTACACTTTTTCAAAAGTGGGGCGAGTCGGCAAACAAGAGTGGGGAGATTTTTTTCATAAAGTGGCGATATAGGTTGGGCCGATTGGCCAGTGGGGCGAGTTGACATGGTTTGATATCTACTCATCGTGTTCGGGGGTCAAAAAGGGTATAAATCATATAGTAATGTATATTATAATGGTTGTGTGGGGTTCTAAACTAGATTTTATGAATTGTAAATGGTTTTTCGTCTGATCTAAAACAGCTGGGATGTAAAATAGTTATCCCACTCGGACTTGTTGTGTCAGTGTTAGATCACCCTCTGGCCTCCGGCCATCGGGGTGATCTTACACTGACACACCGCGTCATTGTGGGATAACTATTAAGGAACTACTCGGCCTTTCTGGTTGCACGAAGTGAATAGCCGAGTAGTTCCGATTGACGATTGTTACATAAGCCGAATCACACATACGATCTTTGCGCTCAAATGTAGTTCTTGGTGAAGTATACAGGTAACTTCGTTTACGAAAATTTATACACACTTTTTCATTAACATATTATCAGACTTTTGCATATTCACGTTTTTTTATGCTGAACTGTAGTCGAATTCAATTCTATACATTTTTTTTTACGTGAAGCAGTAGGAGTAAGAATATTTTTTCGCGCCAATTTAAGCAGTTTCATCACGAAGAACAAAATTATTTATTGTTATTTTCGTGAAATTTTAGTCATATAGTTTATCAATTAGAGAATTTTTTGTAAGTATTACTTATTCATGTTAAGGTTCTACTGATGTGCTTCTCTAGACCTTTTTGACGGTCCGTTTTATCCCATTTATCTCAATACTATCTCCGATGACAGAAATGTCAACTCGACCTATTCGTGTCGAAAGTGAAAATCCATCTATTTGATGAAATAATTTTTTCTTCAACGGTTCATGCATTATTTTTGTATTATTTGATAACCAATCACATTCACGTTGCATGTTTGCATGAAAATGGTTATGTATTGGTGAATTGAGGGCGATGCAACATGCGAGGTCCGTGCGCGATCACGTGACATTATTATTTGTAAACAAACATGCTCCCCGTGTAACACGTGTCTGGATTATCCTTTCAAAGTGTTGTGAATTTTTCAATCACTATTTTATGATATATTTCTTTTTGTTTTTAGGTTTGCATATTAGTAGTCCAAGTGAATTAGACATAGTTCTGAGTCGTGTGTGGTTTTTTAAAGCAATTGCTTTTATGCTATCGCGTATGGCCATCTTTTTTTTGTGACCCAGATCAGAGACTCCGCCCATATCAAGCCATAGTATTTTGTTAAACAGGCTCCTGGTCTGTCATTCTTTAACACCTATGTATGTTTTCTAATGCAATACATAGCTTGAAACTTTAAAAAAACGTTAGTGGATTTAAGAAGTTTCAGAATATGTTCTTGTAGATGTATTTTTGTATTTAAAGGGTCAACCGTTTGACTATCAAATAACATAGAAGTCCGAGAGAAAAAAAGTACATTTTTATAACTGCGATTCCGTTTTCCGCCGTTCGTACGATGTTTCAACAAAATATGGATTCATTTCAGTTGTTGATTTAGTATTGAAAATTTAACTGAATTATCTCCTATTAAATACGGTTTTATATGTTTAATTTGTGTTTCTTTAAGAGGTCAGGTGCTCTTGTTCATTCATAAAATTATCGTTCATTCATACATTTATCGTAAAATCAAAATCACTACACAGGTTAATGCGTAGTGTCAAATGATTACCTGTAATCTAACAATAGACAAACTTTGTTTGCGCAAATAATTTAGCGGAACGAAACCCTTGTTGAAAACAAATAACAATAAGTTCGTTTTCCTTTTCTGTCAAACTCCGTAATATTTATCGATCACCTTACTAATGAAATGGACCCGTCCAAACGTAGTAGATGCCAAGTCGGTCCAGATGAAGAGTTATTTCAATTTGGAATTTTCTAGTTACATAGATTGAAAAAAAGTACGTCTTTTTAAATATCAGGATCAAAACTGGGAATGCATAACAAATGTCAGATGAAACCATTATCCTCGTCTTTTCAGTGAACAAGTCTACTACGTTTGTTGACACTCGACGGTCCACCGTGTTAGCAATTTTATTTCACATGTTTTCGAAATATTGAAGATCATTTTTCGCAATGTTTCCTGAAAATTGATAAATGTCAAAGCAACGTAGAGCTGTTTGTTCTTGTTCGTATAATAAAATTGAGAATGGAAATGGGGAATGTGTCAAAGAGACAACAACCCGACCATAGAAAAACATACAACAGCAGAAGGTCACCAACAGGTCTTCAATGCAGCGAAAAATTCCCGCACCCGGAGGCGTCCTTCAACTGGCCCTAAACAATACATCAGTGATAACGATTTAATGTCATGTTTGTCTGTGATGACCCCCCCCCCCCTTTTCGGGATTGCATGAGAATTATAGTTATCTCGTACCCACATGCACTTGTTTCTATCCATAGGAAGGTCGGCTATCCATATAAAACTATTTTGGATAGAAACAAGTACCGCATCAGAAGGACATACATGTATATCAACTGAGCAATAATGTTTGGAACTTAGTTTTAAAAATGATGACAAAGTACCATTATGAAAATATTTTTATTAAGCTGAAATATATATTTATTCTTTACATGTTTATGTCTTGTAAGATATTTTATTTCTTTCCCGTTTTTGGAAAATGACGCAGTCATTGTTCCATAACTGCCGACCTGAACTTCATTACATTGCTCTGCCTACCGCGCTTGGTTTCGTATTTCCTATTTTCCAAACAAACTGGAATCTGCTTGTGTTATCATTATGCATCATTGTGTAGTATTAAACCAGCCAGGACCCAGTTTACACTGGTTTTTGCTTGTATTCCACTACACTCGAACAAAGTGTTGTAGTTTGACGGGAACCAGTTTTAGAATTTGTAAACTACAAAACGTAATCGGTTATTGTTCATTCCGTTTTGGTGTTTCATACCGACTCATATGGTTTGAATAAGCTTAAGACCATTCAAACATTAATGTGATAGGTATATTGAAGATTGTTTTACAAAAGGATTGAACTGTTTTACTTTCAAAGTCGTACTATAGGGATATCTGTCATATACGGATTTCCACTCTCACCGGTTAATTTCTTCTTTTACACGTGCTTCGGAAACTTCCTGTTTAATCGCAAGTTTTAAAATTGTTTTTGAGTGAATTAAACTTATTTTAACAATCATGAAGCGTTCCAGAATCATTTTAAAGCAGTTTCTTCTTCTCTTTGATGATGGAAAATAGGTTTTCTCAAGAAAATACCGCAAACGATCGCAGAGGAATTGAAACGTACAAGTCAAGTCGGCACCTGGTTAAATTGGCATCTAGTCAAATCGGCACCTATTCGACGTCAATTCGGCATCCAATAATATTTGATATAATATTTTCTATTCAATTAATTAATTACTGTTACCAAGTACATAGTGAATATGTTGTTGTGTATTTTGGTAAACCATGAAACGAAAGTGAATATGTAGTGTATAAAGGTAAACAACGAAGCCCTTACCAAAGCTGTTGTTTTAACAATTAGACAATTTGTGTAATTGTAAAAACAAGTCAATTATTAAAATAAAATGGAAAACTATGAGTCCCTTTCAATAAATCAAACTTTCATGCCAAATAATTAGCAATTTAAGGTGTTTGTTTTTCAGTAAAGTTTAAACAGCATTAAACCAACAATCCTGTAAAATACTCAACTGGTTAAAATAATGCAGAAAAATACACAATATCTCATGTATTAGTCCAAATAATTATGACGTCTGGCAAGGCTATTTTATTATTTTTCTGGGACGCCTTCCTACGACGTTCAGGTGCCAATTTAACTAGGTGCCAGTTTGACTAGAATTCTTTGACAAATGTTTGAAACTATCTGAGTTTCATTAGACCTTTGATAGCAGTAACAAAAAAGATTATTTACTTAATATTTTGTGGGAGAAGGGGTTCAGACTGTGTGGCATCAGGTCTGTTTGTGCCCAATACATTTTCGCACCCTACACGTTCGCACATTCACGCCCAATTTTAATTCAAATTCAAGTTGAATAATTGGAAAATTATGGTTGTTGTTTTAAATTGCTTTGGTGTAAATACTGAATGTATTTATAGCTTGGTATGAGTAAAACATTGAAGATTTTAAAGGAAAAAACACAAAAGATAATTGTTTTTAACAGCTTGGTCCCATTGATCTGAAACAACGAAACAATAAAACATAGAAACCAAAATATAGCAATCCACTAATATAACCAAAACATGATAAAATTTATTCAACACGCAGAAACAAACATAGTCAGAATCTCACTTCATTTTGAAACAAGTCAATGAAACAAGTTATAGCAATACACTTACCAAAACATGATTAAGAGTTATTCAACACAAAATAAAACGTTGACAAAATACCACTTTATTTAGAAAGGATTATTATTATTTTAGCAATACCTTATCCAAAACATAATTAAGATTTATTCAACACAAAAAAAAAATTGCTGTCTCACTTTATTTTGAGACAATGACAACAATTATACTTATAAGAAAACACTTGCTTACATAGTTATTAAACACAAAACCAATTAAGATTGGGTGCGAACATGTAGGGTGTGAAAGTGAAAGGGGTGAAAATGAGTGGGCGCAAACGTGAATGGAAGCGAACGGACTCAGATTCAGACTATGTACCAGTGAGAAATATACAAGCCTTTCTACGGTATTTATTTGTACAATTCAGCTAGTCTTGACCTATTCATTTGTCTTAAAAAACCAGCCAGTTGTCACCTTCACTTCACACACACACACATATACGAATATCAATTATATGCTTACGATACATGTTGCATTGTTAAACTAATTACGGTATGTGAAAATCAAGACTTGCATAAAAACTATCCCAATATTAGAGACAGTGGCGTCATTTTTCTTCAGAGCTTTCAGCTCTTTGATTTAACATTTGCGTCTGGAAAGTTGAAATGTTTTAACTTAATCATTTGTGTTAATGGTTAGATATAAATTGATAATGAAAATTGTTAAAATTAAATCAATAAAGGAAATTATTGCCCAGTTACAAACACTACCAGGGGATAATCCATGATGATTTCTTTTTGAGTTATATGTTTCAGCACATGTATATTTGACCCCAACTTTAGCCTGGTAAACGTGTTGTCTCCTTGTGAAATATAAAACATATTAAAAATGACTTTCTGCTAAAGTCTTTTATTTATATAAAGTTAAAACCTTCTTACTTCTAACTAGACAACACTCATGTCAGGTTTAATTATTATATATATGTGGATGAAAAATAAAAGTCCCCAAACATTAACATGACAGCAATTGCTTTTACAGCCTTTAAGGCTTTGATTTTTATTGAATTAGAAGGTAAGTCTACATAAGTTATATTTAACTTAAGTTTAAAAAGATGACTCCACTTTCACTCTATATTTAAAACCCGCATACTAATTTAAACAGCATTTGCTCTGCTTGAATGTTAATTTGCCCCTTCCCCGTCATTTCCCAGTGACGGATCCAGGAATTTTCATATGTGGGGGCCCACTGACTGACCTAAGAGGGGGCCCGCTCCAGTCACGCTTCAGAGATTCCTTATATAAGCAACCAAATTTTTTCCCAAAAAGGGGGGGCCGGGCCCCCCTCTAAATCCGCCTCTGTTTCCCTTTTAAATTTGCGCAAAAGTCATACTTTCAGTCCATTTCGTTAACGGCTGATTTGTGATTTTACCATCTTAACTGCAATTTTCATATTGAACACATTTGACCATTCAGTATGAGTTCCCAAGTTTTTGACTTATATGAAGGAGGCTTTAGGTCATGTTTTCCTAAACACCTTATTGCTATTTGTCTGTCTGGATTGTTATACCCATAAAATCAGATAGTGATGAATATGCAAGTTTTCAACAATCCCAGAAAATACACCTTATTGCTATTTAGTCCAATCTGGCAAAACCAGTCACATGTAAAACTTCCTGTTTGGGTCATGCGGCTGAAAATAGAGGTTTTTCAGTAGAGAGCTGAGGGAGGAAAAACTTAAGAAAGCGATTATCAAGAAACTTTAATATGGTATGATCCACTTTTTTCGAAATTAAATTGAAGTAAAAATTATTTTGTTTTAAGTATTTACAGTTAGTTAAAAGGGTTTTCATTAAAAAGTATTGTGCATGGTGAATTGTTTCAACGGCCCCCAGATAGCTTCAACTGGATGAAAAAGTTGTGTAATGTTAGAACTTATCCGGTATGGAATAAATAGCGATTAGGTGTATTGACATCCACGGAAAAAAATAGGAAGTAAGGTGCATGTACACATGTATCTCCCCTTTAGGTTTTGATAAATATTGGATATGACATTAAGAAGTTATAAAACTGTATTCTTTGAATATGTTTCTAGCATAACATGCACGCTTAGTACTGCTTTTTATCAGATATTTTATAACTTATGTCTTAAAATTCGGGTTTTATCCATTCCAATAGGTGGATTTAAGTTAATGAGAAAAATGCTCTGTTCACTAACTCAGCAATGCTTTAACTGTTGTGAATGTGAGCTCCCTTTTGCTATTATTAGAATCTAGATTTACATCATTCATTTTCAACTTATGAGTTCTCCTTTCATTCAAAAGGTAGATTTCAATGTCTGCTGGTCACTTGACAAGAAAATGCACTCAATGATATTATTTGTCTCAATTTACACCTGGAATGCAGATTTTTCACTAAAATAAATGTCGTTTACTTAGTAATAAATAGTTTTGTATATTACTATCATATTCATGTTTTCATTTGACATTACGAAAGTGCTTTTGAGATCCAGGATTCTGACTTGAATAAACAGTGTTTGTAACACACATGGTTTCAACCGTTTCTTTCCCTTCCCTTAAAAGTATCTTTCAGTTTTAAAACTACCTGATAATAATACAGAGTTCACACCTAATTTGAATTGGATTGACATTAACTAATTTGAATTAGTTTAATTCACATTTGAAAAGGTTTACATCCTACCATCAATTGTAATTTGAATTGCAATGCGCCTCAAATTAGCTTAGCTGTCTGAATGACGTTTACTTTTAATTAACATACTATATAGTAAAAAATCATTTCTGTAGATCACCGAAAGGGGAAGTGGTCTAGAACACAGTATTATTTTATTTAGGGGGTTCACTATACACGCAAATTTTTATTAGTCTTCACTTCAAGGTTAATCGAGCAAATTTTATTTAATAAGGCTTTTTACATTTTTTTTTACTTTACTACGGGCTCATAAGGATCTTAAATCTGATTTTATTGCTGTGTCCACAATAGACACAGCAATATTATTCTACGTACTTCACCTGTATCGGTTTGGACAATTCCATGGACTATTCCATACACACACCATTATGCTTAAGGGGTTTTCATATGTCATGTCAAGATGATATAGGCTATTTACCGTTGTTTGCCACAAAAAAAATCTGGTAAAGTCACTTTTCTGAAAAACCAATATAAAAATAGTTAACATATTTATATATTTAATCTAACTGTGTTCATTGACCCGAATTTTTTAATGACAACACACACCTAAAATTCGTTTTGGTCTATTCCATGACATTTGCGCGGGAAATATTCATCCGAGACTTTAATAATTTTAATGGACGTTCATTTGGAAAATTTTACTACCTATTTTATGTGAACAATTGTCATATGTTTTTGTTTTTCATACATTTAAAGGATCAACGTTATTTAAATTCCGTATATCTTCATTTGACATCAGGTTTGTACGCATTTAGTCTCTTCTCTAGTCTATAATCAAAACTGAAGTCCGCGAAGGGACACATGTCATGATGACACGTGCTGCACAATCCCACACATTTCACATTATGTAATAAAATTCTACTGTTTGCGATAAAAATATTCACTGTTTAGGGGTGTTGAAACTAGGTCTTACATAGTTGATGCGTATCCGATCCGTGATTTGTATATATTTCAATGGTGCTCTCGGTAAGGCCAAAAAAAAAATATGTTTGATTATGGGTACCTGACCGATCCTATTTTGAGCACCCACCCTAAGCCATTTTATTGCCGTCGTAAGAAATAATCCAATCATTATAAATAGGGGAACTCTCGCCCCATGGACAACTCGGACCACACAATTCAAAATCATGGCACAAAAAATAAAATGGACAAAATAATAAAAAGAAAATACCGACCTACCTACCTACCCTACATATTTTGATGATGTAACCTTAAACAGACATGTTAGTTTTCTCGTTTGAATTGTTTTACATTGTCTTATCAGGGCCTTTTATAGCTGACTGCGGTATGGGCTTTGCTCATTGTAACATGTACAACAATCAAACATCAACCCACACTAAACTGAATGTAATTGTAACATGTACAACAATCAAACATCAACCCACACTAAACTGAATGTAATTGAAAGACATCTAGAGGTTGATATCAGAGGTGGATTTAGGGGGGGGGGGGGGGGGGGGGGTGTGGGCCCCTGCTTTTTGAGAAAAAATTTGGTTGCTTATATAGGGAATCACTGAATCGTGACTGGAGCGAGCCCCCTCTTAGGTCAGTCAGTGGGCTCCCACTTTAGAAAATTTCTGGATTCGACACTGGATATACAGTATCGAACAGAAGATAAAAAAGGGAACAATATGGTGAATTTTAGAGATTAATATTATTTCATGTACATGCATTTGAAATATTTAAGATATATTGTTTCCCTTTTTTTTGTTCTAGGTTCCACGGTGACCTAGCTTCCATTTTCGAAAACTGTGATTTAAATGCTAGTCTATTAGAGGGATATTTCCTTTTCATTGGTTGTAGATATGGAATCTTATTTTACCATGAAGTCAGATTTGAAAATGACTTTGGGAATGAAGATATCGTAAAGACTGAATGTCAGTTTTAGTCTTATATATCTATAATACTAAAATTACGAGGTCCAATTTGTCAGCCGTCATCGCGTAAAAACGACGAATCAAAGAATTCGACTTTATATATAACTAATATAGTACATAGGTGTAGATTAAAAATTACACCACTCCAGGCCTTTTTGTTTTCCACGTAATTAATATTGCCAATAATTAAGAAGTTCCGGATCGAGTCCGATACCGATACCAAAAATTAATAGTATATTCACCTGTTACTGATTACCTTATTTGTACGTTCCGCGTCTGACAGGTGCACCACCAAACGGTGTATTCAGGATTAATATGCTATATACACGGGTCGTATCCATAGGGTTGAAACTACTAATTGTCAAATTTTAATCAGTTTAGACTTTCTAAGATACATTGTAACAATACAAATACTAAAATCTGGACTAAAAATAAGGCGTATAGGTACAGTTTTCAATTTGTTAGCCGGCATGACGTAAAACAGCGAATCAAAGAATTCAATTTTATTTACAACTAATACATGTATGTATATGACAATGCTGTTGATTAAAAAAATACTCCATTCCAGGACCTTTTGTTTTTCAAATAATTAATATTACCAATAATTGATAAGTTCCAGTTCGACGGTTTCAATCAGAAAGATTTGAAAGCAGAGAACACTTTGTATCGTTTAATCGGCATAACTTTATCAGATAAAAATACTAATACTAAAATAAGGCTTGCACATAGTTATATACGTTAAGGGACGACATCAAAAGATCAATGCAAGATAAAAAACTTAATTCAAATAGTTTGGGGGTGGGGGAGTTGAACGGCTGCAAGATTAGGTTATCCGACATTGATTTTTACATATATCTATATGGGTCAATCAATTTTTCCCAAATTAAGTTAAGAGGGGGGTGGGGGTATCAGTGAAAAAACTATGTGAATTAAGTTTTTTATCCTTCATTGAACTTTTGATGTCGTCCCTAACTCAGTCATGGACCTGCGATACCACGTGTCTGTTCTAGTGTACTTTATAATTTTAGTCTTGCATGTACATAATTATGTGTACATATATCACTGATTCAGTGGCAATGGTAAACATAGACACTGACAAGTCTTAGATAATATTTTATAGTTTTGAATGTTTGGTACGTTGACTAAAATTAGGTGGAGGTTTGTGTGTTCTTATTTCCAACAGAGGTAAACTCAACACATATCAATATGTGCATGAAGCAAATTGATACTTGCTAGATACGGAATGATTGTACAACAAGAAAGTTTAAACCTGTGTGTATATACTTAAAATATGATAAAAAAAATCATGTCTTTTTCAGGACTTCTGAATCCAACCATGTAGTATGGAATGTTTTTGAGATGTGGTTTTGGTCGATGGATGTTAAAGAAGGACCTGTAGTACAAAGTATATCACTGAGTTTAGCTCTTTGTCTAAGTGTATTATTGAATACTTTGCTTTGAGCTCAGTTCATTGTTATGCAAATCATTCTTTGTGAAATAAAGATTTGACAGAAAACTCTCATGTACAAGGATTTGTCAAAGTAGTATCACCTCTATTTACAATGTAAGTATTAGGGAGATAAAAGCATTCTATATTGATTTGAATCAAATATATTATAAAAAAAAGAACAAATTTACCCGAGAATGCTACTACCACTACTAGCAATATGATGCTAGGTTGTTTTAATTCATCTGTACTAGCTGCCTACTGATGACTCGGTTCTGAGTGTAAATGGTCCTTCAACTATGCAGGGAAAAATTATAAGGCATATCTAGGCTTATCAATTTTTAAAACAATATTTCATCGTACATGTTTGAAATTTTTAAACAACCACAGAAATTTTTGCAGTTGAAATACATGTATGTATCCTGTCGTCGTCTTCCCAAGACGGATGGTTTCCAGATAATAACTTCAGTATAAGTAAAAAGGAAGCCTTAAAATTATAACATACTGTGGATTCATTTATTTTCGTGGGTACCAATTTTCGTGGATTAAAGAAAGTTTGCATTTTCGTGGATATTTAATTTCGTGGTTTTGCCGAAGTCTGCATACAAGCCTATAGAAAATTTGTTAATCTTTGAACATTTAATTTCGTGGTAAGACTCTAGCCACAAAAGCAACAAAAATTGGTATCCAAAGAATAATAATGCATCCACAGTAATATTTATAATCATAAAAGGAAGCCTGGGATTGTTTTGGGGGGTTATATATATAGTCCCTAAGGTTTAGGAATAAGGGTTCCAAAGGTGACCAAAACAAGCATTAATCTAGTGTCCGTACAAAAAGTTGTGTATAAGTATTTCAATTGTTCTGAAATTGTACCATAATATTGAATACCATAAGTAGAAGGTTGAGGTCTATTTTGTGGGTTATGGGTCAAACAGTCTAGGAATTAAGGGCCAAAAACAAACATTTTTGTAGATTCCAGACAATAAATTTGAGTTATTTCTTTGTCCAGAATGGTTGTTGAATTACCTAAAACCAATGCTTTATGCAATCTTCTTTAAAAATTGGAGTTTAGATTTCTCTGTCCATAATAGTAGTTGAATCAACTTAAAATAATGCTATACATGTATATACACTATACAATGCAAAATTCACTTTACTACCAACTGATAAATTTAAGCAGTCTTTAAAAGCCATTCAGTGATTACAAGCACTTTGATTATCATTCTAGGGTTATGCCCTTTCACAAATGGAAAAAATTTCTCAAGTTTGTCTCAACTAAATTTAGTGAAATGTGTATATAATGCTTATTACCTCTAAACTCAGTTTAAGTTCAATTTTTGGCAGCTTCACTTTATGTACCTTTTTAACGTTATATGCTAGCGGGGGCATCATCACCATGACTGTATGACATTTATATTTTAATACTTAATGTTTTATTAAAATGAGTAGTTGAATAATTATTGTTGCAAACTCCATTAGAAATTTGATTTGAGATCATTTTTATACCACCACAAAAATTGAAAACTTTTTGGTTGTACATTTGTATCACGTTGGCGTCATCGTCTTCATCCAAAGACATTTGGTTTTAGCACTCTAACTTAAGTAAAAGTCAATAGAAATATATGAAATTTAGACACAAGGTTTATGACTATGAAAGGAAGGCTGGGATTGATTTTGGGTATTTTGGTCTCAACAGTTTAGGAAAAAGGGCCCAAATTTAGCATTGTTCTTGGTTTTTGCTCTATAACTCAAGTATTAGTAAACAGAAATCTATGATATTTTAACATAAGGTCTATGGCCACACAAGGAGGGTTGGAATAGATTTTGGTAGTTTTAGTCCCAACAGGGTAGGATTTAGGAACCAAAAACAGGTCCCAAATAAGCATTTTTCTTGGTTTTTTTAACAATACCTTTAGCATAAGTTAATAGAAATCTATAAAGGTTTATGACCACAAAAGGAAGGTTTGGATTATTTTTGGGAGTTTTGGTCCCAAGGAATAAGGGGCCAAAATTAAACTTTGTTTGCTTTCATCAAAAAAATTAATTATTGTGCTTCTTTGATATGCCAAATCTAACCGTGTTAAGATTCTTAATTTTTGGTCCTGTTTTTAAATTGATCTACATTAAGGTCCAAAGGGTCCAAATTTAAAATCAGCTTGATTTTAACAAAAATTGAATTTTTGGGGTTCTTTGATATGGTGAGTCTTAACATGTACTTAGATTTTTGATTATGGGCCCAGTTTTCAAGTTGGTCCGATCAAAAATTGAATTCTTCGGGTTCTATGATATTCTGAATTTAACCATGTACAATGTATTTAGATTTTGGATATTGGACCAAAATAGGTAAATGTCCAATTTAAAATTTTTAAGTTGAAGTTCTTTATAGACCACATCCAATCTGTATCAGAAACCTATGTTGTGTCAACTATTTAACCACAATCCAAATTCAGAGCTGTATCTAGCTTGAATGTTGTGTCCATACTAGCCCCAACCGTTCAGGTTTCCACCTCTGCAGTCGTATAAAGCAGCACCCTGCGGAGTATCTGTTCCATTCATTTGTTTTTCTTAATTTGTGTGAATTAACATTGTTACAGTAAATGCTAATTACTACACTTGCATACCACAACACATACTGTATTGGTACATGTATCACTTATATTTGTATCCATATAACAAAACAAAAAATGAAAAGGAATAATTTTGCAATACCTTTTGAGTACTAAATAGCTTTTTAGGTATTTAGACATATTTTAAGACTTATTAAGTAGATGTTGATGATATCTGCTTGACATCCTTCAAATTCGATCAGATTACTTTTGGAGCAGTTATGAGTCTTTGAAGCATGCTCACAAAGGTTCTTTTGTGAAATCATTTTTATTTTGGTCAAAATTTGTCTTTGCTTCGACCAGCTTTGGAGGCGATATAAAGAATTGATATAAATCAGCACAGAGGTTTACTTCCGATCTTATTTAACCCCAATAATCATGTCAGACTTAAGCCATTGTCATTACTTAAAACCAATAAATGTATTCTAATCTGAGGAAGAAATTCGACATTTTAATTTTTTTTTTTACTAATGATAC
This sequence comes from Mytilus galloprovincialis, assembly GCF_965363235.1. Classification (NCBI taxonomy): domain Eukaryota; kingdom Metazoa; phylum Mollusca; class Bivalvia; order Mytilida; family Mytilidae; genus Mytilus; species Mytilus galloprovincialis. The sequence continues at coordinate 24,688,013 of NC_134839.1, read as the reverse complement.
TGACGATCCACCACAAAGTAATGTAAATAGAACCATACCAATAGTAAGCAAATACATATAAAAAAAGATGAGGTATGATTGCCAATGAGACAATTCTCCACAAGAGACCAAATCGACACAGAAATTAACAATTCCCAGCTACAAAATGTATCCAAAACAAAGATGTAGAACATGTTCTATCATAATCATTTGGTAACTAATGTAATTACTGTCTCCCCATGTCTGTATTGAACATAAAAAAATATCAAATAAATAACACTCCTAATGCTCAGATGGGTTGTCACCGTGCAACACAGTTATTAACACCATATAGGAAAAACATAGAACTTTATTGTCATAAGACACTGTCAAACATCCAAACACACTATCCACACTCATCTGTGTCCACACTTGTTTGTGTATAGAAATAGATTTTTTATTCAAATCAAGTGATTTCCTCTTTTATTATCTAATTTTGTATTATGAGCATGCAGAAATGATACAGATGACATAATGGTACTTTTTTTAGCACTTACATGTATATATATTTATTATAGATCAAACGATGTCTGCTCTTTACAAATCATCATAGACCATAATTGTATATAATACTTGTTTTCAAGTGGTACATGAGAGTAGTTGAAGGTTATGTTATAATTTCGAACAGAAAGTAAAATGATATGTATATTGTTGCATGACAAAAACACCCGTATGTTAGTAGATACCAAGGTGATTATAATAATATCCCTAGACAAAACAAACAAATAACAAAACTATGATCAAAGACAAAATGTACAAAAGTTTATATCACCTAGTAAATATATAGCTTTGGCTATACGACGATCGTCATTGTATTGCATACAGCTTATCTCAACTTAACATCCCGATTTTTAACATGCTTTTATATTTTAGTTCTAGTCCGTCCTACATCTGTTGTTTTTATTATTTTAAAAATGTACCATAGCTTAATTAATCCTCACGAATTACTGTAGGTATATATCTGATTTCCATGTTTTATTAAAAAGATGTCATGTTTTTTCTCTTTCATTGTAAGTAATTTTTAAATAGCAGTACTTTCTTTTATAGGCACTTTGTTAACTCACTTTATCCAATATTTTAGGTTCATGTATTAAACATCCGAGCTGATAATAAAAGTACAGTGACTATCATTGATTAATTTGTTGTTTAACTTCTTACAATGTCAGCCAATTCCTACAAAATAGAACACAACATATTAAATTTATTATTTAGAAAATTAATTACAAATGTCAGTTTGTTTATCATGTTTATAGAGTAATTCTGGTAGGATAAAGAGCGTTTCAAGGAAATCTTGAGCTATGAAAAGATTGCTCGAAAGATTTTGTTCTCGTATAAAAGGTAAGTATTTTCCTCAAATAGTAACTATGGTTACACGTTAAACAGGAAAAAAGTGAACTATTTGGAAACCACTTTGCGGTTCGCCTATTGTGTCGACTATTATGTTTTTTGTTTGGGCGGTTCTCTGTTAAGTATGTTTTTACGTGTGTTTGTACTGTATTTCTGTAACGTGGTGTTTTAGCTTTAATTTTAACATTGTCATAAAGCGGGAGGTTTGACACGCCATTTAACCAGGTTCAACCTACCAGTTTTTCAAAAAATGTCCTGTACCAAGTCAGGAATAAAGCAGTTGTTATCAAATAGTTTGTTTCTATGTGAGTTTGCGTTTGGTTTTGTTGCACTTCTGTGTTCCTGTTGTTTCTTTGATTTCCTCTTGTAGTTGAAGTGTTTCCCTCAGATTTGGTTTAGCTTTAATTTTAACATTGTCATAAAGCGGGAGGTTTGACACGCCATTTAACCAGGTTCAACCTACCAGTTTTTCAAAAAATGTCCTGTACCAAGTCAGAAATAAAGCAGTTGTTATCAAATAGTTTGTTTCTATGTGAGTTTGCGTTTGGTTTTGTTGCACTTCTGTGTTCCTGTTGTTTCTTTGATTTCCTCTTGTAGTTGAAGTGTTTCCCTCAGATTTGGTTTGCAAACCGGATTTGTTTTCACTTAATTTATTTATGACTTTTGCCTTTATACATAAACATATTTTGTGAATGCGTTCCTCCTTAATTCAACATCTTAACGTAATGAGTGTAACCTTTCCAAACGGTGCTGGGGTACATAATCGTAGCCCCTTCTTAACAATGAGGATGACTGCATAACAGGTAACAAACTGGTTACACTGAGCTGCAACACTAGAACAACTAATAATTCATAATACAAAACCAACCAAAAAAAGCAAGGAAGAAAATCTTGGTATTTGGGTTTAGTTAAATGTATTATTACCACTTGTATTACTAGCAATTGCTTGGTAGTGCTTTACTGATACAATACGGAAATTTTTAATGATAATTTGATATAAAAGTTCCTCATGTTTTTAATAGTGTCCTGTAAAATACACACGGTTATTTCAATTTCATTCACTCAAATACCAATGAATGAAACCTATGGAAGGTTATTTTTGTACAGTTCTTTTGTTATGTTTGTCTTTATTTAACATTAACAAGTTCCTCATAATACCATAACTTGCAATTGTCTGTCAATTGAAATAATTTGATATATGCAGTCCGCCAAAAGTTAAGCACCACCTACTTTTATTGCATCGATTTTTTTTTAAATTTAAAAAATCAATTGTTCCTCGAAAAATAGAAAACAATCATATACCAATTTTGCTAATGTATACCATAAACAAACCACAAATATAATTTTGGTCACTTATGAAGGTTCTATGCATATAGGTTTTTCGTTCATAGAAATAGTGTAAATTACACAATTAAGAAATGGAATTTAAGTTTCACTGTGATTTTATTTTTTTACAACAATTAATCACCCAATACCATTAAAATTTTCTACACATAATCTTTGGTATGTTTGGCAAATTTAATGTCAATATTTGAGTCAATAGCATGTGTAACAACCTCATTTCCGGTACAGTTTCATAACACGACCTATCTTTCTCGGTACAAGCCTTCAAAACTTTAGTTGAGGAAATCTGTTGCATTAAACAACAAATGCCACTTTTAAATCGACAAACTTTTGTAAAGGTGAATCTCTGCGATTGAGATTTCCGACAACGGCATCTCAGACATGTTTGATAGGGTTCATGCATGGAGGCAAGGAAGGCCAAAAATTAGTGTAAATGGCTGGTTGCTCTTTGGACTCGGTTAAAATTCTTGCCCTGCGTGGTTTAGCGTTGTCATTCAGGTACAAGTGTCTTGACAATGTTGACGCAAGTGGGGGATTACTAAAATGACGGACTACAATATGTTAAGGCACCAAATCTCTGTATGTCTGTCCGTTTATGTTACCCTGCAGAATATGCATACCCAGCTTATAACGGTATAAGAAGCAACCCCGTACTGGAACACAACCAGCAATGCATGCAGTCCTTGTGCAAATGTTGTTTTTGGTCATAGGCCGTTTTCCCCCCCTGCGAAATTCGTATTATGGCGTCTTCTGGCAGTAAAGGAAACTGACTCCCATCTGACCAATGAGTGTTTTGTCAGGTTCTTATGTTCAAGCATAGATGTTCATTATCCCATTTAAACCTGACGGTAGAGTGCCTGCTTGAAGGTACAGGTCTCTATACACCACGACGTGCTCTTCGTTTGCCTCTATAAAGTCGACGGACCAATGTACGAACACTTACACGACCACCTGGAGAAACAGTGTATTTATAAACGCACATATGACCTTTGATAAAAGGTTGGTTGACTGCTTTATCGGAGTGCAATCTTTTTGGTCGTAATGAATTTTTTTAGTAAAATTGAGAATGGAAATGGGGAATGTGCCAAAGAGACAACAACCCGACCAAATAAAAAACAACAGCAGAGGGTCACCAACAGGTCTTCAATGTAGCGAGAAATTCCCGCACCCGGAGGCGTCCTTCAGCTGGCCCCTAAACAAATATATACTAGTCCAGTGATAATGAACGCCATACTAATTTCCAAATTGTACACAAGAAACTAAAATTAAAATAATACAAGACTAACAAAGGCCAGAGGCTCCTGACTTGGGACAGGCGCAAAAATGCGGCGGGGTTAAACATGTTTGTGAGATCTCAACCCTCCCCCTATACCTCTAACCAATGTAGTAAAGTAAACGCATAACAATACGCACAGTGTTTGTTAAAGGTAATTCATAACACCAAACATTAATATTTTTTTTGCAATAGTTAAAAAAATATTGCCAGTTATATTTCGGTGGTGCTTAACTTTTGGCGGACTGTATATAATACTGTATTCGTATATAAATACGAAACAAAGTAACTATTATCGATCGTTAAACGGAAATCTAAGAAATCTTTATACTTTTAAACATTTTCAAACGCCCTCTTCCTAATGATTCATATAAAAGATTAGATATTTTTCTTCTGGCAAATTATTTAATAATATCTCCCTACCACATGCAAACTGTTTATGTTATATTAAATCATTCGATGGTTTTGTGCCTATATATGGATAGAATATTATGTGGGGTATACGTAAATGAAACAGCATCCAAATTTAAAAAAAGCTAAAATGCCTGTATATCTCTTTCTGTTCTCATTTCCTTACTACTCATATGAATAACGTGATATTGATATAATAAGTGATGAGATATATACAGTGACTCAAAATTTTCTCTCTCTACATAATAGTTTCCTGTAAAATACACACGGTTATTTCTATTTCATTCACTCATATACTAATGAAAGAAATCTATGGAAGGTTATTTTTGTACAGTTCTTTTGTTATGTTTGTCTTTATTTTACATTAACAAGTTCCTCATACATACCATAACTTGTCTGTCAATTGCAATAATTTGATATATAATACTATATTCTTATAAAAAACGAAACAAAGTAACTGTTATAAATCGTTAAACGGAAATCTAAGAAATCTTATACTTTTAAACATTTTCAAACGCCCTCTTCCTAATGATTCATACAAAAGATTAGATCTGTCAAATTATTTAATAATATCTCCTTACCACATACAAACTGTTCATGTTATATTGAATCATTCCATGGTTTTGTGCCTATATGGATAAAATAGTATGTGGGGTATACATAAATGAAACAGATTCCCTATTTAAAAAAAAGCTAAAATGCCTGTACATGTCTTTCTGTTCTCATTTCCTGACTACTCATATGAATAGCGTAATAGTGATAGAATAAGTGATGAGATGTATACAGTAACTCAAAATTTTTTCTCTCTACATCAAATTATTGATTAGCTGGTAATGTTTGTCAGTTTCATTTTTTCTTCTTTCTTTTGTATATGAAATGTGAAAGACAATAAATAAATGACTCGATTTAATCGGGTTTTGATCTAAACAGTAACAATAACTTATAATTTAACAGGAGGTCATGTTTTTGTTTAAAATCCAAGAATATTGTAAAGTTTCATAATTTCATTTTTCTCTGTATTACTGAAGTTGGACAAAATATATAATGGCTTTCCTTACGTGATATTTAAAGAAAACTTCCAATTTGTTGTGGAAGTATTTTTTTTTTTAATTATCAAAGTATAAATTTTCAAACTGAGAATTTTGAGTCTATTTTGTTATACACTCTCTGAAAGAACTTATTGGAATTTTTGTTTTTTTAAATGTATTGATAGTTTATTTTGATAAAGTTCGAAGTTTCGGTTCTTTATGATAAAAAAACCCATTCTAAAGTTAGAACAACTTACATATATTTATTTATTAGAAATTAAGATAAAGGAAATGTATCAATGCAAACACTGAAAACTATGACAAAATTTGACCATGGTCATATATTCCTAAAGCAAGCCCTAATTAGTTCTAATAAAACGCGAAAGCATAGATCATGAAAACTAAAACGTTTACCTAAAGACCACAAAAGAAACTAAAGGGAGATACAGATTTACGCACCATTATGAAAATCTCTTCAACATCATTGTCAATATAATGGAATCTTATACGACTGTCATACAAGTGAAAGGCTTAGCTAGGTATAAATACAGGTTTTATCCACCATTTTCTTCATAAGAAAATTCCTGTACCAAGTCAGGAATATGACAGTTGTTGTCCATTCGTTTGATGTGTTTGAGCTTTTGATTTTACAATTTGATTATACTTCAGTATTTTTTGTGAGTTTACTTTTTTCCAATATTGAGACATTCACATCAGCATGATATTGTATGGTAAACCTAGATATTTGAACTGATATGTATTTGACCCCTACAGTCGTTCTATTTATGGTTAAAGTGGTCAGGTTAGCAAGTCGATGCGGTCTATATAAAAAAGACAACAAACAAGTTTTATACATAGCGAATATGTTCCTGATGACGTAACTACAATCCCGTCCTCCCTTTTACGGATGTGACATACCGAATAAGACTTATTACCAGGTTTGTACTAACATGAGCAACACTACGGATGCCACATATGGAGCAGGATCTGCTTACCCTTCCGGAGAACTTGAAATCACCCCAAGTTTTACGTGGGGTTTGTGTGTTGCTTAATCTTATGTATTCTTTGTTGTCTTTTGTTTGTATGTTTGTCTTTATCTTTTTAGCCATGGCGTTGTCTTTTTATTTTCAACCTATGAGTTTGAATGTCCCTCTGGCATCTTTCACCTTTCTTCATCCAAATGGATAATAATTTCAATGTTTGGTATCAAATGGTCAAATCGTTTTAGTTTTTAAGTAATGGTAATACTAGTTCACATTGTCATTATAACCAGTTGAAGTAAGACAAAACATGATAAACATGATAAAGACAAAGTTTACGGCGAATTAAAAGTACGTAAAGGGGGTGAGCTAAAATGATTGTCAACTTCCAATTATTTGCATTTTCATGTAATGGTGTTATGATAAACCATGCAGGTCTACATTTATTGTTAAATTCTGTATTTGTTACCAAATTATGACAATTACATGACTAATGGTCGCACTTTTTGCTTTACAGCGATATTTAATTGGACTAGAATTAGATTGCACACATCAAGATTGTAAGTAGTAACTTACATATGTTACAGTAGTCCTGTTCCAAATGTTTTATGAATACATGTATATCTGTTTGACAATTTGTATACCAATAGATAGATTTTTTAAAATTTTGTCATAAAAGATATGCTATGAAATTCTTCATTCAGTATAAAGTTGTAAAAGTGTAATATTTCTGTTCTGGGTGCACCTGTTTGAATTGCTATTGTATTTATCCCGATTGTTCTACCAAACACAATGTCAATGTTCGTGAATCTTTTAAAATTTCTCCAAAGCTAACAATGTCTGACAGAATTTTGAAGATTTAGGAAAATAATAGAATGGGGAAAAATTATAAGGTTTCTAGTCAAATACAAATTTCACGTGTTATTACGATATCATTTGTACCTAAAAAGTGAAATGACAATAACACCGAATTCTAAGGAAAATTCAAAACGAAAATTCTCGCATCAAATGGCAAAAATGAAAAATTCAAATACAACAAACAAATGGAAAACAACTGTTATATAACTGACTTGATGCTGTCATTTTCTTGTGTAGAAAATGGTGGATTAAACCTACATCAGTTTGATTGTAAGACTACTGTTTTGTAATACTATATATAAAAAAAGTATCATGATAGATATAAATAAAGAAAAATTATCAATTTGCCAAACCATATAAATTATGGTGCTATTTTCACTTTCATAGTGTCCAATCACAATAAAATGTCGTGTTGCATAACAATGTTTTAGTTTTCAGTTTTATTTTTACTTATACTGTATAATATTGAAAATGTGATATAATTACCATTCAGACAACTTTTCACCGGAGACCAAATGACAATGTAGTTCACAATTTTTTTAATGGTAGTTCTTTGACTTATAGTAGTGAGGATAGTTCCTTATACATATTATAGACAATGTTTGTGAACTTAATATGTGACAAAAATGCACGGAATGACATTTACTATTTGAACATAAATTTACAAACATTTTCACCAAAGAACATCATTGGTCAACATTTTCATCTCTATGCGTATTTATTTCAGGGGAAAGATATGACACATTTTTATAATAAAGACACTTTTTTTAACATACAGAAACTTAATATTTATGTAAAGACATATATAGGGTAACTCTGATAAGTCAGAAAGCGTTTGACATATTTGATGTGGAACTAAATGTTTATTTTAGTGGTATGAAAGAAAAATGATATTTCAAATCGTAACTTCACATATGAGTAAACGGTCAACAGGAAACAAGTGGACATTTCGGAAACCACTTTGTATGTTCAGCTTGTGGAATGTCTTCAGTTTCCCATCCAGAAAGTATCCCTCCACACATATAACACTGACATGTGTCCTTAGTTCCTAGAAAAGTAAAAATACAGAGTTTATATTTTTGGTTGTTATTGATTTATGTCAACGAGCAACAAAAGTTGAAGATCTTCGATCATACTGCCCGACATGCTAATGGCATCAAGGTCAGTAAGTAAGTAAGTAAGTAATATAGCTGATCCAATGGAATTTAAATATATTTACAAACCTTTGTAGTAAAGACCAGTAGCTGCTAAATCGTCAGGTCTCTGATTTAAGGTTTTTGACCATGTCTGGTAAGTTGAGAGTCTGTCACAATATAACGAATATTTGCTATTGTGTGGTTTTACATTATTATCCGAAGAGGTATTTTCTTGCTTCTCACATGTCTGAACTGAATTAGAAAATTCAAACCGTCTTACGCAGTTATTGTTCTTCACACGCACAAGTTCACATTGTCCGAAATGTTTAGAATGTTCACGATGGACATCATCGTCTTTTGTTAAGCCACTTAAAATTCCTCCACAAAAAGCACACTGGACTTTGTCCTGAATTCCCATATAGTAGAAGCCATTATCACACAACTTTCCAGGTGACACACACATATTCGTCGGCCAGTTTGTGAATGTGTTTCTTCTTAATTCAACATCTTCACGTAATAGGCGTAATCTTTCTAGTGGGTGCTGAGGAACTTCATCGTAGCCCTTTTTTGACAAAGACGGTGATTGCATCAGTGACAACATGCTGGATGTGATAACTTACACTGGAGATGTACAACAACCAAAATAACAATATGAAACTAAGGTTGCATATTTATATCGATGTACGATACGGAAATTTTTATGAAATATAAACTGAGACTTATTTATTTATGGGGGTTTTGAGTTGCACCTGGAAGCCAATCACTACATACCCATTTTTTAATGAATCACCGATGGATTGTTGCTCTCATAACGTCTTTTTGCCATTATGTCATGCATATTCAGAAAACAAATTAACAATTACCACAAAATGTATGTTCTAACAGGTGGACAACCGAGATGAAAGGGAAATTATTTTTTATCACCACTGTAAAATAAATTAATGGTTTTCTGAATAATGGTACCTACAGACCCGTCACAGATTTTTTGCACGATTTGATTTTACTTGTAGAGAGAGTGTCATCAAAATTTCACGTAACCCGACCGTACTGGTTTGTGGTAACGACTTTATATCACGTAACCCGACCGTACTGGTTTGTGGTAACGACTTTGTATACCTAGATATTACATCCTTTCCTTCATTCATTTCTTTATTTCCTCTATCAAGAGATTCATTGAACAACATATATATTAACAAATTAAACTAAATGAACAACATATATATTAACAAATTAAACTACAAAACAGGCAAAACAATACAATATTACAATATTTACAATAAGTATAGCATATTACTAAAAGAACATTTTAAGAAAATTGCTCTCACTAACGACAGTTTATATACTTGCACGCTTCTGTATCACCCTTCTCGTTACTCTGCTATACTCAGCAACACAGAGTGAAACGTGTACGTGGCACAAACTAATAAAACTGGCAGTGTCGATATTTACTGTTGTTATGTGCTTGCCCTAAAAAATGCAGTATAACAGTTCATCATCGTATGAAAACATTTCGACAAATAATTGCAATGGAAACCTCAAGAAATGGTCTGTCACATAACTCGTAAGTGCTTCCCGTGTTATTAGGGATGTCAGTTAGTAATTTTGTTATGAAGTATGCGTTTATGATTTCTCTTGATGATCTAGCGCATTTCCAAAAATCAGGGACTTTGACCGAGAGGTGAATATTTCTAAAACGAGAAAAGTTATTGTCACTCTGTATTCGACTAGTCCATTCATCAGTTTGTACTTTGGTTACCGTATTATTTGCTATATTTTTTCAAGATTGCTTTGTAGGGAAAACTCCATCTCGCTTAAAGATATTCACATATTCATGAAGATAATATTTGTATAAGATATCCTTAATTTTTGAATGAATCCATAATGTTTACATTCAGCGTCAATGTGTCAATAAAATAAGAGTATAGGCGCACAAGAAATAGTTTTTTGGTCAGGAATTTACCATTAAGGCTACAAAGATTTTGTAAGAAATATAACTTCTTTTTCTCTATTGTTGAAGTAAGAGGATGCAGTCCGAGTATACTTTGACAAATATCCGACCTAGTTGAAGTTCTCAAGTCTAAAATACGCTTGACTATAAAGTGCTGAAAACAATTCAACGTTGCTATATCGTTTGGCTTTAAATTAGTCCACATTTCACAACCATACAGTACAGTAGGTAACACAATAGATTCAAACAGTTTAAGTAGAATGCATGGATTTGCTGACTTGAGACATACACCATTAAGAGCGAGAAATGAGTGTTTGCCTCTTCTACATGCGTTAGATGTCCTTTCTGACGATCTAAATTTATAGTTTAGCTCAATGCCCAAATGAGTATAATCTTCTGCTAACGGGAGAACACTGTTTGCAATATGCCAATCGTATTGTAACCGAACTTCTCGTGGATTTATGGGGAATTACATAACCCAAGATTTCTTCGCATTGAAGCAAAATCGCCATCTATTAGCATAGTCAGCACATGTATCTAGCATTCGCTGTAAACCTGACGGGGTTGTGCCAATACATGAAATGTCATCAGCGAGAGCAGGAGAGCAACTGGCTATATGATATACACCTGTTTTCTGGTTAAATTTTTCAAGTCCAACCAACATTTCGTTTATAAATATCAAATATAATAACCCAGACAATACTGCTCCCTGGCTTACACCTTGTAATACAGGAAAAATCAGAATGACATTGGTTAACAACTACAGAACTCATGGTACCAATATGACAGTCATTTATAACTGACCACATTTTGCCTGTTACCCCTATTTTATACAATTTATACATTAACCCAATTCTCCATACAGTATCAAAAGCTTTTTTACTATCTAAAAATGCAACACATATTTTACTGAATAATTCAAGGTTATGATAAATAGTCTCATGTAGGTTAAATGATGCTGTTAAGCAACTAAGGTATTTTTGAAATCCTTGCTGTTGGAGATTCGGAATGTTTAAATTTATTAACCGAGCTTTAATAACGCTTTCAAATAATTTCAAAACACAGGACAGTAAACTAACTGGTCTGTAGTTATCAGGTGAAGTCTTGCACTTGGTTCCACCTTTGAAGATAGGAACAAGGAGGCCTAGCTTCCAGTTCTTTGGTATTCGCCCTTGTTTGACGATGATATTGAATATAGCGGTTACACACTTCACAACAGAGATACCTCCATGACGCAAATGTTCGTTTTGAACTATGTCATGTCCGGCGGCTTTTCTATACTTTAATTTCCCTATTAATTCAGTAACTTCTTTTTCAGTTATCAAACCACCAGGTAAGTATTCACCTTCAACACCACATGTTTTAATAATTTCATTGTATGTGCTCTCGATAGAACACTTAAAGTCATTGTCAAAATTATTCTCATCCTTTGGTTGGTATATATCATGGAAATATTTGGCGAAACAGTTTGCTACAGACTCAGGAGTATTACGCACTTTATTTCAAATATTTTGGCCACGAGCATCACTGAAGAGACATGTATTGTCGAAATGCGCATCTGGTGCAAGAAAATTGGTACCGTTAATTTTATTATTTTCATACACAATCTCGGGATAAACTTTAGACGAACGACCCTTAAAACGCTTTATTTGTTTCCAAAACAGACGCACATCACATTCTGCAGTTTCATTGAGATCATCATAACAGCTCTGTATATTCTGTTCATTAGCCACTTGTTGCACACGTCTAAACTCGGACTTGGCTCTTTTGTACATTCGTTATGAGTCAAAATGCATGCCTCGAGGCCGACCTTCTAGTACCCAACATCTACGCTTTGATCTTTCGTTGTCATGTGCTCGTTTTACATCTGCGTTCCAGTAAGGTTTTGTATGTTGGTTGAAACCTCATTTCGGGATTGCAATGTCAGCAGCAGTGCGTAAAATGTTAACGAATTCGTCATTGATGGCGTCAATATTGACATAATAAAAAGACTTAATTTTATCAATCAACATATCAACGGGATCATTCAGCAGTTTTTTGTATTCATTTATCTGCGCATCTGAAACTTTATGCCAAGCAGGTAATTTATCGCAAGAGTTCATTACACGATGCGGGATGAGTCTATCACAAACTCAGCCACAACTAGTAAATGATCGGACGTGCTACTTATCTTCCCTTCATCAAGGATTTCATAGTACCTTAGTTTTCTATACATACCTTCATTGCATAAGATATAATCTAACATTGTTTGTTTGGTTTTATACGAATAATTTGGCCCTTTCATTTGTATTCTACCCCCGGCATACAACAAATGATGCCTAGATACAAATTTTAATAACTCTTTAGATTTATAATTATTTGACATATGTCTGTCTTTATCTAAGCAACTAGCATTTAAATCACCTGCAATTATACAATTACCATAAACACTATAGTATGTATATAAATTATCTAGTATATTTAATTCACTCTTATAATTTTCAATAGAGTCATCAGATGGTAAGTACGCACCAAAAATAAAAAGTGAACCATAAGACTGGTTCTTAAGTTTAGCTATTCTACTGGAGTTAATGTCACTTATTTCATTTACAGAAAACTGAAGTGAAGTTTTGTATAATATGGCAATGCCACCCTTACCATGATATGCATTATACCTAATTGGTAATGCATCAGCTTTACTCATACAGTTGTACCCTCTTTCTATAGTAGATAAGTAATTTAAAGACCTTTCTTTCAATTTATGTTCCGATATAACACACATATCACAATCGGTGTCCTTTAAAAATTTACTAAGACAAATAGTAGAGGACATGATACCCCTGACGTTCCATGCTACTAACTTAATACTAGACATAAAAACAAGATGAGTAATACATTCAGAAATAATACAACATTTGAAATAATAGTTCTATTCATTATGAAGGTTTTTAGTTTTTGCCTTGTTTTAGGTCGCTTGGAACCTCGGAGCTTCGTTGATACCACGCCTGGTTACTAAGCCAGCATCTACAATGCACACCACTTGACCAAAAGTTTTCCCCTTCAATAATATTAGCACAATGTTCGGATACGTCCAATTTAGCAGACACATAGCGCAAACTATTTCGCGATTGAAACAATCTCAGGTATGTCACTTGCACATTTCTACTCTCTAAATATGTCATGATTCCGGAACGGGTTGACTTCGAATCAATCCCTGACAGGTAATACCTTGCGGACCTTTTCCGTGAAACACCAGTAAAGAAATTGTCATCAGTGGACTGAACTGCAGCAGTGGAACCCTGCAAGCGAACAGGTATTTTGAACGTCGTTGGTTCATCATTTTTATAACAGTCGACTTTTTTTTCTAGGACATTTGTACGGAGTGTTTCGTGTGTTTGTTGTGAGTCTTTAGCTGTACCGTTAGAAATCTCCGATTCGGGTGATCGCATTTGTGAATTACATGTATAACTCTGAGTTGTACTATCAGTAGAACTGACCGGAATGCTATCTGGGGTAATGTGTGGGTTAACTTTTGTTTCGTACGACTGTTGACACGACATTTTAAGTTCGTTAAAACTTTTTTTTGCACGTATCTGTTCATTGTCTATCTGTTTAATTTTTTCTGAATACATGTTGAAATCAAATTCACCAATTGCTTTCGATTGCTGATATAGTAATTTTAAGTTTGCTTCGTATTGTGTGTATTTACGTTCGCTGAATAAAATATCTTTACTCAGTCTTTCGTTTGAGTCATCTGATTCTCGTCTCAACTTCTCATTCTCAGTTTGTAATTTTTCAATCACTGTACGGTTAGCTTTACCCAACTTTTCAACCTATCAATAATAGTCATATTTGTGTGTGCGCTTCTCTGTTTTTGCGTTTGTCTGAACTGTATTTCTGTCACGTAATGTTTATGCTATATTTTTAACATTGTCATAAAGCAGGAGGTTCGACATACCATTCAACCCGGTTCAACCTACCATTTTTTCTTAAAATGTTCTGTACCAAGTCAGGAATATAACAGTTGTTATATAATACTTCGTTTCTATGTGAGTTGGCGTTTGGTTTTGTTGCACTTCTGTGTATCTGTTGTTTCTTTGTTTTCCTCTTGTAGACTAGTTGAAGTGTTTCCCTCGGTTTTGGTTTGCAAACCGGACTTGTTTTCACTTAATCTATTTATGACTTTTGCCTTTATACATAAACATCTTTGGTGAATGCGTTCCGCCTTAATTCAACATCTTAACGTAATGAGTGTAACCTTTCCAACCTGTGCTGGGGTACTTAATCGTAGCCCATTTTTAACAATGGCGATGACTATATAACAGATAACAAACTTGGTTATACTGAGCTGCAAAACTAGAACAACTTATAATTCAACATACAAAAACCAACCAAAAGAGCAAGGAAGAAAATCTTGGTATTTGGGTTTAGTTAAATGTATTATAACCACTTGTATTGCTAGCAATTGGTTGGTAGTGCTTTACTGATACAATACGGAAATTTTTAATGCTAATTTGATATAAAAGTTTCTCATGTTTTTAATAGTTTCCTGTAAAATAACCACGGTTATTTTTATTTCATTCACTCATATTGCAATGAAAGAAATCTATGGAAGGTTATTTTTATACAGTTCTTTTGTTAATATGTTTGTCTTTATTTTACATTAAGAAGTTCCTCCTACATACCATAACTTGTCTGTCAATTGAAATAATTTGATATATAATACTATATTCTTATAAAAAACGAAACAAAATAACTGTTATAAATCGTTAAACGGAAATCTAAGAAATCTTTATACTTTTAAACATTTTCAAACGCCCTCTTCCAAATGATTCATACAAAAGATTAGATCTGTCTAATTATTGAATAATATCTCCCTACCACAGTTTTTTGTTTAAATGTACTTAAAGTTTTAATTAAATTTAGTTTGAAGTTTCGGTACTTTATGATAAAAAAAAACATTCAAAAGTTAGAACAACTTACATATATTTATTTATTAGAAATTAAGATGAAGGAAATGTATCAATGCAAACACTGAAAACTACGACAAAATTAGACCATGGTCATATATTCCTAAAGCAATCCCTTATATAGTTCTAATAAAACGCAAAAGCATAGATTATGAAAACTTAAACGTTTACCTAAAGACCACAAAGGAGACTAAAGGGAGATACAGATTTATGCACCATTATGTAAATCTCTTCAACATCATTGTAATATAATGGAATCTTATATACGACTGTCGTACAAGTGAAAGGCTTAGCTAGCTATAAATCCAGGTTTAATCCACCATTTTCTTCATAAGTAAATTCCTGTACCAAGTCAGGAATATGACAGTTGTTGTCCATTGGTTTGATGTATTTGAGCTTTTGATTTTACAATTTGATTAGGGACTTTCCGTTTTTGAATTTTCCTCGGAGTTAAGTATTTTGTGAATTTTCCTTTTTTTCCAATATTGAGATATTTATATCAGCATGTTATTGTATGGTTAACCTATATATTTGAATCGATATGTGTTGGACCCCTACAGTCGTTCTATTCATGGTTAACGTGGGCAGGTTAGCAAGTCAATGCCGTCTATATAAAAGAAGACAGTGAAAAATACGGAGATTTTTAATGCTAATTTGATATAAAAGTTCCTCATGTTTTTAATAGTTTCCTGTAAAATACACACGGTGATTTCTATTTCATTCACTCATATTGCAATGAAAGAAATCTATGGAAGGTTATTTTTGTACAGTTCTTTTGTTATGTTTGTCTTTATTTTACATTAACAAGTTCCTCATACATACTATAACTTTTTTTTATACATAGCGGATATGTTCCTGATGACGTAAAACTACAATTCCGTCCTCACGTTTTCTGATGTGACCTCCCGAATAAGACTTATTACCAGGTTTGTACTAACATGAGCAACACGACGGGTGCCACATGTGGAGCAGGATCTTCATACCCTTCCGGAGAAATTGAGAACACTCCAAGTTTTACGTGGGTTTCGTGTTGCTTAGTCTTTAGTTTCTATGTTTTCATTAAAAAGAAAGGCGAACGTAAATACAAGAATCTTGTCTTGGGGAGGGATAAATCCTTCTTTTTTGTGTATAATTCGGAGTTTAGTTTGGCGTCCATTATCACTGTACTAGTACAGATATTTGTTTAGGGACCAGCTGAAGATGCCTCCGGATGCGGTAGTTTCTCGCTGCATTGAAGACCTATTTGTGACCTTCTGCTGTTGTCTGTTCTATAGTCGGGTTGTTGTCTCTTTGACAAATTCCCAATTTCCATTCTCAATTTTATTTGTAAAGAATCACTCTGACTCAAACAAAAATTTCTCAGAAACTGACATATGCTTGATTTCTTGATTGACAACATATTTGTTATGTTTGGAGGACGTGTTTTTCAACAGAATGTCGGAATTCCAGTGGAAACCAATTGTGCCCCTCTTCTTGCCGACGTGTTTCTTTATTATTATGAGGCTGATTTCATACAGGAACTTCTTTGGAAGAAAGATAAAAAGTTAGCAATATCCTTTAACTTTACGTTCCGCTATATAGATGATGTTCTCTCACTAAATAATACAAAATTTGGTGACTATGTTGAATGAATCTATCCCATCGAACTGGAGATAAAGGATACTACAGATACGGCTAAGTCTGCCTCATATCTTGACTTACATCTAGAAATTGACAATGCGGGTCGGTTGAAAACAAAACTTTTCGACAAAAGAGATGATTTCAGCTTCCAAATTGTAAATCACCATATCTATGTAGCAACATTCCAGCAGCGCCTGCATACGGAGTATACATCTCCCAATTGATACGATATTCCCGGGCTTGTATTTTCTATCATGATTTTCTTGATAGAGGATTGTTACTCACAAGGAAGCTATTATACCAAGAGTTCCAAATACTGAAGTTGAAATGATCTCTTTGTACATTTTACTGACGCCATCACGAGTTGGTTGACTGTTATGGAATTACGTTTCACAGATGATATTGGATATGTTCCGTATGTCTTAACTACAATACCCTTTCCTTTTTCACGAATGTGACCTACCGAATTAGACTATTTACCGGATTTTTAATAACATAAGCAAAACGACGGGTGCCACATGTGAAGCAGGATCTGCTTACCCTTCCGGAGCACCTGAGATCACCCAAGTGTTTGGTTGGGTTCGTGTTGACTAGTTTTTAGTTTTCTATGGTGTGTCTTCTGTACTATTATTTGTCGGTTTGTCTTTTTAATTTTAGCCATAGCTTTGTCAGTTTATTTTATATCTATGAGTTTGAATGGCCCTGTGGTATCGTTCACCTCTCATATTTAAAACCTCCAAATGGATAATAATCTCAAAGTTTGGTATCAGATGGTCAAATTGTTTACGAACACGACAGCAT
Organism: Mytilus galloprovincialis; assembly: GCF_965363235.1. NCBI lineage: Eukaryota > Metazoa > Mollusca > Bivalvia > Mytilida > Mytilidae > Mytilus > Mytilus galloprovincialis. Next base: position 24,670,300 of record NC_134839.1, on the reverse strand, counting down.
TTGAAGTAATGGTCATAATAGTTAACCAGTTGAAGTAAGCAAAACATGATAAAGACCAAGTTTACGGCGAATAAAAAGTACGTAAAGGGGGTGAGCTAAAATGATTGTCAACTTCCAATTATTTGCAATTTCATGTAATGGCATTATGCTAAACCATGCAGGTATACATTTATATGATTCTGTTCTTCTATGGTCGGGTTGTTGTCTCTTTGACACATTCCCCATTTCCATTCTCAATTTTATTTATAGTTAAATTCTGTATTTGTTACCAAATTATGACAATTATATTATTATAGGTCGCAATTTTTGCTTTCGACCGATATTGAATTGGACCATAATTAGATTGCACATGCACATCAAGATTGTAAACAGTAACTTTCATATGTTACAGTTGTCCTGTTCCAAATCTTTAATGAATACATGTATATCTGTTTGACAACCTGAATACAAATAGATACATTTTATATATTATTTTTGTCATAAATGATATGCAATGAGATTCTTCTTTCAATATAACTTAAGTTGTAAAAGTGTAATATATATGTCTGTTAATTCTTGGTAAACCTGTTTGAATTGCTATTGTATTTATAACGTCACAATGTCAATGTTCGTGAATCTTTCCAAAATGTGTCCCAAGCTAACAATGTCTGACCGAATTTTAGAGGATTTAGGAAATTAATAAAATGGAGAAAAATGATAAAGTTTCTTGTCAAATACAAATTTCACGTGTGATTACAATATCATTTAATACTTAAAAGGTAAAATTACAAAAATACCGAATTCTTAGGAAAATTCAAAACGGAAAGTCTGGTATCAATTGGCAGAAATAAAAATTTCAAATACAGCAAACAAATGGAAAAACAACTGTTATGTTTCTGACTTGATACTGACATTTCCTCGTGTAGAAAATGGTGGATTAAACCTAAAGCAGTTTGATTGTTAGACTACTGTTTGGTAATACTATAACAAAAAAAGTATCATGATAGATATAAATAAAGAAAAATTATCAATTTGCCATCTCAGTTTGCCATACTATATACATTATATTTATACCCTCATATCAAACACAAGTAAATTATGTAATATTAATTGACCATACTATTTAAAGAAAATAAAACACCGCGGTTCTACCTTCACTTTCACAGTGTGCAATCAAGTTTAAAAAAAATCTTTACAGGCACGGATGCAGACGAAGGAAAAAAGTGTCTTCCAACCCTTTCAGTCATTGTTCATTAGCCTTGGTATTTTTCCAAAGCTTACATATGAAGTTTGTGATTAGGTCAGGTCAACATGTTCAAGGGGAACCACTTATGATAAGTTAATAATATCATTGGCATGTTTTACTTCCATTGAGAGTTCTTATAATCGGTACTGAACATTTTTCATGGTTAACTGATTTTGAATGTTTTGCATACTTTGCGTTTGAATTTTCCTATTAAAAATAACATACAGGGTAGACATATTTCTAGCTTATCTCTATTTCATTCTGATATCTCGATTTTATCTCTTTTCTTTGGTAGGTTTTCTCAGTGTTTTATGGGTGTTTTTTCTGGTATTTTAAAAATTGTTTTATACTATAAAATAATTTGGTCTTTCGAAAAATCCGTAATCCGACACGTTTTTTTTTTCAAATAAAAAAGTCGTGTTGCATAACAATGTTTCAGTTTTCAGTTTTAATTTAACTTTTTCTGTATAATATTAAAAAGAACATGTGATATAATTACCATTCAGACAACTCTTCACTGGAGATCCAATGACAATGAAGTTCATATTTCTTTTTAACGGTAGTTCTTTGACTAACAGTAGCAAGGATAGTTCCTTATACATGTTTTAGACAATGTTTATGAACTTAATAAATGTGAGCTAAGGGCAAACATACACGGAATGACATTTACTATTTGAACATAAAATTACGAACATTTTCACCCAAGAACATCAATAGTCAACATTTTCAGTTCTCTATGTTTTATGAAAGAGGAAAAATATAACATACAATTTTATCATAAAGAAACTTTTTTTAGCATACACAAATTTGATATTTATGTAAACACTTATATAGGATAACTCTGATAAGTCAGAAAGTCCGAAAGCGTTTGACACCTTTGATGTGGAACTAAATGTATGAAAAGATGTAAGACAGTGTACTTTGTATGAAAGACAAATTGTATTTCAAATCGTAACTTCGAGTATGTGCAAACCGTCAACAGGAAACAAGTGGGCATTTTGGAAACCACTTTTTATGTTCAGCTTGTGGAATGTCTTCAGTTTCCCATCCAGAAAGTATCCCTCCACACATATAACACTGACAGGTGTCTGTAGTTCCTGGAAAAGTAAAAATACAGAGTCATATTTTGCAGCTTATATTTTCGGTTGTTCTTGATATATGTCAACGAGCAACACAAGATGAAGATCTTCGATCATACTGCCAGACACGCTAATGGCATCAAGGTCAGAAAAAAGTAAGTTAGTAAGTAAGTAAGTAAGTAATATAGCTGTCAATTGGATGCTTTTTCTGTTATTTTTGACTACTCAGTGTCTCCGAATTGTTTCAGATTCTTTAAACCCGAGTGTGTATAATTATACTAACACTATAAAATGTATATCAACTCAGAAGGGGAGAATATGTGCCTACAGAAATGTTGTTAGGATATCATGAACTTTAAATTTAATGACATATTTCTGTAAATATTATAAAAGTTCCATTGTTATCTGATTGCATCTAATTTGTGTGCTGTCCTAGGTTGTTTTAAGTGTTCATTTTTATTTTGTGCTTAGCATGCCGAAATGTATTATTGTATTGTTTATTTGTATATTTCTCTGTCCTGAATGTTCTTATTTGTACTGTATTCCTGTCATGCTATGTTGTCCTTTTAGTGTTATATTTTACATTGCCATGAAAGTGCGAGGTTTGACTAGCCACAAAGTCAGTTTCAATCCACCATTTATTCTTAAAATGTCCTGTAACAAGTCAGGCAAATGACAATTGTTAACTAATAGTTCGTTTCTGTATGTGTTACATTGTCGTTTGTTTTCTGTTGCACTTCAGTGTTTCTGTTGGTCCGTTGTTTTCCTCTTATAGTTGATGTGTTTCCCTCGGTTTTAGTTTGTAAACCGAATTTTTTTTCTCTCAATCTATTTAGGACTTTTGAACACCAGTATACTACTGATGCCTTTGTTTAGGTGGTATCAATATATTTATAGTAGCGTAGAGTTAACTGTACTGTATTTTTATACTCAGGATTGTCAATCGTATATTTTAATTTGGCAACTAACGGTTGTTAAATCTTTTAAAATAATGATCTGCAATGCAAAATAATATAGCAATTGCTATTCTGGTGGAATTGATAAATCGTTCCTGTTATTGATTATTTTTTAGAGGCAAATTGCATCTGCCATTGAACGGATTTTCCTGGCAGTAAATCGTTGACTTTATTCCTAAAAAAGAATGGCGTCTGTCGTTAAAAATATTAGTATTAGAGTAGATTATCCACTAGATTCTTAAGATACTGTGTTAACACACTATGTATAAATGATCATGTTTTCGTCTGTAAATTGTCTACACCAAGTCAGATAGATAGTAATTTGTTGTGGAAGTACATCGTCTTTTCTTTAATCACTCCCTCTTCATTCACACGTGCTTTTAGTGTTAAAGATATTTATAAAAATACATAGCTGATGAAAAGAGATTTAAATTAATTTACAAACCTTTATAGTAAAGACCAGTAGCTGCTAAATCGTCAGGTCTCTGTTTCAAGGTTTTTGACCAAGTTTGAAAAGTTGAGAGTCTGTCACAATATAAAGAATATTGGCTATTGTGCGGTTTTACATTATTTTCGAAAGAGGTATTTTCTTGCTTCTGACACGTCTGAACTGAGTTAGAAAATTCAAACCTCTTAACACAGTTATTGTTCTTCACACGAACAAGTTCACATTGTCCGAAATGTTTAGAATGTTCACGATGGACATCATCGTCTTTTGTCCAGCCACTTAAAATCCCTCCACAAAAAGCACACTGGACTTTGTCCTGAATTCCCATATAGTAGAACCCATTATCACACAACTTTTCAGATGACACGACAATATTTGATGGCCAGTTTGTGAATGTGTTTCTTCTTAATTCAACATCTACACGTAATGAATGTAGCCTTTCTAGTGGGTGTTGAGGAACTTCATCGTAGCCCCTTTTTGACAAAGACGGTGATTGCATCACTGACAACATGTTGGATGTGATAACTTACACTAGAGATGTACAACAACAACTAAAATAACAATATGAAACTAAAGTTGAAAGACAATTGTAAAAAGTGCATCAGAAAGAAATATAAATATTTAAAAGTTGGTACTATATCGTATTCCTTTTGTAACTGACTGGTGTTGCATATTTATACCGATGTAGATACGGAAATTTTTAAACTAAGGTTAATTTATTTATGGGAGTTTTGAGTTGCACCTGGAAGCCAATCACGACAATACCCATTTTTTAATGAAATACCCATTTTTAATGAACTACGATAGCGTTGGTGTAAGTTTTAAACTAACACGTATCGTAATCCTACCTTCAATCGATTATATTTTAAGACAAATTATTTAACAGTATCAATACCACATGCAAACACAATATTATCACTGTACGTCTTTACATGGTGTTTTGTGTAAATACTACTTGATATTTATTTCCTTACTACTCTGATTTGAATGTACTTGATAACGGGAACTTTCTAAGTGATTCACATTCATTACTTATGAAACTAAATTGTAGTCACTTTACATTTTGTTTTTTCTCTCTTGGTGGCAAAATATATGTATTTAAAGACAAAGCGACCCTAAATGCAATTTCGTTGTGAAATAATTAGCACATTTATATACAACTTGAGAGAACGTCGTGATGTTCTAAAAGATCTTTGTTTGATGCTGATAAAAAGATGGATATTTCAAATTTTCAGATTAACTTTCTTAGTTAATTTTTAGTACAATAAAAACAAATTAAATAATGAAATACAAGGAACAAAATGTATACGAATATTAATTCAGAGAGTAAAATTCGAAGAATGCAGACATAACTATGGTAATATTTCTAGATAAAGGACTTAGGTCACATATTGTATACTTTTTTGCCTCACGACAGACAAATAGAGTTGGTATATTGAGAAATGTGATTTTATTTTAAGAAATATGTGACCTGGACTATATTGGGATAAGTTTTTGGTTTAAAAGGGGCACTAGCAACACGATATATAAAAAATCTGAAGTATGACTTTTTGTCATTCAATCATTAATAAAAGTGAATTAGTTAAAAATAATTCGCTTTAAGCATCCAGTTTGGTCAATTTCGTCAAATTTATCTTAAGAAACAGTGATGATGAATTTTTAGACCTCATTGCATCAGTATTCATGTGAGCCTCAATTTAAACCCTTACCTAGAGACGGATAACGCATGCAGTATATGTGTTTGGTTATTTAAAGGAAACAAGCAATGTCAATAATTGATCACAGACATGTGAAGGAAACGGAAGAAAAAATCTTAACTGAACAGTCATACAGTTCATCTTTTGTATTATTTATTTATCTTTATCTCTAATTTATTTAATAATAAAATTTGCCTACCTTTTAACTGCTAGAAACGTCTGTATATCATATGCCGGCCTGCTTCGTATCAGTAACCGTACTAATGCTACCAAACCTCATGTAAAATTATCACTTAAAAGTAACAATAACTGTAATATTGATTTCTTAATTAATCAAGATAATTGATAATTAATTATATACGTAAAATATTCACAAATCATAACGGTACTTTTAAAAACGATGATTCCTAGCGCACACATGAGTTAGTCATATATTTACACGATTAATAACAATTAGCACACATGACATTCGCTTTAGTAGATATACCCTTAAGTAGAAGTATAGGGCGTATGCGACAAATCACCCAATTAAAGTTCGAGTAAAGGTTAGGGTTCAAGTTGAATTCGACATTTTGACTAGCAAAATATGAAATGACTGGCCTATTCTAAACTTGGTTGAGATCACATAATATGGTAAAAAATTGATGTAACCCTCCTTGTATATTTCAGAGATTTGATAAATTAGCGATCAACGTTTTTTTTCAATTAGAGCTTATATTTCTGACAATCTTACGAAAGTTGTCATCAGTTGATTTATTCGTCATTAAAAATGTATTTTATATCATAAAGATATATTCACATATGGTTATATGTAATTAAATTATGGAAATTGAATCATATTGGATCTAGCTATAAAACAAGGTTTAATCAAACAGTTTCTGCTTAAGAAAATGCCTGTTCCAAGTTAGGAATATGACAGTTGTTATCCATTCCTTTGATGTGTTTGAGCTTTTAATATTTTCATTTGACTACGGACTTTTCGTTTTAAATTTTCCTCGGAATTCGGTATTTTCGTTATTATATTTCTTTCTTTTCACCAAAATTCGAACCCGACTCAATATTGATGGTCATTAGTCATATGCGTATATTTATTTCACATTCAGATTAAGAGATATTTTGACATAAATATTACCCATTTTTGTTTATGTTATTGAAGTAGCGAATGGTTATATATATAACCTAGGACGAAATGTTTGTAACAGTGGTTTGATTCCGCCAGTGTACTTTATCCGGCGGATGAAGATCCCTATTGTATCTTATCCATCAAGAAGAATTTTCTAGGGTTTTTAATCCGGGTCCAGTGTAAAATATCAACCACTCTTGATCAGATTCTAAAGAGAGTTTTTATAAGTGGAAATATAATTTATTATATAAAAATGGGGCTTGGTAATTTTCGAGGGTATTTGAATTAACTCAAAATTGCATAGCTGATTTATGTAGAATGGACAAAAGACAACTAATGTTTTTCATTCATGAAATGGTCACACAAATGTTTTGGACCAGGAATGATTACACTAGTGATTTTGAACCAAGAATGATTACACCAGTGATTTTATACCTGACATGATTGCACTAGTTACTTTGAACCGGGATTTATTAAGTTAGCGTAATTTCATTCCAGGGTGGAATGAAATAACGCTTACAGTTACATGTGTGATACTTACATATAGTTATGCCGATTGCCTGTCCAAAAATAAAATTGATCGATTGTTGCTTGCTTAACGTCCTTTTTTTCATTATGTCATGAATATTCAAAAAACAAATAATCAATCATCACAAAAGGTATGTTCTTACAGGTGGGCAACCGAGATGAAAGCAGAAAAATGGTGACAACCACAGTTAAATAAATTAAGGGTATTTGAAGTTTGCCTTGAAACAGGTCATCTATAGACTCACCAGTGATTTGGTTCACGATTTGATTTTACTTGCAGAAAGCATGACATCAAAATTTAAAATGACGTCTATATTCCGACCGTTCATGTATGTGGTTACGATGTATATCTAACAATTATATCCTACATAATCATACTAACAATAGAAAGAGTTTTACTGCCAGTTCCTGTGATGACCATATATATCAGGAATATGACAGTTTTTGTCCATTTGTTTGATGTGTTTTATCATTTGATTTTGCCATTTCATTAGGGGCTTTCCGTTTTGAATTTTCCTCCGAGTTCAGTATTTTTGTGATTTAACTTTTTTCAATATCCCTGAATAATGGAGTTATACTACCATGTCTTTACCATTTAAACAAAAATCTGCTAAGATCTAGACAGGTTTTCAAAATTTGTATATTTCATCAATGATTAAAGGGAATAAGGAGAAAGCATTATAATAAAGAAATGTTATCAACGAGGGTTTTCTTTTAATATGTCCGAGAATTTTTAATTTGCCTGTTCATGACTGAAAATGTAGTGTTTACCACATCATATCCCTGTTCTTGCCTTCTATCGGTGGCCTTTGTATACTGTCAGACTGATAGCTGAACTTACCAAACAGAGTGCAATAGAACAAAATGTCATTTTTTGTCAAAACCGCGCACTATACAGTATATATCTATATATGTGAAGATAGATATATTGTACTCACATTAAGCATCAAATACTTCTAGCTACATTCCGATTTAGATGACGAATGTTTTTGCTTTCTCCCAAACAATTCAAATTATGCACTGGTATAACCAATCAAAAATTGCTGTGTTTCATTGTAATGGTTAACATAAGAAAGCAGTGTTAACTTTTTAGTTCCAAATTGCAAAATACTATTTGTGTTTATAAAAATATGAATGGGAGACAAAGGTTCAATAAGATTAATATTTAATTAGAATATGAATAATTTTACAAATTAAAACAAAGAAAGTTACTTAAAACATGCTGATATAAAAATACCATGAAATAATACCAAACTAGTTATACTAAAGATAAGATAAAGATATATATATATGTTACAGCAATTTTCTAAATTCAGGCATTTTGTAAAATGACACAAATTTTTAGGCATTTTAGATTTAAGCCTTTTACAAAATTTTTAATTTGCCTGTCATGACTGAAAATGTAGTGTTTACCACAACATATCCCTGCTCTTGCCTTCTATCGGTGGCCTCTGTATACTGTCAGACTGATAGCTGAACTTACCAAACAGAGTGCAATGGAACAAAATGTCATTTTTCGTCAAAACCGCGCACTATACAGTATATATCTATATATATATATGTGAAGATAGATATATTGTACTCACATTAAGCATCAAATACTTCTAGCTATATTCCGATTTCGATGACGAATGTATTTGCTTTCTCCCAAATTATTCAAAGTATGCACCGGTATAACCAATAAAAAATTGCTATGTTTCATTGTTATGGTTAACATAAGAAAGCAGTGTAAACTTTTTAGTTCCAAATTGCAAAATACTATTTGTGTTTATAAAAATATGAATGGGAGACAAAGGTTCAATAAGATTAATATTTAATTAGAATATGAATAATTTTACAAATTTAAACAAAGAAAATTACTTAAAACATGCTGATATAAAAATACCATGAAATAATACCAAACTAGTCATACTAAAGATAAGATAAAGATATATATGTTACAGCAATTTTCTAAATTTAGGCATTTTGTAAAATGACACAAATTTTTAGGCATTTTAGATTTAAGCATTTTACAAATTGTCTTTTTTTTCAGGCATTTTATAAATGCCTGAAAGACTAAAACTGAATGGAATGTACTAAAAATTTAACGACTAGAAATATCAAATAGATAACTTTATTCTATCATTAATTTTAATATAACGCTCAGGATAAAATTCGAATATCACGACCCAGGCCATGTGTAAATTTCCAACAATCTATGGCTTCCATGAATTATTATATAGCATGTAATTCAAACAGTTACAGTTTTATAATTGTAATTATTATTTACATTAACACTGAAGATGACAATTAGTTGTTACTACATGTAATGTTTGGATGACAGTGACTGTTACATATTTGTCCTGACTTTTTGCAAAGACAACGTTTAGTGTAACATCTAGTCTTACCACTAGCACTATAGCCACATTTTGTGTAACCCTGACCATCACACAAAGAAACTTTACTGACAGCTTTTCTAAAGGATATTTCATTTTCATAATTTACAGAAAGAATAGCAGTAAAGTTACTGTCAGATAGTTCAAACTGATTCCTGATGTAAAGTCCACGTAGTATTCCATCTTTAATTCTTTTATAACCATGCTCTTCCTTTCAAGTAACAACAGCCATAAGGTTACGCGGGTCTCCTTTCCCTCGATCCACATGGGGAATTGCAACTAATACATTTGCTCCAACATCCACCTCTTGCTGATAGATTTCTCATCCTCACAGCTTGTTTTGTCATTGAGTCTGATACATGCTTTCTCTCATTTCTGATGACCTCTTCATTTGAACACAGGTATCAAGTAATGTAGTATCAGATATGTTTCCTTTTGATCACAGCTCATGTATGTACTGTGAACAAGTAGAACACTGGATATTCGAAAAACATGGAACAGACCAGGCATTTTGTGTAATTTTTATTAAAAATTTCAGGTATTTTACAAAATGACTAGTTTTATTTTACGCATTTCATAAAATCCCTGTCAACTTTAGGCACAATGATTAAAAGGGAACAACGAGCAACCAGTATAACATGTATCACAAAGAAAATTATCAGAGGGTTTTCTCACAATTGTGTTCGAGAATTTATAATTTAACTGCAGATATTTGACTGTTCCTAACTGAAAATGTAATGATTATCTTCTGATGTCGGTGACGAAGGTTATCTTTTCATTTCAGAAAATTTAAAGTTATATTTTATTGATGGTTTAACGCAGAAGACCATGTAAACAATTTACCTCTCGTTTGCAAATTATTGTTTGAGTCACCAAAAGATAAAGGGGAGAAAAAAGTTATGAAAGATTAAAATATAATTAACATATGAATGATTTTCCAAATTACATAATTGAAACATGATCATAGAAAAAAACCAGGAAATAGCAACAACTAGTCATACTATTCATAGAATTTAGAAATTCACCCTTTTTATATACAGTGTAAAATCACAACTGAAATAATTTACGAAAATTTACCCCATTGTTCTTCTTTGTAGTGTTCACCTCGTAAAATTAACAGACAGAAATTTTACTAATATATATTCTAAATGATGAATACAAAAAATAACGATAACAGAACCATTTCTGCACGATTTAATAATTAAAAATAATAATAATGCATAAAACTTTTGTACAATTGTATTTCAAGAAATGTGAACATTTAACTACTAACCTGGTATTCAGTGGAATATTACAGGATACATCAAGACAAGCTTTGTTTCTTGAAATAACAATATAATAAGCATATTTGGTGAATAAATATATATTGCCGCTAAAAAAATATATTTTCACTTAGTTTGTATATAATTAAAGAGGAGCTAGAGATGCACAAACCAAACAATATACCATCTGTTGTACGTTTCCAAAGACACTTGTTGGTGCAGTGCCATGTAAGTGACATTTTCAATTTGTCTTTCTGATGGTGTAACACCACTAATTCAGGCCCGGCCAGAAAGCACATACTAGAAAGTAGTACATATTTAACACAAAATAGTTCCTACGCATGAGTGTAACTTTCAAAATATGTAGAATATTTAGGTATTTTTGGTATCAAATGAAAGCTGAAGGACTGGTGATAATTGTAAAACACTTTTGGACTTTTGATTTTGAATATTAAAAAAAATGCACCAAATTTTAAAAAGAGGGTACATTTTGTCTGTTTGTCAGATCTGAAGTACCTGTTTTGGTACATCCAAAGTTTCGGGAACCAGTTCTTTCTTATATGCAATTAAAGGTATGTTGATTTTTTCAGTACAAGACACCATAAAGGGTTGCTTTGAAATGCAATGATTGCCACTTTATTTGAACTTAAAACAAAAGAGGTGTGCCTACTTGAAACGGAGGAATTTAACATAGAAAGCAATGGGACCATGAATTAGTGGTGTACTTCCTATTACAGAGAATCATCAGAAATCCAATTTTTAGAAGTTGTACCTATTCCAATGAAAATAAGTCAAATTTGATGTTAGTAATCATGTTTAATCATCTTTTTTTGGTGAAACATCCTGTTTATGGGAAATTTAAGCTCTTGAATTGGCATACACAAGTATTTTAGCCTTTTATGGTCATATAACATGCATGCAGTTAAGACTTGACTCCAAGTTCTTATTTTTGCATTTTTTGTGATTGAAATCAATAAAACATGTATTTTATGACTTGTATATGGTATAAAATAGCTCTTGGTCAAAATAATCTTATGATTTTTCAAGTTTTTTGTGTTTCATATGGTAGCCTTTTACAATCTATGCAAATGGTATACACTAATATAAGAATTCTAAAAGCTCACTGTACATGCAATTTTGAACCAGTTTAGCAAGTTATCTAGCTGAGAGATATATAAATTGCTCTTAATAATGTATGTTTTACCACAGAATTATGGTTTATACAAAAAAAGCCCTTTTCCAATTTAAAGAAAAAAGGGGGGACAATTTTCTCATTCATGTCTTAAGTTTAGACTAATATATTTTTATTTGATGAAGAACCTCTGATTAAAATATGACTATTGGTAAGCACATAGCTTTCCTAATAGAAATTAATAAATAAAACAATGGTATTGAGAATAAAAATGTATATTGGCCATTGGTAATACCCATATGCAGTTTTCTTTGAATAACCCATATGTTACTACCAGTCCAATTTGAGCTTAAAATTAGTAAAATAGTATTTGAGCTAAAGCTTTATATGTTTTTTATTGCTTGAAATAGATCATAGAATGAAATAAAGTAATGCTCAAGTCAATATAGCAAGTTTGGTTCTGTATTACAGAGAATCATCAGAAATCCAATTTTTAGAAGTTGTACCTATTCCAATGAAAATAAGTCAAATTTGATGTTAGTAATCATGTTTAATCATCTTTTTTTGGTGAAACATCCTGTTTATGGGAAATTTAAGCTCTTGAATTGGCATACACAAGTATTTTAGCCTTTTATGGTCATATAACATGCATGCAGTTAAGACTTGACTCCAAGTTCTTATTTTTGCATTTTTTGTGATTGAAATCAATAAAACATGTATTTTATGACTTGTATATGGTATAAAATAGCTCTTGGTCAAAATAATCTTATGATTTTTCAAGTTTTTTGTGTTTCATATGGTAGCCTTTTACAATCTATGCAAATGGTATACACTAATATAAGAATTCTAAAAGCTCACTGTACATGCAATTTTGAACCAGTTTAGCAAGTTATCTAGCTGAGAGATATATAAATTGCTCTTAATAATGTATGTTTTACCACAGAATTATGGTTTATACAAAAAAAGCCCTTTTCCAATTTAAAGAAAAAAGGGGGGACAATTTTCTCATTCATGTCTTAAGTTTAGACTAATATATTTTTATTTGATGAAGAACCTCTGATTAAAATATGACTATTGGTAAGCACATAGCTTTCCTAATAGAAATTAATAAATAAAACAATGGTATTGAGAATAAAAATGTATATTGGCCATTGGTAATACCCATATGCAGTTTTCTTTGAATAACCCATATGTTACTACCAGTCCAATTTGAGCTTAAAATTAGTAAAATAGTATTTGAGCTAAAGCTTTATATGTTTTTTATTGCTTGAAATAGATCATAGAATGAAATAAAGTAATGCTCAAGTCAATATAGCAAGTTTGGTTCTGTATTACAGAGAATCATCAGAAATCCAATTTTTAGAAGTTGTACCTATTCCAATGAAAATAAGTCAAATTTGATGTTAGTAATCATGTTTAATCATCTTTTTTTGGTGAAACATCCTGTTTATGGGAAATTTAAGCTCTTGAATTGGCATACACAAGTATTTTAGCCTTTTATGGTCATATAACATGCATGCAGTTAAGACTTGACTCCAAGTTCTTATTTTTGCATTTTTTGTGATTGAAATCAATAAAACATGTATTTTATGACTTGTATATGGTATAAAATAGCTCTTGGTCAAAATAATCTTATGATTTTTCAAGTTTTTTGTGTTTCATATGGTAGCCTTTTACAATCTATGCAAATGGTATACACTAATATAAGAATTCTAAAAGCTCACTGTACATGCAATTTTGAACCAGTTTAGCAAGTTATCTAGCTGAGAGATATATAAATTGCTCTTAATAATGTATGTTTTACCACAGAATTATGGTTTATACAAAAAAAGCCCTTTTCCAATTTAAAGAAAAAAGGGGGGACAATTTTCTCATTCATGTCTTAAGTTTAGACTAATATATTTTTATTTGATGAAGAACCTCTGATTAAAATATGACTATTGGTAAGCACATAGCTTTCCTAATAGAAATTAATAAATAAAACAATGGTATTGAGAATAAAAATGTATATTGGCCATTGGTAATACCCATATGCAGTTTTCTTTGAATAACCCATATGTTACTACCAGTCCAATTTGAGCTTAAAATTAGTAAAATAGTATTTGAGCTAAAGCTTTATATGTTTTTTATTGCTTGAAATAGATCATAGAATGAAATAAAGTAATGCTCAAGTCAATATAGCAAGTTTGGTTCTGTTATAGGTGTAACACCACTAATTCAGGCCCGGCCAGAAAGCACATACCAGAAAGTAGTACATATTTAACACAAAATAGTTCCTACGCATGAGTGTAACTTTCAAAATATGTAGAATATTTAGGTATTTTTGGTATCAAATGAAAGCTGAAGGACTGGTGATCATTGTAAAACACTTTTGGACTTTTGATTTTGAATATTAAAAAAAATGCACCGAATTTTAAAAAGAGGGTACATTTTGTCTGTTTGTCAGATCTGAAGTACCTGTTTTGGTACATCCAAAGTTTCGGGAACCAGTTCTTTCTTATATGCAATTAAAGGTATGTTGATTTTTTCAGTACAAGACACCATAAAGGGTTGCTTTCAAATGCAATGATTGCCACTTTATTTGAACTTAAAACAAAAGAGGTGTGCCTACTTGAAACGGAGGAATTAAACATAGAAAGCAATGGGACCATGAATTAGTGGTGTACTTCCTGATACTTTTCGAGACTGCCTGGGGTATTTTTTGAAAATAAAATGAACTAGTCTGTCTTTATGTGATTGCGTTTGTTGGTATGCTTAATGTCTTGGTGATACACCCAATAGGTAAAAGGACTACACTAAAATTGTTCAAATGTATAGAATATAATGCGTTAATCATCTAAATTTTATTATGTAAAGCAAAACAAAAACACCAGAAAAGTACATACTTAAGTTATTTAGTATAGGGAAATAGTATTGTTACTTGTTTCTTTTAAAACACCATAAAAAGTCTGTTCAAAATACTAATCCCTTAGACTTACCGAAATAGAAAGGTTTTTAGTACTGACACAGCAGCAACTTGTCGATCGGTTTTGCGTTTTCTTTTCAACCTTGCCATAGCTTGCCGCCAAATTATGTATATAATGAGTGAGAAAATCCCTATGTTTTTAAAACTGCATCAATATTTATAACTAACGACGTCGGTGAAACAATACAAATGTATAATCCTTGTCCATAGTAAGGAAATGGGTGGCGACATACGTTTCCTATATTTCTATTTCTGATATATTTGTTTTTCATTATCGGCTTTGTCCCCCATTGAAAACCTCTTAACAACTAAAACGTTACTAGTAGTATAACTTATTGCTAAACGTGTCCAATGATCCCAAATGCAATCAACATTGCAACCAAGCCTAAAATAATTATTTTTGTAACTGCATCTTACGATCCTTTAGTATAGATAACTTAGCTAATCTGCAATCAATTCTATCTTCATGTCTACTATATCATGTGCAGTGTTTCAACTCTAGATTCTACATATGAGGAAAGGTGACACTAGGCCACCTAGAGCTGAATTTCAATTTCAATCTACGTGATCCTAGTAGTATAGAGGGCTGGACACAGCGAAGGCGGTGTTCTCTCGATATCCTGATAGAGAATGATACCCTGTGAGAGGAGAACAAAATGTGGCTTCTGCAAATTTGCAGATTTAACACGGTTGTGCTGTTATTCAGAGTAATTATGAAATGATAATATGTACGTTCAGCCTAGTATCACCTCCACTGGTGATCCAATGGATAGATCTGTCCTAGAGTTATCACTTGTTTAAATGTCTAAATAAGTAGAGTGGGGTGCTCATTTTCGCCACATCTTTCCATGTTTTCTACAGTTTATGTTCAGGTCTAAATGTTTTTGAAGTATACTCATATTTCTATATGAAGATAACTTCAAATGCAAAATATACTTAAACTTGAAAACCGGTTTGTTTTAAGAAAATCATCTGAAAAGTTAGATTAAAGGGTGTTTGAAATTTCCGGATGTTTTGTCAATGGGGGACACATATTCGCCGTTTTTACACATCTATTTAAAACCAAATAACCGCAGCTTTAACAATTTTTATCAAATCCATTGCATAATAGATGAATAGCAGACATTTCAAAGGTATAAAGAATTCACAATTAGGGCATTCAGTCAAATATTTACTTAGAAATACTTCTTTGAAATTGTTTTTTATTCAGGAAATTGTCCGAAAATCGTTGTCCGTTTTTCGGTCATTTTCGGTAGGAGCCGCAATTTTTTCTCAGTTTAAAAAAATATTATATTTGTTATAAAAATATAATTTACGGGTACATTTCTGCCATTTCAGCCATCCTTTGAAGTTTTTACACCTCAAAATCCTTAAACGGCGAAATTGTGTTCCCGGCGAAAATGAGCACCCCACTCTAATACGTCTACTAGGACAAATACATATATTGGATCACCAGTGAAAGGGGGAAGAAAGATACCAGAGGGACAGTCAAACTCATAGATTGAAAATAAACTGACAACGCCATGGCTAAAAATAAAAAGACAAACAGACAAACAATAGTACAGAAGACACAACATAGAAAACTAATGACTAAGCAAAACGAACCCCACCAAAAACTAGGGGTGATCGTGATACACGGCTGAAAACACAAAGCTTAATGTTTAGTTCAGTCTATCTGATCGAGTAGTCTAGAGCACGGGACATAGTGTACTCAGTAGTGTTCTTGTCTCAACAGCATGAGTTCGAAGCAATTCAATACTGGATGCGACTTATAGGACAAATAGCATACAGTACTCCACTGAATTCTTTAAGAAGTACCTGGTCGAGAGATTCTCCATGCATACACTTAACATATCTTAGGTGAAAAAAAAAACACATCCAGAACAAGATAACTTAAACCAAAGAGGACAGAAGATTTCTTCGGTTTATTCAATGCAAAAAAGAAGATTTAAAGACGTGTAGCAATATGTATAAGTTCAAACTTATCCTGCACAGAGAGTGTTTGATTTGATTATCATTCTAAACTGACAAAACTTAATGTCTAAGGTATGAGTGTTCCTGATGTAGGTTAACTCAGAAAAATGTTTCGAAAACAAAAAAATATGAGCTGTTATTTTCATTTTTTGAAGAAAGAACAATGTTTTGGCTACCCTATCAATAGCTTCCAAGAGAAATAGAAAAAAGTCTTTTAATTTCTTCTTCAATAAGCGGTCATCCTGCTGCTAGCTGAACCGTCTAGGCTTTTGTATTATGTGTTCCGCTTTCAATTACAACATATGGTTTGGCATAACTTTTTGGAATTTTGGATCCTCAATGCTCTTCAACTTTGTACTTGTTTGGCTTGATAAATATTTTGATATGAGCGTCACTGATGAGTCTTATGTAGACGAAACGCGCGTCTGGCGTACTAAACTATAATCCTGGTACCTTTGATAACTTTTTGAAAGATATATGTAAAGAAGGGATTGTTAATGTTTCGTATGACTTCTTTGGGTATTTCAGCATTACGGTAAATAGACAAAAAAGCAAGGAAATTTAAGTCATTTTACAAACTAGAGCTGAGCAAACCAGGTGTTCCCTTCCGTACCTTCCTTTGTCTTTAGAAGAAAAAAACGAAAACCATGACATGTATTCTCCAAAATGAACTCGGATTAAAACAACTATTTTTCTGATATTTACTGACTGATAAAATTGCAAACAATACGAATACGACTGATAAACTATGTGATTACGTGATTTTAAAATTGTTTGATTGATAAATGTTCAATGGCAAACATTTCATGCATAGATGGCACAGAAAATCCAGTTGACTCTTGAGTGAGGGGACTTCACTTTCATCCATTTTCCAAGCTTTCAAATGATAATGAGGAAGAATATAAATGAAAAAAAATATGCATAAACAAAAATCACAGAGAAATCACCAAACCAACAAACAAGACAACGCTTTGCAAAAATACACAAGCTATATATATATATATAAACCTTTAGAATTTGCCTGTCCGAAATCAAGAATTCCATCAAGAAGAAAATGTTCACCTTTTATACTTTTCTTTAATAAGAGGCCTTCCTGTAGATGGCTTTTTTATTATGTGTTTTGCTTTCAATTATATGACATATGGTCAAAAAGATATGTTAGGAATGCGTATCAAATGTTTCATAAAACATTAACAATACCATTGCTAAATGGTCATATTTTGATTAAAAGCAAAACTAATACACGGTCTACCCGAGAACTAACATACAAATAAAGGTCATTACAAATGCATTCTCTGCAGTATTGGTCAGACTTATACAAATAGCCTAAAGTAAACCCAATGACTTCTACAAGAGGTACCTCGTCGTCAAATTCTCGATGCATACACATACAGAGTTAGTCTTAAGTGCCGTGTGGAGACAGTAGATTGCCTCCCCGTGCTAAAGGTTTATGCTCTTATATTATACTAGATTATGGAGTGTGTGTCCGAGCGAGAACTTCTCTATGTTCATTATTTTAGGAATATTTATCAAAAAGTGGTATTTTAATATTCAGTCCCATTCATCTATTTAGTCAGACGTCAGTCGCTACCTTGATATACCCTATCTTTTGTTAATTTGTCGGGTAATTTATGACAAAAAGCGTTTGACGTCTTTAGCCGAACAGTTTTCTCATTTTTACATTATTCAATTTACTGTGTGCTGGTTCATATTCTGGACGCCAGGCTTTGCTCCTCTCTTATAAAATCCACATACCAAAAAACAAATATGAAGCTTAGAAATGGAAAAATATTAAATACTAAACTCGTTCAAAGGGTATCTACACCTCTCAATCTTCAAAATCGCTTATCTAAAAATACTACCATCGCTAACATTTTTAACAATACAAATCGTGGTTACCCTTCTATCGATAAGTGTCATGCCAAAAATGACTTAGATGTCCCCGTCTTTCCACCAACAATACGGTAAGGTCCAAGTTTAATGGTCGCACATTTTCTGTAAATTTTGAAACTGATATTACTTGAAAAACAAACAGTATTATTAATTTACTCACATGAAACAAACCGGGATGCGGTATTCAGTACGTAGGTGAAACTGGACGATATTTATCTAAACGCACGCAAGAACACCTGTATCGTTTTAAAAGACCCAATAAATTCAAAAGTATCATTTATCAACATCTTAAGAAGCACAATCATCCTATTAAATATTTAACAGTTCAACCTTAAGAAGTAGTAAATAAGCAGCCTGGTGAACCTCATTCAAAGTTTGTACGATCACGGAAAATAATTGAATTAAATTGGATTAAAAAATTACAGACAGTCTACCCTCTCGGCCTAAATGATAATAGCATGGGAATTGGTAATATATCAAGAACCGATTCTGCTAACATTTTGGATATAGTTTCTAAAACTGTTCGTAAAAATCGTTCTCATGGACGTAGAAAAAATCGCAATCAAAGAAAATTTCGGACCAACCATACAAATATTTCAGACCTAATTTCTATTTCAAAAAACAACGGCAGACATTATCTGTTAACCAAGCTCTGTTCTTTACCTATAAATAAATAAAATAAAATTTTAGAGGATTGCAGCACAATTTCATATTACAGTCCTTAGTATGAAATCGTTCAAATTATAATGGCATATTGTTATTCTAAACTGTTTCCCAAAATTGATCGCCCTGAAGATCACAAAAAACATTTAATTAAAATAAAGTATGTCAATAAAGGTTTTGATTTTGTAAATATTGCCGGTATTTTTAACGACCATTCTGTTAAAGACCAAATTCCTGGATATTTTGATAATACTGAACTCCCTCTTATTTGTTATATTTACAAGAAATCTACCCGGAAATATGTGTTTAATTATAGACAATTGTGTAAAGATGTAAATATCATTGAAAATACACCTATGTCATGTAATTGCAGTAATTCCGAATACACTTATTGCCCCATTTCCCATGTCATAACAGGAGACCTTAACATCGTTCGCGACCGAGAGTTAAAATCATTCCTCAGTAAAGGACCTTAATATCGTCCCCCGTCAATTATTAATTGGAATGAGTGACGTAATATCATTCAAAACTCACTCCGTACCTACTGTTTGAAATGGGTAAAACGGGAAAAAGCTGACAAAAAATCTTTGGACTCTTTTTTAATTCAGTAATGAAGATAGTGGATATTCGAATTCAACATTTTAAAGAACATTTTACTCTTAACAACAACCATAAAACCCCTATTTCGCGTATCAAACATAAACTTAAAGAACTAGCCAAGGAATTTGTTTTTGTCCCGGCTGATAAAGCTTCTAATAATATCATTATTGTTTGACGTAAATTTTATATTGAGGTTCTGCAAGAGGAAATCACGAATTCACCAACATTGCAACTGACTTCATTTTCAGAAAACGACATCTGTAACAAACACAAACTTTTAGCTAATTCTTTACAAGCAGAACCAAATACAACGAAATTCCCAACTATGTACTGGCTTCCGAAGATACACAAAAAACCTTACAAATGTAGATTTATGTCATCTTCAAGCAATTGTTCCACTACTAAATTGTCTATTCTACTTACTAGTACACTTGGTACAATCAAAAACCAGATAATAAATTGTTCAAATAAGGCTATTGAAAATAGTGGAATTAATTACTTTTGGAGTGTCAAAATCTCATTGGAAGTACTTGATAAATTGCATGAATATATTGGTGATTTTAAATCTGTTCAAAGTTTTGATTTTTCTACCCTATATACCACTTTGCCTCATATTCTTATTCAGAAAAAATTCAAATCCCTAATTAACTGGGCATTTAAAAAGTCAGAATGCGAGTACATATGTTCAAACTCTTTTAGGTCATTTTTTAGTAGCTAAAACAAAAGAACTATGTCAATTGGACATGCTTTGATATGCGCTTGAATTTTTACTTGATAACATCTTTGTTCGCTTAGGAGATTCCGTATATTGTCAAGTTATTGGAATTCCAATGGGGACTTACTGTGCACCACTTATTGCGGACCTGTTTTTGTATTGTTATGAGTTACAAATTATGACTAAAATTAGCAAAGACCCATCGAAACAACATTTGATACAAAAAATTAACAATACTTTTAGATATTTGGATGATATATTGGCTCTTAATAATGACGACTTCAGTATGTATGCTCAAGAAATTTATCCTGTTGAACTTACTTTAGATAAAGCTAATACAAAAATGACCACTGCCCTTTCCTCGATCTTGATATCTATATCATTAACGGGAAGCTTAATACAAAAAATTCTGATAAAAGAGATGATTTTTCATTTCCTATAGTTAATTATCCATTTTAGATGGTGAATTTTCCTTGTGGTGTTTATATATCTCAACTTGAACGATTCGCTCGTGTTTGTAACAACGTTTAAGATTTTAGCGAGAGAAATTTATGTTTTACTGACAAATTATTACACCAGGATTTTCGATATCACAAACTAGTCAAAACATTTACTAAATTTTATCATCGGTATAAGGAAATAATTCGTAAATATAACTCAACATGCAGACATCTTATACGTTCAGGTATTTCACATCCAATTTTTTATGGTAATATTCTTTACAAAGCACAAAAATGTCAGTATTCACCTCAAAAGCTTACAAAACCTTTAAACAGACTTATTAAGAAGGGATATAGTTACGATACTGTTGTCAGGTCATTAGAGATTGCATATTTTGGCTTTAATATTGATTCACTTATAGGGTCTTTGCATCGGAACTAAACACATTTATTTAAAAAACAGTTGTTGGCATGACACGGGTTATGTTCTTCTCATATATTTTATGATAGTATGATACTAAACCCCTAACGGGAGGGATTGTGCCTGATATTCATATGATGATATAATCTTTCAATCAGTTTAATTGAGGTCTGGAGCTGGCATGTCAGTTAACTGCTAGTAGTCTGTTGTTATTTATGTATCATTGTCATTTTATTTATTTTCTTTTGTTTCATCTTCTGACATCGGACTCGGACTTCTCTTGAACTGAATTCTAATGTGCGAATTGTTCTGCGTTTACTTTTCTACATTGGCTAGAGGTATAGGGGGAGGGTTGAGATCTCATAAACATGTTTAACCCCGTCGCAATTTTGCGCCTGTCCCAAGTCAGGAGCCTCTGGCCTTTGTTAGTCTTGTATGATTTTTAATTTTAGTTTCTTGTGTATAATTCGGAGTTTAGTATGACGTCCATTATCAATGTACTAGTATACATTTTTTTAAGGGGCCAGCTGAAGGACGTCTACGGGTACGGGAGTTTCTCGCTACATTGAAGACCCATTGGTGGCCTTCGACTGTTGTCTGCTCTATGGTCGGGTTGTTGTCGCTTTGACACATTCCCCATTTCCTTTCTCAATTTTATACATAACTACAACTCATTCAAAAAAATGTTTAGTCCTCGAGGTCAAAGGTTAGAATCGAAGGAAATTAATGATGATATGCTATTTACGATAAAACATCTTCATGCCAAACATCATTTAACAGACAGCGTTAAAATAGGTCTCGGTCAATGAAATGGTTGTATAAAAAGAAAAGAGAAAAGGATAAGGATCCCTCGAGAACAGAAATTGTGTTCTTTGGAATGTTTTCATTTCTTTCACAAACTAAATTATGGATGTCCATACAAGATACCCTTTATGAAAATGATATACCCAACTGCTTCATATTTGCACTTAGATCAAAAGTACTCGCTTTGGATATGTACAATGAAATGTTGAATTTCAAACTTGTCAGCTTCATGTCTATGTTCTTCCATGAAAAACGGAAAAAAAAGATAATGATAACACATTATTTCATTATTTATAATAATACTATATGAATGATGTCAATGCTAAAACAATAAGTGTAAAGACAGAGAGCGTTAGAAGGAAAATCTTTCAGATATAAAAGGAATGTAAGAATATTTTTTTCTAGAATACAAAAGAAAGAGATAAAGCGTATTTTCCGAGTTCTTATAATAACACAAGTTACACTGTCAACCGGAAACAAGTGGACATTTTGGAAACCACTTTTTATGTTCAGCTTGTGGAATGTCTTCCGTGTCCCATCCAGAGAGTATCCCTCCACACATATAACACTGACATGTGTCTCTAGTTCCTGAAAATGTAAAAAAAAATCAAATGAGTTCTGATTTTGTAACTTACATGTACTGGTTGTTTTATTTTTATTTCTGTATAATATTACGTCATTTCGGGGTCTTAAAATTAGTTTGTAGGTTTTTTTATTCGCTTGTACAATTTTTGGCTTGGTAAAGAAAGTATCAATATTTCTAGATATTTTGTAGACGACTAATCATTGTAGTTTTCACACGTGCATATAAAAACATTTATAATTAGAAAAGTTTCAGTTGAAAATCAACAAATTTTATTTATTCATTCGTTATGTTTGTGTTTTAAGAGCAATACAATAGTAAACAGTATTACAACTAAGCTTAAGAATTTGCATCAAAATGATGTTGAATAGAAAGTGAACTTATCTTCTGCACCACTTAGAAAACACAATATTTTTAAATTAAACTGTCACATCAATTATAGTATGTTTGTTCACAGATATCACATGGTTTCTTTCTCAATCGAAATGTGACAATTGTTGCAAGTAGGTTTTAAAATGAAATACAAAGTACCAATTAAGAAATCTTTTTTTTTCATTTTATATATGTGATTTTGATTATTTCTTCAAAAGTAGTGTGTTTCAATAAATTACAAGATTAGAATATTTTTTAAAACCATATCTAAAAATAATCAGTAAAGTTTTTAAATAAATCTTGAAAGTCATGATAAGCAACTTCAAAGTATATTTCCAAAATAAGAATTAAATGCAAAAAAAATGAAAAGAGAAGAAGGGGGTGTTTATCCCCATGCATGCATTTCTCTAAAAATCAATAGAAATATGAATAGATAGAATCAAATTGTATTTTGTTTTGAAAATGAAAAACTTAACTTAAATATTGTTATATAGCCATGAAAACGTACGGTTTTGCATCATGTCGATACTATGAAGATTTGTCGACATTGTACAATACTATTTATGGCGTATTTAAATTCGTTGAATTTGTTCTGATAGATTCTTTAATCTGGGATCAGATTTTTTATTTATAACACTTGATTGTTATTGTCTATGCGCTAATTTTCAGTAACTGCAAGTACTCTTAGAATCAGTACTGTGCAACATTGCATAATTATATCTATGTTAGTTATCTATGTTTTATATATGCGCCGCGCCAATTAGATGTTCAAAACCATTTCGAACTGATGGTAATCTTCTTCGTTGTGGGATTTGAATTAATATACCAACCTTTGTAGTAAAGACCAGTAGCTGCTAAATCGTTTGGTTTCTGTTTCAATGTTCTTGGCCATGATTGGTAAGTAGACAATCTGTCACAATATAGAGAATATTGGCTGTTGTGCGGTTTTACATTCTCTTCTGGAGATTTGTTTTCTTTCTTCTGACATGTCTGGACAGAGCTAGAAAAATCAAACCTTCTTACACAGTTATTGTTCTTCACACGAACAAGTTCACATTGTCCGAAATGTTTAGAATGTTCACTATGGACATCATCGTCCTTTGTCCAGCCACTTAAAATTCCTCCACAAAAAGCACACTGGACCTTGTCCGTGATTCCCATATAGTAGAAGCCATTATCACACAACTTTCCAGGTGACACAAACATATTCGTCGGCCAGTTTGTAAATGTGTTCCTCCTTAGTTCAACATCTACACGTAATGGATGTAATCTTTCTAGGGGGTGTTGAGATACATCATCGTATCCCCCTCTTGACAAGGACGGTGACCGCATTACTGACAACATGCTGGATGTTATTACTTGACTTGAGCTGTACAAAAACAAAGACAACAAATCTGAAGTAATAAGAAATACGTGAAAGGAAAAGACTTATGATATGGTTTTGTTGAAGTGTATTATTATCATATGTATTACTGGTATATTATTTGTGGTACATATACTGGTAAACGATACGAAATTCCAAAATTCATCATGAGTTTCACATGTTTTAAATATCTTGTTAAATATACAGGGAAATTTCTAAATCAATCCGAATGCGCTGTATAGAGAAGCTATTTTTATAAATTTTGTAGTTCTTTTGTAATGTTTTTTTTTCAGTTGTACATATAACAAGTAAAATCACAAAAACACTGAACTTAGAGGAAAATCAATTGGGAAAGTCCATAATCACATGGCAAAATAAAAAAACAAAAGGTATAAAAAACGAATGGATCTTTTTAAATAATGTGGTCTGTTAATTGAATTACCAACAAGGGATTTTGACTTGAAAAAAAATACACTAATTGACTTTAAAATGAAACGAAACTGCACTGAAGTGTAAAATCTGTAAACAAATTATGCAACAATATTTCATTGTTAGATGCATCTCAATTTAAATCTTAACAATATAGAAATAAAAGGAAATGTGTGGTATATATTATGGAAACAACCACTCAACGAAAAAAATAACTAAAAATTTAATGTTTGTAAATGTGTCTTTTTGTTTTAATTTCCTGAATATTAATGAACATAAAATCTCATTATTATCAAAGATTCAATGCTAATAATTTTCTACTTAAGACTTACCAGTGGTGCTCAAATAAAAAAGGTTGAAAGACCAAATTAAAGCATTGATAACCAAAATTTCCGAAAGGTTCCCCCCCCCCCCCCAAAAAAAAAAAACCACAAATGGTTATCAATCTCAATAGTAGAAAACCCTTAGTATTTCGAACTCATTTCGAACCAAAATTTTTTGTAAACAGTTAATTTATAAATTTATAAATTAATAGGCGGACAATATCAAAGATAATTTATACGTGGTTATGATATAATTACTTATGAGAAGTAGTAAATGACTCACATTTTGTTTCTTTCTTAATCAGTGATCAGGACAGTCACTTATATTTCGTTCTCTCTCTTTAATATTTGTTAAATAATAGTTCAACAGTAAATATTACCAATAAGTCACCAGGACAATGTTTCTGTTTACATGTTTAAAGTCAATGAAAATTAAACACCCTCATCATTTTATCCCATATTGCTGGAGTAACCGCCCCGAGCTGGACAAATTATATCTAGAGAAATGTACAGCTTCTTAAATGCATTTTTTTTTAATAATTGTAGAGGAGTTTTTTTTATAACTATAAGTATAAATTCTAAAACTTAGAATTAATTATTTGTTCATTTTGTACACTACTAGCACTTATTTTGCAGATAATAAGCACTGGAAAGGAAGCATTTTTTTTTTATAAACATGTATGTTTATATTTCAATGTTTTGGGCTGAACATGAAAAAAACAAATCACTCTCATATTTTGTTTAAATTACAAATAACGACACGTACATGTATTATAGTCCAGTCTATCTAGCATAAATTTGTCCCTAACCTTGAAATAATTACAACAGAAGATTTTAAGTTTTAATCTTTAGCATTATACCCCAAATACACACAGAAAAAAGTCCAATAAAATTGAATTTGAGGAAAACTAAAAAATCACAATTTTAAAATTCCTATGGAGATTTGCATTGATATACTCTGCGAAAAAGGCAGACATATTAATAAAAATTGATACAAAATTATAACTTGACCGCTTCCATTTAACAGAATGTATTGATTCTTGATATTTTAACCGTCTTTAGAGTATAACAAACAACTCTAAAGATGTTTTCATATTTTTTATCAAGCTACAACCTAGATTTAATAATTCATTAGTTTACCATTTATTAGATTTTTTCAGTATGTCAAGGTATAGAGTCTCAAATTGAATTTAACTAATTAAGCATATACTCTTCTTTTTGTGGTTTGAAGTTTCTTTAAACAAGGTAGATGCTGACTAAATACAGATATAAACAATACGAAATATTCACATTATTTTTTCAAAATTGTCCCAAAGCCATAAATTTGCCATTTCTGTAATGAAAAATGTGCCAAAAAAATTTTGTACATAATTCATGGACAGAAGATTATATAATATAGTCAAATACGAACTTATAACCCCATCAAGGTATCATACTTTATGTTAATTTTTACTCATCTTTGTGGAGTTATCTCCCTTTCCAATGTTAATTTCCATAAGAAATTAAAAATGCTGATTTTGAATTTTCCTCGAGTTAGATTTTGTGGGACTTTTTTCTGTGTATGTTTTGGGTTAAATGCTATAGATTAGAAATAAAACATTTTCTGTTGCAATTAGTTTGAGGTGAAAACTTAGTTTAACTGGACTAGTAGCAATATGTCAACATCTTATCTCGTGAGAATACAAAAATTATCAATAAATATTAAATGAGAAAATATAAAATATAAATATAAAATAACATCAAATTCTCAAAAATTGCCCCCACCCAGTTTAAAAATAAACTAGAGGCTCTTAAGAGCCTGTGTCGCTCACCTTGATCTATGTGCATATTAAACAAAGGACACAGATATCGATGGATTCATGACAAAATTGTGTTTTGATGATGGTGATGTGTTTGTAGATCTTACTTTACTGAAAATTCTTGCTTCTTACAATTATCTCAATTTATAATGAACTTGGCCCATTAGTTACAGAGGAAAATATTTCATTAAAATTTACAAAATTTACAAAATTTACAAAATTATTAAAAATTGACTATAAAAGGCAATAACTCCTTAAGGGGTCAACTGACCTTTTTGGTCATGTTGACTTATTTGTGGATCTTACTTTGCTGAACATCATTACTGTTTACAGTTTATCTCTATCTATAATAATATTCAAGATAGTAACCAAAAGCAGCAAAATTTCCTTAAAAATTTCCAATTCAGGGGCAGCAACCCAACAACCAGTAGTCGAATTCATCTGAAAATTTCAGGGCAGATAGATCTTGACTTGCAAAACAATTTAACGCCATGTCTGAATTACTCTTAATGCTTTGGTTTCAGAGTTATAAGCCAAAATTAACATTTTACCCCTATGTTCTTTTTTTAGCCATGGTGGCCGTCTTGATTGGTTGGGAGGGTCACTGCACACATTTTTTAAATTATATACCTCAATGATTATTATGGCCAAGTATGGTTAAATTTAGACCAGTAGTTTAAGAGGAAAAGATTTTTGTAAAAGATAAGAAAAAATTACCAAATATTGGTAAAAAATGACTATAAAGGGCAATAACTCCTTAAGGGGTCAACTGACCATTTTAGGCATACAACTTATTTGTAGATCTTACTTTGCTGAACATTATAGCTGTTTACAGTTTATCTCTAACTATAATAATATTCAAGATAATAGCCAAAGAAACGGTATAATTTCCTTAAAATTGCCAATTCGGGGGCAGCAACCCAACAACCGGTTGTCCGATTCGTCTGAAAATTTCAGGGCAGATAGATCTTCACCTGATAAACAATTTTACCCAATGTCAGATTTGCTCTAAATGCTTTCAGAGTTATAAGCCAAAATCTACATTTTACCCCTATGTTCTATTTTTAGCCATGGCGGCCATCTTGGTTGGTTGTCCGGGTCACACCACACATTTTTAAAACTATATACCCCAATGATGATTATGGCCAAGTTCGGTTAAATTTGGCCCAGTAGTTTCAGAGGATAAGATTTTTGTAAAAGCTAACGACGGACGACGACGGACGACGGACGTCAAGTGATGAGAAAAGCTCAATTGGCCCTTCGGGCCAGGTGAGCTTAACAAACAAAATAACAAAACCATAGGATAAAAATTCATTAATTGAATCTTTATGACAGGCAAATGCACATCTTATTGTTGTTGGGTGGGGTTAACTAGATTTTTGAAATGTTTCGTATCTGATCCCAGGGAGCATAAGTCATGTCCGTAGGCGGAAGGGCATTTAGGGATAACAGATTATTAATAAGTCTGAAATACGCTGCACCAAGGATGATTGTCTATGTTTGGTATTAGACACTAGTAGTCAAGATGTCAGACGACGGTCATTGGCGCTAATTCATGGTAACTTATAGCATTGCTAAAAGGATCATTTGAAGTGAAACAACATGTCTTTCAAATTGAATGATGACAAACACATTTCTAAAAATGAAACATTCGTCAAGATCGTCAAGCTACTGTAACAAAGCAAGTTTACACTGATTGATACTTTCAGTAAATGAGTGCCACATTCCACAAGTTTTTCTCGAACATAAATAAATATTTGATATTGGACGTTAAGCCACAGTTAATCAATCAATCAATCTACGATTTTGCATTTTTCATGTCATAAATTATGATAAATATATACATCTAAATCCTTTAAAAAATCTTACACAAAAATAAAGCTAAGCAAATGTGCCATGATTGCCAATGAAATAAGATTCAATTAAATAATGACCCTTTTCTGTTTTATTATACTTACATTATTCATCAACAACTTCTTGTAATGACAGCGAAGCCTAATAGTAAAGTAAGTTTTGAAATTCGAGCTATTTGAATGTTTATATTTTCACATCCAATCAAAATTTGTTATTTCTTATTTGTTTTTTTTTGTATTTCTATGGTTATATGTGGTAAACATAACTTTAAAATTATTATGACTTCCTGAAAAATAAATAAATAATAATTTAAAGAATTACAAAATTCAAAATACAGATGTTTATTAGACAAAAACAAATGTATGAAGTAACACGAATCGTAGAGATTGTAATACTATATATATCTCGAAATAGTATACAAGGAAATAATTTAGCAAAAAGAGGTCATACTATATAAATAGAATATAAAAATACCACGGTTTAAAATTTCCTCTTTTTCCGTTATATAGTGAAAAACCACAGTGAAAATGAAACAGAATGTAATATAACAATATTATGTATGGTTCAAATCATCAAAGTTAAGTCTTAAGAGTATTTACTCTGTTATGAGTAAATAAATTTTCACGGGTTTTGTTAATAAGTGAACTTCCTCCCTCCTCAATTGTTACAAGCCAAAAACAATGGAATACCGAAGACAATGGAAGACGTCATATTGTTCAAAAGATTGGAGAGACAACAATTGTATATATGGCTTAAAAAAGAGAAATATGCCAAAAGTAAGTGATTTGCTTAAAGTCATAATAAACGAGTGACCGGTGAAAAATAATGTTATTCCAATTCTTGAACCAATGCATACTCAGAGAATGCATACAACTCTGAGGCATACAAACATTATAAACTTAGTCTTCTGTGCACGATTTTATCATTCGCATAAATTTCGTATAACCGTCAATTTTTTTTTTTCAATCGGTCAGTGTTGAAAATATGGCAGGTAATTAAAGTTCGTGTTTTGAAGTGGTTCCTACTTTAAAAACAAATTATTTTACTTTTTATGCTTTATTTATCTTTTCTCATTATCCTCACTTCTTTATTTATCAGCACCACATTAATTCCTATTCTTTATTATTTTACCAAAGTTTCTCCTTCTTGTCTATAACCACCAACTACCTACATTACTCATCAACCAGTGACTACCTAAATCACACAACCAGCGACTATGCTCACCACCTTACCACCGATTACCTACATCACCCGTCCATTGACTACATACATCACTCAACGCCCGACTACCTATTAATTACTGACTGAATATATATCACCTATCCATGGCACCTACTACCTACATCACAAAACCAGTGACAAACACTTCCTATATATCAATAACTACCTACATCACTCAACCAGTGACTACATTACTCAACCAGTGACTACATTACTCAACCAGTGACTACATCACTCAACCAGTGACTACACCACTCAACCAGTGACTACATCACCTAACCAGTGACTACCTACATCACCTAACCAGTGACTACCTACATCACCTAACCAGTGACTACCTATATCACCAACCACCGACTATCTACATCACGCAGCCACCAACTATCTACATTATTCAACCACCGAATACCCATATATCGTTGACAACCTTTATAACCCAACCGCCGACTATCTATATCACTCATCAACATCAGACTTTATATATATATCACTCACTACCTTCATCATTCAACCAGTGACTGTTATTTAAGTTCAAGAGGGGAGGGTTTAAGTATATATATAATGTTTTTTTGTCCGAGTCATAACATATTTTTTGGTTTTTTTTTGACACCATGGGGAATTGGGATTCAGAATTTTTTAGCGACTGCTTGACCGCAATATTTTTGTCATCAAATTGGGGGTTATAATACTGTCTTTTAGGGGAAAAAACTTAATGAACACAGAGGACTTATATTTGATTTTGCTTGTATGCCTTTTTATTATTCAATTATTTTTGTGTTGGTTTTTCATATTCTTTTTTCAAAGGCCTATATGTTAAAAAAAATAAATTATTTTTAATAGAGAGGAGCAGGAACTGTTCTGCTGGTGGACCTGAGTTAACCGCATCTTCCTCGGTATTCCTTGGTATCTTCCTCTATATACTAACGTCACTTGAGAGATATAAATAGGCAGTTAAGTCTTTCGATCTTTGATTTATTTTTACATGTTTTATATTTGGTTTATTTATATAAGTTGGAATTTCCCCATTCTTTTGCAATGTTGGGTGAATCTAAAATTAGAACTTGAAGAAAGGTGTGCGTATTTTAAAATCATTTGTTTAGTCATTTCTGTTGGTTTCGACATAACAGGCTTGTTTTCTCTCATCGTATACATATTAATGATAAAAAAAATAGGATGAGAACATCTTTAATATATTTTGTCTATGCCAGTATTTCACTAGTTTAAACAATATATATTCAGATAAATCATCAAAAAGGATATGAATATTAAGGATTTAGAAACAAGCAAATTTGCTTTTACAATTAATACACACATTGAACAATACATAAATATAAATAATGGCATGCTCTGTAATAAATATATGAATATAAAAAAGGTGAAAAGGGAAGTAAAAAATTAATTTTTGTAATATATATATAAATATGTGTACATGTATAAAAATAATATTTCATTATTACTATGTCAACATGGTCAAAACAAAAACTTTCCTGGACATTTATGAAATTTCGACATTTGAAGTTTTAGTTTTACAAACTTAATACTTACTGTCAATATTCCGACTTTTTGCATATCGCTCTTACCATGCTTTCTACATTTTAGACTATTTAGCGCTATTCTAATTTTTTGGGAGATTTTATTAAGTTCGTTCAAAAAATATTGACCATTGAATTTCAATTAAATTGCTTGATTTCTTACACATAAAATACTTTGTTGAATTATTCACGGAATACATGTGACAGTTTGCACCTTTCTTTCTTTAATTGGTCAAACAGTGAAATCAAACCAACATAACTATTGTTAATAAAAACATTACATTGTTATATATTGCGTTCTATAATGCTTTTCTTGATTTACCTTCACCAAGAGTTAGCGCTCTATTCTATACCCCCCCCCCCCCTAAAAATAGAAGTTAAATGATTTTATTTCGAGAATTTATGAAAAGGATGCAGTAGCCTACAAGAAGCACAGACGACTTAGCTGGTGATACTGCGGTAATTTTTCGCT
Source organism: Mytilus galloprovincialis (assembly GCF_965363235.1). NCBI lineage: Eukaryota > Metazoa > Mollusca > Bivalvia > Mytilida > Mytilidae > Mytilus > Mytilus galloprovincialis. Next base: position 24,638,052 of record NC_134839.1, on the reverse strand, counting down.
ATTTGGAGTGTCGTGATTAAAGGTGAAACTTAAAGGATTATACAGGAGATTTCCGGAATAGTCTAGACATACCAAAATAGGCTTGTTATCTATTTACTACATACGCTGGTTCTCTATTTAGTTTTCACTTTGTTTGAGCGAAGCGTAAAAAACAAACAGATTCCTAGATGTATTCGGCGTAACCCACAAAACTTTTAAAAATAGAATTGGAAATAACCTTTACTTTCCATCAAAAGAGATATATAAAATACTGTAATTTACACTATTAATTACTTTACAGGTTAGACTAAACGTAAGTATGCAAAATGTTTTTCTTTATATTATTCATTTATATATATTAACCCAAATAACTGATATAGAAATCATCCTCGTTAGAGTTAATGATAGGAATACAGATTGATCAATACAGTAAAATGACTTAAAAATTGAGAATGGAAAGCGGGAATGTGTCAAAGCGACAACAACCCGACCATAGATCAGACAACAGCCGAAGGCCACCAATGGTTCTACAATGATTAAACTACATATTATTTTCTATTTACAGATTTCTTTTATCAGTGTGGAATCATGGTATCTCTGACACAACTCCCACCTTTTTTCTGCCAACAGAGAGCTTATGACGAGGTACCTCAGCATCCACTGAAAAGACTCGATCAATTACGTCTAAGCGACGAACTTAGAAGACAGACGTTTGTAAACTGGCCAAAATCATCGCCCATTTGTCCAACCGAATTATGCGATAATGGTTTCTACTATATGGGATCAAAGGACAAGGTACAATGCGCTTTCTGTGGAGGAGTGTTGAGTGGGTGGTTAGAAAATGACAATGTCGCTAGTGAACACGCCAAGCATTTCAGGTACTGTGAACAAGTTTCAACCAAATCGAAAACCTGTGCGGACAGTTTGCCGGAACATTCTGTTTCAAATGATGCCGGACAACACTCACAGAATGCAAACCTTCAACCGCATAATAAACAATTCTTAGTGCTAAATATGCGTATTGTTACGTTCCAGTCCTGGCCAAAGAACTTGAAGCAGTCACCAGAAGATTTAGCATCTACAGGACTGTATTACAAAGGTATGTATCTAAATAATTTCTTTGACAATTAAGTTAACATGGCCTAAACATTTATGAGTAATCACATAATACTTACCTAATATACATCTTTTTTTAAATAATTCAAATTCACCAGGAACGATCATGTATTATGTATATATATTTTTAAGCTAGATATAAATTAAACAGGGTTCAATCCACCATTTTCTACACAAGAAAATGCCTAATATGACAGTTGATATCCATTCGTTTGATGTATTTGAGCTTTTGATTATGTCATTTGATTAGGGCTTTCCGTTTTGAATTTTTCCTCAAAGTTTGGTATTTTTGTAATTTTACTTTTTAAAACGAAATGGTTAATTATAGTAAATAAAGTATGCAGCACGTGCTGACACCATTAATAGTTACGACTTTAAGAGTCTTCTTAAATCATTTAATCATTACGACTAAAAATTTCTCACATCATAAGCATTTTATCGAAATGATTTTAAAATCTATTCCTTTTTGTCTTTCAGGAACTGGAGATACATGTCAATGTCATATGTGCGGTGGCATATTATCCGGTTGGGAGGATGAAGACATTCCAGAGGATGAACACAAAAAATGGTTTCCTAAATGTCCACTTGTCAACAAAGAATTGTAATTGAAAAAAATAAATCTGCACAAGATCAAACTTGAGTCTATGCTGTACACAGATTAATTTTATGATTTTCTTCTAAATCGTGTGGCCTTTTTCAGTTTTGTACACAATTTTATATTTTGCACTTAAAAATATGCAGTACATACTAAAATACAGTGAATATTAATGGTAATCTCAAGTTCAATAAAACAGACAAAATTAATTACCAAAATAAAAAACGGCGAAAGGACGAACACCAATACAATACACCACATTAGACGCCACAAAAACCGGAAGTCTTGAAAATAAGTAATAGTATTGTCTTTGACAGTTGTTTACTTATGGCCCATGTGATTTGATTTGTTGGTTAAAATCAGGAAAAAAATGTAATGAATATGGCATTCATAGGTCTTCATTTCCTAATTGTTAGCTGCAACTATCCATTGTATTTTACTCACTATGTAACAGCATGCAAACACCTATAGAATTAATCATTTTATCAAATAGATTTAAAAACCATGGAATTGAATCATTCGATACATTGCTATCAGTGCAATTTTCGTCAACCATAATCTGTTATATTTTGGCTCAAGTCACTCCCCGATTTGTACTAAATCAAAGGTAATTTTTATTGGTGATCTTCAACGCTACATCTAGTTTAAATAATTGGTGGTCTTCATTGCCTTTAACTTCAATGATATTCATTATAGTTACCACCCTGTTATAAGAGAATTCAACACAACCAACTTCATCAAAGATTTGCATATACAAGACTATGTCGTAGATTTGGAATTCTAAGGTAGCTTTGTACAGTAGATATGAAGATGTGGTACGCGTGCCAATGAGACAACTCATCAATCTTAGTCACAATTTGTAAAAGTAAACCATTATAGGTCAAAATACGATCTTCAGCACGGAACCTTGGATCACAAAGAACAGCAAGCTATAAAGGGTCATAACAAATGACTAGTTTAAAACCATTCAAAAAGGAAAACAACGGTCTAAATAATATTTAAAAACGAGAAACTCTTATAAACCACATCAACTTACGACAACTTCTGAACATTAGATTCATGTCTTAGGACAGGTGCAAATACTGCCGCGGGTTTAAACGTGTAAAAAGGTACCAACCTTCAATCCTACCTGAAACAATAGTGTAGTATCACAACATAAAAAGACACACTTTAAAATATCAATTGAAATGGCTTAACTCAATCAAAAGGTATATTAACAAAAATAGGTGAACATAGACTGAAGGAATAAATTTGATCTTTGACAAAATGTACATACAAAATTAATAAAACAAGGGGGTTAGATGTAAAACAATTTCAGAAAGACAACCATAGTCTTAGACAAAACACCCCAACAGTTTAAGAAAATGACGTACACAGGTTAATAAAAATAAAAAGTAAATGTACGAGTAGTTCAATGAACACTGATAGTTTAGCTAGATGAAGAAACCGAAGATAATAATCTGCCAGATCAAGGGTGCATGTTGTATTTGTTAAATACTATATTTACAGTATATTAAGGACCTGCCAGGATACATAACTTCCGTTAAATAAGATTTCTCGGCTGACAATAGAATTGTTTACCGACAGTTTAGTCAAATGTTGAATAGATTCAAACTTTAAGAAGACAAAAAACGGTCTTTCTAGTATAGCATATTTCGAGTGCATAACAAAGGACACAATCGCTTCTACTAAACAAGAATGTGTCCTAGTACACGAATGCCCCACTCGCACTATCCTTTTCTATGTTCAGTGGACCGTGAAATTGGGGTCAAAACTTTAATTTGGAATTAAAATTAGAAAGATCATATCATAGGGAACATGTGTACTAAGTTTCAAGTTGATGTAACTTTAACTTCATCAAAAACTACCTTGACCAAAAACTTTAACCTGAACTTCGCACTATCATTTTCTATGTTCAGTGGACCATGAAATTGGGGTCAAAACTATAATTTGGCATTAAAATTAAAAAGATCATATCATGGGGAACAAGTGTACTAAGTTTCAAGTTGATTGGACTTCCACTTCTTCAAAAAAACTACCTTGACCAAAAACTTTAACCTGAAGCGGACGGACGAACGGAGGCACAGACCAGAAAACATAATGCCCCTCTACTATCGTAGGTGGGGCATAAAAACAACTATGTCATTTACTGGGATCAGATCAAAATATTAAATGTCTTAAGATTACAATACATGTATAATCAAATCCTTGATTAAAACAGACACATTCAAAACAAGACTGTCACTTGTCCGATGAAATCCCAAACATAAACATAATGAAATAAAAATCACGTAAAACACTCGTTTGAAATTTTTTTATTCTCCAATGCTGTTGCAACGCCTTGGTTCCGGTTTCACAAAATAGAAACATATAAAGAAGCTTTCCCCGCAGATAAAGCCCCAAATAACATCGTTTTTGTGTGTAAAAGTCACTACATCAACTGCTTGATAAACGAATTAGGTATTGACAATTCACTTGGAAACTCAACATATACCCTCACGACACTTACCAAAGAGGAAATCCTGGATAATCATAGGTCTGTTCTATGTTCCTTTGGAATTTCAACCAAAGATGAAGAACTGTATCTTCCATCACTATTGGATACCTAAACTACATAAGTGTCCTAACAAACAACGGTATATTGCTGGGTCTTCCAAGTGCTCCACGAAACCTCTTTCTAAATTATTAACATCTATTTTATCAGCAATCAAAGACGGGCTTCAAAGTTATTGTGAAACTGCCTATTCTAGAGGTGGCGTGAATCAGATGTGGATACTTAAAAATTCAAAAGATCTTTTAGAGTACATACAATCTAACTCTCTTTCATCTTGTAACAGTATTAAAACATTTGACTTTTCTACTCTGTACACAAGTATTCCACATTCCAAACTAAAAGACAAATTGAAAGAGTTGGTATTACTTTGTTTCATAAAAAAGAATGGCCAACGTAGATACAAGTATCTTGTCTTAGGGAGGGATAAATCCTACTTTGTAAAGAATCACTCTGATTCAAACAAAATATTCTCTGAAACTGATATTATCAAGATGCTTGATTTCTTGATTGACAACATATTTGTTACGTTCGGAGGACGTGTTTTTCAACAGACTGTCGGCATTCCAATGGGAACAAACTGTGCCCCTCTACTCGCCGACTTGTTTCTTTATTATTATGAGGCTGACTTCATGCAGGAACTTCTTAGGAAGAAAGATAAGAAGTTAGCAATATCCTTTAACTCTACTTTCCGCTATATAGATGATGTTCTTTCACTAAACAATTCAAAATTTGGTGACTATGTGGAACGCATCTATCCAATCGAACTAGAGATAAAGGATACTACAGATACAGTTAAGTCGGCTTCATATCTTGACTTACATCTAGAAATTGACAATGAGGGTCGGTTGAAAACAAAACTTTACGACAAAAGAGATGATTTCAGCTTTCCAATTGTGAACTTTCCATTTCTAAGTAGCAACATTCCAGCAGCACCTGCATACGGGGTATATATCTCCCAATTGATACGATATTCCCGTGCTTGCATTTCCTATCATGATTTTCTTGATAGAGGTTTGCTGCTCACAAGGAAGCTATTAAACCAAGAGTTCCAAATGGTGAAGTTGAAATCATCCCTTCGTAAATTTTACGGACGCCATCACGAGTTGGTTGACCGTTATGGAATAACCGTTTCACAAATGATATCGGATATGTTCCTTACGTCGTAACTACAATCCCCTCCCCTTTCATGAATATGACCTACCGAATTAGACAATTTACCGGATTTGTAATCACATAAGCAACACGACGGGTGCCACATGTGGAGCAGGATCTGCTTACCCTTCCGGAGCACCTGAGATCACCCCTAGTTTTTGGTGGGGTTCGTGTTGTTTATTCTTTAGTTTTATATGTTGTGTCGTGTGTACTATTGTTTTTCTGTTTGTCTTTTTCATTTTTAGCCATGGCGTAGTCAGTTTGTTTTGGATTTATGAGTTTGACTGTCCCTTTGGTATCTTTCGTCCCTCTTTTAAGATAACCAAGTGTGTTTTAAAAATTCCTATACAACTAGCGTTGAGAACCAAATAACAGTTACAACCTAAACAGACACATGGTACAAGAAAAAAAAACAGTTTTGAATGTTAATGTTAGCTAACATAATCCATGATAAACCTTAATCCATGTTAAGCCTGTTTCCAAAAGTGTTCTGTCCTTTATTTCTGTGTTTAAAATGTAAGTAGTAATCATATTCTAGCTAAACTGTGTCATTCTACATCAATTGATTGCAAGCAAGGTTTGTGTACTTCTAAAACAAGTTTGATCTTTCTTCAAATGTTCTTAGAAAAAAAAATTCACCTGAAAATATCATTAAACTCTCAGGTGGTCGGCTTCACTAACACGAAATGTATTAAAGCTTTCAAATGACATGGAAAAATATAGAAATGAAACACTTGTATTTGCATACAATAAAATAAAATGAATAACAGCCTAAACAAAACAAAATAATAAGCAGGCAATCCTAAAAAAGGCAAAAAAAAAAAAAAAAAACAACAACAAAAACAACGACTTGCAACATCAGACACAAACAAAAAGAAAATGAGAAAATGTGTTAAATTGCCAATGAGTCAACTCTAAACCCGAGGCAAATGAAAATGAGCATATATATAGCAGGCTATAAATTGAAAAAAATGTTAAACAATTCAAAAGAAAAATCTAATATTCTGATTCAGGTACAAACCAATTAACGAAACACAAATGATATGATATATAGCAACATCCAATGAAAACAGGCTCCTATCTTGGTACAGACATCACAAACTTTTAGCTACTTCTTTACAAGCAGAACCACATATACCATGAATGTCCCAACTATGCACTGGCTTCCGAGGCTACACAAAACACCTTATAAATATAAATTTATTTCATCTTCAAGCCGTTGTTTCACTACATAATTGTTTATTCTACTTACTAGTACACTTGGTACAATCAAAAACCTGATAAAAAATTGTACAATTTCGGCCTTTGAAAAAAGTGGAATTAATTACTTTTGGAGTATCAAATTAAAAACTCGTTGCATGCATATATTGGTGATTTTGAATCTGTTCAAAGTTTTGAGTTGTCTACCCTATAAACCACTTTGCCTCATATTCTAATTAAGAAAAAATTCACATCCCTAATTTAATTGGGCATTTAAAAAGTCAGTATGCGAATACATATGATCAAACTCTTTTAGGTCATTTTTTAGTAGCAACAAACAAAAGAACTATGTCAATTGGACATGCTTTGATACTATATGATGATATATCTGCACTTGAATTTTTACTTGATAACATTGTTGTTTGCTTTGGAGATTCCGTATATCGTCAAGTTATTCGAATTCCAATGGGGACTAACTGTGCACCCCTTATTGCAGACCTGTTTTGTATTGTTATGAGTTACAATTTATGACTAAACTCAGCAAAGACCCATCGAAACAACATTTGATAGAAACATTTAACAATACTGTTCTTGATATTTGGATGACAATTATATTGGCTCTCAATAATGACGACTGCAGTATGTATATGTTGAACTTACTTTAAATAAACTAAAAATGATCACTGCCCTTTCCTCGATCTTGATATCTATATCATTAACGGGAAGCTTAATACAAAAAATTATGATAAGAGATGATTTTTCATTTCCTATCGTTGATTAATAATTATCTATTATTAGATGGTTCCCTTGTCACCATCTTATAGTTTTTATATATCTCAACTTGTACGATTCGCTCGTGTATCAACGTTTTAGATTTTAGCGAGAGAAATTTATGTACATGTATTACTGAAAAATTATTACACCAGGGTTTTCGATATCACAAACTAGTCAAAACATTTACTAAATTTTATCATCGGTATAAGGAAATAATTCGTAAATATAACTCAACATGCAGACATCTGATACGTTCCGGTATTTCACATCCAATCTTTTATGGTAATATGTTTTACAAAGCACAAAAAATGTCAGTATTCACCTCAAAAGCTAACAAAAGCTTTGAACAGACTTATTAAGAATAGATATAGTTAAGATGCTGTTGTAAGAATTAAAGATTTCACTTATATAGGGTCTTTGCGTCGGATTTAAACACATTTATTTTAAAACCAGCTGTTGGAATGACACGGGTTATGTTCTTCTCATATATTTCATGATGGTATGATACTAAAATCCTAACAGGAGGGATTGTGCCTGATATTCATATGATGAAGACATAATCTTTCAATCAGTTTAATTGAGGTCTGGAGCTGGCATGTCATTAACTGCTAGTAATCTGTTGTTTTTTATGTATTATTATCATTTTGTTTAATTTCTTTTGTTTCATTTTCTGACATCGAACCCGGACTTCTCCTAAACTGAGTTATACTGTGCGTATTGTTGAGCGTTTGTTTTTTTCTACATTGGCTAGAGGTATAGGGGGAGGGTTGAGATCTCAAAAACATGTTTAACCCTGCCGCAATTTTGCGCCTGACGTGTCCCAAGTTAGGAGCCTCTGGCCTTTGTTAGTCTTGTATGATTTTTAATTTTAGTTTCTTGTGTATAATTCGGAGTTTAGTATGACGTCCATTATCACTGAACTAGTATACATATTTGTTTAGGGGCCAGCTGAAGGACGCCTTCGGGTGCGGGGGTTTCTCGCTACATTGAAGACCCATTGGTGGCCTTCGGCTGTTGTCTGTTCTATGGTCGGGTTGTTGTCGCTTTGACACATTCCCCATTTCCATTCTCAATTTTACATACAGAATTTTACAGAGTTTAACAGTTTGGCTTCGATGCTCTAGATAGAGATGTACGGAAAAGCTTTTCCTTGCTTAGTATATATGTATAATAAGGCTTTTACGCTCTAGATGAAGGTGTACGTAGACGGTTATGCTTAAAACTCTAAATAGAGATGTACGATAAGGCTTTACCACTATAGATAGAAATGTACGGTTAGTAATAGGCTTTGACACTAACGATAGAGGTGTACGGTAAGGCTTTGCCATTCTAGATATAAATTACCTATAGGCTTTAGCTCTCTCTAGAGAGATGTACGATAAGTTTTTACCACTACGTACAGATAGACATGTACGGCAAGGCTTTATAACTATAGATATAGATGTACGGTAATCCTTGGCCGCTGTAGATAAAGATGAACGCTTTGACACGTACGATAACACTTAGACACTCTAGATAGACATATACGGTAAGATTTTGTCACTGTAGATAGAGATGAAGGCTTTGGCACTCTAGATAGAGATGTATAGTAAGGCTTTGACACTCTAGATAGATATGCACGGTAAGGTTAGGTTTTGACACTTAAGATAGACATGTATGGTAAGGCTTTTAAACTTCAGGTAGGGATGTATATGGTAAGGTTTTGACGCACTAGAAACAGATTATACAGCAAGGTGTTTATCCTCTGAATAAAGATGAACTGTAAGACTTTGACACTCTATATAGAAATTTTAGGGAAAGTAGCGATTGGACAAATGTAAATAACCTTGCATTGCTGTTTTCAGACAAATTATGGAGTTATTACAAAAAAATTTATAGTATACGTGTTTAATTCAATAATATACAGAGATTTATTGATAAAAAATCAGTCGTTTCTGTAATTTGCATTATTTTCAATGAAGATAATATACTGATTGCTAAATAACATAGACGGCATTATGACCTTTTTGCATAAGAAGTATATACTTTAATAGAGATCAATACTGTATAGAAATTTGCTTTGTTGGTAATTGTGCAAGATTAGGCTGAACATATTTACTTGGACAATATCCTGTATAAATAATGATTTTCAGACACATATGATTAACTCACGCGTGCTGCTAATATGAATTACTAGATAGTATCTTCAATCCAACAGGATCATGTGTTGATGCTCAAAGAAAAGTAGACATTAAAAAAATAGAATACACTTATTAACAGAATATTAGGTAAAATTGACGCCTATAAGTGTATTTAGACTTACGGTTCCGTTGCTAGGAAAGAACTAGTTGACGTCTTTTCGGAAGCTTGTCATCTCCGTTACGTTATACATTTTTGACGTTATAAAGTTGTGTGGCGGTTTCCTTCAACTTCAAGGTTAATCATATCATCACAATGATCTGTGCAACCTTTTAATATGATTATCGAACTGTGTGAATTCTAAAGGTACCCTCATGTTTTAAAACTTTGGTAATGTATTCTTAATGTCAATAATGAATTCAGAGACAAATGTTGAACTGCTAAGATTCCACCCTCCCCCTTAACCCCGGACAGTTTGTGTTTGTGTGTGGCCTCCAACATTGATCATGATTTAGGAGATAACTGTATTGTATTTTAAGAAGTTAAAGCTCCGACGGCATCAATTGGGGATTTGATGGTCGCAAATTAAGTTTACTGGCGTCGCGTTAGCGGAGACAGTAAACGGGTATTTGCGACCATCAAATCCCCAATTGATGCCGTCGGAGCTTAAAATACAATATTGTTATCTCCATTCTAATGAAACTGACTGAAAACAACGTTAATACATGTATCTAAAGTTTGCCATATGCCGTCTGCGCTTGCGCGTACGTCTCATAGCATCAATTGACAATTGATGCCATGTAAATATGTGACGTTATCCAATCAAAATGAACGTTACGTTGCATTAGAATGAGTTATTACATTTTATGTATGTACATGAACTACACAAGAAATCAGACTTCAATATTAACAATATAATTCTTGTTGATAACATGTTGAGGCGGTCCCGCCTCTGGCTCTGTGCAAGTCCTGCTGAGAAGTCCTGATCATTGACATTGTATTATACCCAGATTTGTTTTTATTGTCAGTAGAGTGGTATTCCACGTTTCGTCTTACCCTCTTCTGGAGTAATCTCCTTTTTATTATTTGTTCTCTTGGTAAGGTTCCCCACATATTTGCCTCATACGATGTTGAACATATATTTAACGACGAACTTTTATTCATATTTCAATAAAGTTGGATTTTCCGGCTTTACTTCTAAAGTATTTATTGCATTCTAATGCGGATAATGAACGACACGTAACAAAAATAATGGTAACATGTGCATGGCATAAAGATTAATATTTGTTCAGTTTTTTTTTTTGTATGATAAATTTGTCATGTATAATAGTTCTATTAGTATAGCCTACTGTCAGAGCAAATTTTGGAATTGGAAATTATGTTGAAATTTCTAATTTTTTTTTAGTGTTTTAACAAGGACACAGCGGATGCACTGACGTATGGAATTATACAAATGACCTTAATGAAGTATACTATATAATTGTACAGTTGTCACGGTCATTTCATGCAATGAGTTTGAATGTAGAAAGAAAACCATGTTGGAAACTGTCTATCATTCTGACGATTCTATTGTTGTTATTATCATCAATGTATGCAGTCATTTCAAAAAATCCCCAGATAATTCCGAACATGATGAAAACTAACTGCCCTACAGAAGTGAGTGGGAAAACAAATAATCCTGAATTCAATGGAGAGGTTCTAAATGGTGTATGGAAGATGCGAAATCAATTATCCCAACAATTAAATGAAATGAGCAGAACAGTTGGACGTTTGCAGTGCGAGGTATGATTCCTGTTTTGATATCAATCATTTAGATGTATGATATAAAATTATAATAAAAAAGGGAAAATTTTAAGGATTCAGACTAAGAGACATAACTCTTAATAGTCCTTAATATGGGGACGAAGTCCCCAATTACGGTAGAAAAATCAATGAAAAAAAAAAAAAAAAAAAAATCTGGGAAAATTTCCCAAATTTTTCATTGTACTAATGAACTCAAAATCGTTAACTTTTTTTTTCAGATCTAGTTCCTGTTCCGGTTTTCCCGCATTTGCGCAGAAATCTTGTCTTGTTTGCATGAGACTTTGATTATTTTTTTATATTTATCAGTCTAGTAAAACATAAGATTGGATCTCAATACAAATTCAATTTTAATAATTGTTTGATATGAAAAAAAAACGTTACGTTACCTGATGAAAGCGTTTCTTTTGTTTACATCGAATATGACGTCATAACTTAATGAACGTCACAGCTAATTCCCTAACAACAGAACCAAAATCGGGAACGTTACGTACGGTATTTCGGTTTCTTTTATCAACATGATTGAATTAAGAAAATAATACATACAGACTTCGTCCCCATTCACAGGTTATGCCTGCCTCATATTATTTACTGGTGCGTTGATCATGAGGAAATGCCTGTAGCAAGTGAGGAATATGTCAGTTGTTATCCATTAGTTTGATGTGTTTGAGCTTTTGTTTTTGTCATTTGATTAAGGACTTTCCTCTGAATTTTCCTCGGAGGTCAGTAGTTTTGAGATTTTACTTTTTACTACCCCTTAAAAAAAAAAAAAAAAGTCACGATTAAATTCATCTACATTTTGTTTTACGTCATATTGTTGTAACGTTGCCACGAGATTCACATGCAGTCATCAATGATGTAATTTAAGAATTGAATGCTGCTTTTTGTAAATTTATTGGGGTGTAAAAGCGTTGACCGAAGTACATATTGTATGAAACGCGGAAGCATTTTGTTTTACGTCATATTGTTGTAAGGGAGCTACCATTTGATTTTTATGGGGGGGGGGGGGGGGGGGAGGGGGGGGGGAGCTAGGATGAAAAATTTTGTCCTGCTTTTTTTTTAGTTGTAATCTCTGTCCTGGCTTTTTATTTTTTACTCTATTCGGTCCTGCCTTTTTTTTTACTAGTTAATTATCCTGACTTTTTTTACACAAATTGTCATCCTGCCTTTTTTTTTTAACAAGTTTCTCATCCTGCCTTTTTTTTTACTCAAAACTCCTGTCCTGCCTATTTTTTTCAAATTTCATCCTAGCCCCCCCCCCCCCCCCCCCCCCATAAAAATCAAATGGTAGCTCCCTAACGTTGCCACGAGATTCACATGCAGTCATCAATGATGTATTTTATTTAAGAATTGAATGCTGCTTTTTGTAAATTTATTGGGGTGTAAAAGCGTTGATCGAAGTACTTTTTGTATGAAACGCGGAAGCGCTTCATACTAAAAATGTGCGCACGGTCAACGCTTTTACAACCCTATAAAGTTACAAAAAGAAGCATTCAATACTTATAATTACATTTTTTTTAGCTAGAATCATGAAAACACGATTTTTATCAAGTTTTCATTTAATTTACCTGTGCACTTTATTGTGGGACCTCTAGATCTAGATAATATATTTAGGCATGCTCGGGCTGAAATTATATTGAGCTGGGCTACACGGAATCAGGGAGGTACGGGACATATCAACGAACAGTCTCCTCAATACGTCCTTGACATTATGGAGAAGAATGGGTTTTATAGAGATGAAAAGTCATCCAAACACCTGAGAAAGTCATCTACATTATGGTGGCTTGCAAAAAATACAAATGTTTATAGGAGAATAAGTTATAAACAATTTGAAGAAAACAATACGATTTTTAAATGGTATTTATGATGACACTTTAAGCACGTTTTTTTTGGAAACCAATCATTGTTCATGTATTTTTGTTAGTTCTCTTTTGTTTGATCACATAGGTTCCTCTGGCATTCAACGTTATGTGACCGTCGGATATTACGTAAAATTATCTCAGACTAGAAAATATGAAACAAAAGCCGAATCATGTATCATTTCACAAAATTGTAAATATTTCAAATGTGTTTATAAATTAACGATGTCTTATGTTTTGCTTTCTCTGTTGCAAACTGTATTGCTTCAAGGGTTCTTGAATTAGTAAAGTTGTAGTCATTCAGTCGGACGCTATCATGTTTTTGTTACCGATATGACATGCCTGTGTCATCAATGAACACGAATATTGCGACATTTATACATTACAGAAGACAACTTGTACCATGAATCAATGAGTTACTGTGACACGACAACTGGTACTAGTGGGACCAGAGAATTAAGACCTTTTTTCTTAGAAAAAGGGGGTGGGGTTCTGTGCTAAACTTTTTGTGTGTAGAGTTCTGTTTTTATAGTTTGTCTTTTGTCGTTTTATCCTGCCTTTTTTTTTACTAGTTAATTATCCTGACTTATTTTACACAAATTGTCATCCTGCCTTTTTTTTTAACAAGTTACTCATCCTGCCTTTTTTTTTTACTCAAAACTCCTGTCCTGCCTATTTTTTTCAAATTTCATCCTAGCCCCCCCCCCCCCCCCCATAAAAATCAAATGGTAGCTCCCTAACGTTGCCACGAGATTCACATGCAGTCATCAATGATGTATTTTATTTAAGAATTGAATGCTGCTTTTTGTAAATTTATTGGGGTGTAAAAGCGTTGATCGAAGTACTTTTTGTATGAAACGCGGAAGCGCTTCATACTAAAAATGTGCGCACGGTCAACGCTTTTACAACCCTATAAAGTTACAAAAAGAAGCATTCAATACTTATAATTACATTTTTTTTTAGCTAGAATCATGAAAACACGATTTTTATCAAGTTTTCATTTAATTTACCTGTGCACTTTATTGTGGGACCTCGTGTCATCATGAATGATAAATGTTATTGTCTAATACAATTGTTTCAGGAATAGCACGTGTTGTGCAGTTAGCCAATCAGAATAACGTATTATAATGAAACATACATCAAATGTAATTATTGAGCAATACAACTTACTTTTGAATACCTCTGGATTGTTTTCAACAAATCAAAAGTGAGAATTCTTTTGAAATATACATGTAATGTTATTATTTAAGGTTCAACTAATAAATAAATTTGGTGTATTTACTACTGTCTTCTGATTGGTTAAAAGTATACTTATTTTTATTTTTAATGTTGTCAATTTTTATGGCGACACGCCCACTCTGACTTTGTGTATTCATACGCCAACATTGGTTTTCGTTGTTATTGTTAATATGAATAATATAAAAAGTTCTTTTGGTCTTATTTTTGAATGGAATTTATTTATAATGAATGGCAATAATTTATTTCGAATTTATTGAAACATAATTCAAAATTAATTTATGACTCTTCCTATTTTACATAATCTGCTTCGCGGATTATTCAATGTGAAGAGTCAAAAATTAATTTTATGGTTCAATAAATTCAAAATAAATAATAGCCATTCATTAATTGTTGGTTGAATCTTACCGACCGTGCAAGGGCTGTTTGAATCTTAATGTTCATATTGAAAATGCTCCAAGAATAAAATGTGATATTTCGAAGGAATTTAATGGAGACAAATAAAACATGACTCATTAGAAAATTTATTCTCAATAATATCTTTTTTAAAGTCGAAGAGTTTGTTAAGGTCGCCAATTCCAAGTATGTAAAGTTTCAATCTAATTAAAAACCGATCTCTCATCGCTCCTGTTTCTGATATGTCGCGTGGGAGATCTAACGAAACCGGCTTTGAGGTCACATGTGAGTGAACTAAAAGTCATGAATTTATAAAGATATGCAAATGAGTTGACGACCTATTAATAAGCCAATCAAAAAAGTTTATGAATTATTATGACTGACGATTTCGTCGTAAATAAAATGAGTTACATCCCTTTGCCTTACGTTAAACTTCCAAGATCGTGGAAGACTCAATTTCATTGGTCGAAAAAGACACACCTACGAGGTCACTCACATGTGACCTCAAAGCGGGTTTCGTTAGATCTCCCACGCGACATATCAGAAACAGGAGCGATGAGAGATCGGTTTTTAATTAGATTGGTAAAGTTTCCACTATATCAATCCAGGCAAACTAAAGTTAATGCAGAAAACGTGTTCAAATTTTCTTAAATCTAATAATTAAAATCCAAAAACTCAGAAACAACAAACGAAATAGAAAGGGAAAGGGAATCTTCCTTTCGTCAATTCTAACTTTGTGTTAACGTTATTTGAGAATTGGTTGAAGGACCTTATTGAATTGTGTCTTAATGGATGGACAGATGGATGGATGCACGGACGCATACGCATATTATACCATGATACACCCCGTCTTCATCGTGATTATAAAAAATGACATGTTAAAATACTAGTTAACTTTATTTAAAAAAAAAGATACACTCCGTTTGTAGATACTTGTCGTATGACTAATAATACCTCGTCTTTTGAATGTAAATATAGCGTATACATACACTGTAAGAGAATATATGATGTATGCACAGATTATAGAAACTTTCGGACTACATTACACTTTAAGGAAATTCGACACCGTTTATCATGAATGATTTTAAGTTTTCCATGACGACGATGATAATTATCTCAAACCCGTTTATTCTTCCTGGTAAATTTGTGAAAAATGTGTTGCAATATGTGTATTTTTTCCTTGAATGTTACCAATTTTGCAGATAGGTAAATGCGCACCAATCAACACTGAGTACTACATATATATACGCTTCTTATACTGTACTTTACAGAATTCTAACAAAGAAACATCAAATAAAGGAGGATGGTGTAAAGATACAAGCTATGAAGATTCCGGAAGTCATCTGACAGATAAAGCACTCATCCCTACACTTTCTTCATTTCTCAGAGGGAAAAAAGTAGCAAGCTTTGGTGATGGACCCGGTGCTTACAAGCGTGAAATCCTCAAATTAGGACAAGTCAAATCTTACGACGCATATGACGGAGCGCCATTTTGTGAGGAAACAAGTGAAGGGAGAGTTAAGTTTATGGATCTGACGATACCACAATACGGAATACCTCTTTATGATTGGATCTTGTCATTAGAAGTTGCTGAACATATACCAAAACGATATGAAAGTGTTTATCTAGATAATATATTTAGGCATGCTCGGGCTGGAATTATATTGAGCTGGGCTACACGGAATCAGGGAGGTACGGGACATATCAACGAACAGTCTCCTCAATACGTCCTTGACATTATGGAGAAGAATGGGTTTTATAGAGATGAAAAGTCATCCAAACAACTGAGAAAGTCATCTACATTATGGTGGCTTGCAAAAAATACAAATGTTTATAGGAGAATAAGTTATAAACAATTTGAAGAAAACAATACGATTTTTAAATGGTATTTATGATGACACTTTAAGCACGTTTTTTTTGGAAACCAATCATTGTTCATGTATTTTTGTTAGTTCTCTTTTGTTTGATCACATAGGTTCCTCTGGCATTCAACGTTATGTGACCGTCGGATATTACGTAAAATTATCTCAGACTAGAAAATATGAAACAAAAGCCGAATCATGTATCATTTCACAAAATTGTAAATATTTCAAATGTGTTTATAAATTAACGATGTCTTATGTTTTGCTTTCTCTGTTGCAAACTGTATTGCTTCAAGGGTTCCAATTAGTAAAGTTGTAGTCATTCAGTCGGACGCTATCATGTTTTTGTTACCGATATGACATGCCTGTGTCATCAATGAACACGAATATTGCGACATTTATACATTACAGAAGACAACTTGTACCATGAATCAATGAGTTACTGTGACACGACAACAGGTACTAGTGGGACCAGAGAATTAAGACCTTTTTTCTTAGAAAAAGGGGGTGGGGTTCTGTGCTAAACTTTTTGTGTGTAGAGTTCTGTTTTTATAGTTTGTCTTTTGTCGTTTTATCTCTTAAGTCATGTGAATTTTAGCTAATACTGGCGCCCTTCGTCGTCCGTTGTCTAATCTAAAATATTTTAAAGAGTTTCTCCTCGGGAACTACACAACCAAACTTGGCATGGATGAACCTTAGTGCATCAAGTATTCAATAAGTGTTTTTTATTATTATTCCAGTCAGCCAGTACACATGGTAATAAATCATCGGACATTTCTAAAGCCCTCGTAGAATAACTCTTACTCGAGTTTACAATTTTGGATAATCACTCCATAAGCGAGCCATTAATGTACATCATGTATCTTGGGACATGCGCATTTTTGTGGATTTTCCGACTTGGAACAGGCACAATGTCATGGTTGTTTTTGACCTGGGACAGACACAATGTCATGGATGTTTTCTGACTTTGGACAGGCATAATGTCATGAATGTTTTCTGACTTCGGACAGGCACAATGTTATGGATGTTTTCTGACTTTGGACAGGCACAATGTCATGAATGTTTTCTGACTTTGGACAGGCACAATGTCATGGATGTTTTCTGACTTTAGACAGGCACATTGTCATGGATGTTTTCCGACTTGGGACAGGCACAATGTCATGAATGTTTTCTGACTTTGGACAGGCACAATGTCATGAATATTTCCGACTTGGGACAGGCACAATGTCATGAATGTTCTCTGACCTTGGACAGGCACGATGTCATGGATAATTTCTGACTTGGGACAGGCATAATGTCATGGATGTTTTCCGACTTGGGACAGGCACAATGTCATGGTTGTTTTCCGACTTGGGACAGGCACAATGTCATGGATGTTTTCCGACTTGGGACAGGCGAAATGTCATGGATGTTTTTGACTTGGGACAAACACAATGTCATGGATGTTTTCTGACTTTGGACAGGCACAATGTCATGGTTGTTTTCCGACTTTGGACAGGCACAATGTCATGGATGTTTTCCGACTTGGGACAGTCACAATGTCATGGTTGTTTTTGACTTGGGACAGGCACAATGTCATGGATGTTTTCTGACTTTGGACAGGCACAATGTCATGGATGTTTTCCGACTTGGAACAGGCACAATGTCATGGATGTTTTCTGACTTTGGACAGGCACATTGTCATGGATGTTTTCTGACTTTGGACAGGCACAATGTCATGGATGTCTGACTTTGGACAGGCACAATGTCATGGATGTTTTCTGACTTTGGACAGGCACAATGTCGTGGATGTTTTCCGACTTGGGACAGGCACATGGAAGTTTTCTGACTTTGAACAGGCACAATGTCATGGATGTTTTCTGACTTTGGACAGGCACAATGTCATGGATGTTTTCCGACTTGGAACAGGCACAATGTCATGGATGTTTTCTGACTTAAGACAGGCACATTGTCATGGATGTTTTCTGACTTTGGACAGGCACAACGTCATGGATGTCTGACTTTGGACAGGCACAATGTCATGGATGTTTTCTGACTTTGGACAGGCACAATGTCATGGATGTTTTCCGACTTTCGACAGGCACAATGTCATGGATGTTTTCCGACTTGGGACAGGCACAATGTCATGGATGTTTTCCGACTTGGGACAGGCACAATGTCATGGATGTTTTCCGACTTTGGACAGGCACATTGTCATGGATGTTTTCTGACTTTGGACAGGCACATTGTCATGGATGTTTTCTGACTTTGGACAGGCACAATGTCATGGATGTTTTCTGACTTCGGACAGGCACAATGTCATGCATGTTTTCTGACTTTGGACAGGCACATTTACATGGAATAAAGCAGTTGGATTATTTGGCAAAGTGGTTAGAGCACAGATATACAGGTTAATAGCTGTGACGGAGCGTGGAAGACAAACAAAAAAGGGGCAGACAGCTAAGGGTGCGGAAAGTCTAGGTGATGCACTTGGCTGACACGGCGACCACTGTGTGGGCAGTATAAATTGTAATCACAAAAATAGTGAACTCATAGGAAAATTCAAAACGGGACGTCCATAATCAAATGGCAAAATCGAAAGTATGAAGATTTGCAGGAGCTCAACAAAGAGGACCCCAATGTTATAAAAACTGTTCTTTTCTTGAAAATGACACCACAAAATAAGATTTGTACCTGGATTAGAACTGATGGTAGATATCAATATACATACATACATTTTACCATCCCCTTTTCATTGCTTTCTTACAAATTTAGTTATCTGTTTGTGTCATATTTGTGCATTTGTATGTAATCAGTAATTGAATGGTTCAAGATATTTCATTTTGATGTATCCATGTAATATAATTTTACTTAGACATTCTGTAAACTACCGAATCTAACCAAATAAACCGAGAATGTGTCCAAAGGGTACAGATAATGCCCCAGCTGGCAAAGAACGTTATAAAGAGTCATTACCAAAGAAGGTTTAAAATTACGCCATCCAAATTTGCACTTGATCTTATTTTTTAAAAATCAGACTTTTTTTATACTGAAATTGTACCTACCTGACCAATGCCCGACTATCCCTACGACCCCTTTACGATCAAGTCGATCTGGTCTGGCCGAGATCAGGCTAAGATTGAGTATAGTTGATTTGGTCTAGCTAGTCGAGTAAAGTTCGTGTAGAGATCGTGAATTGGTCGGAATTATCGAATGTATATTCAATTAGTGGTCGGGTTGGAGTCGTGATGGAGTCATCAAGGAGTCGTGAATGGTCGAGTTAAGTTCGTGTACAGTCGGGTAGCAGTCGGGTAGACGTCGTAAACAGGCCTGATCAAGAATTTGGTTACGCTTGGTCGTGGGAATTTGGGAAATCGGGATCATCGAGTTGATCTGATCGGCAGTATGAACCTAGCTTTAACCGTCGTGGTAATTACGATTACATTTAAGCAGCAATTCAATATGAAGGGATAAATATTTTTATTATTAGATCGATTTACATTATCAGTATAATTAAATCAAGTCTGCTCAATGTGTGACTTTAATATTCGATACATGAATAAAACATGAAGAAAATCTTAAACATAAACGCATTTATTGTTGAATATTTAGTTTTTATTTGGGTTAAACAAAACACGAACATCGTGATTATTGAAAGTGAACACTTAATATCAATAAAGTCTTAAATAAAATTCACGAACGTTATAATTTGTGTATCACTTAAGTGATTTCCAGCCCCATTAAAAGCCGTGCGGTTGCTTACAATTGCTTACATTCACTCCATTTGAACTTTCAATTGGTGAATAGTTGTCTCATTGGAAATCGTTTCTCGTTTTTTTATATAGATAAGACCGTTGGTTTTCCCGTTTAAATGTTTTACACTTGTATTTTTTTGGGGCCCTATATACCGTACCTTACCTTAACCTATAATGGTTTACTTTTATAAATTGTGACTCGAATGGAGAGTTGCCTCATTGGCAATACCTCATCTTCCTATAGCCATATCTCCTTATTTTTATATTGATGAACCTGTCAGCATATGTCATGAAATAGCGCGTATTGTATTTAAAAAAAACCGGCAGAGTCGGTTGGCTTGTCTCCATATTCAATACGGCACTCCGACATTCTTGCTAAATTAAAAGAGCATAATCGAATTTAAAAATTGTTTCATATGTACTAACAAAACGGAATTGATACAATCATATATATTTTTTTATTTATGAAGGCAGCATACATACCACACATACATATTTATATCCAGTGGTAAATTTACACAGCAACGCATGCACAAATGTAGTTAATAAAATTGAGAATGGAAATGGGGAATGTGTCAAAGAGACAACAACCCGACCATAGAAGAACAGACAACAGCAGAAGGTCACCAACAGGTCTTCAATGCAGCGAGAAATTCCCGCACTATAAACTCATGTGGCATTTTATATATGCAGTATCATTATTACCATATATTTCATTTAAAGGAAGTAACACACATATATAGAACATACACCAGTCCACAAAGTAACATACATATATAGAACACACACCATTTCACGAAGTAACACACATATATAGAACACACACCATTCCACGAAGTAACATACATATATAGAACATACACCAGTCCACGAAGTAACATACATATATAGAACACACACCATTCCACGAAGTAACATACATATATATAACATACACCATTCCACGAAGTAACATACATATATAGAACACACACCATTCCACGAAGTAACATACATACATAGAACACACATCATTCTACGAAGTAACATACATATATAGAACACACACCATTCCACGAAGTAATATATATATATAAAACACACACCATTCCACGAAGTAACATACATATATAGAAAACACACCATTCGACGAAGTAACAGACATACATTGAACACACCATTCCACGAAGTAACATACATATATAGAACACACACCATTCCACGAAGTAACATACATATATAGAACACACACAATTCCACGAAGTAACATACATATATAGAACACACACCATTCCACGAAGTAACATACATATATAGAACATACACCATTCCACGAAGTAACATACATATATAGAACACACACATCATTCCACGAAGTAACATACATATATAGAACACACACCATTCCACGAAGTAACATACATATATAGAACATACACCATTCCACGAAGTAACATACATATATAGAACACACACCATTCCACGAAGTAACATACATATATACATGTATAGAACACACACCATTCCACGAAGTAACATACATATATAGAAGATACACCATTCCACGAAGTAACATACACAACCAAATATGTAGCATCATAGATAATGATCGAGTTATTACGGGAAAACTATCTCGTAATTACGAGATAAAAAAAATATGATTATCTCGTTATTACGCGATAGTTTATTACGAGAAAACTATTTCGTAATTACGAGATAAAAAAATGATTATCTCGTTATTACGCGATAGTTTTCTCGTAATTACACGATAATTATCTCGTAAATAAAAAAATTGTGACCCTAGTAAAGAAAAACCACCAATCTAATTAAAATATTGATCTCTGATTACGTAGCATATGTAGTCTAACGTAATCAGAGATCAAAAAGCATGTGTAGTATAACGGAAAAAACACTTCATGTTGTATCAAATTTAAAACACGTTCACAGATTAAACTTCTACAAATGTCAACTGAACCACAGCTCTTGTGGATATGTACATCTACATATAATTTCTACATTAACTACAAAAAATCATGAACTTATTGGTTTGATATAAGTTGCACTGGCATACTATTGTGCATACAAGTATATTTAGATCTAAATTCCTAGATCATAGGGGCATAACTCCTACAAAAAATTGTCAGCATCTGTCATGCCATAGCGAGGATTGTAATGTGTGTTTTAACACTTTTTCATATTATACAGAATGCAAACTAATTCGGTTCTTTGATTATTAAAATCAAGACTAATGCATGGAGACAAGGTTAAAAAAAACTATAGAACACTCGACGTGGATCCCTGCTGCGCGTAAACACAACATTCAAACCAAAAGAATAAACAGTGCTTACTGGAATCATGCAATATACGGAAATAAAGAACGGCGTGCATATGTAAAAATTAGCGACTAGTTACCCAATCTACCCTCTACCCTACTTAATCTTAAAAATATACATAGTTAGTCAGCTTAGACTCTTTCTATTTGTAGTTCTATGTTTAGGATCTGTCTAGTTCTAGATATATATATTTAGCTTTCGTCACTGCTTCATTGATTTTTTGCAGTGTTTAGACTACACGAAATACGCATACACTATCCACATATTTATATTTCCCTGATTGACACAGTTTCGATCTAAAACAAAACAGCAAAAACTATGTTAATTCTCATACCAATTCTCATGCCGTTTTAAGGAAGTTATTATTTAAAACTGTTTCTATGACGACATGCTCTATATATATCAGTTCCTACAAATTACAATTGTCTACGAATTGCCAGATTATCCTTGACCATTATTGATTGTCATATACTACATAGGCATAAAATATCGACAATATCTCTACACAGTAAATAGTGTGTGCAATAAATTGAAGCATGGTAATTACAGAATGAGCAGGATGTACTAATAACAGACGTAAGTATTTAACTAAAATCATATAATCACTGGACTATTAGTCGCAGTATAAATCGAAACATTTTCCACTACAATTAGTACTTAGATAATTAGTAAGTTGATCTGATCGCGTCTGCTTTTTTTTTTTTATACAATACTGAATACAATACAATACAATAATAATTTATTAACGTCTCACCATCAATAATACAGTATATACATTTTACATTGTATAAGTAAACTTTTTAAAATGATTAATGCCATTCTCAAAAGAATTATATTGAAGTGACGGATAACGAATGTTGTTGAATTATGGATGTGTTTTCATTATTCCCTATTTTTAGTGGTCAGATTAGGAGGTCCCAGAGGCGAATTTAGGGGGCCCAGGGGGCCCGCCCCCCCCCCCTTTTGGGAAAAAAATTGGTTGCTTATATAGGGAATCACTGAGGCGTGACTGGAGCGGGCCCCCTCTTAGGTCAGTCAGTGGGCCCCCACTTATGAAAATTTCTGGATCCGCCACTGGGTCCGTGTTGGATAAAATAAACCGAGATCTGTCTATTTTTTTTAAGATTGTATGTTTTTGGTCCGTGTAACATTTATCAATTCAAAGTTTTAAAAAGTTTTAAAATTTTGGATTTTTGGAATTTTGATCAAAGTTTTGAAATATCAAAATTTCAAATTGTGTAAAAGTTTTGAAATTTTGAAATTTTAACCAAATGATTAAAATATTGAAATTCTAAATATCGTTTTTAAATTTGATAGTTTAGGATTTTGATCAAACTTCTAAAATATTAAACCTTATGTGCAATTTTGATGATTTCACTTTTTGAAAGTATGATTTTTTAAATATTTGATTAAAATATCAAAAATAGAAAAGGGGCAAAAAGAGGGGTGCCTGTAAAAAGCGAAACGAAATAAAAACGGAACGAAACGAAACAATATGAATTGAAAACATACTGATACTTAAAAGTTAATGTATGAAATAAAAGCCCAGACAGACAGTTGTATAAGCGGTGAAAAATTGGATGACAAAATAAATTTTCATTTCAAAACAAGACGTACGGATCTGATATTGGCCATTTTACTTGCTGGTTTTTCTAGCACCCATATTTAAGAAGAAACAGGAGTAACAGTAAAAACTGAACAACTCGCAGTAGGTCAAATAGTATGTTTAGGTTGAGCATGTATATATATTTTCTACTGAACTCTAAGCAATAGAAAGGCTCAATACACGGTGTATTATCTCTTTTGATTTCAATTTTTTTCTGTTTTGCTCTACGACTTCTTACTTTCTGCGATCATGTTGGCTAAAGAATATATCATTTAATCTGTTCTTTGTAAGTTGTTGGCCCTTAAAATTCAGCTTTGAGCGTACCCTAAGAAGGTCGATCCAGAAAAGAGTTTCGGTCGTAACTTTTAACGCTATGTTTTTATTTTTATCGATTTTATGACGATCATAATTATATTGCCTTGTATCAATGATTTTAGTTAAATATTTTTTTTGGTATGGTAGGAATACTGAATGCATGGTGTCCCAATTAAGGTTGTGCTAGTCTACAATGTGGGAGGTGATTGATATATTTATATTTTATTTACGTTGAAATTAAGAGTAATAAGACCAAATATTAGTAGATTAAAACCAAGGTATTGTTACAAGGTATATACATAAACTCATCATAGATGGATACCGGGATATAAATTTTGTCAGTTTTTGCGCCAGACGTGCGTTTCGTCTACAAAAGACTTATCAGTGACGCTCGATTCAAATCAAGTTAAAAAGGCAAATAAAGTCAAATAATTTAATTTTGGATGTAACGCGTCTTCTCATTGGCTGACGTTATTTTGTTATGAGCCCATAGACATAATTTAGTCATGTGACCGTGACGTCATCAACGTTTTTTCATGGTTTCTACGGTTTAAAATGAAATTTAGAATTAAATAATAAGAAATGACTGTCATATTTTTTCTGTCTATTCGAAACAACATAAAAAATGTGGTGCACACTTAATGAATGGCTTTTATTTATTTGAATTTATTGAACCATATAATTAATTTTTGACTCTTCACATTGAATAATCCGCGAAGCGGATTATGTTAAATGCGAACAGTCAAAAATTAATTTTTTGGTTCAATAAATTCAAAATAAATTATTGCCATTCATTATAAATAAATTTCTATCAAAAATAATACTCAAAGATATATATTTTAAATACCAATAACAACGTACACAGATGTTTGCGTATGAATACACAACGTTAGAGTGGACGTGTCTCCATAAAAATTGATAACATTGAAAATAAAGCCAATTGCTTTTAGCCAATCAGAAGACAGTAAATACACCAAATTTATTTATTGCTAGTGTGCACCAAATTTTTTACGTTATTTCCTTATAGACAGAAAAAATATTACAGTCATTCCTTAAATAAAATTAAAAAGGCCAAATAAATTAAACGTTTATATCAAAATTATAGCTCTGGTTTTGTAAAAGTTGAAACCATTCATATCATATATAAACGTATACCATAAACATTATTTTCAAAGTTCATATGTATGTAATAGTTGCCGCTGTACTACATTAAGCGCCCATCTATCTATTTGTAGATGTCGGCATTTTGAAAATTGAAAATTCTTTTCAAAATAAAGTCTATATCAGCGATATACATAATTTAATAAAATTGTTAGCGCTTCGACAAAACAACAACACCCTACTTTTAAAGTTAAATGGTTGCTCCCTTATAGACAACGTTTGGACTGGTTATCTTATACGTACACGTAGCTCCAATATGGGTCCTAGATCAACCACTGTTTTTAAATAGTAAATAAAAGGAAAGGGATTTTTTTGTATTAAGGGATATTATTGTTCCGTATTTGCATTTTGTTATTTGAACATTTTTAATGTTATCGTACGACAATCGACTTTTAGCAAACTAAAAATACACAGGTACGTCCAGTCAGAATGGGGCGTGTAAAGAGAAGCCAAAGTGTCAGCTGCATATGTTGGATTTTTCCATATTTGGCCATACACCAATGTTGCTCTCGAAAAACCAGTACAATGTAAAACGCTGAATTTTAAGTAAAGAATTCAACTACGGAACGGTGAAAACTGAAATTTGAAAGTCAAGAAAAATAAGAAACGAAACAAATTCAAGAGGTGTTTGGCCAAAGTGAAGTTAAAACCCATCTATAAGGGCTACTTTGTCCGAGGGAGTTGAATCCTAAGTTTCTTCGTAATTTGTACGTAAACAACCTATTTTAAATTTTCGATTTTTTGTTGCCAGTGACGCATATTTCATGAATGTTCCGAAACAAATTAGCAATAAATACAACAGGGGGAGAGTGTACATAATGAAGACATAACCTTTCAATCAGTTTCATGAATTGAGGTCTGGAGCTGGCGTATGGCAGTAACTGCTAGCTTTATATATAGTAGTCCTTTGTTAATTTATTATCATTGTCATTTTGATTAGTTTCGTTTATTTCCTATTCTGACATAGGACTTGTATTTCCTTTTCAAGTGCGTTTTACTGTTCGTATTACTGTGTGTTTTTCATTCTTTATTGGCTAGAGGTATAAAGGAGGGTTGTGATCTCACGAAACATGTTTAACCCCGTCGCATTTGTGCGCCTGTCCCAATTCAGGAGCCTCTGTCCTTTTAAGTCTTGTATGATTTTAATTTTAGTTCATTGTTATATTTCGGAGTTTAGTATGACGTCTATAATCACTGAACCAGTACACTTTTTTGTCTAGGGGCCAGCTGAAGCGCGCCTAGCACAACGTTCATTGCGACGCTATACATTAAGTATTCCTTCCGTGTTATTCTTGGAACTGAAATAAATCATAAAAGGCAATATATTATCGTCATGCAATCGATAAAAAAGAAAACAAAACGTTGCATGCGACCGATGCGCTTTTTCTGGATCTACCTTTATCAGGAACGTCAAAAAGGCGAATAATTCTAATTGGTTTACTGCGAGTTGGTCAGTTTTCACTGTTACTTCTAAATGTTGGGCACTGGGGACACCAAATAGCTCTGAATTATTTATCTCAAACGCTAACCTTATATGAGAGATTTAATCAACTTATTTAATTCCGGTTTAAATAGGTTTAACAAAATTTTTTTGATAGATGCACAACCTTAAAATTTCAGGATACTGTTATCCCATGTGATGTCTAATATGTTTTATATATAAAAAAAAGGCTTCTTCTTTCCATTATTTATTTTGTAATTAAAAATGATTTGATATATTTCGTGCTATTTATTTATAACTAAGAATGATTGTTATCAGAGCCGTGTCTACATCAGTGTTTACAGGCACCTCTCTTTTCGCCCCTTTTCTATTTTTGATATTTTAATCAAAAATTTAAAAAATCAAACTTCCAAAAAGTGAAATAATCAAAATTGCACGTTGGGTTTTGTATTTTAAATGTTTGATCAAATTCCTAAACTATCAAATTTATAAACGATATTTAGAATTTTAATATTTTAATAACTTGGTTAAAATTTCAAAATTTCAAAACTTTTACACAATTTGAAATTTTGATATTTTAAAACTTTGATCAAAATTCCAAAAATCTAAAGTTTCAAAACTTTTTAAAACATTGAATTGATAAGTGTTACACAGACCGTTATCCCTTTTCAAGGTATCTTTTTGGGGTGCTGACTTATTTACGTATACCCATCATGTCCTTTTATTTACATTGTATTTTGACCTGTAATTAATGGTTTACTTTTACAAATTGTGACTTGGATGAAGAGTTGTCTCATTGGCACTCATACCCCATCTTCATGTATCTATTGGATGGAGAGTTGTCTCATTGGCACTCATATCCCATCTTCATGTATCTATTATTGATATTTATCTATAGACTTTATACGATATTTTATTTACCCCAATCTTAATGCAATGTAGGACTAAAATAGAAAAAAAACTCTTGCTGATATTGTCTTGTATTTTAAGAAACTAAAAACTACCTGCTAGTGTTTAACAAATAGTATGATTACGAAATTATTTTTTTTTTAACTGAAAACCTTTTTTTTTATAAAAATGCGTTAATTTTGCATCTTTTAAAAAACCTATGACAAATTATATTTGTCATTATTACGATATATGGTGCAAAATCCTTCAATGCCCACTTTAATGAACAGTTCTACTTACTCATTCTGCTAAAAAATCTTTTTGAAGAGTATCATTTAACAACCGTCAGCGAATTACATTACGATTTGTTTTATTGATGAATAGGCACCCCAGAATTGAGAAACATGATAATTTATTTAAAATATGGTCGAAATACCAGTCAAAACAGATAACAAGACCTTGTTTCAGTCCTTGGGCTTCAGATATCTAGCGAAAAAATTACCTGTGATGACTGTACGTGTTTTCATGTCTTTAGAATGTTTACTTTTGCTAGTTTATCTGTATACATTTTTTTTTAAATATAAATCAATGTGCTAAGAAATGTGCTTTGCAATGATTGTTATTTTTTTACCTCTGCCAAGTCAAACCTGGCTGTCCCAAGCCCGGATAAAAAGGAGGATAGTCATATAAACCAAATATTGAAAAAGCGCAAATGTCCTATGTAAAAAGAACAAATGTCCATTTTGAAGAGCGCCAATGTCCTATGATTTGAAGCGCAAGTGTCCTTAAATAAAAGCGCAAACGTCCCGCGCCGGACAATTTAGATCTATCTCGTGGCAGGGAACTTTGAACACAGACACAAAGGCACCGCAGTGTTTCAAAATACATATAAAGCCATATTTCACAACTCATGTCTATTGACTTGTATATAGATATAGGAAGATGTGGTATGAGTGCCAATAAGACAACTCTCCATCCAAGTCATAATCTATAAAAGTAAACCGTTATAGGTAAGGTATGGTCTTCAACACGGAGCCTTGGCTCACAACGAACAGGAAGTTATAAAGAGCCCCAAAAATGACTAACGTAAAAACCTTCAAACGGGAAAACAACGGTCTAATCTATATAAAAAACGAGAAACGAGGAACACTTATGAATTACATGAACAAAAGACAACTACTGACCATCAGTTTCATGACTTAGGACAGGTAGAAACAATTGCAGCAGGATTAAACGTTTTAATGGTACCAAACCTTATCCCTTATCTGAAACAATAGTGTAACATCACAACATAGACACAGTCACTATAAAATATCAATTGGAATGGTTTAACTCAATCAAAAAACATTGTTGTTTTTCATGTCTAATAGTTGAAATCATCCCTTCGTAAATTTTACGGACGCCATCACAAGTTGGTTGGCCGTTATGGAATAACCGTTTCACAAATGATTTCGGATATGTTCCTTACGTCGTAACTACAATCCCCTTCCCTTTCATGAATGTGACCTACCGAATTGGACTATTTACCGGATTTGTTAGCACATAAGCAACACGGCGGGTGCCACATGTGGAGCAGGATCTGCTTACCATTCCGGAGCACCTGTGATCACCCCTAGTTTTTTTGGTGGGGTTCGTGTTGTTTATTCTTTGGTTTTCTATGTTGTGTCATGTGTGCTGTTGTTTGTTTGTCTTTTTTAATTTTCAGCCAAGGCGTTGCCAGTTTGTTTTAGATTTATGAGTCTGACTGTCCCTTTTGGTATCTTTCGTCCCTCTTTTATCAATACCAAAAACATAGCTGCTTGTTCTGCACTGAACACTTTACTTTACGTTTTATGTTATAAGAGGGTGGTAAAAGGGTGGGGGGGGGGGGGGGGGGTGTTACTGAACACGGAAACACGTGAAATAAAAATCGCAAAAAGGGTTGCACGAAAAATAAAAAGCTGGAAAAACGAATCGCGAGAATAAAATCGTAAATATTAAGGAAAAAAGTACCAGAAGTTATTACTCAGTCGTACTTGGAGATCACACAGCCTTTTTTAATGGACATGGAGACCTTGTGGTCAACTTTAAGCGTCCGCTACTTGCATCTTATTTGAAAAAAATATATCATTCATAGAAATTTGATGGACTTCATTGATACCATATATATTGTATGGTAGTATGGAAACTTACATCAATTACTATTAGATTACACAAATTTCAGAATGTATTATAACACACACTGACTTTTAACCCTTTCCCTTTCATGCATTTTAGACCTTTACTTATCGAAAATACATTATCGGAGTTTAAATGAATACAGCATTCGCATCAATGGTCATACACATGCCATGTTGGGCTCAAATGAAAGATAATTGGTAAAATATTTCAAAAAATTAAGTTTGAAGATACTTCGTCATTTTTTGGTCACGTGGTATATTTCCAAAAGTCACGTGACTGTTGGAGAAAAAGTGAAAAAATACGAAATCCTTGGGCAAAAAGTCGTGCAGAGACATATTGGTGGGCTAATAGGGTCAGGTTTTGGTGGAAACACAATGCCTCGAGTCTGTTGAAGTCATATAAGTTATCATAGTGGTATAAATAGACGCATAACGTGCTATAGGCCTTGAAATATCGATGTCCGTAACATTCGAAATAATTTATTTTAGACGCTCTTTTTGTCCGATTTCAAACTTGGACCCTAGTTATTTGTCTAATCGTTTTCAATCAATCAGCAACCTAAACTTTGTTTTTACAAGGAAAAACTAATAAAATTAGTTACCAATGTTAGCTTGATCTGGGACACCCTTGACCGAGCCCTATGGAGCAAAGGGGGTAAACAAGGGGGTGGGGCAATCTTGCACACACATTCTTTTAAAAAAAAAATCCTTAGGTTTAATTTCCTTTTTGAAATTGAAAGTTAAGTTAAGTTAAGTTACATTTAATATAGGAAGTTACATTTAATATAGGAAATTATTTTTCCAACTCCGACAGTGAGATACGAACTTTAATCTTAGCGCCTTGGGATAGATCAGCGTACCCCTGCGCCACTGGCATTGTAGTGAACTTATTGAAATTTAAGTACTTAAGTCTACTACTACGGAAGAAATTAAAAAAAAAATAATATAAATATTCTCACCCAATTTGTTTTCTTTTTGGAATTATGTGTTCAGATGATAATTTTTTGTTGCCAAATTCATGATTTTTACGCAAATCTAGGAGGAATCCACTCTTTAAACTGTCATTTTTTCATTGAAATATACATGTTCCTTTATTACAACAAAAGTGTTTTTCAACTTAAGTATACCGCAACACTTACGAAACCATGTTTTGTTGCATCTTTTTCAACTTTGCGAAAAAAACAAAAAAAAAAAAAAAATCAGAATATTTTAGCGGCTTTTGTCTCTTTTCTCATAATATCTTTAAGAAATGACTTCAGATTTTTAGCGTATTTCAAGTTTGTGATTGCGCTGCAACACTAAAATTTACATTTGCAACTAGTGTACAAGTTAGCACTATTAGTTTAATACTATTCTTCAAAAACTCACTGCACAATTATTGAAAAAAGTCATAAATCCTCTTAAAAGAGCAGTTTTCTTTGCACTTCTTTTTGAGAATATTCCTCAAAATTCGAAGAAAAATAAATGTTTTTTACAGAAAAATTACACATCAGTAAGGGGCGACTTGTTTATTAAATAAATTTCTTTTCGTTATAAGGCTTAACGAATACCTTTATGCGTAGTAATTTGCACGGGTGAATCCACCCGTGCATACTAAGCGGGAATTTAAATCATTCGACGGTTTGCATTCAATCAGTCTAGACGTTTAATTCAATTGTTGTTAAGGTCTGTTTGACTTTTCTTTAATTTTTTGTTCTTGTTTTTAAAACAATTTTTGTTCTATAGGTACTGTCTTTCACACGTATAAGCTATTTCTTATAGAAGTATAGTACAATTCAACAGACACACATGTACACTGTCCAAAGTTACAGTATTTATTCAATTTTATGTTTACAATCATTTACATGTAGTTGTGAATTGTTTCTAATTTTTGTAATTGTATTTTGTAGATTGTGCAGGCTGTTGATCATACTTCTATAGTGAAGAGAATGTGATTAGGACTGTTTTTTGCGTAACACCTGCCATTCTAAATTTTTTGTTCACATGTTGTTATTATGTTCCGAATTTATTATTAAATGACTGGATGCTGCAAACCTACATCCCATAGAATATTTGTGTTTGTGTATTTAAGCCTTGTATAGAAAAGAAATGCTTTATGTTCGGTTGAACCCGTGAAAAAGAACATAACTAATAATGATAGAGGTTTGATGCATATTAAATCGCATTGCTGGTTATCTGAGGATTAATTTGAGCCCTTAACCACATCTGTACGTCAGCAAATGGCGATTAAACAAGTATAAATGTTCCCAAAAAATCTTGAAATTGGTTTCACCGGTGTGAAAGGGAGAGGATTAAACAAATGCGGGACATGCACGAGAAATTAAGTGCACAGACACGAAACACGGAAAATAAATAAGGAGAAACACGAAGTACGCAAATCGAGCCAAACACGAGAAAACGAGAAATAAAACGCCAAAACACGAAAATACGGGAAATAAAAAGGCCGAAAACGTTGCACGAAAATAACCCCTGCTATAGAATAAACAAGAGCAGGGTGAGTGTTATAAAACTCATAAAAAACTGTATATTCATGTCTATTCCATATCATACAAATCTTAAAATCCTTATTATTTTCATTCGTAATTTTGATATAACTGTAAATTAATCTTAAATTTTATTCGAATAAAATCTTTTTTGTCATTATTTTCAAATTTAACCCAAAGTGTAATGTGTACTATATATAATACTGGTAAAGTACGTTTAAATCATATGACACGAAAAGCGGCAATATGAGACTGTTTGTCAATACTGTTTTGGTTTTTTAAAGTCATACATCAATATGTAATCTCTTACTTCCTTTGTGATTTATCGCCGTCATACAAATACTCAAATAATAGCCCCTTCTATACTGATCGAAAACAATTCGCGTAAATTGTGTTTTATCTATTTCATTGAAAACAAACTATTGTTTGTTTACATTATTTTGCCAAATAATATAAAGATTTAGATAAAATCACAACAAAAGAGTTACATTATTAAACATGTCCATAATATGCTTAGTGTAAGTCTTTGAAAACTGTCTGGAATGCAGCTTGACACTGTACTACACATTTATCAAACTAAGTCGACGCAATTGTCTAATGTGACATGACTTTGTAGATGCCATTCACAAAGAGATGTATCAACCAAGAATTTACAAAACCTCCACGTCGTTTCACAAAAACAGACAATTCTTCAGCATCAAATGATTTTTTATATATATAGCGATATCGCTCGTTTTTTCACACTTTCTTTTTTTCCCTTCATTTTAGTACTATACCTTGTTAAAGTCCCATTGTAGATATGATTGTGTCATCTCATACAACTTCTGTCTGCCCTTTCAAGCCATATCCTGCTCAACGAACACATGATAGATAAATGAACTTTGAGCACAGTAAGTGTAATTCCTCACGATGCTCTGACTTCTATGAGGAAACTTCTCAAAGAGACACCCGTTTATATGCTATCATAACGATTGAAAGCATTACCTAAATAAAACTATGTTTTCACAAATAAACAAATAGTGTTGCAGGATATGCTTACAATTTCAGAACATCGGATATTTTATGACGGGTTTATTGTTACTAAGTCTTTAGTTTGCTATGTTGTGTTTTGTATACTGTTTGTTTTCTGATGTTTTTTTTCTCATTTTTGCCATCAGGCATTGTCAGTATGTTTTCGATTTGTTTTGGTATCTTTCGCCTCCCTTGTGGTTTAGATTTAACATTTTGTTAAGTTTTACGATAGCATATCGTCACATGTTAAATATTATTTTCATTCCTGCCGCAGACATTAAAAGCAGCTGATTCCTATTTCTTGTCGTTCAGTATACACAAATAGTTTATACCTGTACACTTGCAACTTCCATGTAACGCATTTATAAAAAGATCCTTTGTTATATTTAAATTGTGTGTTTTAGGTGATCTTAGTAAAGAATTATGCGATGAACAACGGATTATCATGGGTCTGGTGTTTGAAGGCAATCTTTATAACGATTCTCACGGCCATACCACTGGTCATTTATATAGTACATTCAAAGACGTCTGGTGATCAATATCAGGTATATGGATCCGCACATGCTCAGTGCATCGGAAGCAATGATGGAATAACATCAGAAGTAACCAAGAGGAGAAACGAACTATCTAGACAATTAAATGATATGAGCAAAAAACTAGGACAAATAGAATGCGAGGTATGTAAACTAGTTATTGATTTCTTTGTTGAACCATTGGCTGTTAAAACATTTTATTTTTTATTTTTTCCATTAGCTCAAACGGCTTGTGTGCTGTAAACCCCATATTAACTAGTTATAATGTCCTCTTTTAGTAATTCGAACTATTAGATTATTATATTGAGTTAGTGACCCAGAATATCTTTTAAAACGCACTTAATTTAAAAGAGAATAGATTGTTTAATTTTAGTTGGTCAATTATTTATATCAACAATTATAACATGACCTTGCTTGATGGATAGTTAATGTCATGCAGCAAATATCTTATATTTATTAAAAACAGTAAAGTGAATATATCTATAAGAGTATAATCTAATACTGCTTTGAAACAGACCTAAACATGATTTTTACTTACATCTCACAAAGCGTTAAAACATGTCACTCTTTCAGTACACTTATTTTTTGGTTCATGGCCTACAAGGCTTGACTCCGCTCTCTGTAAAGCTGCCTGCTTTTATGAAAAGTAATTAGTACATATATGGTCAACGATTAACCTCCTGAACTGAGAAGTTAGCCGGCACGATTGCAGGGGTTAGGGGTTTCCATTCTGAATCATAATTGTGTTTTATTTTCGGTATTACAGCCGTAATTTGCGATGATGTATTTTTAATCTGAATCCGAAACTCGCTGAACCATAAGTTGTATATTTGGTCATATTTCTAGGGTTAACACATTGTGTAATTCTTTATTTCTTTTTTAAGAGACAACACGTTAACAAAAATGGTGGATGGTGCAGGCATTTAAGTTTGGAAGCAACTGGAGAACATAAAACCGATTTCAAACTTTTAAAGGGTTTATCACGATTCCTTGAAGGGAAAAACGTAGGTAGCTTTGGGGATGGACCCGGTGTTTACAAACGTGAAATACTCAAATTAGGACAAGTCAAATCTTACGACGCATATGACGGAGCGCCATTTTGTGAGGAAACGAGTGAAGGGAGAGTTCAATATATGGATCTAACTATTGCACAGTATGGAATACCTCTTTATGACTGGATTGTGTCGTTAGAAGTTGCCGAACATATACCGCAACAGTATGAGAGTGTTTATTTAGATAACATATTTAGACATGCTCGGGAAGGTATAATATTAAGTTGGGCTGTGCCAGGGCAAGGCGGAATGAGTCATATTAATAATAAACCCCCTAGTTATGTGGTTAATTTAATGAAGAATAATGGATTTGTCAAAGACGAGGAGCTATCAAAACTGTTGAGAAAGTCTACCTCGCTATGGTGGTTACAGCAAAATACAAATGTTTATAAACGAGTTGATTTTCTGAAGTTTAAAAATGAGACTTATATGAGTCAGTACTATACGTAGAAATAATTCATCAATCAATTTAGAAAAAAAATATACTCTTATACTTTTTTAAAGAATATTTTCTGCTTTAAACTATTTAAACGACAAAGAATATAAGAATTTGTCTATACAAAATTCGAAATAGTGTAATATATTTTACGGTAATACTGTAGAACATGGCGCGTCAAACGGGACAATACAATTGGCCGAAATTACCCCAGAAAAACGATGAAATAAATCAGTTTTAGGACAATATTTCATAGAAGAATGCTTAAATGTTAGTCAAACACTTACTTGGTGCTTTTTGTCTATATGACACATTGTATATACATTTAAAATAGTATTTTTGTTGATGAGTTTTTGTTGGGTTGAGAGGTTGAGAGGTTTTTACACCTTATGTATATCATTAGGAACAGATTGTTACCAGTTTTTTTTCGAAGGATAACAATCTGCTCTATCTCTCAGCTATGCGTCATTAAATTTATTTTACCGAATGTCTTAGCATTATTGTCTTTTACAGATGAATTTCATTTAAAAAAGTATTTTCTATGACGTCACGCACATAACAAAGTTACGGGTATTAGAAAAATCAAAAGAAATGAAGCAAGATGTTTTGTTTTTTTTGATAGTCAAATAATAAAATCTGAGCCAAAACGTAGAACTTCAGCATTGTCTCTAATTACTTGATGTAAATTCATTCCATTGTCCTTTATACTATCGATTTTTGATTGGTCTTGACGAGAGGGTGACATTAAAAAAAACTGTCTCCCGCTCAGCCATGGGAGAGTAATTTTTCTTCCTCGTATTAGCCAATCAAAATATGGCATTTTAACGTGAGGTATAATAAATTAAACTGTCTACCTAGTATAAGCCAATCAAAATCTGGAATTTTAACGTGAAGTATAATAACAACATTAACCATAATGTCATAATATGAATGTTAGCAAATGAACTTATACTTAATGTTAGCAAATGAACTTATACATGTATGTGTGTGTTCATGTGTGTGTACATGCATTTGTGCGACGCCGATTGAGTGAGGTGATAGTTTCACTTTTTATACGCCCGTCGTCTTTTAGACGGGACGTATTATGGTATACCGTTGTCCGTCCGTCCGTCTGTCCGTCCGTCCGTCCGTCCGTCGTCCACACTTCGGACAATAACTCAAAAACACTTTCACCAATGTCCATGAAACTTAAGTGAATTGTTTATATCTATTGACGTAAGCTCCCTTTCCTTTTTTATTTAATTTCAGATTTTAAGTTTTGGATTTATGGGGCTTTATTCATAAAAAAGGGGTGATTTTCAACACTTCGGACAATAACTCAAAAAGGCTTTCACCAATGTCCATGAAACTTTGGTGAATTGTTTATATCTATTGATGTAAGCTCCCTTTCAATTTTTATAAATTTCAGATTTTAAGTTTTGGATTTATGGGGCTTTATTCATAAAAAAAAGGGGGATTTTCAACACTTCGGACAATAACTCAAAAAGGCTTTCACCAATGTCCATGAAACTTTGGTGAATTGTTTATATCTATTGATGTAAGCTCCCTTTCAATTTTTATAAATTTCAGATTTTAAGTTTTGGATTTATGGGGCTTGTTTCATAAAAAAAAGGGGGATTTTCAACACTTCGGACAATAACTCAAAAAGGCTTTCACCAATGTCCATGAAACTTTGGTGAATTGTTTATATCTATTGATGTAAGCCCCCTTTCAATTTTTATAAATTTCAGATTTTACATTTCCGTGTTATGAATTTTTATGCTTAAAAAGGGGGGGATTTTCCAATTTTGGGACAATAACTAACACTTTCACAAAATTTTATGCATCTTTGATAAATTGTTTATATCTATTGACATAAGCTCCCTTTCCATTTTTATAAATTTTAGATTTTACGTTTTCTTAAGTAATGAATTTTTATACTTAAAAAAGGGGGATTTTATGAAACTGTGGTGAATATATTAATGTAACATCCCTTTTGATTTGTATATATGTTTCTAGTTGATCATATAAATTCATTTAAAGCATTAAAGACAAGTTAAAAGAGCAACGGGCGTATCATGCGCTAAAGCGCAGCCCTTTATTTCAATTGTCTTGTAATTGAAAAAAAGTCACTTCAATGTTCAAGCCAAGTATGGAAAGCACCTCTCCACACAAGTTACAAAACAACAATATACAAAATGACAATTTATCAATAAAGAATTTTGAAACGACAAAGATACAAGTTACAAATTAACAATTTACTAATTAAGGATTTTGAAAATACACATTTGAATAAAATTCATTCGAGTAAAATACACTATTATCTCAGAATTTATTTTTGTTTATGATTTATTTAGGTTGAGAGAGATGAGCATTGTTACACTCCATGTCATGAAGAAACCTTTAGTGTTATTCCTTTGTTTATACTAGTAATTCGAAATCATTAACAGCAACATTCTTATAAAAGCTACTATTTGTTATATGAATTCAATAGAACAGATACCAAAATAACACTCAATAATTTAATTTTGGATGTAACGCGTCTTCTGATTGGCTGACGTTGTTTTATTTATCAGCTCATAGACATAATTTTGTCATGTGACCGTGACGTCATGAACGCTTTTTCATGGTTTACTCCGGTTTAAAATGGAATTTAGAATTAAATTATAAGAAATGACTGTAATATTTCGAAATATTTCGAAATAACATAAAAAATGTAGCGGGTTATTTTAAAGTGTGCACCATATTTTTTATGTTATTTCTTCATAGACAGAAAAAATATTACAGTCATTCTTTAAATAATTTTGATAAAATGTTTATAGTTGTTATCTATATTTAACATGTCTTCGTGTTAATACCTTTTTTTTTTATGAAAATATACTTAAATCCAGTTTGAAATGGTTGTAAAATATTTCCGGTTGGAGTCTGTGGAGTTGAATAATACAGACGATTCACTCCCGTGAAGAAGGACGTAATGGCGATTCACCGGAAGTGCAGAATATAACAAAATGGAATGGAAAAATTCAAATATGAAGAATTTGTACTTCCTCACAGGTACAAAATAATTGAATATTTGCCATGTTTCGGTAATTACCATTGACGATTAAAATATAACAATGTGCACACAGACATGTCCCACTTCTATGAGTGATGTAAAATGTAGAATGTCGCACTTTGTCCGACATGCAGTTATTAGTATTTACTTTCTGTTTTGGATCTAAGTCGGCGACGCCTATGTATATATAGTGCCGATATTAATTATTAATTATGGAAGGTGTACTGTGAAACAACTCATATGAAACAATATGTAGCAATCGGATAAATCTGTCAAGCAAACAATGGTATATACTAGTGTCACTATAGCAGACATCAAAAATACATGTCGTTTATATTAGTAAGCCGACGTTAAGAGATTCTTGTGACGTCAGTTTATGACTTTTATAATCATTTCATATGTTTTCCTTTAGGAATATTACCCGAGATACATGCCATGTCATAATGTCACAATCGGATATGTACACATACGATAAACCAACAGACAAGACGACTATGCGTTTTTATACTTATCTATATATATATGACTACGACAACTTGCCGATAATCAGTTGAAA
Organism: Mytilus galloprovincialis; assembly: GCF_965363235.1. Taxonomy (NCBI): domain Eukaryota; kingdom Metazoa; phylum Mollusca; class Bivalvia; order Mytilida; family Mytilidae; genus Mytilus; species Mytilus galloprovincialis. Next base: position 24,598,690 of record NC_134839.1, on the reverse strand, counting down.
CACAAACATATAGTATCGGTCAACTAATCCGTGGTGGTGACCGAAATATTAATAAAGTGTTGATTTCAGTGGTTCTTTCTCGTAAATAATTGGAGGAGATTGTGTGTAAAAGAGAGGCGAAAGATGGCCGAAGGACACTTAAATCCATACATTGGAAATAAACTGACTTTGCCATGGCTAAAAAGAAAAAAAGACCAAGAGACAATAGTATACAAAACACAACAAAAAAGAATAAAGACTGGGGTGATTTCAGGTGCTCCGTAAGAGAAGGAAATCTAGCTTGCTCCACATGTGGCACCTGCCGTGTTGCTTATGTTATTATAAACCCGGTGATATGTCTTTAATAGGTCATATCGTGAAAAGGGGACGGGATTGTAGTGTCACATAAGGAACCGCTATCATCTGTCAAACAACTCGTGATGCTGACGTAAAATTTACGAAGGAATGATTTCCCCCATTTTGAACTCATCATTTAATAGCTTCCTTGAGTGCATGCAGAATCCTGCTTCATAGAAATGAAAAGTTCATAATTGGGAAACTGAAATCATTACTTTCGTCGTAAAGTTATGTTTTCAACCGACCTTCCATGTCGTTTTCTTGATATCAGTCAAGGTAGGAGGCAAACTCCACTGTATCTGTTGTATCCTTTATCTCTAGTTCGAGTTGTAGATAGTATACCCTTAAAATGAAGCCAATATAGCGGAACATATGAATTGAGATATAAAAACACCATACTGTCAAGCAATGCGTATTTTACTGCAGGAAAATAGAAAATTCACAATTTAAAAGTTAATATCATATCAAGAAACTTTCACACCTTCTGGTTTACTAAGTTTCCTTAACTTTAAGTTTAATAAGATATACAAAATGTATGAGATACAATCACTAGTTGTGTGAAAATGTTTGAGATACAATCACTAGCTTTGGGAAAATGTTTGAGATACTATCACTAGCTGTGTGAAAATGTTTAAAATATAATCACCAGCTGTGTGAAAATGTTTAAGATATAATCACTAGCTGTGTGAAAATGTTTGAGATGCAATCACTAGTTGTGTGAAAATGTTTGAGATGCAATCACTAGTGAAAATGTTTGAGATGCAATCACTAGTTGTGTGAAAATGTTTGAGATTTGAGATACAATCACTAGTTGTGTGAAAATGTTTGAGATACAATCACTAGCTGTGTGAAAATGTTTGAGATACAATCACTAGCTGTGTGAAAATGTTTAAGATATTATCACTAGCTGTGTGAAAATGTTTGAGATACAATCACTAGCTGTTTGAAAATGTTTGAGAAACAATCACTAGCTGTATGAAAATGTTTAAGATATAATCACTAGCTGTGTGAAAATGTTTGAGATACAATCACTAGCTGTATGAAAATGTTTGAAGTACAATCCCTAGCTGTGGGAAAATGTTTTAGATATAATCACTAGCTATGTGAAAATGTTTGAGATACAATCACTAGCTGTATGAAAATGTTTGAGATACAAACTTTACATGATGTTTTCCTTTTTGTCTTTGATTATGTTTTGAATGAGTTATATTTCAAGTGAGTTTAACGATGAATCGATCAACACAACTAACTCCCATTGGTATACCGTCTGTTAAATATCAATCCACGAAATAAAAATCAAAGTCCATAATTTTGATGATTTTATCTTTGGGTTATATGTTTTGAGAACTAGTTTTTTTCCAAAAGTAAGATTTTTCATAACATAAAATAAGAAATGAATATCTATGATTCCCATTTCATGTAGAAGAACCTCTTTTTAATAGTCGATATACTCAATCCTCCAAATAATCATGGGTAGAAGAAGTGTAGAAATATAAGGATCCCTCATGACCTTCTGGAGCACATGAGATCACGCCGGTTTTGGTTGTGGTTTATGTTTCTCAATTCTTTACGGGCATACGATACAGTTACAGGGGAGGTAATGACTTTGGTAACGTAAAATATTATTTTCGCGACGTCAAACTGTGAAATATCGAGAAAAGATGCATTTTTCGACTGATTTTTATCATTCAAACTTATTTAATCTGAAAACGAGTGCATGGACCCCAATTTTTTTAAAAAGACATTTTGTTTCATTTTACAGGGAGATTATATGGACCAAATTTTATAAAATAGTGCAATTTTTTTAATTTTGATAAATTCTTGACCATTTGATAAATATGCGTTATTTTTGAACAAAAAAATGCATCAATTTTTAGAATATCTATAAAGTAAAGAAATTACAAATTCATTAACAAAAAAACAATTTGTTTTTATTTTTTAAAACAAAAAAGTTATGTCTTTCTTTCCAAAGGGAAAATAGGGCCACAAATTCGAATTTTGAGCAAATATACCAAATTTCGACCTCATTTAACTCAAAAAGTAGCACATGAAGGTATATTTTTATAACATATTTGATTTAATGAGGTACAAAATGGCCTATATGCACATTTTCATCAACTTGTAAATACGTGATAAAAACTGTATCGTATGCCCTTAATTACCAAAAAGTAAGTGCCTTTTTTACCATGACGTTGTGAGTTTGTTTTCGACTTATCATTATGAGTTTGATTATCAAGTTGGTATCTTACTCCAACAATTTACAATCCAATGAAAAAACGATGTTTTCGTATGGAAACAATAAGTCAGAGCATGATCACATTTGGTTGAAAACACAATAAAGCATTCACAATCTCGGGTATTTGAAAGGGTTACATACATAAGGGCTGTTTTGAATGCAAGATCGGATAGTTCTGATCTATTCAGATAAATTGTCATGTTTTGGTTCATATGGATAGCGTTTTACCTTCTACTGCATCCATCAATACGTTTACTCAACTGTAAATTCTTAAGTATTACACAGCATGGTTATGTATTTTACGTACATTCTATTAGGTCGTTATGTTGATTTCATATTTACAAAAAAAAAAAAAAAATGTATATGGCTACAAAACCAAAACAACTTATGATAAATTTCTGCCCTCATTTATTTAGAAGAAAGTCGCATACATATGTAATTAAAAAAATGAAAATGAAAGTTAACCACAATATTCCCAGACATATGATAAAAAATGCAAATGCTTCAATTTGTGATCGTTTGATCGCACACTATTTCATAAATTTATGTCATACATTAATATGTTAACATAAAGAAAAGAAATGTAATAAAGATTTTAATTAAACTCATATCAGCTAATAAATTGTTTTAATACTACTTCATACAACAAAGTTTACACTCGAGGGAAAGTAAACCACACAATTATAGCAGAGCTTTCCCACCAGACAAAAAAAAAAAAAAAAAAAAAAAAAAAATAGGCAGATAATGACTTTTCCCACAATATTGACCAAGATAACTTTTCACACATAATGAAGATGACTGTTCCCACAATAATGACGATGACTTTTGCCACAATATTGACGAAAATGTCTTTTCCCACAATAATGAAGATGTCTTTCCCCACAATAATGACAATGATGACTTTCCCACAATAATGACAATGACGACTTTTCCCACAATAATGACAACGATGATTTTTTCCACAATAATGACATTGATGACTTTTCCCACAATAATGACAATGATGACTTTTCCCATAATAATGACAATGATGACTTTTCCCACAATATTGACAATGATGACTTTCCCCACAATAATGACGATGCTGACTTTATTTGTATTTCCCCTCAATTTTATCAATCAATGTTGGTTGTCCTTTTATTATGGCATGTCATGGATTTCCTTTTGCGCTGTTTTCCTGAAAGAAAAAGTAATAACACATAGACTAAATTTCTTATAACATTGTAAGTTATAACAATCTATTTTATTGTTCTCCTTTTTATTAATGATAAAAAAAGGCAATAAGGAAAAGTTTAATGAGCTTGAAAATGCTGTCAGATATTTATTATTGATCATTATGCCATCAAACTGTTTTTTTTCTTATGAGCAAGTGATATTTTGATTGCGTGTGGACTCGCATGGTTGTTGATGTATTCACAGCAGGGTTTACTCCCCTTCTGCATTATGTTGCGATAGGACGTCAAGCGGTTAACGAAGGTTCTTTTCGTGTGATTTATATATTCTGAATGGATTAAAAAATAATGCATGTCTTTTATATGTCCTGTTCGTTATCTGAAATAATATAATCATAATGGGAAAACAAATTACCCGATATATTGTCGAAATCTTTTCCTGGTTAGTGGCCGATCCTAGTTTTCTTTGAATGATTGCACGATTCTGTTAACAGATGTAAACAATATATAATTTCATTGTTTAAAGGTTTCATTTAGCGAGATTTCTATAGACTTATTTTGACTATTCGTTTTATGCAATATTCATTTTTTTCTATTTCAAATGAATGCATGAATTAACATAGGTATGGTCATAGTTTTCAATTAACTGTTAATACCAAACTTTGAATTTTTGGAATAACTAAGGATTTTCGACCCTAGGAATATATTACCTTAGTTGTATTTAGCAACTCATTTCGGAATTTTATGGTCTCAATGCTCTTTAACTTAGTAGTACAATTGGTGTATCTAATCTTTTTGATTGGGGCGTCACTTTAAATAGAAGGCTTCTGTCGATTAAAAGCGTTTGGTGAACACAATTTTAAGCCGGGTCTCTAAAATGAGTTATTTGATCTATGCCTCCTTTTGTTCGTGTATGTGTCGTTGTGATAAAAGAAGTAAAATTGAGAAAGGAAATGTGGAATGTGTCAAAGCGACAACAACCCGACCATAGAGCAGACAATATATATATAAATAAAGTGTATAGTTTATAAAATTAACTAGAGTCTCTTAAGGGCCTGTGTCGCTCACCTTGGTCTATGGGCATATCAAACATTAAGCACACTCTCCAACATTGTAGACGAGAAGTATTTATGTTAAAATCTCTATTTTTTTTTTATTTTGTATTATTGATCTTTCAGTCTGTTTAGTTTATTTGACTTAATAATAGATCTCGCCTTGCTGATCATTTTTGTGATTTAAAAAAACTATTTTTCTATTATAATTTTAATCATATGAGACATAATAAAAACATGTTTCCCTCAATATCATAGTTTTCATGATAAAAGTCAAAAATGGGAAAACATGTTTGTCCTTAATGGGCAATAACTCCTATAAGAATTGTCGAACAGTTTTGACATGTAGAGCTCATTATTATGAACATATATATGTGCTCCTTTCAGAATTTCTCTTTTCATAAAGGTTAATTTTGTTTAGAAAAAACTTGCATTTTAGCCCTATGTTCTCTTTTTTTTTTTATCCATGTCAGTCATGTTGGTTGGAATGCGGTGTCATCTGACACATTGTTACAACGTTAAAGATAAAATAGAATAACCATTCAAATACTTCGTATTTAAAATAAATGTATTACTATGTACTTTAAAGGGACACTAGCTGTCAAATTCGTGTTCAACGATTTGACTAAAATTCTCACATTTCATTTATAACTATGTAAAACATTTATCCATATTATAAAGAGTGCAAAAATAAACAATTTTACAGAGCATGGGCTCGAGAATGTAACTTCGTTTCGTGTGTTTTTGAGTCTAGATAGCATCTAATTGACTATCCAGTTGACCTCCGGATACCTCCGATGGTTATATTAGCGATATAAACATAAATATAGATATTAATTGAAAAGGACTAGTGAATTTGGATTTTTCTAGGTCTGTTCAATTTCATATTATAGATTTATTTTTTTAATAATCATGGTTTTTACCTGTATAAGAATGATATTTTGTGGATCAAATCAGTCAATCAAATGATTTGCCTTTGTTTAACTTTCAATGTTGACAATCTTTCACTTTCATTAATCATTGAACAAAAAAGAAATCACATATTTTAGATTTTTATATATCTCGTAGCTAGTGCCCCTTTAAAGAATTACATGATTTTCACTAAATTTACTTGAATGACATTTTCTTAAGTTGCAAAAAAATGTTTCAGTTTCGGAACCAACACAATCAAGTCCACTGTCAGACGGTGTGGGGTTGTCACATGCTCTGGTTTTGGTAATGACACCATTTCCACAAGTTACAGAGCATGACGAGCTGGACCAAATGCTCCATCCTCCATCAACTATTAAAAAATATTGAACAATTATTCATTAATATCAGTCAGTTTGGGTAAATTGTCCAAATAAATCAAGAACCTAGCTTTTACAATATTGTCAAACAAAACAATAGCTCAAAATCATTTTAATCTTCATGCATGCGTAATATTTATCGTTTAACCTTTAACTTGTTTTACAATTAAATTAAAAGGTAAACGATGAATTGAGATGCACGGTTATCTATGAAACTGTATTAAATAAAACAGGGAACATCGTAAGAATATTATCATAATCAAATTGTTGTCACATGCTTATTGACAATTATAAAAGATTGTGTTGAAATTTAATTAAATCGCTTATAGTCCGAAAATTATGTTATTTTGCTAGCATCGCATGCATTGTTTGATGTTTCCAATGGATTTTAATAGACAACTTTCGAGTTCGATGCATTTCCGTAAAAAAACTTTGGTTTTAGTGAACATCCTTCTTGCGTTTAGGTGCGTCCTCACTTCCGTTCAAATGTTGAGGAAACGGTTGGAAAACTATAAAGCTATATTCCACGCATTATTCGGCGAATTGAATTCTCATAATTGTCTTTCAGCACAGCTGTCATTAGTGAACTGTGATTAATTACCTACAGAACAAATATTATTTCTACTTTATCCTGCACAATGACGATCACTAAGATGCTTGATGAACGTTTATAGTGCAGGGATACAGACGATCCCCTCTATCTGATAAATGACGTCATAAAGGCGCGCATGATTGACGAGTTTTTTTCCGGTGAGGGACAAACTCGAAAGTGGTCTATTAATTTAGATAACGTCAAAATGATTGACAACATATTGTTCTACGTTCGGCGTAAATATTGTGCAAAGATATATTCAACAAGTGGTGTCCATCAGATATGGACTCTATGTAGCTCAACATGCAGACTTCTTATACGTTCAGGTATTTCACATCCAATTTTTTATGGAAATATTCTTTATAAAGCACAAAAATGTCAATATTCACCTCAGAAACTAACAAAACCTTTAAATAGACTTATTAAGAAGGGATATAGTTACGATACGGTTGTCAGGTCATTAAAGATTGCATATTTTGGCGTTAATAATGATTCACTTTGCATCGGTACTAAACAAATTTATGCAAAAACCAGTTGTTGGCATGACACGGGTTATGTTCTTCTCATATATGTTATGATGGTATGATACTAAACCCCTAACGGGAAGGATATTCATATGATGAAATCATAGTCTTTCAATCAGTTTAATTGAAGTCTGGAGCTGACATGTCAGTTAACTGCTAGTAGTCTGTTGTTATTTATGTATTATTGTCATTTTGTTTATTTTCTATGGTTTCATCTTCTGACATCAAACTCGGACTTCTCTTGAACTGAATTTTAAATGTGCGTATTGTTATGCGTTTACTTTTCTACATTGGCTAGAGGTATAGGGGGAGGGTTGAGATCTCATAAACATGTTTAACTCCGCCGCATTTTTGCGGCTGTTCCAAATAAAGGCAACAGTAGTAGCTGTTCAAAACTCATAAGTATATGGACAAAAACTAAATCGGGGTAACAAACTAAAACCGAGTGAAACACATTAAGTCAGGAGGTCCGAGACCACAATTGTCGTCCCTTGATTTTCGTTGTTCACAAATATAGTCCCTAGTGTTGACAGTGGGTTACTTGCCATTAATTTTTATACCCCTCCAAATTTATTTCTCCATGTTTAATGCCTCAAATTGCAAGTAGGGGGGTGAAATTACACTGTAAAAAAATTTGGGTCCAGAATTTTAAAGGAAAGTAGTGATTTGGTCCAGCTGAAAAAGGTTGAAAATTAGCACTTCGGAAGCTGTCAAAAAAGATTTCAAGACGCCCTAAACATAAAATTGTCCATATTTTGAGTTAGAGCCAATGAAGTTTTCTATAATTTTGATATAATTTGTCCCAAAAGTAGTACAACACACTGTAAAAGTTTCTTTGAGAAAGCGCAGGTGGGATTTTTTTATTTTCATTTATGTTCTAAAAGAAATGCACTACGAAATAATTGTGTTCTCGGACCTAAGAGGTGAAATCTGTAAATATAGAATCTGTACTTTGGCAACTTCCCAAAATGTTTTGATGGTGTCAATTTGTCAAATAGCATGAAACTAAAGGATTTAAACTTTAATTTTATAGAATTTCTGCAAAAATGACCAATTTTGGCATTTTATGGTCAAAATAGACATTTATAGCTTTTTCAATATTGATGCATAAATGGCATCCTGACTTTCTATCTGACAGGTTTTCATGTGTCAATATTTGTGTTTCTATGCCTTTATCTAGTTCTTTTACTTATTTATGAACTCTGAATCTACAGAAAAGAAGATTATCTCAGACAATATGTGCAAAATGTGTTGTATAAATTACCCTTGTCTAACGCCCTGTTTGGATGAAGTAAAAAGTGGGGAGCTTGGTACATACAATTTGAAGTCCATAATAAAGACCTCACTAAATTTGTATCAAAAGCACTTTACAATGTCTATTGTACCTGTTCCATTTCACATAATATCTTTCTGTTCTTCTGTAGGATAGCAAGTGATTTAAATATAAGCCTGTTGAGAATAAATTGCATGCAAGTTTTTCCCTAAAAAGGCAAATATCTTTGTATCAGACCATACTGTTTGTAAGAAAAGTTAATTGCAAGAGTCTTTTTGTGCTCAGATTTGTTGCATCATGTCATATGAGTATAGAAATGATAAAAAAGACACAAATTTTTATTTCTTATAGCCTCAGTATGCATTTTTGAATGTAAATATATGGCACCGCCTAAATTGACCCTAATTTTTTTCCAGTCTTACTTGGCCTAAGACCCTTTTAAACTAATATGATATGTTATTTGTAACTTTTCTTTCCATTTAAAGTACTTTCAATACATATGTAAGGATCATTTATAACCAAAAAGCTTCACAAATTTAAAATTTCTGGAAAATATTACATCTTCATGTAAGGCTCCCCTTCATTGAAAAACCTCAATTTTTAGGCGCAGGCTCGTATAAATTTTACTTTTGAATACTTATGCCAAGTCTGATAAATCAAATGAGTACTCTATTGCTTTTAGTACAGGCTAAGTTATATATTAAGGCATTTAAAAAGTATTTGTTTGCAATATTTTAATTTTTAAAGCCCCAAATGTTGATAATTGAAATTTTCAATTTTAACGTCAAAATTTTCCGCGCAAAGATGAGTATAGAACTTAACTTATTGTCTATAATATACATCCTATTGTCATGAAACTTTGTAAGCAGTGTTATAATTTATTAAGCTTTGGTCATACCAAGTTTTTAAGATTTGTCAACTCTTTCTATCCTATTAGGTCCGAGACCACAATTGTCGTCCCTTGATTTTCGTTGTTCACAAATATAGTCCCTAGTGTTGACAGTGGGTTACTTGCCATTAATTTTTATACCCCTTCCAAATTTATTTCTCCATGTTTAATGCCTCAAATTGCAAGTAGGGGGATAAAATTACACTTTAAAAAAATTTGGGTCCAGAATTTTAAAGGAAAGTAGTGATTTGGTCCAGCTGAAAAAGGATGAAAATTAGCACTTCGGAAGCTGTCAAAAAAGATTTCAAGACGCCCTAAACATAAAATTGTCCATATTTTGAGTTAGAGTCGATGAAGTTTTCTATAATTTTGATATAATTTGTCCCAAAAGTATTTTTTACAGTACCAAGTCAGGAATATGACAGTTGTTGTCCATTCGTTTGATGTGTTTTATTATTTGATGTGGCCATTTAATTAGGGACTTTCCGTTTTGAATTTTCCTCGGAGTTCAATATTTTTGTTATTTTACTTTATACTAAATATTTATGTAATAAGTTCAGAACAAATTCCTGTATCCCTTTTAATTACAAGCTAAAATAAAATATATAGCCTTTCTAATTTCGAAATCCCAAAGTATAAAGAGACTTTATTTTATAACTATTTTGATATGACCGTCACTGTGTCGAGGATAAATAGAGACAATCACATTACGCGGGATTCATACATGTACTTATACGCGTTACCGCTCTCTATATGTAACGTCATGGTTGCTATGTATTAACGTCATTGTATTCCAGCATTAAATCATCCATTTGTATAGACGTCTTTTTCTCTATTCATACAACACAACGCAAACTACAATTATACGATCACGAGATTGGTACCGAGACCAAGATAAAAGATGGATTCGTCGAGAATCAAGTCTATTCGAGCTGGAAATACACCTTATCGCTATTCCCGGCTGACCCGTCCGCTTGAACTTTTGACGTCAACAACAATCACTTTTCCATTGTGGCGTCAGACATTTTGTTTTATGACGTCAAAATTTTACGGGAACCTGTGTGATTTCCAGCAATGGCGGACAAATAGCGATAAGGTGTATAGAGCCGCTGTCACGAAATTCTTCAAGAAACTAGATGAGCTGAACACCGATTCGGAGATGGATATAGACATTGCAGGTCCAATTATTGACGCTTTAGTGAAAAAACAAAGTGTAATTCTTAAACTGGATGAACAGATTTTGGAAAATACATCGGATGAAGATATAGAAGTTGAAATCACAGATGCAGATGAGTATAATTTAGATCTTGAAACACATTTACGCCGTTATAAGAAATTAGCACAAACAGTTACACGTACATGTACAGAATTATCTCACGAAAGTATTCCAAACACACGCCCCGTCATGAACATGCATAAAATCAATTCCGAAACCCGTCCTGTAATGAACACAGAATTCAACCCAAGATTTTCTTCACAAACTAGTTCCCTGTCTAGTCAAAATCACCGCTTGCCGAAGCTAACCCTACCTACTTTTTCTGGAGATATTCTTGAGTGGCAATACTTTTGGGAGTCGTTTGAAAACACAATTCACAGCAATCATACACTTACTGATGTCCAGAAATTCACGTACCTACAGTCACTTCTTGATGCAGACGCTATGAATGTTATAAATGGTTTAAACTTGTCCAGCGCAAACTATCACAAAGCCGTGGAGTTATTAGTAAATCGCTTTGGGAAAACACACAAAATTGTGAACGCTTATATGAAAGCTCTTTTAGATTTGCCAGCACCCTCATACACATTAGATAGTATCCGTAATTTTTCGGATAAGTCAGAGGTTTATATCCGTGGATTAGAATCTTTAGGACAGTGCCAAGATACGTATGGTTCCCTGTTAATCCCAGTTATGCTTGGTAAGCTCCCTATTAGAGTTAAAAGTAATATCACAAGAGAAAACGGAAACGACGACTGGACCCTTGGAAATCTAAGAAAGGCAATACAACGGGAAATATCTATTCAAGAAGCCAGCACTAATGAAAATGAGGCTTGTGATATACCTACCGCAAGTTTCCATGCCGGAATTGGTAAGAAAAATGGAAATTACGTAAATAAATCAAAATCTAAAAACTATTCTCCAAGTAAAATGTGCATTTATTGCAATGATATCAGAATGTAGGTCGAAAAACACATGCCGTACATGTAAACGTAAACACCACACTAGTTTATGCCATGAATCTTCAATTCAAAAATCACAGATTCAGAACATTTCAAGTAATACAGAAAACGGCACGCCAATCATGCATACATCTGCTTAACAAGAAAATTCTACCGTCTTCTTAAAAACGGCAATCGCTCCAATATGGTCACAGAATCAGTGCGCCGACGCTCACATCCTTTTCGACGAAGGAGCGCAACGATCATTTATGACGCAGGAAATAGCCGACAAGTTGAACGTCAAGCCAGACGGAAAGGAAACTCTCAACATATCCGCCTTCTGAAATTCTGACAAGAATGTTCGTCACATGAATAAAGCCACAGTGTATTTAGAAGCAGACTCAGGAGAGAAAATACCTTTACAGGTATTGATTGTACCAACCATAGCAGCGCCGATTCAGAATAATCGCAGGTACATTTCGCAGCAACTTCATTATTTGAAAGGACTTAAACTAGCCCACCCGTTATCAGAGGATAATAGCTTTGAAATTTCTTTACTCATTGGAGCAGACCACTACTGGGATGTAATCAAGGATGATATCGTTTGAGGCGACGGACCGACAGCGATGAGCTCCAAAATAGGCTATTTGTTATCTGGACCACTTACATGTACAAGAGGACAACGCAATTCACATATGATGCACATATTATCTAGTCACACAAAAGAGGACTATGATATTGAGAGATTTTGGAAATTGGAGTCCCTTGGTATACAAGAAAACGACAAACTTAACACGGAAAAACAGAACATCAAAGAATTTTCATCAACATCGATAACATATGAGGATGGAAGTACGTTGCAAAACTTCCATGGATTGAAGAATGTCCTGAATTACCGACAAACGAGATGATTGCAAGAGCAAGGACCCATAGAGTCGTTAACCGCTTAAACCAGGAACCAAAATTATTCAAAATATATGGCGACATAATTAAAGAGCAGGAAAAACGTGGTTTTATCGAAAAGATAAAGGAGAATGAGGACGAGCCATAGCGCATACACTATATACCGCATCACCCCGTCAAGAAAGATTCTACAACTACTCCGATTAGAATTGTGTATGATTGCAGTTGTAAAGAGAACGCAAAAAGTCCGAGTTTGAATGACTGTCTTCATTCATATCCGCCAATTTCAAATGACATAACAGAGCTACTAACCAGATTTCGTACTCAGAAGTTTGCAGTAACAACAGATATCGAAAAGGCATTTCTACAAGTTGGACTTCATAAATCTGACCGTGATGTAACTCGCTTTTTTTGGTTAAGTGACCCAACAGATTCAACCAGTCCGTTTACAACATATCGTTTGAAGTCAGTCTTATTCGGAGCTACATGCTCACCATTTATACTGAATGCAACTTTATTGAAACACTTTGAAGAGAATCCTAGTCCAACAGCTTCAAGAATTACACAAGACTTGTATGTTGATAAGGTTTTAACTAGTTTTACTGATGAAGACGACTTAATGCAATTTTACCGTGATTCCAGGTGTTTATTACAGAAAAGAGGCTTTAATCTCAGATCATGGAACTCTAATTCTAACAGACTACGACAACTTGCTAAAACAGAAAACGTACTAGATTCCAGTAACGAGGTCAACATACTTGGAATGCGCTGGAAAGTTGCGGACGACAAACTTTTATTTGCAGAAGTAGACATAGATTCAACCATGGTAGATGTAACCAAAAGAAAAATATTACGACAGTCGTCTAAAATCTTTGATCCGCTTGGCATACTTAGTCCCGTGACAGTGAAAGCTAAGATTCTTATGCAGTCACTATGGAAACGTAATTTTGGATGGGACGAACGCTTACCTGAAGATGTAACTAAGCAATGGACTACTTTATCTACAGATCTTAAATATACAAAATCAGTTGAACTTTCCAGACTACTTAACAACGATGGATTATCGCCACAAACAGCAAGATTGCACATTTTTACCGATGCTAGCAAACAAGCTTATGGAGCATGCGCCTACATTGTACAAGGAAAACATTCGCAATTAGTTATGGCTAAAAACAGAGTTGCACCGCTTAAAGTAATTACTTTGCCGCGATTGGAGTTGATGGGCGCCGTAGTTGGAGCGAAATTATCTAAACATGTGTCAAATATTTTAGGAATTACAAAAGTTACATTTTGGTGTGATAGCCAAATCGTTTTGAGTTGGTTGTATTCGTCGAAAATACAAAAACCATTTATAGCTAATAGAATTACAGAAATCCGACAACTTGTGGAAAATAAAACTTGGAGGTATTGTCCAACTGACTGTAACCCCGCCGACTATCTTACCCGCGGCATGTCTTCATCTAAGTTTTTGAATAATGGTACTTGGTTCAACGGACCGAAATGGCTTGCACATGAAGAACAGTGGCCGCATTGGGATCGAAATTCCGTTGCTATGACAACAATTACAGACAATGAAGTAAAGACATAGTCCGGCAAATTCAACAAAATGATGACAGATTCACAGTTGTAAAGGAAGTCATCAATATTCAGCAGTTTTCCGAAACTGCTTCGTATAATGTCTTACGTATTGCGCTTTATAGCGAATTGCATAACGCTTTCACAAAACAGGAAATACCAACATTTAGAGGTAGACGAGATTCAAAATGCTTCACTCGTGTTGATACGGAATGTACAGCAAACTATTTTTATGAATGAAATCCGCAAAATTGTTTCAAAGGATACTAATCGACTACCTATAGTACGTCAGTTACGGTTATATATCGACGAAAAGGGACTACTACGTTCCGGCGGAAGAATTGACAATGCGCTCGTTAGCGAAACAGTGAAATACCCTTATTTACTTCCGACAAAACACCCGTTGACAACATTGATAATTTTGGACGCACATAAACTACAAAATCACACTGGAATAAATGGGACAATTACGTTAATTCAACAGACGTATTGGATACCGAAAATCCGACAAAGAGTGAAAACCGCATTACGGAATTGTATTCCCTGTAGGAAGATAATTAGTCGACCGTATGTGGCGCCTGACCCACCACCACTGCCAAAGGATCGTCTTGGAGAAGACCCGCCATTCAGCGTCACGGGAGTTGATTTCACAGGAGCGTTACATGTACGACAAAATGGTAACAAGGAAACAAAAGCGTATATATGTCTTTTTACGTGCGCCTCAACCAGGGCTGTTCACATTAAGTTAGTTCAGGATTTAACGACACATTCATTTTTATTAGCTTTTCGCAGATTTGTTAGCCGTCGGTCTTTACCGAAAATTATGATATCTGACAATGTTTCTACGTATAAATCTGCAGCGACAGAGATTTCTAAAATATTCAAATCAGAAAAAGTGCACGGAAAACTTAGTGAGTTAGGAACATTGTGGAAGTTTATACCCAGCAGAGCTCCTTGGTACGGAGGATGGTGGGAGCGACTTCTTGGACTCACAAAAACTTCGCTCAAGAAAACATTAGGACGTGCCTGTATCGACTTAGATATGCTACATACCGTTATTACAGAAATCGAGTGCACACTGAATGACCGACCGTTAACGTACATCTCTACTGATGAAAAGGATCAAGAACCACTTACGCAATCTCATCTTTTGTATGGCAGAAGATTAAAGACACTTCCGTATCCTTTAAATGACAAAAGCGAATTTAAAGACACTAGAAAAACACTAACTTGCGCTCATGCGCTAAAACGTAACAAACAACAACAAGATTTACTACAACACTTTCGGACGAGATGGAAGAAGGAGTACCTTACATCACTACGAGAATTCCACAGAGCCAGTGGCAATAATTTACAGAGGATAAAGATCGGGGACATAGTACAAATTCATGATGACTCGCCTAGAACTGTATGGAACATTTGGTATCATCGAGGACCTTGTGCGTGGTGGAGATGGTTTGGTGAGATCAGCAATAGTGCGTACAAAATTTGGACTTACGAATAGACCAATCGTCAAACTCTACACACTAGAGATAAATTCAAATGACAATGATGAATCACAAATACTTAGAAGAAGAAGTGTCCGTTTACAAAACCGCAATCAGAGACTGTAATTATAATTGAGAACATTTTTCAATCGCAACATTGATTCAGAGATAGTTTTAAATGTGATTTATAGACTTTAAAGTTTCAAATATTTCATTTCTTTTCATTTATAGATGATTTTTTTAATTTGGATAAATTGCTCATTGAGACTTTAATTGCACAAATTCGCGGCCCCGAGTATGTCGAGGATAAATAGAGACAATCACATAACGCGGGATTCATACATGTACTTATACGCGTTACCGCTCTCTATATGTAACGTCATGGTTGCTATGTATTAACGTCATTGTATTCCAGCATTTGTATAGACGTCTTTTTCTCTATTCATACAACACAACGCAAACTACAATTATACGATCACGAGAACTGATGAGTCTTATGTAGACGAAACGCGCGTCTGGCGTACTAAATTATAATACTGGCACCTTTGATAACCATTTACTTCTTCTACAAAGAAAGAAAAAGAACCGAATCTGAACTATATATTCTTATCGCAGAGTTGCTACAGAGGTCAAGTTCTGAACGAATAAATTTGAAATACATTAAACATTAATTAATTCATCATTTATCAGGAAATATATTAAACTGCTAACCTGGTATTTTGCAGTCTGAAGTATTGAAACTTTTAATTTCTGTCGTTGTGTTGAAATCCTCACAGGTGCCTGAGACTAACTGGACCGTTGTCAACCTTTTTATTACATTTTTCATTAGGCAGCATTTTAGTGGGTTAACGCTTATATTCCTTAAATATTTAATTAAATACAAAGTTAATGCTGTACATTTCCATGTCTGTAATTTCTCTTATTTCACTTATTGCGAAACATATCGAAACATCAATGATAAGAAATTTAAAAAATGACAACATTATAAAAATGGAAAGAACTAACAACATAGTAATGCTACTTCTAATGCAACATCGTTTGTTACGTTCAAAATTTATGCTAGGAAACCGCTCGCGCAAGAACAGACGACGAAAGAAATATTTAAAATGGATAATTTTGCATTGTTTTCTGTCAGTTTCATTTGAATTGTTGATTTGATGGTCGCAATTAAATACCTGTTGACGTTTACACTAATAAGTCACCAGCAAACTTAATTTACGACCATCAAATCACAAATTGATGCCGTCGAAACTTATAAAATACGACACAGCTATCATTTAATTTTGCTAAAAAATTTACACAAATCATCAAATCAAAATAGATATAAAATGCTTCTTTGAATAATATAATAATCAATGCCATTCAATAAATAAATTTGGTGTATTTACTGTCTTCTGGTTGGTTGAAATTATTAGTTTTATTTTCAATGTTGTCAATTTTGATGGCGACACACCCACTCTGACGTTGTGTATTCATACGCCAACATGTGTGTACGTTATTATTGTTAATATAAATAATATAAAAAGTTCTTTGAGACTTATTTTTGATAGAAATTTATTTATAATGAATGGCAATAATTTATTTTGATTTTATTGAACCATAAAACTAATTTTTGACTCTTCACATTTTACATAATCCGATAATAGCCATTCATTAATTATCACTACAAAGACAAACTGATGTTATGCATAATACTTACAAAACAAACTTATCACGTGATACCTGACTCAAATTCATGGTCTCAATAAATACCAAATATATACTGTTCTACAGATTATTTCAAATTAAGAAACAAAAGTCTAATGTTAAACAAAAAAAGAGTTCAAATGTCCCTGCTTTGAACATATTTTATCTATCCAGGATACAAGGGCAATAACTTTCTTTTTTTTAAATTATTTATCAATATCTTAGAGAAATGAAGACTCAAGACCAAATGCTATATGATTTCCGCTATAATAATTTTTTCTGCGAGGAATAACTCATTAAAAATATTCGATCAACTAGGACCTGTATTTTAAAGTACCGAAGCCATTACTGATAAAAACCTATGAGACAAGTTTTATAAAATTCTAGCATGAATTGTACACATGGTAGCGCTAAAACGCATTTTCCAATTAATCAATATTTCCAAGTGATATAACTCTTTATAGATAACTGATCGGCACTGATTTTTCAAACAGTCAAAGACAAATTTCACAAAAAAGACATTACAGCGCTCGTAAGGTAATTTTCCAAACGATGCAATTTGTACCGTGTTTCCAAGAGACATATTTTTTTTTTAAATAATTGATCGGTAATGATTTTCAAACTCGTCCAAGACTTAGCTGATATAAACATATAATGTAATAGAGGAACGAAAGATACCAGAGGGACAGTCAAATTCATAAATCGAAAATAAACTGACAACGCCAAGGCTAAAAATGAAAAAGACAAACAAACAATAGTACACATGACACAACATATACAACTAAAGAATAAGCAACATGAACCCCACCAAAAACTGGGGGCGAGCAAGTGCTTCGGAAGGGTAAGCAGGTCCTGCTCCACATGTGGCACCCGTCGTGTTGCTCATGTTATAACAAATCCGGTAAAAAATTTAATTCGGTAAGTCACATTCATGAAAAGGAACTGTCATACAAATTTGGCAAGAACTGTACACGTGATTGCGCTCATAAAGCAGATTAACAGACGGACAGACGGACACTTGGTATTTCTATGTCCCCAACAACGCGTTGGCCGAGGGACAAAACACTAAAAAGTAAATGATCAAAAGATATGACTGAACGTAGCAGTGACAATTTCGATAATTACCATGTAATATTAACATTACAATTACAATTACAGTAGATCAACGATGTTCACGATATTAACCTTACCAGGGCCGCGTTCAATATCGTAGCTGCTACGTAGTGCTACGTAGATTTTTGTCTATTGAACGTGTAGCTAGCCTATAGTTTCTACATAGATATTGATATCAGCTACGTAGCTGCAGCTGCTACGATATTGAACGCAACCCTGTACAATTGTTTATCAATGTTAACGATGTCCAATAGATTATCAATGTAAACGTTAATTACTGATGTTTACGTTAATAAACTTACAACAGGTGATTAACGATGATCACGATAACATTACACTCACTGTATACTACCGATTTTCACGATAATAACATTACACTCGCTGTATATTACCGATGTTTACGATAATGAAATTGCAATAACATTAGATTACTGATACGATCTTCACGATAATAACATTACACTCGCTGTTTACTACCGATATTTACGATAATAACATTACACCCACGGTTTATTACCGATGTATACGATAATAACATTACACTCACTGTTTATTATCGATGTTTACGATAATAAACTTGCGATAACATAAGATTAACGATGTTTACGATATAAACATAACACTCGCTGTATATTACCGATATTCACGATAATAACATTACACTCACTGTATATTACCGATGATTACGATAATGTAATTGATAACAACATATTAACGATGTTCACGATAATAACACTACTCTCACTGTATATTACCGATATTCACGATAATAACATTACACTCACAGTTTATTACCGAAGTTTACGTTAATAAACTTACAATAACCGTAGTTTACCAATCGGGGATTGGCACGATTGCTGTCAAATGTAATCGATAAATAAATCAGCTATATCAGTATTTTATTAAATATACAATACGACAAATAATTGCAACATTAGTATACCACTGTTCAATAGTCATAAAACCAAAATCGAGGGGAAAGCATACGATAATACAATTGATATAACAACAGATTAACGATGTTCACGATAATAACAGTACTCTCACTGTATATTACCGATGTTCACGATAATAACATTACACTCACTATATATTACCGATGTTTACGATAATAACATTACACTCACGGTATATTACCGATATTCACGATAATGAAATTGCTATAACATTAGATTAACGATGTTCACGATAATAACATTACACTCACTGTATATCACCGATATTCACGATAATAACATTACACTCACTGTATACTACCGATATTCATGATAATAACATTACACTTACTGTATACTACCGATAGGCACGATAATAACATTACACTCACTGTATATTACCGATATTCACGATAATAACATTACACTCACAGTTTATTACCGATGTTTACGTTAATAAACTTACAATAACCGTAGTTTACCAATCGGGGATTGGCACGATTGCTGTCAACTGTTATCGATAAATACATCAGCTATATAAGTACGTTATTTAATATATAATACGACAAATAATTGCAACATAAGTAAACCACTTTTCAATAGTCATAAAACCAAAATCGAGGGGAAAACATCAACTATAAGAAGAAAACAATAGAACTATAGTAACACAAAAATAACATACGTCTATATACATAGAAACGGACTATTTGATAACAACTGCCGTTTGCTTTAGTACAGGACATTTTAAGACAATATAGCGGGTTGAAACTGGTATTAGGGCTAGTCAAACCTCTCGCTTATAAGGCAATGCTGAAATTACAGCTAAAATAAAAAGAAGTCGTGACTGGAATACGGTACAGATAATCACAAAAACACTAATGACAGAGAAACATATGGATAGATAAAATATTATTACATTTCAACATGTAAATCACAGAATAACAACGGACATAAGTACACCAGAATAGAATATAGACTGAGATAGACATCACACTTACAAAGCTAGAAGACTAGTAGTCGTCGATAACAGACCTTCTGGTAAACTTTCTATGTTGTTATTACTTACATCTCTGGAAGAAAATCAATAATCACGATTATGCAAGAGAATACCTTATTAAGATACTCATATTCATATAACCACAGATTTTAAAAGTCTTTATGTATTCTTTAATTGATATTCTTAAAGCCTACATAGCTTTGAACTGCAACCATTGAATAGCTAACGAGAAACAAAATTTAATAAGTGTATAGAAATGAAGTGTACGAACAAATAGAATTATGGTTATCCTATTGAATAAGTATATTGAAGAACGTATTTATAGATTTGAGTTTTCAAATCTACAATACAATCTACAATATGATAAAGCCTGAAAAAGGTGTAATATCACCATTGATAATCCCATATAATTCTTTGTTAATTTCGCACTTTTCAAGTGCAGAATTTATCTTGGTTTCAAATAAAGAAATACTCGGCATAAGTAAAGTTTTATCCTGTCCAGTACCATAGAAAAATATTCACATAACATTTCATTGCATAAAAGAAAATTACCATAAATGTTAATTCACATTCAGTTCAGGTGTAACACCACTAATTCAGGCCCGGCCAGAAAGCACATACCAGAAAGTTGTACATATTGTACACAAAATAGTTCCTACGCATGAGTGTAACTTTCAAAATATGTAGGCTATTTAGTTATTTTTGGCATCAAATGCAAGCTGAAGGACTGGTGATCATTGTAGAACACTTTTGGATTTATAAATTTGAATATTAAAAAAAAAATGCACTAAATTTTAAAAAGAGGGTACATTTTGTCTGTTTGTCCGATCTGAAGTACCTGTTTTGGTACATTCGAAGTTCCGGGAACCAGTTCTTTCTTATATGCCATTAAAGGTATGTTGATTTTTTCAGTACAAGACACCATAAAGTGTTGCTTTAATATGCAATGATTGCCACTTTATTTGAACTTAAAATGAAAGAGGTGTGCCTGCTTGAAATGGAGGAATTTAACATAGAAAGCAATGGGACCATGAATTAGTGGTGTACTTCCTTCAATGAAATCACTGTACAATCTTTACCAAGATAAAGTTTCAGTTTAGGCAAAAAGCACACTTACAGAAATACCAGAGCCGTAGTCGTTGATAACAACCCTTCTGGTAAACTTTCTAACTTGTTATTCTGTAAAGTTCTGGAAGAAAATCAATTAACATGATTATAAAAGAATATAATTAACTAAGATACTGATATTCAAAAGGAGCACCATGTAAGTAATCAAATATACAATACAATCTCTAGTATGATAAATCATGAGAATTATATCAATCTTACTTACAATAATTATAGATTCACTTTCGATTGAATTGATATACAGTACAATCTATAATAAGATTAAGTTTGAGATCAGACATCAGTCACACTTACATCAACTGAAGAACCGTAGTCGTCAATAGCAACCCTTCTGGTACACTTACTAACTTGTTATTCTGTAAATATCTGGAAGTAAATCAATTTACATGATTATAAAAGAATATACTTAATAACGATTGTGATAATCAAAAGTACCAACGGTTTCAAAGGTTTGTCGCTTTATTTAGTAACCCGGAATTTGTTTTTTTTTTCTCAATCAATTTATGAATTTTGAATAGCGGTATACTACTGTTGCATTTATTTATTTATTTATATGTACCAAAATTATTAAATTGTTTTTTATTCTTGATGCAACGTTTATACCTTTAACTGCAACCTTATGATATATACAGTAGTATGTAAAAAGTATGTGTTGGTAGAAGATCGAACGATAAAAAACCTACTGAGTTCTAGGTACAAAAGTATTTGACGAAAAAAAATCAAATTTATACATAATTAAATATACCATACAATCTCTTATAATATGAGGCCTGAGATAAAATTCAATCAAACTTAAATATTTGAAAGATGTGTTTTCGAAAAGAACATACCTTCAAGTAAACTTCCTAAATTGTTATTATTTAAACGTTCGGCAGAAAATTAATCAAAAAATGCAAAAATGCATGTATACTCAAATAAGATTCTACTACTCAAGTTACAAATATTTCAAATGTCTGCATGTATTCAAAAGTAAAATCACAAAAATACTAAATCCGGAGGAAAATTCAAAACGAAAAGTCCCTTATCAAATGGCGAAACCAAATGATAAAACACATCAAACGAATGGACAACAACTGTCCTATTCCTGACTTGGTATATAGTTTTTGAGCTGATATTCTTAACGCTTTGTGTATAGCTTTGAACTGCAACCATTAAACATTAAACGAGATTAAAAGTTGAACATGTTTAAGTATGTAGAATGATGATTAAACTATTGAGGTATCGGTTCACAATTATATTGAAGAATAAAGGCAACAGTAGTATACTGCTGCTCGAAGGTCATGAATCGATTGAGAGAAAACAAAAAAACTAAAACTGATAGAACACATCTAATATAAGAGGTAAACAACGAAACAATAGAAATACTAACGTGCAACAAAAAACCAAACGACAATACAACACACACACTCTGGCGAACTATAAGATACAATATGCCATTTTCCTGACTTTGTACAGGACATTCTAAGAAAAAAAAGGTGGGTTGAACCTGGTTTTGTGGCTAGCAAAATCTCCCGTTTTCATGGCAATGTTAAACACTAAAATGAGAACATCTCATGATAAAACTACAATACAAATAAATGAAAACCTTCAGGATAGACAAATGCACAAATAAACAATACAAATATCAATTACATATATACGTAATCAACTATACAAAACAATCTATATTGAGATGAAATGAGTAAATACAGATCATACCTACCATACTTTTCGAATCATGTTCGATTAAATATACAATACAATCTATATATAATACGATTATGAGATACAATATCAATCACACTTACATTTGTTCAAGACTCGTTGTCGTCGATAGCAGACCTTCTGGTAAACTTTCTAAGTTGTTATCACTTAACGCTCTGAAAGAAAATCAATTAATTTCGGTGTCATTTTGGTCTCTTGTGGACAGTTGTCTCATTGGCAATCATACCACATCTTCTTTGTTATATTGTTATAAATCAGAATAGATTGATATTATTCTTTTCACATCATGATCGTATCTATGGTGAGTTTATTATTATCCGACATATTTATAGATAATTACAGTTACTGTTTCCTACACTGTTTTATACACTTTTTAGGTGTTTCTATAATTTATTTATTGTGTACATGTATGGTTCCTCCTAACGATTCAGGGGCCTTGTAGGAAAGATCGTTTACTAATATACAGATGATAAATGAAAAGACGTTATTATAGAAACTATAGTTTAAAAATAAATAACACAAAAAAATGGCATTATCAATAGAGCATTTTTGCAGTAAACGCTTTTACCGAATCTCCTACTTCACACGGCGTTACTATTATTTTTTTTTATTGATTTTTTTTATTTTTAAACTTCATATATATATATATATATGTAATATATATATGTACATGTCTGCCTGTGTGTAGTGACAACTGCAAATTATACCTTGTCCATCGGATTTCTTATGATTAAGAAATACCATGTAATGTAATATATATATATTACGTAATCAACTAAACAGGGCAATTTATAATAAGATGAAATCTTAACTAATTACCAATCACATTTACCATATTTTTCTAATTATGTCCGTCTAAATATACAATACAATATATTATATAATACTGATAAAGACATCAATCACACTTACAAAGAGTTAAGGTTCGTAGTAGTCGACAACAGACCGTCTGGTAAACTTATTATGTTGTTATCACTTAACTCTCTGAAAGAAAATCAATTAACATGATCATGTAAGAATATACATAACTAAACTTAACAAAAGTACATGTACCAATTTAACGTTCCAAAAGATCATCTCTTTATGTAAGAACAAGATTAAATATGTATTTTATGATATTCTTGATACAACGTGTATAGATATATGAAGATGTGGTATGAGTGTCAATGAGACAACTCTCCATCCAAGGAACAATTTATAAAAGTAAACCATTAAATGCCATTGTACGGCCTTCAACACGGAGCCTTGGCTAACACCGAACAGCAAGCTATAAAGGGCCCCAAAAATTACTAGTGTAAAACTATTCAAACGGGAAAACCAACGGTCTTATCTTAATAAAAACGAGTTTGTACCTTAAATTTATTTTTGTACCTTAAAAAACATTGAATATATAGAAAAATTACATAAGTATGTTAATGTTATAGATATAGGAAGATGTGGCATGAGTGCCAATGAGACAACTCTCCATCCAAATAACAGTTTATAAAAGTAAACTATTATAGGTCAAGGTACGTCTTTTAATACGGAACCTTGGCTCACACCGAACAACAAGCTATATGTTACAGGCATGTTCTAAATTTAGGCATTTTCTAAAATGCCTGAAAACTTTAGGCATGCAAGATTCAGTCATTATACATAATGACTATTTTTTCTACGTATTTTACAATATGCCTGAAATTATTTTATACAATGGAATGATGAAAAAAATCAATTAAAGCTTTGAACACCGGAGCAGTTTTATTTATGATAATTACTTAATAATTTGATTTAGAATGTAACTCTTCTTCTGATTAGCTGACGTCGTTTTGCTTATCATATCATAGACACAATTTTGTCACCATGACGTCATCAACGTTTTTTCATGATTTACGCCAGTTTAAAATGGAATTTAGAATTAAATTATAAGAAATAACTGTAATATTTTGTCAGTCTATTCGAAATAACATAAAAATGTGGTGCACACTGTTAAATAACACGCTACGCGCGTTATTCAGTGTGCACCACATTTTTGTTATGTTATTTCTTCATAGACAGAAAAAATATTACAGTCATTCCTTAAATAAACAAATAAGAGTTTTAAAAGAAATCCAGAATAGGCATAGCTATATATAGTTTTGGCTTATATCACTAAATCTAATGCATTTAGAGCAAATCTGACATGGACATACTATGTTTATCAGATTAAAATCTATCTATCTAACTATTAGTCAATTAAGGTAGATCACAAGTATATATTTTTTGAGACAGAATGTTTTCATAATTTGCCAAAATGAAGATTTTATTATGCTCTTTTCAAAAATTTAATAAAAAGTATGGGTCACCGTGCTATTTTTCAAGCTATGGGTCGTTGAAAATTGCCAAAATTTGGTTAGTTTGTTCATGAAAAAACACATTAGTGTGCATAAAAAAAATTCTATGAGATAGAATTTTGAAATAAATTGTGAGAAGAAAGGTTTCATAATATGTTTTAAATAAATAAAAAGAAAACATGGTGTCACCGAACTTGTTTTCTTGCTACAAGTAAAAATAAAAAAAAATCCCTATTAGCCCAGTATAAATTTTGTACTAAAAGAGTTATTTCCCCTTAAATGGCTCATTTGAAAAAAATAATTTTTGTACCAAAAAAATTGATATTTGTTGAAATATTTTGAATAATACGATTAATTAACAATTTGTCTTCAAAAAGAAAAGGCAGTCTAACCATTGAATTGCAAATCTGTCTCCAAATTTGCAGATTTAGGCAAATAATTAGACCGATCTTGTACTGCGATTGTGCAATCCAAGATGGTGGTATACCATATATCTACCTTAAACGCAAACTTCTTTATCTCGGCTTTATATGTTTTTGAGCCGATATTCATAACGCTTTGTTTATAGCTTTCAACTGAAACCATTTAGGTTTGAACGAAATTAAAGTCTATGCTATATTTAATAAGCATGTACAAATAAAGTGTGCGTAGAAAATAGAATAAGGTTAATCCTTTTGAATTCTAGGTATATAAGTATAAGAACTTATTTATATGTTTGCGTAATAAGACATACAATACAATCTAAAATATGATAAATTCTGAGTTAGACATTATTCATTATTATCCTAATTAAGAGTAATTCTCGCATTTGATTGGCCTATTGTCCTAATAAATTTCTGTCCAATTTTTGATTCAGTCAATTGGAATTATCTCCCTTACACCATTGACCTAATAGAAAAAGATATTTTTGAATTGCCTAATAATCCTATTATTTTTCACAGTTAAATCAAGTATCTAAATATATTTGGTCAATATTGTCCTAACAATTTAATTTGAATATAATAAGTGATGACATAACAAAATCAGGATAAATTCGTTACACAGTGGGCAATACTTGTCCTAATACGGAATTTATCGGGTCAATAATATTCATGTTGGGTTAAGCGTTGCCTCGTTCAATGTGAATTTTATTGACCCGATAATTCCCTTTATTAGAACAATTACACCCTGTGCTACTTATACACTAACAATATGTCAAGATGCATATTCGATTAAATTAACAGTGCAATCTATAATAAGACTTAGTCCAAGATAAGACATCAATCACACTTACAAAACTCGAAGATCCGTATTCGTTGATAACAGACCTTCTGGTACATTTATTATGTTGTTACCACTTAAATCCCTAGAACAAAAACCAATAAACATGATAATGTTAGAATCTACATGAAAAAGATACTGATACTTAAATGTACCAAAATTTTCAGCGGTTAAACTCTCTATGTACCTCGGGCTTAACATATTCGTAAAACATGACAAGGTATCTAACTTGTAAAAAAAATATTTTTATTTATATTCTTGATGCAACGTTTATATACATTTATACTCACTCATAATAGTTATCAAAGGTACCATGATTATAAATTAGTACGCCAGACACGCGTTTCGTCTACATAAGACTCATCAGTGATACTCATATCAAAATAGTTATAAAGCCAAACAAGTACAAAGTTGAAGAGCATTGAAGATCCAAAGTTCCAAAAAGTTCATAAAACAGTTTATACGACAGAAAAAATGCATGTGTAGGTATAGATAAAGGTGTGCGTAGAAAATAGATTGATGGTAAAAATTCCTCAGTACACAAGTATTTTGACGAACTTAAATTATATTATAAAGGTACGTAAATAAATATACAATAAGATAGAGAATGAGAGAGCCATTAATCACACTTACAAATTTTGAAGATTTGTGTTAGTTGACAGAAGACCATCGGGTAAACTTTTTAGTTGTTATCATTTAACTTTCTGAAATAAATATCTATAATTAATATGATTACTTGAGAATATACTGAAGAAAGATTATAATTCTCAAAAGTACCAATCAAAGGTTGATCTATATTTGTAAACTGACAGCCTAAAAACATTTAATAAGATAGAAAAAATATGTATAAAGGAGGTGTGGGTAGAAAATAGAGTAATGGAAATTTTCTGATTCCACGGTACTCAAATATTTTTGACGAACATAAATTAACGCATTCAATAAGATAGCAAAATTACATAAGTATGTAACAATTAAAGGAGGTATGTATATATAAGGGGGGAGTAAGATACCGAAATCCCGGGCCTAAAAACATGAAATTCCGAGGTCCCGAATTTAAAGAAATTTAAATCCCCACATCCCGAAATTCGAAAAAATACATGGTCAGAATAGCATATCACAGAAAATTCGATAATTGATTTTTTTTTATTAAATTAAACATACGTTTAGTTTCGGATTCTTTGGAACTCAATATGGACCATTTTGCTAATGAGACCACAAAAGCAAAATTTAAATATACGATTCGAATCAGCAAATAAAACAAGACCCATATATTCAATTTTTGTTGAAATCCAAAGTTTACTTTTGAACCCGATTTGGACCAACTTGATAAGATGACGACCCAAAACCAATAAACTGCTTTGCCGAGCGCAGCTAGATACGCCCGCAGAAGTCCAACTCTGAACATTTGTGGCAAAAAGGACATAATATTTAAGCTTGAAACAGGTCTGAATTTGGATTGTATTTAAATATTTGACATATTAAAGGTTTCTGCATGGATGTAGTCAAAGAACTTGAAATTGGTGATATGAATTGAATTTATATTCAAGTAAAGATTTCTTGCTTTTGTGCAATACTTACTAAATATGTTGTCAGACTATAAAAAGTTCAATCAATTCTTAATGTTATGTTAGAAATCTATGAAAATCAAAAGTGATAAAATTGAGAATGGAAATGGGGAATGTGTCAAAGAGACAACAACCCGACCAAATAAAAACAACAGCAGAGGGTCACCAACAGGTCTTCAGTGTAGCGAGAAATTCTCGCACCCGGAGGTGTCCTTCAGCTGGCCCCTAAACAAATATATACTAGTCCAGTGATAATGAACGCCATACTAATTTCCAAATTGTACACAAGAAACTAAAATTAAAATAATACAAGACTAACAAAGGCCAAAGGCTCCTGACTTGGGACAGGCGCAAAAATGCGGCGGGGTTAAACATGTTTGTGAGATCTCAACCCTCCCCCTATACCTCTAACCAATGTAGAAAAGTAAACATATAACAATACGCACATTAAAATTCAGTTCAAGAGAAGTCCGAGTCTGATGTGAGAAGATGTAACCAAAGAAAATAAACAAAATGAGCTTACATCAATAGATGAAAACAAATCACCAAAGTTACCTGAGAATTGCTGACAGCATCTTTGAGTTATTGTCCGAAAACTGGAAAATCCCCCCTTTAAAAAAAAAATAAAACCCCATAATGCAAAAATGTAAAATTTAAAATTTATAAAATTCTTAAGGGATCTTACATCAATAGATGTTTACATCAATGTAAACAATTCACCAAAGTTGGGGTTCGTGTTGTTTATTCTTTAGTTTTCTATGTTGTGTCATGTGTACTATTGTTTGTCTGTTTGTCCTTTTCATTTTTAGCCATGGCGTTGTCAGTTTATTTTCGATTTATGAGTTTGACTGTTCCTTTGGTATCTTTCATTCCTCTTTTAAAGAAACTGCTGAAAGCATTTTTGAATTTTTGTCCGAAAACTGGAAATTCTCCCTTTTCATGAATAACACCCTGTAACACAGAAACGTAAAATCAAAAATTTATAAAATCGAAAGGGAGCTCATGTCAATGGATATAAACAATTCACCACAATTTCTTGCAAGTTGGTGAATGCATTCTTTATCTATTGTCCGAAAACTGGAAAATCACCCTTGTTTAAATGAATAAAAACCCATAACTCGGAAACGTAAAATCTAAAATTTATAAAAAAAAAAACGAAAAGGAGCTCACGTCAATAGATATAAACAGTTCATTAAAGTTTTATGCAAATTGTTTAAAGCGTTTTTGAGTATTTGTCCGACATGTTCACGACGGACGGACGGACGGTACGACGAACGGAGGGACGGACAACGGTATTCCAAATACGTCCGGGCGTATAAAAATCTACACAAATGATAAGATTCAGCATATCAAATATACAAAAGAAGATGTGGTATGATTGCCAATGAGACAACTGTCCACAAGAAACCAAAATGACACATACATTAACAACTACAGGTCACCGTACGGTCTTCAACAATTAGCAAAGCCCATACCGCATAGTCAGCTATAAAAGGCCCCGATATGACAATGTAAAACAATTCAAACGAGAAAACTAACGGCCTTATTTATATAAAAAAAATAAACGAAAATCAAATATGTAACACATAAACAAACGACAACCACTGAATTACCAGCTCCTGACTTGGGACAGGCACATACATAAATAATATGGCGGGGTTAAACATGTTAGCGGGATCCCAACCCTCCCCCTCACCTAGGACAGTGGTATAACAGTACAAAATAAGAACGAACTATAAAAATCAGATAAAAAAGGCTTAACTCATCAGATGAACAAACATACAAGTAGACGTGACCGGGTACTTATACATTCCGACAACAAAAAGACAGTAGGAACATACTTGAGAGTACTCGCAGTTATCTGACAGCTAGTTCAAAGCCACTAACAACTAATAAAATAATCATGCTTCTTAGACTAAACTATCAATCCGTACACATCCAACATCCAATGGATTTAGTGTAAAGACGTCATAAACAGACAGAGAAAAACATGACCTTGTGCAATGCCAAGTAACAGGTATCGACAGAACTGGAACCTGGTGGTACAATTTCATAGAGACACACATACTTTCTGACTCCTAATTCCTAAACAATTAGAGTAATTACCCCTTAAATCAATCCCAAGCTTTCGTTTGTGGTATGAAACCTTGTAGTACAATTTCATGAAGATCCATGCTGACAACTTTAGAACGTTATACGTACGCAAACATGTTTTAGTCGTATAATTGATTGTTTGTTGATTGCTTAACGTCCAACGCTCGTATAAATTATAATGCATTGATTATACTTACAGTATCACAAGGGATGTTAAATCAGATAAGTCATTCGGTAATAATGAGGTCAAGTTATTTCCACTAAGATTTCTGAAAGTATGAAAATTAAAAACGTCGAATAGAAAGAAAAAAGATACGATACATCAGACGATTAATGAATATTAAATTTAGATCTTATTCCAAATATGAATTGAAAAAAATATCATCTTTTAGTGAATATATATAAATAATATAATATTACCGGTATCAGGATAAACTGACAAATTGATGGACAATATTTGAACGTATGAAATGAAAATCAACAGTTTATCTTTTGATAGTATCGACAATAGTATAAATAAAGGCAACAGTAGTATACCGCTGTTCAAAAGTCATAAATCCATTTAGAGAAAACAAGTCCGGGTTACAAACTAAATCTGAGGTAAACATATCAACTATACGTGGAAAACAACGAAAAAACAGAAACACTCAAGTGCAACAAAAACAAAGGACAATGCAACACACGCAGAAATGAACTATAAGATAACAACTGCCATTTTCCTGACTTGGACAGGAAATTTTAAGAAAAAATAGTAGCATAGACTATAATTAAATTGATAAAATGAAAGAAAGAATTTAGAATTAGACAAACAGGAATCTTCTGAAAAGTAAAATATAACACATAACTTATATTTGTAAATAAGTGTTATTCAATCGTGAATGAAGTAATGAAAAGCACACAATTGGAGATATGCAAGTTAATTAATAAACTTGAATAGAATATGTAATAAAAAGCAATATAAACCTTTGTTTTTATTTGTCAATGCACCAGATCTAGCTATCTTAGTAATCAATCGATTTCTGCATTTTTGATATTTAATTATTTAATTTATCGATTAATGTAAAATGGTAAATAACAGAACTTTTGCGACCGATGAACTTTTATAGATTTGCTTTTATCACGTTTGCACAAGTACTTTAGGTAACAGAAAATGCAATTTAAGTACTTACAATTCTGTTGTATTTGAGGGAATATTTGGTGGTATTTCTGTTAAATTCTTTGAAGAACAATCCACTTTTGTATCAGCACATGTACAAGGTAATACACATCCAATAACTAAATGCCCTTTTAATAAGCTAATAAACAAAATAATTGTAACTGTGGTCAACATTTTCCTGTATTGTATTCTCTCCTCCCTTGTTTTCCAAATGTTATCTGTAATAAAAAAAAGAATCAATTCCAAAAGAAGACAGTCATCTATGAATTTGCAAGCGAGATAAGAGCAATGACCATAAGCTTTATTTAACGCACTCTGGCCAGATATATTGCCCTTTCTTTCATGGTATCAAATATCATACATTTTTAGAAGAGGCTTTCACATTTTGATTGTTTTTATAGATATAAAATCTTTTTCACTGTTACTGGATAAACCCATGACAATCTTTTGACATATATTTTCGTATTTCAATAATGTTGCTTTGACATTGAGATGATAGTTTTTGTACATCCAGTACCTTAAAACAATGTGTGTGGTTAAGATATGTTTAAAATTAGTTTCGGCACCAGTTATACGTGTACAATTCTCCTTATGTAAACAAGACTTTTTTCTATTACAAAACGGCAGTATCTGCCTCTTTACGGATGGAAGGTCATAGTGAAATGTTTCATTCTTTTTCTTGGTACCAGCTTTCTATTCAGTAAACTTTAAACCCTTCATATCATCAATAACAGACACAATGTCATTCGTAGCCATAGCAATACTGTGAGTGTGAACTCCTTGGTGGTCTTGTTCATCTATTTCATTCTCAAAATTAGTCCTTTCTGACTCATCTTCACTAGATACATCAGAATACTGGCTTCCATCCTTTTATTTCTGCTTTTGATCTTGTGTCTGACAAAGTTCTTCCAGTTCTTTGACATAAATTTGTGTTAAAGATTGTACTCGTGGCCTGTGACCGCTTTCACCTCTTTGATTGTTTTTTGGAACCTGGGCAGATTCCAAAGAAGAAAGTTAAAAAAAATCAAAAAATAAAAAGTTTGGCAACACATCAAGATACCTAAAAACTGGTTAGAGGGAAACATAAGATTAGCTCAGAAACTACAATAACTGGAAAGGAATGTTAGGATATTGTTTTAAATCCGGCAAAAATATGTAATTTGGCTGAACCAACAACATTTTATAGTACGTAAACCACATTCATACGCGTCAAAATGCTAGTAAGATTTACGTAACACAACGTCGATTTAATATTATTTTTTAATTATCTAATTAACTTATATGATTTGAGGAAAAAAGACCAGAATTCCTAGAGATAGCGTAAAGTTATAATATGATATCGTAGAGATTTCCAATAAAATGACATACGTACCTAACTCGACGTACACACGTAACGGGACCGGTTATTGCTAACCAATTAATTTTGTTAAATGCGTTACTCAAGTTTTAACTAAGCATTCCTAAACTATGAAATCCATTCATAATAAATTTTACCAATATCAAATATTTCTAAGATGATGAAAAACGAAAGAAATCATGATTTTTATATATCACGTGATTATTGAGATTCCCGCCTAAACCTTACTGTCATAAGACCACGTATATTAACGTATCTTTACCTATCATACGATTCATTTGAGTTGTCTTTCATGGTTTTGACAATGACTTTGATTTTCAGATATACTTATCTTTGCAAAATTTAATGAACCTTTTATTATTTGATATTTGTATTGATTTTGTTTGTCGTTATCAGATAGATTCTTCTTTTCGATTTTTAATGTTTTATAATATTTAATTTCCGTGGGTATTAATTTATATAGATTTTGTCGTAATTTCAGAAAAAAAAAATGAACTCAAAATGTTAATCAGATCGTGTCTCTGTTAAAGTTGATAACTGGGATTGCATCATACTTTATTAAGTATCATTTCAAACGTTCTCTTCTTCTGCACTTAATCTCCTCAATTTACAACTTCTAAAAAAAAATTCAACAACAAAAACGTACGTCAACGGGAAGTGAATATTTAAAAAAAAAAACATTAATACAGGTCATGTACTTCTTTAAATTTTAATAGTTGACATATACTTTTCTTTCAAATGAAAGTCAACGAACATTAAAAAAAGAAAACTGTAGTTGATAATAATGTGTGTAAATAAATGTGTACACCAATTCGTTATATAGATTGTAATTTGGAAGGTGTACTTGATTAGCAAGTGATGACTAATAATCTGCATTGACCACTGTGGATAGTAAACTATCAACTTATCATAGTACATAGTAATTGGCTAAAAATATCCTGTACCCAAGTATTTCTGATTAAAAGTGGATGAGAATGTCTATTTACATAGTTGTTACATTTTTGAGACAACTATAATGTCACTTCAGTCTTTACGGCAATTTTCTTTTTACTCGTATTCATCCGATTAGAAGTAGATTCTAAAGCTATCGCATATATTGATTGAGTTAGCGAAAATTTTAAGTTTCAATTTTTGTCTCGCTTTGGAGGTATATATATATATAAAAAATATATATAAAAGTGACAACTATGCGACAGATCCAATGACAGGATCACCAGTGAAGGTGTTACACGACTGAAAAAAAACATTTTATATTCATGATTATATACTTGTATATGGGATTGACTGGTAGCAGGCTAGCCTCGAATACAAATTCAATGATTTTGTTGGACCCCCTGATCGAATGACTTTAAGACTGTATTTTTCGGCTTCTCCACCAAGCATGATGCATTCACGAGCAAGAGCAGGTATTGGTTTACTCGTAAAAAGACTTGTGTGTCTTGATAGTGGTTACACTCTCTTGTTACCTAGCATATGAAAATGCGACTCTTAATTGTCGGGCATGTTTAAAAAGGTATATGTATTTATCATTATAATTAATTTTCATCATCCTCAATATATATGTAATATTTGTCGCTGGATATAAGACATACATCAGTATCATCCTCATCATAAGTACTATAGCTTGAGGCTTAATCTTCGTCGTAAGTACATGTATTATATATAGCTGTAGGCTTCTTCGTCGTAAGTATAACGTGAGGCTTAATTCGTATCTAATATTTTAGCCAGATTATGTCGAGAACTTATTTTACGCATGAATCTCTATGATACATAGTTTTTATAAATATCCAAGTTAAAGCCAATGGAGATCGTTTATCAAATTATCATGTCACAATTAAAACAGATAGAAAGGGATTGACTCGTGAGACTGAAACGAAGCATAAAAACAGCTAGCCATTTCTAGTATTTCCAAATAAGCTCCATGTACCGAAATGATAGTATCCATAGCTGCTGAACACTATCTTAAAAACAACTACAACTAATAAATAAAGAATAATTATCCCGTTTATAATATTGATCAACTATGTCGTACTGTTACACCATTGTCCTAGTATGGATGTGACTGTCCCAAGTCAGGAACCTTTAATTCAGTGCTTATCGTTTGTTGTTGTGTTTTCGTTGATTTTTTTTAACATTAATTTGGCTGTTTGTTTAAGTTGTTTTACATTTGTCATTTTATGGCCTCTTATAGATGACTATGCTGTATGGACTTTTCTCATTGTTGAAAGCCCTTCGTTGGACTATAGTTGTTAAAATTTCTGTGTCATTTGGTCTCTTGTGAAGAGTTGTCTCATTGACGATCATACTACATCTTGTTTTTTGTACATCACAAATTAAGAATAAAACATTCATAGACAGTCTAGAAAAGCGAGACCTTTTGTCATGTCAAAAGTACAGAGTATCTGTGGGACCATTAGTGGTCATAACTGTTTATGTTCAGTGAGCTACTAAATCATGGGAAAAAAAATCCAATTCAGTATGTAGTCTTAAACTTTTAAATCACATGCGAGATGCCTAATGTTCAGACATTGTTGTTTTTAAAAAGTATTTATCAAAGTCAAACGACAATCATTTAAGTTTTTTTTTCGTGCAATACAATTTGTGATCATGGCCGGATCCAAGATATTTTAAAGAGGGTGAAGTTTTCTATAATTGAATTTATACTGACGAGCGGAGCGATGCAAAAAACAATTTGGACAATTATACGCTAAAAATGATATGGATTTTAAAACTTATTTAGCGATCGAAAAGGGGGAGTACGCCCTCTACCCCTGTATCCTCGGATGCAAGTTTAGGTATACTTACAGCTCTTCTATAAAAGCATGCAAAACAAAACTTTGATCAACTTGCTTGCTATGTTTGCTTGGATGTTTGCAAACAATAGGAAGGCGGAGTTTCAATATATACTGGGATTTGATTGGACATGCATTGACATTAATGTTTATTGCCCAATCAAATTCAAGTAAATAGTAAACAAACTACCTACCTGTTGTTTACCAACATCCAAACAAATATAGCAAGCAAGTTGATCAATGGTTTGCGTTGCATGCTTTTATAGAAGAGCTGTAAACAAAAACCTCGCCCCATAATTTGGTATAGGTAAAGACGAAAAAGTACTTTTGAAAAATATATCATTGATATGAATTTCTGCCCACATAAAATTATCTTCAATTAAATTATAGAAAAATATTATTTTGTTTTAAAAGTCGAGTAAACCTTTTACATTCGGGTGTGTTGTAATCTACTTTAAACGTTAAATCTTTTTAAAACAATAAAAAGGCAACCTTCTCGCTTCGGAATTCGTTATTTTAATATTTGCATGCTAAATTTCGTCTTGGTAGTTTTTAAAATTCATAATTTGAGAAGAACTAAAATATGGGTCAAGTGAAATGACAAGAAATGATGGGTGTGTTTGATTACAAGTTGCTAATTTACTTGTTCCATTATAGTATGTGTGTCAATAAAATCATTCAAAGTTTAATGACAAAATATTTAAAGAGTAAAACAATTAGTTGGGGTTGATTTTTACTGACGGTATATTCCAGCAAACAATGCGTGTTCAAAGAGCAAAACATGCATGCTGTGTATGCTCCCCTCCGTCATGCTTCAATGCAGTAGGACGAAATACGTTGAGTTAGGTCGGTTATGTCGAGTAAAGTCATTTTATTGGAAATCTCTATTAAATACACTTCTTAACTTACATAAATTAAAGTTGTCAAATGACAAAAAAATGAGAAATCTGATCACAATCAAACACTTGAAAGAAGATTACGTGAATAACACGTTGGTAGATATCAAAGTGATTCTGGGATTGTAACACATGTTTTCTGCAGTATGTATTCACTATATAACATCTTGCAAATAATTGTTAAAGATAGCACGTATTGACTTCAAATTTGTCAATGTTTTAACGCATTTTATTTGTAAAATTAGCAAAAGGGATTTGAAAAAACCTGAAACAATATCTGTAATGTTAAAATGATAATAACCTTACACCTACAGTAGAGTCTATCAATTAATTTATGTTGAGAGAAAAAACATGCTATATTGTTCATAATAATTTACCAAAAAAATTTCAGTTTCTCTTAAATCCCTTTTGCTAATTATACAAATAAAATGAGTTAAAACTTAATTGTTCACACATGACCATGTTTCTTCAATTTGGCCAACAGGTTTCAGTGAAGAATATTAAAAAAAAGTTTATAAATAGCGACAGGCGAAAAGTGAGGAAAAAGCTGACTTAACGCTGTGGTTCAGGTGAGGGAAAAAAATCTGTGATAATGAATTTTAATCTAGAATCCCAAATTACAAAAAACTGTGATAACTAATACAAAAAAATCGTTATCACGAAATAATCTATAATAACCAATTATACAGTTCGTTATAACTATTTTAATACATAAAACAAATTACCAAAAAGTGCGATAACGCATTTAATTCATTATTTCGAATTACAAAATCTGTTATCACGATTTTCACCAATTCGTTATCACAGATTTCATCTGTTATATATAGATTCCACAACTGCAACAAGTGAAGTGTATTACAACATTTCTCCACTCGAGACAGTTAAATTTTAATATTTTAATATTTAAAGCGCGAGTTTTGTAGAGCTTTTTAAATAATTAAAATTAAACTGTTGAGAGTGGAAAAATATCGCAATACACGATTTACAGTCGTGGAATCTGTTTCACTAATGAATTTTATCCTTCCTTTTAAAAATTTTCAGGAAGTTGTGTACTTTTGATGTGACGTAATCATGCATGGTCGCCTTTTTTTCATGACGT
The DNA here is from genome assembly GCF_965363235.1 of Mytilus galloprovincialis. Lineage (NCBI taxonomy): Eukaryota > Metazoa > Mollusca > Bivalvia > Mytilida > Mytilidae > Mytilus > Mytilus galloprovincialis. Next base: position 24,561,114 of record NC_134839.1, on the reverse strand, counting down.
CACAATTAAGAATTCAGAAGAAAACAAGAAAATTTAACGTCACAATTAAATTTGAACCAATCATTTGCCGAGAACAGATTTTTCACTAGTGATGAGACATATTTTTCTCACACCGGTCAGGAAATGTGAAAATAGCACAACAATTAGAGAAAATGAATTATACAATTCGTGATAACGATTTAAATTTGTGATTTTGAATTCAAATTCAAATTACTTTTAGGAGGTCCTAAATGGGCTTCCGTAAAAAACAATGTGTGTTGTAAATATATATTCAAAATTTGTTTCGCCACCATTAAAATCTGTATAGCTTCTCCTTATGTAAACAAGACGTTGCACTCAAATTTTTCACATTACAAAACGGCAGCATCTACCCCTTTACGGGCGGAAGGTCATAGTGAATTGTATATTTTTTTTTTATTTTGGGACCAGCTTTCTATTCAGTAAACATTAAACCCTTCATATCTTCAATAACAGACATATTGTCATTCTTTGCCTTAGCAATACTGTGAATGCGAACTCCTCGGTGGTCTTGTTTATCTATTTCATTGTCATAATAAGTCCTTTTTGACTTATCTTCACTAGATACATCAAAATGTGGGCTTCAATCCCTTTGTTTCTGTTTTTGATCTTGCGTCTGACATATTTCTTCCGGTTCTCTGACATAAATGAGTGCTAAATATTGAATTGTGGCCTGTGACCGCTTTCATCTCTTTGGGTTTTTTTAAACCAAGGCAGATTCCAAAGAAGAAAGTTTAAAAAATTCCCAAAATAATGTGTAAGTTAGAAATAAAATTGGTTTCAATCCAGCAAAATTGAAAAATATGTAATTTTGCTGAACCAACAACATTTTGTAATACGTAAACCACACTCATACGCGTCAAAACGCTAGTAAGATTTACGTAACAATACATCGAATTTATGTTATTTGTTAATTATCTAATTAGCTAATATGATTTGAGGCAAAAAGTCCAGATTTCCTAAAGATAACATAAAGTTATAATATGATATATTTAATACAATTCTTTACTTACATAAATTATTGTTGCCAAATGTTCAAAACTTGAGAAATCTGATCACAACCGAACACTTGAAAGAAGATTTCGTAAATAGCACGCTGGTAGATATCAAAGTGAGTCTGGGCTTGTAACACATGTTTTCTGCCGTTTCAGTGATTAAACAAGAGCATTTTTTTAATTTTTATTTAAACATGTACTAAGTAAGATTTCGAGCGTACTAAAGTGTACTAAAGTAAAAATATTTAACGACAGCATGTATTGACTATATAACATCTTGCAAATACCTGTTAAAGATAGCACGTATTGACTTCAAATTTGTCATTCAATTTAATAAATTGTCAATTCATCATGTAAGATTCATTGTTTCAATCTATATTGTTCTCTGTTACACTAGTGAAGTGAATTACTCGAGAAAAAAAAATTACTAGTTATCAGAAACACTCAAGTAAAAGAGGATGGGAGGTTGGTCATCCAATCAGAAATAAATTTAATATTTTGTTTAAATGTTAGTAAACAAAAACTGAAAATGGGCTTTAGGAATGTCCGTATTATGTTCGAGACAAGAAAACAAGCCCAAGTATTAAGAGAAATTAAGGAAAGCAAGCTTCACATACTAGGCATAAGTAATGGACAGGTTTTGCCATATACTCCGGCAGAAAAGACAACAAACATCAGGAGTTGTCATCATCCTCAGCAAATCGGCTACAAAATTACTCATTGAGTACAATCCAGTCAATGAAAGAATAATAACAGCAAGACTGAATACAAAACCTATAAAGATATCAATCATCCAAGTTTATTCTCCAACAAATGAAGCTGATAAAACAATCCAGAGTGAGTTTTATGAAATTCTCCAAACTGAGATAGAGAAAATCCCCCCCCAAAAACTAACAATCTTCATGGTAGATTTCAATACTTAAGTATGACATGATTACAGGGGTTTTGAAAGAACAATGGGAAAACATGGATGTGGAATGAATAATGAACGAAAAGGGGAATCTCTAGTAGACTTTTGTGAGCTGACCAATATGTCATAAAATGGTCGTGTGTGAACAATTAAGTTTTAACGCATTTTATTTGTAAAATCATCAAAAGGGATTTGAAAAAACCTGAAACAATATCTGTAATGTTAAAATGATAATAACCTTACACCTACAGTAGATTCTATCAATTAATTTATGTTGAGAGAAAAAACATGCTATATTGTTCATAATAATTTACCAAACAAATTTCAGTTTCTGTTAAATCCCTTTTGCTAATTGTACAAATAAAAAGAGTTAAAACTTAATTGTTCACACATGACCATGTTTCTTCAATTTGGCCAACAGGTTTTAGTGGAGAATATTAAAAAAAAAGTTTATAACTAGTATCTCAATTGTTTGTAAAACAATTGAAAGGTCTTTCCTGTAAAAGTGATGTTTTCGTATTGTACTTTGTACGACCTTTCGTTTGATATACGACAAGCACACCTTCTGAAACTTTTCGCTTTTTACACTTAATGACCTCATCCGTCTACATTTTTGAGATCGGAATTATGATATATGGAACAGAGTAGATGAGCTTTCGTTTGATATGCGACAACACCATGTTCTTGAAAGTTTGATTTTTGCACTTAATAACCCTATCCAACAAATTTTTGAAGGTCGGGAATTTGATATTTCAAATGTACACATCATGACCTTTCATTTGATATACAACAACCCTACCTTAAAAGAACATTTATTTTTTGCACTCAATGACCCCATCCAACCCATTTTTGGGAGACGTCAATTTGAAATTTGAAATGTACGCTTTATGTTCTTTCATTTGATATGCGACAACCTTACCATCTGAGAAATTTGAATGTTTGCACTAAATGACCCCACCCGTCCCCCTGGGATGAAAAGGGGGTTTAAAATTTTCATTTTTAAGTAGAGTTTATTAAGACCTTCAATTTGATATATCAGATGACCCCATTTGACAAAGTGCAAATAATGATGCAATATCAATTATATAAATAGAAGTTATGAAACTTACAAACTTGAAAATTTCAAATTGATTTTTTGGTGTTTTTTTCAATGGAATGTTTTTGGTATTTGGTCAAACATATAAATATGTCAACCTCTTCAATTTCTAAAACATTTTAAGTGGTAACCTCTTGATGATTCAGAAATACATGCCTCCGCTCGAAAAACTTCAAACTGCATTATCTCTAAAACGACAATAGATATCTCAAATCTGTTAAATGATAAATGATCTACAGTTGAAGGACAACATTATAGAAAAAGAATTGGGACAATTTCAAAGTTCACCAAGGTCACAATTAATCATTAAATATATGATGCAATACAAAACTTGAGAACCGGAGGTCGTAGAGACATGGGACTATCACCATTCAACTCAGGACTACTTGACCTTTCAAATATTACAAGGTCAAGGTCATAGTAAAATGTGAAGGTCAAGGTGAAATTTCATCATGACCTGACATTGACCTCAAATTGAAGGTCTTGAACTACTGATCATCTTTGCAGTTTATAGTAGGTTGATATCTGTTACCTTTAAACAGATATACACACAATACTATACTTTTAAGAATCATCCCGTCGTAACTTTTGAACAGACAGTCGGACTCTTTTGAGGTCAGTGTATAAAATGTAGAGCTCGTCGAGAGGAACATTTTATACGCTGTAAGTATGCAGCAAACTCTTATCGTTTTCTTAATATGAAAGCTTGAAATTGCAGCGTAATTTTTTTTTGCACTCGGTGACCTTTGACTTTGGGTGCAAATTAAAGGTCACATGGATTTAAGATTATTGGTGTAGGTCCCAAGTCTTTACGACTTCCGGTTCTCGAGATACAATTTTTCAAAAATTGTTTATATTTTTTAAAGGGAAATAACTCCTTATAAGGGTTAACAACAAAATGATTGTATATGTTAATTAACATTGCCATCTGGTCTTGTACATGTTGCCGTTTTCAAATCGATTCGACAAGCACACCTTCTGAAACTTTTCGCTTTTTACACTTAATGACCTCATCCGTCTACATTTTTGAGATCGGAATTATGATATATGGAACAGAGTAGATGAGCTTTCGTTTGATATGCGACAACACCATGTTCTTGAAAGTTTGATTTTTGCACTTAATAACCCTATCCAACAAATTTTTGAAGGTCGGGAATTTGATATTTCAAATGTACACATCATGACCTTTCATTTGATATACAACAACCCTACCTTAAAAGAACATTTATTTTTTGCACTCAATGACCCCATCCAACCCATTTTTGGGAGACGTCAATTTGAAATTTGAAATGTACGCTTTATGTTCTTTCATTTGATATGCGACAACCTTACCATCTGAGAAATTTGAATGTTTGCACTAAATGACCCCACCCGTCCCCCTTGGATGAAAAGGGGGTTTAAAATTTTCATTTTTAAGTAGAGTTTATTAAGACCTTCAATTTGATATATCAGATGACCCCATTTGACAAAGTGCCAAAAATGATGCAATATCAACTATATAAATAGAACTTATGAAACTCACAAAGTCAATGCAAAACCGGAAATTTTCAAATTGATTTTTTGGTGTTTTTTTTCATGGAATGTTCTTGGTATTTGGTCAAACATATAACTATGTTAACCTCTTCAATTTCTAAAACATTTTAAGTGGTAAGCTGTTGTCGATTCCGAAATACATGCTCCCGCTCGCAAAATTTCAAACTGCATTATATTGCAGACGACAATAGATATCTCAAATCTGTTAAATGGTAAATAATCTACAGTTAAAGGACAACATTATAGAAAAAGAATTGGGACAATTTCAAAGTTCACCAAGGTCACAATTAATCATCAAATATATGATGCAATACCAAACTTGAGAACCGGAAGTCGTAGAGACATGGGACTACCACCATTCACCTTAGGACCACTTGACCTTTCAAATATCACAAGGTCAAGGTCATAGTATACTGTGAAGGTCAAGGTGAAATTTCATCATGACCTGACATTGACCTCAAATTGACGGTCTTGAATTACTGACCATCTTTGCAGTTTATAGTAGGTTGATATATGTTACCTTTAAGAAGATATACACAAAATAATATACTTTTAAGAATCATCCCGTTGTAACTTTTACACAGACAGTCGGACATTTTTGGACTTATCATATAAAATGTAGAGCTCGTCGAGAGGAACATTTGATACACTGTATGTGTGCAGCAAAGTCTTATCGTTTTCCTAATATGTAAGCTTGAAATTGCAGCGTAATTTTTTTTTGCACTCAGTGACCTTTGACCTTGACGGCATATTAAAGGTCACATGAATTAAAGATTATTGGTGAAGGTCCCAAGTCTCTACGACTTCTGGTTCTTGAAATACAATTTTTCTAAAATTATGTATAATTTTTCAAGGGAAATAACTCCTTATAAGGGTTAATAACAAAATGATTGTACATGTTCATTAACATTGCCATCTTTTCCTGTACATGTTGCCGTTTTCAAATTGATTCTATCTCTTATACTTTCTGAGAAAAACGCAAAGGAAAGAAATTGTTTCAAGGGGATATAACTCTCATAGGGGACGATGAAATCCTATTCAGCCTCACATGGTTATACATCATGATGAGATCTACATTATGTCCAATCAAGGTCATGATATCTTTAAAACCAACGAGGGGGGGCATGTTGAAAAAAAATCAATAAAAGGGAGATAACTCCTAAAGGGGATGATGAAATCCTTAACAGGGTCATTTGGTAATACATCTTGGTGAGGTCTATCTATGGTCCATATTTGGTCTTTATAACTTCAACAGAAACAAGAGGCGGGCATGTCAAAAAAATGTTGGAAGAAAAAAAAGAAAAAGAAAAAACGGAAGAAAAACAATAAGGTCTTTCCTTTGTAGAGGAAAGACCTTAAATAGCGACAGGCGAACAGTGAGGAAAAAGCTCACTTAACGCTGTGGTTCAGGTGAGCGAAAAAAATCTGTGATAATGAATTTTAATCTAGAATCCCAAATTACAAAAAACTGTGATAACTAATACAAAAAAATCGTTATCACGAAAATAATCTGTAATAACCAATTATACAGTACGTTATAACTATTTTAATACATAAAAAAAAATAACCAAAAAGTGCGATAACGCATTTAATTCATTATTTCGAATTACAAAATCTGTTATCACGATTTTCACCAATTCGTCATCACGAATTTCATCTGTTATATATAGATTCCACAACTGCAACAAGTGAAGTGTATTACGATATTTCTCCACTCGAGACAGTTAAATTTTAATATTTTAATCTTTAAAGCGCGAGGCTTGTCGAGCTTTTTAAATAATTAAAATTAAACTGTTGAGAGTGGAAAAATATCGCCATACACGATTTACAGTCGTGGAATCTGTTTCACTAATGAATTTTATCCTTTCTTTTCAAAATTTTGAGGAAAGTTGTGTACTTTTGATGTGCCGTAATCATGCATGGTCGCCTTTCTTTCATGACGTCACAATAAAGAATTCAGAAGAAAACAAGAAAATTTAACGTCACAATTAAATTTGAACAAATCATTTGCCGAGAACAGATTTTTCACTAGTGATGAGAAATATTTTTCTCACACCGGTCAGGAAATGTGAAAATAGCACAACAATTAGAGAAAATGAATTATACAATTCGTGATAACGATTTAAATTTGTGATTTTGAATTCAAATTCAAATTACTTTTAGGAGGTCCTAAATGTGCTTCCGTATAAAACAATGTGTGTTGTAAATATGTATTCAAAATTTGTTTCGCCACCATTAAAATCTGTATAGATTCTCCTTATGTAAACAAGACGTTGCACTCAAGTTTTTCACATTACAAAACGGCAGCATCTACCCCTTTACGGGTGGAAGGTCATAGTTAATCGTATATTTTTTTGGAACCAGCTTTCTACTCAGTAAACATTAGACCCTTCATATCTTCAATAACAGACATATTGTCATTCTTTGCCTTAGCAATAATGTGAGTGCGAACTCATCGGTGGTCTTGTTCATCTATTTCATTGTCATAATAAGTCCTTTTTGACTTATCTTCACTAGATACATCAGAATATGGGCTTCAATCCCTTTGTTTCTGTTTTTGATCTTGCGTCTGACATATTTTTTTCCAGTTCTTTGACATAAATGAGTGCTAAATATTGTACTCGTGGCCTGTGACCGCTTTCATCTCTTTGGGGTTTTTTTTAACGTAGGCAGATTCCAAAGAAGAAAGTTTTAAAAATTCCCAAAATAATGTGTAAGTTAGAAATGAAATTGGTTTCAATCCAGCAAAATTGAAAAATATATAATTTTGCTGAACCAACAACATTTTGTATAACGTAAACCACACTCATACGCGTCAAAACGCTAGTAAGATTTACGTAACAATGTTATTGGTTAATTATCTAGTTAGCTAATATGATTTGAGGCAAAAAGTCCAGAATTCCTAAAGATAGCATAAAGTTATGATATGATATATTAAATACAATTCTTTACTTACATAAATTAAAGTTGCCAAATGTTCAAAACTTGAGAAATCTGATCACAACCGAACACTTGAAAGAAGATTTCGTAAATAAAACGCTGGTAGATATCAAAGTGAGTCTGGGCTTGTAACACATGTTTTCTGTCGTTTCAGTGATTAAACAAGAGCATTTTTTTAATTTTTTTTTTACACATGTACTAAGTAAGATTTCGAGCGTACTAAAGTGTACTAAAGATAAAATATTTAACGACAGCATGTATTGACTATATAACATCTTGCAAATAACTGTTAAAGATAGCAAGTATTGACTTCAAATTTGTCATTTTATTTAATAAATTGTCAATTCATCAAGTAAGACACATTGTTTCAATCTATATTGTTCTCGGTTTCACTAGTGAAGTGAATTACTCGGAAAAAAATACTAGTAGTCAGTATCACTCAAGTAAAAGAGGATGAGAGTTGGTCATCCAATCAGAAATAAATTTAATATTTTGTTTTAATGTTAGTAAACAAAAACTGAAAATGGGCTTTAGGAATGTCCGTATTAAGTTCGAGACAAGAAAACAAGCCCAAGTATTAAGAGAAATTAAGGAAAGCAAGCTTCACATACTAGGCATAAGTAATGGACAGGTTTTGCCATATACTCCGGCAGAAAAGACAACAAACATCAGGAGTTGTCATCATCCTCAGCAAATCGGCTACAAAATTACTCATTGAGTACAATCCAGTCAATGAAAGAATAATAACAGCAAGACTGAATACAAAACCTATAAAGATATCAATCATCCAAGTTTATTCTCCAACAAATGAAGCTGATAAAACAATCCAGAGTGAGTTTTATGAAATTCTCCAAACTGAGATAGAGAAAATCCCCCCCCAAAAACTAACAATCTTCATGGTAGATTTCAATACTTAAGTATGACATGATTACAGGGGTTTTGAAAGAACAATGGGAAAACATGGATGTGGAATGAATAATGAACGAAAAGGGGAATCTCTAGTAGACTTTTGTGAGCTGACCAATATGTCATAAAATGGTCGTGTGTGAACAATTAAGTTTTAACGCATTTTATTTGTAAAATTAGCAAAAGGAATTTGACAAAACCTGAAATAATATCTGTAATGTTAGAATGATAGTAACATTACACCTACAGTAGATTCTATCACTTAATTTATGTTGAGAGAAAAAAACATACTATATTGTTCATAATAATTTACCAAAACAATTTCAGTTTCTGTTAAATTCCTTTTGCTAATTTTAAAATAAAATGAGTTAAAACTTAATTGTTCACACATGACCATGTTTCTTCAATTTGGCTAACAGGTTTCAGTGAAGAATATTAAAAAAAAAGTTTATAAATAGCGACAGGCGAACAGTGAGGAAAAAGCTCACTTAACGCTGTGGTTCAGGTGAGCGAAAAAAATCTGTGATAATGAATTTTAATCTAGAATCCCAAATTACAAAAAACTGTGATAACTAATACAAAAAAATCGTTATCACGAAAATAATCTGTAATAACCAATTATACAGTTCGTTATAACTATTTTAATACATAAAAAAAAATTACTTAACAGTGCGATAACACATTTAATTCATTATTTCGAATTTCAAAATCTGTTATCACGATTTTCACCAATTCGTCATCACGAATTTCATCTGTTATATATAGATTCCACAACTGCAACAAGTGAAGTGTATTACGATATTTCTCCACTCGAGACAGTTAAATTTTGATATTTTAATATTTAAAGCGCGAGGCTTGTCGAGCTTTTTAAATAATTAAAATTAAACTGTTGAGAGTGGAAAAATATCGCAATACACATTTACAGTCGTGGAATCTGTTTCACTAATGAATTTTATCCTTCCTTTTAAAAATTTTGAGGAAAGTTGTGTACTTTTGATGTGACGTAATCATACATGGTCGCCTTTCTTTCATGACGTCACAATAAAGAATTCAGAAGAAAACAAGAAAATTTAACGTCACATTTAAATTTGAACCAATCATTCGCCGAGAACAGATTTTTCACTAGTGATGAGACATATTTTTCTCACACCGGTCAGGAAATGTGAAAATAGCACAACAATTAGAGAAAATGAATTATACAATTCGTGATAACGATTTAAATTTGTGATTTTGAATTCAAATTCAAATTACTTTTAGGAGGTCCTAAATGTGCTTCCGTAAAAAACAATGTGTGTTGTAAATATATATTCAAAATTTGTTTCGCCACCATTAAAATCTGTATAGCTTCTCCTTATGTAAACAAGACGTTGCACTCAAGTTTTTCACATTACAAAACGGCAGCATCTACCCTTTTACGGGTGGAAGGTCATAGTTAATCGTATATTTTTTTTGTTTTTTGGGACCAGCTTTCTATTCAGTAAACATTAGACCCTTCATATCTTCAATAACAGACATATTGTCATTCTTTGCCTTAGCAATACTGTGAGTGCGAACTCATCGGTGGTCTTGTTCATCTATTTCATTGTCATAATAAGTCCTTTTTGACTTATCTTCACTAGATACATCAGAATATGGGCTTCAATCCCTTTGTTTCTGTTTTTGATCTTGCGTCTGACATATTTTTTCCAGTTCTTTGACATAAATGAGTGCTAAATATTGTACTCGTGGCCTGTGACCGCTTTCATCTCTTTGGGGTTTTTTTAACCTAGGCAGATTCCAAAGAAGAAAGTTTTAAAAATTCCCAAAATAATGTGTAAGTTAGAAATAAAATTGGTTTCAATCCAGCAAAATTGAAAAATATGCAATTTTGCTGAACCAACAACATTTTGTAATACGTAAACCACACTTATACGCGTCAAAACGCTAGTAAGATTTACGTAACAATACATCGAATTTATGTTATTTGTTAATTATCTAATTAGCTAATATGATTTGAGGCAAAAAGTCCAGAATTCCTAAAGATAGCATAAAGTTATAATAAGATATATTTAATACAATTCTTTACTTACATAAATTAAAGTTGCCAAATGTTCAAAACTTGCGAAATCTGATCACAACCGAACACTTGAAAGAAGATTTCGCAAATAACACGCTGGTAGATATCAAAGTGAGTCTGGGCTTGTTACACATGTTTTCTGCAGTTTCAGTGATTAAACAAGAGCATTTTTTTAAAATTTTATTTACACATGTACTAAGTAGGATTTCGAGCGTACTAAAGTGTACTAAAGATAAAATATTTAACGACAGCATGTATTGACTATATAACATTTTGTAAATAATTGTTAAAGATAGCAAGTATTGACTTCAAATTTGTCATTTGATTTTATAAATTGTCAATTCATCAAGTCAGACACATTGTTTCAATCTATATTGTTCTCGGTTTCACTAGTGAAGTGAATTACTCGGAAAAAAAATACTAGTAGTCAGTAACACTCAAGTAAAAGAGGATGAGAGTTGGTCATCCAATCAGAAATAAATTTAATATTTTGTTTTAATGTTAGTAAACAAAATCTGAAAATGGGCTTTAGGAATGTCCATATTATGTTGGAGACAAGAAAACAAGCCCAAGTATTAAGAGAAATGAGGGAAAGCAAGCTGCAAATACTAGGGATTAATGATGGACAGGTTTTGCCATATACTCCGACAGAAAAGAGAACAAACACCAGAGTTGTCATCGTAGTTCATCAAATCGGCTACAAAAGCACTCATTAAGTACAATCCAGTCAATGAAAGAATAATAACAGCAAGACTGAATACAAAACCTATAAAGACATCAATCATCCAAGTCTATTCTCCAACAAATGAAGCTGATAAAGCAATGCAGAGTGAGTTCTATGATATGGTCAAAGCTTAGATAGAGAAAATCCCCCAAAAGACCTAACACTCATCAAGGGAGAATCCAATACTAAAGTAGGACATGATAACAGTGGTTCTGAGAGAACAATGGGAAAACATAGATCTGGAATGAATAATGAACGAAAAGGGGGAACTTCTAGTAGACTTACGTGAGCTGACCAATCTTTTAATAGGTTGAACATTGTTTCCACACAAGGAAGTCCATTAGCTGACTTGAGTATCACCAGAAGAAAAGATAACAATGAGATTGTTCACATAGCAATTAATGGCAAATGGAGGAGATCCTTACAAGGCGTGAGAGTAAGGCGAGGCGCTGATGTAGAAAGTGGTAATTATTTTGTCACAGCAAACATCAAACTGAAACTTTTGAGAACATCAGAACCTTGCAGGGTACAGAGATTTGATACAGAGAAACTCAGAGATTAAAAAACGTACCATGACTTCAAATTAGAACTAAAGAATCGCTGTCATATTCTAGGAATTCATAAATGTAACAACTTGGAAGAAAGTGAAACAGTTGATGAACAATGTCAAGAGGTGGAAGAACTGTTTAAAAGGACAAGTGAAAAAAATCTTAGGTTTCAAACGACAAAAACATAAAGAATGGATCAAATCAGAGACCGGGAATCTGATTGACAACAGGAAAGAAATAAAGAAAAAGATCTGCCATACACACTCTGATAGACTGAAAGATATATTAATGGGTCAATACTAATCACTGTAATAAGGAAGTTAAGAAAGCCACTAAAAAAGATAAAGGATATGTCATTGAAGGGATGGCAATAGAAGCCAAGAAGCACCAACATACCAGTAAAAGACAAACAGGGTCAGCTAATAACTTCTGAAAGAGAACAAGGAAGTAGATGGAATGAACATTTCAAAGAAGTATAAATATGCCAGAACCAGAAACAACAGCAAAAATACCAACAGCAGATCAAGATCTCGAAGTTAACATAGAAATTCCATCAAAATCAGAGATCATTCAACCAGTAAGAGCCTCAAAAACAACAAAGCCCCTGGAAACGATAAGCTATCAGCAGAACTATCTAAATCAGACACAGTCTTAACAGGGAACATTCTACATCCACCATTTAAAAAGTTTGGCAACACATCAAGATACCTAAAAACTGGTTAGAGGGAAACATAAGATTAGCTCAGAAACTACAATAACTGGAAAGGAATCGCCTTATTGCCAATTACCAGTAAAATTTTCACCAAAATACTAAAAGGTAAAATAAAAACAGCAATTGACAACAAACTCAGAAAAGAACAGGCAGGTTTTAGAAAAGGAAAGAGTTGTTGCGACCACATAGTTGTGCTACGAACCATTATCGAGCAGGGTAAAACATGGCAGAGGCAACTGTTAGCAAACTTTATAGACTTTGAAAAAGCCTTAGACAGTATACACAGAGGAAGTTTATGGGAGATCTTTTGAGAAGCTATGGAATACCTGTACAACTGATCCAAATATGTTATACAGAATTCATGTGCACTGTAGGTACATCATCGGACATCAGATTTCTTGTAAAGTCAGGAGTTATACAAGACATTGAATTCCGTACACTCGCTGCGATATAGCCTTTTTGCGCTCATGTGACGTAAAACAAACACAATCCAATCAATATAATGAGTACGCATAAACAAGTGACAACTCTACGACAGATCAATTTATTGAATGTGATACACGGCTGAAACATACATATTTATATACATATATATAAAATCCTGAAAAAATATTTATACAGAAGTACAAACAAAATAAATCTATCACGAAGTTCTTCGAAATTCAAAAAAAAAAAAAAAAAAATACGAAAAAACAGTTTCAAAAAATTTCATCCTACAAGAAATTTCATCAAAATGATGATGGTTTTTAGATCGATCAGCAACACAACACAACATTATCAAATACTTTTTTTACTTCGATGTATAAGTTGATGAATACCACATGTGTTGTTCCTGTGTTGTTCCTTGATGATGATGATGATGATGATGATGATGATGATGATGATGATGATGATGATGATGATGATGATGATGATGATGATGATGATGATGATGATGATGATGATGATGATGATGATGATGATGATGATGATGATGATGATGATGATGATGAAGTTTTCAATCAACTGCATTGTCCCTATCCCCTATCCTGTCCCCATTGCAGATGTATTGATGATGCCTGTCCCATTGCAAAAAATGACATAATCAGTTTAAATCATCTCACCACATTTCCAGGTTGTCCATTTAGCATATATTACGATATTTGACGGTTTTTTCAGGCATGTAATACATAGTATGATCAGGGAAATTGGAAGAAATTTTAATTTATAATTTCAGGTTAGAGAACTTCCGAGTTTGGTCTAAAATTCTGCTTGTATTTTTTCATAGATTGGTAAATGTATGACCAAACATTATTCTGAAGTTGAAACACCATTTTTCGAATATTAAAGAGTTTTTATCAACACTTTCCTATGATAATTGTACCTACCAAGTCAAAATGTACATAACGTAATACTGTGAGAAAAATGTTGATTTTGTTTTGAAGTAAACATTTTTGTACAAAACAATAAAGTTAAAACATAACATTTTCTTGCCGAATAAGTTACCGTTTTAACCAATAACCACAAATGCTTGTTTTTTTACACTCTTAATAAGACGGTCCAGTTTAGTGAAGGTATACATCATACTTAATGTCAGAAATAAACCTGACACACAGAGTACTATAACATTGTTTTATTGTCCCATACCAGTAGTACAACATTTACTTGTTTATCATGATAGTAACAATGGATATGTTTTTCATATTTCTTAATTTAAAATGAAGATAGTGTAGTTGCTTATTAAGTAAAATGGATTATAAGTTAATTTATGTTTGTGAGTATTTTGTAATAATTAGATATATATGAAAAAAAAGGCTAGAATATGTTTTGATCCGACTACAATTAATTATTTTCCTTGGAAGAATAAAAAGATACTATGGACAAAAATGATATAACAACACAATATGAGATATGACAATTTAGTTCATAGAACTGGCGCCTTTTTGTATCAAAAAGTAAAATCACAAAAATAGTGAACTTAGAGGAAGATCAATTGGGAAAGTCCATAATCACATGGCAAAATCAAATAACAAAACGCATCAAAAACGAATGGACAAAAACTGTCATATTCCTGACTTGGTACAGCAAAAACGCATATGAATATAAAGACACATAGGGTAATCTTACAAGCGACGTTGTATTGCTTGATCTTTCACGAAACCTCTCCCTTGAGATTGTCCTTAGGTGAGGATTTGGAAAGCGTGTCAAATTTTTGGACTCCTTGGTGTTTTTCCATACAAAACAAGGTAAAATATTTTGCCCCATAACACCCATTTATTTTTTCATATAGACTAAATAGCTCATGAAAGGTCATTTACCAAAATTTTAGAAGATTGTTAATTTTTTTTCTTTTGTTTTTGGAAACAAATAATACCAGCAAACATAAGGTAAAAGTCCGAGTCAGCCTTTTCCCGCCATATTTTAAATCTCAACTATCTCGAAAAAGATGTCCATGATTTATCAATATTTCTAGCTTATTTTTATCCTTAAAGAATGCTCTACCAGCTTAAAGTATCAATTTTAAATTCTTGATTTATTATTTTTTTAGCTAACCTCACCTAAGTACATCCTTAATTATTAACATAAGTTTTTCAGCAATCAAAGCCGAGCTTCAAAGTGATCGTGAAACTACCTACATCTAGGGCGAAGTGAATCAGTTGTTGATACCAATAAATTATAATGATCTGTCAAAGATATCAGCAAGCAATCGGCTTTGTCATAAATAAACGAATTATGCTTTGTTTATTCATCTGATACTTATTAAAATAAAATGAAGCTATCATTATCGTTTAACTTTCCATTTTTTTTGTATTTTTTTTTGGTTTAGATGATGTCAGCTCACTAAATAATTCAAAGTTTGGTGGCTATTTTAAATGCATCTTTACCATCAAAATTGTAACAAAGGATACAACAGATACAATGAATTACATCTAGAAATTGACAATGATAGTTGGTTGAAAACAAAACTTTTCAATATATATGATTAAAACTTCAAAATTGTGAACTTTCCATTTCTTTTAGCAACATTCCAACATGGCCTGCATATGGAATAATATCTCCCAATTGATATGATATTTTACAGCTTGCATTTCATTTCATGATATCCTTGATAAACATATGCTATTCACAAGGAATCTATTCAACCATGCGTTCCAAGTGGTCAAATTGAAATCATCCCTCATAAATTTTACAGACGCCACAACCAGTTAGTTGACTATTATGGAAGATCTGTTTCACAGATGACGAAAGATGTGTTTCAATTGTTTGAAACAAATCTGATCCTTTTATCCTCGAATATAACCTTGCAAATAAGACTTACCACGGGTTTACACTAAAAAAAATAGCAATACGACGGATGCCACATTTGTAACCAGATTTGTTTATCTATCTAGAGCACCTTGGACCACCTCGGTTTTTGGAGGGATTGGTTTTGCGTTGTCTGTGTTTTGTATATTGTGTTTTGTATACCTATGCTTGTCTTTTGGTCGTTTTTTTTCTTTTTTGCGATGGCGTTTATAGTTTGTTTTCAATTAATGAGTTTGTTTATCTTTTTTTACATAGAATCGTCTATAGCATTCCTCTTTTGTTTGAAAATGTTCATAAAAATTTAACTCTTCATTTAAATGTGTTGTATATTTGATGTGGACAATTAATTGAAGTTAAATGTTTTAGGCTCTATATTTCATTTGGTACGAATCGTCTTTGCAAATGTTAGTTCCTTACTATCGTGTATTAACCCCTTTTAATGCTTAAAAACATGTAGGTGTTTAGATTAACGAATTCCGTATATTGTAGTAGGTGTATATATGTAGGATTTTAATGTTTGTGGATTTTCATTCAGAGCAATACACGCCTAAATAAATGTCCGATGACTTCTGTTTTATGGACCTAAGGGGCGTATGTAATATAATGTGGTTACGAACATGGAAATATGTATAACACTTGTCATATCTGTAAAACAATAGATATGAGTTTCACCCTTGCTAAATGGACCGAGTTTGCAAATAATTATTCGATTTTTGCAGAAATTATTTCGAATATGCATTTTGTTCTACAGATATAGTAGACCATTTATACATATACCTTATTTCAGAAACACACGACACTCTATTCATTTCTTCTCTTCTCTGTAAATTAGGCTGGAAGGTTCATCGATGGAGTAAATCGAGTAATAACTGACGCTGACAAAAGTGAATGAACGGTTGTTTCTACCCCGTTAAACATCACTATTTTGTTTAAACCATCCCATACACCCAGAATAATTCAAACGAAATCAAAAGAAGTGAGGACAACAAATTACACCAAGGTTTATACAGGGTCTTACTGAGAAGCGACCAAACCAAAAATAAAAAAAAAAACATAACATAACTTTCAAAAATCCGGTTAATTTTCGTAAACGTCTATTTTCTACAAATTATAAGTTTTAAATTGTTTGCTAGCAAGTGAAATGCATGAAACCACACATACACCAACGCAATATAAAATGTAGTTTTGTCATTTCAGACAATATAGAGTATAATGAACAGGTGCGAACTTCTTCTTTCATTTTCTTGAACTAAATTGCTTGTTCTAGAGTAAATTGAAATACGTCGTACATTAAGAATGAGGGTTAGTTATTTATGACTTTAGTAGAACAAATAAGTGGGCATATACGCTATATCGAAGTTTGTGTCCGAGTCGATCTGATTTGTACCCAGTTATTTCTTGTTGTTCTGTTCGTGTTAAAAGTATTAAAAAAATTATGTTTTCATATGACTCTTTGCAGGTATTGTGTATTTGTTTATTAATATTCTGAGTTGCCATGGATATTTACGAGTGTGTTATTATACAAACTGGTCACAGTACCGAAAAGGAATTGCTCGTTTTGTGCCAGAAGACATTGATGTTAAACTGTGTACACATCTAATTTATGCGTTCGCCAAACTTGATGGCTATAAGTTAGCAGCAGTAGAGTGGAATGATGATACGACGCCATGGAGCAAAGGAATGTAAGTTTACAAAACAAAAACCATCAGCGGCGAATTTAGGGGGAGGGGAGGGGGCAAAACATTTGGTTGATTATATAGGAAATCCTTGATGCATGACCGGAGCGGGCCCCCTCTTAGGCAGTCATTGAGCCCTCCACTAATGAAAATTTCTAGATCTGCAACTGATCATGTGTATCTACCGTTTTTCCATCGCTTGGCGTCCTTTAACTTGCACAAATAATATCCCCTCTGAACTATTGGAAAAAAAAATTAACCAATATTGGTCACAATTATCATGTGAGTATTGGTCGTTCATTATCAATACAAGTTCGTCAAAATATGATTTTAGTAATGAATAACATTTTAGTCTACAATGTTGGAGAGTGTCCATTGGTGACCTAGGTGAGCGACACATGGTCTTTGTAGCCTCTAGATACAGTACTGATAGATATTATATATACTAGTAGTTAATTAAATAAACGACTGGAAAAGCAATTTTTCATTTGAAATTTTTCAGAACATAATCAACTCATTCATATGTTTTTGATTAATTGGTTTGTCATGATTTGGGCCGTTGGTATTTTGTTTAAACTGTTTCATATTATGTCATGTCGTGGGTTATAAAAGCTGACTTTTAACGATATAAGTTTTACTCATTGTTAAAGGTCGAACTGTGACTTATAGCTGCTTACATTCACGCCGTTATATTCATTTTACTCGTTGTTAAAGGTCGGCTGCTTACATTCAATCCGTTCGGAATCAAGTGGATAGTCGTCTCATTTGTATTCATCCTAATATCACATTTTAATATTTTGGTAAATCATGTCCGTTGAGGGATAAAAAAAAATAAGGAGTTGATTTACGTTTTCACATAGCTTTGCCTTTTAAGTCAGCGTCACTCACTTGAAAACAACCAATCGAATTCGCTTTTTCAATAAAAAAAAATGAAAAATTATTTGTGTACATAACGGAAGTAATAAAAATATCTTTAAAGGTTAATACGGCCAATACACTCTTGTCTTACATTGACCAATAGAAACATTCTATAAACATGTCAATTTGGACATTTACTGAATCATATGACAATTATAAAACATGTTTTTGTCGATGGATTTATTTGTTATGTATAGACCTCAGTGAATAATCTATAATTATAAAACAAGGAAATAAGGTATGATTGGTAATGAAACAACTATCCCACAGAGTCCAAATGATCTAGATTTGAACAACTATTGGTCGCCAAAGCCATAAAGCCTTCAACAATGAGCAGAATTCATAGCTTTAAGTCAACTAATAAATTAAAAACAAATATGACAGTAAGCAACTATAACAACAACCACTGTTTGTTTTTCCAGATAAAAAAATAACTTTATTACCACTTATATGCTATTTTTATAGTTATTTACGTTCTTTAACTTTCTACAAAATCATTGATATATATGCTTTAATCAATTATAATCTATATCCTTACAAATCTTATAAGGGCTGCGCGTTTAAGCAAACTTTCAGTTTTTTATTCATTAGACTGTTGCTTTTCCTGTTTAAATGGTTTTACACTAGTCATTTTTGGGGCCTTTATAGCTTACTGTTCGATGTGAGCCAAGGTTCCATGTTCAAGGCCGTATTTTGACATATACTGGTTTATTTTTACAAATTGTGACTTGCATGGAGACTGTTTTCTCATTGGAACTCATACCACATCTTCTTATATCTATTCAATCTACAAACAGAAATTGAGGAATTTATGGAAACATATGCAAGCAAAAATCTGTTTTATCTATGAACTGTTTGTACAAGCATCTAAACACGTACTGGGATTAAACTAGTTTTTTTAGAAATCATCTCTCCCCCCATTTTAATTCTGGACTGTGAAATTGGAAAAAAATGTACATGTATGAAATAACGCATCCCGATGTACAAAAATAAATAAGTTTTATGCCTTGAATTTTCTGGTCTTGTTTAAATAATCGAGACACCCGAACTTTAATTCTGTATTTAACAGGTTCATGTCAAAGTGATGACAAAAGGACACATAGCTTGTTATATACTTATACTTGTGTTGTTTTTCGTCCAATTTTGAATTTATTGTTGAAATTTTTATACGATAATTGACATGGAAGCCGCTTAAAGGACTGTAAATTACGCGTTTGCTAAATCAAAAACTAAAGAGTTGTAACAGCATTTAATTGTCATATGCATATAGTTACTATTTCAAGTGCTATTTTCATTTTTTTCATTTCTGAATCACTTTCAATATCCGATGGTCTGAAAATGGGTTCTTCAAGTCTGTATTTTTTATTTTCTTAAGTCGTTTTCTCTATTCTTTATAAATTTTGCGCATTATACTCTCAATTCTTTATATTTTATCACCCTACTTTCTTAAAAAAAAAAATTATTCGCCTCTTTTCCTCTATTCTTTTTACTTTTTGTCCTTTGTTATGCACTTTTGGCCTATTAGTCTCTGTTCTATAAACCCTACCCACATCTTTATATGATGTAACAGTCTATGGAATTCCTCTTGTAAGCATATGACAGGTTATTGAATGGGAATAGAAGCAACTACAGTCCATTGTGCGGCTTTCATTAATTTCAGACAAAAAAAAAAACCCATACGGTATATAGTCACAAACAAAAATAAGCCCTGCCATGAAAAATATGATACAATTCAAACGAGAAAACAATTTACAAAACCAAATATGACAGACAAGAACCAACGACAATCAATCGAATTTAGCCGTTGCAGTCCTATGTATTGTAAACCAATGGCCTAAATTTGACCTGGTACACGTCTGTAGCATAGTATGAAGTGAAGGTAAAAATTGTAAGGACATGTCTGTTCATGTTCATGTAATTATCTTGTCAGCCATAATTAATAATGTATCTTAGTGATTATTTACACGTGTCTTATGTCGTGATATCAATTCATATTATGATTATCAATCATGTGTAATACACATTTATTACGTAATATATCGTTTATGTATTTTCCATATGGTCTTTTCTCATATAATTGCAAGTATATGTTCATAGATTTTACTTATGCACATAAATGGCCTACATCTTCCTCAGGAATAGATTACCTTAGCTGTATTTGGCAAAACTTTTTAGGAATTTTTAATCCCCAATGCTCTTCAACTTTGGCCTTTTTAACTTTTTGATTCGAGCGTCACTGATGAGTCTCTTGTAGACGGAACGTGCGTCTGGGTTAATATAAAATTTTACTCCTTGTATCTATGATGAGTTTATGTACATTAAAATGTACGGAAGCGTATTAGGGACATAGAAAAAATAAAATTGGCAGTGAACTTTTTTTTCAAAGTCGAAATTTTGACTTTTCAAATCTCGAAATTTTGACTTTAACTTGAAATTTTGACTTTTCAAATCCCGAAATTTTGACATAAACTTGAAATTTTGACTTTCAAAAATCTTGAAATTTCGACTTTTTGAAAAGTCGAAATATTGACTTTTTTGAAACTCGAAATTTCGACTTCTGAAAAGTCGATATTTTTACTTTAAACTCGAAATTTCGACTTTTTTAAACTCGAAATTTCGACTTTTATAAAACTCAAAATTTCGACTTATTTTAAACTCGAAATTTCAACTTATTTTAAAATCAAAATTTCGACTTTTTGTAAACTAAAAATTTCGACTTTTTTAAAACTCGAATTTTTTACTTATTTTAAACTCGAAATTTCAACTTATTTTAAATTCAAAATTTCGACTTTTTGTAAACTCAAATTTCGACTTTTTTAAAACTCGAAATTTAGACTTATTTTAAACTCGAAATTTCAACTTATTTTAAACTCAAAATTTCGATTTTTTTTTTACAATCGAAATTTCGACTTTGATCTCTTTTAAAACTTTGATGTTAGTATTCAAACACAGTTATTACAATTTTAGAAGGATTAGACATGGACGCAAATTATTAAAGCGTCATCAACACATTTTGGCAATTTATATTTTGAAATAGGTTTTGTTCCATGTTTTAGTTCCCAAGACACTGTCATAGAATCGTCATATCTGAGAACATATAGCATCGCAGTTTCAAAGGCCTGTTTGGTTTCCCGATAGCAAGTCACTGACTTTGCCTTGTTTAAACAATGGTAAATCAAGTAGCCAAAAATGCCATGCATATTCAGGACGACAAATGAGCTGTTCGGTTTTCTAGTTTTGGAATTTTGAAATAAATAAATGGTTCTTTTTTTCTGGAATATTGATTAAACTCTACAAGTTGATATTCTTATGACACAACTATTAACCCTTGTCTTTATATATCAGACTATTGAATAAAAATAAGTCGTAACATGGGTGTATCGGAATAACGGGGTTGTCTTGATACACATATCTGAAGTCCAGACTTGAAATATGTATTTGAACGTGAAACATATTTTATTTATTCTTCGGCAAGAACAAGATTTTCTATTTAAAATAACCTCTTTAAAATGGTTTAGTTTATTAAAATGTGCTTATTAAGTTTATGATGTATATGGCTCTCCGCTTGCTGATATAAATGACTGTGAATGTGGTAATCGCAAACGTATAAATACTTAGGAAAATTCGAAATTTTGAGTTTAAAACAAGTCGAAATTTTGAGTTAAAAAGAAGTCGAAATTTCGAGTTTAGAAAAAAACGAAATTTCCAGTTTTAAAAAAGGTCGAAATTTTTAGTTTAAGTCGAAATTTCGCCTTTTTATAAAGGCAAAATTTCGAATTCTAAAAAAGTCAAAATTTCGACTCTTTGAAAAGTCGAAATTTCAAGATTTTAGAAAGTCAAAATTTCAAGATTTTAGAAAGTCAAAATTTCAAGATAAGAAAAGTTAAAATTTCGAGTTAAAGTCGAAATTTTAAGATTTGAAATGTCAAAATTTCGACTTTGAAAAAAAAGTTCAATACTACTTTTATTTTTTCTATGTCCCTAATACGCTTCCGTAAAAATGTAAGCTCAGCCTCTGCCTAAACAATAAACAATTGAAACATTACATAAATATGAACAAAGAATCCATATCGACATAAGTAAGTAAGTAAATTGTATTTATAGTCGGGCATGATATGTACAATTCAACAAGGTAAACATGAGCTCTGTAGAGCTCTTAACCGACTTGATATTTAAAACAAATAACAAATTACAAATTATCAGCACATTTGACAGACTACACATGCAAATAAAACACATGCATAATATAATAGCAAAGCAAACATGCATAATTCAAAGCAAGCAAGCTGAAATAAAGGAAAATTTTGCTTTAAATGGCACAATCACATAAGCTAAGCAAATAATTAAAAATGAACGCAAACAATAAACAGAACACAGGGCCAGAAGATTCCAGCTCTGAGAACAGCAAAGTTAATGTCTACATGAGCTACAGAAGCAGTTTTCTGAAGAACACCATGAAGAAATAAAATGTTTGAACTGTTCCAAAGTTGAGAGGCTCCGTGCATGTTTAGGCAGGGAGTTCCACAACTTTGCTGCCTCAAAGTTAAAACTCCTTTTGCCATACCTTGTAGTTCTTGGTTGTGGTAAATCAACTTTGAGTTTATATCTAAAATTATATGAGTTATCTTTAAAATTTAATATATTGTGTAAAAAACTCAGGACTGGATTTTGTCAAATTTTTGTAAGTTTCTGATGCCATGGTTCTCATGCGTCTGATTTTAAGAGTGGGTAATTTAGATTGTAACGTTCAAGTAGTTGTTCATATGATTTATTGTAGTCATTGTAGATGAATCTGAGCGCTCGTTCTTGCAGTTTTTCAATTTTTTTGGTGTTGCGCTCGCTACAAAAATGCCATATGAGTGGACAATAACTTAAGTTTGACATAATGAAAGAATGGTAAATTGTCATGTTTGCCTGTTTGTTCAAGTGTGATCCAATTCTTTTCAAAACATTTAACTTTCTGGCTGCTTTTTTTGCATATATTAGATATGTGTTGGTTAAGGTCAAGCTTAAAATCAATGGTTACTCCAAGTAGTTTGACTTCATCATCGCATTTGATGTTGTTTCTATTTAAGTTAAAGACTATGTTGTTTTTGTGTGTTTTATTACCAATCGCTATGGCTTGAAATTTTTCTGGATTAGCCTGAATTTTATTTTGTGAGAACCATGAGATTAGTGAACCACTATCTTCCTCCAAGAATTTAATAACTGATGCCAAAGAAGATCCAGATTTTGAAAGGGTATTATCATCTGCATAATTATATAACCCACAGTTTTTTACAAAGAGAAAAATATCGTTTATAAAAATACGAAATAAAACTGGGCCTAGTATAGACCCTTGTGGTACACCTTTATAAATGTTAAGCATTTGACTCATACTTTGACCAATTTTAACACATATATGTTTTCTACCAGTCAAATAACTATCTAGTAATTGGAGAGCAGATTCACTCAGATCATAGTGTTTTAACTTCATGAGTAATAAATCATGAGGTAAGCAATCGAACGCTTTACTAAGGTCCATTAAAATTGCTGCAAGGTATTTGTTATTGTCTAAGGCTTTCTTCCAGTCCTCAATTATTCTTAGTAAAGTGAATTGACAGCCGAAACCTGCTCTAAATGCTGCAAGAAATGAGTTAAAAATATTTTTGAAATGTTCCGAAAGTTGCGTCTCAGTGGCTGTCTAGAAAAATTTGGAAATTGAAGGAAGTACACTCACTGGTCTGTAATTACCTTTTTCAAGTACACTGGGTTTTTTTTTTATGAATCGGTGCCACATGGGCAATTTTGAGTGAGTCTGGAAAGACTGAGGTAGACAAAGACAAATTTACAAGATTAGTTATTGGTTTTGTAACTACAGGTTTAGCATAGTGTAGTAGTTTTAGTGATACCTGTTGCTTTTTTTTTTACATTTATTTTATTTATTCGCTTCAAAACAAAATGTTCATTTACTGAGTGAAAATTTAGTGCTGATGATGACAAGTTGGTATATTTTTTTTATAATTGCATCGATATTTGGATGTTTTTCATCGATAATGATGTTGTTATCACCAATGTTCTTCGCTACATTAACAAAGAAATTGTTAAATGTCTCACAATTGTTTTTCCTGGTTTGTTTCTATAGCCATGTTTTTTTGTAGAATGATGTCTTTGGTGTTGGCGCACCCTTTATTCGTAAGAAAGGGTTTAACCGTAGGCCAAAAATCTTTTGCCTTAGGGCCGCCTGAACATCTTTCAATGAAGTAGATGTTAACAGATTGTTTTTTTAATTTGGTTACAAAATTCCTCTGAGCTCTATATGTAATGCAACTATCCGTTCTTTTTTTATTTTTTCTTTCACAATTTTATTTACATTTTAGGTATGAACGATTCAACAATTTGAAACTGTCAAATCCATCATTAAAAACATTGCTGGCCGTTGGTGGCTGGAATTTTGGCAGTAAACCTTTTAGTGATATGGCTTCTCAGCCAAGTAGAAGATCAATATTTATAAACTCAACAATTGAGTTTTTACGGAAGAGAAATTTCGACGGACTAGACATTGACTGGGAGTACCCTGCAACTCGAGGCGGGCCTCCTCAAGACAAGATGAATTTAGCCTCATTAATGAAGGTAAGTCTACATATATATGGGAGGTATCATTGCCTTGTTGTTTTTTCTCTCTCTCTCTTTCTATTTAAATGATTCTTGATTGCCCCTCCCCTAGGATTCAATGTCATTATTGTTGGTCTTTCACTTTTATGTTCAGTCTTATTTACAATATTCCACGTCTTACATAGGTTAAAAATGTTTCTGTATTTACGAGATTGTGATTCATATTCTGGACATTTAATTTTTCCTGACGACTTCATCTCTTTTGTTTTCTTGATTTATCTTAAATGTCTGAAAAAGTTACATACAAAATTTATAAAATTACTTCGGCGATGTTTTAGTATACATGTAATATTTTTTAAGAAAGTTTTCGGACATAATCATGACTTGGTTCATCAATCACAAAATATGTATGTTATAAATTAGATCTAATGAATAATGATATACAAACTCATATCAATAATTAATATTCTCTTCTGCAAGGTCTACTTCGTTACATAAGTTCTATATTCATATTTATATAATAACATAAATTGATAGTTCATGATATTTGCTGTCATATTGCTTCACAACACACAAACAATTCACAAATAAAACGAGATGTTTGTCTGAATGATTTTTTATTTCAAGCCCAGAATATAGATATGTCATGCCCTCTGTCAAAATTAATATATAATAAAGATAAAATTTCTTTAGAGGTCTTTTTGTTCGGTCTGACACACACAACAGACGGTTCAATCTTTATCCAACTCAAAATCGACCCAAAGTTTTAACGAGTTGTGACTTAATTCCATATTTTGGAATCTGAAGCATTCTGGGTAATATTCTCAAATAGCCCACAACGAACTCTGTGACATGATAACAATGTCTTGATAAAACATTGAAACGATTTATGAAATTCTCCATACTTATTCTTCTTCACTTTCGGGTACCGGTCTGGGAATTACACCAAATAGGGAATACAGCAAATACCAACTCGGTACAGAGAATGCACCAGATACCATCTAGGTACAGAGAATACACCAGATACCATCTAGGTACGGGGAATACACCAGATACCATCTAGGTACGGGGAATACACCAGATACCACTTTACATTAACATCAAAGTCTCAGAAGACAAATATATAAACACTGTGTAACATCACCATCGAATATAGGTAACTCCAAAACCATGGAAATACAAATGTGAAATTAGATGTCTTGCGGACAAGTAAAGTGTTGTAATAATAATTACAATAGTGTAGCAACTATTTAGGGCTGATCAGGATCCTTAACTGGCTGTCTTTCCCTCTTCGAATCGCCAGAATCTTAAATGGGGGTACCTGTTCAAAGAAACATGTGACGTTTAAACTTGTTAGAACACATGTATCCTTCAACTATTCATTTAACGTGTTCGTAGAACAACAATATGTCACATTTAAACTTGAACAATACTGTATTTCGAAACAATCTATCGTTTACATAACAGAAAGTCACGTAAATAAAGCGAATAAACTGTACGGCGAATCGTGGCGAATTGTTGTTTACTGTACGGGTATTAGAATAGGTACTATTTGCTTTTTTTAGGGGGGGGGGATACCATATCCGGTGGTCATGCTACATAGTGTGAAGAGACAGTGCAATTCAAGACTTTAATATTTGACTAGAACACACCCACGAAATCGCGGGCATTCAGAGTGTGGTTGAAAGTATGTTAAGTGTTGTAGGATGTATTTGTAAAAGATTTAATGACTGGAGAATTATCAAAAGTCATTGGTACTTGGGGACAGGGCAATTGTTTTTCTACCCCTCCTCCTTTTTTTCCAAACTTGATTCCCAATTTTTTGTTTTCTATTAATTTCAACATGAACAAACATTTTGTATATTAAGAACATTCATTACTATAAATAAAGTGTGTTTGCTTTTTACTATCAATTCGCAGTTTACTAATTAATCCACGGCGGTCATTGATATATTATTTAGACACTCTCTATTTAATATACTTAGTGACCCGATTAATTTTTGTATAAGATTTTATGACTAGAGAATTTCAGAAGATTTATCAAAAGTCATAGGTAATTTGGGACAGGACAATTGTTTTTCTAGCCCGGCTCCTCTATTTTTTTTCTCCAAAATTTTCATTTTTTTTTTGGTTTTCTATTAATTTCAATAATGTTAACGATTATCTGTATAATTATTATGAACATTCATTACTATAAAATAAAGTGTATTTGCGTTTTACTATCAATTCTCAGTTTACTAATCGATTCACGGCGGTATATTATATAGACCCTCTCTATTTAATAAACTCTGTGACCGCCGTGGATAGTTAACTTGAAAATTATAGCTGAAGCAAATACACTTTATTCATAGTATTATACTATATGTATGTTCAAAGGCTTCGAAGTATATAGAAAAACGCAAACCGGAAGTATAGTCTGACTTAAAGTTTTGTCCAATGGCGGAAACAATTATATCCGGACACCTTTTTTTTTTTGTTTTCCTCCCAAAATAACCCATACGGAATAATCAAAAGGATGGATGACAAATGGGACTATGCAGGGTACCTATAGGACACAGAGGGATAATGATCAATTTATTGTGGAAGTGGAAAGAAAAGAGAAGCGACACACAAAATGAGGTCTTCTCGTTTAATAGACTAGTATAGATAGATAAGAGGCATTGTGACCGGAGATAATTGATCTGACCTTGTGACCAGAAGAGAAGGTTGTATTTTACTTGAGCCCCATCTCGTGTTCTAACTTTCATTAACATTTTAAAGATCTTTGTATAGATATACTATATTTTCACCAATTTATACGTCTAGTATTTCACGAATATTATTTTTTTCTCAATTAGGAGATGAGAAAAGCGTTTGAAAAGGAATCAAAATCAACAGGAAAATCTCGTTTGTTACTAACAATAGCTGTACCAGCTGATGAAGAGAAAATAAAAAATGGATACGACATAGAAGCTATTTCAAAGTATGTTTAGTCATGTACAATTTGAAATGACTTAAGACTATACGCATCATATTCCTTCATTTATACCTTTGAATATTTTTTTGATAAATCAAAAAATTAAGAAATTATGTTCCGAAATCCTCTTGCGAAGTTGACCATAGCTAAATTATTTGAAGGTCAGTTATTTTCATATAGCTACTAACATTTTTTCCTTATTCATATATCCCTTGGTTTGAAATGTTTAAGTTTCATGGTTCCTGATGAATATAAAGTTAGAAAAGCGTTTCGGACACACGAAATTTAACCATAAAGTGTTATTCTTATCTTGTAAGCAGTTGTATAAAGAGTTTTAGAATAGTAAAACCGTAACAAAATATGTCTTTGTTTATATATTTATTAGCTACTAGCATTGTTACTTTTTTATTTAGTGAATTTGACACATTCCCCGTTGCCATTCTCTATTCGAATCGGAAATATCACACGGGTTATGAATTTAATTTTGAAGATATTCTTCAAAATCAGCAAATTCACATCAGTTTCTGTGTTATTTTCCTTTATTCGTTGTTTTATTTTATTTTATTAACCAACTAAGTACATTATTGCCAAAAATGACTGGTTATTAAATATAACATATTTTCTGTAATGGCCCTGTTTTTCTGTAATGGCCCTGTTTTTTCTGTAATGGCCCTGTTTTTCTGTAATGGCCCTGTTATTTCTGTAATGGCCTTGTTTTTCTGTAATGGCCCTGTATTAATGCCCACCTTGTCTGTATTAAGCCCAGTTAGGGTTCTTAATAAAGTTAATAAAATTAAGCTGTAAAGAGTATAATACCTTTTTGTATTTTATTTAATTTAGTAACCAGCAACAAAGATTTAATAAGCATATAAAGGGATCACTGTTCATCCTGTTTTTCAACACATAACTTCTTTCAACATTATATCTTGGATATTTGGTATATTTAAAGCTTGATCATTGTGAAGTACAAATTATTTTTTTCAAACTAAACTGTCGTAAAAAGAGTAAGAGAATACATCAAGTTGGCAGCAACACATAAACTTTTTTCAGTTGGTTAATAAATGTATTAAGAAATGAGTGTTTTTATAATGGCCCTGTTATATGTCCTTGGTCAGTAATAATTGCCTCGGATGTCTGTAATGGCCCTCGGCGTTGCCTCGGGCCATTACAGACTTCCTTGACCATTATTACAGACCTTGGACATATAACAGGGCCATTATAAAAACACCCATTCATTAATACTATAATATTTTATATATGCATGTGTCTTTAGAAAGTATCTTTCTTCAAATGTTCTTTTCAATTACCAATGTATGCAATTTTTTCAGAAGCAATCTTCATTTTACTTTTAAGTGGAGAATGAGAAACAGATAACTTGTTTAAATAGAAATTTAAGCTAGAATGTATATACATGTGTTTTATTACTATGTATGTTTTTTCTCCAGATCTTCAGATTTTATCAATATAATGACCTATGATTTTCACGGAGCATGGGATCCAATAACAGGTCACAACAGTCCGTTGTTTCCTAGAAGCAAAGATATGGGGTACGCAGCACAGAAAAACATTGTAAGCGGAATTAAAAGAAGGTTTTATTATAGGTTATTTGATTATTGAGAGAATTATTCATTTGCGTTTAATGAAATTATAATATTGTTTCAACATGTTAGAAGACTGGATTTCATAAATAATTGTATATAACATTTATCGGGATCGAACGTGAAATGTCATCGAATTTTTGTTTGCCTTGAGTAACACTAGGGACCGCACTAGCAGAGCAAGATCTACTGACCGTTTCCGAGAATTCTAGTAGCCCCCCCTCCCAAAATAATTTTGGTGAACTTTGATTTTTGTTGCTTAATCCTTGAAAATAATTAAGAGTTGCGAGCAGTTGTTTGTTTCATTTCACACTTTTTCTTAGACTTATTGTTTAGGGGTCCAACCCCCCCCCCTTTTATTGTCCCCTTAAGGCTGTGCCTTTATGCATTAACCTTTCAAAGTTTGTTCAGTGTACAAAATACAACTCAGATAATTAATGCTTACGAAATAAACTCGGATACCGGTATCATGACCACCTCGGACGAATTGCAAATTAAACAAGGACGAATAAAATTGAGAATGGAAATGGGGAATGTGTCAAAGAGACAACAACCCGGCCGACCAAAGAGCAAACAACAGTCAAATTTGCAAAATTACGAAACCACGAATCTAACTAAGTGATAATTTTATTTCAGAATTGGGTTTCAAATTATTGGTTTAAGAAAGGTACACCAAGATCGAAAATTATCATTGGCTTTCCTCTGTTTGGCAGAGGTTTTACATTAACAAACCAGAACAGCCATGATATTGGATCTAGGGCAACCGGTGGATCGATTGCAGGGCCTCACACTAGTGAAGTTGGATACATTGCTAATTTCGAGGTAAGGAAACGTTTTTAAAGTAATTGTCCTTTCATAAAAACTGAGGATGTTAATGACCTACATGACCAGACAAAAAATAAAGCATTTAAAGTAACCGATGATTTATAAGCAGCTATGTAAGCAATTTTCAAATTAAGATTGAAAAAATAATCTTAATGCATAAGTTCATTACTGTAAACGACTTAACACTGCATGCGAATGTAATGTCTGAACTAAGATGATGCGTCGTCTGTTTAAACTTATACTTTAGAGATTACTAAAATGAAATGGAAACATTTCTAGGGGTTATGAAAAAACAAGATGTGAATTAAAATAGAAAAAAAAATAATAAAAAAAATGATAAGATAACCAATTGAAAAATAGAAATAGAATAACAAAAACAAATCTTTTTAGCTATTAATGATTAAGTTTAGGTCGGTAAAAAGACCAAATACCAGACAATTATTAATCTCAGCAAGTTCATTAGGAACACACTGATTTCCAACAATAACGAAGGTCATGTGAGAATGAACATGAATTTGTTACGCATACTCTATATCGAACTTGTATGAAATATCTGCTCTCGAAAAATAAGCAATGATCTCCAGTGAAGAAAAAAACTGTAGCTTAATTAGGAGATTTGAGGTAGGGACAGCTTATCTACAAATCTGATAGAGACGTTCCTTGATAACTGTATGATTTTCTTCTACTTTTTAAACTTCGATACAAAAAATTAGAAAAAGATATTTAAAATATTTTATTTATTTAGGTTTGCAAGATGATAGCTGATGGTGCTAAAGTATACAGAGACACAGAACAGAAGGTTCCATATCTTGTGCAGGGCGACCAGTGGATAGGTTACGATGATAAAGAAAGCTTTACTGAAAAGGTATTACACACATTAATAGTAACATCATTCGGCATACATATAATAAATACTTTATTTAAATAATAAATACTTTATTTAAATAATAAATACTTTATTTAAATAATAAATACTTTATTTAAAGAGGGTAAAATCAGTTAGTACAATACTAATCTCCCCTGATGCCCTCTGAATAATTCAAAATGTACAATAATATAATATATACATTTACAAACATACTTGTTATGCAAAACAAAAGGCGGAAAACATACAGAATAGGTTCATGAACATATTTTGTTAATGTCAGACGTACAAGATAAGTTTATGGACTTTTATATAATAGGTAAATTTTATTTTATAATTACATTTTTAGTTTAGAAACAAGAAATTATAAAAACTTTTTTTGAACTGTTCTATCGTTTCTATCTTTTTTATTTGAACAGGAATACTGTTCCAAAGAATTGTACTGGAATATTGAAATGTTTTTTTCATAAAATTTGTACAACAATAATCAAAAAGAGGAAGTACATAAAAAATTATCCATTATAAAATAAACATAAACCTTTATGTGGAATATAATGCTTCAATCGATTTAGTAAACCTAGATATAGGAAGATGTGGTATGAGTGCCAATGAGACAACTCTCCATCCAAATAACAATTTTAAAAAAAGTAAACGATTATAGATCAATGTACGGCCTTCAACACGGAGCCTTGGCTCACACCGAACAAAAAGCTATAAAGGGCCCCAAAATTAGTCTAGTACTAATCACAGTACATACTTTGTTTATTTGTTGATTTCATGAAAGACAATTATAGATTATGATGTCAAGTAATTTTTTACTGATTACATTTTGTAAAAGAATTTTACTATATTCTATCTTTAAAGTATCTTGTATACTCTGAAGTAAATTATATACACTGAAATCAGGCAAACGCCGGTCGTCTATCTATCAAAAACTATAGATGAAACCAATTAATTATTCAAAAATCCTTTGCAGGTAAAACAAAATAGCTTAGATATGTCTTTAATTAAGTTTTTATGATTTCAGAAAATAAAAAAAATAATATCACATCCTGTTAGGATAACCTTAGTTGATTACGGATTTTTATATGAAATATTAATTCTAAAGCTTTAAGATTAAAGGGAAAAAAGATAAAGGAAAGGAGATGATATTAACAGTGCAATAAAAAGTCAAATTAAAAAATGCAGGCAACACTACAAATACATTGTAAATAAATAAAGATAACCCTCATGTACCCTACTAAAAACAAGGGATGAAATCTTACAATAAGTTTCCTTTTTACTTTTTGCATTGTTACGTCACGTAATGTAACGTGATATAAAGAGGCGAGGTTATTTTGTTAACATTTGTCTAAAACAAATCATTCTACTCTCTGTTTAATAACATTAACGATACCAATTTTTTCTGCACCAGATGCGCATTTCGACAATACATGTTTCTTGAGTGATCCTCGTGGCCAAAATATGTAAAATCCAAACCTTATATAAAAGATGAAGAGCTATTATAATCCAAAAGTTCCAAAAAGTATAGCCAAATCCGTGAAAGGAATCAGAGCTTTGCATGAGGGAGATACATTCCTTAATTTATAATTATTTTTAATATTTTTGAACAGCAAATTTAATAACACAAAAATTCCGTATTTTCATGCCAGTACCGGAGTACTGGCTACTGGGCTGGTGATAGATACCCTCGGGGACTAACAGTCCACCAGCAGAGGCATCGACACAGTGGTAGTAATAACATTAACGGTACCAATTTTTCTGCACCAGATGCGCATTTCGACAATACGTGTCTCTTCAGTGATGCTCGATCGTGGCCAAAATATGTAAAATCCAAAAATAAAGCTGTAAGCTGTTTTGATTCTAGCCTAATTTGTGATCCCTATGCAGACGAAAGGCGGAACTGGTTTCCTTAATTATAAGCCTGATTATCTTAAAATAATTTTACCAAATTGCGACAATTTATACGTTTGACTCGAATTTAACATATTTGAAGATTTATAAAGATAAAGAAATGCTGTGTAACAACAATATATTAAAAACCACCAAATTATTTTTTCAGGCAAATTGGGTAAAACAGAACAAATTTGGTGGTGTAATGTTTTGGTCATTAGCATTAGACGATTTTACTGGTTTGGCATGTAAGACTGGTTCTAAATATCCAATGATATCAACGGTCAAACGTATTCTAACACAAAAAGATAAAATAGGAGTCAATACCAAACAACAAACATCTAAAATACCATTAACATCGGATACAAATTTTGATAAAACAGTCACACCTATTTCATCTGCTTCATCTGCTTCATCTGCTTCATCTGACGTCACTGTTACGTCACCAGCTTCACCACCAGCCGTCAAACCAATCGTATTAAGTGCACTCCCACCGACAAAAAATTCAAAGGTTGACGAGAAGCAAACAAACCCATCAAATTCTAATGGGCAACTCAAAGCAAATAAAAACGCAAACTCATCTGTAGACAAAGTAATAGAAGAAGCAGAAAAACGATTAACGACATCAACTAAAAGCATGACTTTAGAAGATAAGAAAAAATCGTCTACATCAGCCCTTGCAACTACCATTGGTAACCAAAAGCTAACAGAGGAAAACAAAACTGTTTCTTTAGTTCAAAGTGTCCCCCAAACACATTCAGATGAACGTGCAACAACTAAGGAAAATACTGACGCGAAAGGTACGAAACCAATTCCGGGCAAACTGTCTAATGAAGCAAAATCTAGAACTGCAGAAGAGATACAAAGGAATAACAATACTAAAGATACATCTAAGATATTCAACAAGAAATCTTCTATCAATTCAACCAGTTTGAACCCAGATGACTTGCAGGCAAAAGAAAAAGAAATGAAAACAGAGAGTACCTACAAGGAGACTGCTAAACTGTTAAAAACTCAAAACAATAGTAGTATTCAGAATGCCGTACGTAACACTAATATATCAGCTTCTGTAACAACAAATATAAAAAATAAGGAAACGAATAACAAGACAGAAATTACAAACACAAGTCAAAATATTTCAAAACAGATTAATACAGAAGAATTATTGAAGAAAGCAAATAGTAAACAACAAAATCTTTCCCCCACAGTGAGTGGATCTGTTATGGATACAATCGATAGAACAACCAACACAACGGAAAATAAAACAAATAGAGTGCCAGAGGCAGCAAAAACAATGGGTGCATTAAAGGAAGGAACCAATAAAGGTAGAACAATGACAGAGTCTTCCTCTTTGAAGGTCGCAAATGGTGGTGATGATGAAAGTAGTAAAAGAATAAATGAAACGGTTACACCAGAACTAAAGGAAACGGAAGTACCAAATAACAGTTCTAAATCCAAATCAAATTCGTCTGTAAGTGAAAATGGTTTAGATGCTGCTACTAAAAGTTTCGAGTCGTCAAAGACCGAGACAAGTACCACAGAAAAGGTATCTACAAAAACAAGGAAAATATCAGATAGCACTCAATCAAGAAAAAAGTCAAGTAAAAAGTCTCGAAAAAAATCAAGACGAAATTCAAGACAAAATTCAAGACAAAACTCATCACTACAAAATGGTCAATCATCAATACAAGAATCTACAAATCAAAAATCGTCCGGAAAAGTGTTGTCACAGTCAGACTCAATATCCGGTGAGACGAGCAGGACAGGAGTGAAACAAGAATTGAAATTAGAAAAAAATGAGAGTAAAGAAACCATACGAATGCGACGATCTAACAACAATTTTGATTACAATACACATTTTCGGAAAAGGTCCCTTCTTCAAACCACAGAAGTTGGAAATGGGGCTAATCCAGCAGGATTTGGTTCAGTGTTGAGTTCTCTATTAAATATAGTGTCAAATTTTGCAGTAGGGGGAAGAGAACGTTCGGTCCAGCAACCACAAGGATCTAACACCGGCGGAAGACGTATTGAACCACGACGAATGAGTGTTACACCCAGTCCATCTGCTAATTCAGATTTACAAAGACGTTTTGGAGCCAGGAGACGATTATCTGTAACTCCTAGGCCAACAGGTGTTCCTAATTCTCAAAGACGTCTAGAGGCTAGGCGACGACAGACTGTCACACAAGGACCACCTTCTCGATTGCAACAAGCATTACGATTACAACAAAGGACAAATGCTAGACAAAATCAACAGACTGGGACAAATGCTAGACAAAATCAACAGACTGGGTCAAATGCTAGACCAAATCAACAGACTGGGACAAATGCTAGACAAAATCAACAGACTGGGTCAAATGCTAGACAAAATCAACAGACTGGGACAAATGCTAGACAAAATCAACAGACTGGGACAAATGTTAGACAAAATCAACAGACTGGGTCAAATGCTGTCGACCCAACTTTTAACACGGGACCAATGCAAAATCAAAGACAAACGACAAACACTAGACAAGATCAGCAAAACAATGTTAATGCAATTCGTATAACAAATAGACGACAGTTACAAAATCAAAGAACAAATAATGTTAGGCAAGGGACCCAAGTCAGCTCTAATACAGCAGCTAATTCACGAAACAGAGGGCAGTTGCAAAATAGGCAATCGACACGAACAAGAACCCAAATACGCAATGGTACACCGGAGAGCACCGCCCTATTTCCGTCTGTCGAATCTGCTAATAGTAGAAGAACCAATGCAGATGTCAATCCAACCCGACCTACACAAATGAATAGTGTAATGCGGCAAAGAAATGGAAATGCTGTTCAAAATAACGAAATACGTTTGTTGCAAGCAAGACGAGGAAGCAGGCTCAGAAATGATAATGTAGTTCGGACTAATAACATAATTCCATCTAATTCTGGGAACGCGAATCGTTTGACGGTTTCTCGAGATAATATTTTAGAAACCAGATCGCCATCAGTAATACAGCGAAATGAAGACGCGACTCGTCAGCGAGGAGGCTTCACTCGTTCACAGAAATCTGTACAAAATAATCCCAATACAAATCAGCTGCGTGATTCCTTTTTAAATCAGATTCCTGATCTACTTGAAAATCCTCCAATAAATACATTGGATGCAACAAGTCTTCAAACAGCTTTACTTCGAACTCAACAGCGAAGTGCTAACCAAAACAATCTTTCAGCAAGAAGAAATTTAAGACGTCCGCTGTCAAACAGACTGCATAATCTAAGACAATCTTTACCAGAGTCAAATAACTTGAACACATTTTCACTACTTCATAATAATCAAATTTTTAGAAATCAGTTGCCACAACTAGGAGCTGAATTGGATGTCACTGAACTTGGTATAGTCCAAGGAATCCCAACAGCATCTGCGCTAGGTTTACAACCAATAAACCCCACGATGGGCACGAAACAGTCAACAGAGGGTGGTCGGGTCTCATCGAATAACATTACATTGATATCGAACGATAAGCAAAGTAATAGGGGACAGCAGCCAGTTAGGAATTTAGGTGTTCAACCAAATATTGATGCTAAAAGAATTATGCAAAATGATTTGATAAGTCGTCAAAGAATGTTAGAACAGCAAAACAGGATAACAGGCGGAGACAATCAGATTGCACTGTTAGAGAGACTTTTAAGCCGTCAGGTTCTAGGCAGTTCCAACGGATTGACGAGAAAAGAGCTTAATGAAATGTCACAGTTACAAGGGATAATAAATAACCAGTTGAATAGAAATAATGCTCAGCGTCGGTTGTCTATGGAAAGAATAAACGATAATAGTCTACCTACGTTTAACCAGATAGTGCCTTTATCTAGCAGTGCACAGCGTAGAAAGTTTGACAGCGTTAGTTCGGCCAATAGCATTCTTTCTAATACTAGAATGGAACAGAATATTGGTAATGAAATGTTGGCAATTCCAAATAAATTAGCCCAGAGACCACGAAATAAACTTCCAACTACTCAAGAGATGACACCAACAAGTAATTCTTTGAACAGTTTGCGTTTTGAAGATTTGAAGCTTGGTACAGATACTAACGATCTAAGTATGAACTCTGTTTTAAATCAACTGGAGAATTTTAAATCACAGATTAGTTCTACTTTGCCTCTTTCGTTGGAACAACAAAAAGAAACTCCCACAAAGCAAACAAACATAACTGTCAAAAAGAAAACATCTGGCATCAAACCAGTGATACAAAATCAATCAAGTAAACAAACAGGTAACATTGCAAATATATTGAAAGATCGATTTCCGCAATTAAATGCAAATCAGATAACAGCCTTAACAAATGAAATTAAAAGACAAGTAAAGTCTGTTGTAAAATCAAATTTTTCAGAAAAAGTGCGCGATATGCCGTCGCAAAAAACATCAGTAATTGCAAAACCGAGTTCATCTGTTCCACACAAAATCACGGAAAAATTCAAATCTCGTGGAAACGAAAACAAGTTGGTAACTCAAGTAATGGAGCCAAAACGACAAAAGAACAATGAAAATTTTAATCCGATACAAGGACTGGAAATGCTTTCACAAAAACGTCCAATAAATGTCGGGAATACAGTAAATTTGGAACAATTGCGACAAGAATTAATGAGAAGTGGTTTACCAGGAAACTTAGTTATTCAAATTAATCCATCACCTCATCTAAATGGTAGATCGGATGTAAACTCTCTGCTTTCCTCTCGAAGATTAGGAGTAGCAAGAGAACCACAAGTTCCATCTGTAGACGTACCTAGTGTTCGAGATCAAGTGGTTAGACAAAATAATAACATACTATTGCGAAATCCATTCCGGAAACAGCCTCGTGTTCCGCTTGCACTAATTACAACAACTCCTACATCCCAGCAAAAGATAGATGCTATTCAATCTCCCCATGAACTGATTATTAAGGAAAAGGGAACGCAAGCAATTGAGTTATCAAACTTGCCGTCGACGCCATCTTCATCTCCAAGACAACAATTTCGGGCTTCTAACCAAACAGTAGTTTTAGGAAGTCGGTCAAAAGCAAAAACTAACCTGCCGAAATCTGAAGTTTTATGGAAATGGCAAGTGTAAAACTTTAATCTGAACTTTGTCAGATCCTACAAAACACAATTGACTTGTTTGTATCAGTGAAGATTTCAAGATATTTTATATCAGACTTAACGAAACAGTGAAGTACGAAAAAGTGTGAATAGAACTAAAATACACAAACTTAATGCTAAATATAATCAAAATACTTGTGTACGATGAAAGTTGATTTATATACTGGTTCATACTTTTTTTATAGTGAGACATTTTACATAAAATCTTTATAATTGGTGCATGTTGTTTTGTAGTTATAATATATGTTAAAAAGGATGGATAGACCAAGGACGAACATTGAAAAACATATACTTGCAAAACGTTGTACTATTATAAAATACATTACTGTTAATGAAATGAATTTTGCTACACAATATTATCGTGTTTTATAACGTTCTGTAATCAGCTTTACTCTGTAGAATTTGAATAGCCAGATCAGTCTAAGGATTTTCGATGATTACGTGAACTAGATCAAATATGTAAACTCAATTTGTGTATGACATCTCATATAAACTCTTGCCTTTTATTGAAGACCTTTTATTATCGATATATACCCGGGTCGTCAAGATATTGCACTACTAATCTTTCTCAGTTCTCAGTATTATTCTTACAGTAAAAATGATCTTCAGAAATATTGTGATGAGGTATAATAAGCCGCCAGTGTCAATCAGATGAGGATTATTTTGATTTGAAAAGATCTTAAATCTTCAATCAAAATTTGTTTAAATTTGCAGTATTATCAAAACTTTAATTTTTTCTACGCTTTGTACTACTTCTACTCAATCGAATAATCGACTACATCGTCACATTAAACCGAACTTTAGAAAAAATGAAAATGTAAATATAAGTTTCTTGTTTTATATATTTAAAACCTTACTTTGTGAATAACCAAACTGATTCCCAAAACAAAATACACAGAAGATTATACCATATGTGAACAACAACCTATTTGTTCAGTTTTGAGGACTGATATATTAGGAGACATTCGGTATTTTAATGGCTATTAATCGTGCATCATTATTGGCCGTTACAGGACTTCCATTGATGCTGTAAGAAATGCGGTCAAACAGAGGTCAGTTTTCCGATTGTCGTTGGATACCAATTTTCGTTTCCAACTGACAAAGACCTAATCATTTACTGTATATATCTAAAGTATTTTGTTTATCAACTTTCCCTTTTTGAATCAATAATGAAGTTATGACTTTATTTAATCGTTTATTTAGATGGTGCAAATTTTTGAAAGACAATTATATGACTATAGTAAAGATGTTCTGTAACTTGTTAAACACTTTTCACATTCTCAAGGAATATTTCCAGGTTTGTGATGCTTAGTCTTTAATTTTCTATTTTGTGTTTTGTGCACTATTGTTTGTCTCTTGGTCTTTAATTTTCTATTTTGTGTTTTGTGGACTATTGTTTGTCTCTTGGTCTTTAATTTTCTATGTTGTGTTTTGTGCACTATTGTTTGTCTCTTGGTCTTTAATTTTCTATGTTGTGTTTTGTGGACTATTGTTTGTCTCTTGGTCTTTAATTTTCTATGTTGTGTTTTGTGCACTATTGTTTGTCTCTTGGTCTTTAATTTTCTATGTTGTGTTTTGTGCACTATTGTTTGTCTCTTGGTCTTTAATTTTCTATGTTGTGTTTTGTGCACTATTGTTTGTCTCTTGGTCTTTAATTTTCTATGTTGTGTTTTGTGCACTATTGTTTGTCTCTTGGTCTTTAATTTTCTATGTTGTGTTTTGTGCACTATTGTTTGTCTCTTGGTCTTTAATTTTCTATGTTGTGTTTTGTGCACTATTGTTTGTCTCTTGGTCTTTAATTTTCTATGTTGTGTTTTGTGCACTATTGTTTGTCTCTTGGTCTTTAATTTTCTATGTTGTGTTTTGTGCACTATTGTTTGTCTATTGGTCTTTAATTTTCTATGTTGTGTTTTGTGCACTATTGTTTGTCTCTTGGTCTTTAATTTTCTATTTTGTGTTTTGTGCACTATTGTTTGTCTCTTGGTCTTTAATTTTCTATGTTGTGTTTTGTGGACTATTGTTTGTCTCTTGGTCTTTAATTTTCTATTTTGTGTTTTGTGCACTATTGTTTGTCTCTTGGTCTTTAATTTTCTATTTTGTGTTTTGTGGACTATTGTTTGTCTCTTGGTCTTTAATTTTCTATTTTGTGTTTTGTGCACTATTGTTTGTCTCTTGGTCTTTAATTTTCTATTTTGTGTTTTGTGCACTATTGTTTATCTCTTAGTCTTTAATTTTCTATTTTGTGTTTTGTGCACTATTGTTTGTCTCTTAGTCTTTAATTTTCTATGTTGTGTTTTGTGCACTATTGTTTGTCTCTTGGTCTTTAATTTTCTATTTTGTGTTTTGTGCACTATTGTTTGTCTCTTAGTCTTTCATTTTCTATTTTGTGTTTTGTGCACTATTGTTTGTCTCTTAGTCTTTAATTTTCTATGTTGTGTTTTGTGCACTATTGTTTGTCTCTTGGTCTTTAATTTTCTATGTTGTGTTTTGTGCACTATTGTTTGTCTCTTGGTCTTTAATTTTCTAATTTGTGTTTTGTGCACTTTTGATTGTTTCTTGGTCTTAAATTTTCTATGTTGTGTTTTGTGCACTATTGTTTGTCTCTTGGTCTTTAATTTTCTATTTTGTGTTTTGTGCACTATCGTTTGTCTCTTGGTCTTTAATTTTCTATTTTGTGTTTTGTGCACTATTGTTTGTCTCAAGGTCTTTAATTTTCTATTTTGTGTTTTGTGCACTATTGTTTGTCTCTTGGTCTTTAATTTTCTATGTTGTGTTTTGTGCACTATTGTTTGTCTCTTGGTCTTTAATTTTCTATGTTGTGTTTTGTGCACTATTGTTTGTCTCTTGGTTTTTAATTTTCTAATTTGTATTTTGTGCACTATTGTTTGTCTCTTAGTCTTTAATTTTCTATTTTGTGTTTTGTGCACTATTGTTTGTCTCTTGGTCTTTAATTTTCTATGTTGAGTTTTGTGCACTATTGTTTGTCTCTTGGTCTTTAATTTTCTATGTTGTGTTTTGTGCACTATTGTTTGTCTCTTGGTCTTTAATTTTCTATTTTGTGTTTTGTGCACTATTTTTTGTCTCTTAGTCTTTAATTTTCTATGTTGTGTTTTGTGCACTATTGTAGTGTCTTTGTCTTTAATTTTCTATGTTGTGTTTTGTGCACTATTGTTTGTCTCTTGGTCTTTAATTTTCTATTTTGTGTTTTGTGCACTATTGTTTGTCTCTTAGTCTTTAATTTTCTATTTTGTGTTTTGTACACTATTGTTTGTCTCTTAGTCTTTAATTTTCTATGTTGTGTTTTGTGCACTATTGTTTGTCTCTTGGTCTTTAATTTTCTATTTTGTGTTTTGTGCACTATTGTTTGTCTCTTGGTCTTTAATTTTCTATGTTGTGTTTTGTGCACTACTGTTTGTTTCTTGGTCTTTAATTTTCTATTTTGTGTTTTGTGCACTATTGTTTGTCTCTTAGTCTTTAATTTTCTATTTTGTGTTTTGTGCACTATTGTTTGTCTCTTAGTGTTTAATTTTCTATGTTGTGTTTTGTGCACTATTGTTTGTCTCTTGGTCTTTAATTTTCTATGTTGTGTTTTGTGCCCTATTGTTTGTCTCTTGGTCTTTAATTTTCTATGTTTTGTTTTGTGCGCTATTGTTTGTCTCTTGGTCTTTAATTTTCTAATTTGTGTTTTGTGCACTTTTGATTGTTTCTTGGTCTTAAATTTTCTATGTTGTGTTTTGTGCACTATTGTTTGTCTCTTGGTCTTTAACTTTCTATTTTGTGTTTTGTGCACTATTGTTTGTCTCTTGGTCTTTAATTTTCTATTTTGTGTTTTGTGCACTATTGTTTGTTTCTTAGTCTTTAATTTTCTTTTTTGTGTTTTGTGCACTATTGTTTGTCTCTTGGTCTTTAATTTTCTATGTTGTGTTTTGTGCACTATTGTTTGTCTCTTGGTCTTTAATTTTCTATGTTGTGTTTTGTGCACTATTGTTTGTCTCTTGGTCTTTAATTTTCTATGTTGTGTTTTGTGCACTATTGTTTGTCTCTTGGTCTTTAATTTTCTATTTTGTGTTTTGTGCACATTATGTTTGTCTGTTTATCTTCGACTTATAAGTTTGAATGTCCCTCTGGTATATCTCCCATTTCTTTAACTATCAGAACACATCTATGTAAATAAAGGCAACAGTAGTATATCGGTGTTCAAAAGACATAATCGATTGAGAGAAAAGAAATCACGGGAAACACATCAACTATACCAGGAAAACAAAGGTATAACAGGAACACTAAAGAAAAAAAGAAACAGTGTAAAAAGTTACGTATATATCAATCGATAGGCATTATTTGAGTATACAACAGGCAGAAGATACAACAGGGACAATAAAAATCTGTATTGTATAAAAAGTTATAATAGGGGGGAAAACGACGGCGACGATACAGGAATATCGATGTGTACTTGTAAAATTCGTTAAATGAACGTTGAAATTTATCTTTTAAATATTATACAATTAAGACGTTCGTCAGGTTTTTTTTTTATCACAAATAAATTGAATCTAGAAATAACTTTCCAGAGGTCTGCAGGCCACAAATGAAATGAAGGTACAATGCATTTCTACAGATTTGCAGTTAAAAGATCTATAAGATAATAAAAATCTAAAAATCTAATAACGGTATTTTTATTACGACACGATGTACGTTTAAAAGGACATTTTCGTTGATAGTTTTTTTGTAATTTAAAAATTTCATTATGTTTGGCATTTAACATGTATATGTTTAAATATCCTGTTTCGGAGACGTTGAAAGGGGTAATTTTCTATCAGGATATAATAACTTAGTTAACGGTACAGGTTTATCTCTAATCAATCTGTGTTTTAACGAATGTAGTTGTGCATCTTATTATAGGTATGTACATATTTTATCACCATCTGTCAATTTGTTTGTCAAATAAGATATTTGACATTTGTTTTATGAAATGTGTAGAAAGAGTAGAATTTATTATATATTAATATGTTTTTGTTAAATATTACATAAGAGATATTTTAACAGAATTAGATAACAGGGTTGAATTTATAAAAGGTTGAATTCATTTTGCACTAGGTGATGTTTTCATCTCACTGTTATTGACGTTTTAAAAAGATGCACTAAATTCATTGGATGTGGAATGTGTACTGGTTGATATTTTTGTCTAGATAAATGACTATTTTATCAATCGGTCGCTATAGACTTAGAACTTACTTCCAGTAACTGCAAAGGTACTTTGTGGAGTTTGTTTTATTTTTATTTTTTTGAGTGCTCTGTATTAATCTAATGTGTTAAGGCTTTTATATTTGATTTTTATAGTTTTTTTCTAATGTTGTACTGTTTCACCACTGTCCCAGGTTAGGTGGTGGTCTGGCGACGTCCAACACGTTTAACCCCACCACATTATGTATTTGAATGTCCCATGTCAGAAGTCTGTAGTTCAATGGTTGATGCTTGTCTCCTGTATATCGTAGTTTGTTGTTGTTGTTGTTTTGTACATAACTCAGGCCGTTAATTTTCTAATTTGAATTGTTGTACATTTGTTCTTACGGGGCCTTTCTGTGGATTACTATGCGGTATAGTGTACTTATTGTTGAAGGCATTACAGTGAGCTATAGTGTTTTACGTCTACGTCATTTAGTATACGGTGCAGGATTGTCTCATTGGAAATTATACGTCATCTTCTTTTTTCATAATGAAAACAATGAAGACTATAATTTTGAAATTAATGCATTGATGAGTTCTAATCCCTCATTTGAGAATATTAAAAATAAGTTGCTTTAAAACTTTAAGTCTATGAAAGACACTACTATGACCAACCATAAAACATGGGGGATCTTAAACAGGTCACTTCCACTTTATTTGAACCCTGGTACACAGGTGTCTCATTGGCAAATTTACAAGATATATTCATTTGAACAGAGCGTTACAAGGTATGAAAAACTAAAATTAAAGCCATTCATGTTCCTCTAGAAACATCCATCCACTGAACAACTCCATTTGAAATATTAGTTCTCGAA
Organism: Mytilus galloprovincialis; assembly: GCF_965363235.1. NCBI lineage: Eukaryota > Metazoa > Mollusca > Bivalvia > Mytilida > Mytilidae > Mytilus > Mytilus galloprovincialis. The sequence continues at coordinate 24,516,928 of NC_134839.1, read as the reverse complement.
TATATACTCCGGTTTAGATTTATATACTGACATGTCAGTGCTTTCATAGATTTAACCTGCTTGTGTCATTGTGGATCTATCGCTTAACATTTAATTCAATTTCAATTAATGACATAAGAAGATATGGTATTAATGCCAATGAGGCAACTCTCATCAAGAGACCATTGGCGTAGAATGTAAAGAAGTATAGGTCACCATACGGACTACAACATTGATCAAAAACCTATACCACATAGCAAGCTACAATGTATAAAAGGACCCGGAATGTCAAATGTTAAACAAATCAAACGAGAAAACTAACGGTATGATGTATAGGGAAAACGGTAGTATTTAATTTTCCCAGCATTAGGTTGGCCTTTTGTGTACCCAAGGCAGGTGAAGGAAGTCAAATTAGGAGCGCTGTGGATTGGATGTAAGGGTACAATATATTTTTTATTTATCTATGAATAACTGCAGTGTGTATATTTACAATATAAATTTTAAACCCTATTGAAATATTTTCTAGAGAATTATTCGAAAAGACTTGCAAAATTTCATAAATTTGGTGCAAAATGACGGTGGGCATGGATAACATAAACAAGCTCCGTTGGAAGTTGGTCATGATACTATTTGGCTTTAATTTTTAAAACAGAGTAATAAAGTACTAACACAACATATAACTGTTTTATCCAGGTTTTTATCTTAAAAAGTGGTAAATTTAGAAAATGTTAACATTGTCGCCAATGGCAGAATAAATAGTACCGTTTTCCCTATATATATAAACAAAACAATCAACGAAATATAAAGATGATATATACTACAGCCATTGAACTACATGACTCATGACTAGGGACAGGCGCATACAGTATGTTGCGGAAAAAAGTGCGTGCATGTGCGCTCATGCCTCTCCTAAACATAGACATTGTAACAGCACAACAAAAGAAAAAAACAATGACAACCAATTTAAAAGCGCTTCACCTTCAGACCGATACACGGGAATCAGTGCACATCCAACTTAATTCCAAATGGATATAGTGTAGTAAAGAGTAAAGACATTTAATTGTTCATCTCTGTCTATCTCTCTTTCCAAAAATAAACTATTTTTTCAATGCACCCACTATTTGTCTTATAATAATCTTTTGTTATACATTGTGATAGTTTTTTTTGTTGTTGAAAACACTATATATTATCTTGGATCAATACCTGCAGATGATGTTATTTGATAACATGTATGACGACAAATGACGTATTCATAAGAAAAACCTACCAATTGTCAGATAAGATCCGTCATAAATATTGTGTTACTTACTCTGCGGGTGTCAAATCAGTTGTGAATTTAAATTTTATAACACAAGACTAAGCATGTTCTGTCAGCTCATAAACTTTTAATTATTATAAAATGATGATGGTGTCTTAGGTATTTAATAACAATATTTTAAAAAATTTATTTTGATGTATATTAAACATAGAAATAGTTTTTGATATTTCAAACTCGTTTAATCATTTTGACTATAAAAACCAAGACGGATAAAGAACTGAAAGGGGTCGACAAACGGAGCGAGACATATTATAGTGTCGAAAGGGTTAGTGACACATATCGTGTAATAAAATTAAGAATCTGAAAAATAGACATATCTATAGTCATCTAAAGGCTTATGATTTTTGAATATAGACCTTCGGATTTCTAATTTTAAAATTTATACCACTCTATAAAAAAGATATATACAGGAATGAAATTTAAAACCAGCCTTTAAAAAACTCGTAAGGCATTAAAATAACTAAATAAAATAGGAGAAATATTGCATTCCGGTAACATTTTCCTTTTACCTTAGTTATGTACTATGATATACTATCTCTAAAGACCCTGCATAGTTAGATTGAATAGTTGATATTATTTTCTTATTTGTAAAGTTTACTAACTTCATTATCATTTACAAAGTATGAACGAATTTCAATGTATCTAGGACGGATATGAATAACATTAAATGTTAAATGACTTTTTAAGCGAAGTTCAAATAAATGTCGTGTGCTATATTATATATATATATATATATATATATATATATATATATATATATATATATATATATATATATATATATATATATATATATATATATATATATATATATATCAGTCTAAAGATTTGCACAACGGTACTGATATAAGATGTTATAATACGAAAATGGTGTTATTGAATCGTGCTGACAAATATTTCGGCTCAACAAATGGCCTTCTTCAAGTGTCACAAGTTTTAACAATACTATATATATATATCAGTGGATATATGATTCTAACAATATGCCTGTCATCACCTTATTACATGATAAAGCGTGATTTTACGAATTTGGCTTTTCTACTTAGATCTCTTTTGGTTATATAGCTTCTAACACGTTATGGTATTTATACATCCTTGGCTTTCAAAATTATGGGTAAAGGCGTTCCTTATGAATGTAAATCAAGAAAAGGGCCAAATTTATGGTACAACGTTATTTTCTAGCACCTGGTCAATAATGCTGATGGTAGACTGTTGGTTCACGGGTGAACTATCAGATCAGTAATCAGTGTGTCGGTATCGATGTACATGTTCACGGGTGAGTTATCAGATCAGTAATCAGTGTGTCGGTATCGATGTACATGTTCACGGGTGAACTATCAGATCAGCAATCAGTGTGTCGGTATCGATGTACATGAGCCTTAAACTTCTACGATCTAAATTTTGACATTATCAACAAAATGAAAATAACTCTTTGTAGATGTTTATGCGTCCGACATGATTTTTTGAATTTAACTTTACATTGTTATCCTGCGTCAGATTAACAGCTCATTATACTACAACGTAAGATACTTGTCTCAGTTTTCTTCTACGTCAGATTGCTATCTCATGATAGTACTACGTCAGTTAGATAGATATATTATTGTAATACTACATCAGACAAATATATTATGTATGGTTATATATTTACTTCATGAGATGTCATGATACCGTCACAATCAGAGTCACTTTCAAAAGGTGGACTGCAGAATTTGAGGTTATAGGGCTTGACTCTAATATTATAGCTTTTCAGAGTTGACCCATGTAGATAATTGAAGACATTTTTTGGTGTAAAAAAATATTATTTGTCTGATATTAAGCAAATGAAGCACCGCCATGTTCCCCTGAATATGCGCTTCACAGAATTAATCGATGCAGATAATCGCAGACATTTTTTTGTGTCAACAAAATTATTTGTCCATTATTAGGCAGGTAAAGCACCGCCATGTCCCCCTGGGTATGTTCTTTTTTTATTATGAAATTAATGAAAGACATCCATTGTCAGTGTTTACTTTATTTTATTTAGATTTAACTTAATGAAATGTGTTTTAGTTTGTCCACTTCATGTCTAAACACGAGTGTTTATCAAACAATTACACTTAGGTTATAAATGACATATGCTATCAAGCGAATATGTTATGTGAAAATCTATTACAGTAACGTTACAAGATTAAATCAAAGGTTTGTCCCAAAAAGACTTTCCAGTTGTTAATAAATTAAGCTATCTGCATCAGTTTTAGAAAACCGTTTCGTTAATAAAGACTTTCTTCTACGACGACGCCTTTTATATTAGAGTTACTAGCAATCCTATTTTTATTATATTTTCTTTATTACGAAAGAGTTTTGTTTCTTTTGCTTTTTACTACTTGCTCATTGTGCGCTTCTTTGATTTGGACCAGTTTCGAAAGTCTAGTAACACCAATGTTTGTATATATATATATATAAAGTGTACCAAATAACCATATTAGATACAAAACGGATTGTAAGACAAAGAAAGGGTTGCATGTAAGACAAGATACATTAAATCAATTTAAATTATGTTGACAACAGTTATGTAGAAAAGTTTACATGTACGAAGCTTATTACTATCATCAGCTACGCTGTGCACGGTATGGGTACCACTGAGCGTTATAACCAAGACAATATCAAGTCTGTTCTTGAACACTAAATATCATTGAAAAATACCACGTGTCATAAGCCGTTATGCAGGACATGATGTTGACCCTTTGAAAATTACACCCATTATCAATTTGTACTTTTATTTCAATTTGATTTAAAACATGTATTATATTTTAAATTGTCCACTTCAGGTCTACACGAGTGTTTATTAATCAAGTACATTTAACTATGAAATACTTAAGTCTATAGAAATATTCTACCATGCAAATATTTCATCTTGAAATCTATTAACGTGTAAGTAAATCGTAATAAAATTTAGACTTCTAATTTTTGTTCATTCAAAAATAAAGTATAATTGTTCTGCTGAGCATAAAAATTCGTCTCAAAAGTTTTGACCCTATGAACTTTCCAGTAGAATTGATCATTTAAATTTAACCGTTTATAAAAATGATATTTATTGTGGGGATGACGTTATATTTTAGCAACTGTTTATGCCTATTTTGATTCAACCGATATCAGTACGGTTGAAAGGTAAGCCAGCTTGCTTTGTCTTCTTTCTTAATTATCTCTTATTTATACGACACGGTCTTGCAAAAACTTGTCAGATATGTTCTCATGGAAAATTTGAAAATTCAATGAAACATATCAAAATGTCTACATTTAAAATAGAAAGTACAAAAAAATAACCATTTAGAAATATACTTAATGAAACAACTCCAAAAGGAATTGGAGTAAAGCCTAAGCCTAAGACTGCTTGAGCTCACATTACAATATTACATGAGTATCGGTGACTACTCAAATCCCGAGTAGATCTTTATATAGAACGAGTGCGAGTGCAATATTTGACAAGTGAAAGTATTCGTTAATAGTCACTTTTATTGTTACGTTCTGTGAGAAATAGTGTAAAATATCATGTTTGACTTGTCATCTGATATGCATTGACCTCTGCTACAATGAATTTAAAAAGAGAAATAAATAAACGAATAAGAGATGCGAGGAATACCGTCAATGAAACAGCAAACCATCGACACAAATTAATAATTAATTGAAAGAAATCCAGACAACTATTATTCTTTACGTTTGTGTAATGGAGTGCAGATGCAACAAATAGTAACAATCCTATCTGGTTTATTAAGTTACCAACAGGGTGTGGAATCTTCAGTTAATACATAATCAAACATACGAAGCCTTTACTAGATAATTTGTGAAATTGTTTAGCTTTTAGTTTAACGTTAGAAGAGAACACAAATACGTCTTTGTCCACTCAAAGAATACATATATTTATGGTGTATAAATTATTTATCCACAAAATCCCTTTTGTATTGTTCTGATGTGTTACCATATAATTTAAATATTCTTTGTTTGTTTACTTCTTTAAAGGTTATGATTGAATATAATATTACCTACACAGAAGATGCAAATATTTATACATTCTAACATTATATGAACAATTTGTATGTTTAACATCACAATAGCGACACAATAAATGAAATAGTTGTAAATCCAGAAGCCTTGTTTACACAGTATAAGTCATTCCCCAAAGAAAACTTTATAAACTTTTTCGTGATTTCTAAAAGAACACTACATTGATTCACGAATGTACTTTTATGGAGATTCCGTTAAATATGCAGACATGTTCCGTTACATAGATGGTATCCCCTTATTGAATAATTCAAAGTTAGGTGAATTTTTTAAGTGCATCTTTTCCATCGATCTTGTAATAAATTATATCAAAGATACAGTTAAATATGCCGTAGATGTTGACTTTATATTATTATACTTCGTTGAGAACAAAACTTACGACGAAAAGAATTATTTCAGCTTTCCAATTGTGGACTTTCCATTTTTAACAACATTGCAGCAGCAAACTACATATATAGAGTAGATCTCTCAGCTGATATGACAATAAAGTGCATGACATGTTTTAATAATGATTCTCTCAAAAGAGGGTTGCAATTGCTGCTTACAAGAAAACTAACGATCCATGGGTCCCTACGGTTAAAATTGTAGCTTCTAACATTTCTGCGTATTTATACATCGCTGGCTTCAAATGATTAGGTTTCAGCGTACCTGATAGCGGGAAATTCACAAATCCAAAATATCAAGCGTCTGACGCATGGAATGTCTAAAGCTTCTTTTTGGCGCGCTGATATGGAATATATTGTCAATATGTGACAGATGATAACGTTTAAATTACAATTTATAAAGCACACTATCCCGCCATTTTTTCACAGCTTGAGACATTATTAAATGAGACTTATCTCCGAGTTTGTACTAACCATGTGAAACACGACGAGTTTTTAATGTGGAGCAGGAAATAACGCATCTGAGATCACCCCTAGTTTTTGATGGGATTCGTGTTGTTTATTTTCTAGTTTTATTTGTAGTGTTTTGTAGATTGTTATTGTAATTGCGTGTTTTTATTTATGTGTTTTGTATCATGTGTCTCTCTTTGCCTCAAGAACCTTGAATTTTTACTTTGGTATCTTCTCTTTTCGACTTAATATATAAGAATTAGCTAGAACATTTCACTTGGGCACACCTATCTACCCAAGTCTACAATTGATCGCTTTGATTTTAAAACTTAAGATAAAAAAAACTAGAATGTAACGGTGAATAGTTTATACTGCATTTGTTTGAATATTTGAATACTAGGAACCGTATTGGCAATCATGCTACATCTCCTTATTTTCAAATGTAGCGAGGGCAGACCACCCAATTATAGTTATTTTCGTTTCAATATTTTTCCACCTTTAAAATATGGTTAAAATATACCCTTACTCACGCATGCTAGAAACTCAAACAAAAAGAGGTAGAGCCAATTTGCCGGCGATTTGTTTCATTCGATTAGATAGGTAAATCATGCTTTAAATAGCCCGATAGATGTTAATTATAGTACATGAAAATACGCCACATCATTTATTTTCATACCTTGAACAGATATTCCTACAAAGACAAGGCCAAGGCTATTGATTTTTTAATATTGATTTTATTTTATTATTAACATCCTTTATGCAAGGTGCCATACCACGTAACATGCCAAGGAGCCAAATAACATGGAACAAATTCAAATCTTGATTTTCTCATTCTAAATATCTGTATATATGTACTTTTCCTGGTCTTTTAAGGTTTTATCGCCTATAAGATAAGATGAGATACTACATGTATATATTTTAACCCGAGAACATTTTACCGTCAGTTGGTCATAGATCACCCTGTGTTACTTACACATGTTATATTGCCTTTTCTGTCATTTTAACAAATCGGACCTTCGTTGTGATACAGATGCAACAGCTTCTTGATGTTTTACCTTCAATCACGATTTGTAGTGTAATTGATTGTTCTGTTGTGTTGTTTTATTTTCTGATGACTTAGGTACCGGTGTAGGGACGGTGGTAAATATATCAGTACTAGTATCTAAACAGTTTGTAAATTGGCGACAAAATTGTTGTTGACTGCATTTGTTACATATAATACCATGTTCAAAAAAGGTTTCGAAAAATAGTTTGTGTTGTTTTGAAACTTGTATACAATGGCCTTATTTTAAGTTATGTGTATATAACACCCGCAACATGTAGGTTTCATTGCTATACAATTAATTCTCGTGTTATTGGTTATGTACAGGCCCCTACATCAGTTTGACGGCAGTTGGTCCTTGAATATATGTAATAAATGTAACCACATGGATAGAAAGTAAGTCAAGAGTATGGATAGTCTAGGAATGCACACAATAAGCAATACATTATTTTTTTCTTTGATACATGTAAAATGATAAACTAGTAAACTATATAGTCAAAATGAACCAGAATGACTCTATGAATTAAGCAAACATCCGAAAAAATATGATAGAAACATTAAAATTTAATATAACAACACAAAAATGCAAATATTCTGAGCGAGATTCGAACCCTTTCTTTCAAACCATCATTTATTAGTAGTTCCGTGCACTATTAATGGAGCTACGGCGATGCTTATACATATCTCTCTTATTAAGCAGCTATATCGGTACAATTTATCGATGTTACAATTTTTTCTTTAAAAAGTTGTTTTTTTATGTAATAAGGACACTCTAAACCAATTTCATTTTTGAGGGAACAAGTAGTATGAATAACAACAGTCATAAAAAGCATAACTTTTTTTTGGTTTAAAATGTCCTTATGAGGGGATTCCCTGTTTTTCTCACCTAAAAACACCTGAAAATCCGCATATTGGACTTTCATCCTTTTTTAGGGTCAAATTAACTTTTGATCACACATGTCATAATATATGTAAATCGAGATATTGATCAAAAAGCATTTTTATTTTTTGTTTTTATAGTAAATTTTATTCTTTCGGCACTTTTTGAAATTGGCCCTTCTGTGAAAAAAATCATCGGCAAATTGGCCCTACCTCTTAATCAATCTGATAGGAAATATTAGCTCAATTAGAATGAAAAGGCGGAGTTGTTACCTTTTTCTTCTAACAGTTTAACAGTGCAAAAGTACCGTATCAACCGCATTTTGGTACTATTTTGCGTAAACATATTAAGTCTTAATAGTCATATTTCAGCAGTAATATATCAATAAAGATTGAATTGGGTTTAAATTTGTTAATTTATATCATAACAAGTATTAAAGGATGGTATCTTCGTGTGATTTCGCACATTCTTAGCATTTTAAAACTAAATATAAAAACTTATTCATTCAAGCTTTTAATTATATTTTAAAAGTACATGTATCAACAATACAGCTACCCTTTCAATTGTAATGTGCAAAGAAATGTTCGAACGTCTCGCTACAGACGATAAATTAGAAAGGTCTGGTAAAAATTAATGGGCATCGCAGGTACATGTATTTGTAAAGACGTTGTTATGCTCTGTATCTTGGGTCTGACATAACTATCATGTAACAAAGTCTCAACATTGGACCTGAAGGAAGGGGGTCCACGATTTCTTTATTCTTTAAATTTATGATACATTTTTCTCTATTCTTAATTTGTTTTGCCCATTATTCACTAATCTTTATATTTTGGCACCCAATTATTCTCTTTTCTTTATTTTTGTTACCTAATTTTCTCAATTTTTATTCCCCCCCTTTTATTCTCTATTCTGTACACTCAATCCAGGCCTTCTAAAAACAGGTAAACTAATTGAATGGGTAGAATCACAAAGATAAATATCATGCATCTTCTAAATACAACAGTCTTTTAAAACACATAAATTATTTTTAACTAGACATATTAGCGCACTTAAGGAATTGTATAATTCCTTTGGTGCACCGCATCAATATTTTGGAATGTTTCAAATTGATTGATAGCATATGTTTATTTTGCATGTGGTTACTATAAAAACGATAGAAACATAACTTGACAAATACGGTTTGAATCATTTAAAATAACATTTATCACAAAATACACGTCTATAAATAAAGAATAAAACAGTAAAATCGAAACAGTTTAGTATATTATAAACTGTCTTTCAACCTTGAGTGTATACCAACGCGATAGAGAAAATTCTTTGTAAAAATATATTTTCAGCACTTATGACCAAAATAGCAAGTGTAAGCTATTACAATCACTTATAACCCGTTGTCATTGATAAGATATTCAGACCAGAATTGCCAAAGCAAAATTAGAAGAAAACAAATTGCCTTGATTAATTTTGTACGCAAAAAAAAAACAGAAAAAAGCACGTTAAAAATATTAGAAAAATCATTTCTAACTGGAAGCTAACTTCACATGAATTCTTTTTCGGGTATGTTCTTATATTTTAGAATGCATATACATTGTCAGGTTTAGTAATTTTATTTTATTTTAATTTAAATAAAATATAGAGCAAAAAATATAATTTATCGATATTCGGTTAGCATTATTGGAATCGGACCAAATATTCGGTCTTAAAAACGCCTATTAATAATAAAATTAAAAAAAGTCATCTGCCATTTAGAATAGGCCTTCAGAAATCTAATCATTAATCACTCTTTTCATTAAATAACTCATTTTATTTAATACGTTATGTTAAATTAACTATAATTATCAAATAAGTAAGCCATTTAAGTATAATGTCTTCCATATTAGGTTAAATGTTCCTGAGAGCATGTATACAATATTTATGTCATTTGAGTTATAAAGCTGAAGGTTAGCCTTTTTTAATTCAATTTGAAACGAACTTCCTTTGAAACCTAAACTAAAAGTGTAGACTATATTACTATTTCTTGAAGGGATTTTTTAAACGTTTGCTTATTTTGCACATTTCGTCAACAAAAAGAGGGACGTGCATGTCTTTTAATGAATGAATGAATTTTGTTTGACGCACTTGTTTATGTAATATTTGCAAATGTTCGTGTTTTATAAAACAAGAACATGTATAAGATTATACCCCAAATAAATAATTCGTTTGATTATAGTCATGTCTGACCTCTTTATTTGTTTTTTATAACTTTGTTCGTCAAATGTACAATAAGACGCTACTGTCGTGCAAACATTTGAATGTTTACAACATCTTGACGAAACAGCACTGTAAGACCAAAAAGACAGGAAATACAATAAAAAGAGGAGTTTCTTCTCGAACACTTTCTACAGAAATTCGGTGGTTATCTCTGGGCACTCTGACTTTTTCCACCAATAAAAACTGACCGCAACGAAATAAATCATTATTGTCGAAAGTTGCTATAAACATCAATCAATCAAGCAAGCACTATTAACAGGGAATAATTAAAGTAATACATAACAGAGTTAAACACTTTCAACAGGGAATAGAGTAGTACATAACAGAATTAAACACTTTCAACAGGGAATAGAGTACTACATAACAGAATTAAACACTTTCAACAGGGAATAGAGTACTACATAACAGAATTAAACACTTTCAACAGGGAATAGAGTAATACATAACAGAATTAAGCACTTTCAACAGGGAATAGAGTAATACATAACAGAATTAAACACTTTCAACAGGGAATAGAGTACTACATAACAGAATTTAACACTTTCAACAGGGAATAGAGTAATACATAACAGAATTAAACACTTTCAACAGGGAATAGAGTAGTACATAACAGATTTAAACACTTTCAACAGGGAATAGAGTAATACATAACAGAATTAAACACTTTCAACAGGGAATAGAGTAATACATAACAGAATTAAACACTTTCAACAGGGAATAGCGTAATACATAACAGAATTTAACACTTTCAACAGGGAATAGAGTACTACATAACAGAATTAAACACTTTCAACAGGGAATAGAGTAATACATAACAGAATTAAGCACTTTCAACAGGGAATAGAGTAATACATAACAGAATTTAACATTTTCAACAGGGAATAGAGTTATTCATAACAGAATTAAACACTTTCAACAGGGAATAGAGTACTACATAACAGAATTAAACACTTTCAACAGGGAATAGAGTAATACATATCAGAATTAAACACTTTCAACAGGGAATAGAGTAATACATGATAACAGAATTTAACACTTTCAACAGGGAATAGAGTTATTCATAACAGAATTAAACACTTTCAACAGGGAATAGAGTACTACATAACAGAATTAAACACTTTTAACAGGGAATAGAGTAATACATATCAGAATTAAACACTTTCAACAGGGAATAGAGTAATACATGATAACAGAATTAAGCACTTTCAACAGGGAATAGAGTAATACATAACAGAATTAAACACTTTCAACAGGGAATAGAGTACTACATAACAGAATTAAACACTTTCAACAGGGAATAGAGTAATACATAACAGAATTAAACACTTTCAACAGGGAATAGAGTAATACATAACAGAATTAAACACTTTCAACAGGGAATAGAGTAATACATATCAGAATTAAACACTTTCAACAGGGAATAGAGTACTACATAACAGAATTAAACACTTTCAACAGGGAATAGAGTAATACATAACAGAATTAAGCACTTTCAACAGGGAATAGAGTAATACATAACAGAATTTAACATTTTCAACAGGGAATAGAGTTATTCATAACAGAATTAAACACTTTCAACAGGGAATAGAGTACTACATAACAGAATTAAACACTTTCAACAGGGAATAGAGTAATACATATCAGAATTAAACACTTTCAACAGGGAATAGAGTAATACATGATAACAGAATTTAACACTTTCAACAGGGAATAGAGTTATTCATAACAGAATTAAACACTTTCAACAGGGAATAGAGTAATACATAACAGAATTAAACACTTTCAACAGGGAATAGAGTAATACATGATAACAGAATTTAACACTTTCAACAGGGAATAGAGTTATTCATAACAGAATCAAACACTTTCAACAGGGAATAGAGTAATACATAACAGAATTAAACACTTTCAACAGGAAATAGAGTAATACATAACAGAATTAAACACTTTCAACCGGGAATAGAGTAATACATAACAGAATTAAACACTTTCAACAGGGTATAGAGTAATACATAACAGAATGTAACGCGAGCTATACACGGAATCACTAATTTTGTTCCCCTATCTCCAAATATACTACATGTATATGAGTAGGGGAGGGGGGGGGGGGGCAGATTACGTTATGAGTGTACGATCTCTTCCATTTTTATTGCTCTATTTAACTGATGAAAAATAAAAAAGATGTTCTACTGATGTGTCACTCTACATGTTGTTTTCATCCTCTGTTTGGGAATTCATCTTACTGGACACATTTTCACCAAATGGACTTCAGACGATTACCAGATTTGTTGATTTGTAGATGTTTAACGCTTCATTCAGCACTATAGTGCCATTTCGTGGCGTTCAGTTTTTGTTTCAGGAGAAAACCAGACTGCAAGGAGAAAACCACAGACATTCGAACCACCGATCAGTGTCTCATAAGTCATTTTTTGGCTGGATATTGATTGTTGTTTGTATGTATATGAATATTGTGTGAATGTCTTGTTTCAATCAATATGTGACACTATACTAAACAAATTTTATTCTTATTTTTATTCTTGAAATGACGGTCTTTACGTGATTAAAAAAAAAACAAGCTATGAAAAGTAATGATCCAAATTTCATAACTCATTTAGAGTGGCCCTGGTTTTTTTTTATGTGAAATTGTAATATTATGTTAATGTTTTATAAGAGGTGAGACTCAAATAAAATATTTTCTTGTCTTGTCTTTGTCCAAATTTCATATAATTGTTAACTTTTAAATATATATATGGGTCACATACATATAATACCTCATTAGTAGTATCTTGTTGTGAAGACAGACTTTATAATTTAAACTTCTATTTTTATACCAAATCAATAAGAAAGCATTGTCTAAGTAAAGTTATATAAATCTGAAAACTAAATTGAAAGTCGTATCCCGACACAGCATGAAATCCGTGCTGATTCGATACAGGTAAACAGTCTTTAACATAGCTTATTTTTCACTATTAAATCGTCATTTAACACATTTTATGGATATCTATCTTTCAGTCAAGAGTTAATTTATTGATCTTAGTAGTTTATCCGTCACACTTTTATATCTTTATTTTGTTGAACAAGATTTGAATGATGTTTCAAGAAGGTAGGGCATATTTAACATACTTTAATCATTTTTATTCTTTTTTTAAAATGTTGGTTAATATTAAGACAGCGTATTAACACAATTCAGTTATCCTTTATTTAAAAAAAAAAGGTACACATTCGTGTTCTGTTTGCTTCATTATAAGTGTAAACATTTGTTTTCGTACCGTTATGATATGTTGATTGTCCATGTTAATATTCAAAGTATGACCAAGTGATTTTAGAAAATGTTGAAAAGTGAGAATAGATATTAAGATTAACTCAGCTATGTTGAAGCGTAATTGCCTCTCGACTGAGAGATACAATGTGCTTCTGGTGTTCGCATCAGTTCTTCAATTAAATATTTGGGAGTTTCAAAAAAAATCATTCGTTTTTGGTTTGACAAACATTTGGTGTGACAAAATCTTTTTTCCCCCCATATGTCCTTCTTTATTTTTTATTACCAGTGACGAAATTCCGTATGAATTAACAGACTTTGGTTTATAGTAGCTGCCGATTTTGGTACTTTTATAAAAAAAAATTGTGATTGTGAATTTGTATTGTAGTCTTGTCATGTAATGTTGTCATTTTAGTGTTATATTTAAGATAGCCATTAAACAGGGAGGTTTGGCTTGCAACAAAACCAGGTTCAACCCACCATTTTTCTGAAAATGTCCTGTACCAAGTCAGAAAAATGGCTATTGTTATCTTCTAGTTTGTGTGTTGCATTTTAGTGTTTCTGTTGTGTCGTTCTACTGCTCTTATATTTGTTGTGTTTCCTCAGTTTTAGTTTGTAACTTGGATTTGTTTTTTTCTCAATCGATTTATGAATTTCGAACAGCGGTATACTACTGTTGCCTTTATTTAAGTTTATGAATTTAGATAAGGCCTCAACACCGAGGGTCTCTCTAAAAGGTTTTTAATTATTACTTAAATCTATAGTATAACAGCTCAATTTATAAAATTTCAGGTTAAACAACATGTTTTGCTTAGATTCTTAAAAAATCACTAAAATTTTAGGGTCACATAACCGCAGATTTTAACTTATATGGAGTACATCTAGCAAAAATATTTATCATGCTTAATTGTACAAAACCAAGCAAAATTTAAAATTTTGAATAAAATGTTTTCAATATTGATGTGTAGCAATACATAACATTTTATTTAAAAATGCAAAAATTGTTGAAGAAAATTCAGTTGTCAGATGGTTACAACCCCTTCAATATTCAAATTTCAGTTAAATGTGTTAACTCTTTGGACTTTCCGCTTTGAATTTTCCTTGGAGTTCAGAATCGTTGTGATTTTACTTTTTATGTCTGACTCTCCATCCAGTGAGTGAAACAAGCGGGAGGCAATTGGTTCTACCTCTTTGTCTGCAGCGTACGTAATGAGGTTAACCAATCAGCTCGTGTTGAGTTGTTTTTCGCATTTGAATAAGTAGCAGTGTGTTTATATCCTCTTCATTCTCCGACATAACAGCATGATGCATTAGACACAATCTAATTCTATTTTGTATCTTTGAAAACATCTACGATACCAATTTTGCTGTTTCAGTATGACATTTCGAAAATTAGTGTATCTTCAATGGTGCTCTTAGACAAAGTATTAGGATACAAATGTTGAAGAGATGATAAAACTTAAATGGACCAAAAGTTAATAAAACCCTGTCAAGGAATCGGAGCTAAGAATAGAAAACATTTTAAGGTGAATAATTATTCATTGCAATGGATGGGTAAAGACAACAAACGTTTGTTTATCAAAAAGTGTAATAAGTTTTATTTAAAAAGATTATAACTGCTAGTGAAGAAAGCTAGTACAAAACTGTGATGATATCCGTCCAAACTGTACGTGTTTCTAATAAAATATTCACCAGTTTAGCGGGTAACCAAAAGTTTGAAGAGATAAAATATTGAACATTTGAGAGCCAAGGAGTGTAGATATACTCATCTATGGTAAACTTAGGGACTTGAAACATTATACAATCACAAAACCATGTTAACTGGAAAAAAATATCGAAGTAAATATTTATGCTTGAACTTGACCACTTTCAAAAACATTTTGTCCTGGGAATAATTTAGAGATTTCATTTTATTTAGATTAACGTGATTTTTTTTTTCTATTGCTTTTTATAATTTTTTTTAAAAGTTTTTATCATTTTAACGTTGTTTGTGTATGTGGTATTTCATACTTAAAAAAAGTTTTAA
The DNA here is from genome assembly GCF_965363235.1 of Mytilus galloprovincialis. Taxonomy (NCBI): domain Eukaryota; kingdom Metazoa; phylum Mollusca; class Bivalvia; order Mytilida; family Mytilidae; genus Mytilus; species Mytilus galloprovincialis. The sequence goes on along the minus strand of NC_134839.1, from coordinate 24,501,306 downwards.
AAAAAAGTAAATTAATGCATTTAAACGTGTTTTGTCATAAAGCATCATTAAAAATGTTTGCCTTCGATAAAATGGAAAAGGAAGTGCAAAACTATCAAAAATACCTCGTATAATAGGTTTAATAGCAAATGTCATTAACTGTATAGTGACTGATTATCATGAATATTCATACATGCATTTGGATTAACATACTTTAAAACAAATTAGTGAAATGGTCCGTGTGACAAAAACAGGTAATTGCCTTCTCCAAAAATGAATCTCATAATATCTGTCAATTAGTGCTTGATAAATAAGCATCAGCTTTCTAAAAAGCTAGTTTGATTTTGTCATTTTATTGTTAAACAAGTGACCAATCCTTTTGATCCAACGCACTTGTATTTTGTGGTCACAAAAACCTTCTTCTTAAAATATCTATTATTAAGGAATTTCCCACTAAATTTGCACATTTTGCATATTTGATATAGTTGTTAAGCTTTTTCAAATCTTTATTGCACCGCCATGATGGTAAAAGGGAACTTCAATTTGTTTGTCGATTTCAATATGTTTGTAAATTAAGGATATGACAGTAACAAATCACAAACAAAGCATTGTACTCTTAGATCATTCTGGTATTGACAATATTGATAAAGATGTTACGTTGTTCCATGATGTTGGTTTATTTTAGTTTTTGTTAACTTTACGCTTTAGTTTATTGTATTCATATATTACACACGTTTAAATATGTATCAATTATACGCAGACTTTCTCTATCATATACACTAGGTTATACAAGGGTAGTACCAAAATTTATTTCGTCTGACATTTGTTCTTCCATCAGCGGGAATGTAATTCCTAGTTCAGTGTCACCATGGCAACGATGTCTGCACTGTATACATTGCCATAGAACACTTGGCGAACAAGACTAAATATAATTTAGCTTTCGTTATAGTCGAGTTATGGTTTACTGCGTCGTCTTTATCTAGGGATGTAACACAATACTTGATGCATTGTGGGATTTAGGTGGGATCCTTTACAAATCAGCTGTATTTCTTTTTGTTTGTTTGTCGTAAAGGATGATAATAATTACAATATTATTGCATGTAGACGTCTAAGTATGTGGTTACTTTTCGACAGATGTTCTCAAACGAATAAGAAATACCAGGGTACTACATGTGCTTATATCATGTTTCAAATATTCCTTTGTCTAAAATTAAGCGCAGTAATGTAAAAAATTAACTACAAGAAAGAATTAATCGTAATATTATATCTTGCATAATGACGAAAACCATATGATGAAGTGTATGGCGCTGTGGTCATTTTGTTGTAAATTTTAATATGACGTGCTTCTTTCGCTTTGTGAATAAACCCATGCTCTAAATCCAATAAAATTTGTTTGCACATGCGTATATTGACTACTGCAGAATTATGAATTTTATCAAATTGGCATGCATTTGATATATTTCATTAACTTAAAACACTTCCAAACTCTTAAATGATGCACATTTTGTTACTAATTATTTAATATAACTGTAATGTGTTGCAATTCAAAATTGACATATTTGACCTAGATACGACAACCGTTCATGCTGGCTGTTCAAAACTCCTCACTCTGAAAAATCACATTGCCAGTCGTTTGCTTGTTTACAAACAAAAGGGAGGTTCATCTGACCTTAATTGTCCTAATCAGAATCGAAATAATTGATGCAAGCTATAATTTTTTGTAGTTTTAACATGGTTAGGCATTATATTTGTGTTAATTTAGCCCTCACTATCGCTCGGGCAAAAATAATCACGAATATAATGCCTAACCATGTCAAAACTACAATAAAGTATAGCTTGCATCAATTATTTCTTAATTTGTTCATATAGATACGACTTATACCTTTGAGTTAATATACTATGATAAAAGTGATCGGTCGCCTACTTAAATTTGACGGAATAGAACAAAAGGACTATCCAGATAATATCTAAAGGATATAAATGAATCAAAGCCGATAGATTTAAACCTATATATATATCATAGAATTTAAGAGTTGTCAAGAAAACAAAGGCTGAAAAGAAAAAAGTATTAATATTTAAAGAACACGAGACAATCAAAGTATAAATATTTGAAGTTGAACAATATAATCATCCCCTTACTAACCATTATAACAATCCATATAATCGAAGCAAAGACCTTGTCATTTTATACTGTCCATACTAGGTAATTAAAGAACCAACCATTTACATTTAAGGGTTGCAAATATTGTCTAAACGGACCTGTTTACGTCATAAAAAGTGTAAATATACATGTTGAATATTATATCAGCCTGAAATGAGTAGGGGATATATTTTATATCAGATCAGTGAGCTCTTTAAAACGTCTTTGTATATAAATCATTCTTACCACAACTCATCTAAAAAGTAGATAATATGTAAAATAATACATTGAATAAATTGAATTTTTATTTTTTGAATGTAAAGAAAGTGGTAGCTTTGAAATATTGTTAAAACCCACTTACATACAAAGAGAATCATTTATACATTCTCGCTATTATGTTTTACTGGTCAAGAAATTTTTAAAGAAATACATATATAATACTACTTCAATTGATTATGCTTGTGTTATCCAAATCAATAAAACCATTGATATTTTTCAATATTGAAGACGTACTAGCCTCGCGTTGGCAAAATCATACAAATTAATTATAATTAATAAATAATATTTGTAACCGATTCGAAACCTACATGTAAATCATTATTTCTTAAGCATATATTTTATCTGATATACAATGGTTATTTATTATGATAAAAAAAGACTGAATAAACTTGACAGTTTCATTACAATATTATACTAAAGGTGTATTGCAATAACACATTTTGTTTCACTGATGACGTAGATAATCTGAAGATTATTTGCACTAGTGTCTGAAATACCGATCCTTGCATTTCGTCTTTCTTTTCGAAAATATAATGTTGCTATTCCATATAGGCCTACTGTTATATCCATTTATCTTCTTTGTTTTATTTAGTTATCATACTGTAAAGGAAAGCTGAATCATAGATAATAGAGAGAGATGGATGAAGGACGCTTAGGTATCGTTCGACGCCAGGAAAACAGTCGCAGAAAATTCGTTTTCATGTTGAATGAAGTAATGAGATCACAGTGCAATGTTGTGGATGAATGCATTTCAAGAGAAAAATTTGAAATTGGAGTTAAATACGACAAATCGTTTGTACCAATAAGACGAGCGGTTGTAAAACAGCGAGTACTTCAACAATGTTTAAAAATGAAACGGGATCCTAAAATAATCAAAAACAGAAACTTAGGTGTTTATGGTGGGAAACCTTTATATACGTTTTCCCGTGACATTGATAAGTTTATCGCAGACATGCACCCGCGTTTAAGACGATTGAAGCAAGCTGAAAAAGCACTAACAGAAAGTATTGAAAAGGGTAAAATATTAGATCCAAAGAAAGTTCCTCTTAAGATAGAACAGTATTTTAAGAAAAACTGGAAAAACGACATCGAAGAGAAGGTGCAGAAACCAAAGCCTGCAGTAGTACAAGAAAGCAAAGACATATTCAAAAATACACGAAATATGTTGCCTCCTATTAGAGGAATAATAAATCCATACAGTAAAAGAATATGGAAAGATTATCCCGACGAAAATGACAATGATAGAACCAACGAATCATCGACACAATTGATAGAGGACGACCGTATCAAATCAAAAGAACACCAAATGCAAAGTGACTCGAAACATCAAGGTGCAATAAATACAAATCATCCTTCTGAACAAACAAACAACAAAACTGATGTACCAGAAAACAATGTGTCACGTGAGAAAACGAAGGGGTTATTAATTTTGCCTCCAATACAACAAACAAAGCAGATGGTTCAACGGTGATGGTCATACTAATTTCACGGAATTTTATATTGTATTTCAAAATGATAAATGTCGGTGTGTGCATAAATATCAAAATTGCACACACATTTATGCAAACACTTAAATAAAAGTTATCTACTGTATAATCTACATTTATGTTTTCAAAACATTTATACTTGATTATTTCACTACCGAAAAAGTACCATAACAGCACAGATATTTGTTATTTTTCTAAATAAAAAATATGTTAATAAATTTTGTAACTTTGTAATTGTTAATATGTTTGGTTTCATATTTTTTAAGACAATTAGTATATGTTATGCAAATGATCATGAGGTACTAGTATTTCTGTGTTATAAAACATTTCATTAATTATTATATAAAGTATTTTATAAGGAACAACGTAATTATAAAAAGAGTTAAAAATTTTAAAATATTTTTTTTTAAATATAAAAAAAAATCGAAGAAGATAAGGCGCATGCACGCGGACAAAGTTAGTGCGAGGTGGGTGGATAGTATAATAAGTTCCGTTATTTGGAAAATGTCACCTACAGCAATCAAGTAAATACATCTTCTAATAAGATGTAGTTCTTTTCACTATTCCCTTAACATGCGCTTTCCTGTTCATATTATTATTATAATTCGAATTGAACCATAATATTTTATTGTGTTGTTGCGAGAAATACCTCGTTAAGAACTACAGAAACAAATTTGTTTGTAAATTTTTAAAGTTAGCAGAATTAAGAACCTCAAATTTAGGAGAAAGATGTTGAAAATGTAAATGGATAGCAACCAGCACAAAGCCTCAATATTAGGAGGCAAAGGAAATTGCTTGAGTACAAATATGGCAAACTTATTTTACGCTCCTGTTTATTACACAACTGTAAACGTGTGCGTGTTTATTTTATTAACTTAAACGATTACTTTGCAATGTGCTGTAGAATTTTAGACTTACGAACCTTGTGCACCAGCCAGTGGAAAAGAATCATAAATGATAAACTGCATGATTAAATTTAAAAAGAATGTGAAACTGGAGTAAAACAGCATCGGAACTACTTTCCTTAAGAAGTCTGTAGTTTGATTAGATGCATGGCATGATTTCAACTCTAAAAAACACAGTAGATAATGGTGGATTGTTTGTGTTAGATATTTTTGGTAAAGATACAGTTTTGATACAACTAGTCAATAAGAAAGCTGTCAAGAACACAAAGTTGTTACATAGACATATATATAAGACAAAAAACTAGTTATATCACAGACATCTATACGAAACTGTCAATGAGACATCAGTTAACAACAAAAAGTTATTAGATTGACATCTATACGACAACTAGTCAATGAGACGGCCGTCAACAACACAAAGCTGTTACACAGACATCTGTACGAAAACAGTTCAATGAAACAGAAGTCAACAACACAAAGTTATATTAACACATCCAATTTTACGACAATTATCAGCGAGACAGCAGTCAACAACACAAAGTTAAAACACAGACATTTATACGATAACTAGTCAATGAGACAGCAGTTAACAAAACATAGTAATCACACATACATCTGAACGACAAAATATGTTGTATTAAACAATGTTAAAATATCGATATCATATTACACGCTACCTTACAATTTGATAAATAAATAGAATTCCTAACGGGGAAAACAGGAAACTATAACTGGAATTCACTTACAAGTTTGTGACTTAGAACAAACTAATTTACAAGAGTAAGAGTTAAACTTAAGTCTGCAGGGTACTGGTCATGTACTCATCCTTTTGAGTCCAGGGGATTTAAAAGAGGAACACAAATAGCGTTCATCAGAAAAGTTTATAAAAGCTGTTAACCTCATAATATCGGTATGAAAGACGTAAAGTATGCATATAGCATCGATTCAATTAATTCGGGAGCCTTTATCGTACTATGTTTATACAATTTAATTACAATTAACAAAACTAAAACCAAATTGAATGATACATAGATCAAATTCGAAATAGTGTATAAATAAGCATTTTTAGACCAGACAATTGTAACAATTACTTCAAAAACCTTTTAAGTTTTACATTGTTAATTTTTTGTAAATCTGTCAAATATATATATGGTAAAGAAAAATAACTCACAAATTGCAGATAACTATTGAAGAAAAATTGCATTGTTCCTAAGAATGGGTAAAATTTTAATTAACTTTTAACACGTAAGATAATGACAGATTCAAATACCTTTTTAGTATTGTGCGTCATAAAAGAAATCTTTCGATTTAACTTATATGCATGTCATTGAAATATTGTCATTACAATAAAAGAGATACATTACAACACAAGCATGGATGCAATCAATTTATAAAGAGTATTTTCATCTATATGTATAAGTATTCTTCTTGCTATGTCATTATTTACAGAACCCAGTGCTTAAACATTAGAATTAGAAATTAATCATACACTGGGAACTTAAAAGGCACAAACTACAACAGTGAAAACTATTTGTTTATTTTCAAAATAGTAACGATTAGTTATGTAAAAAAGTCATGTAAGAATTATTTAAATAAAGTTTAGCGGAAAACTGCATAAAAAACTGCCCATCTGAAAAACAAAACAAAAATAATAATAATAATTTTAACACGTTTGCTGTAAAATTGTAAAAAAAATTGATTCAAAATATAATTCTTAAAACTTCAATTCAAAATCCTTCCTAAAAAATCGACTTTAAGGAAACAATATGTTAATTGAAAGTGGCAATGTTTTCGATTAAACCAAACGGAATAAATCCTTTGAACTATGAATAAACTTGAGTAGAATACAAATTATTTAAGAATAATTTTAACATGTTGAATGACACAAATAACCAACGTGATAAGCTTGAGCATCACACTTTGTGAAAAATGAAATAACAACAACAACAACAAAAAACGCCAAAGAAAATTAAAAGCGGAAATTCTCTTATCAAATATCAAAATCATAAGTTCAAACACATTTAGCGACTGGGAAACAAATGTCACATTCATAGCTTGGTAAATGTATTAAAGGAGGTATCCTTGCTTTAATATTGAATCTACCTCTGACAGATTGAATAGAAGATATATAGGCTTAATATCCTACTGATAACTAAATGAACTAACTATTTAAACGTTAAACTGTGTACCACCAAAATAATTTTTAAATATGACAAGCATTTCTACAATGTTACATATAAGAAACCCAAAGATGCCTTTCGTAATGAATCATCAGGCCATATATTTGTCCTTGATATCAAATCTCAACCTAATTTCAACGAGCATTTTTTTAAGGAATCATATTGATTTCGTAGTTTTGTTGTCTATTCTTTTGATGGGTCCATGGACATTTTAGAATTACCTAAGGGTTATTTGTACTTTTCAAAGCATCGTGCTAAATTCAAAAAAAAATCTGGTGGTATTGTTATTATATACAGGGAAAATTTCGAGAAGTTCCTGAATTTTCCAAAAACTAAATCAGATTATGTACAATGGTTGGTAATAAATTCAATGTTAATGATAGACAAAAATGTATTGCTCGGCTGTATTTATATACCTCCCGAAAACACTAAGTATGCTTCGAATGATGCATTTAATGACATTGAAACTGAAATGTCAGAATTGATTGAAAAAACAAATAGCTATGTCTCTCTAGTTGGTGACTTTAACGCAAAAACCAAATTATTAAGTGATATTGTAATACCAGATAGTAAACTGTTTGAAATACTTGATGATATTGTTGATGATGATGTGTTATCTTATGTGTATGATTATGAAAATTTATTACAAAACGATGTACCAATGAAAAGATTCTCTACTGATATATCTGTACCAAACAATTATGGTCATAAACTTATTGATTTTTGTAAAAGAAATAATTTGTATATAGGAAATGGTCGATTACCGGGTAAAGATTTTTTGATTGGAGAAAAAACATGTAAAAATGTGTCACTGATTGATTATGTATTGTTTTCTTCACATGTATTTTCGTTATTTAAATCTTTTTATGTGAGTGAATTTAATCCATTGTTTTCTGATGTACATAGCAGTTTGTGTTTCAAACTTCACGCTACAGTAAACAATTTTACTATAAATTCCTCTATAGATGATAGTAACACACCCACGCACACACCTAGGTGGATTCCCACAAAACAAAACCAGTTTATAGAGTCTATTAATAATGACGTCACAATGTTCACGACGATAGAATTTCTATTGAATGAACTAGATGAACAAGGTCAGGGTCAACACACAAAAAACACTATAAACTTAGTAGTGAACAAAGTTGGCGAACTCTTTAAAAATTCTGCAAAAAAAGTTTTTGGCCCTAATGGCAGAAAAAGAAAAGCAAATACAAATAAAAAGTTTCAAATTTGGTTTGACAACAAGTGTTTTGAAACAAGGAAAATATTCCACAAAGCACGTAATAGATACAGTTTTGTAAAAAACAGAGAAAATAGAGATGCTATGAGAAAAGCAAGCAAACAATACAAAAACCAGATGAATGCTAGCTACAATAAATTCCAACATAGCTGTGAACAAGATCTCAGAAACACATCAAAACGAGACAGCAAAAAATTTTGGAAAATTTTGAATCGCTTTAAAAAAAGGGAAACAAATAAAAATATTGATATAACTATAGAACAACTGTATGAATATTTCAAGTGTCTAAATAAAAATGATTGTGAAGATGATGATTATGATGATCCTAATGAAAGTGTAAATAATTTAGATAATCAGGTTATTATTGAGTTATTAGATTGTGAGATAACTGGTGAAGAAATATGTAAAGCTATAAAAAGTCTAAAAAATGATAAAGCACCAGGTGATGATGAAATTGTAAATGAATTTTTGAAAAGTACTGTTGACAAGTTATTGCCTATATATGTGAAAATATTTAATACTGTATTAGATACTGGTATTATTCCTGATGCATGGTTAATTGGTATTATAAAACCTGTATTTAAAAATAAAGGTAATAAAAATGATCTCGATAATTATCGAGCACTTTGCTTGACTTCAAATTTGGGCAAGGTGTTTACATCAATTTTAAACACAAGACTTAATAAATTATCTGATGAAATTGGGATTATTTCGGACTCACAGGGTGGATTCCGCAAGGGATACTCTGTCCATGATAACATGTTTGTTTTACATTCTATTATTACATTATATCTGCCGGAAAGAAGTTGTTCTGTGCATTTGTGGATTTTAAACGAGCGTTTGATACCGTTTGGAGGGCTGGGCTTTTTCAAAAACTTATAAAAAATAATATCAGAGGGAAAATGTTTACATTGATTCAAAATATGTACACTAATATTAAGTCCTGTGTTAAACTTGACAATTTGAAAACTGCATTTTTTCCATGTGAAACGGGTGTTAGACAAGGAGAAAAATTATCTCCATTTCTTTTTGCACTATACTTGAATGATCTAGAAGACTTTTTAGAACAAAATTTGAGCCATGGTTTAGAATATCTGGATTCAGAATGTATACATAGCATAGGTATTTATTTGAAAATGTTTATACTACTATATGCAGATGATACAGTTATTTTTGCAGATACTGCTGAAGAGTTACAAAATTCTTTAAATGTCTTTGAACAATATTGTAATACTTGGAAACTTACTGTCAATGTCTCAAAGACAAAAATTGTAATTTTTTCTAAACGTAACTGTAACAAGAAATTCAAATTTAATCTATGTAATGATGAAATAGAGATCCAAGATACATATACATATCTTGGCTTGTTATTTAATTATAATGGTAATTTTTGTAAAGCCAGAAACAAATTAGTTGATCAAGCTCAAAAAGCTTTATACAGTCTGTACCAAAGAATTAATAATATTAGTATCCCTTTAGATTTACAGATAAAACTATTTGATTCTTTGGTAGCCCCAATTTTGACTTATTCCTCCGAAATCTGGGGATATGAAAATAAGATGAATATTGAGAAGATACATTTACAGTTCTGTAAAAAAATTCTTGGGGTGAGGTCATCGACCGCAAATTTCATGGTCTATGGTGAACTTGGCCGATTTCCTATCGAAATTAGTATCAAGATGAAAATGATTTGTTTCTGGTATAAGCTTGTAACAAATGTTGATAAACTGTCTGGAAAACTCTACAAGCTTATGTTTAATTTATGTGAAAATGGAAATAATTCTTTTAAGTGGATTAATTATGTAAAATCTGTATTTGATGAAACTGGTAACAGTGAAATATGGCAGGTACAAGGAAACGTTAATTTGATTTTTTTAAAATTTAACGTTAAACAAACACTCCATGACCAGTTCATACAAAAATGGTTTTCGGATATCGATAACTCATCAAGGGGGAAGTTTTATTCAAAATTTAAGACTGACTTTTGTATGGAACCGTATCTAATTAGACTCAGAAAAGTTCCTAGACTTTATATTTGCAAACTTCGTACTTGCAATATCAAATTTCCGATCGAAACAGGGAGATGGAATAGAATTCCAGAAATTGAAAGGAAATGTAAGCTTTGTAAAACTGGTCTTGGAGATGAGTATCATTACATATCACTTTGTAACAATGCTGATGTTATTAAAATAAGAAATGCATATATTCCTAAATACTACAGAATCAACCCAAATATCAATAAACTTGATGGAATGCTGAAATGTTGCAATGTACATGTATAAACTAACCTTTCTATTTTCATACAAAAGGTTGAAAAACTACTGCTCTCTCTGTAAATCAGCACATATGAATATATTTATATATGTTACACTTTTTGTTACTATCCATTCTTATTTGATTGTGTTCATGTGATCACGTGGTTATTTAAGCTTACATATTGCACGGACTTTTGGTGATGTGGTCAATAGATTTAGTATACATTTAGCTTTGTAAAAATGTTTCATTGTATGTATTCTACTCATTTCACTTCTATGTTATTTGTAAACACTACAAACTCCTCAGAGTCTGAATTGACCAGTTTTTGTGCTCGACCAGTAAAATCGAGCACACATTTTACTCGACTAGTCTCGACATTGTCTCGACTGTACTTAACTGTACTTAAGTGTACTCGACTTTACTTAATTAGTCTGATTCAGTACTTGATGATCTTTGTGTAGTCTGAAAGGGTCTTGACCAAGGCTCGACCTGTCTCGACCTGTCTTGACTAGTCTCGACCTGTCTCGACTAGTCTCGACTCAGTCTCAACCAGTCTCGACCTGTCTCGACTAGTCTTGACCTTCAAATTTAGTTTTGACTGGTGTAAATCAGCCCATCTAACTAAATTAAATATTGATCTTACAAAATTCAAGCTTATTAGGTAGTTTGATTTATTGCTGTGAAATGAAAGAATTTAATTTTACAATATGTAAAAAAAAAATTATTATAGAAAAATTCAGATAGGCATCTTTAATTTTTTTTATAACTTTTTCAAATCAACTTGGATTTTCATCAAACTATGCAGATATCTTAGATATATATCAAGCTTACTGAATCTCATTTCATTTAGTTTTTTGTTGTATTGCTGTAAAATTTAAGAATTAAAGTAATTTTGGTAAAAAAAAGCTAGGATTTGCAATTCGGACAAAATAGAGATAGTACACTTTAATTTTTTTAATAACTTTTTCAAATCAACTTGGATTTTCATCAAACTATGCAGCTATCTTACATATATATCAAGCTTACTAAATCCCATTTCATTTAGTTTTTTGTTGTATTGCTGTAAAATTTAAGAATTAAAGTAATCTTGGTATAAAAAGCTAGAATTTGCAACTCGGACAAAATAGAGATAGTACACTTTAATGTTTTTAATAACTTTTTCAAATCAACTTGGATTTTCATCAAACTATGCAGCTATCTTACATATATATCAAGCTTACTGAATCCCATTTCATTTAGTTTTTTGTTGTATTGCTGTAAAATTTAAGAATTAAAGTAATCTTGGTATAAAAAGCTAGAATTTGCAATTCGGACAAAATAGAGATAGTACACTTTAATGTTTTTAATAACTTTTTCAAATCAACTTGGATTTTATTAAAACTATATAGCTACCTTGGTGATCTTACTAAATCCCAGTTTGTTATGAAGTTTTAAAATATTTTTTTGTCAAATTTAATGACATGACACTATACATGATTTAATTACATCAGTACACATGAGTTTTACAGGTAAAAAGAAAGCCCTAACTTTTCTTAAACTCGTGTATTACTTATCTAGTGAATTAAAAGCCCTGCGATTTAGATTTAACAGGATGTTGCAACTTTCATACCTGCCAACTTTTGAAAATGCCCATGGGGGTTTTAGCGCGCGACAACAATTTCAAAGGTTAAAATTCTTTGCGACAACTATTTTGCGTGTGCTGTTTTGTAGTCTAGAAAAAGTGTCATATTTGCATGATTTGTAAGATGAGCTTACATCCCTTTTTCTTAAGTTTATTTGCATGATTCTAGTTATTATATCAGCAGAAAATATGAACATGTAGCTGTAAGACCTGCAGGAATTATTTTCATGTGTAAGGATACTGAATAGTTGTTGACTTTTCCAATTTAAAATTATACACAAAGAAGGACCTTTATCAGGTTGGGAACAACACATAGGGATCCCCCCTCAATGTTAGGACATTAAAAACCACTGTTAAAGTACAAATGAGCACACATTCATATTATTTGAAGAAACTTTTCCCAAAGAACTATACATTTTATGATCTATCTTGTATTATATGGTCAACACATGTCCAAGAACTTTGATATGTTTTTGGCCTTATATCTTCTTTATTATTCAAAATAATAGGACTCTTCATTTAGAAAAGCTGTTCCAAATATAATGTCAGAATTTCCCATTTTTAAGTTAATAAATCTACATTTTTCTATTTTATTTTTTACAAGAGTGACCCCTTGACTAAGGGTAGTCCCTCATTTAAGGGATTCCTCATGTTGATGTGGGTGGGGGGTCCATGTGAAAAATCATGAATAGTACATTATACTTTAAATGATTGAATACATAAATAAAATTATGTTACAGCAAGTGTACATGTAATGTCAATAAATTAGTGAATAAACTACTATTTATTATATTCATGGTAGTACTGCATCATTGAAGTTTGTCAATCAGCCATGCTTTTATTCTTATTCTGTGTAAGAACCTCCTTGCAGTTGAAAAATCATTTGCCATGTTCACGTTTTTACAATTCTGACCAACAAACAGAGGAATACAACACAAGTTCAATATCTAGCATGTTAAAACAATCTTGAGAGAAAACGTTTTTGATTGGCTGATTAATTTGATCATGAGAAACACACAATTTGATTGGCTGAACACGATTTTCCTCCATTGGACACAGTTCAAAATCGGGAACAACAATATTTTTCGTGTAGATTTTCACCAAATCGTGTTTTAGAGGGTTTTTCAGGAACACGATCGTGCAATCGTGACAAAGGGCCAAAATCGTGTAGTACACGCCTAAATCGTGAAAGTTGGCAGGTATGAACTTTGAATAAATGTTATTTAGAATTTAAAACTCTCTGGTAGATGTGATCTTTTAATAAGTTTGCCCCAAGCAGAAGGTATTGCTTTATAAATCACCACAAATCAGATGAACTATTTTAATAATTTCTAATGTTTCATCCCTTTTTGATATATTTATATAGTGTATATCAAAAGGAATAAAACATTAAAGGAATTATATTAATATTTTATATATACTTTATCCCAAATTATGAGAAAAGATATATTTCTAATATCGTAGCTTTTTGACCTAGGTTAATTAAATTCTTAAATTTGACAGAAATACACCAAACAAAATAACAACCTATGATTCAGTAAGATCAATATATTGCAAAGATATTTGTAGAGTTTGATGAAAATCTAAGTTGATTTGAAAAAGTTATGAAAAAAATTAAAGTGTACCATCTCTATTTTGTCAAAACTGCAAATCCTAGCTTTTTTTTACCTAGATTAAATTAATTCTTAAATTTGACAGCAATACAACAAACTTTATAACAACCTTCGATTCAGTAAGAAGAATACATCAACAAGGTAGCTATATAGTTTCAATAAAATCCAAGTTGTATTTAAAAAGTTATAAAAAAAATTAAAGTGTACTATCTCTATTTTGTTCGGACTGCAAATTCTAGCTTTTTTGACCTAGATTAATTTAATTCTTAAATTTGACAGCAATACAACAAAAAACAAAATGACCTGGGATTTAGTAAGCTTAGTATACATTTAAGATAGCTGCATAGTTTGATGCAAATCCAAGTTGATTTGAAAAAGTTATTAAAAAAATTAAAGTGTACTATCTCTATTTTGTCCGAATTGCAAATTCTAGCTTTTTATACCAAGATTACTTTAATTCTTAAATTTTACAGCAATACAACAAAAAACTAAATGAAATGGGATTCAGTAAGCTTGATATATATGTAAGATAGCTGCATAGTTTGATGAAAATCCAAGTTGATTTGAAAAAGTTATTAAAAAAATTAAAGTGTACTATCTCTATTTTGTCCGAATTGCAAATCCTAGCTTTTTTTACCAAAATTACTTTAATTCTTAAATTTTACAGCAATACAACAAAAAACTAAATGAAATGGGATTCAGTAAGCTTGATATAAATGTAAGATAGCTGCATAGTTTGATGAAAATCCAAGTTGATTTGAAAAAGTTATAAAAAAAATTAAAGATGCCTATCTGAATTTTTCTATAATAATTTTTTTTACATATTGTAAAATTAAATTCTTTCATTTCACAGCAATAAATCAAACTACCTAATAAGCTTGAATTTTGTAAGATCAATATTCAATTTAGTTAGATGGGCTGATTTACACCAGTCAAAACTAAATTTGAAGGTCAAGACTAGTCGAGACAGGTCGAGACTGTTTGAGACTGAGTCGAGACTAGTCGAGACAGGTCGAGACTAGTCGAGACAGGTCGAGACTAGTCAAGACAGGTCGAGACAGGTCGAGCCTTGGTCAAGACCATTTCAGACTACACAAAGATCATCAAGTACTGAATCAGACTAATTAAGTAAAGTCGAGACCTAGTCGAGTACACTTAAGCACAGTTAAGTACAGTCGAGCCAATGTCGAGACTAGTCGAGTAAAATGTGTGCTCGATTTTACTGGTCGAGCACAAAAACTGGTCAATTCAGACTCTGAGGAGTTTGTAGTGAAATGTATGTGTATTTGTCGCTCCTGTTACGCAGGAAATCTGCGTCTGAGTGTATTTTGAATAAACAGTTAAACAGATTTAATACTTTGTTTGGCAAAACCAACGAAGTAACAAGAGAGCACATGCTTAAATAAATAACCGATTTTACTAATTATGATTGCATTTAATTTGAAAGATAAATAATTTACTAAAGACATCACCAAAACTTAACTTTAATAATGATCCATGTTTAAGAGATTGAGGTCAGGTATACCATTTGTGACAGACAAAAATACCCTACAAGGATCCCTTACACCAAATATAGACATCCAATAATATTACTCGTAGTACGGAGACGCTTTACCTTGAAAATGAGATCAAGGACAGACGGAAAATTCATTAAATAATGCATCTTTATACATTGTAATCCCTTTGTTTTATCATTTGAAATATAAAACTTTATTCTATAATTTATGTCGCCACCATATTAGCAATCCTATATAAAAAAAGAAGATGTGGTATGATTGCTTACGAGATAAAAGACCTGAACTTGATCTCTTTTAAACATGGATCATTAGTAAAGTTAAGTTTGGGTGATGTCTTTAGGGAATTCTTTATCTTTCAATTTACAATCCATCATGATCAGTAAAATTGGTTAAATATTTAAGCATGTGCTCTGTTGTTACTTCCTTGGTTTTACCAACCAAAGTATTAAATCCATGGACCCCGCAAAAGAATAGATAACAATACTATGAAATCAATATGGCATTCGGTTTTTTTCCGCCAAGCACATTGCATAAGAAAAGTTTGTTCTCTGCGAATCCAATTAAAGTGGTGGCTGAGTAACTTGGTGAGTCTTTTCTTCATACTGTTATCTCGTAAGCACGCCCGCTTATAATCTGACTCAACGTATCGGTCTTGTACAGACCGTGTTATTTTACTTTATTCGTATCTCATCAACAAGTTCTCGTCTTTAATATGTCTGTGATATTTGCCACTGGAAGCAGTTGAAGTCATCTAGTGAATAATAATCTTGTAACGGTATCAGTAGTGAGAATAGTTATCAAAGGTACCAGGATTATAATTTATCATGCCAGACGCTCGTTTCGTCTACATAAGACTCATCAGTGACGCTCATATCAAAATATTTATAAAGCCAAACAAGTACAAAGTTGAAGAGCATTGAGGGCCAAATACGGCTAAGGTAATCTATTCCTGGGATAAGAAAATCCTTAGTTTTTCGAAATTCAAAGTTTGGTAAACAGGAAATTTATAAAAATGACCACATTATTGATATTCATGTCAACACCGGAGTGTTGACAACTGGGCTGGTGATCATTTGCAAAAGGCTTATACAGGAACGTTATGTGACAAATAAGTGTCCGAATTATTTAATTTTATATATGATATCTCCGTGCGATATCTCCAATTCATTTCTTTTAGTCATTAGTCAACTGAATGTGGAAATATTCGTCTTTTTCTTTGTTATATAATTCAGTCTATTTAAATGCCGAGTTTATTGTTGGTAAACAGACGAAGACTTTTTGTTATCAAATTTTTCACGTTTTAGCAATTACTGTCATAATGCGACTTCACAAAAAGGTCTTTGTATGATTTCTTTCCAAATTACTTTCAATAAATAATGTTAACAACTATATAGCTTTTCAACAAAAATACGGACAAGAATCTGAAATTACATTACGAAAAGTATGTTTTTTAAACATTAAACAATGATATTTAAATCAAAAACAAGAAATTGTTTTTTAAATAACATATAATTGGGCTGAACTAATATTTTGAAATTAAAATAAGTATAAGATTGATGGACCACGTTTGTAAACTGTGATAACAAATATTTTCGATTATTATGTAAGATTGTTGACAAATTTCGAACAGATTGAATAATCGAAATGAATTTTGATTTAAGCAATAAACACCATGCGCTGCTTTGTATTGTTATATAAACAAAAAGTTATAGCTTCAATTTCTGTTTAATAAAAATTCAATCTATTAAACTGATATACATATGTGCGCCTGTCCCAAATCAAGAGCCTCTGGCCTTTGTTAGTCTTGTATTATTTTTAATTTTAGTTTCTTGTGTACAATTTGGAGTTTACTATGTCGTTCATTGTCACTGAACAGGTATATATATTTGTTTAGGGGGCAGCTGAAGGACGCCTCCGGGTACGGGAATTTCTCGCTGCATTGAAGACCTGTTGGTGACCTTCTGCTGTTTTCTGTTCTATGGTCGGGTTGTTGTCTCTTTGAACATTCCCCATTTCCATTTTCAATTTCAAACTAATTCAAATAACATGTGTAAAAAGTTTGTCTTAAGAGGTAGCTATATAGAATTTCAAATTGAATTTTGTATTTTTTGCATGTTATTTTAGATGACCCTGCGTACATGCCTTCGTCATTGAAGTAAAAAATTTATAAAAAAAATATTTTCCAAAAATATTCTTGAACATAAAGTTGCTGTCAGATTTACAAGACAATTTTATAAATGACTTTTTTGAAATGAGGCGTTTTGGGGGTTCAATGGGAAAAGGCGTGAAACACTGTATACAAAATAAAATCTGCAATACTAAAAGTTGATAAAATATATCAAATACATTTTTTATATTCGATTTTAAAAAAAATAGTTACAGATATAACCACTGCAGAACAGGAAAAATAAAAAAATGATAGTATCTATTTGACCTTCAGATTGTATCGAAATTTAAAAAGTATACATTAAAACATATTGTGATTTTATCATGGTATTTAACAGATGTAATTATAATTCCATAAATGACTGGTTATCCACATGTCTTCTTTGTTTCTTTATTCAAAGCTGTTTTGCTATATGCAAAAAAAAAACCTATTTAAGTTTAACTCATATAACAAATGTAACAGCTTACCATGACCACCGTATATAACCTTTTTGAAAATTTATTAGACAGTTATTAACTGAATTCATTCTCCTGTTATAATCCTGTCTGAACTATACTGATTGGATTCCAATAATATATACCGAAGAACTACAAATTAAAGAAACAACAGACACGGCTTCCTTCGCCTCATTTTCAGACTTATAACTCGAATTTGACATCCGCAGTCATCTCAGTACCATAATCTGACAAACGACACGATTCTAATTTAGAAATTATAAATTTCTCCCATCTAAATGAATATACCAAATTCTGCTGCAGGGATATATATTTCCCAACTTATTCGGTAGTCAAAAGCTTGTAGCTTGTACTCAGACTTTGTAAAACGTCAGTAGTGTCTGAGTAGAAGTTGATTAACAATGGTTATTTAAAAAATAATCATCGGAAGGAACATTGTTAATATTTCGGATCATGAGTATTTGGACCATACTAATAATAATATTCCGTGTCAACTTCACAAATAATACTCGATGGTCTCGAAATATAGATTTTTGCTACTGACGTTGTTTCTCATCGTACAAACGTGTTATAGTATTCTTTTATTTGTCGTCATGAAGATGACTTTTAATGTCTAGTATGTTTTCGGTGATATTCATTAGACGTGGCTCTGTACTAATAAATCCCGTCATTGTGTTATTGTGCTGTGATATATTTTTTGAATTCTTGATTTTTATTTTTGCTAATGTGCTTTGTCAATTTTTGGTTACATAAAACGTAGCTCTGTACTTGTACATTCCGTCATTGTGTTATTGTGCTATGGTAAATATTTGTATTCTTGTCTTTTATTTTTGCTAATGTGCTTTGTCTGTTTGTGTTTTTTTGTTACATATTTGTTTGTTTTCATAGTGATTAAGATTATAACACAATGTTGACTACTCTACCAAAGTTTTTGACATTTATTAATTATGTCTGTTTGTTTTGTTCACACATCGTTGTCCTTCTAATTGAATTTTAGGCGACTATCATACAAGTGAGAGGTTTCGCTAGCTATTAATCAAGGTAAATCTACCATTTTCTACATAAGAAAATACCTGTACCAAGTCAGGACAGTTGTTTGTTATCCATTCGTTTGGTGTGTTTGAGCTTTTGATATTTCCATTTGATTACGGACTTTTCGTTTTGAACTTTACCAAGGAGTTCGCTGTTTTTGTTAATAAACTTTTTATTTGAAGTAAACTATTAATAATGCTATAATAATGAAATTCTTTCAAGGTACACACATTTATTTCCTCTTTCCTCTAATTGCAATTCTTATTTGATGTTTTTTTTTCAGTGTTTATTATGAACAATATGATACTCCAATTGTCTTTCAATGGGTGTTGCCACTGGATATTATGTACACGCGTCTGCTAAACACATAAACAGGAGTAAGACAATGTGAATTTATTTTAAAATACATTGAAACCAGAGTAAAAAACATTCACTTGATATGCATGCAATAAAAATGGTTATTTCGAAATCAGACCATTTATCTTAAGGTAAAAGAAATAAAAATGCTTTAATTGCAATCAGATAGAAAATTGGTATATTTTTCGGTGGGATCTTTAAGAAACCAGATGCTCCGCAGGGCATAGCTTTATACGACCGCAGAGGTTGAACCCTGAACGATTGGGGCAAGTATGGACACAACATTCAAGCTGGATTCAGCTCTAAATTTGGATTGTGATTAAATAGTTGACACAGCATAGGTTTCTGACACAGAATGAATGTGTTCTAATGAACTTAAAATTTTTGTTTTCTCTTAGAGCAATTCACTATGCTGTTGAATATTAATCCTCTCAAAAAAATGTTTGAAGAAATTTTCTTTTTTATTTATGAAATTTCAAATGAGAAAAATTGAACCCAATTTTTTTAATCACATCCCCCTTTCCCTTATTCCAAAACTAATCTCAATTAAAATTTCTAATAGAGTTTGCAACAATAACTACTCATTTAAATACATCATAAAATATTAAGATGTAAAAAACTGCTTGTTATCACTGAATGGTAAAGATTATTTTAATTTATCAGTTGGTAGTAAAAAGTGAATATACATTGTATATTGTATATAACAAAGATTTAAGTTGATTCTGGACAAAGAAAGATAACTCCAATTAAAAAAAAAATCTTGCTATTGCACAATATTTTGCAATTAGATATTTCTTGCTTACTATTCTGGACAAAGAAAGATAACTCTAATTAAAAAAAAAATTGCTATTTCACAATATTGTGCAATTAGATATTTCTTGCCATTGCGCAATACTGTGCAATTGAAAAGACTTGCTATTGCACAATACTTAATATAATAATTTTAGATCCTGATTTGGATCAACTTGAAAACTGGGCCCATAATAAAAAATCTAAGTACATTTTTGGATTCAGCATATCAAAGAACCCCAAGATTTCAATTTTTGTTAAAATCAGACTAAGTTTAATTTTGGACCCTTTGGACTTTAGTGTAGACCAATTTGAAAACAGGACCAAAAATGAAGAATCTACATACATAGTTAGATTTGGTATATCAAAGAACCCCATTTATTCAATTTTTGATGAAATCAAACAAAGTTTAATTTTGGACCCCGATTTGGACCAACTTGAAAACTCGGCCAATAATCAAGTATCTAAGTACATTTTTAGATTCAGCATATCAAAGAACCTAACTGATTCATTTTTTGTCAAAATCAAACTAAGTTTAATTTTGGACCCTTTGGACCTTAATGTAGACCAATTTGAAAACGGGACCAAAAGTTAAGAATCTACATACACAGTCATGACAGTTAGATTCGGCATATCAAAGAACCCCAATTATTCAATTTTGATGAAATCAAACAAAGTTTAATTTTGGACCCTTTGGGCCCCTTATTCTGTTGGGACCAAAACTCCCAAAATCAATACCAACCTTCCTTTTATGGTCATAAACCTTGTGTTTAAATTTCATAGATTTCTATTTACTTATACTAACGTTATGGTGCGAAAACCAAGAAAAATGCTTATTTGGGTCCCTTTTTGGCCCCTAATTCCTAAACTGTTGGGACCTAAACTCCCAAAATCAATACCAACCTTCCTTTTGTAGTCATTAACATTGTGTTTAAATTTCATTGATTTCTATTTACTTAAACTAAAGTTATTGTGCGAAAACCAAGAATAATGCTTATTTGGGCCCTTTTTTGGCCCCTAATTCCTAAACTGTTGAAACCAAAACTCCCAAAATCAATCCCAACCGTTCTTTTGTGGTCATAAACCTTGTGTCAAAATTTCATAGATTTCTATTAACTTAAACTAAAGTTATAGTGCGAAAACCAAGAAAATGCTTATTTGGGCCCTTTTTGGCCCCTAATTCCTAAAATGTTGGGACCTAAACTCCCAAAATCAATACCAACCTTCCTTTTGTGGTCATAAACCTTGTGTTAAAATTTCATAGATTTCCATTCACTTTTACTAAAGTTAGAGTGCGAAAACTAAAAGTATTCGGACGACGACGACGACGACGACGACGACGCAGACGACGACGCCAACGTGATAGCAATATACGACGAAAATTTTTTCAAATTTTGCGGTCGTATAAAAACGAAAACAAACTCTTACGCCTGCCTTATTCATACCTATGTGTACCTCTTAAGAGGATGACGTTAACTGTATTTTACTTGAGTCTCAATCGTTTTCTTTTTACTGAACATAGTTTGTGTACGCTGTTCTATATCGTAAAGGGAGAAGATTGTGATCTTACACAAATAAAAACTTGTTTTATTACCACAATCTCGTCTCTTTTATTGTGACATAGCTTAATTTTATTATCGATTTGTTTACTTACCATGGGCTCATCGTGGGTGCAACCTGTTGAACACAATCTGCTACCCTTCCGTAGCACCTGAGCTAACACTCGGTCATTTTGGTATGACTCATGTTGTCCAATCTTCAGTTTTTTATGTAGTGCTTGTGGACTTTACAAGTAAATGAGTTGAAGTCTAAAACAGCCATTCGGATCTTAACATCGCTTGGAAAGTCTGAACAATATATTTATAGTTGTCTGAACAATATATTTATAGTTATGTTCAGTCTTTCAATGAATTATCAGACTTCTGCACTCTGGCCAGTTCAGTACTGGTCAGACAAAGTGCTGGCAGCACAGGCACTTGTCTCAGAATTTGTTTTCCTATATAAGACAAGGTACTTAACTCGCATTTTAGAAAAATGTCAGCCGGTAGCGCAATTCCATAAATCGGCATATAACGGAATTTCGCAACCGGCTGCCATTTTCTCAACTAGAGGCTCTCAAGAGCCTGTGTCGCTCACCTTGATTTATGTGCATATTATACAATGGACACAGATAAATTCATGACATAATTGTGCTTTGGTGATGGTGATGTGTTTGTAGATCTTACTTTACTGAACATTCTTGTTGTTACAATTATCTCTATCAATGATGAAAAATGTTAAAAATTAACTATAAAGGGCAATAACTCCTTAAGGGGTATAATATTCAAGATAATAACAAAAAACGGCAAAATTTCCTTAAAATTACCAATTCAGGGCAGTAACCTAACAACGGGTTGTCCGAACCATGTGAAAATATCAGGGCAGATAGATCTTGACCTGATAAACAATTTAACCCTGTCAGATTTGCATTTTACCCCTATGTTCTATTTTTAGCCATGGCGGCCATCTTGGTTGGTTGGCCGGGTCACGCCACACATTTTTTAAACAAAATACCCCAAAGTTGATTGTGACCAAGTTTGGATTAATTTGGCCCAGTAGTTTTAGAGGAGAGGATTTTTGTAAAAGATTACCAAGATTTACGAAAAATGGTTAAAAATTGACTATAAAGGTCAATAACTCCTAAATGGGTCAACTGACCATTTTGGTCATGCAAACTTATTTGCAAATCTTACTTTGCTGAACATTATTGCTGTTTACAGTTTATCTCTATCTATAATAATATTCAAGATAATAACCAAAAACAGCAAAAATTCCCTAAAATTACCAATTCAGGGGCAGCAATCCAACAACGGGTTGTCAGATTCATCTGAATATTTCAGGGCAGATAAATCTTGACCTAATAAATAATTTTACCCCATATCAGATTTGCTCTAAATGCTTTGGTTTTTGAGTTATAAGCCAAAAACGGCATTTTACTCCTATGTTCTATTTTTAGCCATGGCGGCCATGTTTTTTGATGAAATGGGAATTAAAACACAAACTTTATTCTAGACACCCTAGGAATCAATCAGATGAAGTTTGGTTTGAATTGGTTCAGTAGTTTCAGAGGAGAAGATCTTTGAAATAGTTTACGACGACGACGACAACGACGGACGGACGACGACGGACGCCAAGTGATGGCAAAAGCTCACATTTCCTTTTATGAAAGGTGAGATAAAAATGCGAGTTAAGTATCTTATGTCATATTAAGGTATAATGGGGGGGGGGGGGGGGGGGGATTCTGAGACAAGTGCCTGTGGCTTGCAGTAAGGCATTCCAATTGATCTTCCTCTAACTTCAGTATTTTTGTGATTTTACTTTTTTTTTCACACCATACAGTATTATATCGTTATGTACACAGGTAGATAACAAATCTTAAGAATCTGAACATAATTTTAGACTGAGCATATTTCAATTGAATGAAAGCGATTTGAATGTTTCCATCGTATCTCGGCTCTTTTCGGCTCTTTTCGAACTTAGTAGGTAGGTTCATGCTATATCTTATACTTATATTTGTTTGTTCATTTCGATGATTTGGATTGATGACAGATCATTGGTGTTTTTTACGGGCATTAAATTATAACATTATTAACTTACCCGAACCTAAAACGTAGGTGACAGTAAACTATATGCTGCAGCAAAAGAATCTATAAAAGGACTAGTGTGGATCTAGCCGTCGATAGCAGCCGGCGTTAATATTCATGAGGCCAGCCTTCAATAATATTCATGAGCCTGCAATAATATTCATGAGATGACTTGCGTTCGAAGAAGTGTTGTTAGAAACTATGAACGATAACTATGATTAAATAACGTTCCTATTTATATGTGATATTATTTCAAACAGGCATGTCAATGGGTGTCTTCTTCGAGGTCCGCGTTTACTAAATTAACTTTTGGTCTTCTTCAAGGACTTCTAGGTCTGCGTCTTTAAATAACATTGTAAATGTAATAAAAACAATGCAAATGCTTCCATAAATATAAAACAAAGTAATGGTCTTTTAACATTCTGTGATAAGAGAAATAATGTAAACTGAAGCAATAGCAAGTTGAAATAAATATAATTAAATATAGAAATTTAATGGGACATTACAACAAACAAATCAAGTAAAGAACAGTTCTTATTAAAATTTTGTGATTATTGAATTAATGTAAGCTACAATAAATAAAAAAAATGATTGAATACTAGTTTAGAAATTTAGGAATTACAGAGAATTGATGGTCATATGGGCATTCCATAATTTGTTCGTTGTTCGTTGTCTACAAATATAGTCCAATCATGAAACTAAAACATACAATACAGACAGTATTTTCTATTTAAACAGATCAGAAAAAATAGAAACATAGTTAATTGCAGAAATAAAAACAACAGAAAAATAAAAACTGTCAAGTACTATTTCAATGACATAAAATTCTTCAAAATTACGGAGACCAATCTCAGTCATTAATCTTAACATTAACAATTTATATCATTGCCTTTAAAATGGCCCATAGCACCCGTACGAGTTAGTCAGGAAAGGATAAGGGGGGGGGGGTACCCTGGTATATCACAAATTCGAAAAAGAACTATTGCCGGCTGGCCAAACGAAGAGATTCTCCACGTGGGCAATAATACCAGAGGAAGAAGTACTTATTGCCTTTAAAATGGCTCTTAGCACTTGTACCCTAGACCCGTACGAGTTTGTCAGTAGAGGGTTAAAAGGGGGATATGGTATTCCGGTTTACAACGAATTCGAACTGTACTATTGCCGGCTGGCCAAACTAAGAGATTCTCCACATCGACCATCATACCAGAGGTAGAGGTTGGTATTGCCTATAAAATGGCTCAGAGCACTTATGCTCTAGACGCGTACGAGTTAGTCTGGAAAGGATAAGGGGGTACCCTGGTATATCACAAATTCTAAAATGAACTATTGCCGGCTGGCCAAATAAAGAGATTCTCCACGTGGGCAAGGATACCAGAGGAAGAGGTACTTATTGCCTTTAAAATGGCCCATAGCACTTGTACCCTAGACCCGTACGAGTTTGTCAGTAGAGGGTTAAAAGGGGGGATTTGGTATTCCGGTTTACAACGAATTCGAACTGAACTATTGCCGGCTGGTCAAACTAAGAGATTCTCCACATCAACCATCATACCAGAGGTAGAGGTTGGTATTGCCTATAAAATAGCTCATAGCACTTATGCCCTAGACCCGTACGAGTTAGTCAGGAAATGATAAGGGGGGTACCCTGGTATATCACAAATTCTAAAATGAACTATTGCCGGCTGGCCAAACGAAGAGATTCTCCACGTGGGCAATGATACCAGAGGAAGATGTACTTATTGCCTTTAAAATGGCTCATAGCACTTGTACCCTAGACCCGTACGAGTTTGTCAGTAGAAGGTTAAAAGGGGGGATATGGTATTCCGGTTTACAACGAATTCGAACTGAACTATTGCCGGCTGGCCAAACTAAGAGATTCTCCACATCGACCATCATACCAGAGGTAGCTATATAGAGGTTGGTATTGCCTATAAAATGGCCCAGAGCACTTATGCTCTAGACCCGTACGAGTTAGTCTGGAAAGGATAAGGGGGTACCCTGGTATATCACAAATTCTAAAATGAACTATTGCCGGCTGGCCAAATAAAGAGATTCTCCACGTGGGCAAGGATACCAGAGGAAGAGGTACTTATTGCCTTTAAAATGGCCTATAGCACTTGTACCCTAGACCCGTACGAGTTTGTCAGTAGAGGGTTAAAAGGGGGGATTTGGTATTCCGGTTTACAACGAATTCGAACTGAACTATTGCCGGCTGGCCAAACTAAGAAATTCTCCACATCGACCATCATACCAGAGGTAGAGGTTGGTATTGCCTATAAAATGGCTCAGAGCACTAATGCCCTAGACCCGTACAAACTAGTCTGGAAAGGATAAGGGGGGTACCCTGGTATATCACAAATTCTAAAATGAACTATTGCCGGCTGGCCAAACGAAGAGATTCTCCACGTGGGCAATGATACCAGAGGAAGAGGTACTTATTGCCTTTAAAATGGCCTATAGCACTTGTACCCTAGACCCGTACGAGTTTGTCAGTAGAGGGTTAAAAGGGGGATATGGTATTCCGGTTTACAACGAATTCGAACTGAACTATTGCCGGCTGGCCAAACTAAGAGATTCTCCAAATCGACCATCATACCAGAGGTAGAGGTTGGTATTGCCTATAAAATGGCCCAGAGCACTTATGCCATAGACCCGTACGAGTTAGTCAGGAAAGGATGAGGGGGGTACCCTGGTATATCACAAATTTTTAAATGAACTATTGCCGGCTGGCCAAACGAAGAGATTCTCCACGTGGGCAATGATACCAGAGGAAGAGGTACTTATTGCCTTTAAAATGGCCAATAGCACTTGTACCCTAGACCCGTACGAGTTTGTCAGTAGAAGGTTAAAAGGGGGGATATGGTATTCTGGTTTACAACGAATTCGAACTGAACTATTGCCGTCTGGCCAAACTAAGAGATTCTCCACATCGACCATCATACCAGAGGTAGAGGTTGTTATTGCCTATAAAATGGCTCAGAGCACTAATGCCCTAGACCCGTACAAACTAGTCTGGAAAGGATAAGGGGGGTACCCTGGTATATCACAAATTCTAAAATGAACTATTGCCGGCTGACCAAACTAAGATTTTCTCCACATCGACCATCATACCAGAGGTAGAGGTTGGTATTGCCTATAAAATGCTCCAGAGCACTTATGCCCTAGACCCGTACGAGTAAGTCTGGAAAGGATAAGGGGGGTACCCTGGTATATCACAAATTCTTAAATGAACTATTGCCGGCTGGCCAAACGAAGAGATTCTCCACGTGGGCAATGATACCAGAGGAAGAGGTACTTATTGCCATTAAAATGGCCCATAGCACTTGTACCCTAGACCCGTACGAGTTTGTCAGTAGAGGGTTAAAAGGGGGGATATGGTATTCCGGTTTACAACGAATTCGAACTGAACTATTGCCGTCTGGCCAAACTAAGAGATTCTCCACATCGACCATCATACCAGAGGTAGAGGTTGTTATTGCCTATAAAATGGCTCAGAGCACTAATGCCCTAGACCCGTACAAACTAGTCTGGAAAGGATAAGGGGGGTACCCTGGTATATCACAAATTCTAAAATGAACTATTGCCGGCTGACCAAACTAAGATTTTCTCCACATCGACCATCATACCAGAGGTAGAGGTTGGTATTGCCTATAAAATGCTCCAGAGCACTTATGCCCTAGACCCGTACGAGTAAGTCTGGAAAGGATAAGGGGGGTACCCTGGTATATCACAAATTTTTAAATGAACTATTGCCGGCTGGCCAAACGAAGAGATTCTCCACGTGGGCAATGATACCAGAGGAAGAGGTACTTATTGCCATTAAAATGGCCCATAGCACTTGTACCCTAGACCCGTACGAGTTTGTCAGTAGAAGGTTAAAAGGGGGGATATGGTATTCTGGTTTACAACGAATTCGAACTGAACTATTGCCGGCTGGCCAAACTAAGAGATTCTCCACATCGACCATCATACCAGAGGTAGAGATTGTTATTGCCTATAAAATGGATCAGAGCACTAATGCCCTAGACCCGTACAGACTAATCTGGAAAGGATAAGGGGGGTACCCTGGTATATCACAAATTCTAAAATGAACTATTGCCGGCTGACCAAACTAAGATTTTCTCCACATCGACCATCATACCAGAGGTAGAGGTTGGTATTGCCTATAAAATGTTCCAGAGCACTTATGCCCTAGACCCGTACGAGTAAGTCTGGAAAGGATAAGGGGGGTACCCTGGTATATCACAAATTCTTAAATGAACTATTGCCGGCTGGCCAAACGAAGAGATTCTCCACGTGGGCAATGATACCAGAGGAAGGGGTACTGATTGCCTTTAAAATGGCCCATAGCACTTGTACCCTAGACCCGTACGAGTTTGTCAGTAGAGGGTTAAAAGGGGGGATATGGTATTCCGGTTTACAACGAATTCGAACTGAACTATTGCCGGCTGGCCAAACTAAGAGATTCTCCAAATCGACCATCATACCAGAGGTAGAGGTTGGTATTGCCTATAAAATGGCCCATAGCACTTATGCCCTAGACCCGTACGAGTTAGCTAGGAAAGGATAAGGGGGGTACCCTGTAATATCACAAATTCTAAAATGAACTATTGCCGGCTGACCAAACTAAGATTTTCTCCACATCGACCATCATACCAGAGGTAAAGGTTGGTATTGCCTATAAAATGCTCCAGAGCACTTATGCCCTAGACCCGTACGAGTAAGTCTGGAAAGGATAAGGGGGGTACCCTGGTATATCACAAATTCTTAAATGAACTATTGCCGGCTGGCCAAACGAAGAGATTCTCCACGTGGGCAATGATACCAGAGGAAGAGGTACTTATTGCCTTTAAAATGGCCCATAGCACTTGTACCCTAGACCCGTACGAGTTTGTCAGTAGAAGGTTAAAAGGGGGGATATGGTATTCTGGTTTACAACGAATTCGAACTGAACTATTGCCGGCTGGCCAAACTAAGAGATTCTCCACATCGACCATCATACCAGAGGTAGAGATTGTTATTGCCTATAAAATGGCTCAGAGCACTAATGCCCTAGACCCGTACAAACTAGTCTGGAAAGGATAAGGGGGGTACCCTGGTATATCACAAATTCTAAAATTAACTATTGCCGGCTGACCAAACTAAGATTTTCTCCACATCGACCATCATACCAGAGGTAGAGGTTGGTATTGCCTATAAAATGCTCCAGAGCACTTATGCCCTAGACCCGTACGAGTAAGTCTGGAAAGGATAAGGGGGGTACCCTGGTATATCACAAATTCTTAAATGAACTATTGCCGGCTGGCCAAACGAAGAGATTTTCCACGTGGGCAATGATACCAGAGGAAGGGGTACTGATTGCCTTTAAAATGGCCCATAGCACTTGTACCCTAGACCCGTACGAGTTTGTCAGTAGAGGGTTAAAAGGGGGGATATGGTATTCCGGTTTACAACGAATTCGAACTGAACTATTGCCGGCTGGCCAAACTAAGAGATTCTCCAAATCGACCATCATACCAGAGGTAGAGGTTGGTATTGCCTATAAAATGGCCCATAGCACTTATGCCCTAGACCCGTACGAGTTAGCCAGGAAAGGATAAGGGGGGGTACCCTGTAATATCACAAATTCGAAAATGAACTATTGCCGGCTGGCCAAACGAAGAGATTTTCCACGTGGGCAATGATACCAGAGGAAGAGGTAAATATTGCCTTTAAAATGGCCCATAGCACTTGTAACTTAGACCAGTACGAGTTTGTCAGTAGAAGGTTAAAAGGGGGAATATGGTATTCCGGTTAACAACGAATTCGAACTGAACTGTTGCCGGCTGGCCAAACTAAAAGATTCTCCACATCGACCATTATACCAGAGGTAGAGGTTGATACTGCATCTAAAATGGCCGATAGCACTTATGCCCTAGACCCGTATGAGTTAGTCAGGATAAGGAGGGGGTACCCAAGTATATCACAAATTCGAAATGAATTATTGCCGGCTGGCCAAACGAAGAGATTGTCCCCGTAGGCAATGATACCAGAGGAAGAGGTACTTATTGACTTTAAAATGACCCATAGCACTTGAACCCTAGACCCGTACGAGTAAGTAAGTAGAGGGTTAAAAGTGGGGATATGGGATACCGGTTTACAACAAATTCGAACTGAACTATTGCCGGCTGGCCAAACGAAGAGATTCTCCACGAGGGCAATGATACCAGAGGAAGAGGTACTTATTGCCTTTAAAATGGCCCATAGCACTTGTACCCTAGACCCGTACGAGTTTGTCAGTAGAGGGTTAAAAGGGGGGATATGGTATTCCGGTTTACAACGAATTCGAACTGAACTATTGCCGGCTGGGCAAACAATGAGATTCTCCACATCGACCATCATACCAGAGGTAGAAGTTGGTATTGCATATAAAATCGCTCATAGCACTTATGCCCTAGCTATAGACCCGTACGAGTTAGTCAGGAAAGGATAAGGGGGATACCCTGGTATATCACAAATTCGAAAATGAACTATTGCCGGCTGGCCAAACGAAGAGATTCTCCACGTGGGCAATGATACCAGAGGAAGAGGTACTTATTGCCTTTAAAATGGCCTATAGCACTTGTACCTTAGACCCGTACGAGTTTGTTAGTAGAAGGTTAAAAGGGGGGATATGGTATTCCGGTTAACAACGAATTCGAACTTAACTATTGCCGGCTGGCCAAACTAAAAGATTCTCCACATCGACCATTATACAAGAGGTAGAGGTTGGTACTGCCTCTAAAATGGCCGATAGCACTTATGCCCTAGACCCGTACGAGTTAGTCAGGAAAGGATAAGGAGGGGGTACCCAAGTATATCACAAATTCGAAATGAATTATTGCCGGCTGGCCAAACGAAGAGATTGTCCCCGTAGGCAATGATATACTGGAGGAAGAGGTACTTATTGACTTGAAAATGACCCATAGCACTTATACCCTAGACCCGTATGAGTAAGTAAGTAGAGGGTTAAAAGTGGGGATATGGGATACCGGTTTACAACAAATTCGAACTGAACTATTGCCGGCTGGCCAAGCTAAGAGATTCTCCACATCGACAATTATACCAGAGGTAGAAGTTGATATTGACTCTAAAATGACCCATAACACTTATGCCCTAGACCCGTACGAGTCAGTCAGCAAAGGGAATGGGGTTTATTGAACTGTTGCCGACTCGCAAAACTAAAAGATTCTCCACTAGGGCCACGATAACAGGGACAAAGGTAGTTATTACCTTTAAAAATGGATAAAAGCACTGATGCCTTAGACCCGTAAGATTTTTCAGAAGAGGATTAAAAATGGAAATTAACTATTGTTGACTGGCCATACTAAGAGATTCTCCACGTTAGCCATTATTGGTTAACCTATCGCGGGAGCATAACGTCCGATTTATTGTACCATTGTCGACGTCGTACTGTCAGTGACTTCGCCTTGGAATACGAATATGTATATTTAATGTACTGGCTGAACAGTTGTTGTAGTACATATTGCCTTAA
The DNA here is from genome assembly GCF_965363235.1 of Mytilus galloprovincialis. NCBI lineage: Eukaryota > Metazoa > Mollusca > Bivalvia > Mytilida > Mytilidae > Mytilus > Mytilus galloprovincialis. Next base: position 24,470,153 of record NC_134839.1, on the reverse strand, counting down.
CTATCATCTTTATTTATGATACCGTGACCCGGATCTCGAAAAAATGAAATCAGTCAGATCGTAGAACAGAAGACAGAAGCGCTGTTACCAGACTATTCCGAAATAGAATTACCGGAGAAATAATATCTCGGAAATACGTTGTGTGTCGCTTTCTCAAAGTCGCTTGCTACAGTAATCCTTAGAGTTTTCCGAAACGTGATTATCCCAATTCAATCCACTTTTCCATAGATCCTGTATGAGCTTCTTTGTTCGTATTGTGACCGGGCTAAGTAATCTAAGTGGATCGTATTTTTTCGAAGAATTTTCAAAATCTCACTTTTTGTTACAATGTCTAGTATTGGAATATCACATTTAGTCCGGCGGCCACAAGTATATTTCAGACGAGTTGTGCACATCCTGATATAAGCATGAACATTGGCATAGACCTTCCTGAAATATTACTCTTTTATTTCAGATAAGAAGGCATTTGAAAAAAATTTCTCACTGCCGGTTAAATAAAAAATAGCGGACATCATACTTTAATCGGCCAATATAGAAGGCTAGTACTGTGGATTCATTTATTTTCGTGGGTACCAATTTTCGTGGATTCAGCGAAACTTACATATTCGTGGATATTTAACTTCGTGGTTTTATCGAAGTCTGCATACTAGTACAAGCCTTTGTAAAATTTGTCATTCGTTGAACATCAAATTTCGTGGTTTGCCTGTACCAACGAAATCCACGAAAAATTGGTATCCCACGAATAATAATGAATCCACGGTGTGTGAAAAGGATCTATCAGCATGCTGCTATAATAATATTTGGTACAAACCTTTGTTATGTAATACTTTTGGATATATTATATAGATAAAATGTCTCTAAAAACCCTACTTTCGGTAGAATCCAATATGGCGGACATTGACTAAAATAAGCTTATTTTTTAGGGAGGGGGATTGAAATGTGTTTTAACGTATTGTTACTATCATTCAATTGTACAGGAACATTTCTTTGATGCTTCCAAGGGATACAATGTATAAGATATATGTCTTAAAAATCCTTTCTTCCGGTAATATTCAAAATGGAGGACATAAATATGTCATTTTTTTATTTTGATATTTATCTTTTTTTTCAAAATGTGAAGAAAGTGGGTTTTTTTTGTGGTGGTCATCAACTTTAGGCTTTAATTTATTCTCTAAACCACTTATCATATTCTGTAGTTAATATTTACATACAAAGTTAACACTTCCGGTAAAAAAAAACAATATGGCGTAAATGTCAAAGATGAGTCCTCACTCCATATGTTCGATGTAGAGCTTTGGATAGATTGATTTAATCAAAATAAAATCACTTAAGTACTAAACCTTTTAAAAATTACCACTATTTGGCAAAACAAACTTGTAAATTCCCAGTTACCACCACATGCACACGACGCAGGGCACGGGAGACTTGATTTTCCTCATAAAAACAACCGCGACAACCTTTCTTACATCCACAATGTGCAAGCTTCTGACAACATGATGAGCCCTCAGAAAGAGTTTTTTAAAAGTGATCCTCTTTGTCCCGTCGTCATCCATTAGCGCCTGGACTTGGTAGCATACGAGCCAATTTCAGGCTCGTCCCCTAAACACGTGTCTTAGTATATTGTACATTTTGCATGCTGGAAAAGACTAGACTAAGTTGATAACCTCAATTAACCTACCCTTTTGCGTAAATAGATATTTCTTGCTTTGTTAACCATGCTAACCCCATATGATTATTTTTTGCTATCTTACAGTAAACACCGGTGATTTAGGCGGATCAATTATCATTCTTTAAGTTAAAGTCACATCTTCAAATGCTATCAATGTCTCCCAAACAGTCTTTTTCCCCCTTTTCAAGAAAACAGAGAACCGTATCACAACCGGAAAATGGATCACAATATTTGTGTGTGATCCCTAATCGCGAGTGCATTTGGAAGGTCATTTATATATATTTATCCAAAGCTTTTCCTCCTCTTAAACACAATCCATAGTTCGTCTACCCCTATGTCACGGAATAGCGAAACAGTAATGACAGCATCATCAGTAATAACTGTTCGAATAATGACTTGTTTAATTTCGTGTTTCACTGCATCAGACACATGCACCATGATTCTAGTGTCAGCCTTTTATTACATATGTATTAATATGGTGTTTAACTTGAAACGCATCACGGCGGTAAAGATAGAATATCCTGAACATGTGTTGCTACAACTGTCATATGCATCCAAGACTTTATCATAATAGTTTCATGCTTTTTAAGATAAGGGCATAATACCCTATCAGCATACTCGTTATGAAACAACTTGAAACTGTAACAGTGGATGAATGCATATATAGACAATACCGGTAGTTTGAATGCTGCCACAAGAAAAAAGAAATACACTTAGTGGTAAGAGAATACAAAGACGAATCCAGAGTCGAAACAAATCTCAAAATTGGTAAAGTTTTCTGAGAGATGACGACATTAAGAAAGAACTTTTTAGTTTTTATTCACAGGCGCTTGATCAATAGATTTTGAGGAAGAGTTAGTTGTAGCAACAAATGCTCAGGATGTTTTGTGTTATTCACCACATGATGGTGTTTCAAGTTTAGCCCCATGTTAAAATGAATAGGCTTATACTATAGTATCAATATACAAAAAAAACATGTGTCTGATGCAGTGATTCACAGACTTAACTGACTCATGACTTGAACAGTCGATAATGATGCTGCTGTTATTGCTGTGTCATTATTCCGTGACATGGGGGCAGATGAACTTTGGCTTGTATTTGGAAGTGGAAAAAGCCTTAGATATAATCTATCCGTGACCTTTCAAGTGCACGTTTACTTGAAAGGGAACTTCGTTGTTGACATGGATGGCGTTTGAAGATGTGACTTAATGATTTAGAATGATGATTGATCAGCCAACATCACCAGATATGGATTTGATAATGCCATTGATAAAACGATACGTGGTTTTGTAGTAAGATCGAACAAACTTATCAGATGGGGTTTACGAAGCAAGAAAACATGTTTTTGAAAGTGAAAAGACTTATTGATGATATATACCATGGCGGGTGTGGATGAGTAACAAGCTTGAGATTTGGTTTCTATGCTTACTATTCCAGACGCTTATAATGGCGGGGAAAATATGAAACATTGGAACCCCTTTGGACAACTCTTTGTGAGGCCTCTTCACCTTATCAGGAGCTTGTACATTATTGATATAAAAAAACTCATACCGCCGCTGTCTTAGTAAATGAGGAAAATCAGCTTTCCCATTGTGAATATTTGCGGCCATAAATGATCTGTACTTTTAAAGATGTTTTAGTACTACAGTGATTTTATCTTATTTTCATCAATCTATCCAAATAAAACCTCTATTTCGAAGATATGGACTGAGGACTCATCTTTGAAATTTACTCCAAATTGGTTTTATATACCGGAAGTGTTAGCTTTGTATTTAATCATTATCTATATAATACAATAGGTGGTTTAGAAGATAACTTAAAGCCAAAACCAAATGGTAACTGACCAGCACAAAAAAAACCAGTTTCTTTACATTTTGAAATAAAGTTGAATATTAAAGTAAAATAATGATGTTTCATGTCCGCCAGTTTGACTATAACCGGAAGTAATGCTTTTAAAGACATATGTCTTATGTATTGTATCCATTAGCAGCATCAAAGAAAGGTTCCTGAACAATTTAATGATAGTAGCAATACCCTCCTTTAAAAATAATCTTATTTTAGTACAATGTCCGCCATGTCGGATTTTACCGAAAGTAGGGTTTTAAAAGACATCTAATCTATATAAAATATCCAAAAGTAGTACATAACAAAGGTTTGTTCCAAATATTATTATATCAGCATGATAAAAACCGCTTTTCACACACTTACACTAGCCTCTGATATTTGGATGATTTAAGTATGATGTCGGCCATTTAAGATTTTTACCGGATGTGAGACATTTTTTCAAATGCCTCCTTATCTTGAATAAAAGAGTAACAGCTGAGCTGAGTCTATGCCAAATTTTATTCCTGTAGCATGATTTGCACAATTTTTCACAAAGCGGCCGTATTAATTTCTGGTACATCAGATCATCGAATCAGCTATTCCATAACATACCAAGTACTTTTGTGTTTTGTCCGCATATAGTAGTACTTTTTCCGTTTTAGCTTGCTTACGTATATCCACACGGTTTGACGTCCAGGATCGTAGATAGAATCCAGTTTCCTCCATCATTGATCTCCCTTCCTTATAGTCAGCCCACCCTCGTTCTGTAAACTTAACAGAATGTTGTCCACATACAAATCAGTCATTCAAACTTTGCGAAGTATGCGATGTCGACAAATGCAGTCGTAAACAATTTTGATAGGCATAGTGCTTGATTCCTTCTGTACAGGATGATAAGGAATGTAGTGATACTTTTCTTAAGTTCATCTGTTTCATCTACCTTCTCTATGAATCCTCTTCGTTCCTGTTCTTGTATAATGTTCCCGTACTTCTTTAACATATCTGAGTTTTGAGTAAGTCTTTGAAGGACGTTTTCTGTCCTTCTGTTCGTGACTGCTTAATTTATAGGCAATTCATCACGTTTTCAAGGTAACATAGCGGAATATTTGTTTTCTCAGAACTCAATTGATCTGTCCTGATAGACTTAAATATATGCACTGTCGTCTTCGTCTATCTCCCTACTATTTATTCCTATTGAATCTAAATTCCAAAATCTCTCCAGATTGAATTCTGTAACTTTGTGTGATACTAGAACATTACACATACTAGTCTTCGACGTGTTTGTTTTCTTACCGTATGTAAGTACCGAAAGCATTTATCCGATATTGGATTTCACGGCGGTCGGATCGTTTACACGGACTATATAATCTTTAACAACGTCCCCGTAGTGATATGCGCCTACCAGCAACAATATCTCGAATGAATCGTGCTTTGTCACCGTGTGCGCTATCTTTAAACCACGCAAATAACCGTTCTGTGTATCAATATTACGTATGTGATTCTGTATAGGCATGCCGATCATCTGTACTATCAGTACTTTGATTGACAATACGTGTCCTACATCGGTTTTCAGATAGATTGTTGACTTTTCTATGTGTCTCACGTTTTTCTTTGCACCTCCAAATGCCGATTAATATATTATTTATGTTCCCGCTATCTGTAAATTTAGTTAAGTTTTGCGTTTCAAAAGATGTTTGCCCTCCTTCGTCAAAAAGAATATCCGTATCGATAAAGAACTGATTTGAGCCTACTTGTGCCACGGCAGTTTTCAAAAGTACATTCGATTGCAATTCTGTCCGTTGAGAATACAAAATAGTAGTATTATGTATTATGATTATCATCAATGTCATTCACGAGTTGAACGTTGGGCGAATTCGAAGATAGTGGGTTTAACGTGCATTACATTAGTTTGTGTGGTTTTTCTCATTACAATGTGCGTTTAGATTTACATTCGTTTAGTCTGTGTATACCAAGGTAGTTAAAGATAACAAATTTGTTCATACGGCATTATGTGTCGGCTGTTTTTTAACTTAGCCGTATTTGGCACATTTTTTTGGAATTTTGGATCCTCAATGCTCTTCAACTTTGTACTTGTTTGGCTTTATAAATATTTTGATATGAGCGTCACTGATGAGTCTTATGTAGACGAAACGCGCGTCTGGCGTACAAAATTATAATCCTGGTACCTTTGATAACTATTTACTGCAATGAGTTGGTGGATGTATTTCGTGACATTAAACGCTAGGTCTAGTCTCAATATTCTTGTAAGATTTAGATTTCACCAATTTCGGATGTCGACTCTTTTGTCCTGTGTCCGGTATAACGATATCGTCTAATATGCTTTCAGGGAGGTCCGTTATACCAACGTTTTTGTTCTATGTCCTTGCGCGAGATATTTTCTGACTTCAACGGGTAATTTGTTGACAATAATGGGAAGAAGTAGTGTGCCGTATGTTTCATGTGTCTTACCCAAAGTTTCAAGACCTTGACGCTACCTCCAATTTGATCGTAAAAAACTTCGTAAGCTTGTTTACTGATTTATAGGCGAAGGAATTTCTAAATCTAGTGCTTCGTGTTCTACTTCATGAGCTTTCAAGCAGTTACACTTTTGTATATTTGTAAGTAACTAGTTAAGATGTACGGACGACTCACATGAGTCCCAGAAGGTTTGCCATTCTGAAATCGTGCCTTCGAAAGTTGGAAGCGTAAGTTTTGGTACGTTACTCTGATTAAAAGTTGCAGGAAATGTACTTTATTGCGTGTTGATTGTGAGAATGGCTTGGGAAAACTGGTTTTCAAACGACAGTGCGTTGTGTAGGTTTGCTATGTTTTGCGTTGAAACAAACGGTATAGTTTTTGGATTTAAAGTGTGCGTTCTAGTACTTTAGTATTTGATTCAATGTGACGGGACTGCAGGATTTTGGACATTTGTATGAACTTACGTACGTGTCAAATCAAGGTTATCATATTAACCGAAAATTCATCTGAATGAAATAATCTAATTTACCACATCTTCCGGTTCCGTTAACTTTAGAATTTGTTCATTCAAGTCCTAAAACAATGTTTGTGTTTGCACAAGTTTTCCTAGTGTTGTAATGACTTCTACTTGATCGAATTTTGTATTCTCCTTTGTTTCATCTAATCTTCGGTATACCTTGAACTACACGTATTTTGCGACTGACTATCTGAACAACGGAACCGAAATTACGTTAGTGATTGCGAAAAGCAGATTAACGCAAGTGAAAACCCTTACATAACCGCAACTAGAACTTATGGCCGCAGTTATTGGAACTAGACTAGCTTTTCATGTAAAATCGACCTTCTAATGTAAAAACGTGGCTTTCTGGTCGGATAGCTGTATAGTATTGCACTGGTTAAATCATCGAAACTGTTTAAACGATTTATTGTGAATCGAGCGCGAGGAATAACAAAATCTACAAAATCAACATTGCCCAAAAGAATGCAACCCAACCAATCTCTTAACACGAGGAATTGACGTCGATCAATACATCGATAGTGTCCTTTAAAAAAAGACAGAATTAGTTAACGGCATTGACAATTACAGAAAAAAACGAAGACGAGGAATTTCTAAACAATGAAGTTCATACTGATCACTATGATATCAGTAACGTTATAGACAATTGGAAATATTGAAATTTTCAGGAAAGTGATTTGAGTAACTGCTTACGTTCAGCGGTTCATATTTAACTACCAATATACCGATATACCAAACATCTGAGATAAAAACACAAGGCAATATCCTAGCACTAGAAAATTGTGACTCTTCATAGATGACGGTAGCTTTTTGAGATGCAATGGAAGGATTCACAGCGGAATCATTTTAGAGAATACCAAATTTCCGTATTTATTACCTGCGAATCATTTACTTACCAAACTGATAGTGACAGACGCACACGAGCGTTCACTTAATTCGGACTCAATGCTACGCTTACTTACGTATTACAATCGTATTGGGTACCGATACTTAGACAATATGTTAAGGAGTAATTGATCAAGTTTTCGCTGTTGTTAATCATTGTAATGTTACGTAAGTGTCACGTGTTGACATTAGAGTCAAAATAGATATACTTACATTCTATTCGCTTTTGTTATTGTTAGCTATATAGTTGTCCGATGTAACCTCTTAACGATATTGGTGTCAAATGAACCTCTTAACGATGTTGGTGTCAAGTGACCAGGATGAATTTACAGCTGAAATCGATACTAGCAGGACATAGTAGTGCCGTCTCCGTAATATTCCAGAAATTCGACGAAAAATGGGGAGAGCGGCACAAAACTTGTTGATTCCAATAACCTTCGAAACAGAAATCGTTAACTCTGATGATTATTTATTTAATTTAGAAAAAAAATACAGCCAATAGCAAAATTTATCTAAGTACAAACATCAACGCTAAACACAAATGCCACAAGTTCGCAACATCACGCAAACGTACATGAATGCATAATTTTACATACCTTCATACAAGAGCTTACGTTATTTTTTACGACAAAATTGAAACATATGTACGTGGTTTAGAATCCCTTGGTCAGACAGAGAATACATATGACCCATTATTGGTCCCTATCATATTGAAAAAGTTACCGGGGACGTACGCATAAATCTTACAAGACACCATGAATCAAATAGTTGGCAATTAAATGAACTACTACATATACTATCTCAAGAACTCAACATTATGGAGAGAGGCAATTCCTCTGATCATACGGAAACTTAAACCACTACAGCAGCATTTCACACCAATGCAAAGGTACGTACAAAATAAATCAACACAAATAAACGTAAAATCATGTGTACTTTTGTAACGAATCACATGTTCCCGTTAATTGCACTAAGATAATTGATCAAACAGCAAATATTTCTGTTGTTAAACAGCATCGTTTATGTTTTAACTGTCTTTGACCCCCAATATAGCTGATTGCAAATCACACAAAAGTTGCAGGAAATATAAAATAAAGCAGCAACTAGTTTATGCAAAGGTTAAAAAGATGAAAAACAGAGTAACACTAATGAATATATTACTAGTAACACAATTCAGTAAACACAACACAACGCGAAGAAAACGGGTACAGTTCTTCACTCACAGACACAGACTAAAAACTGTCGTAGCGCAAGTAAGTTCGGGCATTCAATGTACTTACACAAACACATTATTTGACAAGGGCGCACAGATGCCCTCATCACATAAAAATAAGCTACAGAGCTTGATTTGACAATTACCAGACAGAAGACCATAAACTTGTCAGGATTTTGTGACACAAGTGATGGCACAGACAACGGCAAATTACCTATCAACGTTTTGATTGTACCAGAAATAGCTGTACCAATGAAGACTTATGTACGTAATATAACAAATTTAAAGTATTTGTTTGGCTTGAAATTAGACCATCCGGTCTCACATGACCCAATGGTTGAAGATTCTCTATTGAATTATATCTAATTCGATTATTACTGGTCAATTGTCGAAGATATAATAGTTTGAGGAACAGGACCTACTACCGTAAAGTCGGAAATCCGTAACCTTCTGTCCGGCACCATCAATTGAATACCTGCAAATCCAGATCACACACTTACGTCAATGATGAACATATTAGTAGGTCACAAAGTTGAAGAGTAGAACTTTTATAATGGAGAAATTTATGGAAGTTGAAGCTGCTAGTATAAATAATGGTGACAACAAATCTGAAAACAGACAATTCCAAGATGTATATAAATCAAATGGTAGTGGTTACCATATGGAAACATAAAGATATGTTGATAAGTTACCTTGTAAGGAGGAACACCACACCTTACTAGACAACAGAAGTATTGAATAACGGAGAACAGAAAATGTTATTAAGCGTCTTAATCGTGAACTTACACTTTTACAGAAAAACGGAAAAATTATTAATGAACAAGAAAAACGTAGATTTATCGAGAGAGTTGATGAACGATCAGCCAAAACAATTGTTCATTCAATACCGCACCATCATTTCCGTTAAAAGTCGTCAACCACTCCAATCAGAATTGTATTTGACTGTAGCTGCAAACCTTCACCTATTAATCTAAGCTTAAATGATTGTTTGATGGATCTTTGGCCAAACTTTAATGATTTAACCGGAATTTTTCTCCGATTTAGAATGCACAAATACGCCGTCTCGACAGGTATAGAAAAAGCCTTACTTATTATGGGCTGGATGAAGAGGATCGTGATATTACCAGATTCTCTTATGCGTAGTAACCCGGATGACCCAAATAGTCAACTAACCGCAAACAGATTCAAGTCAGTATAATTTGGAGCAACTTTCTCTCCGTTTATCCTAAATGCTGTTATACGTAAACATTTGACTGCAATTCAACAGACTGGACAGCAATGTTAAAGAAATACTTTTATGTTGACAATATTATATCGAGCTTTAATTAACAAAGAGCTTTGTTAGACTTCTTCCATGCATCACGTTTAGTATTTGTAAATGATTTGTATGATGCGAGAGCATAAGAAATTGAACATTTATCAAAATCATCATGTAACCGAGAAGCTTAATCCTTATGGAACAATTTTGTTCGGTGGATGGTGGGAGAGATTGAGAGGAATAACGAAAAACTGCATTAAACGAGCACATATGGACAATTAAACACTCAACACGATAATGACTGAAGTAGAACGTCTACTCAGTGATCGCCCACTAACATACGTTTCATCGGATCAAACGCGGACGACGAACCCCTTACTCCGTCACATTTATTATATTGAAAACGGACCAAGACGCTACCGTATAACGGCCTTAAAGACTGTAGTTTACAACCAGGAACCAAAGACACTACGCATGAACCAGTAACTGGCTAGACAATCAAAGTTTCTTTCATTAATTCTTAAAAACTACATAAAAAGATGGAAGCAGGAATACATAAATTCGCTTAGGAAATATTACCGATACACAGATCGAAACACATAGAACATTAACGTCGGAAATATGTAGTTCAGATTCAGGACTATGTATCTAGAGTAAATTGGACTTTGGCGATCATTGACAAATTATTTTACGGCAAAGATGGACTTACACGATCAGCCATAATTCGAACAAAAACTGGTTTGATATCTAGACCAATCATCAAACTTGAATTCTTTGGAACTTGAAAATATAGCAGCTCAGAGTGAGGAAAAGACGAAAATAAAAACATAGAATAACATGTGTTAAATATAAATCGTGAAAAGTAAAATGATAACGTGTGATTAGCATATGGACATTAAAATGAATTTAAACCGTGGGCTGTTAAATATTTTACATATAAACTTTAAAATTTTACTAGTAATTTATTTTATTAGAACTTTAATAATTAATGTTGTGATCACTTTCATTTATTTTAAAGTAATTCATGTGCGCCCCAAGTATGTTAAGAGCAAAATCACAAACGCAACGTTCTCGCTGCCCATATTCATTGTAACATGTGTGACATGTTGACATTAGAGCTTGAATAGAAAGAATTATTCACACGAGTCATTATATCAGAGGGAGAGGTATCCATTGCCTCAAAAATGACAATAATCTTTAATGCCCTAGACTCGTACGACTTAGCCAGGAAAGGATAAGGTTGGTACCTTTATATATCACAAAGTCGAAATGAACTATTGCCAGCTGGCCAAACCAAGACATTTTCCACATGGGTCATGACACAAGAGGTATATGTAGTAGTTGTATAATGGCCCATAGTACTTATGTCCTAGACCCGTACGAGTTTGTCAGGAGGGGATAACAAGGGTTGTGGTACTCCGATTCATCACGAAGTAGAAAAAAACTATTGCCGGATGGCCAAATTAAGAAATTCTCCACGTGGGTCATTATATCAGAGGAAGAAATAGGAATTGCCTCTAAATTGACCCATACTACTATACCCTAGACCGTACGACCTAGTCAGCAAAGAGAAAGATGGGCACCTTTATATATCTCAAAGTCGAATTGAACTATTGACGACTTGTCAAACTAAAAGATTCTCCTCGTGGACCATGATACAGAGGTTAAGGTACTAATTACCTTTAAAATGACCAGCAAGTAAAAGTATGTTTGAATATTTTGATATACAAGAGTACTTCCCTTACCCTTTTCCTACCAATACGTACGGATCTATGATATACGATACATGGGCCTTTTTAGAGAAAACACCTACGCTAATCTTTTTGTTAGCCCACAAGGAGAAACTCTTAGTTTGGTCTTTGTGATATACAAGACTACTTCCTTTTGCTGTTCAACAGGTACGGGTCTAGGACATAAGAACCATGGGTAATTTTCGAGGCAACATTATTCCATACATCTGATATGTTTGACAACGCAATCAGGGTTAGTGATATGGCCCATCTTAAAGGCAATGGCTACCTCTACCTCTTCTAATATGGTCCACGTTTAGATTATCTTAGTCGGTCAGCTGGCAATATTTCATTTTGACTTCGTTGTACACCGGGATACTATATCCCCCTTTAAACCGTCTGCTGACAAATTTGCACAGGTCTAGGGCATGATTGTTATGGGCCATTTAAGAGGAAATGCCTACCTTTACCACTGGTATAATGGCCCACGTGGAGAATCTCATAGTTTGGCCAGCCGGCAATAATTCAGATCGAATTCGTTGTATACCGTGACATCATATCCCCCCTATTAACCCTTTACTGACAAAATCGTACGGGTCTAGGGTATAAATGCTATGGGCCATTTTAAAGGCAATAAGTACCTCTTCCTCTGGTATCATTGCCCACGTGGGTATACATTTACAATTAATTCTCCATAGGCCGTAATGGTAACGTTTTCCTCCGTTGCTCAGTCCATATCGTTTACTTGAACATGTATGATGGCTCATATCGAAGCTGATACATTTATACATGTCTGGTTAAATTTTCGGGGTGGCAAGTGAGATTACTTTTTTCGCAAATTGCTGGACCCCGGAAGATGATGAAAAATGTCACTGTCCTCATGAAATAATCCCAAAATTCTGATCATAAATTTCAATAAAAAAATTGTCCTTTCTAATAATTTATTTCAGGTCAAATCTACATCTTTCTTTTCTCATCACATCAGCTCTATAAAACAGTTCTTATTGTTCATTTATGTCCATTTTTAAAATCACAGCATCCACAATTGTATGGCGGACTAATATTTTTTTTTAATTACGTCATCTGAGTTCCTCATCTCAAGGTCTGTTAGGGATCCTGACCCATATTGAAATCAATACTTCTGATTTTTCCAAATATTTTTATGTGATCTTCATCGGTATAACATTCTGAATAAATCTGTGTATTTTTGTCCATTTCTGAAAAAAAAATAAAGTTGTTTTAGCACTATAAGGAAATGACACTTTCGTCGCTATATTCATTTATTTTGAATACAATGTGTATGTATAATTAATTTCTTCCAGAATACATTCACTAGTCAAAACAAGGACAAAACTTCTGATTATAACCTTTAATTACAATACACAGACCCTGTTAAAGCATTCTATAAAATTTTCTTGTGTCTTAAAGTGCATTTTGGCAGAGAAATTATGCAAAAATGAAGATTTTATAAAAAAACCAACACCAAAATAATTATTCTTACTAGTGGAAATCTGGTATTTAAAACTGTGGAAAGCACTCTAAACTACTGGGAAAGTCATCCTTATCATATAATTAGAGTGCAATATAGTGCAAATTTTCAAAACTTGTCCTTTCACATAATTCTATTTGAGAAAAAATGTTTTTAACATGTATTTCAATGAAAACCTTTTATCAGTGAGAAATCCAAATGAGGTTTTAAAGGAAACATTGTGACATCACATGTATTATGGCGTCATTAAATAACGACAGATCAAAATAGTGCTAAATATAGTTTGCGGTGTTACGTGAGAAACAGTTGCCGCAAGATTTAACTAGAAATATTGAGTCAAAACGATCTGTAACTAAGCCTTTCCATTCAATATCAAGACCATAGCAACAGTTTTCATATTTGCATATTTTTAACATACCGACTGTAATTTCAATTGCATAAATACCATAAATAAACAATTTAGAGCTTGCCTAACAAAACAAAATGCTTACCAGTTATTCAGGACTTTTTAAAACCTCTAGTTTGCCATCTCAGGTTAAAAAGTAATGATATGTCTGGAACTGAAATAAGACAAAAAAAAATTACTCAGGCTGTGTTATCATTTGATTTAAATACATAAGTATTATTGAGAGAGAAAAATCTATTTCTTGAAAGTTTAATTACAAAGAAAGACAAATGCTTCTCCCTTGTGGCTTAGTAACCTTCATTTAAACCTTTTATATTAGAAGCAATGGGTAGTAGCTAACTAGCTTAATAGTTGAATCGGTGCAGAAATATTGTTTTCAAAAAGGTTTGACCCTCCCCCTTTTTCACTGAGAAATGACAATATCTTTTGTTTTGTTCAAGTGCATTAAAAATAATAATTCATGATTTTCTTAAAACATGTACATGTGTTTTCTGTTTTTTTGCATATATCTACTGACCAGGGGTCAAATCATTGGATAAAAGCACATGCGATGATGTATCTCACTTTACTCGTATGAAGTGTGTTATCTCCCATGATTATCAGGTATTCCTGTAGACCGAAGTGATAATTACATAACAAAGACTATATTGTGTCATGTTTACTTACAATTTAATAATATTTAAAAATTATTTCTTGCCTTTTTCAATATAGTAAACAAATTCCTTTCGGATATCTCGGAAGTAAACAAAGTTATGATTGTGCCTAAAAAAAGTGTTCAGCCCCGTGCCAGTAATGCATTTTAAAAGCGAAAATTTCATTGAGTTTTTGCTGATCTTTATCAATAATATTTATCTTAAACCATTTATAATAACTAGGTATAAATAAAAAACTACTAACCATCATTTTCGGTGGTGTACAAGGTGAAATCATCCATAAATCAGCCTGAAAACTTCTGGAATTAAGCTTCTAATTTGGGTATACATTTACAATTAATTCTCCATAGGCCGTAATGGTAACGTTTTCCTCCGTTGCTCAGTCCATATCGTTTACTTGAACATGTATGATGGCTCATATCGAAGCTGATACATTTATACATGTCTGGTTAAATTTTCGGGGTGGCAAGTGAGATTACTTTTTTCGCAAATTGCTGGACCCCGGAAGATGATGAAAAATGTCACTGTCCTCATGAAATAATCCCAAAATTCTGATCATAAATTTCAATAAAAAAATTGTCCTTTCTAATAATTTATTTCAGGTCAAATCTACATCTTTCTTTTCTCATCACATCAGCTCTATAAAACAGTTCTTATTGTTCATTTATGTCCATTTTTAAAATCACAGCATCCACAATTGTATGGCGGACTAATATTTTTTTTTAATTACGTCATCTGAGTTCCTCATCTCAAGGTCTGTTAGGGATCCTGACCCATATTGAAATCAATACTTCTGATTTTTCCAAATATTTTTATGTGATCTTCATCGGTATAACATTCTGAATAAATCTGTGTATTTTTGTCCATTTCTGAAAAAAAAATAAAGTTGTTTTAGCACTATAAGGAAATGACACTTTCGTCGCTATATTCATTTATTTTGAATACAATGTGTATGTATAATTAATTTCTTCCAGAATACATTCACTAGTCAAAACAAGGACAAAACTTCTGATTATAACCTTTAATTACAATACACAGACCCTGTTAAAGCATTCTATAAAATTTTCTTGTGTCTTAAAGTGCATTTTGGCAGAGAAATTATGCAAAAATGAAGATTTTATAAAAAAACCAACACCAAAATAATTATTCTTACTAGTGGAAATCTGGTATTTAAAACTGTGGAAAGCACTCTAAACTACTGGGAAAGTCATCCTTATCATATAATTAGAGTGCAATATAGTGCAAATTTTCAAAACTTGTCCTTTCACATAATTCTATTTGAGAAAAAATGTTTTTAACATGTATTTCAATGAAAACCTTTTATCAGTGAGAAATCCAAATGAGGTTTTAAAGGAAACATTGTGACATCACATGTATTATGGCGTCATTAAATAACGACAGATCAAAATAGTGCTAAATATAGTTTGCGGTGTTACGTGAGAAACAGTTGCCGCAAGATTTAACTAGAAATATTGAGTCAAAACGATCTGTAACTAAGCCTTTCCATTCAATATCAAGACCATAGCAACAGTTTTCATATTTGCATATTTTTAACATACCGACTGTAATTTCAATTGCATAAATACCATAAATAAACAATTTAGAGCTTGCCTAACAAAACAAAATGCTTACCAGTTATTCAGGACTTTTTAAAACCTCTAGTTTGCCATCTCAGGTTAAAAAGTAATGATATGTCTGGAACTGAAATAAGACAAAAAAAAATTACTCAGGCTGTGTTATCATTTGATTTAAATACATAAGTATTATTGAGAGAGAAAAATCTATTTCTTGAAAGTTTAATTACAAAGAAAGACAAATGCTTCTCCCTTGTGGCTTAGTAACCTTCATTTAAACCTTTTATATTAGAAGCAATGGGTAGTAGCTAACTAGCTTAATAGTTGAATCGGTGCAGAAATATTGTTTTCAAAAAGGTTTGACCCTCCCCCTTTTTCACTGAGAAATGACAATATCTTTTGTTTTGTTCAAGTGCATTAAAAATAATAATTCATGATTTTCTTAAAACATGTACATGTGTTTTCTGTTTTTTTGCATATATCTACTGACCAGGGGTCAAATCATTGGATAAAAGCACATGCGATGATGTATCTCACTTTACTCGTATGAAGTGTGTTATCTCCCATGATTATCAGGTATTCCTGTAGACCGAAGTGATAATTACATAACAAAGACTATATTGTGTCATGTTTACTTACAATTTAATAATATTTAAAAATTATTTCTTGCCTTTTTCAATATAGTAAACAAATTCCTTTCGGATATCTCGGAAGTAAACAAAGTTATGATTGTGCCTAAAAAAAGTGTTCAGCCCCGTGCCAGTAATGCATTTTAAAAGCGAAAATTTCATTGAGTTTTTGCTGATCTTTATCAATAATATTTATCTTAAACCATTTATAATAACTAGGTATAAATAAAAAACTACTAACCATCATTTTCGGTGGTGTACAAGGTGAAATCATCCATAAATCAGCCTGAAAACTTCTGGAATTAAGCTTCTAATTTGGGTATACATTTACAATTAATTCTCCATAGGCCGTAATGGTAACGTTTTCCTCCGTTGCTCAGTCCATATCGTTTACTTGAACATGTATGATGGCTCATATCGAAGCTGATACATTTATACATGTCTGGTTAAATTTTCGGGGTGGCAAGTGAGATTACTTTTTTCGCAAATTGCTGGACCCCGGAAGATGATGAAAAATGTCACTCTCCTCATGAAATAATCCCAAAATTCTGATCATAAAATTCAATAAAAAAATTGTCCTTTCTAATAATTTATTTCAGGTCAAATCTACATCTTTCTTTTCTCATCACATCAGCTCTATAAAACAGTTCTTATTGTTCATTTATGTCCATTTTTAAAATCACAGCATCCACAATTGTATGGCGGACTAATATTTTTTTTTAATTACGTCATCTGAGTTCCTCATCTCAAGGTCTGTTAGGGATCCTGACCCACGTGGAGAATCTCTTCGTTTGGCCAGCCGGCAATAGTGCATTTTCGAATTTGTGATATACCAGGGTACCCCCCTTATACTTTTCTGACTAACTCGTACGGGTCTAGGGCATAAGTGCTATGGGCCATTTTAGGGCCAATGCCAACCTCTACCTCTGGTATAATGGTCGATGTGGAGAATCTCTTAGTTTGGCCAGCCGGCAATAGTTCAGTTCGAATTCGTTGTATCCGGGATACCATATCCCCCCTTTCAACCCTCTACTGACAAACTAGTACGGGTCTAGGGTATAAGTGCTATAGGCCATTTTAAAGGCAATAAGTATCTCTTCCTCTGGTATCATTGCCCACGTGGAGAATCTCTTCGTTTGGCCAGCCGGCAATAGTTCATTTTCGAATTTGTGATATACCAGGGTACCCCCCCCCTTATCCTTTTCTGACTTACTCGTACGGGTCTAGGGAATAAGTGATATGGGCCATTTTAGAGGCAATACCAACCTCTACCTCTGGTATAATGGTCGATGTGGAGAATCTCTTAGTTTGGCCAGCCGGCAATAGTTCAGTTCGAATTTGTTGTATCCGGGATACCATATCCCCCCTTTGAACCCTCTACTGACAAACTCGTACGGGTCTAGGGTATAAGTGCTATGGGCCATTTTAAAGGCAATAAGTATCTCTTCCTCTGGTATCATTGCCCACGTGGAGA
This sequence comes from Mytilus galloprovincialis, assembly GCF_965363235.1. Taxonomy (NCBI): domain Eukaryota; kingdom Metazoa; phylum Mollusca; class Bivalvia; order Mytilida; family Mytilidae; genus Mytilus; species Mytilus galloprovincialis. Next base: position 24,452,354 of record NC_134839.1, on the reverse strand, counting down.
ATCTCTTCGTTTGGCCAGCCGGCAATAGTTCATTTTCGAATTTGTGATATACCAGGGTACCCCCCCCCCCTGATCCTTTTCTGACTAACTCGTACGGGTCTAGGGCATAAGTGCTATGGGCCATTTTAAAGGCAATACAAACCTCTACCTCTGGTATAATGGTCGATGTGGAGAATCTCTTAGTTTGGCCAGCCGGCAATAGTTCAGTTCGAATTCGTTGTATCCGGGATACCATATCCCCCCTTTGAACCCTCTACTGACAAACTCGTACGGGTCTAGGGTATAAGTGCTATGATCCATTTTAAAGGCAATACGTATCTCTTCCTCTGGTATCATTGCCCACGTGGAGAATCTCTTCGTTTGGCCAGCCGGCAATAGTTCATTTTCGAATTTGTGATATACCAGGGTACCCCCCCCCCTTATCCTTTTCTGACTAACTCGTACGGGTCTAGGGCATAAGTGCTATGGGCCATTTTAGAGGCAATGCAAACCTCTACCTCTGGTATAATGGTCGATGTGGAGAATCTCTTAGTTTGGCCAGCCGGCAATAGTTCAGTTCGAATTCGTTTTATCAGGGATACCATATCCCCCCTTTGAACCCTCTACCGACGAACTCGTACGGGTCTAGGGTATAAGTGCTATGGGCCATTTTAAAGGCAATACGTATCTCTTCCTCTGGTATCATTTCCCACGTGGAGAATCTCTTCGTTTGGCCAGCCGGCAATAGTTCATTTTCGAATTTGTGATATACCAGGGTACCCCCCCCCCCTTTATCCTTTTCTGACTAACTCGTACTGGTCTAGGGCATAAGTGCTATGGGCCATTTTAGAGGCAATACAAACCTCTACCTCTGGTATAATGGTCAATGTGGAGAATCTCTTAGTTTGGCCAGCCGGCAATAGTTCAGTTCGAATTCGTTGTATCAGGGATACCATATCCCCCCTTTGAACCCTCTACTGACAAACTCGTACGGGTCTCGGGTATAAGTGCTATGGGCCATTTTAAAGGCAATACGTATTTCTTCCTCTGGTATCATTGCCCACGTGGAGAATCTCTTCGTTTGGCCAGCCGGCAATAGTTCATTTTCGAATTTGTGATATACCAGGGTACCCCCCCCCCCCCTTTTATCCTTTTCTGACTAACTCGTACGGGTCTAGGGCATAAGTGCTATGGGCCATTTTAGAGGCAATACAAACCTCTACCTCTGGTATAATGGTCGATGTGGAGAATCTCTTAGTTTGGCCAGCCGGCAATAGTTCAGTTCGAATTCGTTGTATCCGGGATACCATATCCCCCCTTTGAACCCTCTACTGACAAACTCGTACGGGTCTAGGGTATAAGTGATATGGGCCATTTTAAAGGCAATACGTATCTCTTCCTCTGGTATCATTGCCCACGTGGAGAATCTCTTCGTTTGGCCAGCCGGCAATAGTTCATTTTCGAATTTGTGATATACCAGGGTACCCCCCCCCCCCCCTTATCCTTTTCTGACTAACTCGTACGGGTCTAGGGCATAAGTGATATGGGCCATTTTAGAGGCAATACAAACCTCTACCTCTGGTATAATGGTCGATGTGGAGAATCTCTTAGTTTGGCCAGCCGGCAATAGTTCAGTTCGAATTCGTTGTATCCGGGATACCATATCCCCCCTTTGAACCCTCTACTGACAAACTCGTACGGGTCTCGGGTATAAATGCTATGGGCCATTTTAAAGGCAATACGTATCTCTTCCTCTGGTATCATTGCCCACGTGGAGAATCTCTTCGTTTGGCCAGCCGGCAATAGTTCATTTTCGAATTTGTGATATACCAGGGTACCCCCCCCCCCCCTTATCCTTTTCTGACTAAATCGCACGGGTCTAGGGCATAAGTGCTATGGGCCATTTTAGAGGCAATTAAATGGACTGGTAATGTTGAGATTAAAGACTCTTATTGATCTCCGTAATTTTGAAGAATTATGTCATTGAAATAGTAATTGACAGTTTCTATTTTTCTGTTTATTATATTCCTTCAATAAACTATGTTTCTTGTTTTTCTGATCTTTTTAATTGTGCGATACTATCGTATGTATTGTATATTTTAGTTTTAGAATTGGACTATATTTGTAGACAACGAACAGATTATGGAATGCCCATATGACAATTAATTCCATTTAATTACCCTATATTTAATCATCTTGTTTTAATTACTATAGTTTACATTGATTCAATAATAACAACATTTTAATGTTCATAATTGTTTTGTGTTGTGTGAGGCAATGCAATTAAACTTTTCATTTACTTTCATTTTAAATGACGCGGACCTTGCAGAAGACACCTATTGGCTTACTATTTCCTAATTACTTTATATTGCTATAAATAGCATAACCATAATGGATATTAACAGCAAAAGTTATTTTATTGTCACAATCTAATAACTAAACAGCAAAAGTTATTTTATTGTCACAATCTAATAACTACCCAAAACATTTCATCGAACACGGTTTTGATCTCATGAATATTATTGACGGCTAGCCTCATGAATATTATTGACGGCTAGCCTCATGAATATTATTGACGGCTAGCCTCATGAATATTATTGACGGCTAGCCTCATGAATATTAACGCCGGCTAGATCCACACTAGTTATAAAAGGAGCTTATTTACTTTTATTTTCATTTTTCTTGTCTTGGTGTTTGTAAGATATCAATACACAACAGGAAATTTGGGATAAACGTGAACGGTACGTTAAAAAATCCGACAGAAGGTCAAATGACTTTTTTATGAAATCAAAATGCAGTTTTAATTTGAATTTGTCTTTTATTTCCTTTCAATTATGACTGCTAACAGTGTAATTGAGCCACCAAAATGGCAACTGCAATGGTTTGTTGGTAAACTGCTCAATGAGTCTCTAGAATTCTGTATTGTCTAACTTAATTGTGTTTTTAATTATCTATTTCGATTAATTAAAGATTAAAATAATTCAAGAAATATTGTGTGGAATAAAACCGGCCGCATATGGTAAGGGTTTATATAATTGGTCAAACATGTAGATTTGGAATTTTATTTTATTATGACGTCATATTTGGATGTCGACTTCAGGAATTGAGGTTGGATAGAGACTAGATGTCAATCTGAGTCTAACATATTTCAGTTCAATATTTTATTTAAGTCTCATCTCTCAATAATATAGAATTCAACATTACATTTAGTGTAAAAGTATATAGATATAAAAAGAAAGCCATTCTGTACAGAATTATAAGACTGAAACTATAACATTAAAAACATTATATAAAGAATTCATTTATTATAAAACATATTTATAAGAACATTATTGACAGTATAAAATATTTCTACGTTAATTCCAAATAAGATTACAGGCTTTGGCACACCTACAAATCATATTATTATTTGTAAAAAAACCCACTAATTTCGTGAATTGTATGCGAAAGAAGAAAACTCAAAAACCCAATTTCAACTCTTTTCAATTAGTAATATAGATATTTCATGAATAAAAAATTGCCTACATTTTAATTGAAAAAGAGTAAACAATTAGGGGGAAAAAATACCAGACAAAGAAATACACTTTTAGTTAAATTTTCGTGTTTCAAACATCTCCCTGTAGTGTTATGTACCATCTTAAAACCATAATAATTATTTTGATCTAATATATCTTCTTAAAAACAATTTTGACATTTAAACAATTTTGTTTTACTAATGATAATGGGAAGATCCTGAAAAAATTTAGTTTTATGTTGACAAACCCATGCAAGTAATTGTCACCTCAAAGGAACACACATAGACCCATACAAATTTTACATGTATGCAGGTTCTCGAATACCATCTTGCATTTTAAAATCACATCATGCAGAAATGTACATAATGTCTTCCTTTCTAATTTGAGTTTTTGCTGCTATTCAAAATGCAAAATTGTGGAATATATCTTATACAAGAGTGCACACACTGAAATGTCTCGTCTTCTTTACTAATCATAGATATTATGTTGATAGTCCTAAGTATAAAGCTTTACTACAACTATCACATAAACTTAGAATAACATGATAAAAGAAAATGATCCAAGAAAATGAGGTCAAGGTCATACACTAAATATAGTTGACCTATTGATTATAGTTTCTAAGAAACAGACTTTTCAAAGAAAACTAAACATTGACTAAATATAGTTGACCTATTGCATATATATGGAAAAAAGACCAAATCTCAAAAACTTAACTTTGACCACTGAACCATGAAAATGAGGTCAAGGTCAGATGACACCTGCCAGCTAGACATGAACACCTTACACTCATTCCATACACTAAATATAGTAAACCTATTGCATACGTACAGTATAAGAAAAGAAAAGACCAAAACACAAAAACTTAGCTATAACCACTGAACAATGAAAATGAGGTCAAGATCAGATGACACCTGCCTGTTGGACATGTACACCTTACAATTATTCCATACACCGAATATACTAGAGCTAATGCTTATAGTATCTGAGATATGGACTTGACCACCAAAACTTAACCTTGTTCACTGAACCATGAAATGAGGTCAAGTGAAAATCATCTGATGGACATGAGGACCTTGCAAGGTATGCACATAGTTATCCTTTTACTCATAATAAGAGAAAAAATAACATTACAAAAAATGACAACTATTTTTTTAATAAGTCACTTAACCGTGAAAACGAGGTCAAGGACACTGGACATATGACAGACAGAAACTTCGTAACACGAGGCATCTATATACAAAGTATGAAGCATCCAGGCCTTCCACCTTTTAAAATATCAAGCTTTTAAAAAGTAATCTAATGCCGCCGCCACATCTGCCGGATCACTATCCCTATGTCAAGCTTTCTGCGACAAAAGTGGCAGGCTCGACAAAAATCCATTTGGCAATCCTTGCAATCTTTGCTTCTTTTCGTTAATCTCTCTAGCGTAGGAGAACACTCAAATAGCTGTGTTCCCTTAAAAGATCATTTTTTAAAATGTTGATGGTTTCGCATAGAAGTTATTCAAAAGTAAAATGCTGAGACATGGAGAGAATTTCATCCATGGAATATGCACATGCATTAAATTTATTTACAGGAATGAAAAAAATAAAAAAAATAATATATACAAAAAACTCTCATAGTAAGTTGGCCTATATGTTAATTTGATATTAAAAGCATGTCTGACTAAATAAAATCTATGAACAGTCGGCACTGATTTAAATTATTGTGTCATCCATGACAGTCATGAACATTAAAACTAAATAATAGATAAAAAGAAACTGCTACTTTAAGTGTTTGGTACAGGTTGGCTGTAACCAGAGAACTGTTTTTGTCAGAAAACACGGTCAAACATCCACATTCATCTGTATCATAACTTGTTCCCGTGCATAAATAAAACAATATTTTATATATAAAAAAAAATCCAATCTCAGCGCTCCTAACTTCCTTTCTAGAATATGACACACACAGGGACAATCTAATTGATGGAAAATGAAATATAACTTTTAGTTTATTTTGATTTTGAAATGTTTAAGAATCTCTTTTATCGGTGTTGCAATGCAACCGCCTTGTGGATGATTCGCAATCGCCATTCCAAGGCATCCCTGAACAGGGCTTATAATATATAAGCAAGTACCTGAGTCGCCAGGTTTAAATCGAATATCAGACACATGTATCTGGTTATACATCCTTCGTGAAGTTCTCATTTTGTTTAACCGATCTTCTGTGTTTATTAGACACATTTCTTGCATGTGAACATCACCAGTGATAGTGGATGAGACACGCTCTGTTTTGGATTTGATTATCTGGTCAATCATTTCCCATTCGCTGCTTTGTAGATGTGCAAGGTCACGTGCTTCGTAAAATGTGCTGTTTTCTTGAATATTGTTAGTGTTTGTGTCCATATTTTCATGTTCATTCTCTACTGTTTGGGACGAAATATTGTTAGTGTTTGTGTCCATATTTTCATGTTCATTCTCTACTGTTTGAGAAGAAATATTGTTAGTGTTTGTGTCCATGTTTTCATGTGCATTTTCTACTGTTTGAAACCAAGTGGTGGTGATGTCGGCTAATAATTTTTTGACATCTTTTGAAATTTTGGCGTCACAAACATCCTCGATTGCACCCCAAATATGATCTGAAGATATATTCGAAATATTCATTCCTCTAATTTTTTGAATTGCAAAAATAACTCCCTCTTTTACTACAGCTGTTTTAGCAGTACTAAAAGTTTGCAGGAGTGATTCAATATTTATGCTCGTTTCATTATTTTCATCAACTATCGACCTGTACGTAGTATTTAGACCAGAAACTGCTCCAACTGTAACTATGTCAACTGTTTGACGCGGAGTTGAATAACAGAATTGTTTGTAGTCAACAGAGTTCTTGTTGAGAAACGTTGATTGCATACCTGGAAATAAATATACAGAGCCTTAATTTAAACATGAACTATGCCTAGAAAAAGACATAAAAAGTACATGATATAAATTTCAATCAAATAATTACTTAATGTGCGGACATTATGTTCACTAAGTAACTGATTATAAATAAACATTATATATTGAGTGCCAATGAAAACGCAACACTTTTGTTTTTAAAAAAAATCTTATAATTTTTATTTTATTTATATTAGAACTTTGTATAGTTGGTTGAAAATGACTTTTAAGACAATTGTCGACAATTTGACGGTTGAGTGATTTTTGGAACTAAGGCTTCTTTTGAACGGACATAAACTAGCATATTAATCTATTGTAATAAAAATTCATAATATCTAATAAAATTTGTAGATTTAGCTAACAAAGTCCTTATATTTGTATAAGGTAACATTCGTTTATAGTTGAAAATTGTTTTTACGTTAAATAAGCTGCAATCAAAAATGTCTTGCTAGTCTCTCTCTGTGATTAGTATTAGATAACTCTGGTTAATTTCCAAATCAATCTATCATGAAGGGGAGATAAATAATTCGACTTTCATTTTATAGTCTTTTTCAAAAATGATGAACGGTTCTTTATATTGGTATGTAATCATTTTTAAACGTTTCAAATTTATGAAATTATATTCGTATATCAATGTTTTTGATACACCAATAACAAAAACTGAAATACATTGAATTGATATATTTTGCAATATAATCATGTCCTGAACATTTCGACATTTGTTTGTTTATTTTGATCAATACCGGTTTGTTAACAATTTACAAGTACTTGTTAAGATCCGACTAAATACCTATATCCCGATTTTGTCGGGGAAAATTGCTACATAAACCGAGTTCACTGCATACGCACCATTTTCATGATTTTGTCATTAAAATCTTGGCTAATGTCACGAATTTTCCCGCCCTTATTGTTGAGAAACTGTAATAAACATCTGAGTAAATGCCAGGACTTTCTGACAACCAGCGACATGCAGTTTTTGGGCATGATCCAATGAAGCCTTTCACAGCATACAATTACGAGAAGACTGAAGTTATAGCCTCTACAATAACCCAAATCATCCACAAATTCAACCAAAATGGATCATTTAATGATAAACCACTTCCCGGGATACAAAAAGCAAGAAACGCTCAGCACAACAGATACATTTGGTCTTTAACATATCCGCAATCGACTCTGAAGGCTGTTTAAAGGTCACGAGAGTTCAATGTTGCCCACGGTAGAACCTTTGGAGCAATTTCAGTAAAGCACCAATTGCGCAGAAATTGTTAAAGAGCACCACAGTGACATCTAAACGGCCGTCTGGCGTAAACATCAAATTCTGTAGACCAAAAATCATTCATTATGTACCAAAAACCATCAGTGGTGGTTACATAGACATTTGGCACCCGCCTTGGCCAAAAGTCATGCTTTTCGCAGGATTTTGGTCCGATCGAGAAAATTTTGCATCAGATTTGACATGGTTTAGACGATGAAAACAACCACCAATATCATAAAGTCAGCTTGAGTTAATTTTGTGGGACAAGTGGAATAACATTCCTCGGGATCACATTAAACGTCCGGGATGATCAATTCCATGGCGCTGTCGAGATTGTGCTGCACCACGGGGTGGTAACATTTTTTTGTGGTATCCGGTTGTTCCGGCCCCAAATCGATCCGGCCCCAAGTCAATCCGGCCCAAAGTCGATCCGGCCCACGTCGATCCGTCCCCAAGTCGATCCGGCCCCATACATCATAGGCTTCTATAACATATATAATGTTAGGAATATAATAGAATATAAGAATATTCTATTCTATTCTATAACACTTGTTTTTTTTTTTTGTAACATCGAATATAGTCAATACATTTTTCTTATTTTGACAATATTTTGAATAGTTGTGTGTAGATAAAAAAAAAAAGTCATATGAGTATCCATTATTCTTTATTGCAAGAAAATAACAAAACAATGACACTGAATGCACGTTTTTCACTCTCTAAAAAAGCACTCTTTTATAGAAAGGATTCGGCAAATCAAACAACATTTCTCAATTTGAGAAATTTTAAGAACTTAAAAAGAAAAACAAAGTTGATATGTATCAGCTTGGGGATCGGCTTGTACCGTTCATGTATGTAACCAGTGGCGGATCCAGAACTTTTCCTAAAGGGGGGCCCGCTGACTGACCTAAGGGGGGCCCTCTCCAGTCATGCTTCAATGATTCCCTATATAATCAACAAAATTTTTCCCATGAAAGGGGGGGGGGCGGGCCCCCAGGCCCCCCTGGATCCGCCTATGGTAACTATTTGTTATTGAAAGACTTGTTATATTAGGATCACAGTCAATTGAAAGAAAATTTGTAAGGGTTCCGCGGAACCCAGTGTCTCGCCTACTCTTTCTGTTAATCGCAGGCTCAACAAAAATGAGGAAATAAATCAATGAAATATTCCTGTTGATACTATCTTTTGATTGTAAGAAGCTTCTGTCCAAGTTTTGTAAAAATCCAGGATAGTTTATGAATCTAATAAATGTTTAAAAACTTTAACTGCAGACTGAATGTAATGTTAACTGGAAGAAAACAAAATTTCCTTCTAGATACTAGCTTTTGATCATAAACAAGCTTCTGTCTGTCCAAGTTAAGAACAAATCCAAAATAGTATAAGAAAGTTATTAAAATTTTAAAAAGTTTAACCACAGAGTGAATGTGTTGTTTCCTGGCAGCAAATCTAAGTCCATTTAAAAGTAAAATATGAAAATATAGATTTAGTCATTTACAAAATTTCCTTCCTGATACTAGCTTTTGATCATAAACAAGCTTCTGACCAAGTTTGGTACAAATCCAAAATAGTATAAGAAAGTTATTAAAATTTTAAAAAGTTAAACCACAGAGTTAATGTGTTGTTTCCTGGCAGAAAATCTAAGTCCATTTATAAGTAAAATACGGAAAAAATGGAATTTTATTTTTACAAAATTTACTTCTGGATATTATCTTATGATCATAAACAAGCTTCTGTCCAAGTTTGGTACCAACCGAGGATTTTTTAAGAAAGTTATTAAAATTTCAAAAACTTTAACCACAGAGTGAATATTTGTGGACGACGCCGACGACGACGGAATGTAGGATCGCTTAGTCTCGCTTTTTCGACTAAAGTCGAAGGCTCGACAAAAATGCTAATTACTGCTGATTAATGTTGATTTCTGAATTCTTTTATATACGTTTTAATATAATTATACCCAATAATCTAGAAAACTTGTAATAAAAACATAATCAACCTAGTTGTTTTATAAATACTCATCTAAAGAAAATATTTTTCGAAGCCCTTTTTTAATTTTTTTTTACCGTACACCTTTAACATTATAACACAAATTATAAACATTTATGATTTACAATTAATATATATATATATTTATTTTTATTCCTTAGAAATATATTTTTATTGGGGCCTGATCGACTTTACATATGGGGCGGATCGATGTGGAGCCGGATCGACGTGGGACGGATCGACTTAGGCCGGATCGACGTGGGGCCGGATCGACCCGAAAGCATTTTTTGTTAGGACTGTGAGTTGATGATTCGACATTGGATGTTTCGTTTACCTATTGCGCACGAAAGATGACAATGAATCATTTTTGTTTGATATCGATATATTGTTAAAATTGTTAATTTTCAAGATCAATTTATTTTTAAAGCTTATCATTTTTAATATTAATTTTATTTTTGAAAAACCAAGTGTTGCGTTTTCATTGACACTCAGTATACATGTTATTAAGAATTGAATGCTGCTTTTTGTAAATTTATTGGGGTGTAAAAGCGTTGACCGAAGTACATTTTGTATGAAGCGCGGAAGCGCTTCATACTAAAAATGTTCGCACGGTCAACGCTTTTACAACCCTATAAAGTTACAAAAAGAAGCATTCAATACTTATAATTACATTTTTTTAAGCTAGAATCATGAAAACACGATTTTTATCAAGTTTTCATTTAATTTACCTGTGCACTTTATTGTGGGACCTCGTGTCATCATGAATGATAAATGTTATTGTCTAATACAATTGTTTCAGGAATAGCACGATATGTGCAGTTGGCCAATCAGAATAACGTATTATAATGAAACATACATCTAATGTAATTATTATGTTTTAAGATTTCAAAGTCATACATATGGTTTTACCATAGATATATAGCTTGCTATTATATTAATGGTATTACACAAACCTAACATTATCAATGTAAGATGAGATCTAAGATTAATAATCCTGTCTCACTCTGTCCTAAAGATGTCTCAGCCTATGACATTTAAATACTAAATGCTATTAAGCAATACTGTGCTATTGTGCAATATGGTGCAACTGATGATTTATTGTAATTGCGCAATACTATGATATTATGCAATACTGAGCTATTATGAAATACTGTGGAATTGAAGATTTCTTCAGATGGCAACATTCTGTGGAATTGAAGATTTCTTGCTATTGTGAAATTCTGTCCTATTGAGCAATACTGTGCTATTGAAGATTTATTGCAAAGTCCAATACTGTACAATTGAAGATTTTGAAGAAAAAAAAAAACAACTGAAGATGTCTTAATTGCTATTGTGTAATACTGTGCAACTGAAGATTTCAAAAATTTTGGAGAAAACAAACAAAAAACAATTTAAAAAAAAAAAAATCCCCACCAACTTTTTGATACCAACTCTCACCACCTTTGTAGTAATTACCCTCAAACTCAATCCCTCAATCTTTCCCTTAGTGGTATAGAACCTTGTAATTCGATTTAAGAGAGATCCATACACCTAAACACAAGTTATTGTCTGGAAACTAGAAACATGATTGTTTTTGTCCAATTTTCCCCTAATTCCTGAACGTTTGGGGCAATTACTCCCAAACTCATTCCAAGCATTCCCTTTGTGATATGAAACCTTGTGGTAAAATTCCATAGAGATTTATAAGCTTGCACATAAGTCATTGTCCACAAACTAAAGGGAGGTGATCAAGTAATCAAACATATTTATAATAGTACTAGAACACACCCGTGATATCGCGGGTCCGTGACTGAATTAAAGTATATAACTATGCGCAAGCCTTATTTTAGTATTAGTACTGTCATCTGATAAAGTCATGCCGATTATTAGATACACAATTTTCTCTGCTTTCAAATCTGTCTGTTTGAACCCGTCGAACTGGAACTTATCAATTATTGGTAATATTAATTATTTGGAAAACAAAAGGTCCTGGAATGGAGTATTTTTTAATCAACAGCATTGTCCTATATTAGTTATAAATAAAGTTGAATTCTTTGATTCGCTGTTTTACGTCATGCCCGCTAACAAATTGAAACTTATTTTTAGTCCAGATTTTTAGTATACGGATTAAAATACTACAATAGGTAATATTTTGACAATTTAGTAGTGTCAACCCTGTGATTATGACCCGTGTATATAGCATATTTATCCTGAATACACCTTTTGGTGGTGCGCCTGTCAGATGCGGAACGTACAGATAAGGTAATAGATAACAGGTGATTATACTATTGGTATCGGTATCGGACTCGACCCGGAACTCCCCAATTATTGGCAATATTAATTACGTGGAAAACAAAAGGGCCTGGAGTGGTGTAATTTTTAATCTACACCTTTGTACTATATTAGTTGTATATAGGTGTAATACCACCATTGATTTTCCCCTATTAGTCTTTGTTAAATTTGCACTTTTCAAAAAATTGTGTAGAATTTATCTTTGTTTCAAATAAAGAAATACTTGGCATGAGTAAAGTTTTATCCTGTCCAGTTCTATAGAAAAAGTTTCACATAACATTTCATTGCATATAAGAAAATAACCATCATTGGAAGTTAACCAATCAAATTTCTCCCCTTATTCTATCTGTGTACAAGGTTTAGTCACCATGTAACCTCAAGATTACAAAATTTTCTATAGAAATCACAAATAAAAAATAATGGTGTTTTGAAATACCCAAGACATATGATTATGACTCAGAAATAGTTTTACGGCAATAAAATGTAGGATTAATTACCTACAACGGTCAAATTCAAGGGAATATTTTTTTAGACCTACTTTCGTATGCAACCGGATGTGACGTACCATGATTTGGTGGTATTACACCTATATAAAGTTGAATTCTTTGATTCGTCGTTTTTACGTGATGACGGCTGACAAATTGGACCTCGAAATTTAAGTATTATAGATTCTTTATATTTTAATTGCATTACCTCCCTTGCACTGCTTTTAAATTGTCTAAATTGTCCTTTAACCAGAAAACCCCTTGTTTACCCCCTTTTTTGCCCCCTTTTGCTAAATGATTTGAGCCACACAAAAAAAAAGATGACCATCTCTTTGTAGTATGGAAACTTGTGGTATAATTTGAGAGAAATTTGTTCACTTAAACACAAGTTATTGACCGAAAACTACAAAAATGCTTATTTGGGCCCCTCACTTATTGAAACCCCACTCCTCCCTTTGGAACAAGAACCCCAAACATCAATTCCAGCCTTTCCTTTGTAGTAAAAAAAACCTTGCAATATAATTTCAGAGAGATCCATACACTTACTTATTGTCTGTAAACTAGAAAAATTCTTCTTTTTGGTCCTTTTTTTGCCCCTTTTTCCTTAATGTTCAGGGATATTAACCCAAAACTGAATCAAAGCCTTCCCTTCGTTATATGGAACCTTGTGGTACAATGTCAGAGAGATCCATACAGTTATACATAATTAATTGTCCTGAAACTACAAAAATGTTTGTTTTTGGCCCCTTTTTGACTCTTAATTCCTAGACTGTTTGCCCCATAATCCTTAAAATAAATCCAAACCTTTTACTTTATGGTATGAACATTGTGGTAAAATATCAGAGCAATTGAAATACTTATTTACAACTTATTATCCTGAAACAAAATAAATGCTTGTTTTGGGCCCCTTCGGGCCCCTAATTTCTAAACCGTTGGGACCGTAACCCCCCAAAATCAATCCCAAACTTTCTTATGTGGTTACAAACATTGTGTTAAAATTTTATTGATTTCTATTTTTGCTCATACTTAAGTTATTATCCGAAAACCATCCGTCTTTGGACGACGACAACGACAACCTGATACCAATATACGACCAATTTTTTTTTAATTTTTGCGGTCATATAAACATGTTTGTTTTTGGCCTCTTTTTCCTAAAGTATTGGTATCATAACACCCAAAATCAATCCCAACCTTCCTTTTTTTGGTATTGAACCTTCTGGTAAAATTCCATAGAGATCCATTCATTTAAACTAAAGTTATTGTCCGGACACTAAATGCGTCTTCGGACAAAGCTGACGCCGCTAGCTGATGAAGACATCATACTAGCATTATATTTTGTTTTCGTAAAAAAAACTTAACTGAATTTTAACATAGGACCATAGAAATGAGGTCAATGTTGGGTGAACACTTTGAGGCAAGCAATTCTTCAATAAACCAGATATTGATGTTCTTTTCTTCAGAGAACATGAGAAACAGAACTTATCATGGAAACTGAATGTTCACAAATGAATTGTGACAAGGTAATGTACATTTTATAATCATCGGAACATCAGTTTGTGTCATAAAGATTTGTTTAGTGTTATAATGCAGTAGCAAGTAATATTTATTCTACCAGTTATGTTTCTTAGAATGACTGTAACCTAACCATGTATTTCTCATTTTGTCAATTGTTTATATTGATGACCACTTCTTTATGCAACTAATAGTTGCATAGAGAACTGGTCATCAATATAAAGTCTAACCCATATATACACTGACCAAATCTAGCTTCCAATGTAGAAAAAATGTCATTGTCTCAAATGGATGGGTTGAAAATTTGAAAGTAAGCAATGTAGAAAGTTTACAATGTTGTTGCAATTAAATGAACGGGAATATTTTTTTTTGTCTAACAAAATTTGTCACCAAAAAAAAAATACCATGCATGTTAAGTCTTCAAGTCATTGTATGTCTGGTCTACAATTAAACAGAAATATAAGAGAAGACGTCTTTTCCGTTTTCAATTGAAAATAGAATAAGAGTGCACACGCTGAAATGTCTTGCCTTCTTAACCAATTGACATTTTGTTGATAGTCTTACATATAAAACTTTACTACAACTATCACATAAACTTAACATGATCCAAAAAATGAGTCCAAGTTCAAAAAACCCTAAGGAGAAATACATGTACAACTTACAATCATTCAATACCCTTAATATAGGTGACCTATTGCTCATAGTTTTTAAGGTCTAGGTCATACACTAAATATAGTTGACCTATTGATTATAGTTTCTAAGAAACAGACTTAACCAAGAAAACTAAACATTGACCAATTAACCATGAAAATAAGGTCAAGGTCAGATGAACCATAACAGGCAGACATGTACAGCTTACAAACATTCTATACAACAAATACAGTTGACATTAGTCATATTGCTTAAAGGCTAAGAAAAACAGACCAAAACACAAAAACTTAACACTGACCAATGACCAATGAACATGGGGTCATGATAAAAAAAAAATAACAACCGCGAGACTGACATGTACATTATCAAATATTTCCATACACCAAATATAGTAGACCTATTGCATATAGTATTAGAAAAAAAGACCAAAACTCAAAAACTTAACTTCGACCACTGAGGGTCAAGGTCAGATGACACCTGCCAGTTGGACATGTACACCATACAATCCTTCCATACACCAAATATACTCGATCTATTGCTTATAGTATCTGAGATATTGACTTGACCACATAAACTAAACCTGTATCACTGATCCAGGAAATGAAGTCGATGTCTAGTGAAAAATGTCTGAAGGGCATGAGGACCGTAGCACAAAAAGAGGGACGAAAGATACCAAAGGGACAGTCAAACTCATAAATCTAAAAATAAACTGACAACGCCATGGCTAAAAATGAAAAAGACAAACAGACAAACAATAGTACACATGACACAACATAGATATATAGCAAGGTACGCACACACCAAATATAGTTATCCTATTACTCATAATAAGACAGAAATTAACATTACAAAATTTTTTTTTTCGGGTAGTCACTGAACAATGAAAATGAGGTCCGGGACAATGGACATGTGACAGACAGAAACTTGGGGACACAAGGCATATGTATACAAGGTGTAAAGCATCCAGGTCTTCCACCTTCTAAAATAAAAAGGTTTTGAGAAGTTAGCCGCTGCCATTAACGCCGGATCACTATCCATATGTCGAGCTTTCTACGACAAAAATGAAGGTAAGTTCCTGAATCAGTAACATACAATGTATAAGCAGGTACTATATAACTTCAAAATGCTGCGATATTTGTGTGACGTTTGAGGGGTCTTAGTTGATAACTGTAGTTGATAACCAAAAAATTTGTATTTACAGAATTAAGGAAAAAACGGATAAACAAAACTATTTCTGTTTGGATAGACTTCGAATTCCGTAAAAAAATAAAGTGAATCATGGCGGAACAAATATTTAAATACCCCATACGCAAATACACACAGAATTTTTATTACGTGTCTATATGCAGAATTCGAATTAAGTTATACAGGGAATTGTTTGTATAGATTCTCATCGAAATATTTTCAACAAATTCGGCGGGGTCGCATATGATTTGCTTTATAAAATAAAGAATCTATTGTGTGAATTGAAAATTGTGGGACTACAATATGGCCAAATCTGACCCGCCACTGTAAGGATTAGGTGGACGACTCTGTCTTAACCAATGAATGGTAGACAAATCAAGAATAAAACCAGGAGAAGGGAATTACTTGACACAGACACACGCGGGACAAGAATGTCTAAAGATACATGATGTTCTACTAGTTGTTATTGGCATTGAACAAGCTGCCAATAGCTGTGAATACTCTCAGATCTGTACTTTGTGTTTTTGTTGTTGTGAGGGATGTATAAATACCCTGTTATGTTTGGTATGTATAAGTGTTAAAAGTTTGTGTGCTTTGTATCTATCTGATGCGGTTAGCCCTTTTAAACTAATTTTAAACCCCACCACATTCTTAATGAGCCTGTTCAAAGTCAGTAGCTGGTAGTTTATTGGTTGTTGTTGGTTCGTGTCTGTCATATTTGTTTTTCGTAAACAGTTTTCTGTAATTTAGCAGTTCTGCCACTCCAGAAACCATTATAACAGAGGTCTACAAATATATTGAGTGTCATCTCTCAGACTATGTATGATCACTATTGGGAGTGCTGTGTACTGTCTCCATATTTTGTGGATTCACATTCCTGAACATATTATTCATTAAATTCACGGGTGGGTATCTAGGTAGAAGCTGGACTCGAATTGCTCATCTTTTCGGAGTACATATCGTCCTATTGGTCTTCTTATTTTACGGACCTGGGTTTGTATTTGTCTCTTTGATTTTCTCATTTTGACTGACGCTACATTAGTGGCTAATTTCCGCAACAAAATTATTTCAAATAAAACTCAGATGAGTGATACAAGGGGTAGAAAGTGTTGCGACCAAAGAGGGCCGGTAGAGTTATCCAACACTGATATATTTATTTATGTAGTTTTAAAATAGTGGTGAAACTTCACTCCCCTGATAAGTGGAAGGGGAAAACCGAAGATCTGACTAGTGAAAAGAAGATAGACCAAGACAACAACAAAAAATCCAGTTAACTGGAACAGCACAGGATGACAGTGGACACAAAAAACGCTGTAATACAAAGACAAATAAAATACCCAGAACCGTAAAACTGAGACAAATATCCTGCATGAGAAGAATAATTGGAATCAAGACGGACAGCAACAAATATTATAGAGAACGGGGTTTGTCTTTTTAGAGAAAATTTTCCAATACACTTAAGACAGAAGCATTGTCAGAATAATGAGCTGTCGGAAAAATGGGCTGTGGTAGTAGTGGGCCGTTGGAAAAGTGGGCTGTCGGAATAATGGTTGTCGGACTTAGGGGATGTCATCGAAAAATGACCAAGTTCCAAAGTCTTGAAAAATGTGGAAAAAAAATCTCAAACAATTCCATGATAAGAGTTGCACAATTTCAACAAATATGCGATCTTCCGTCGAAGTTTCAGGGATCTGCATAGAAAACTTTAGGAGTGGATTGCACAAATTAGATACCCATTTCCCTAACTGCTCGTAAACATTACCATCCTATAAGCCGGTTTTGAACTTCTTCCAAACTGGCCCAAAAAGAAGCGGAAGATACTGAGGGGACATTCAAATAATCTTTAGTCAAAGAGGAACTGAAAAGAAAGATAAAAGAAACGGCAAAGAAATCAAAATGACTCTACATAGCAAACTAAAGATTGAACTTCTTCAGCATTCATAGAAAGTATGCACACTAAACAAGAAGTATAATTTCTAAAACTTGTAAGGGTTCCGCGGAACCAAGTGTCTCACCTACTTAATGAATCTAACCAGATGCTCCGAAGGGCGCAGCTTTATACGACCGCAGAGGTTGAACCCTGAACGGTTGGGGCAAGTATGGACACAACATTCAAGCTGGATTCAGCTCTAAATTTGGATTGTGATTAAATAGTTGACATAGCATAAGTTTCTGACACAGAATGAATGTGGTCTAATGAACTTAAAATTTTTGTTTTGCCTTTGAGAAATTCACTATGCTGTTGAATATTAATCCTCTCAAAAAAATGTTTGAAGAAATTTTCTTTTTATTTATGAAATCTGAAATGAGAAAAATTTAACCCCCCCCCCCCTCCCAATTTTTTTCTCACATCCCCCTTTCCTTTATTCAAAAACCGATCTCAATTCAAATTTCTTATGGAGTTGGCAACAATAACTACTCATTTAAATACATCATAAAATATTAAAATGTAAAAAAAGTGCTTGTTATCACTGAATGGTAAAGATTGTTTTAATTTATCAGTTGGTAGTAAAAGTGAATATACATTGTATATTGTATAAAACAATGATTTAAGGTGGTACGCAACACTTTCCCTAAAATTAATTTGGCTCGTTTAATTTTTACAAAATTTTGTCGAAGCATTTACTTTGACACTTTAACAAAAATATAAAAATTTAAAAAATTTTGAACCAACCGTTTTGTCAGAAAAATTACACTGGTTATATAGCAGATTGACAAACACCAATTTTGATCATTGAGAAGCTTAATATTCCCTTTACAACACAACGTTATTAAAACGTTTGGCTGATTTTACAGAGTTATCTCCCTGTAGTGTTAGGTACCACCTTAAGTTGATTTAACGACTTTTCTGGACAAAGAAAGATAACTCCAATTGAAATACTTGCTATTGCACAATATTGTGCAATTAGATATTTCTTGCTATTGCGCAATACTGTGCAATTAAAAATACTTGCTATTGCACAATACTGTGCAATTGAAGATTTCTTGCTATTGCGCAATACTGTGCAATTGAAAATTTCTTGCTATTGCACAATACTGTGCAATTGAAGATTTCTTGCTATTGCTGAATACCGTGCAATTGAAAATTTCTTACTATTGTACAATACTTAACATAATAATTTTGGATCCTGATTTGGACCAACTTGAAAACTGGGCCCATAATCAAAAATCTAAGTACATGTTTAGATTCAGCATATCAAAAAAGCCCAAGAATTCGATTTTTGTTAAAATCAAACTAAAGTTTAATTTTGGACCCTTTGGACCTTAATGTAGACCAATTTGAAAACGGACCAAAAATTAAGAACCTACATAAACAGTTAGATTTGGTATATCAAAGAACCAAAATTATTCAATTTTTGATGAAATCAAAACAAAAAGTTTAATTTTGGACCCTTTGGGCCCTTTTTCCTAAACTGTTAGGACCAAAACTCCCAAAATCAATCCCAACCTTCCTTTTATGGTAATAAACCTTGTGTTTAAATTTCATAGATTTCTATTTACTTATACTAAAGTTATAGTGCGAAAACCAAGAAAATGCTTATTTGGGTCCTTTTTGGTCCCTAATTCCTAAACTGTTGGGACCAAATCTTCCGAAATCAATCCCAACCTCCCTTTTATGGTCATAAACCTTGTGTTTAAATTCCACCAGTAAGGATCTATTTTGATATGAAAAATATTAAAATTTGGTTATAATATCAATTCTAGCGTCAAATGACAGCTTAATGTATATATGGTTTCTATAAAAAAAAATATATAAATAAGGGAGATAATATTTAACTTCCGGTTTGAAATATGTCACTTCCGGTATTGTTTGATAGTTTACTTGATACTGATTCAAAAAACATATAGTTCTTTATACTTTAACATTATTTTAGTACAAAATATAGCTACTTCCGGTTTACAAAAGGTCACTTCCGTTTGGCTTTTACAAGGTCAAATGGCTTGCAACATAATGCAAAATGTCCCATGGCTTTATCATGTATATATATGAGGTAAAAGCAAAGGTTAAAATATAGAACGTCGTATCAACCTTTGACCTTGACCCTAATTTCAAGGTCATGAAACAAGGGCCTCAAATCAAAAGACCCTAGGTCTCAGTTATATATGATGAATAAGTTATTTCACCATACGTGTAATTTTGAATATAATAGGGGAGAAAACGCTCATTAAATGTCTCTGTACCCGTTCAACTCAAATTTACGTGTTACGACATGTTGCAACTAATAATTATGTAAAAAATATATTTTGTCGTTATCTCATAAGATTTCCGAAAATTAGTGATAAGCAAAAATCAAAAATTTGAACATGACCTTGACCTTTGACCTTGTCCTCATTTTAATTTTTTTGGACCAAGGATCTCAAATCAAAAGACCTTAGGCCTCTATCACTTATGGTTTCCCAGTTACAAATACATTTCACTTTTTCAAATACAAAAGGGGAAAAAACTCTCATATGGAGTCTTCCTGAAGCTTAGGTCAAATAAAACCTAACATTTTGAGGATAGATGGAGCAATTTGGAAAAATAAATTTTTCGCTTTCTTTTACGGTTGCAGAGGAGATCTCATAAGAAGAAAAACAGTGTTTGGGGAGATTACTCTTACAAAGAAAAGTGTTAGGTTAAACAAGGTCAGTTTCAAAAGGGTATAGACTGTATGATATCATATACAAAAAAACTAAGCAACATCTTTTGAAACAAAAATACAGTGCAAGAATAAAATTAGGCGGAAGAGGAAAAAATAAATAAATTAAAAACCAATTCTTCAGAGAACAATTGAAGGTCTTTCCACCTCGATAATAAGAATGAAATTTAAAAAAACAGTATTGGAAAATGTCACTCCTGGTTGATCTAATTTGTTAAATCAAACTGATATAAAAAAAAAAAAGGTCTACAACAATATGCAGAAGACTTTATTGTTTTATAAGGAATCAGTATGAATTTTTAGCAAAGGTCACAATCTAGAATGCCAAATTGATCTTTGACCATGACCTCAATTTCAAGGTCATTGATCTTAAATCGAAGGAACCCAGGTCAATCACTTGTATAGTTGTGGAGTTCTGATTTCAAATACATAAGGGGAGAAAACTCCTATAAGGGTTGACCAAAACACTTTGACTTAATGGGTTGAAGTTGCACCCTTTTGTAAACAGTTATTTGGCAAACACATCATATCATTATCTGTTTCTGTTTCTTTTGAATAAAAATAACAAGTATAATTCAAAATTTAGAACATGACCTTGACCTCAATTTTCTCCAAATGGACCAAGGACTTCATGTCAAAATTAGGCCTCTATGACTTGTAATGTATGAATTTATTCAACATTTCACCTATGTTAAATTTGCAAATGGAAATAACTCCTATAAGATGTCATCCAATCACATCAGTTTCTTACGAGCTATATACCTAGCAGTTGAAGTGATAAGATGCGTTTCTGCAAGCTCCGACTAATTAAGGATTAATAAGGATTTAAACTAATTTAAAACAAAAATTATGGATTTATCATCAACATTCTTTAAGAACATTACATCTTTTCGTAATGACTTTTCTAGATTTAAGTGTTTCAGAGGATTTTGACTTTCTTAAATCAAGTGAGTTATATAACATTGATGACTGTACAGACAGAACCCTGTCCTATGTTATAAACTTTAACCATTTGGGTATACATTTACAATTAATTCTCCATAGGCCGTAATGGTAACGTTTTCCTCCGTTGCTCAGTCCATATCGTTTACTTGAACATGTATGATGGCTCATATCGAAGCTGATACATTTATACATGTCTGGTTAAATTTTCGGGGTGGCAAGTGAGATTACTTTTTTCGCAAATTGATGGACCCCGGAAGATGGTGAAAAATGTCAGTCTCCTCATGAAATAATCCCAAAATTCTGATCATAAAATTCAATAAAAAAATTGTCCTTTCTAATAATTTATTTCAGGTCAAATCTACATCTTTCTTTTCTCATCACACCAGCTCTATAAAACAGTTCTTATTGTTCATTTATGTCCATTTTTAAAATCACAGCATCCACAATTGTATGGCGGACTAATATTTTTTTTAATTACGTCATCTGAGTTCCTCATCTCAAGGTCTATTAGGGATCCTGACCCATATTGAAATTCATACTTCTGATTTTTCCAAATATTTTTATGTGATCTTCATCGGTATAACATTCTGAATAAATCTGTGTATTTTTGTCCATTTCTGAAACAAAATAAAGTTGTTTTAGCACTATAAGGCAATGACACTTTCGTCGCTATATTCATTTATTTTGAATACAATGTGTTTGTATAATTAATTTCTTCCAGAATACCTTCACTAGTCAAAACAAGGACAAAACTTCTGATTATAACCTTTAATTACAATACACAGACCCTGTTAAAGCATTCTATAAAATTTTCTTGTGCCTTAAAGTGCATTTTGACAGAGAAATTATGCAAAAATGAAGATTTTATAAAAAAAACCAACACCAAAATAATTATTCTTACTAGTGGAAATCTGGTATTTAAAACTGTGGAAAGCACTCTTAACTACTTGGAAAGTCATCTTTATCATATAATTAGAGTGCAATATAGTGCAAATTTTCAAAACTTGTCCTTTCACATAATTCTATTTGAGAAAAAATGTTTTTAACATGTATTTCAGTGAAAACCTTTTATTAGTGAGAAATCCACATGAGGTTTTAAAGGAAACATTGTGACATCACATGTATTATGGCGTCATTAAATAACGACAGATCAAAATAGAGCTAAATATAGTTTGCAGTGTTACGTGAGAAACAGTTGCCGCAAGATTTAACTCGAAATATTGAGTCGAAACGATCTGTAACTAAGCCTTTTCATTTAATACCAAGACCATAGCAACAGTTTTCATATTTGCATATTTTTAACATACCGACTGTAATTTCAATTGCATAAATACCATAAATAAACAATTTAGAGCTTGCCTAATAAAGCAAAATGCTTACCAGTTATTCAGGACTTTTTAAAACCTCTAGTTTGCCATCTCAGGTTAAAAAGTAATGATATGTGTGGAACTGAAATAAGACAAAAAAATTACTCAGGCTGTGTTATCATTTGATTTAAATACATAAGTACTATTGAGAGAGAAAAATCTAATTCTTGAAAGTTTAATCACAAAGAAAGACAAATGCTTCTCCCTTGTGGCTTAGTCACCTTCATTTAAACCTTTTATTTTAGAAGCAATGGGTAGTAGCTAACTAGCTTAATAGTTGAATAGGTGCAGAAATATTGTTTTCAAAAAGGTTTGACCCTCCCCCTTTTTCACTGAGAAATGACAATATCTATTGTTTTGCTCAAGCGCATTAAAAATATTAGTTCATGATTTTCTTAAAACATGTACATGTTTTTTCTGTTTTTTTGCATATGATATCTACTGACCAGGGGTCAAATCATTGGATAAAAGCACATGCGATGATGTATCTCACTTTACTCGTATGAAGTGTGTTATCTCCCTTGATTATCAGGTATTCCTGTAGACCGAAGTGATAATTACATAACAAAGACTATATTGTGTTATGTTTACTTACAATTTAATAATATTTAAAAGTTGTTTCTTGCCTTTTTCAATATAGTAAACAAATTCCTTTCGGATCTCTCGGAAGTAAACAAAGTGATGATTGTGCCTAAAAAAAGTGTTCAGCCCCGTGCCAGTAATGCATTTTAAAAGCAAAGTTTCATTGAGTTTTTGCTGATCTTTATCAATAATCAGGGCCGTAACTAGCCTCTTTTAATAGTGAGGCAAAACATATTCGCCGAGCGTAGCAAGGCGAAAAAAATTTGGCGAGGGGTCGGGATACGCTCAAAGCTCCCAGAAGCTCTGAGAAAAATAACGCAATATCATGCATTCTGAGCGTTCCACGGACTCTTTCTTACATTAAAACGCAAATAATCTTCAGCTATTTTTTCGACAATTTTCTGGTCTCAAAGCAAAAACATAGATTTATTGTAATTTAAGACTTTTAGGTTTAAGGGGCAACATTAAAAGACCGATATATAGGATAAAGTAAAAGTCGTATTTCTCATAATCATTAATACCAGGTCTGTCTGTTTGCTCTTGTCTTGTATTGTGCTGACTTTGGTGATTTTTTTATGACTAGATTTAAATATAGTGACAGTGCAGTATTATACTTTAAGTACTAGTACTGCTTAAGTCGACACTATAGGGACCATCTTGACCTTCTTTTACGGTATTAATGATTATTGAAGTCCAAGACCCTCCAGCAACTATCAAGATGAAGAACAGGAATAAAAACTTTGACCATTGATCATTTGTATTTTTTCTATGCATTGACTTTGTGTGCGATTAGGTCCCGTGCACGTTTACTCCATATTCCTTTATTTTCTGTCCAAACACAACTTGATGCAAGTTTAACCCTTCAATGTTAAAGGTCATATGGCAATACATTGTTTTTTTTCAAATGATTTGATACCGGGAAATTGGTGGTCTTTCTTTAATTTAAACCATGTCAGCTCTGTAGTTTTATCCACAGGAGCTTGGGTATATGATACATATATTTTTGTTGTTGTTGTTGATTAAAATAGTAAATTTTCTATATTTATGATACATATCTATCACTTCTGTGCATGTCTCACCTATATATAGCTAGTTTCGAGTGATTTAAACGACTCAGAGAAAATACCCGATTTTTACAATCCATACTAAGAAAAATTTCCGGTATTTTCTCTGAGTCGTTTAAATCACTCGAAACTAGGTGAGACATGCACAAAAGTGATATAGAAAATTGAATATCTTAATCAGCGGGGAAAAAAGACCAAAAAATATTTGTATTCTTTGATATCAAGTTCAATTATCCATGCAGAAACGACAATTTTTTCTGTGTCCAGTATAGCATCGTTGATAGATATAGGAAGATGTGGTGTGAGTGCCAATGAGACAACTCTCCATCCAAATAACAATTTATAAAAGTAAACCATTTTAAGTCAATGTATGTCCTTCAACACGGAGGCTTGGCTCACACCGAACAAAAAGCTATAAAGGGCCCCAAAATTACTATTGTAAAACCATTCAAACGGGAAAACCAACGGTCTAATCTATATAAAAAACGAGAGCATATTCTTAAAATATTTTCCCGCACAATATCTGGACATCGGTGGACATGCAACATTGCACACGTTTACAAATGAAAATCAACACTCAGACTATAGTCATAAAGTAGGACAAGTCAATAAAAGAACAAAAGACAAACTCGAGACACAGAAGTACAAACAATAGACCATCAACTCCGAAAACCAAAAGTAAAATAGAAACATAGATCACGAACAAAAATGCAGGGGCGACATCAGGGAGTGAAGAGAACTTGCTTCTTACAAGACACTTTCCGTGAAAACAATTTGATATAAAGACAAGGATTTGTATACAAATCCTTGATAAAGACAATCTTTTTTTTTTTTTGAAATTTCCAGCATGAGGCATTTGCCTCATTTGCCTCAATGTAGTTACGGCCCTGATAATATTTATCTTAAACCATTTATAATAACTAGGTATAAATAAAAAACTACTAACCATCATTTTCGGTGGTGTACAAGGTGAAATCATCCACAAATCAGCCTGAAAACTTCTGGAATTAAGCTTCTAATTTGGGTATACATTTACAATTAATTCTCCATAGGCCGTAATGGTAACGTTTTCCTCCGTTGCTCAGTCCATATCGTTTACTTGAACATGTATGATGGCTCATATCGAAGCTGATACATTTATACATGTCTGGTTAAATTTTCGGGGTGGCAAGTGAGATTACTTTTTTCGCAAATTGCTGGACCCCGGAAGATGATGAAAAATGTCACTCTCCTCATGAAATAATCCCAAAATTCTGATCATAAAATTCAATAAAAAAATTGTCCTTTCTAATAATTTATTTCAGGTCAAATCTACATCTTTCTTTTCTCATCACATCAGCTCTATAAAACAGTTCTTATTGTTCATTTATGTCCATTTTTAAAATCACAGCATCCACAATTGTATGGCGGACTAATATTTTTTTTTAATTACGTCATCTGAGTTCCTCATCTCAAGGTCTATTAGGGATCCTGACCCAGATGCTCTGCAGGGCGCAGCTTTATACGACCGCAGAGGTTGAACCCTGAACGGTTGGGGCAAGTATGGACACAACATGCAAGCTGGATTCAGCTCTAAATTTGGATTGTGATTAAATAGTTGACACAGCATAAGTTTCTGACACAGAATGAATGTGGTCTAATGAACTTAAAATTTTTGTTTTGCCTTTGAGCAATTCACTATGCTGTTGATTATATATCCTCTCAAAAAAATGTTTGAAGAAATTTTCTTTTTATTTATGAAATCT
This sequence comes from Mytilus galloprovincialis, assembly GCF_965363235.1. NCBI lineage: Eukaryota > Metazoa > Mollusca > Bivalvia > Mytilida > Mytilidae > Mytilus > Mytilus galloprovincialis. The sequence continues at coordinate 24,426,263 of NC_134839.1, read as the reverse complement.
GAAATGAGAAAAAATTGAACCCCACCCCATCCCCCCCAATTTTTTTTCGCATCCCCCTTTCCTTTATTCCAAAACCGATCTCAATTCTAATTTCTTATGGAGTTGGCAACAATAACTATTCATTTAAATACATAATAAAATATTAAAATGTAAAAAAAAGTGCTTTTTATCACTGAATGGTAAAGATTGTTTTAATTTATCAGTTGGTAGTAAAAGTTAATATATACATTGTATATTGTATAAAACAATGATTTAAGTTGATTCAACTACTATTCTGGACAAAAAAAGATAACTCCAATTGAAATTTCTTGCTATTGCACAATATTGTGCAATTAGATATTTCTTGCTATTGAGCAATACTGTGCAATTGAAAATACTTGCTATTGCACAATACTGTGCAATTGAAGATTTCTTGCTATTGCTGAATACTGTGCAATTGAAAATTTCTTACTATTGCACAATACTTAATATAATAATTTTGGATCCTGATTTGGACCAACTTGAAAACTGGGCCCATAATCAAAAATCTAAGTACATGTTTAGATTCAGCATATCAAAAAAGCCCAAGAATTCAATTTTTGTTAAAATCAAACTTAGTTTAATTTTGGACCCTTTAGACTTTATTGTAGATCTCCAATTTGCAAATGGGACCAAAAATTAAGAATCTACATACACAGTTAGATTTGGCATATCAAAGAGGACCAATTATTCAATTTTTGATGAAATCAAACAAAGTTTAATTTTGGACCCTGAATTAGACCAACTTGAAAACTGGGCCAATAATAAAAAATCTAAGTACATTTTTAGATTCAGCATATCAAAGAACCCCAAGGATTCAATTTTTGTTAAAATCAAACTAAGCTTAATATTGGACCCTTTGGACCTTACGGAGGCTCGAGGGTATAAAAATTTCAGAAAAAAAGTAAACATTTGTTTTTCATTTCAAATTTTATTTGTTACCTTTTGTAGTTGTTACTTATTATATGGTACAACCAGATGCTCCACAAGGCGCAGCTTTATACGACCGTAGAGGTTGAACCCTGAACGGTTGGTGCAAGTATGGACACAACATTCAAGCTGGATTCAGCTCTAAATTTGGATTGTGATTAAATAGTTGACACAGCATAGGTTTCGGACACAGAATGAATGTGGTCTAATGAACTTAAAATTTTTTTTTGCCTTTGAGAAATTCACTATAGCTATGCTGTTGAATATTAATCCTCTCAAAAAAATGTTTGAAGAAATTTTCTTTTTATTTATGAAATCTGAAATGAGAAAAATTTAACCCCCCCCCCCCCATTTGTTTTCACATCCCCTTTTCCTTTTTTCCAAAACTGATCTCAATTCAAATTTCTAATGGAGTATGCAACAAGAACTACTCATTTAAATACAAAATGTACATCATAAAATATAAAATGTAACAAAAGGTGCTTGTTATCACTGAATGGTAAAGATTGTTTTAATTTATCAGTTGGTAGTAAAAGTGAATATACATTGTATATTGTATAAAACAATGATTTAAGTTGATTCAACTACTATACTGGACAAAGAAAGATAACTCCAATCAATTGAAAATTTCTTGCTATTGCACAATATTGTGCAATTGAAAATATTTGCTATTGCACAATACTGTGCAATTGAAGATTTCTTGCTATTGCGCAATACTGAGCAATTGAAAATGTCTTGGTATTGCACAATACTGTGCAATTGAAGATTTCTTGCTATTGCTGAATACTGTGCAATTGAAAATTTCTTGCTATTGCACAATACTTAACATAATAATTTTGGATCCTGATTTGAACCAACTTGAAAACTGGGCCCATAATCAAAAATCTAAGTACATGTTTAGATTCAGCATATCAAAAAAGCCCAAGAATTCAATTTTTGTTAAAATCAAACTTAGTTTAATTTTGGACCCTTTGGACTTTAATGTAGACCAATTTGAAAATGGGACTAAAAATTAAGAATCTACATACACAGTTAGATTTGGCATATCAAAGAACCACAATTATTCAATTTTTGATGAAATCAAACAAAGTTCAATTTTGGACCCTTTGGACCAACTTATTCCTAAACTGTTGGGACCAAAACTCCAAAAACCAAACCCAACCTTCCTTAAGGGGTCATGAACCTTGTGTATAAATTTTATAGATTTCTATTTACTTATACTAAAGTTATGGTGCGAAAACCAAGAATAATGCTTACTTGGGGCCCCTTTTTGGCCCCTTATTCCTTAACTGTTTGAAATAAAACTCCCAAAATCAATCCAACCTTTCTTTTGTGGTCATAAACCTTGTGTCAAAATTTCATAGATTTCTATTTACTTAAACTAAAGTTATAGTGCGAAAACCAAGAAAATGCTTATTTGGGCCCTTTTTGGCTCCTAATTCCTAAACTGTTTAAACTTAAACTCCCAAAATCAATCTCAAGCTTCCTTTTGTGGTCATCAACCTTGTGTTAAAATTTCATAGATTTCTATCCACTTTTACTAAAGTTAGAGTGCGAAAACTAAAAGTATTCGGATGACGACGACGACGACGCAGACGATGACGCTAACGTGATACCAATATACGACAAAAAAAAAGTTCCAAATTATCTCCCTTTTGCTTTAGATTTGAAATATCTTTTTTTAACTCATCGGTAACCTATATTTTTTAATATAATTTCCATATGTGCTGTACTTAAACTAAATTAATGTAAAATTTGAGCGATTTCTGTAATAAATTTCTTTCTTTTTTTTCGATAAATTACCTTTATTTCTCCTACTACTTCAACAGAAAAATATACCTTTACAAAAATGTATGCTTCTTTCGAAGGCAGGTTGTGGGCGCAAATGAACGGTGACCACACTTTTTTATTTTATTTTTCTATTAACTATAAGATAAAGTTCATTTATAGAAAAATATAGAGAAATCCTATATAAATGATTTAGACCCGCGAACCCCCTTAATGTACACCAATTTGAAAACGGGACCAAAAATTGTTAATCTACATACACAGTTAGATTTGGCATATCATAGAACGAACCCCAATTATTCAAAATTTGATGAAATCAAACAAAGTTTAATTTTGGACCCCGATTTGGACCAACTTGAAAACTGGGCTAATAATCAAAAATCTAAGTACATTTTTAGATTCATCATATCAAAGAACCCCAAGGATTCAATTTTTGTTAAAATCAAACTAAATTTAATTTTGGACCCTTTGGACCTTAATGTACACCAATTTGAATACGGTACCAAAAATTAAGAATCTACATACACAGTTAGATTCGGCATATCAAAGAACCCCAATTATTCAATTTTTGATGAAATCAAACAAAGTTCAATTTTGGACCCTTTGGGCCCCTTTTTCCTAAACTGTTGGGACCAAAACTCCGAAAATCAAACCCAACCTTCCTTTTATGGTCATAAACCTTGTGTTTAAATTTCATAGATTTCTTTTTACTTATACTAAAGTTATGGTGCGAAAACCAAGAATAATGCTTATTTGGGCCCTTTTTTGGCCCCTTATTCCTAAACTGTTGGAACCAAAACTCCCAAAATCAATCCCAACCTTCCTTTTGTGGTCATTAACCTTGTGTCAAAATTTCATAGATTTCTATTTACTTAAACTAAAGTTCTAGTGCAAAAACCAAGAAAATGCTTATTTGGGCCCTTTTTGGCTCATAATTCCTAAAATGTTGGGACCAAAACTCCCAAAATCGATCCCAACCTTCCTTTTGTGGTCATAAACCTTGTATTAAAATTTCATAGATTTCTATTCACTTTTACTAAAGTTAGAGTGCGAAAACTATAAGTATTCGGACGACGACGACGACGTCAACGTGATACCAATATACGACCAAAAATTTTAGAATTTTTGCGGTCGTATAAAAACAAATACATACTTACCATTATCAAGTTTTTTTGTTTTTTTTTAAACTCAATAACAAGAGTCTTAATGTCGATTTCAGACCTCAACCAACACTTTATAAAAGGGCCCTATCAGGAATATCAGATTTTATCATCTGTTAAGCATTATGAGGGATCACTTGAATCTCTGGTTAATGAAAAACACAGGACTTGTTTTTAAACCATTGGCTGGCTCAAAAAATAAATCGTTCCATTTAAAAAGAAATAGACGTATTTTGCTACCATTTACTTACCAAGTACACTACAAGGATATGACTGTCCATGACCATTTTCCAAGTAATCCTTCTCATGAATTTGAATTCCGTCATTTAATGTGACTAGCGCAGCATCAATACTTGTTTCATTTGCGTTGTCTACCTCAAAAGCAATGTCACGTATCCTTCCGCATTTGTATGATTTTATTTGCTTATGATCTGTTGGTGATCCAGGAAAGTAGCATTGAACTTCAATCCATTTATCGTCATCAAGTGAAATATTCTCAGATGCTAAATCTTCATCACTTAGTAAAACATGACAACATGTTAGAAAGCAAGTGTCGCCTCGAACTTTGACAAAACCACCAAGAGTGCCCATCTTATTGACTTCTCCACCTATTTTACTTCCTACTTTTAAATTAGCCATTAAAGAGGGTGCTCCTTGCAAAATGTCTGTAGGCATTCCACAGACTTCTCTTGGAAAACGATCTTCCCCTATTGGAATGTATCCCTTTGCTCTGCAAAACAACTTCACGTACGGCACCTGTCTATAATTGTGTTGGGAGTCATTTTCGAAAAATGTTGTATATGATTTGCATATTAAGGTAAGTTTGCTGTGTTTAGTAAACAAATTCTCCGCATCTATTCCTGAGACTATTGATTCTTGTAAATACAAGGATTCATTTCTATTTTTCAATTGACTGTTAGCAAGAAGTCTCTCTGAGCTAGAGATATCACCTTTTGTCAAAAACATTACCTGTATCTGACAAAATTCTTTAGGAATGTTTGGCCTGTCACTACCTAATTCAACAACAATCACAACATCTTCAAGACAAGGGGATCGGCTTGCACGATTAGTACTCATACAACGAATTGCTGGCCAAATGTCTTCTACCAATGATTGTTTTATTGCAAACCTATTCTGAAGGTAAAATGCCCTTACTATAAACCAAGATATGGCTTTTGCACAGTCTTTTTCATCATTTACAAGTGCTAAAATCAGCATCTGAGTAATAAGAGGTTCTGATTTTAAAATATCTCCAATAAAGCTCAAAGCCAGTCTACACATCAAGCTTTGTCCATTGCTTACAGCATGTTTTAATAACTGATGTATTGATTTGGAGTCCAAGGTGTGTCTGTCTTTGAAGAAATGCAAGAAAGAAACCAGGCATGTAAATTCATCCGACTTTTGCTGATTTAGGTTGGAAAGTAAACAATTCATATCTACAAAAAACATATGAATACACAAATCATATAATATAAATATTCATAAAGAAATTATTGCAAAAATAAACAAGAGCCTGAATCGCTCATCTGTAATTTTTTGCTTGAATCTTTCATCAATGATTATTTTTGATTTTCAATATATATTAATGAGTGGCTTAGATATTCCATTTAGAGGTTCTTGTATCTGTCATAATTTCTACAAACGCAAAAAAATGTTTTTTTACCCCTATTCTTCATTTTAGCCATAGTGGCTATGTTTCTTGACATACAAGGAAATAAAATACAGAATTAATACAAGATACTCTGAAACCAAGTTTGGCTGAAATTGATTAAGCAGTTTCAAGAGAAGATTTTTTCTAAAGTATGCAAACTAGATGAACAAATTGTGAAACATTTTCTTTAAAGGGCAATAACTCATTAAGGGGTCAATTGACAATTTTAGTCAAACAAAACTATTTGTAGATCATACTCCATGCATAATCTATATAAAATCTATCAATTTTGCACAACCTGTAGCTTGAAAATAATCCCTGTAACCCTTTCTTATTATTATTTAAAAAAAAAAGAATGATATGAACTACATTTTGGCAAATTATTAAAAAAAAATATGGATTATAATTTACACACCACATCTACCTTAAACAGTTTTGACAGTCAAGTCAATATTGATTTTTAATTTCTTTTGCCAGTTAATATTATGACAGTTTATTTACTGACCCCTACAGAAAAAAAAGTTGAGGGCCATCAACTGGCCATGTGGCAGACAGTTGAGGGCTAGCTGTTTTAAGCAAAATAGTTGAGGGCTAGGTGTTGAGCATCTTAACTCAACTCAAACCTGGCCAAGCACTGTATGTTTGATAGATGTCGCTCAACTGGCCCTCAACTGAAGCTGGCCATTAAGTTGAGGAAAAGTTGAGAAATTGATCTTTGGTTTTCATATAGTTGAGCAAAAGTTGACCATTCAGACTTTGAAATTTTTGTAGTTGAGCAAAAGCTGAGCAATTAGAAATATTACCTGGTGATATAAATGTTAAGTGCCATCTGTTTTCTCTGTGTATAGTGCAAATGGACCGGAAGTATTATTATAAATGTACACAAAGTTTGAGGCAAAATTAAGGGAAGCACATGTTTTTATACATTTTTCTGCATTTTAACTTAACTTAATCTTTGACATAAAGATAAAAAACAAACAGTATTTCTTTTATTATAAGAAATATCAAATATTCAAGATTTAGGTAATTAACAGTTATTTTAAGGGGCAAATCTCAAAGGGATCACACTGTCACAATACCCTAAAGAACCTCAAACATTTAAAATTTGAACTGGGTTTGTTCATGCACATGGCAAGCAAAGATGTCTTCTAGCTATCATGAATAAAATGTGAATTTTACAACGGATGTAGGTAAAAAAAGTTACAAATAATTGTATTGACATTGAATAGTGCAGTGTATTCTTCTGATGACATGACTCTTGGATTAAGGAAGATTGATGTTTTAACACATATTTCTGGAAACATCTTTTGGTAAGTACATTAATTTATATCATTGTATATATTGTCAAAATGTGTAAGACAGGAGACATATTTATTTTATTATTATGACAATTTGTTTTAGAAGTATTAATACTAATAAAATAATAATATTTTAATATAATGAATTTGGTATAAAACTAGAGATCTATTCGTATTTACTAGATAACTTTTAAAAAGCAGGGATAAAGCATTCATGTAGTCTGTTGTGAGTTGAGATCTTTCAGCAGTATTTTGGCTATAAAAAATACACAATTTAAATTGATTTTTTCTACAATGTGTAGTCATCAGTTTGCAATAACCACATACTGCTCAACTTTTAAAGACCTAGCCCTCAATTTTTAATAACCTGGTCCTTAACTATTGGCCACCTAGCCCTCAACTTTTAATGACCTGGTCCTCAACTGTTGGCCAGGTAGCCCTCAACTCTAATTGCTCAACTGTTGGACACCTAGCCCTCAACTATAATATTTTCGACTAATTGGCATAAAGTTGAGCATTGATAGTTGAGGACTACCTAATTTGCATGGCAAAATTCCAGGTAGCTCTCAACTGTTTGCTCAACTGATGGCCGGCTAGCCCTCAACTGGCCCTCAACTGTTAGCTCAGTTGAGCAATGCAGTTGGCCTAGTGATACTTTTTTCTGTATGGGGACCCGACTTCAAAGCTTTATGTTAGTATAACCTATAAATTTTTCCATGTTTTCTCATTTCATAAATATCTTATGGATAAAGAAGTACTCATAATATGTAATATTGCTTTATCATTTAAACAATTACCTTTATCTTTTACATTTGTGATAAAATGTCTCTCATCCAAACGCTTATCTGCAATACAGTCTATGCTTATTCCGTCACAAAGTAAAGGGGTTGTCAATAATGAACCTGAAAGAAACATACTTTTACTTACACTGTCTTCATTATTTTTTTAAACAAACCTGAATCTACAAATAAGAAAGCTACTGATTATTGTTTGTTACACTATGAAATACATAACTCATTTGAATGTATATGTAACCAGTACACAACACTGGATTTTTAACAATGAAAGGAACTTGCTTCTCTACCTGCAATTTTGCATAAAATAAACTCATCATAGATACCATGATCAAATTTTGTATTGATGCCAGACAAGCGTTTCCTCTACAGAGGACTCATCAGTTAGGCTCAAATAAAAATAAATAAAACAAGAATGTGCCCCAAGTACACAGATGCCCCACTCGCAGTATCATTTTCTATGTTCAATGGACGTGGAATTGGGGTAAAAACTCTAATTTGACATTTAAATTAGAAAGGTGATATCATAGGGAACATATGTAATAAGTTTCAAGTTGATTGGACTTCAACTTCATCAAAAACTACCTTGACCTCAACTATCGTAAATGGGGCATAAAAAGGCCAAATAAAGTATGAATTGAAGCGCATTCAGGACCAAAATTCCAAAAAGTTTTGCCCAATACAGCTAAGGTAATCTATTCCTGAGGTAGATAAGCCTTAGTATTAAAACAATTCAAAAGTTTTGTAAACAATTAATTTATAAATATGACCATATTAATGATAATTCATGTAAGAACAAAAGTGCAGACTACTGGGCAGGTGATACCCCAGCGTTGCATCTACAAAAGACTCATCAATGACACTCGAATAAAAAAAAATAAAAAGGCCAAATAAAGTTCGAAGTTGAAGAGCATTGAGAACCAAATTTATTCAATGAAATATGAATATTTAAGAAAGTTTCTGGCAAAAGACAAAGAATGGGTAAGCAACAATCACTTGAAGGCTGCAATAAAGTCAACATATGATTTCCGTCATGTTGTTTTATTTGTTTATCTTCTTTTTTCTTTTGCTGATCATTTGGAATATTTACAATTTCTATCTGTCTTATATAGTTGCCATAAAAACACAGAGGTCACACCTTGAACAGTTGGGGTAAGTATGGACACTACATTCAAGCTAGTTTCCGCTCTGAATATGGTTTGTGATTAAATATTCACACAGCATAGGTTTCTGTAACAGATTGAATGTGATCAAAGACCTGAAAAATTTGAAATCTTTACCTTTTATGGTCCAATATTCAAACTCTAAATACAAGATAAGATTCAGCATATCTATAAGTATACCAATAATTTAATTTAATTTATTTATTAATACAGTTACCATAAAATCCAAGTAAACCAATAAATTAATTAATGTACTTATTAATGGACAATATTAGCCATGGTTTCCCCTGGGGCATTATTTTTTTCACAATCTCCTTCGCCGAAACAACAGATTTTTTCGCCACTTTAATTTTTTTCACCAAATAACATAAACATATTTTTCGTTTAAAAGTTTCCTTCTTTCCAACCCCCTCCCCTCCCAAAAAAATAATATTAAAATGTCCCATTGTTGTCTATGATAATTCTTTTAATATTATCTTTTAGTCCACATTGTAGTGATTGAATAAACACTAAACATTGACTTTGCAATATAGATCATGAAATCATCATTTTAACCTCTGGGGACACGAGTTTCATCTTCAACAAGTTTATCGCATACATAAGTCCCTTCTTACTGCAGACTGAAGACTAAAGACTGATATTTTTCTTACTTTTGAATATATTTCTTCATAAATCAGTGTTCTTTTCCAGAACATCTTAAATGAAAAGGTCAAGATGTAAAGCTATGCTTGACAAATGTGTGTTGCCAAAATATTAAAGTACCAGCTCCAATTCAACTATTTATATCAGAGTAAAAGGATGTATAATTGAATTGGATATTTTTCATTAAAACAAGTTTTCCTTTTCGGGCCTACCTTAGTAAATGAAGAAGAGGTGATGTAAAACAATGCTTCAAACACGTGTGTTGCAAAATTGTTTATAAATCCTTTATGTAACATGTGACGGACGCCATTTAAGGATGTATTCTTTTGACGTTTCAGTCTCGTTGAAATCTCATTCTGGAATTATTTCCAAAACAAGTGATACAAGTGAAAAATATCAATAATTTTAAAAATATTATAATAAAAAATAACTGTGAAAAAATTGTGTATTTACAATGAATTGTTTTTGAGTAATCCAGTTTTCAAATTTTGCAACCATTCAAGTCAGTCTTTTTAGCCAAAATTTTGAGAAAATTGGGTGAGGGCAGTGATATTGGTGGCTTTTTTCAAAACTACTCTACCCTTTTTTTTTGGGGAAAATAAGCGTCATTTTTATCAAATTGGGAAATTTGTAATAAACCATGAAATTTACTGTAACTTCAATTTGCAGACCCCTTTCAAGAGGTAAACCCTTATTGTCATTGCATAACAGGAAGAAATTGTTCAATAGATTTGATCATTTAGGCAAATTTATAGATCCTATATTGCTGAACTGGCTCTACAGATTATCTGTTTACCTTCACCAGTGAAGTCCAGTATTAAATCTGTTGTTGCTGATGACCCTCCAGTTCTTGTTTTTGATCCAAAATCTTTCTTTATACCAAATATGTCACATAAAGTTGTCAATTCCTGCTCAGCTTTATCTACATCTATCAAAAAAAACAATGTTAACTAAATAACTTCTCTATTCAGGTTACAAATAGCAGTGAATTACCTTTTGAGTAGGTAAGCTTGCTATCACAAAAATACAGGCATATCCCAACTCTTAATTCATTAATTTACGAAGTATAGAACACCAGGGGGTAGTTTAATGGCTTACACGTTATACCTCATCACTGGCAAGTTGCTAAATATATTCTGTAATACTTGACAAGTTGTGACAAAAAATTGTTCACTTCAACATATTGAAAAATTCAAATCTTAGCAAACAGGAAGAAGGTGTCAGACAGATCCCGAAATCCTCATACCTTGCATGTCATCACTACCAATTCACGGACCAAATAAAAAGACATTCTGTTCAGTAGTACCTGAGAAAGTTATGACAAAAATATGTTGAAAGAATAGACCACTCTTAAAGACAGGCAATTGTTTAGCAACATGTATTGTGAGATACATGTAGATGCTCTATGACCTTGTGTCTTCAGCTCACCAAAAAACTCAGCAAACTGTTGTGTTCTATTTTGTGCATTTATCCCATTTTAATATGGCTTCTTGCATCAAAGAACATTTTGCTAAGCATACTGAACATTGCGACAGAATAAGGTCAGTGACCACATACACCAAATGAATATGACTAAAACATCATATAAAAGTTTACAACCAACTACAAACATTCCTGAAGAAGGGAGTACTGGAGACAGACAAGTTTTTGAACTGTCAGAATTGCAACAAAGGCTGATGAATTTTGTCGGTGAGAATTAAGAAGGTTTAAACAAGTGAAACTGTGAGCTACTGCTCCCTAATCATACCCCCGCCGCAAGTGAATAATATTAAATAGTGTAAAAATATGCAAGTGTTCGGTAAACAGGAAGTTGTTGAGTGATGAATCTGTAAACGCATCACACGGTATAGCTGACTTATATCAACCCTGAAATCAAATTTCAGAAATCCTTGTATTGTAGTTTATGAGAAAATTTTGTACATGGCTATCATATGTAAAATCATACAAGTGATCGGTAAACAGGAAGTTGTTGAGTGATGAATCTGAAAATGCATCACACGGTATAGCTGACATATATAAACTCTGAAACCAAATTTCACAGAAATCTTGAAATCCTTGTATTGTAGTTCCTGAGAAAAATGTGACGAAAAATATTTATGGGACGGACGGACTGACGGACAGATGGATGGACTGACAGACGGACGGACAGACAGAGGTAAAATAGTATACCCCCCTTTTTCAAAGTGGGGGGATAATTCAAAGCGGGAGTATAATTTCAAAGCGGGGTATAAAGATTTAATACCTGAAACAGAATGTGCCATGGGGTCAATTATATACTTGTGACTGTGGAATGTTGAAAATAATCATTTCAGCCAAAATGCATTATGAAAATAGAAAACAGAGAACAAGACCAATATTTGACATCAATACAAAGATTGCTATAGGTAATTTATTTGGCCTTGTAAAAATTTTTTGATTCGAGTGTCACTGATGAGTCTTTTATAGACGAAACGCACGTCTGGCTTTAGTGTAAAATTTTAGTCCTGGTATCTATGATGAGTTTATTTACCAGAGTGTAGAACAATTAGAATTATAAGAAGCATAATGTGTATATTGCATGGTAATACACAGTCCCCTACTGGTTAAGAATTCATTGCATTGGATAAAAATTCTAACTTGATCTATATCATGGTCTTAACTATATAACAAATATCAAGTCAACAGTTAAGTTCAGTTACTTGTATGTTCCTCCATTATTTGTGGAGCACTGACCCAAAGGGTATAATTGTATCAACTATATACACCTTAAAACATAAGGAAATTTTATTAATTATGTACAGATGACTATGTTTAGTAAATAATAATTAATAAATAAAAAATAATAAAATTAACTCATAGGGTTGTCATCATAAAATTTTAAAATAATATTCATAATGTGCTGAGGTGTAAGAAAAAGTTAAGTAAGAACCAAATATATACTGACTATAAAAAACGCAACACTCATTTTGTAGATTTTTTTTACAAAATCATGTTTGATCCTCATACAACTACTATTCATGCTGACCATACTTCTTTCTCTTTCGAAAAAAATCAACATCTGATTTACCTATTGTTATTGAACATACCGGATTATGGAGAAGCGATTATAGCGAAGTTTTGAACCAATGAAAGATTTTTTCAAATTTTTTTCTTTGTGAAACAGTTCTTTCAATCCTTGGCCACACTTAAATCAGTTAAAAAATGTAGCATCTCATTGCCAAGACTGAAGAATGAAAAACTGAATCAACCCAAAACTGCAAACAGGAAAATGTGAACGTGGTGCGACCAGACAATTTGACGTCAAAAACTTATCTTACTGTCCTTCCGACAATGTTACCGGTAAAACATGTAAAAGGGATTTCTGAAGACCATCAATGACCAGATCAACATGTAGTGACAATGCAAGTCATTTGCGAGACAGGTCTAGGGCCGCAACGTCATTTGCGAGACAGGTATACGGCTGCAACTTCAACTGCTAATCAAATTGCTGAATGCCATTGTGCACAGATTTATGCCATAAATGTTTCCCATAATCTAAAATGCCAAAGAATCGACTGCAGAAAAAAACTTTCAACCGCATAATTGCCAAAACCCATTGTAATGGGTGGAACAACGGCAAAATCAGAGGGTGCAAAACAGAACACTAAATGTACCGAACAGAATTGGTTGACCTTTCTGACAATCATTTGGCGTTTGTTACAGGCAGTTATTGCTTTTGACGGTGACACGTTCATTGGTAATAGGAAAACAAGAGTGCATACTCTGAAATGTCTTGCTTTCTTTACAAATCATTGATATTATGTTGATAGTCCTAAATATAAAGCTTTATTACAACTGTCACATTAACTTAACATTAACAAAGAAAACTGAACATTGACCAATGAACCATGAAAATGAGGTCAAGGTCAGATGAACCATGCAAGCAGACATAAACAGCTAACAATTCTTCAATACAACATATAGTTGACCTATTGCTTATAGTTTAAGAAAACCAGACCAAAATACAAAAATTTAACACTGAGCAATGAACCGTAAAAATGAGATCAAGGTCAAATAAAACCTGTGCGAAAATATTTACATACACCAAATAAAGTTGACCAATTGCATATAGTATTAGAAACAAGAATGTGTCCAAAGTACACGGATGCCCAACTCGCACTATCATTTTCCATGTTCAATGGACCGTGAAAATGGGGTGAAATCTCTAATTTGGCATTAAAATCAGAAAGATCATATCATAAGGAACAATGTGTACTAAGTTTCAATTTGATTGGACTTCAACTTCATCAAAAACTACCTCGACCAAAAACTTTAACCTATCTCAACTTAAAAATTTAACCTGAAGCGGGAAGAACAGACGGATGAATGGATGGACCGACAAAAGAACGAATGAACGGACGAACGCAGAGACCAGAAAACATAATGCCAATAAATGGGGCATATGAAGATTACTTTTACTGTACGTGTGATCAAGTTTTTTTATCCTTTTTGTGGGCAGCATGTGCATCTCATATATAGCACATATTTCTAGCCAGAGTTTCAATGTTTTCATACACAGTTGAGCAACAGTTTATGTCCTTGCTAGTACATTCCATTATGAGCTGCAGTAAATTCCATTGTTGTATGATCTTCTTGCATGTTGAGGTATCAATTTCATCCATTTTCTGTTTGATTTTTTAGCAATATATAGATCTTATTTACTCCTATTCTTTGCAGTGTAGAATAAAATGTTTTAGATCTTCATTTTCTTGTTCACAGATTGTACATATAGGTTTAAAGTTCTGGATCGCACAGAAAATGGATAAAATTGATACCTCAACATTCACGATGATCCTACAACAACATATTCAGGCATGATGCAATAAAGTGTGGAAAACTGATTATTTGAGTGAATTTTCCAAGTCCAAGGACCATAACTCTGCACAAAATCATCAGACCAGAACAAAATTATAACTTGATCTGCAACATGTCATGATAAAACTATACATGTATATACGAACTTTAAAATCAATGTCAGAGTTCAAGCTTGACGAAAAAAGTGCTGAAAACTGATTATTTGAGTAAATTTTCTAGGTCAAAGGTCCAGACCAGAACAAACTTGGTCGGTAAATTGTCATGTACGTACTGGTAAATTTCTCCGTTATGTTATCCGAAGAACCCCCCCCCCCCCCCCCAAAGAGCTGCGAGGGTACAGTGGAATCTATGTACACTCCCTATCAGGATTAATGGAGATATGTCACTAACCTATTTACAATATCCTATATTTACAAGGACAATCCCCATCCCAACACCAGGGAGTGTTAGGACACCGGTCAGAATCTGTTATTATGGTGGAGGAAGCCGAAGTACTCAGAGAAAACCACCAGGCTGTTTGTCGGGAACAGACAAATCGAAGAGATATCAGCAGGTTGATCACCAGGTCAAATTCAGGAGCAACTTTGACCAACCAAGGCCCCCAAAGTACTCATGCTAGTTTAAACTCGGGTCTGAGTACCAGAAATGTGTTTGAGAGGATGAAAATCACCCTTCTGATGTACAGGGTGTGCAAGGTCTGCATGGGATATAGCCCATGTGCTAGTAGAGTAGAAAGGGTCTATAAAACTTGTACTGGAATAAATTTGATAAAATTTGACCCCGAAATGCTGGGGGATGAATGAAAATTTAGAAATGACCAGTGATAAAATCCCATCAAGGAAAAAATAGAAAAGAAGTTAAACCTGAGTTGTTTCCCTAGTCATGAAACAATATTGAAGGTGCTAGGAAGGGTAATGGTGGGTGGTAAATTGAATAATAGCACTGTAAAACTCTATTAACAAGTCAGACTGCTATGAACCAAGAGACTGATTATACAAAGACAATGCATATGGCTTTACACACAATTTTAAAACATCTAATATCCAGTGGGAGACGACTGACCACACTGACCCTCAAATAATAAACTAATTATTGTGTAATCAGTTTTAAAATGATCTGCATCATATCCTGCTTTTCATCTCTTACAATGATTGTTTGTGACATGCATCTGATTAAGAAAAGGTTAGTGTGCCTCCTATTGAGATTCCAGTTGTAACTTCAAAGTGTCAAATGTTAGGCAAATTAACCTCGAGATATAACAAGTGGTCAGTGTATGCTAATTATTGTATCCAAGATGTCAGCATCTTTATCATAACATTAATTATATTTGTAAACTGAAATGTCTGTTTTGTTTGTATAAACATGTATCAACTATGTCAATTATGATGTAGTTATAAAAGTCATTTACCTTTATCATACTTATACAACATGTACCAACATTTCATATTCTTATCACCTTTTGGACACTTAGTGTTGAACAGATTTTCTTAAGATTTTTATAACAACTGAACTACCAACCATGAAATAATGTACTTCGAAGGTCTTGTGTGGCTGCATGGGTCCACAAAGGTTCAAACATCATCTTTATAGTCCTAACCAGTTTGGTACATACACTTAAAATGTCTTCTTTTATAACTTCCTGCAATTATAAAAATCAAAGGACTGTAAGCGCTGTAGGCAGTTAACCAAAAATCAAAGCAAATATAATTATTAAAACTGTGTCAGTGTTGCTTCAATATTTTTTCATAGCAATACATTGAGTCTTGGAGATGATATTCGTTAATTTCATCTCTAGCTAACACTCAGGATAAATTATGGAAATCATGATCGCGGCCATGTAAAAAGTTTCTACTAATCTATGGCTTCCATGAATTACTTCTTGAATGAAATGGTGTCTTCCACGAATGCCAACATTTTATATGTTACATATTCCTTGAATGCCAACAAAAATATTTCAATAGATGTTTATATAAGAACAATAGGTGTTTTTATAACTATTTAAATGATTTTATAAGTATTTAAATGTAAAACTTAATTAGAGAACTTGATAAAATTGCAACATTTTATCACTTTTTGGTAGGAAAATACAGTAGATTTTTGGGTTAAAATTATCATGAATTCTAAAGAAGTTTTGGATGAAGTGAACTCTTTATATAGATTATAATCTGTTTTTGATAAAAGATATATTTCATAAATGAAAATTTGTATTGGTCCAGAAATAATTCAAAAAATAATTCGAAGTATATTCAATTAACCTAGACTCATTTTTTGCATCAATAAAATTTTATAATGAACATAAAAATCATTTTAACATGATAATGTTATGCAGTCTCCCAAACAAAGCTTTCAAAATGCGTCATTCCCATGGTCGCCTGACATTGGGCAAAGCCAGTAAACATTGGTTTGGTCTAGTAAAGGGATATGCATATGTGACGACTAGGAGATTGACCCTGTATGTCATTCAATTTTTTTTGAAATGAGAACAGGAATAAATATGGTTTAGGAGTGGGTATCTATATCATTTAAAAGTTCTCAAACAGGAGGGGGTGGGGTGACACCAGAGATTCCACCTATATTTCTTTTAATTTGTTATTTTGTCCCATACATAAATAATTATGGTTTAGGGGAGGGGATCTCGACGTTTACACAAGTTCTCAAACAGGAGGTGGGGTGGTGGCCCCAAGGATTCGTATGCATATTTAACGCCTAGGAGATTGACCCTGTATATCATTCAAATCGTTTTCGGAACAGGAATAAATATGGTTTAGGAGTGGGTATCTCGACCGTTTACAAGTTCTCAAAACAGGTTAGTGTGGGGTGACCCTAGGGACTCCACCTATATTTCTTTTAATTTGATATATTATACCAAACATGAATAAATATGGTTTAGGGGTGTGGAACTTGACCGTTTATAAGTTCTCAAACAGGAGGGGTGGGGTGACCCCAGGGACTCACCCTATACTTTATTTGATTTGTTTTATTGTCCAGTTTTCATTACTGAAGACTGTGTGTGTCTATCACTTATAATTACTGTTATGAAGAAATAGTCATTAGAAAATTAAAAAAAATAAATCCCATAGAGTTCTACAGTAAACCCCTCCCTTTCTCTGGGACGAGTTGTTCCGCATTTTGTAAAACATTGACCTGACTGGTTCATGTTGATTACGTAGACTGCCGGTTCTTTGTCATTCATAAAATAACAACTTTATATGGCAAGTGATAAACAGAATAATTTAATGAAAGAAAGGAATTAAAATGAGCAATCATTTAATTGAAATCAATTAAATAATCTCAATTTTTTTTAAACTTAAAAAAATATTATGATTAACAATACTTTCTTTTGACCGGGCTTTATATCATTAGAATCCAAGGAACTTACGTTTCGTGTAATTATAATTACTGCAAACTTAGAATACTATGTATACCTTATTTCCTCTATCATAGAGATTTCGTGTATATGAACAATATTCCTACGCATTTTGCCATTTGGGAAATATAAATAAACTCATCATAGATACCAGGACTAAATTTTGTATATACGCCAGACGCGCGTTTCGTCTACAAAAGACTCATCAGTGACGCTCGAATCCAAAAAAGTTAAAAAAGTCCAAATAAAGTACGAAGTTGAAGAGCATTGAGGACCAAAATTCCTAAAAGTTTTGCCAAATACAGCTAAGGTAATCTATGCCTGAGGTAGAAAAGCCTTAGTATTTCAAAAAAAAAAAATTTATATGTGTTTCTCGTTTCTCGTTTATTATATAGATTAGACAGTTGGTTTTCCCGTTTGAATGGTTTTACACTAGTAATTTTAGGACCCTTTATAGCTTGTTGTTCGGTGTGAGCTAAGGCTCCGTGTTGAAGGCCATACATTGACCTATAATGGTTTACTTTTATAAATTGTTATTTGGATGGAGAGTTGTCTCATTGGCACTCACACCACATCTTCTTATATCTATTGTAAAGGAATTGTAATTACAAATTTTCGTTGATGAAATATTTCATATATTTGTTCTTTGACATCTTTGCCAAATGCACAGGGTATACATGTAATGAACTGCATAATGATTTCTATTGAGCACTATTTCCTATGTGCAACTTCAAATATTATTGGTCGTTAGACGATATTTAAGGTTATTCAGTCATATTTTTTGTATTCCAGAATTAAAAGTATGAAAAAAATGTCCAATTAGTTATAAATAACATATTAGCCTGCTTAAGATTATAACAATGGCACTTTTTTCAGCATTCGTTGGGAAGAACACAAATCTAGGGTGCTAGCATAAGGCAGCTTAACTGCCTAAAAATGATTGGATTTTTATTCAAAGCTGAAACAAAAGAACTTAGAAGGTTTTAACAAATAAGCATATGAAGAAGTTTGATTGCAACTTTAACAAAATAAGTAAACATTTGTGTAGGTCATGCATGGGCACTATACTGCAGTAGATTTCATTTTGCGAAAATTTCATTAAAGATGAATGATATTGTTTCGCCACTGAAACTACTTTCTTATTGATATGAAATCTATAGCAGGTGATTAAATTCATTTTGTGTGAGTAAAGATATCATTTACCATTACTATTTTTTTCAAGAATGGACAAAAATGTTAGTTTACTTACTGTGATTTCAAAAGAAAAGTGCATAAAGGTCTATTGTTAAGTTAACAGGCATTCCAACTTTATCTTTAACTTTTCATGATAAAACTATACACTAATTATCAAATCAATGTCTTCAAGAATGACAAAAAATAAGTGTGGAAAATTGATTATTTTAGTGAATTTACACATGGCCTGGGCGATGGTATTCATTAATTTTATCCCTCGCTAACAATCAGGATAAAATAGGGATATCATGTCCGAGGCCATGAGTAAAGTTCAAACAAATCTCTGGTTTCCATGAATTATTTCTAAAAAAAAAAAAAAAGAGATTTTTATCTTATATATCATTCAAAAAAAATATATCAATATATATCATTCAAAAAATAAGTTTAGACAGAATCAATAACAAAACAAACCTACCTCTAAATTCTTCAAACATTTACCAAAGAAAAGGGAAAAAATCCAAAATGTCATTTATCATTAATAAAAATATCTTTTCAAATCTTTTAAACAAGAATGTGTCCAGAGTAGTCAGATCCCCATCAGCACTATCATTTTCTATGTTCAGTGGACCGTGAAAATGAGGTAAAATCTCTTATTTGGTATTTTAATTAGAAAGATCATATTATAGTGAACATAAAATTGAGAATGGAAATGGGGAATGTGTCAAAGAGACAACAACCCGACCAAATAAAAAACAACAGCAGAGGGTCACCAACAGGTCTTCAATGTAGCGAGAAATTTCCGCACCCGGAGGCGTCCCTCAGCTGGCCCCTAAACAAATATATACTAGTACAGTGATAATGAACGCCATACTAATTTCCAAATTGTACACAAGAAACTAAAATTAAAATAATACAAGACTAACAAAGGCCAGAGGCTCCTGACTTGGGACAGGCGCAAAAATGCGGCGGGGTTAAACATGTTTGTGAGATCTCAACCCTCCCCCTATACCTCTAACCAATGTAGAAAAGTAAACGCATAACAATACGCACATTAAAATTCAGTTCAAGAGAAGTCCGAGTCTGATGTCAGAAGATGTAACCAAAGAAAATAAACAAAATGACAATAATACATAAATAACAACAGACTACTAGCAGTTAACTGACATGCCAGCTCCAGACTTCAATTAAACTGACTGAAAGATTATGATTTCATCATATGAACATCAGGCACAATTCTTCCCGTTAGGGGTTTAGTATCATACCATCATAACATATATGAGAAGAACATAACCCGTGTCATGCCAATAACTGTTTTTAAAATAAATGTGTTTAGTTCCGATGCAATGACCTTATCAGTGACTCAATATTAACGCCAAAATATGCAATCTTTAATGACTTGACAACAGTATCGTAATTATATCCCTTCTTAATAAGTCTATTCAGTGGTTTTGTAAGTTTCTGAGGGGAATACTGACACCTTTGTGCTTTATAAAGAATATTTCCATAAAAAATTGGATGTGAAATACCTGAACGTATCAGAAGTCTGCATGTTGAGCTATATTTACGAATGATGTCTTTATACCAATGATAAAATTTAGTAAATGTTTTGACTAGTTTGTGATATCGAAAACCCTGGTGTAATAATTTTTCAGTAATACATAAATTTCTCTCGTTAAAATCTAAAACATTGTTACATACACGAGCGAATCGTACAAGTTGAGATATATAAACGCCGTAAGATGGTGACAAGGGAACGTCACCATCTAAAAACGGATAATTAACGATAGGAAATGAAAAAATCATCCCTTTTATCATAAATTTTAGTATTCAGCTTTCCATTAGTGATATAGATATCAAGATCGAGAAAAGGGCAGTGGTCATTGTTAGTATTAGCTTTATTTAAAGTAAGTTCAACAGGATAAATTTCATTAATATACATACTGAAGTCGTCATTATTGAGAGCCAAAATATCATCCAAATATCTTAAAGTATTATTAAATTTGTTTATCAGATGTTGTTTCGATGGGTCTTTGCTTATTTTTGTCATGAATTGTAACTCATAACAATACAAAAACAGGTCCGCAATAAGTGGTGCACAGTTAGTCCCCATTGGAATTCCGATAATCTGACGATATACGGAATCCCCAAAGCGAACAAAAATGTTATCTAGTAAAAATTCAAGGGCATATATAGTATCAAAGCATGTCCAATTAACATAGTTTTTTTGTTTATTGCTACTAAAAAATGACCTAAATGAGTTTGAACATATATATTCACATTCTGATTTTTTGAATGCCCATTTAATTAGGTGTGTGAATTTTTTCTTAATGAGAATGTGAGGCAATGTGGTATACAGGGTAGAAAAATCAAAACTTTGAACAGATTCAAAATCACCAATATAAGCATGCAATGTATCAAGTACTTCCAACGAGTTCTTGACACTCCAAAAGTAATTTATTCCACTATTTTCGAAGGCCTTATTTGAACAATTTATTATCAGGTTTTTAATTGTACTAAGTGTGCTGGTAAGAAGAATAGACAATTTAGTAGTTGAAGACGAAATAAATCTATATTTGTAAGGGGTTTTGTGTAGCTTCGGAAGCCAATACATAGTTGGGACTTTCATAGTATTTGGCTCTGCTTGTAAAGCGGTGGCTAAAAGTTTATGTTTGTTACAGATTTCGTTTTCTGAAAATGGAGTCAGTTGGAATGTTGGTGAATTGGTGATTTCCTTTTTCAGAACCTCAATGTAAAATTTACGTCAAACACTAATAATATTATTAGCAGCTTTATCGGCCGGGACAAAAACAAATTCCTTGGCTAGTTCTTTTAGTTTATGTTTGATACGAGAAATAGGTTGATTGTGGTTATTGTTTATAGTAAAATGTTCTTTAAAATGTTGAATACGTATATCAACTATCTTCATTACTGAATTAAAAAAAGAGTCCAAAGATTTTTTGTCAGCTTTTTCCCGTTTTATCCATTTCATACAGTAAGTATGGAGTGAGTCGTGGATGATATTACGACACTCATTCCAATTAATAATTGACGAGGGACGATATTTAGGTCCTTTACTGAGGAATGATTTTAACTCTCGGTCTTGAACGATGTTAAGATCTCCTGTTATAACATGGGAAATGGGTCCATAAATATATTCGGAATTACTGCAATTACATGAAGTAGGTGTATTTTCACTGATATTAACATCTTTACACAATTGACTATAATTAAACACAAATTTCCGGGTAGATTTCTTGTAAATATAACAAATAAGAGGTAGCTCAGTATTGTCAAAATATCCAGGAATTTGTTCTTTAACAGAATGGTCGTTAAATATACCGGCAATATTTACAAAATCAAAGCCTTTATTGACATACTTAATTTTAATAAAATGTTTTTTATGATCTTCAGGGCGATCAATTTTGGGAAATAATTTAGAATAACAATATGCCATAATAATTTGAACAATTTCATACTTAGGACTGCTATATGAAATTGTGTTGCAATCCTCCAAAATTTTATTTAACTTATTAACCGGTAACGAACAGAGTTTTGTTAACAGATAATGTCTGCCGTTGTTTTTTGAAATAGAAATTAGGTCCGAAATATTGGTATGATTGGCCCGAAATTTTCTTTGATTGCGATTTGTTCTACGACCGTGAGAACGTTTTTTACGAACAGTTTTAGAAACTATATCCAAAATGTTAACGGAATTGGTTCTAGATATATTACCAATTCCCATGATATTATCATTTAGACCGAGAGGGTAAACTGTCTGTAATTTTTTAATCCAATTTAATTCAATAATTTTCCGTGATCGTACAAACTTTGAATGCGATTCACCAGGCTGCTTATTTACTACTTCTAAATGTTGAACTGCTAAATATTTAAAAGGATGGTTGTGCTTCTTAAGGTGTTGGTAAATGATACTTTTGAATTTATTGGGTCTTTTAAAACGATACAGATGTTCTTGAGTGCGTTTAGATAAATATCGTCCAGTTTCTCCTACGTACTGAATACCACACCCCGGTTTGTTTCATGTGAGTAAATAAATAATACTGTTTGTTTTTCAAGTTATATCAGTTTCAAAATTTAAAGAAAATGTGCGACCATTAAACGTGGACCTTACCGTTTTGTTGGTGGAAAGACGGGGACATGTAAGTCATTTTTTGGCATGACACTTATCGATAGAAGGGTAACCACGATTTTTATTGTTAAAAACGTTAGCGATGGTAGTATTTTTAGATAACCGATTTTGAAGATTGAGACGTGTAGATACCCTTTGAACAAGTTTAGTATTTAGTAATTTTCCATTTCTAAGCTTCATAATTGTTTTGTTAGTGAATTATATAATAAAGGAGCAAAGATTGGCGTCCAGAATATGAACCAGCATACAATAATTTAAGTTATATAAAATGGATAAATTTGTTTGGCTAAAAATGTCAAACGCTATCAGTATTAATTACCCGAAAAAGATAGGGTATATCAGGGTAGGACTGATGGCTGACTAAAGAGTAGAATGGGGCTGAATATTGAAATACTGCTTTTTGATAAATATTCCTAAAATAATGAACTAGAGCAGTTCTCGCTCGGACACACACTCCATAATCTAGTATATTATAAGAGCATAAACCTGAAGCACGGGGAGGCACTCTACTGCCTACACACGGCACTAAAGACAAACTCTGTAAAAAATAAAATTGAGAATGGAAATGGGGAATGTGTCAAAGAGACAACAACCCGACCAAATAAAAAACAACAGCAGAGGGTCACCAACAGGTCTTCAATGTAGCGAGAAATTCCCGCACCCGGAGGCGTATACTAAGTTTCAAGTTGATTGGACTTCAACTTCAACAAAACTACCTTTATCAAAAACTTTAACCTGAAGCAGGACAGACGTATGGACAAACAAACGGACGCACAGACCAGAAAACATAATGGCCATAAATATTTATATCCCACATGCATAATTTACAAAATAACAATTTTGATATATTCCAAGAACAAATTTTCAAGAAACCACTGTTTTGGGCAAAATCACTCTCCGCTACCTCCTATTCCTTCCAGGTTTTTAGTTTTTCTTTTCTTTCCTTGAGCATGATGGGTACCATTTTTTCTGTCTTTCTAAAACTTCTTTGGGATACTGTTGGCTTATCTGCATATTTGCTGTTTTTAATCGATTTTAGACACTGCGAAGCATTTCATGATCCTCAAATTTTCTGAATTTCACCACAATCAGTCTTGCTTTGGTTGCGTCATTTTTGCTTTTTCCAAAGTAATCTTGTCATTTGCATTTTCTATTTACAGGTTGTTTTCACAGAACTCCAATACAGTTTTCTTTGAATGTTGGTCCTGTTGCACCATCCTCACCTGTTGCACTCTCCATGTCTTCCATTGCACCCCCTCAGCTCCTTCCTAGCTTTCACTAGCATCATCCAGTTAAAAAAATACTAAATTTTTGCCTTAGATTTTGACATTCAATATCCACAAGTTTATCAAGAACTTCTTTGTAACGCTTCCAAAAATTGAACTTAGACTGAGTTTTGTGGTTAAAAGCATTAATATACTTTTTATTACATTTAGTTGAGACAAACTTAAGTAAGAGAACGGAAATAAAAAAATCTGCAATTTGTTCATTTGTAAAGAGGCATAATCATAGAGCTTGTAAGCACTGAATGGTAAAGATTGCTTTAATTTATCAAATGGAAGTAAAATTGAATATTGCATTGTATAAATCATTGGTTGTTGATTCAACTACCATTATAGACAAAGAAATATAACTCCAATTTGCAAAGAAGACTGTAAAATATTTTTAGAAATGGAGGGTAAAAATTGCTTTAATTTATCCATTTATTTATTTTAGCAATTTTTCCATTTGTAAAGAGCATAACTCTACAACCGTAAAAGTGACATCACCAAAATCAAACTTGATCTGTAAATTGTGGCAATCAGCATTGTGTATAAGTTTCAAAACAATTGGTTGAGGCAAAAAAATATGCACTTTGTACTAAAGTGCTTATTTGCATATAACAGTCTAAAATAATTTTATAAATAATTTATAATTTATAATTTTGTTATCAGCAGAACCAAAATTTGTTTACCATTTTGTTCAACCAGGACTCTATTTTGTCAAGTGTTTTTGGTTTTTTGTTTCTATGTTGGTCATCGTGTGAAAAAGTTCTTTAAGTGAAAGTTCTATTCCCTGTGTGTTAGGCAGGTGCACTTCATGAGCTAAAAGGGATCTGGTGTACGGTTGATATGTTTGAATACCTGTCCCCATTTTTACATTGTTGGAGCTGTCTTTATTAGTGGTAAAAGTTTGATTTTTTTATGAAAAGGCTCAAGTAGTAATCTGGACAAATTATCACTGTACTTTCATAAGGCATGGAAGTTGTAAAGGTCAGAGCAAGATATGGTGACACTCCTGGAAACCGTTCAACGATTTTATAAACAGCCAGCAGTATAGGCTTGCAGAAGACTTCAAAGACTTCTTTCCACAAATAATATTCAAAATCAAATGGGAGTTACTGTAAATCAATTCCAATGACAGAATAAAGTTTCTTGTAAATCAATTTAAAGGGAAATCACACTATTTATACTACTAATAATAATTCATTGAAATTTGAATGTAGACAGATCAAACTTAGTAAGATATTTTAGAAGGAAAAATAATTGGAGTCACCAATGTCATTTTCAAGATATGACGTCATCAAAACTTTAAGTATCGCATTATACAAAAATATTGAAAGCTTAACAAAGGCAAAATTATTGAAAAACGATGTTTAACTGGAATAACAAAAAAAGTCAAATGTAACGTGTACCTTATAAACATTTCTTTGTCTCTGTTTCCTTATTTTTGAAGGCCTTTGAAAATTTCCTGCCATTTCTAATTGCTATATATAATAGATTTTTCTTGAATTGAAAACAAGTTGCTTTCTTTAAAAATAGAAAAGCAATACATGAACCTAAGACCGCTGACTGCCGGGTCACCAAAAGATTGTTGCTGAGTTTATGTTTGCTTTTAAAATTGAAATAATTGACTGTGAATAGAAGAAGCCAGTTGAAAGTATATATTTACAGCTTCTATTTGAATATCATTTTAAAGCTCGACTATTTTATTTATTACTTGGGAATGTACATAATTTTTCTGATTATAACCCTTTGGCAAATCCTAATTTCAACTAACCGGATGACTAATGCAAATTGCACCAACCTATCGCAATATAAATTTATACACTGAGTTTGCTTTATACTCTGGAATTCTGGATGCATTTATTTTATCTATCGTATTTTTATATTTTGTTTCCTACATGAATGCCTTTATATTCTCATCTCTCATTTGAAGCTGTCTTTACTCATGGTAGATGTTGTATGCGTTTAAACCTGTGTCATGCAATTGATTAGGACCTCTTATGAAGAGACTTATTTTGGTCTCATGCAGGGGTCGAAATTAGCGCTGGTCCGGGACCAGTAGAATTTGAGTCGGACCTGTATATTTTGTCACCTGGTGGTCCGGCGGACCAGTAGACATTTGTTGATAAAATCCCTGATTGAATCGCAATTACGTTTTTTTTACTAAATAATATACCTGCGAAATCAATTACACGGTAATGGAGGTACTAAGTATTACAATTGATTAAGTTTTTATTAATATCGAGGTTGAGCGTCCTTCACAACAACACAAAATGTGGAAATTTTTTAAATGAGTCAAATTGACGGGAAAAAAATAAAAAAATAAGTGACATTCAGATGGAAGATCTTCATAAAGTTTATGAAATTGACAAAAGGAAACATAAATATCAAAAATCATAGGTAACCAGATGCTCCGCAGGGCGCAGCTTTATACGACCGCAGAGGTTGAACCCTGAACGGTTGGGGCAAGTATGGACACAACATTCAAGCTGGATTCAGCTCTAAATTTGGATTGTGATTAAATAGTTGACACAGCATAGGTTTCTGACACAGAATGAATGTGGTCTAATGAACTTTAAAAAAAATGTTTGCCTTTGAGCAATTCACTATGCTGTTGAATATTAATCCTCTCAAAAAAATGTTTGAAGAAATTTTCTTTTTATTTATGAAATCTGAAATGAAAAACATTGACCCCCCCAATTTTTTTTCACATCCCCCTTTCCTTTATTTCAAAACTGATCTCAATTCAAATTTCTAATGAAGTTTGCAACAATAACTACTCATTTAAATACATCATAAAATATTAAAATGTAAAAAAAGTGCTTGTTATTACTGAATGGTAAAGATTGTTTTAATCTATCAGTTGGTAGTAAAAGTGAATATACATTGTATATTGTATAAAACAATGATTTAAGTTGATTCAACTACTATTCTGGACAAAGAAAGATAACTCAAATTGAAATCCAATTGGAATTTAGCTATTGCACAATATTGTGCAATTAGATATTTCTTGCTATTGTGCAATACTGTGCAATTGAAAATATTTGCTATTGCACAATACTGTGCAATTGAAGATTTCTTGCTATTGCACAATACTGTGCAATTGAAGATTTCTTGCTATTGCTGAATACTGTGCAGTTGAAAATTTCTTGCTATTGCACAATACTTAATATAATAATTTTGGATCCTGATTTGGACCAACTTGAAAACTGGGCCCATAATCAAAAATCTAAGTACATGTTTAGATTCAGCATATCAAAGAGGCCCAAGAATTCAATTTTTGTTAAAATCAAACTTAGTTTAATTTGTGACCCTTTGGACTTTAATGTAGACCAATTTTAAAACGGGACCAAAAATTAAGAATCTACATACACAGTTAGATTTGGCATATCAAAGAACCCCAATTATTCAATTTTTGATGAAATCAAACAAAGTTTAATTTTGGACCCCGATTTGGACCAACTTGAAAACTGGGCCAATAATAAAAAATCTAAGTACATTTTTAGATTCAGCATATCAAAGAACCCCAAGGATTCAATTTTTGTTAAAATCAAACTAAGTTTAATTTTGGACCCTTTGGACCTTAATGTAGACCAATTTGAAAACGGGACCAAAAATTAAGAATCTACATACACAGTTAGATTCGGCATATCAAAGAACCGCAATTATTTAATTTTTGATGAAATCAAACAAAGTTTAATTTTGGACCCTTTGGGCCCTTTATTCCTAAACTGTTGGGACCAAAAATCCCAAAATCAATACCAACCTTCCTTTTATGGTCATAAACCTTGTGTTTAAATTTCATAAATTTCTATTTACTTATACTAAAGTTATGGTGCGAAAACCAAGAAAAATGCTTATTTGGGTCCCTTTTTGGCCCCTAATTCCTAAACTGTTGGGACCTAAACTCCCAAAATCAATACCAACTTTCCTTTTGTGGTCATAAAAATTGCGTTTAAATTTCATTGATTTCTATTTACTGAAACTAAAGTTATTGTGCGAAATCCAAGAATAATGCTTATTTGGGCCCTTTTTTGGCCCCTAATTCCTAAACTGTTGGAACCAAAACTCCCAAAATCAATCCCAACCTTTCTTTTGTGGTCATAAACCTTGTGTCAAAATTTCATAGATTTCTATTAACTTAAACTAAAGTTATAGTGCGAAAACCAAGAAAATGCTTATTTGGGTCCTTTTTGGCCCCTAATTCCTAAAATGTTGGGACCAAAACTCCCAAAATCAATCCCAACCTTCCTTTTGTGGTCATAAACCTTGTTTTAAAATTTCATAGATTTCTATTCACTTTTACTTAAGTTAGAGTGCGAAAACTAAAAGTATTCGGACGACGACGACGACGACGACGCCGACGACGACGACGACGACGACGACGACGCAGACGACGACGCCAACGTGAAAGCAATATACGACGAAAATTTTTTCAAATTTTGCGGTCGTATAAAAAAACGCGAATGCTTTAATTATATAGTTGATTGCAATGTAATGGACTGTATTATGTATATCATGTGAACAATTTGCAGTGACAGACCAAGATATGAAATGTTTTTTTGTGACGAGATCTTCAAATTTTAAGTTAGATTCTGTACTTGATAATGAACAATCAGAGCAGCACTAAAAAACTACGAGAATAAAGGAGAGGAAACAGAGGAAGGGAAAATCATGAAAATAAACGTAAACATCTCTCATTTATATTAGTGTTTGTCAAATAAATATCATTTGTGCAGGACCAGTAGCTTTGGAGACGGACCAGTAGATTTTCAGTCCACTGGTCCGGCTGGCCAGTACACAAAAAAGCTTAAATTCGACCCCTGGTCTCATGAAACATCTCAAATTTTAAGGATTTCCTGATTTTACTTAAATCAATTCAAACATTCTACAGGGAAACTTAGTTTTGCCTAAGAATTTCTTAATTCAGAAGTTTATGAATACCTGTACACACTTTCAATATAACCAATTCCTATAAAAAGGTATGTAGATATAATCCAGGTGCTCTGCAGGGCGCAGCTTTATACGACCCCAGTGGTTGAACCCTGAACAGTTGGGCAAATTTAATCACAATATTCAAGCTTGATTCTGTCTGAATTTGGATTGTGATCAAGTTTTTGACATAATATAGGTTTTTGTCACAAAATTAATGTGGTCAAAGATCTAACAAATCTATTGCACAATACTGTGCTATTGAAGATTTCTTTTTGAAACTTTTCAAAATTCAAAATTTCAAAAATTTTGAAAAAAAGGAACCCCTTCAAAACATGGTACACCCCCCCCCCAACTTTTTGATACCCCCCTTGGAGCAATAACCCTTAAACTCAATCCCATGCTTTCCTTTGCAGTATTGAACCTTGTAGTACAATTTCAGAGAGATCCATACACTTAAACACAAGTCATTGTCATGATTGTTTGGAAACTAGAACCATGCTTCTTTTTGGCCCCTAATTCCTACATATTTTGGGAAATTAACCCTAAACTTAATCCCAGCCTCCCCTTTTGTGGTACAATTTCAGAGAGATTCATACAATTACACATAAGTTATTGTCTTGAAACTACAAAAATGCTTGTTTTGACCCCTTTTTGACCCTTAATTCCTTAACTTTGGCCCCATAACCTCTAAAATGGATCCAAACCTTCTACTTGTGGTTTAAAACATTGCGGTATGATTTCAGAGCAATTGAAATACTTCTACACAAGTAATTATCCAGAAACTAGAAAAAATGCTTGTTTTGGGCCCCTTTTAGGCCCCTAATTCTTATTCGGTTGGGACCATCATCCCCAAAATCAATCCCAACCTTCCTTTTGTGGTATTGAATCTTCTGAAAAAATTTCACGAGGATCTATTCACTTAAATTAAAGTTATTATCCGGAAACCAATGTGTCTTCGGACGACGACGCAGACGACGCAGACGACGACATCATACCATTATACGATCCCAAATTTTTTTTGGGGTCGTATAAAAAGATACCAGAATTAAAATGATGTACGCCAGACACGAGTTACGTTTACAAAAAAAGCATCAGTGACGCTCGAAATGAAAAAAGGCTAAACACATTACAAAGTTAAGGAATCAATTCCTTGGGTAGACAATCCTTAGCTTTTAGAAAAGTTCAAAGTTTATAATAGGACAGTGACTTAAAAAAGAAACAAAAGAGAAACAACTCGGGGTCAAAATACCGTTAGTAATGATGACCGTGCTTGACAGTCACATGTAAAGCTCTTTCTGTCAGGTCATGATTTAGATAACAAAAACGATAATAGTCTTTCACGAGTGAATTTAATAGTATTGCATGCAAGTAGTATTTTAGCGCACGAAATAGTAAATAGAAAACATCTCACTGATACTCAGGAAATGAATACGCATTTGCGTTATCACATATCTTAATCTAATAGTTGAATTCGAATGTCAAACGGCCTACATTAAATGTTTTGACTCCGGATTCATTGACATTTTATCCGGAATTGTTGGGAACGCAAACCGATAGTATGCTTTTGAAATCTGAATGAATTAAGACGTGTAGAATAGTTGGTCAACACAATGAATACAATTTTCAAAACCGTACCATAGTACAAATGTGTACATGCTATAAGGTTAAACTATTAAAACAAATAAACAAAAAATGAATTAAAATTTTATAATAAACTAACGTTCCTGTTAGTATTTTTTTCAAATTCTTTTGAATATATATAATATCAACAGAGACATATATGTGTATATATGTCTCTGATATCAATAAACACGAACGTCAAGTATTTACAGATGAGCATTTTATTTATCAAATGAATCTTTTTTAAATTTTAACATTCCACTATGTGAATATATTACTATACAAAATAAGCAAAGACTTCTAAATCCATACTAAAACAGTATAAATTAATCAACATTATGGTTGTAATTAAATTTTGCTGTAATTATTGTAAATTATTGTTACGGTTGTTGTGAGCTGCAAGGATGCTTTATGAATTGAAAACACACAAGTATATTTTCATTCACGACCGTTTAAAATTTTAATATTTAATAAATTTATCTTACTTTCCGTTTTAAGAATATATTACAATACAAAAAAAATAAATAATAAACCTAAATATTAAAATGGTATGACATAATATAATGATTGCTATTTATAAACATTATTATTTTAGGATGCAAGAACCTACATGTATTTAGATTTCATTTTTATGTTTCCTTTACAAATGAATATTTAAAAATACCATTTTCATTCATTGTTAGTTTCTTCAGAATCATAAATACAGTATATATTTTGTATATATTTCTTTGAAACCGATTGAATTAAACAGTTTTGATAAGAATATTATCTTTCTGTTTTCCGATCTAATATTAATATTTTAACCAGAATGTTCTCTGTCGTAAGTCTATGATGAAATACACTGTATTCCGTGGTTAAATCTTCAAACATAATTAGTTTACATGTTATCGAGACAACAGACAATACCACGTTATAATTTACCCAGATACACACAGTGTACAGTGGTCGTTTTAAAACAAATATAATTGCGTCATCAAGGGCCATCAAGGGACCATATCAAATACGTAGAAATACGTTAAAATACGTTAAGACCTGTATAAATGACCGAAAACTTTCGAGACATTCCGAGAATTTTATTCTGACTTCCGGCCGAGAGATATCGAGTGGCCCATAGACACAACCAAAACTCGCCAATATATAAGCATGAACCTCTCAGGGGGTTCATGCAAAAAAACTACTAATGATTTTCCCTTCAAACTTCTGCATAAGTTAAAATTCATGCAGCTTCTAGAAGATTTTAAAATTAAAATGAACTAGAGGCTCCAAAGATTCTCTGTCGCTCACCTGTATCTACTGATGCTTTTAAATTCATGAAAATTAAGGCTAAAATCATAATAAATAGTATTAGATATAATAAATTATTAGATACTATAATGATATCTAAGATAATAGCAAAAAACTGTAAAATTACTAGCTCAGGGGCTGCAACCCAACAACTGGTTGTAGGACTCGTCTGAAAATTTCAGGGCAGATAAACCTTAAACTGATGAAAATTTTGCCACTTGTCAGATTTGCTCTTTTAAATGATTTAGTTTCAGAGATATAAGCCAAAAACTGCATTTTACCCCTAATATGTTCTATGTTTAGCCATGTCAGCCATGTTGGTTGGCACACGGGTCATGAAACACATTTTTAAAACTAGATACCCTAGTAATGATCTCAGCTAAGTTTGGTTAATTTTGTCTCAGTAGTTTCAGAGAAAAAGATTTTTGTAAAAGATTACAAAAATTTATGAAAAATTGTTAAAAATCGACTATAAAGGGCAATTACTTCTTAAGGAGTTGACTGGCTATTTTGATCTTATTGACTTATTAGTAGATCTTACTTTGCTGAACATTATTGCTGTTTACAGTTTATCTCTATCTATAATATTCAAGATAATAACCAATAAAATGAGGTCGCAGCTTGATACGACAGCAGAGGTCGAACAATTGGGGCCAGTATGATCACAACATTCTAAATTTGGATTGTGATTAAATATTTGACACAGCATAGGTTTCTGACACACAGAATGAATGTGGTCTAATGAACTTAAAAAAATCAAATGTACCTATTATGGTCCAATTATCCAAAATCTAAATACATGGATTGATTCAGCATATTAAAAAATCCCAAGAATTCAATTTTTGATGAAATCAAACAAAGTTTAATTTTGGACACTTTTGACCTCAATGTGGACAAAATTGATAATAGGGCCCGAAAATCCATGTGTTGGAAATCACGCACAGAAGAGAACGTTTACGTAACGCGGCATTATTGTATTTCCAACGTCGTTTACTTATGAAGTTATCTTGTACCTTAGTCATCAATACAAATTCATACAGTTTAGAAGTCTTTCTTATTACATATGTAGTTTTAGTAAAACCACTTTACGATATTGGTACCGTGACTAGAAGAAGATGACTACAAAGCTTAAATCTATCCGAGCGGGACACAGAAGCGCAGTTTTTAGGATTTTAACAAGATTTGACGAGAGGAGTGAATCAGAAGAAAAACCGGAAGAGGACGAGTTGGAAACAATTTTTGATACGATGAAGTGAAAAGAAGATCTTCTGAAGGATTTGGATAAGAACATTTTAGAAAGTGTACAGGAAGAGGATGTAGAGCAAGAGATACTTGACACAGTTGAGTATAGATTTAACTTAGAGACGAAAATAAGCAAAATTCGTAAATTTATTCACGTTCAAACATCTGATTTAAATGCAGCCGCTAGATGTTTTTTGCCAAACAATGAGACACTGCCACCCATTCAAAATGTTGGCCCCGCATATAACTTAAGAGATGACTCACAAAATACTGGCCTCAATTTCACGTTTTTACGTTCAAATTCAAGCGTTAATAGCAGCCACTTTCACAAACTACCGAATTTTAACTTACCTACATTTAATGGAAACGTACTTGAATGGCAATCCTTTTGGGATTCTTTTGATTCCGCAATACAGAACAAAACCACTTAACGTCTTCACAAGAAACAGAGTACAAGAGATCAAGAAATTTACGAAGAAATACCAATGGAAATATTGCCCAACGAACTCAAATCCAGTTCACTTTTCATCGCGTGGAGTAGAATTTGATTAATTTGCAGACAGCAACCTCTGCTTTAAAGGAATAACGTGGATTAACGAAGATAACTTGTGTCCTAAGTGGAATGGCAATGAAACAATAATTCTTACAAATTTAGAAGACACAGAAAATACACAAACTACCGAGGATAACACAGAGAGGAATTCTATTAACATTGGCCATATTTCTGGAATAGTAGACATTTCAAGGTTTGACACTTACAATAAGTTGCTACATGTTACTGCCTACGTCATCAGATTTATTGAAAATTGTAGGACAGGACAAGGGACCACTAGTCCATTGACCGTGAATGAAATAGACAGATCAGCATTAATGTGGATAAAAGATATTCAACAAAACAGATACTTGGATATTGACGACGATTTAGAAAGTGGATATTGCCGACGATTTAGAAAGAAATGGAAAGTAAAAAAAATCTCTGTTCAAACGGGATAACGTCGATAGTCCGACACTCATTTGTCCGACACTCATAAGTCCGACACTCAATGGTCCGACACTCAATAGTCCGACACTCATTAGTCCGACACTCAATAGTCCGACACTCAATGGTCCGACACTCAATAGTCCGACACTCATTTGTCCGACACTCGATCATTTTCCTTGTTCAATGAACATAAAATAAGGTCAGAAACCTATAATTTTGCATACAATTCAGAAAGATCACATCGATTTTAATACACATGTGTACAGAGTTTCAAGTTTGTCTTCAATATCATTATACACTACCTTGAAAAACAAGAGTGGACACACTGAAATGTCTTGCCTGTAAAACGTTAAATTCAAATTTAAATAATCAATGTCAGGGGCGGATCCAGCCATTTACAAAAGGGGGTGTGGTGTTCCCAACCCAGGATAAAAAGTGGGTGGTCCAAATACAAATCCCGATACAAATGCATTGATCTGCCATAAAAGGGGGTTCCAACCACAACCCCAACCCCACCCCCTGGACCCGCCACTGAGTGTACATGAGGTCAAGTTGAGATAAACCCTTTCATACAAACGTACACTCATCGTTAGTCCGACACTGATGATTTCCAACTTTCGTTTTTCGAGTGACAACTGTGAATATAGAACATCGGGATTTTTGTTTTTAATTGAACATTGCCTCTACAAACTACTTAGCTTATATTCTTATACATTTCACCAATAAAAAAATCAGAATTTGTATGAAATGAAAACCTACATGTACTGTAAATATATAATCATATATGTTGGATCGAAATAAAAAAACTAAAATACCGCGTTATAACTCAAAGATAGCAAGTCTTATGCACACACAATCAAGACATGGACAATATCACGATTTTCATACGGTGTGATAATTTCTTACATTATTTTCTCAAGTTGTAGATAGAATTGTTGATGGACGTAAGAAGAGCATTACACATTCTTATAGACTTACGCATGTTGTTCCGTTTTTGGACGAACTTGCACCGTTCTTTAAACACGTTTTTTTTGCGGGTCATTTAATGCGTCCCTATTTAATCATTTAACTAATGAATCTTTGAAAAATAGGATATTAAAAAACTGGAATTTATATAGAAATATATAGTAAATGAAGAACTAAGAATCAGTAAAATGTCATTGTAGCAAAATTGACATCGTTTTGAGTTTTATATTAATATGCACACGCCTTCAACCCATGTTTTCTGATCTGTTAATTTAAAGCTTAACTGATTTTACTCCGTTTTTTTTTTAAATGGCACAGATAAACTCGACGTCGTGCAAAACGTCTAAAACAACGTATTAGCGCAACGGTGTATATTTTGGTGACTATAACGCATACATACTACTAAATATGATATTTAATTTGTGTGAGTGCAGTTTTAGTAGATATAAAATTCGGTTAATTGACAACATAACCGGGGAGTTTGAAAGAGGGGCAATATGCAAATGAAGCTGAAATAAGCCAATCAAATATTCGGATAGCTGATGCTGATGTCATCATGAAAAGTAAATTATTATTGGTCAGTCTGGAAAAAGTGCAGCGTTCTCAAACCATGTGGCATTTGAACTAAGACGTTTGAAGAAGCATGGATTATGTTGTACAAGGTAGTCGAGGTGGAAAAATCTTAATACATGAAGGATACAGGTACCAGAAAAACAGAATTAGATTAAACGCAATTCACTGGCGGTGTTGGAGGAACACATGCAGAGCCCCTTTACGAACTGCAGTTTTTAACATACAAAATGCACCAAACAATATCGACGTTTTATATGTAAGTTGAGTTCATTTCATGTATTTTATTCCTCAACATACTTTTATAAATAAAACATAGTTGCCTCTTGGAACCAAAGAAGTAAAATGAAAATTTTGGTCTTTATGTAAAAATGAATCCTTTTTTTTTGGGGGGGGGGGGGTTCCGATTATTATCTTATACATCTTGTACTGTACTTCAAGCATATCAATTTTACATTTGATACGAGCATGTCTTATCGGTCACTTTTCATCATGACAATCGTTCTATTTGGTAAATTGTATTACATCCTGACCGGTTTTTACTTTAGAGATATAGAAATTACTCTAGAGCCTAAAAGAAGATTTCTGCGCGCATATCTTTTTTAATTATTTTTTAGGTTTTTGAAGATAAGTACTTATACAGACTACATAACTTGCGACTGACTTTTTTTTATGTTTCCGAGCATGATCACCAAGAAGACCAGGAAACAATTGACTCTGCATCAATAAGACAAAGAATGGTAAATCATGTATCTGCAAATCCAGAGGTCTCCGGAAGACAGGCTTATGACAATGTTGTTCAGCAAGTCCCACGGAATGAACGGGATAGTATCCCAACATACGATTGCCTAAGATCATCACTTGACAGGACAAGAAGGAAACACATTCCCCCAGTCCCAGCCACAATAAATGATGTGGCTATCAACGGGCGCTGGTGTCTTACCAAAGATGGTGATCAATTCCTAAGTAAACTAGATAATGGATGGGGAGTTGCTGTTTTCTGCACTAGGGAGGTACTTATGTGTTTGGGAGATTGTAATGACATATATATAGATGCTACTTTTAAGTCTGTCCCGCGTCCATATATGCAAGCATGATCACCAAGAAGACCAGGAAACAATTGACTCTGCATCAATAAGACAAAGAATGGTAAATCATTTATCTGCAAATCCAGAGGTCTCCGGAAGACAGGCTTATGACAATGTTGTTCAGCAAGTCCCACGGAATGAACGGGATAGTATCCCAACATACGATTGCCTAAGATCATCACTTGACAGGACAAGAAGGAAACACATTCCCCCAATCCCAGCCACAATAAATGATGTGGCTATCAACGGGCGCTGGTGTCTTACCAAAGATGGTGATCAATTCCTAAGTAAACTAGATAATGGATGGGGAATTGCTGTTTTCTGCACTAGGGAGGCACTTATGTGTTTGGGAGATTGTAATGAAATATATATATATGCTACTTTTAAAAACTGTCCCGCGTCCATATATGCAATTTTTGACAATACACGGGTTCTATCGTGACAGGGTAATTCCATTTGTTTATGCTTTAATGACAGATAAGCATATTGGCAGCTATCGACAGATTATGAGACACATTAAACGGCGTTACAGAAGGTTAACTAACAATGATTTATCGCCACAAAACATTGTTTCAGATTTCGAGACCGGAATGATAACTGCAGCGGAAACAGAATTTCCCCAAGCTAGGATGTGTGGTTGTTTCTTTCATTTCTGCAGAAGAATCTGGAGGCGACTTCAGAAAGAGGGACTTCGAAATGCCTTTAACAGACGTCTTGCACTGAGGAGATTCGTGAGAAAAATGATGGCCATAGCGTATCTTCCATTGGCGGTGGTTCGACAAAATTTCCAGTTGTTTCGTCAAGATGCAACAACTCAACGACTATGTCACAATTGTCCAGGTCTAAGGGAGCTATTAACTTATTTCCAACGAAATTACCTAAATGGACAGTTTAGCCCAGTTATTTGGAATGTCTACCAAAGAAATATGGACAATAGGACAAACAATCATGTCGAATGTAAGTATATACATGTATGACAAATTAAATCATAAAAGCATATGCTTTAATGACACTCCGTTACAGTATGTATCCCCAATCTATGTAGTATTAATAATTTGATTTATCAGTATTAATGGCCCCAATAAAAATCAAAGAGCAGAATGCTCTGAGTGATACGATTGCCATATAGTTTTCATTGACACATGTATAGCAGTTCTGCCAACTTTTCATTAAGCATATTTGTGAGATTTGGCCAAAATAGAAAAGATCAAAGAGGAAAAAATTGATCCAAGGATACTGCTGCAAAAAAGCATGAACATGCGTGAGTCTCACGCATTTTTGGCAGCCCTGGCCTTGATAGTCCAAATAATTATGACGTCTTGAAAGGCTATTATATTTTTTTTTTTCTTTGACGCTTTACTTTACCTTGAAGGCATAAAACTTTGCTCTGTGCTTGGAGCACAAAAATCATGCTCGAAACAAGAAATCAAGCAATTTCATTGGTTGATTTTCGAGTATGAGTACAAAAAAACTGACTCGAAAGTTTTATGACCGCAAGGTACAGCTGGATAGTATTATTTTCAAAACTAATTCAACTGCACATGCAAAGGTAATATAAATCTGAATAGTCACTCGATCAACTTTAAAAATAGCTAATCCCGGATACAAGTGTACGAGCAATGTACTTATTGTGTTTTATTTGTGTGCTATCAATTCCAAGTTTACTTTCCACAGCAGTCACTGAGAGAGAGAGAAGGTATTCCACTTTATAGTTCGAGATTACTCTGATGTCCGACGGCTGATTTGCCAGACAAGCTGGGACCGTGGGGGACTTTTATGCTAGTATACTTAAATTACAAACTTAAATAGTCCCAGTCCCATATATTATATAAAGTATTATTGGATGCCGAATTGAATTTTAGATAGGTGCCGATTTGACTAGATGCCGATTTAACCAGGTGCCGATTTGACTTGTACCCAGTAATCTCGGGACTATTCACTTCGTATCTTATCACCGTTAATTCTAGGAGGAACCCCATTTCCCAGTCCCATATATTATATCAAATATTATTGGATGCCGAATTGACTTTTAAATAGATGCCGATTTAACCAGGTGCCGATTTGACTTTTTGTATGGGTGCCGATTTGACTTGTACCCAATAATCTCGGACCACAGTCGCCTGAAGATTTACTAAAAATATTTTATTTCCCCCATTTTTTCGCTATAATTATTAAATCTTCAGGCGACTGTGCTCGGTATCTTATTACCGTTAATTCTAGGAGGAACCCCATTTCTAACTCTTTAATTATTAATTTCCTTTGAGTCAGTGGGCATGAATCCTTCCGTTAACACTCCTCTGTTTAAATTGAGATCGTTCTTAATATAATACGACGTTTATCGACATCTAACGAGTTAATTTTTTCTTGACGATTTTGACGGGAAATACTTCTGAAAGGGAGACAACTCGAAACGATAATATGCAAGACTCCATTTCGGCTAAAGGGGTGTTGTAGGTAAAATTTCATTGATTTTAATTTAAATGATGCATATGATTTTAAATTATGCAACAACAATATTAAACCCTCAATAGCAGGCAGACATAGAAAGAATCAAATGAGTTTCAAATTAATTAATAAGCGGGGAATCCAGAACAACCACTCAATCTGATACCCCTTGAAATCAAGAAAACTATACGCATGCGCATTAATACATAAACAAACCCGCGACTTGCGATTTGGAACAAGAACGTTTATTTAATTTATGATATGATGAATGAGTCTCAATTTCTTTATGAGAGTACAGTATCAGTTTCATAACGGTAAAATATAGAAAACTCCACTTCAGTTCTTATATGACAGAAATAGAATTATCGGAATTCAAAGAACTCTCGCATTTATCAAAACTGGGGAATTCCTTCTGACGTGTTTCTAAATTTATAAAAACACTAAATATAAATCTGCTTAATTCTGATTTTCCGTGTTGTTAAAAACACGCATATAAGTCAAGGGAAAAATCAAACATGAAGATTATGAGAAGAACATTACAGGAAAGTTGTTTATGTTCAATCCTTTTGCTTGTTTTTACCTTTTAAAGCAAGACAATCATAAGAATCTGAGATGTTGCTGAATGTTTAGAATAAAACGGTTGACGTGAGGGAATGAGCCCTGAGTCAACGGTAAAAGTCTACAGATTGCTTAAAAGCAATCGTGTCCCAAAAATGGAAAGCGATTCTGTCGCTTATGATCAGCCATTGTTTTTCATAAAAGCTTCCGTGTAACAATCATACCCGAAATTCAGAAAGCAAAAATGCTTAAATTCAGTATCTCATGATTGTAAGAGTTTTACTTTTGTATTTCACTGAATATAAAAATGAAATGTGTTATTTAATCCTTGCTAACTACTAAATCAGAATTGGGTCACAAAAAAACTTTCTGTTTTTCCTTTGAAAATTCATTATAAATATTTTTCAGCTTTCAACAAGAGATGGAACGCAGTAGTTGGCAGACGTCATCCAAACTTGTGGTACTTTTTGAGGTTAAAAACAGAAGAGAGAAGGGGAGCCTTGTCCGTTGCAGCCGTTAGACGAGGCGATCGACCACCCGTTCGAAAGAGGAAGTACCGCCTTCTTCAAGAAAGGATAGATCGTTTAACGAATTTCTACAGAAATGCACAGAGAACACTTAATCAGTACTGGGACGCCATGGTGTAACTGTTGCCCAATTTAACTGAAATGACTGAGACGTTTAGCCGTTTGTCGGTGGTGTAATAAAAGTTGAAATAAAACATATCCTACAAGTTTGTATTCGTAATTCTAAAAAGTCCAGCAGAACGTGACATTCTTAATTGACCTTAAGACCAGTCATTACGCATCTACATTTATTTCAAATCTGAGTTTACTGTGGCTTTCATCTATTACACCCACCCTCCTTTTTTACGATAGTACATGGGCATTATATTGTCTAGTTCGTTCGTCTGCCCGTTCATTCGTACGACCGATTGTCCAGATGTTCGTTTGTCCGTAAGTTAGTCCGTCTGTTCGTGCGAACAGATTTTTAGTCAATGTGGTTTATTATGAAGCAGTACTCGTATCAACTTGAAACTTAGTACACATGTTCCTTTGATGGGGTTTTTATTAATTGTATGATAACTTGGGTTTTATCTCAGTCTTATTGTTCACTTAACATAGAATTGGCATAATTTTTAAAAAGTACATTGCAAGGTTAAAGTTAGTTAAGGCCGTAAGGTGGCCTATAGTTGTTAATTACTGTGTTATTTGGTCTCCTGTGAAGAGTTGTTTCATTGGAAATTACATCACATCTTTTTGTATTTAGTGTCTCGCTTGCGACTTCTGTAACAGAAAGAGAGACTGGGATAGTTCAGATTTTTGCAATGTTAATTTCACTTTTATTATAAGTAATATGTTAACTTTATTTGGAGTATGGAATGATTGTATATCTGGCCTTTGTCTTTCATTTATTTGTACATTAATTTGGCCGTTAGTTTTCTCGTTTGAATTTTTTTACATTTGTTATTTCGGGGCCTTTTATAGCTGACTATGCTTAATGGGCTTTAATTTGCTCATTGTTGAAGGCCGTACGGTGACCTATAGTTGTTAATTTCTGTGTCATTTGGTCTCTTGTTTAGAGTTGTCTCATTGGCAAGTACACCAAATCTCCTTTTTATATATACACGTTTGCCTGACAGGGTATATCTCACCTCGACCTCATGTGTGTGTGTGTGTTGGGGGGGGGGGGGTCGTGGGTTGGACCCCCTTTTTTGGCCGATCAATGCATTTGTATCGGGACATGTACCTTGGGTTGGGAACACAGACACCCCCCTTTTTTAAATGGCTGGATCCGCCCCTGACATTGATCATTTAAATTTAACGTTATACAGGCAAGACATTTCAGTGTGTCCACACTTGTTTTTCAAGGTAGTGGAAAATGATCGGACTATTGAGTGTCGGACTAATGAGTGTCGGACCAATGAGTGTCGGACTAATGCGTGTCGGACTATCGGGACGACCCCGTTCAAACAACTTAAATTATTTTTGGACGAGGACAAATTAGTTCGTTGTGCAGGAAGAATACACAATGCACCAATTAACGATATGGCAAAATATCCAATACTTTTACCGGCACATGACAAACTCACAAATTTGATTATACAAGATACAAAATTTATTATATGGAAAGTGTTTTAACCACTCAAAACATTATAATACCAAATAAACATGGAATTTATCTAAAAATTCAAGCACAAGAACTTAATATGCAAATTCCATAATTAAAAATAATTCCAAGTTCAAATAATATAACCTGTTACAAGTTTATCACATTTATGTTTCAGTATGGTATATATACTTTTTTGCCAATACTGATTAATGATATGTAATTTGAAAATAACTGATTGATAATGTGTCCCATTTTCAGCACTCTGCTATATCTTGTTGGCTCTCTATTTTTTTTAGAGAACCAAGGGATCAAGAGTAAATCAGCTACCTTTGTATTAAAAAATTATTATTTTATTTTCTTATTTTGTCTTTCTTTTTTTTTTATCAAGCCTGGGACTTTTGTCGCAGAAAGCTTGACGTAGGGATAGTGGCAGGTGTCATTTGACCTTGACCTCTTTTTCATGGTTCAGTGGTTATAGTTTAGTTTTTGTGTTTTGGTCAGTTTTTCTTATAATATATACAATAGGTCTGCTATGTTTCTGTATGGAATGATTGTAAGGTGAGGTCTACATGTCTAGCTGGAAGGTGCCAACTGACCTTGATCTCATTTTCATGGTATAGTGGTTTTTGTTTTGTTATCCCTTTCCTGTAATAAAACTGCCACTCCAGTACAGTGTTATATTCCTGAGGGCCCTCCTTATAAATATATTACAGTAATGTCTCTGGGAAATATTGGCTAATGATCACCTGGCTATTGATCACAAGCTCAGAACTCATATTATAAAGAACTTAAAATTCCATAACAACTGATTACATTATTTAATTACTTTTCAGCTAAGACAATTGTCAATTCTGATTTAAAATTAAATTAAAATTTGATATAATTTACATAGAAAAAAATATTTTGTCACTACTAACACACTATGTTATATGCATGCTTGAAATTCTTTTCTACAGATTAGACAATAAATCGTAAATTAAATTATTTCATGCCAAATTAAACAAGTGCAGTTATTATCATTAATATTCAAACACTACCTAAGGTAAAAAAAAAATGAAAAGCCGATGATTTCCTGTGAATTTGACAAACAAAACTAATGTCGGAAATGAGTCCGGAATTGCTCGTTTTATTATTGTCTCAAAACATCCGATTTTAATTTTGTCTTCAAAATCGAAAGAAACGTTAATTAGCGATGTCTGAGAAATTTATCGTTTTCAGTCATTAAAATAATTTCTTTAAAAACTGTTGCCTTCCCTTAATTGCTCTTGAACAATTTTTAGGAAAATGCTAGAGAAATTAATGAAGTAAATGTGATGCAGTTTGTTGATGCTTCCAAGGATTTGAATTATAGTAAATCCTATGATGATACGAGTATGATTGTATGAGCATACTCAGTAATGTGGTTTTGACAATCTGTGTTAGAAAAAGCGCACCAAATTTTTAGTTATCTCAAAATGACAGAAATTGGGTGAAAAAATTCTGGATCCTTGCTTTCAACATAATACATGTAATATCAATAAGTAAAGAAGGCAAGACATTTCAGCGTTTGCACTCTTGTTTTATTTATTTTTGCCAAACTTTCAGTGTCAAATACTACATGAATATCAGCACAAAAACATTTTCTATTTGAGTTGAATACTCTTGAACAAGACAGACTTTAATGTGATTGTTACAGTTTAGCACTGTCAACATATATTTGTTCCGCCTAACAGAAGTTCCAATGGAAACTTTGTTATAAACATTGTCATAATATCTATTCCTGTTGAAACAAATATTCTATACCATTTATTCCGTTAGGAACATGTACTGTAATATTTATTCTTGTGGAAATAGTATTCCAGAATATTTTTTCCTTTTGGAACTTATGTTATGAAGGAACTTCTATTCCATGACAGCACTCTGAAAGACATGTTACTCTACATAAATACATGTGTGTGTGTGTTTAATATTTCTCTTGTTGGAAACTTGTAGAGCCAAAAATAGTGTTGAACTCTTGTTGTTGCTATAGGCAGTACGGTCATCAATAGGACAAAAATAACTAGGCATAGTGTTTGATATTCCCGGAATTGCTCTGATGTCTATTGGCCTATTTTTAATTGCTGGTTGTTCAGTTCCCTATAATTGACATTTTGAAGAAATACTACAAAATATGATTTTTTGTTGTTGTGCCTAAATAAAGTAAGCCTGTACAAAGCATTAACTAAAGATATGA
Organism: Mytilus galloprovincialis; assembly: GCF_965363235.1. Lineage (NCBI taxonomy): Eukaryota > Metazoa > Mollusca > Bivalvia > Mytilida > Mytilidae > Mytilus > Mytilus galloprovincialis. Next base: position 24,382,020 of record NC_134839.1, on the reverse strand, counting down.
GTATAATCATGATAATGTACTATATAATATGGCGCTTAATTTTCTTTGATATTGTCATCTTTTACAGTGATTTTTAACTTGCTTTATTCTTAAATAACGTTTGATATTTCGTCATTACTCTACAAATCACTTGTGTTCATGTCTGTGCTCCTCCTCCCCCTTCCCAAAAACAGAAAGAAAATCAAAGTGCCGGATAGCACCTCAGGAAAGTTTGCAACTGTAGATGTATATTATTTCAAATAGGTTATAGACGTGCATTATTTCAAATATGTATTTAATCACAGCTTTGACGTTTTAAACTAAACCATCTAAACATGTGTGTAGTATTTCAGTATATTTTTTTATTACTTTTTTTCATCTAATTTTCTCTATTTTTTCTTCTTTTGTTGTATTTTCATTATTTTAAAATTATATTTTTTTTCCCCTTTCTTTTTCCTTTTTTTAGTTACTTATTCTTGTTCCATATCAATGTAACATTGCAGGGGTGTGGAAATGCTATGCCTGACTCGTACATTTGAACAACCGGACAAGTAATTATTTTTGTCTTGGTTGCCCGTGGACAAGTAAAATCAAAGCGCTGTAAGCGCTGAAGGCAGTTAACCAAAAACCAGGCAAACGTAATTATGTGCAGTGGCGGATCCAGAAATTTTCATAAGTGGGGGCCCACTGCCTGCCTAACAGGGGACCTGCTCCAGTCATGCTTCAGTGATTCCCTATATAATCAACCAAATTTTTTTCTCAAAAATGGAAAGGGGGGGGAGTGGGCCCACTGAAAAACCCTCTAAATCCGCCTCTGATGTGGCATTAAACATTCATATATTGTACATTTATGTTTATCTAATGAATTAATTATTAAGGCAAATAATTTATATGTTATCAAGGTTTCAATAGCAATGAATATATAAATGTATATTTTTTTATGGTGAGTCTGCAGTGGTACAAGTTCGCAATGATTGTAGTTGTTCTAGTAGATAGTTAACGTTGGTTTTAGTTGACTGTTAGTAGTATGTGTTGACTTAGAACGAACATGTTATAGTATGAATGGACTGGTTTCCCTGTAAAGAAAACTGAGTATGTGTTCTATAGTACAATAGTTATGCAACACAAATCAGACAAATGTTCACTACTACAAGGATCAAAGGTGAGGTCTGACTGAACATATATGGTTTAGGGGGGGGGGGGGGAATCTCGAGGGGTTTTCAAGTTCTCAAACAGGAAGGGGTAGGGTGACCCCAGGGGGGACTTCCCCTATATTTCATTTGATTTGTTATATTGTTCCATACATGAATATATATGGTTTAGGGGTGGGGATCTCGAGGGTTTTCAAGTTCTCAAACAGGAAGGGATAGGATGACCCCATGGACTTCCCCTATATTTCATTTGATTTGTTATATTGTCCCATACATGAATATATATTGATTAGGGGTGGGAATCTCATCCGTTTCAAAGTTATCAAACAGGAAGGGGTAGAGTGGCCCAAAGGACGCCACCTATATATCATATGATTTGCCTACATTCAGGTAGTTATTTGTGAAAATAAAGTAAGAATCTTCCAGCTTCTTTAACTGACCCTTCAAAATTGAGAAAAAAAAATACCCCCTCAAAATTGCAGATATATGTTTACAGTTTAAAAGCATCTTACATGCATTATCAACATTTATCACTGATAAAGAAAATTTATACTGTGACCAGGAACATATATATTGTTAGATATACTGTTCCCAGCTGTCACATTGTATTGGATTTTGACATTAAAATTTGTCAAAAGTAATTTTGAGTTTCTGTTTAAAATATTTTCTGCTTTTTCTTTCTTTTACATATATCTTTTGGTTTTCAATTCTAGTATTTATATTCATTTACAATGAATAGATGTATTTTGTCACCTGCCTGGATTCGCCAAAAACCCGGAATTACCATTATCCGCTTCCGGAATCGGATCCGAAATTGTAATTCTCTTTTCACGACAGCCAATGTCATTGTGTTCCAATGTTGTTTTTGTCAGTCAGATACGATTTTACTCGTATTAACACATTTTTTGTCGGCGATTTTCTGTATATAGCTAGCGATTGAACAAAATTGACATCGCTGTCATGAATAATAATGATTAAAATAAGTTTTGAGATCGTTTATTTGGAGACTTTGGCGAAAAGGTTTGCAAAGCTATTTTTAATTTTCTTTCAGGTGGAACTGAGACTACTATAACTGTGATATAGTTGTCTCAGAGTGGAAGGCCCGTCGGGCGTGGCTAGTAACCAAGTCGACAGTGGAAGGTCGCGGACCTCGGACCACCGCTAATTTGAACCCCTGCCTCCAAATTTAAAGATACACATTTCGTCTTCTAATTTGAAATTGCCGTCAACAGCATGAACATTTGAACTTATTATATAATAGACTACTGACGTAGTTGTACTACGTATTGATGACAAACAATATTCCTACGACTTTTGCCATTTGGGAAATCTAAATTACTTGTCTTAAAAGATTTTCGGCGATTAAATATTTCGTACAATTGTTTTTTGACATCTTAGCCAAAAGCACAGGCGATAATAAACTACATAAGAATTCCTAATGAGCTCTAACTCCTATGTGCAACTTCAAAAGTTTTGGGTGATTCGACGATCATTTAAGGTTTTTCTAGTCATATTTTTTGTAATCCAGAATTAAAAGTATTAAAAAAGTGTTCAATTAGTTATATATAACATAGTAGCCAGCTAGATAATAACAATGGCAAGTATTTCAGCATTTATTGGGTAGACCACAAATCCAGGGTGCTCGCATAATGCAGATTAACTGCATAAAAATATACAAGACAAAGTTCAAATCCAACAAAAACATAAAATTGATTTTAAAACATATAAAGATGTTTAATTTATGTAAAATAAACCAATGTTCAGCAGTAAAAACATCAATGTTCATGACGATAAATATTACATGATACCGGAAATAGATCCATTACCAAATAGATCCATTACCAAAATAAATAAAAATAAGTATGCGAACCCGAGTCGCGTAACATTGCATTGGCTTTGTTTATTGACCCGGGATCGTCGATTAGGTTTTATCCATCATTTACCGGAAGTGTCATTTCTTTAAATTTTGTATCGAGATTCAGATTGATAAATACTTAATAAAAAGGTGGGCAAGCAAGACAGAAAGAGTCATTAGTCGAGAAGAAAACCTTAAATGCAAATGGAGGACACAGAGTATTTAAAAAAAAAACCGAAGCGAGAATTTCAGACAAAGTGGATATCAGATTGCCCCTGGCTATTTATGGAAATTCGGAAAACAAATTAAGTTTTTGTCTTATTAATAGATGAAAGGTCAACATTATTTGTTGTCAAAGTGGAAAATAGAAGGGACGCTTTAATTGCCCATCAAGACAATAATAAATAATCAAGAAAAAAACAAGTATGTCAGTTAGAGATACACCACAAAATCAATAGTTTATCTATTATTTAGTTTACATTTCTTCAATCACTGTCCTCAAATTTAGTATATGTACCTACTGGCTACAATTTTTATTCAAAAACTGCTGCAAAATTGTCCTTTACATGTCATTTCATTGGTTGGTTTGCTGTTAGGTTTCTGCCCATTGATGTTAACCCGTTTCCTACTTTCCTAATTCTTTACACATATAAACAAATAGATTTCATTTGTTTGTGATGCACAACAGTGCTAAGTAAGAATCATATATTATCTTACAAGAAATACTTCAATATTTATTGGGATCATCAGGGCAAGTAAATTTTTTCCCGTAAATTTTAGGTTTCACTTGCCCGGGGACAAGTGTTCACAACAAATATTTCCACACCCCTGCATTGCATGCTATATTTATGTAATCATTAACTGTAGTTGGTATTTCAAGGAAACGGATTAATATAAGTTATTATATACAGCTTGTTTCCGAATCCTATTATTATTGTGTATTTTGTATGATGATATATTTGTATTGATGATGAATACATATGTTTAAAATTTTAGTCAATAAACCATAACTGAGGGTGTGTGGTCAAATAATCTCCATTAAGAGATATGCCAATGCTAATACCAAATATCATTCACCTACCACTAGTGGTTCCCATAAACCAACCAAATGACAAACTAAAACATGAAAACTAAGCAAAAGTTTCAAAGTCAATAGACCCTGACTGAAGGGGGAGGGCCAACAAATCTCCATGGAAATGAGATATGCCAATGCTTATACAACTGCATACCAATGATCATTAACTTACCACTAGTATACCCAATAAACTGACCTAATTACAAACTAATACATGAAAACTTAGCAAAAATTTCAAAGTCAATAGACCATGACTGAGGGGGCGGAGCCAAATAATCGCCATGGAAATAAGATAAACCAATAACACTGTGCGGGACAAATTTGCCATTCCGGTATCGGCAAATCTGACTTTGTCGGTTTACAAGATATCAAAAAAAATATTTGCCCAGTGATAGATTATTGAAAAATTAAAAAAATGCCATATGTCCCAACTTGTCACTGTTGTCACTCTTGTCACTGCAGCTGATTAAAAGTACATTTCCCATGGGAAATTTGATAATTCCCATGGGAATATTAGAATTTCCCATGGGAACATTGAAAGTTCCCATGGGAAAAATTACTTTTCCCATGGGAAGTTTAGAGTTCCCATAGGAACTTTAAAGTTCCCATGGGAACATAAGTAAATTGTTTGTTCCCATGGGAAGTTCTAAATTTCCCAAGGGAAACTTTAAATTTCCCAAGGGAACTTTTCTTCCCAAGGGAACTCCTTTTCTTCCCATGGGAAAATACTTTTCCCATGGGAACAATATTTTTTCCCATGGGAACAATATTTTTTCCCATGGGAACAATAATTTTTCCCATGGGAACAATAATTTTTCCCTTGGGAACAATATGTTTTCCCATGGGAACAATAATTGTTCACATGGGAAGTGATATAACTAAAAAGAAAACATAAAAAAATCCTTTAATTGCATGAGTGAAGCAATTTCACAAAACGGACTAAGTTATTATGGGTACAAGTATTTCTTTGAATCTTAATTGTAGAAATATATAATTGTGTGTTCTACGATTTTTGTCTAGGCATGCTTAATTGAAAGTAAATCACTATGTGTCAAAAATTTAACTACTATAAATTCAGAAATTATTGCTGTTTTTATTATTGTGAAAATAGTGACAGGGTTATAATCACAATAATATACACTTGCATATTAATTTTTTATGAACTAAACAGGATTATTCTCAATTTTGCACACAAAAAAATGATGAAATTGAGAAAAATCGCACTTACAATTGCTAGCAATAATTTCTGAATTTTCAGTATATAGTTTTGCATATATAGCTTTCACACCATTGCACACAGTGTCTTATGTTTATCCATTTGAATGTTTTTGTGTTTTTTTCATGCAGACATTTAAATGTTGATAGGTCTTGCACATTGTTGACGGCTGTTCAGTCACTGGCTGAAAATACCTTTATCTCTGGTTTTTAGTTGTCTCATTGGCAATCACATACCATATCCTTACTTAATTTCAACACTTCTTAATTTAAGTTATGTACATTTGAGAATATCATTTTCAAAAAGACAAAACATTACAATTGGTATAACAAATAAGGCACTTGTGTTTTATTATTTCATCTTTCACTGAGATAACACCATCAAGTAAAATGTGTGAAACAAAAACAGAAAATTAAACAAACAGCAATAAAATAACTTAAGCAAGTGTCAATAAACCTGCACAAATAACATGAATAATATATCTAAGGTCATAAGCAAGTGACAATAAACATACAGCAATAATATATCTAAGGTCATAAGCATAAACATGCAGCAATATTATACATTGTATATCTAAGGTCATAAGCAAGTGACAATAAACATACAGCAATAATATATCTAAGGTCATAAGCATAAACATGCAGCAATATTATACATTGTATATCTAAGGTCATAAGCAAAAGACAATCAACATACAGCAATAGTATATCTAACATGTCTAAGGTCATAAGTAAAAGACAATCAACATACAGCAATAGTATATCTAAGGTCATAAGCATAAACATGCAGCAATAATATATCTAAGGTCATAAGCAAGTGACAATCAACATACAGCAATAATGTATCTAAGGTCAGTTATATAAGCATTTTAAAAAAAACATGCAGCAATAATATATCTAAGGTCATAAGCAAGTGACAATCAACATACAGCAATAATGTATCTAAGGTCAAAAGTATAAACATGCAGCCATAATATATCTAATTTCATAAGCATTAACATACAGCAATAATATATTTAAGGTCATAAGCATAAACATACAGCATTAATAATATATCTAAGGTCATAAGCAAGAGAAAATAAACAGGTCTTGTATAAGAATATTAACAGTATCCGGGACAAGTTTGCAATTCCGCTGAGTGCAAAAGTTGTCACCTTAATTTTTGGAGTTAAGTCAAAATGAAGTTGATAACTTGATTGGTATTGGTTCTCTGATATTTGTCCTAAATATGTTTGGCTCTAGCACCACTGTTGAAAAAGTAATGCCCCTTTTTTCAACAATTTCCTCAGAGGAAAAAGAGTTTTCCTCAAGGGAAAAAGATTTCCCTTAGGGAATTTGCTGCATAATTATTTCCTTTGAGGAACTGGAAATTCTTTTTCTTTTGAGGAAATTTGCCGCTTCAAATTTTCCTTTGAGGAAATTTCCTCTAAGGAAATCATTGTTCTTCAAATTTCCTCTAAGGAAATTTCTGAACATCAAATTTCCCTTAAGGAAATGTTTTTCCTCTATAAAAATTTCATAACAGTACAAACATTGACAAACAGTATAAATATATTTTCTCCTAGACTGAATTATTGATCATGTTGATACAAAAGATTATATAAAATAAACACTTTTCATGTCAAATTAACTTGTCTTCTGTTTCAGCTGCTGTGTATAATTATTCTACCCCCTACATAACAGTTCAGTGCATAAATAATTCCATTCACAAGACATCTTCCTTCAATTGGTTGAATAAATTTTGGCAACTTGTTCTTCAAACATCTTCTATGTATATTTGATATGATGGAGAGCCATGTACATAATATTATGTACATGAATGGATAACGCATGTGTTTATTTCGACAACAAACATGACAAAGATACTGTTTTTTTTCTTAATTTCTCCATAATCCATCAGTGAATATGTAGGTTGTTACATTTTACACCATTGTGTCCTTGTGCATCTTTGATAGTACTCCATTTTGTTTATAGCAATTTTGTAGAATTTTTTTCTATTTCTTTTTCCAGAAAAACACACAATTGAGTTCATTTCACATTAATTAATCCAATTAGCACATTATGTAGAAAAGTATTAACAAATAAGTTTCCTCTTCAGTATAGACTTGCAGGACCTGACGATGATCATAAAAACCAAGATATCTGACCTATAAATACACAAAATAAAAAAAAGAAGTTATAAACATGATAAATGGAGAAAAAACAGCAATATAAATAGGCTTATTTTATCATGTTTTAATTAAAGTCATAAGAAACCTCAAATTAAAAAAAAATATGTATAATAATTATGTTTTTTATAACTAAATGGATAGTTTTCATTCTTTAATTTGTCCACATTTAGAAGAAGTTTACTTATTTTTAATTGCTTGCTTCCAGGAAGCAATTCGCCGATACATATTTTCCATATACATAGTGACCCGAGCGTAACCCTCCTCGTAAAAATCCGGTGACCACAATATGCAAGGATCTGTCATTGAAATAAACAAATAGCTGATTATACATGTTAAACACGTGCTCAATACCCATGCTTTTTGTGATTTGTTTACTATAAGGTGGCAATCGGTAAAACTCAGCTTCAAAACACGGCATTTAATGAGCAGCATTATTTGTTAATCATAACAAACAGAGAGAAAAAAAAAATGACGATTTATATGATATACTTGTGAAAATAATGATAAAATCGTGCACAGAGGACTAAGTTTATGATGTATACATGCATTGGTTCAAAAGTTGGACAAACTTTATTTTTCATCACTCACTCGTTTCATATGACTTTAACATTTGAGAAACTTTCATTTGATATTCTTACTTGTCATGCTTTATATGAGTTCTCTTATTTCAGTGCTTTGTGTCCAAGATTAAATATTCGTTGTTTAGTGCCTTGCAGTGATATTTAAAGTTTAGCCACTTGCAAAAGTTGTTATAGAATGTTCATATGCTGTGTTATTTGAACCACTGTCCTATATTATGGTCAGGTAAGAGGTTGAGTGCTCACAGACATGATATTTTTTTATTAATTGTTATTGTTTTTGAACATGTTGAACTAAATTGGATTGTTTAAATCTTTTCATGTTGGGATCTTTATTGGCTGACCTATAAAGGAAGTGTTGTCTCATTATTGAAGGCCAGCCCATCATTGGCCTTTAATTTCTTGCATCCACTTCTTTGAACTCTGGTGGATAAGTCACTCATTTACCATACCACATCTTCTTATTTTTATAAGAGTCATCATTCAAAGGCAATTACTTTTATCATGTTTATTACTGTAATTCAGAAATTATCCAGAGGTTTTTAGTAATGCGATTAATGTGACTGGGTGAGTATCGCAAAAATAAGAAATCATATTTTGATAACAGAAACATATATATATATCATGTATATATAATTGATGCAGATTTTTTTTGTAATCACAATAAGTTGTCCATTCCCTGAAAAATAATAAATGCAAGCAATAATTTCTGAATTTACAGTATATAGAAGTGGTCTTACCATTTAGGCCTTGTTGTATTCTGTTTATCTTGTTTTGTCGCTCATTTCTGTTGAAATTGTTTATATTTTTCATTATTTTTCTATATTTCTTGTCCTATAAAACATAAAAAGGGTAAAAACTATTATTAAACATCAGTATTTTCTTTATATACAATAATATTTAATAAGAATGGAATATTTGTGCTATTTCATTTCACAAACTTTTGGTCAGTCATGACTTTCAAAGACTTTCACCCTGGTCAATAGTTTAAAAAACAAACATTCCCATACTTTTTCTTGGTGTTCGTACTAATTTTTCATTGGACAACAAAAACATGATTCAACTATTCTTCTATGATTTGTTTTGATTGACTACGTTAAACTCTGAAATATTGTTTACAGTATAATCTGTATGTGTCTAACTCATCAAAATTTCAAATTAATATATAAATAACCAATAAGAATGCTATGCATGGCTCAGCTTGATACAAACGTACACTTTAAACCCTGAACAGTTGGAGCAAGTATGGACACAACATTCAATTCAAACTTTTCTACATTGGTTAGAGGTATAGGGGGAGGTTGAGATCTCACAAACATGTTTAACCCCGCCGCATTTTGCGCCTGTCCCAAGTCAGGAGCCTCTGGCCTTTGTAAGTCTTGTTTTATTTTAATTTTAGTTTCTTGTGTACACTTTGGAAATTAGTATGGCGTTCATTATCACTGAACTAGTATATATTTGTTTAGGGGCCAGCTGAAGGACGCTTCCGGGTGCGGGAATTTCTCGCTACATTGAAGACCTGTTGGTGACCTTCTGCTGTTGTTTTTTTATTTGGTCGGGTTGTTGTCTCTTTGACAAATTCCCCATTTCCATTCTCAATTTTATGGATACAACTCTGAATTGTAAATTTGGATTGTGATTCAATAGTTGATGCAGCATAGGTTTCTGACATTGAATGAATGTGGTCCAAGTACTTAAAAATTTTAAATTGACAATTAACCTCTAAAATGGTCCAATATTCAAAATCTTAATACATGGTTAGATGCAGCATATCAACATGATCAAAGAACCCAAATAATTCATTATTTGATGAAATCAAATAAAGTTCAATTTTGGACCCTTTAGATCTCAATGTGGACCAATTTGTTAACGGGCCAAAATATCAAAAATCTAAATGAAGGGTTAGATTCAGCATATCAAAGAACCCCATATATATATTCAATTTTTTTGAAATCAAACAAAGTAAAATATTGGACCCCAATTTGGACCAACTTAAAATTTGGGCCCATACTAAAAATCTAAGTAAATATTCAGATTCAGCATATTAACATGATTAAAGAACACCAAGAATTTAAATATTATTAAAATCAAAATAAGTTTAATTTTGGACCCTTTGAACCTTAAGATAGACCAATTTAAACAGGACCAAAAAACTAGGAATCTAAATACACAGTTAGATTTGGAATATATATATATCAAAGAACCCCAATAATTCAATTTTCTATAAAATCAAACAAAGTTTAATATTGGCCCCTAATTCATGTAATTTCTAAACTCTGGACAAAAACTCTGGTCACAAACCCTGTGTTTGAGTTTCATAGATTTCTGTTAACTTATACTAAAAGTAATTATGCGAAAACTAAGTGTCTTCGGACTACGACGACTACATGATAAAATTGAGAATGGGAATGGGGAATGTGTCAAAGACTCCCCTTTTTTGGACTATCAATGCATTTGAATGGGGACATGTAATTACCCCCCCCCCCCTTTTTGTCCTGGGTTAGGAAACCCCTTTTTAAAATGACTGGATCCGCCCCTGAAGGGTCTATCATTAAGTTTGACAACTTCAGACATACTACTTTACCAAAAAAATTGACACATTTCATCCAATTTAATTTCATTCTTTACTTGCTATTTCATCCATAATATTTTAAAGAAAGAAATTTGGAAGGAGTATGATTTTAATTTGCAAGTTATACACTATCCAAACTAGAGACCTAATAGAGTAGATATATACTTGACTAAGGGAGCTACCATTTGATCTTTATGGGGGGGGGGGGGGCTAGGATGAAAAATTTTATCCTGCATTTTTTTTTAGCTGTTATCTCTGTCCTGCCTTTTTATTTTTCACTCTGTTCGTTCCTGCCTTTCTTTTTTTAGTTTATCCTGACTTTTTTTACCAAAATTGTCGTCCTGACTTTTTTTTTTGCTAGTGTCTCATCCTGCCTTTTTTTTCTTCTCAAAACTCCTGTTCTGCCTATTTTTTTCAAATTTCATCCTAGCCCCCCCCCCCCCTCCCCCTCCCCCCCCCCCCCCATAAAAATCAAATGGAAGCTCCCTAATTTAAATCAAACTTGGGGTGACTGGGGACAAAGATTTAAGGGAATAGATGACAGTTTACCTACAATGATCTAGCTTCATGGCAATGGCATACATTACAGACTACATGTACATCATGTACATGGTCATTCTTAATTGTGTTTAAACTTTGGGAGTTCATTTTTTTAATGTTTAAAGCTAACAATTTCAACTACATACATTTATCAAGATTTGATTCTACATTTATATATAATTGTGTATGTCACATGTATGTACATGATGTATTTTAATGTAAAGCATCTGAAAACTCATTAGCCGTTTCATATTCATTTCAGTTCTTCAAAAGGCAAATTTATATGAGCCTATGCCTGAAAACAGAGATTTCTTATTAAGGAGAAAGCCCCGCCCCCCCTTTTTGGTGTGAAATATTTTCTTGATTATATAGGGAATCACTGAAGCATGACTGGAGCAAGCATCCCCCTCTGCCCCCCCCCCACCCCCCCCAAAAAAAAAACAACAAAAAATTAAAAAAATGGATATTTCTGGATCTGCCCATGTCAACCTTTCACTCAGGTCATTGGTGAAGAGTTGTCACACAAAATAAATGATATCAAATGTTCATATGTATATGTTTTAGCTCGTGTAGGTGTAAGGAGGCAACCATTTGATTTGTAATTGTAGGGCGAACCAGGTTGGGAACAAACCCTCTATATGGTGATTATACCTGTATAGAGGGATAATCCTTCTATAGAGGGGTAAATTTTTGTTTAGACTGGATTTAAATCAAAATAGGGCAGAATGGCATTCTCTACTTATTATGGCAGTAACCTGGAACAGTTGATGCACCAATTGGTGTACTTAATTTAATATGCACATGCCCAGTTTGATGCTTATCTGACTAAATATGAAATCTATTGTTCACCTTGATTGAAAGCTGTGATGATCAGGTAAATTCTACTCACTTTAATGCCTCACTGAACAGAATTTCTATTGTTAGATTTAACATAAAATTTAAAGGTCAACTATTCCTTTTGTTGTTGATCAGGTGTTCAGATAGGTATACAATAGATTGCAAGTTTTGTAACTTTAGCAGAAAACAGGTTATCCCAATTTTTAGTAAAGTGCATATGTTGATGCATATAATGCTAGAGATTATAGCCAATATAACTAGAAAATGCTATTTTGCCCTAATTTGCTTTAAATCCAGTGCAAACAAAAATACCCCTCTATAGAGGGATAATTTTATCCCTCTAAAGAAGGATTATCCCTCTATACAGGTATATTCACCATACAGGGGGTTTGTTCCCAACTAGTCCAAATAATTATGACGTCTTGAAAGGCTATTATAATTTTTTTCTTTGACGCCTTACTTCAAATATAATAGCCTTTCAAGAAGTCATAATTATTTGGACTAGTTCCCAACCTGCGAACAGGGTGAATAATCTTGCCTTGTAAAACTTGTGCTATAAATAAAAATTAATACATTTCCATTTAAAAATCCGTCAGCCCAATCTCATCCAGTGAAATAGATTATTATCTGTTTTCGAAATTATATGGAAGTACTTAGTAGTTCAGACGCATTGCAAGGCATTTTTTCTAAGGAGACGTGTAGACTCATTTAATTGGGGGAATGGAACCAATAAATTGATAGTATTCGATATGATCTTCCCAGTACGGAGCACCTATTTTTTTTAGGTAATTATTATTAGTGTCGGTGATCTCACAAGTAAATCAGAGAAAATATTGCATGCAAATTAATGAGCAGAGAAGAGACAATTATCAACTTGTGTATTATTCATTTTCTCGCAGTTATTTACGGTAAATTAACTATATGTATATATATCCCAAAACAGGTGTTCGGTTCTAGTACTATACAATTTAGTAAAACTGCTATATTTTGGGGCCGAAAAGGGGTCTTACTGAACCTACTCCTTTATAAATCTTAAGTAGGAATGCGTGGGTTCCATTTCATGAGACCTACACGGATTTTTTATAAAATAAATTTAAAAATTATAAATACAGTTTTCAATTTTTTCCCGGCATAGACAGAGACATGTATACTAAAGAGATTAGCGACTTGTAAATCTCGCTGACTTCACGCGTGTAAACTCGTACCCAGCATCCTCTAATCATATGATAACGAGATTAGCGGTAGTCTAGACAATCGATAATAATCACTCGGAACACCCTGTTGTTTTTCTTTGTATTAAGGACCAGGACAAAGACTTTCAGAATTAAAATCTTGTATTGTAAACAAATTCGCAGGTGAATAATAATGACGCTGTTTACATGTAGCATCAATTGGTCTGTTAATTAGGGGGTCCCATGATTAGGAGTATGTGGGAAATTATTATCTTTGCAGGAAATAACTGTGTAATGTCGAGAAAAAAAAATTAAAAAAAATTATAAAACTTTATAATTAACTTTCATCTCAATATTTATATCTATATTAAAATTGATGCTTGGTGGTTGTTGTGATATTCACGATGTCCAAGACAGATTTTTTATCATGGGACGACAATTTAGATTTAGATATATTGTTCGGGGAATACACAGACACTGACCCAATTGTAGATAGTGACGACGACTTTGTTCTAGCGACAGGTGTGCACCCCCCCCCCCCCCCAAAAAAAAAAAGGTCAAAGAAATTGACATGAGTTTAAGTGCAGATGTTACTGCTACTGATGGTTACAAATGTCTTGACTGTGACAAGATTCTGAAATCTATCTCTGGGTTCCGTGGACACACATCAAGACAACATGGAAAACAATTGAAAGGTAATTTAGGCGAAAATGTTATTTTTTTCTCCATCCTTTTAACAAAGACGCATTTGTTAAAAAAAAAAAAAAAATATGCAAAAGTACATGTCCTTTAAAAGTATTTAAGGTCCTGTCCATGCATGCTATGTTAATTTTGTAATACTTCCCTAAGAAAAACTTTAAGAATCATCAATTCCGCCAAGATTGAATAATTATTATGAAAACAAAATGTCAAAGTGGCTTGGTACTTAATTAAATGGCTTCGTGGTGCATATATGAACAACTTGACAAGATATGTTGGGCTACTTTACACTGTGATAAAAAGTTTCAAGTTTTAACACCACTGAGGGGTTCACACTACCTTGTTTATGATGTTAATAATTAATCTAGAAAGACTTCATCAATTTGTTAACAACAGGTGACATTTCTGCATGTCCAAGTGGTTTAATTACATGAGTTACTAACTTATTAAGAGGAAGAATCATACAGCTACTGATAACCTAACATGTTTGATCTTTACTTCATGTACCTTACAGGATGTTTACTTATTAATAGGTGTCAAATTATAAACAGTTTTATTACCATGATCAAGATTTTTAATTAGCAACATTATTAAAACCTGAATCAATGGAGCTTAACAACAAGAACATTAGCATGTGTTTAGTAATTTAATTATCATTGCTTTAATTTTCAAGTAAAAGAACATTACGACTCTGAAGCCATTTTGAGACCATTCAAGTAGTTTTGTTATATCCAACGATCATTTTATTCAGGATTATCCTAATCCAACTATAATACAAGAAACCGTTTTATAAACCTTATCTGTCATTGTTTAAACAAGCACAACCTCGAAATATTGCTTCGTTTTATTTATTTTTGTTCCAAAAGTCGGGAGCCTTTATATCGAGTACTGAATCTAAAATTTGGGCTTCTTGAATCGGGATATAAATTCGCCTATAATTTTATTAGCTATTACTAAAGAAAGCTTAAAATTACAAATAAACTACGCCTCTACATAAATTTAAGTTATTCTTAACTGAATTGTGTTGATATAGATTGTATTTTATTATAATTTGGTTTTTTTCTGTACGTTAAAGCTGTTTGTAAATAATCAATATGGCGGATTGTTTGGCGAATTTTCTACTCTCGAGAAATCTCGTGCACACGCGTGAAGTTGACCGCTGGTTATAGCCGTAACGATAAGTTGCCAATCTCTGTATTTATATGTCTCTGGCATAGATAAAAAAAATATGAAAATAAATAATCTTTTGAAAATAATACGATATGGTTTAATTATTTCACTTCATTATAATGATAAATCCTTTAGATCTGAAATGTTTAATTAAAACGAATTTATCATTTTGATCTACCGATAAACTTTAAATTGAAGTGACATGGTCAGTTAAGTAACCTGATTAGTTGCATGGCTGATTACCATCTTACAGGTGACCCAGTAATTTTCCATATGACACTAGCGTGTACCCTTGGGGTGTGTATAACTTATTTTTTGGGGAACATCCTGTCCACGTGTAATACTTAGCATATATTGCAACATTTGACATTAAACACATTTTCTTTGTAGCATCGGAGGCAATTTCATGTTCAACCACACAGAAAATTTCACAAAAAAAATATGATAAAATCATAAGAAAAAGAATAAGAAATACTAACAAATAAATTTGGCATTAATAAAACGGGGATTCGTGTATTCAAGAGCTTATTTTCAGTGGACAACAACAAATGGAAGTTTTTAACGACCTTGACTGGCTATAATATATATATAGCACTTGCACGGTCGTTCCAGTGGACATATTTCATACCAGATTACCTATTCTTTTTATATATATGACAATTATTGTTCAATCTGATACTCGTACCTATAACGTACAGTATTTTGAACAGCTTCAAATATATGGGGTCCGTAGTAATACCGCAAAGGATCTCCTTAGTGCACTAAGAACAAAAATGTGCACTAAGGACCTGATGGAATGATACAACTGTTACAAAGGACATGGCATATAAAAATAGAATTTTTAAAAATTCATAATTTTAAATTTTACAATTATACCTTTTTTTAATTAGAAAGTTATCGAATGTGTATTCGACACGTGCCTAAAAAAATTGATTGTCACCTTTTTAGTGTAATAGGTAGAAATTCACGTTCGCTCAACCTTGACCCGTTCATAATCTGCTAGTATACTGTTTAAACATGTATATATGGTATTTTAAATTGTTCTCTATTTTTTCCCATTTGTTTGTTCTCCGTATTTATTCTGTCTGTTATAATTTTTACTTCTAAAGTAATAAAGTATTTTCAACTCTTTTCAGTTTGGGAATTTTTCATCCTTTTAATTTTAAAAAGACATAATTGTGCACACTTCACGGAAAAGTGAGGATTTATATTTGGTTGCTTAACGTCCAGTTGCCAATACTTCATTCATTTTTCTGATGTCAGGGACCATGCCTCACAGCAAGGTTTTATAAGGATAGAACATAGGCAAATGCAAATAGATTCTATTGACTATATCTTTGCTGCTTTGGTCTCTGCATGTATACATAATGATTCATTATGTTTTATGGGATACTTAACTTCTGTTCTACAAATTTTATATTAAAATATATTCTGATTTTTCATTTTTAATGAGATTTTAGTTTCTGTTGATTAGAGGCAGTACAAAAAACATGTTTTAATCATAATTAAGGTGAACCCAGCCCCCCCCCCCCCCCCTGTCAACGTGACACCCAACCACACCGCTTGAAAATCTTAAAATATTTTTTAATGTTATCTTTACTATATATTGAATAGGGTGACACGTTGTCGCTACATGATAACCAGATAAAATGGATCTTGTTTATACAAAAAATATTTCAAGATTGTGGTTTCTCAAACAAATGGGAGTCACAAAATTTTGTTAATAAAGAATGGTTAAAAACTGTCATAAAGCAGAGATTGCTAGATCAATATATTCAGAACTGGAATTCCCTCATTCAAAATTCGTCAAAAGGTATAAACTACAAAAATTTTAAGAAAAACTTGAAATTGAAGAATATTTTAATATTTTGGACTTCAAAGACGCTATTGTTTTTGTCGGTTTCAAACGACTGATACTAAGTTGCCGATTGAAACAGGAAGATGGCAAAACGTAATCAGAGAAAACCGCTTTTGCAGTCTATGTAACAATCGACAAATAGGTGACGAATATCATTTTATATTTGAATGCAAATTTTTCAATCAAAAACGAAAAGAGTTTTTAACTGCATATTTTACAAAACGGCAAAATACAGTTAAATTCTCTGAAGTTATGTCAAGTACAAGAAAACCAGTTCTGAAGAAGCTTTGGTTTTTTTATAGAAAATATAAATACTTGTGTTTGTCGGCCCGTGCTTGTACTCCTGGCTTGTAACTTTTGTAACATCTCTCGCTTGTTTTGTACATATTGTAAATATTAATTGTTGTATTTGTTATCTCTGTACCGATGTAATGCATTTGCTTTATGAGAATAAAGATGTATATAGTAACTTCTTTAAATATACACAAGTCATAATTACATTGGCCAGAGGGTAACTTGATAATTAGAGGATCAAAGGATTTAATTAAGACAATCCAAGACTGCTACCTCTATATTTTATTATACATATCTTTATTAGCCTCATTTAGGGTGATACAGCAATTGCAAAACGGGTAGATACGATCTGTAATCAAATAATTAAACTAATCAAAAGTTTATTTAGAGTAACCATATGCCGGATGAACAAAACGTTTGCCATTTATTGAAAAACATATGGTTTTATATAACAAGAAAACTTCTCTAGTATTCTAAACATTTATCACGTACCCCCTCCCCCAAATCTCCGCTTCAAGCTCTAGATTCGCGCCTACACATTGTGAATTATATTTCTTACATCACGATGCTTATTACATTATAAAATAAAATGGTATTCATCTTCAATTGTTGAAATAAAGATGAATTGTTAAAAAAAAGCATTGACATCAGTTTTAAAGTTATTGTTCATAGGAGACAGTTATGATTTATAGTCTCTTTTTAAAACGTAATATAATTTTACCTCTTGGAGTTTTTCTATATTACTTCTGTAATCGGATTTTGAAGAACCCCACGGACACCACATACTCTCATGCATATGTCACTCATTCAAGGTATAATGATAATATATGTAAACTCTTGTGTTGTTAACAAGGAAACGAAATCTCAAAAGCATTTTTGTCTCAATTTGTATCTCAAAATAGGGTTCTTTAATTTAAAAAAAAAAAGCTTGCATATCAATTTCCTTTAAAACAAAATATAACAAAGGCAAAGTTTTAAAACACAAAATTCATTTTTTTTTTTTTATTTTTCTTTCATAAACTTGAAATTTTACCACGCTAAACCGTTAGGTTTATTCAACAACAACCATTAATTAATCAATAAGTAACGATAAAAAGACAATTGTGTATTGGACACGGGGGGGTCTCAACATGGGATTTTGGGTACAGGTGTGCAGCTGGGATTTTAAAAACACCCCCCATTCATATATTGAATAATAGTGAAATCCCTACCTATACATATATTTCACAGCGAAATCATAACCCATTCATATATTTATCACCCATTGATATATCACAATCGGTCAATTACGTACTACCTATTGATATATTTCCTCGGTAAAATTGCACCCCATTGATATATTTGACGGATCAAAAAAGGGACCCATTCCAGCGGCACATATGTATATACCTTTATATAGGAAGAGACCCCCCCCCCCCCCCCCCCCCGTGGTATTGGATTAGGTTGATTGAACATGATGATTAGTGAATTTGCAATAAGCCGTTGGTCACGTGCCGAGTGGCACGCGTTGATTAAACAGTCATTTAACTTCAAAATTACAATATCTATTGATACCTAACTTTACAGATATGAGGTATTTAATCATATCCTCCTATATATCCATATTCTCTGTGATCTTAAAACATCGTTTTAGTGTCCTCAGAGACATATATACACATGTGTATATATGTCTCTGGTGTCCTTAATGCAAAAACTTTCTTCTTAGTCAGCGCCATTAAGAATTCCTTTGCGGTATTTCTACACACCGAAATATATGGCCTTATTGGTAAAATACCCACTGAAAATACCACAGTACTTAGTGTCACTAATAGTCAAATTATTGTGCCGTGAAAACTGGAAATGAAGTTTAGCGGGACATAGGAAATTACAAAAATATTAGAATTGTTTACTTACATAGTGTAAGCGGGATGCGGGAATCAAAAAAAAATAAATAGTAACTATAAAGCGAGATCCGTGAACAGAACCCCCAATTAGTTGTGGCTTATTTTTGGTCTTTTTAGCTAGTTTCCTTCCCCTACATTATTTGTAAGTTGATCGTTTTTGTAAAGCAGCACTCGAGGTCTGACAGTATATTACCAAGAAATGCACAAAATATTGAAAAAGAAGGTTTAGAAAATTTAAATAATGGTATGCACACACACTCCCCTGTCAGCACAGACAATTATATTTTTGTAAACGCGCCAAACTCATTTCTTCCACAGTGAGACAAGCTTTACAATGTTGATGGTGGTGAAAATCTAGTCCAAATAATTATGACGTCTTGCAAGGCTATTTTATTTCTGGAACGCTTTCCTCTGACGAAGCCGAAATGTGAAACCAAATCAACAAGAAGTCTAACATAACTAATAGAACTGAATATAAAATCGAAATGTAAACATGGTAAATGGGGAATGTATCAAAAGACCAAAGAGCAGATAGCAGCCAAAGGGCACCAATGGGTCTTCAATGCAACGAGAAAATCCCACAACCCGAGGAGGGGTTCCTAACCAAAGACAAATGGGGGGGGGGGGGGGGGGGGGGGGGGTCCAACTACATGTCCCCATTCAATACAATACAATACAATATGCTTTATTTGAAAAACACTCCGTCACATTGACATGTGAAACAAGAGGTAAATTACAAAATACAATCACATACAATTAAAAAAAAAATAAAACAACTTAGAAATAAAATATATGGAAAATTACTTTATATTATAATATTTTAACATTATAATATTTTAGTTAACTTTGAAATGAATATAGACACATTTTTAAATAATAAGTTAATATTTGTCAATGACAGTTAGTCCTTTCATTTTTGCTTAATTCTGATATTTCACATAATACTCTGGAATATGCTGATTTCTGATATTTTTTAACTAATAAAGAATTGCATTCAAATAAATAATGGAATTCATTGCCAATTGCAGTTAAACACAGATTGCATGTCCTTTCTTCTTTTGGAATGACTTATACCATCTTCCCAGCTCTCCTGGGATTGTACATTGCAGCATCTTAATTTTGAAATATATTTACGTTCGAATGGTGTTAATTTTAAAATTCAAATGCATTGATCGTCCAATAAAGAACGGTAGAATGGCAGAAGAACCCCCCCTAATGTAGAAAGGGGGGTTCCAACATGTCCAACCCTCAGACCCTCCTGGATCCCTGCCTGTGAGGCATGCTTTAGCTTGCCATTAAACAAAAATGTATACTAGTTGAGTGATAATGGACGTCATATTAAACTCTTTGATATTAAAAAAGAAACTAAAATAAAAATCATACAAAGGTCACAAAGGCCATAACTTCTGGCTCCTGACGTGGGAAAAGTGCAAAATGCAGTGGAGATGAAAGCCTTTACTGTAAATTCCTGAAATTACAATTATATAAATCATCTCACATCTTTGCGCATTTCTTGAAATTGGTCATATTAATAAATGCATGCAATATTTTCAGAAAATTTCAATATATAGGCTTTTTAAAAAAAGTCAATCTTGTGCATGATTTATCAATGATTATACTTGCACAATTAACGCTTGTTGTTCTCAAAACTAAGAGGTGTCTATGCTATTTATGACAATTTTCATGGTTCAGTGGTTATAGTTAAGTTTTTGTGTTTTGGTCTGTTTTTCTCATACTTTATGCAATAGGTCTACTATATTTGTTGTATGAAATGATTGTAAGGTGTACATGTCTAGTGGGATGATGTCATCTGACCTTGACCTCATTTTCATTGTTCAGTGGTCAAAATTAAGTTTTTGAGTTTTGGTCTTTAATATCTATTAAATACTATAAGCCATAGGTCAACTGTATTTGGTGTATAGAAATATTTTTTGATCTATATGTCAGTGGCACAGGTTTTATTTGACCTTGATCTCATTTTCACGGTTCATTGATCAGTGTTTTTGTGATTTGGTCTATTTTTCTTAAACTATAAGTAATAGGTCAACTATAATTGTTGCATTGAAGCCTTGTTAGCTGTATATGTCTGCCTGGCATGGTTCATCTGACATTGACCTCATTCTCATGGTTCATTAGTCTTTATTTATTTATCTTGGTTAATGTTAAGTTTATGTGACAGTTGTGATAAAGCTTTATACTTAGGACTATCAACATATTATCAATGATTAGTAAAAGAAGGCGAGACATTTCAGCGTGTGCACTCTTCTTATTAAACACACATTAATATACATCATGTACATTAAACAGCAAAAAAAAATATTGATGCAAGATGCCATTCAATAATAACTTTTACTCTTTTTATGTATAGGACAAGAACTATAGAAGATACAGAGAAATTATAAACAGCAGAAATGATAGGCAATTTAAAATTTGCAGAAGCAAACTAAACCTAAATGGTAAGGCCACTTTTATTTATTTTTTAAAGTTGTTGAACTTGAAAGATGATAATCATGATTACTATAAAAATTAAAAGATGTGGTATATTAAATATGAAAACTATCATGGCTTTAAGAAAGCAATTGTAGGCCTGTGACGACCTTCAATAATGAGAAAATCGATACCCTATAGTCAAAGAAGGCAGCTATAAAAGACCCAAAGATGAAAAATTGAAACAATCCAACATGTCCAAACTGTAAAACTAATTGCCTAGTTTATTACAAAATAAATTACAAAAAATAAATATAACCGGTATGAAACAACAACAACAACAACCACTAAATTTTAGTGTCAGACTAAACTTACAAAAACTACAGGCTCTGAACTTTGGACAGGCACAATAGGAATATGGCTACCTATGATGTAAATTTCCTGCAAACACAGACTGGACTAATGTAAATCAACTAATTTTTCGCGACTACTTTATTTTGCGTTTTATACTTTCTAGTCTTACATCACAGCTAATTATTTTTCGCAATGTTCAAGTTTACTTAATGAATTTTAATAAAGAAAGATACATATGAAAAACATTTATTGCTGTTTCTCTCTCCATTTATAACATTTTATTTGTTTATTTTGTGTATTTATAGGTGATCAGACATCTTGGTTTTCATGATCAATAGGTCATTACTGAAGAGGAAACTTAAAGTTGAAATTTATTTACAAAGTGCATAATTGGATTAATTTGAACTGGAATGTGTGCTTTCCTGCAAAAAAGAAACAGGAAATTTCATCATTATCACATGATAATGCCAATAAACAAAATGGAGTTCTATCATAGATACACAAAAACACTATTGCATAAAAGCAACAACATATTATATATATTATTCGAAAGAAAGGAGAATGCAGAACAAAGGAACACCAGTTTTATCCACTCATTTATATCGCTCCCTCATATCAAATATACGGAAGAATATCATTGAAGAACAATTTGCAAAAATGTTTTCTCTTAGAATTGAACGAAAATGTTATAAAGTGAATGGAATAATGTATTCACTGAATTCTTACGTAGTGGATTGAAAACTGTACACAAGCTGAAACAGAAGAAAATTTTAATTTAAAATAACACGAACAGTGTATATTTTATTATTTAATCTGCAAATATATAAACAAATTCTTTAGAACACCACAAATGGTATGACATTTAAATTGGTTGCTTATTAATGTATTGCATTGAAACAATTACAAAGAAAACAGAATCATTTGCTACAAATTTTTTTTATAAATCATAGTTAAATTTTATAAAAAGTATGAACAATACCTAGATCTAAACAGTCAGACTTTATCAATTTTCAATGTCATTAAAATGTTGAGTCAAACATTTATGAAAGTTTTGAATATCATTTGCATCAACTATACAGTCTTGTAATAATTATATTCATACTGTTTGTATACATGGTATAGCGAAGAAATGTTTAACAAGAACAAATAAGGGAAATTTGATGTTCAGAAATTTCTTTAGAGGAAATTTGAAGAACAATGATTTCATTAGAGGAAATTTGTTGTCTTGAAGGAATTTTCCTCAAGGGAAAAATCTTTTTCCTTTAGGGAAATTTGATTTCCCTTGAGGAAAACAACTATTCCTCTAAGGAAATTGTTGAAAAAAGGGGCATAACTTTTTTAACAGTGGTGCTAGAGCCAAACAATTTTAGGACAAATATCAGGGAACCAATACCAACCAAGTTATCAACTTCATTTTGACTTAACTCCAAAAATTAAGGTGAACAACTTTTGCACTCAGCGGAATTGCAAACTTGTCCCGGAGACAAATCTGCTTTTCTGAGATGTTTTACAAGGTTCCAAAAATGTGTTATGCCGGAAAGCTGTAAGGCATAAGTATATTCTCTTTTATTCTCATATATCCAGTATTTGCAACAAATTGTAATTTTTCTGAAGAAAAAAATTCAAATGGAAAATAATGTTTGTATTGTAATATAGTATGTTCCCATGGGAAGAAAAATTGTTCCTATGTGAAAAAAAATTGTTCCCATGGGAAGAAAAATTGTTCCCATGGGAAGAAGATTTGTTCCCATGGGAAGAAAAATTGTTCCCATGGGAAGAAAATTTGTTCCCATGGGAACTTTTTGTATTCATCTTTTCCCATGGGAACTTTAAAGTTCCTATGGGAACTCTAAACTTCCCATGGGAAAAGTAATTTTTCCCATGGGAACTTCCAATGTTCCCATGGGAAATTCTAATATTCCCATGGGAATTATCAAATTTCCCATGGGAAATGTACTTTTAATCAGCTGCAGTGACAAGAGTGACAACAGTGACAAGTTGGGACATATGGCATTTTTTTAATTTTTCAATAATCTATCACTGGGCAAATTTTTTTTTTGATATCTTGTAAACCGACAAAGTCAGATTTGCCGATACCGGAATGGCAAATTTGTCCCGCACAGTGTTCAATGCTTATACAACTCATACCAATTATCATTAACTTATCACTCACTAGTGTATCCCCATTAACTGACCTAATCACAAATTAATACATGATAACTAAGCAAAAGTTTCAATGTCAATAGACCATGACCGAGGGGGCGGAGCCAAATAATCGCCATGGAAATAAGATAAACCAATGCTTATACAACTCATACCAATTATCATTAACTTATCACTCACTAGTGTATCCCCATTAACTGACCTAATCACAAATTAATACATGATAACTAAGCAAAAGTTTCAATGTCAATAGACCATAACTAAGGGGCGGGGCCAAATAATCTCCATGTTTATGAGATGTGCTAATGCTTATACAACTGCATACCAAATATCTTTGACTTACCACTGGTGATTCACCATAAACTAAACCTAATCACAAACTAATACATGATAACTAAGCAAAAGTTTCAAAAGTAAATAGACCATAACTAACGGGCGGGGCCAAATAATCTCCATGTTTATGAGATGTGCTAATGCTTATACAACTGCATACCAAATATCTTTGACTTACCACTTGTGATTCACCATAAACTAAACCTAATCACAAACTAATACATTGTTGACGCCTGACGCTGCCCTGGCCGCCACCAGAAACATCATACATAGCCTCCCTTTTTGACTTCGTCAAGCGAGACAAAAATATTGCGGGAAAATTTTCATTCAAGATATATTTATGAATGAAACGCTTTCTAGCGTAGATTTCTTTTGATTTTCTCTTCAGTGCATGGCAGATCTGCGAAGTAGTGTTTGTGATACTCTTTAACAAAATGAAGTTCAATTCATCTGAATTGTCGGTGAACATTCATTCCTTTTTTATTCCAAGCTGTAATATTTTCAAGAGTAGTAACTCAAAATTTCAAAGAATCAGAATTCAAACACTAGTACTACATTATCTTGGAGCAGAACATTTTGCGATAGTCTGTCACAGGAAGTTGAGGCCGACGCCTTAGGAAAGTAGGTATAGCAAGCTATAGCCAACTTTCTCAACAGAGAGAGAGAGAGCCCTTAGATACCAAAAGGACATTAGGTGGACGAAACATGGTTCATTTCTGTCATCACATGTGAAATAAATAACATTTCAAATAGCACTTCACACATTAACGTCCTGTGGCAAGTTAAATGCATATTCAGAATTAGAACATATTGACATGAATTTTGACCCTGCTTTGTATAACCGGATAAATACAAATAAGGAATTAACTTTCTGATGAATTGTTTATACATGTAGTAAAGGAGACTTTAGTTTTGGTGTTTCATGTGAAATGAGATAACTTACAGTTGAAACTCATTGTTCTTATTTACATCCCTCTGTTGGCCACAAAACTACAAATTCCGTTAGCTGTACACTTACATGCTGTTACTCTTGGTATATTGTTGAGTGGACAGATTTCGCTACGAATAATAAAGACCTGATCAACAAAAAATGTTGATATTTCTCATGTTTAACAATATTTTTGGTGAAATTAATACACCTTTAAGATAAATAATTTAGCAAATTTACCTGACGATATCTGGATATGGGTATTTAGTCGGATCTTAACACGTACTTGTGATTTGTTTAAAACCGGTTTTAACGAAGAAATGTCGAAATGTTCAGAACTTAATTAAATCTGTTTTTGGGTAAGATGGTGCAAGCATACGATTTTTATTGCGTCTTACACTTTGAGAAGCGAATAATCTTTAGCTTCTTTATTTAAATATTGTGTAAAAACGTTAATTATGAGCTATGAAAGTGAAGTGGCTCGAGCATTTTACTGAGGAAGTTTTAAAAAAATGCAAAGAAATATTTGAACAGTGGGTTAGATTTCATTAGTCTTCACTATCTATAGATTAACAACTTTTGGTTATATTTATAATTTAGAATCATCATTGAAGGTGGAGTGCGATTGCACAGTTAATTAATTATATTGATGTGCCATTTGTATGCAAGAGTGACATTCCGTTATATTATGTGCCAATTCGAAAAAGTTATGCGAGTATTGTCTCCCTTTATCATGTTCATTATTTTATAATTAAGTTTAGGTTTCTGATATAAATTTGAATAGTTACAAAATGTATCAATTCAATATATTTCAGTTTTTGTTATTGGTTTATCAAAAACATTGATGTACGAATATAATTTCATAAATTTGAAACGTTTAAAAAGATTACATACCAATATAAAGAACCGTTCATCATTTTTGAAAAAGACTATGATTGAAATATATATTATTTATCTTCCCTTCATGATAGATTGATTGGGAAATGAACCAGATTTATCTAAAGGTAATCACAGAGAAGGACCAGCAAGCAATTTTTAATTTCAGCTTATTTAACGTTAAAATAACTTTCCACTATAAACAAATGTTACTTTATACAAATATAAGGACCTTGTTAGCTAAATCTACAAATTTTATTAGATATTATGAATTTTTATTACAATAGATTAATATGCTAAATAATTGTATAAATGGTATTGTATGAAAATACTTACTCAATCGTAATGTAATTCATATCAAGACTATATTAAGACCACTTTCGGCTATTTTTTTTGCCATACATTTTGTCCGTTTCTAGAAGTATTTTCATTTTTGCAGTTAAATTAAAAAGTTGTTTGCTTTCTCCTGCTTTAGTGAAACATCCCTTCGAGCAGTGAAATTGGGTAATAATCTAATTTGGCATTAAAATTATGAAGATTATACTATAAGGAACATATGTACTAAGTTTCAAGTTGATTGGACTTCAATTTTATCAAAAACTACCTTGACCAAAAACTTTAACCTGAAACTCCCACTTTCATTTTCTATGTTTAGTGGACCGTAAAATTGGGGTCAAAAGTCTTATTTGGCTTTAAAATTAGAAAGATCATATCATAAACAACAAGTGTACTAAGTTTCAAGTTGATTGGACTTCAGCTTCATTAAAAACTTTAACCTGAACGGACGCACAGACGGATGGACGAACGGAGCCACAGACGGACGGACGAACGGAGCCACAGACCAGAAAACATAATGCCCCTCTACTATCGTAGGTGGGGTTACTATCGTAGGTGGGGCTACTATCGTAGGTGGGGCTACTATCGTAGGTGGGGCATAAAAATCAAATTAGTGTTGGATTCATGAAATATTGCTTTCAATCTGACAGTTAAAGATCTGTTACTTTAAATTGAACAATCATTTCATAATCAAAATCATGCTTTCTTCGATCAATCCTATGTGTGTTAAAAATTCATAAGAATTGGTAAAAGCAAATTTGAGTAATCATATGAAGTGTTTACATACAGACCAAACACAGACTTATAACCAGATGCTCCGCAGGGCGCAGCTTTATACGACCGCAGAGGTTGAACCCTAAACGGTTGGGGCAAGTATGGACACAACATTCAAGCTGGATTCAGCTCTAAATTTGGATTGTGATTAAATAGTTTACACAGCATAGGTTTCTGACACAGAATGAATGTGGTCTAATGAACTTAAAATATTTTTTTTGCCTTTGAGCAATTCACTATGCTGTTGAATATTAATCCTCTCAAAAAAATGTTTGAAGAAATTTTCTTTTTATTTATGAAATCTGAAATGAGAAAAATTTAACCCCCCCCCCCCCCATTTTTTTTCACATCCCCCTTTCCCTTTTTCGAAAACTGATCTCAATTCAAATTTCTAATGGAGTTTGCAACAATAACTACTCATTTAAATGCATCATAAAAATACATCATAAAATATTAAAATGTAAAATAAAGTGCTTGTTATCACTGAATGGTAAAGATTGTTTTAATTTATCAGTTGGTAGTAAAAGTGAATATACATTGTATATTGTATAAAATAATGATTTAAGTTGATTCAACTACTATTCTGGACAAAGAAAGATAACTCCAATTGAAAATTTTTTGCTATTGCACAATATTGTGCAATTAGATATTTCTTGCTATTGCCCAATACTGTGCAATTGAAAATATTTGCTATATATTGCACAATACTGTGCAATTGAAGATTTCTTGCTATTGCGCAATCCTGTGCAATTGAAAATTTCTTGCTATTGCACAAAACTGTGCAATTAAAGATTTCTTCCTATTGCTGAATACTGTGCAATTGAAAATTTCTTGCTATTGCACAATACTTAATATAATAATTTTGGATCCTGATTTGAACCAACTTGAAAACTTGGCCCATAATCAACAAGAGGCTGTCACAACGACAGCAAACGGGATTTATTAACATTAATTTGTGTCCCGGTAATATCACAAGAACCATAAGTGATGAACAGTGAAAGTGAAAATCATCAATATCAAATTTGACCTCCATTTTGTCATAAGTATCAACATATTAAAATTTGAAAAGCTTGGGTTAAATAGTTCATGAGTAAATGCAACGGCATGAATGGAAACGCCATTTTTCGATCTTTCAAGAACCATAACTCCTGAACGGTAAAAGTCATAATCGACATTATTGAACCTGACCTCCATCTTGTCATCAGTAACAACATATTAAAATTTGAAAAGCTTTGGTTGAACAGTTCATGAGTAAATGCATGGACACGACTGGAAACTCCATTTTTCAATCTCTCAAGAACCATAACTCCTGAACGGTAAAAGTGAAAATCGTCATTAGTGAACTTGACCTCCATTTTGTCATCAGTAACAACATATTAAAATTTGGGAAGCTTTGGTTGAACAGTTCATGTGTAAATGCACGGACATGACTGGAAATACCATTTTTCAATCTTTCAAGAACCATAACTCCTGAACGGTAAAAGTGAAAATCGTCATTATTGAACTTGACCTCCATTTTGTCATCAGTAACAACAAATTAAAATTTGGGAAGCTTTGGTTGAACAGTTCATGTGTAAATGCACGAACATGACTGGAAACACCATTTTTCAATCTTTCAAGAACCACAACTCCTGAACGGTATTAGTGAAAATCGTAATTATTGAACTTGACCTTCATTTTGTTGTCAGTAACAACATATTAAAATTTTAAAAGCTTTGGTTGAACGGTTCATGAGTAAATGCGCGGACAACATTTGATTCCCGCTGCCCGGCCGCCCGCCCGACCGGCCGCCCGCCTGACCGGCCGCCCGCCGTACATCCCCAAATCAATAACCGACATTTTTGTCACAAAAATCCGGTTAAAAAAGTACATGTTTAGATTCAGCATATCAAAAAAGCCAAAGAATTCAATTTTTGTTAAAATCAAACTAAGTTTACTTTTGGACCCTTTGGAAAATGAAGACCAATTTGAAAACGGGACCAAAAATTAAGAATATACATACACAGTTAGGTTCGGCATATCAAAGAACCCCAATTATTCAATTTTTGAGGAAATCAAACAAAGTTCAATTTTGAGCCCCTTATTCCTAAACTGTTGGGACCAAAACTCCCAAAATCAAACCCAACCTTCCTTTTATGGTCATAAACCTTGTTTAAATTTCATAGATTTTTGTTTACTTATACTAAAGTTATGGTGCGAAAACCAAGAATAATGCTTATTTGGGCCCCTTTTTGGCCCCTCATTCCTAAACTGTTGGGACCTCAACTCCCAAAATCAATCCTAACCTTCCTTTTGTGGTCATAAACCTTGTGTTTAAATTTCATTGATTTCTATTTACTTGTACTAAAGTTACTGTGCGAAAACCAAGAATAATGCGTATTTGGGCCCTTTTTTGGCCCCTAATTCCTAAACTGTTGGAACCAAAACTCCCAAAATCGATCCCAACCTTTCTTATGTAGTCATAAACCTTGTGTCCAAATTTCATAGATTTCTATTAACTTAAACTAAAGTTATAGTGCGAAAACCAAGAAAATGCTTATTTGGGCCCTTTTTGGCCCCTAATTCCTAAAAAATCGGGACCAAAACTCCAAAAATCAATCCCAACCTTCCTTTTGTTGTCATAAACCTTGTTTTAAAATTTCATAGATTTCTATTCACTTTTACTAAAGTTTGAGTGCGAAAACTAAAAGTATTCGGACGACGACGACGACGACGACGCAGATCAGACGCCAACGTGATACCAATATACGACCAAAATTTTTTCAATTTTTGTGGTCGTATAAAAAGGTAACAATTTGGTTCAATGGATCAATTCATAAGCCTTAATGCTGGGTCAAAACAAATCTCTTCATAAGAGTACCTTATTGGCTTCAAAATCAGCACAGTTTTGAAGATATTTTCTAAAATTATGATATTGTGCAATTTTTGACCAAACACAGAGAACCTTGGTCCTAACCTTGACCAATATGATCTGTAACAATAAAAAAGTAAACTTTTACACTCTTGAAATGTAGAAAAATTTAGAATATGGCTCTTTAATATACAGTGCCATTTTGATAATTCCTGTTCCTATTTGTATGCTGGTATATCTTAAGCTTTAAAAATCAAATTCCAAGAGGCAAAAAACCAAACATTTCTTCTTAATAATAATGGCCCCAAGTATTTGTATAAAATAAACTCAGTTATCTGATTTAGGATTTTAAAATGTTGAATCTAGAATGAAACCACCTGACTTGAATTATAGGGGAATCAAGGACAAT
Source organism: Mytilus galloprovincialis (assembly GCF_965363235.1). Lineage (NCBI taxonomy): Eukaryota > Metazoa > Mollusca > Bivalvia > Mytilida > Mytilidae > Mytilus > Mytilus galloprovincialis. The sequence goes on along the minus strand of NC_134839.1, from coordinate 24,351,520 downwards.
GACTGACAAGAAAACTATAACTATGTACTTTTGATATGGATTCAGTGAACTGAGGTAAACTGGTGCATTGATTGTTCTCTTAAAACACAAGATTCAATTTCAGATGCATGATTTAATATCATATATGTGCACAATTGTACTTGTGTAAAAAATTGTCTGTTGATTTTCCATCAAAAACTGGTTTTTTTTACATTCCCATTTAGATATTTTACAAAATAGTTTATCTGTCATGTGAACAGGAAAATCTCAGCTGCCAATTTATTAACCATGATTGTAATGAGGGGCATTTAAGTGAGTAGGACTTATTTCAAAGGTATTAATCCACATATCACTTTTATTAATTGAAACGTATGCCAGTGCTAGGTAAAACATCAAGACAAAAAGGTCGCATAAACTTCTGAATTTGGTTAAAATGGCAACTCCACATTTGTTGTCACCTTCAGCCATACACAAGCAGGACACTAAATGTCCAGAAAACATAACAGTATTTAAAGCAATGGTCAATTGCAGTGTTCAATTAATGTGTTACCAAAGACATAAATAATTAATACCATCAGAGCTTCTAGTTCTGCTACAATCTCTTTTGACACTTCTTGGAACATGTCTTTTCTCTGTGTGTCTATCCCCTTTTCTAATTTCATCTTCATTCTTTGTATGACACCTTTTCCCTTGTCAGCACTGCACTCCTCATAAATTTGTTTCAATATTGACTACAAATATACATAAAACTGGATGAGGGGTTGATCTCAAACAAGTCTACAAAAATACAAAAAATCAGAGGCTCCAAGAAGCCTGTATTACCTGGCACTTATGTATAACATTGACTAATGTTTTTGTTAGATCAAAACAAGCTATTTTAGTTGAAAAGTCAGAAGAAATGTATAAATGCCCAATTAAACTTCAATCTGACATTTTTGCATAGAATTAATACAATGCAACAAAAAATATTTTTATTGATTGGAAACAGGGTGTCTCACATTTTTTTTTTTGCTGAACAGAGTTTTTGTGTATTCATTATAGTATTCTAGCTACTTGAAACTGGCAAAAAATTTTAAAAGAGAAAACTGTTATAAAGGTACAATGACTCCTGTAAAGAGTTGCTTGAAGATATCATTTATTTATCAATTATGGACTTTTGACGAGGTCAATACGTTATATATGGACCTGTTCAGATTATATTGACCGAGGACGAAGTCCGAGTGACAATATAATACATGTATAACAGGTCCATATATAACGTATTGACCGAGTGAAAGTCCTTAATGAGCGTCACTGGTGAGTCTTATGGAAACGAAACGCAAGTCTGGCGTATTAAATTGTAAGTCTTGTACCTTTGATAACTAATTATATTGCATATGTAAATAATGTGTTAGGAAAATGGCACTTGTATTCTTAAATTGTATTTTGCAAAAATTTCAATATGATCTTGAAAATATCAATATTCTTTGAACAACTTCATAGCGTGTTGCTTTAGCTTTCTTGTATTCTCAGCGTCTGTATTTAATATAAAATTATTGATATCTCCTTCTGACAAACTTGCAAAAGTTCCTTTTTGTCTTATACGGCGCTTTCTCCATGGTTGTTATTTGTGACGTCATGATGTCATAAATCTAAATTTAGTAACATTTTCATATTGACCACCAATATACGTATAAAAAGAAACATAGCGTCAATATACATAAAAATAGAAACAAGGCTACGGATACGTAAAATAACCTTTCAAACACGTGATCGCCATATCCAATGAAAATAGTGGAATGCTACACAATATGTAATATATTGACTAATTTGTGTATCTTGTGTAACTGTAAAAGCTGCCTACCCCTTTTTTGCAGGTATTATGATGTCCATATAAAACAAGCCTTCTGAGAGTATTGCATGGCAATACATAGTCCCCTACTGGTTAAAAATTCATTGTAATGGAACAAAATTCTAACTTGATCTATAACTTGTCATGGTGTATTTAACTACATAAAAATATCAAGTCAATATCTTCAATCATGACCAAAAAAACTGTTGAAAACTGATTATTTAAGTGAATTTTTTATGTCCAAAGACCATAACTCTGCACAAAATCATCAGACCTGAAAAAAGTTCCAACTTGATCTGTAATTTGTCTTGATAAAACTATAAACTAATTATCAAATCAATATCTTCAAGAATGACACAAAACTGATTATTTTAGTAAATTGAACATGGCCTAGTCAATGATATTCGTTAATTTTATCCCTCGCTAACACTCAGGATAAATTTGGATATCATGGCCGAGGCCATGTGTAAATTTCCAACAAATTTATGGCTTCCATGAATTATTTCTTAAATGAAATATATCCTTTATCAAAAATAGATTATTATCTAAATAAAAGAGTCACTTCATCCAAAAAAATTTTTAATATATAGCATTCAGAAAATTAGTTTATACAGAATCAACAACAAACAAACCTACCACTAAATTCTTCAAACAATTTACCAAAGAAAAGGAAACAAATCCATTTATCATTAATAAAAATATCTTTTAAAAATCTTTTAAAAAATGAGTTATTTCCCTTTGAACAGAAATCTAGTAATTAATAAGTATTTTGTAAAAAAATTAATTCTGGGGAAAGGGCTTTAACTGAACAAGGAGAAAAGCTAAAATTGTGAAAATTGAACTTGAATAACTTGCCATGATAAAACAGTACACCAAATATCAAATCAATATCTTCAAGCATGAAGAAAAAAAGTCTGGAAAACTGATTTGCCGGACTGACAGACAGACAGACAGACAGACAGAGTGCAAACCTAAAGTCCCCTTCGACTTCTTCAGTAGGGGACTAATAAGGAGATGTTGTATGATTCAAATGAGACAAATATCCCTCAGAGACCAAAATGACAGCTGCCTGCTATGGATACACTAAAAATTTGTAAGGGTTCCGTGGAACCCAGTGTCTCGCCTACTTTTGCTGTAAATCGCAGGCTTACCAAAATGAGGAAAAAAATCAATAAAAATATTCCTCTTGATACTATCTTTTGATTGTAAGAAGCTTCTGTCCAAGTTTGGTAAAAATCCAGGATAGTTTATGAATCTAATAAATGTTTTAAAAACTTTAACTGCAGACTGTATGTAATGTTAACTGGAAGAAAAACTATGTCCATTTATAAGTAAAATACAGATACACAGGTACAAAATATTAACAAAATTCCCTTCTAGATACTAGCTTTTGATCATAAACAAGCTTCTGTCCAAGTTTGGTACAAATTTAAAATAGTATAAGAAATTAAGTTATTATTTTTTTTTTAAATTTAACCACAGAGTGCATGAATGTGTTGTTTCCTGGCAGAAAATCTAAGTCCATTTAAAAGTAAAATACGGAAAAAATGGATTTATTTTTTTACAAAATTTACTTCTGGATACTATCTTATGATCATAAACAAGCTTCTGTCCAAGTTTGGTGCAAACCCAGGATAGTTTGAGAAAGTAATTAAAATTTTAAAAACTTTAACCACAGAGTGAATGTAATGTTTCCCCGCAGAAAAACTAAGTCCATTTATAAGTAAAATACAGAAAAAAGGAATTTTATTTTTGCAAACTTTACTTCTGGATACTATCTTATGATCCTAAACAAGCTTCTGTCCAAGTTTGGTAGAAATCCAGTATAGTTTAAGAAAGTTATTCAAATTTTAAAAACTTTAACCACAGAGTGAATGTAATGTTTCCTCGCAGAAAAACTAAGTCCATTTATATATTAAATACAGAAAAAATGGAATTTTATTTTTACAAAATTTACTTCTGGATACTATCTTATGATCCTAAACAAGCTTCTATCCAAGTTTGGTAGAAATCCAGTATAGTTTAAGAAAGTTATTAAAATTTCAAAAACTTTAACCACAGAGTGACACCGACGACGACGGAATGTAGGATCGCTTAGTCTCGCTTTTTCGACTAAAGTCGAAGGCTCGACAAAAATCATTTAGAACAGACAATAAAATAGGAGGTTTATAACACTGTTTGATACCTTAAATTTTCTTGAGTATTTATGAAATTCAATATTGGTTTACGAGTTATGGATTAAAACGAATGAACACAATGCACCATATACTTAACTACTAAAGGAAGGGGGTCAAGATCTAGAGGGACTCCATGACAAATTAAGAAATTTTACCTGAATTTTTGATGAAGACAATCTGTGAATGTGTCTTTGTCTTCGGTCCACAAAGTCTTTGAGGTTAACAATATTATTATCTAGCTGTAAATAAAAATTATGATATTTCTATAAAAAAGAGATCACAGATTTTAAAGTAAAAGTTTTGACCTCACAAGAGAAAATTCTACCTGATCATTAAACCTTGATAGATGGACCATTTGGTCAATACTGCTGGTGGTGGATGTCAGTTCCAAGGTATTGTTGGCCACGTAGCTAGTGAATTGGCTAAATCTAAATGATACATACTGTAGTTGTAAATAGCCAGTTCATATGATTAATGAATTTTGTTAAAACTTAAGTTTCAACGTCCTAATGAAAACTTTACCCTAGACAGTTTTGGTCGATCTATTGATGCTCACAAAAGTTTTTATATTTTTCGCTTTAGAAACTTTGGGTCATGAGAATACTTGATGAAGGTTATTCTAGAAACACAATTTGTTATCATGAATATATCTTTTATTTTTACATTAAATTAGTATACATAAGAGGCTTATATATATATATATATAAATATATACAACTCGTCTAAACATCAACCCAACAATGTTAGATCTGTAAATTTGCTTTCGCAAATTTTTTGTTCTTCCCTCGCCGGGATTCGAACCCATGCTACTGTGATATCGTGACACCAAATCGCCTGCACTGCAGCCGTCCCGCTAGACCACACGACCACCTGGGCTCTATGATATATCTAACATTGTTGGGTTGATGTTTAGACGAGTTATATAGAGAATAATACATGGCAAAATCCTATGTCATATGTCGTATCATCCCGAGACATCAATATCAGCCCAAGGGCCTTTAGGCCCGAGGGATGATATTGGTCGAGGGTGATACGGCATGTGATACGGATTTTGCCATTTATTATACACTTTATCATATATTTCAACAGAAGAGTATTATATTATATGAACTGTTTTCTGATCCATAGCACTGGGTTACCTTCAGTTCTACTTTTGTCTTGTTTCAAAGGTCTTAAAAGAACTGCTTAATTACTTATCCGAAGCACATGGGTTACCTTACAATTTGCGTGCTGTTGTTTTAAAAATATTTTGTTTATTATTGTATTAATTTGTGAGTTTTGTATTTTTCATAGTTGCATTTAGTGTGCCAAAAAATATGAAAACTTGACGTTCGTGACGTCACATACAATATGAAAACTCGACGTTCGTGACCAAACAATGACGTCATTCAAAAAATTTACCTATTTTGAGGAAAATTTTTCTTAAGCAAAAAAAAAACCAAAACTGACTTTATGTAAAAAAAAGAAAAAAAAAGTAGGGGTGTGATAAAGGGTATGCGATAAAGGGTAGGGGTGTGATAAAGGGTATGCGATAAAGGGTGCGCATTAAAGTTGCGCGATATGGATTAAACAGCAGGCTATTTATCACATATGCAAAACTACTGTATTTACTACTAAACATATGATAAATATATATATATATATATATATATATATATATATATATATATATATATATATATATATATATATATATATATACAAGAATTACTATGCAATTGCTCCCACTATATGCATGAAATCGGAGACAGAACTATAATTTGATATACAATTTAATATGTTCCAATCATAATGAACATGTGTGTCACTTTTCAAGTTGATGTGAACACAATTTCATTGTAAACTACCTTAACAGAAATCATTAACCTGAAAATGTACTCTTTTCACAATATCACATTTCCATTTTTAGTGATCAATGAATTTGGAATTAAAACCTTAATTTTTGAACATAGTTTAAAAATTCATATAAAAAATGTCAAAACATCATGGTACTTTAGTCCTAGATACAGGATTTTTTTTATAAGTTGTTATTGGCTTTAAACTAGCTGTCAGTAACTACTAGCACTCTCAGATCTGTACTTAGTGTCTGTTTTGTTGTTAGGGTTGTGGGATGGATATATACCCTGCCACATCCTGTCTGTGTTTTTGTTTGATGTTTTTCTTTGTATCGATCTGATGAGTTAAGCCTTTTTTCAACTGATTTTTATAGATTGTTCTTATATTGTGCTGTTGCACCACTGTCCCAGGTTAGGGGGAGGGTTGAGCGCTCACAAACATGTTTAACCCTGCCACATTTTTTATGTGCCTGTACAAAGTCAGGAGCCTGTAGTTCAAGGTTGTCGTTGCTTCATGTCTGTCATTACCAATTTTTATACGACCGCAAAATTTGAAAAAATTTTCGTCGTATATTGCTATCACGTTGGCGTCGTCGTCTGCGTCGTCGTCGTCGTCTGCGTCGTCGTCCGAATACTTTTAGTTTTCGCACTCTAACTTTAGTAAAAGTGAATGGAAATCTATGAAATTTTAACACAAGGTTTATGACCACAAAAGGAAGGTTGGTATTGATTTTGGGAGTTTTGGTCCCAACATTTTAGGAATTAGGGGCCAAAAAGGGCCCAAATAAGCATTTTCTTGGTTTTCGCACTATAACTTTAGTTTAAGTAAATAGAAATCAATGAAATTTAAACACAATGTTAATGACTACAAAAGGAAGGTTGGTATTGATTTTGGGAGTTTAGGTCCCAACAGTTTAGGAATTAGGGGCCAAAAAGGGACCCAAATAAGCATTTTTCTTGGTTTTCGCACCATAACGTTAGGATAAGTAAATAGAAATCTATGAAATTTAAACACAAGGTTTATGACCATAAAAGGAAGGTTGGTATTGATTTTGGGAGTTTTGGTCCCAACAGAATAAGGGGCCCAAAGGGTCCAAAATTAAACTTTGTTTGATTTCATCAAAATTGAATAATTGGGGTTCTTTGATATGCCGAATCTAACTGTCATGACTGTGTATGTAGATTCTTAACTTTTGGTCCCGTTTTCAAATTGGTCTACATTAAGGTCCAAAGGGTCCAAAATTAAACTTAGTTTGATTTTGACAAAAAATGAATCAGTTAAATTCTTTGATATGCTGAATCTAAAAATGTACTTAGATTCTTGATTATTGGCCCAGTTTTCAAGTTGGTCCAAATCGGGGTCCAAAATTAAACTTTGTTTGATTTCATCAAAAATTGAATAAATGGGGTTCTTTGATATACCAAATCTAACTGTGTATGTAGATTCTTCATTTTTGGTCCTGTTTTCAAATTGGTCTACACTAAAGTCCAAAGGGTCCAAAATTAAACTTAGTCTGATTTTAACAAAAATTGAAATCTTGGGGTTCTTTGATATGCTGAATCCAAAAATGTACTTAGATTTTTTATTATGGGCCCAGTTTTCAAGTTGGTCCAAATCAGGATCTAAAATTATTATATTAAGTGTTGTGCAATAGCAAGTCTTTTCAATTGCACAGTATTGCGCAATGGCAAGAAATATCTAATTGCACAATATTGTGAAATAGCAATTTTTTTTTTAATTAGAGTTATCTTTCTTTGTCCAGAATAGTAAGCAAGAAATATCTAATTGCAAAATATTGTGCAATAGTAAGATTTTTTTTTAATTGGAGTTATCTTTCTTTGTCCAGAATCAACTTAAATCTTTGTTATATACAATATACAATGTATATTCACTTTTTACTACCAACTGATAAATAAAAATAATCTTTACCATTCAGTGATAACAAGCAGTTTTTTTACATCTTAATATTTTATGATGTATTTAAATGAGTAGTTATTGTTGCAAACTCCATTAGAAATTTTAATTGAGATTAGTTTTGGAATAAGGGAAAGGGGGATGTGATTAAAAAATTGGGTTCAATTTTTCTCATTTGAAATTTCATAAATAAAAAAGAAAATTTCTTCAAACATTTTTTTGAGAGGATTAATATTCAACAGCATAGTGAATTGCTCTAAGAGAAAACAAAAATTTTAAGTTCATTAGAACACATTCATTCTGTGTCAGAAACCTATGCTGTGTTAACTATTTAATCACAATCCAAATTTAGAGCTGAATCCAGCTTGAATGTTGTGTCCATACTTGCCCCAACCGTTCAGGGTTCAACCTCTGCGGTCGTATAAAGCTTCGCCCTGCGGAGCATCTGGTTTGTAAATTGTTTAGTTTCCTCAATTGAATTGTTTCATATTTTTCATATTGGGGCCTTCTATAGCTGACTATACGGTATGGGATTTTCTCATTGTTGAAGGCCGTACGGTTGCTATAATTGCTTACATCCACTTCATTTAAACTTTGGTGGATAGCTTTCTCATTGGCAATCATACCACATCTCCTTATTTTTATACCTTGAACAAAAAATTAATCCTGATATGGGACATAAAAATGAAATAATAGCAATGCGCCTTGGGGCCTTTACTATCATATTCAAGACATAATTAAAATTTATTCATTTAAAATGATCTGTTTAATGTCGAGCTGATGAGTGTCTTTAATTGGGGTCAATGTGAAATTATCATCATTTTTTCTGTAAAATTGAAACAGTACCTTTTTCCAAGCATTTAAATCAAGTCTTTCCTTCAGCATTTCAAGCTGTGGTGATGGTATACAATCTTTCACTTTGTCAGACAGTTTACTTATATAAACTCTTATGTTTTTTTCTAGAATGATTTCATTGTAATTATCAACTATCTTCCATAAATCTTCACTGAAATTAGAAAAAAAAATCATCAGTCAATAAAAAGCCTTATGAATTTGTTATTCTTGCCAGTTTTTAAGCATGACAAAAATTCTATTCCATTTGCAGATTTTATTTTAATTTATTATTAATTCATTTCTATTTCATTAGATTAATAATCTAAAATGGAGCCACAATCTCTTTACTCTGATCTCAGAACTACCTACAAGCAGATTCATATACTATAACAGAAAATTTATTGCATTTTGCATAAATTTGCTCAATAGAATCTTCTCCAGTCTGCTTTAAATAAAATTTTGTCATGAATAAATATTCATGGGTTAATTTGACAAAGCCAACAAAATGATTGCTTGAGGTATAAAAGTTTGGTTCTTATACCAACGGCAAAGGTTTAACTAAAGTTTGAAGTGAATGTTTTCAAGCATGTATTGTAGGAAGGATGAGTACAACTTTTAAGAAGACAATTATTATCTATACTACTAAATAACAAGGTACAATTTGTTAGCCAGCTTGATGTAAGAAACAATGAATCAAAGAATTCAACTTAAAATAAAACTAATATTGGACAAAGGAGTTGATTAAAATTCACACTATTCAGGGACATTTGTTTTCCACATAACTGACTAATATGACCAAGTTCTGGGTCAAACCAGCAACTGATAGCAGTAATATTAGTGAAATGTAGTTTCCTGTTTGATAAGAAAACCAGAACGGTTTCATACAAAAAGATTTGGAAAGCAGAGAAAACTGTGCACTTTGTACTCAGTGCACACCTTGAAATGTCTCGCCTTCTTTACTAACCATTGATATTATGTTGAATCATAAATATAAAGCTTTACTACAACTATCACATAAACTTAACATGTTCCAAGAAAGGAGGTCAAGGTCATATAAATCAAACTGGAAATACATGTATACCTTACATTATTTAATACACTAAATATAGTCGACCTATCGCTTATAGTTTTTAAGACACAGACTTAACCAAGTACAATAAAAATTGACCAATAAACCATGAAAATGAGATCAAGGTCAGATGAACCATGTCAGGCAGACATATACAGCTTACAATTTTCCATACAACAAATATAGTTGACCTATTGCTTATAGTTTAAGAACAAGATGCTCTGCAGGGCGTAGCTATATACGACCGCAGAGGTTGAACCCTGAAGAGTTGGGGCAAGTATGGACACAACATTTAAGCTGGATTCAGCTCTAAATTTGGATTGTGATTAAATAGTTGACACAGCATAGGTTTCTGACACAGAAGGAATGTGGTCTAATGAACTTAAAATATTTTTTTTGCCTTTGAGCAATTCACCATGCTGTTGAATATTAATCCTCTCAAAAAAATGTTTGAAGAAATTTTCTTTTTATTTATGAAATCTGAAATGAGAAAAATTTAACCCCCCTCCCATTTTTTTTTCACATCCCCCTTCCTTTTTTCTAAAACTGATCTCAATTCAAATTCCATTACAACAATAACTACTCATTTAAATACATCATAAAATATTAAAATGTAAAATAAAGTGCTTGTTATCACTGAATTGTAAAGATTGTTTTAATTTATCAGTTGGTAGTAAAAGTGAATATACATTGTATATTGTATAAAACAATGATTTAAGTTGATTCAACTACTATTCTGGACAAAGAAAGATAACTCCAATTGAAAATTTCTTGCTATTGCACAATATTGTACAATTAGATATTTCTTGCTATTGCGCAATACTGTGCAATTAAAAATATTTGCTATTGCACAATACTGTGCAATTGAAGATTTCTTGCTATTGCGCAATACTGTGCAATTAGATATTTCTTGCTATTGCGCAATACTGTGCAATTGAAAATATTTGCTATTGCACAATACTGTGCAATTGAAGATTTCTTGCTATTGCGCAATACTGTGCAATTGAAAATTTCTTGCTATTGCTGAATACTGTGCAATTGAAAATTTCTTGCTATTGCACAATACTTAATATAATAATTTTGGATCCTGATTTGAACCAACTTGAAAACTGGGCCCATAATCAAAAATCTAAGTTCATGTTTAGATTCAGCATATCAAAAAAGCCCTAGAATTCAATTTTTGTTAAAATCAAACTTAGTTTAATTTTGGACCCTTTGGACTGTAATGTAGACCGATTTGAAAACGGGACCAAAAATTAAGAATCTACATACACAGTTGAGATTTAGCATATCAAAGAACCCCAATTATTCAATTTTTGATGAAATCAAACAAATTTTATTTTGGACCCAGATTTGGACCAACTTCAAAACTGGGCCAATAATCAAAAATCTAAGTACATATATAGATTCAGCATATCAAAGAACCCCAAGGATTCAATTTTGTTAAAATCAAACTAAGTCTGATTTTAGACCCTTTGGACCTTAATATAGACCAATTTGAAAACGGAACCAAAAATTAAGAATCTACATACACAGTTAGATTCGGCATATCAAAGAACCCCAATTATTCAATTTTTAATGAAATCAAACAAAGTTCAATTGTGGACACTTTGGGCCCCTTATACCTAAACTGTTTGGACCAAACCTTCCAAAATCAAACCCAACCTTCCTTTTGTGGTCATAAATCTTGTGTTCAAATTTCATTGATTTCTATTTACTTATACTAAAGTTATTGTACGAAAACCAAAAATAATGCTTATTTGGGCCCCTTTTTGGCCCCTAATTCATAAACTGTTGTGACCTCAACTCAAAAAATCAATCCCAACCTTCCTTTTGTGGTCATAAACCTTGTGTTAAATTTCATTGATTTCTATTTACTTATACTAAAGTTATTGTGCGAAAACCAAGAATAATGCTTATTTGGGCCCTTTTTTGGCCCTTAATTCCTAAACTGTTGGAACCAAAACTCTGAAAGACAATCCCAACCGTCATTTTGTGGTCATAAACCTTGTGTCAAAATTTCATAGATTTCTATTCACTTTAACTAAAGTTATAGTGCGAAAACCAAGAAAATGATTAGTTGGGCCCTTTTTGGCCCCTAATTCCTAAAATGTTGGGACCAAAACTCCCAAAATCAATCCCAACCTTTCTTTTGTGGTCATAAACCTTGTGTTAAAATTTCATTGATTTCTATTGACTTTTACTAAAGTTAGAGTGCGAAAACTAAAAGTATTCGGACGACGACGACGACGACGCAATTAAAATTTTTGCGGTCGTATAAAAACTAACTTTATCTAAATTGGTGTTCATTCTTCATTAAGGAAAAAATTAATTTTCTGTATTCAAATATACATGTACAAATACCTAATGCTAAAATAATTCATATTACTGTTAAATAGCAATATATACTTACTGAAAGAAATCTGTCCATCTAATTATAATACTTATGATCAGTGGAGAGACTAATCGGTAGTTAAAATTGACTTCTCCAACAGATCTTGATTTATAAACACCATGTCTGTTGACTGCAGCCTTGTATGTCTGCCCATGGTACAATTCCCCCTGAAATATAATATAAGGTTATAAAAGATAACGATCTCATGAACTATGATTTTTTCGAAAAAAAATTATGGGACTTATATCACTAAATATGTATTCCCATACATTTATTTAAACTTTTATGATCAATCATACTGTCAATACTTTTATTTTGGCATTGCACAGGATGTTATGCTTTTCTCGGACTTATGTCTTGAAATATTCAACTCATGTGATGTGTTCCAATTGATATTTTAGTTTGAGAATAAAATTAACACGATTTTGCTATTTGTTGTTATTTGTTAGAAGTAGCTTCTTAGATTGTTACTTTCTGTCTTTTTGTTACTCGCTTTTGTGTTGCATGTATGTAGTCATTTGTACAAGTCCTCCTGAAATATGATATAAGGTTTAAAAAATATTACAAATTATGATCTTCACAAATTGTTTTTTTTTATACTTACATAACTCCAGAATATCTATGTTATATATGTAATATAAATTTATTTTTAATGTGTGTTTTACAGTCTCTCATAACTCTTTTTAGAGGGGCTCTTTTATAAATTGATCTGTTATTATTATATTGTGTTTTATATCAAATGTTTAAAGAGGTAAGACTACTAAAGTATTTGTTGTTGTTGTTGTTGTTTTGTTGTTTTTGTCGTTTTACTTTATAGTATACATACTCAATTAACTTTACAAGTTTTACTAATTGTTGAAGACGACCTTTAGTTGTTAACATCCACATCTAAACTGGACCCCTGTTGTGTTCACTTATCGCTACACTAACAACAGGTACGGCCTAAATCCCATGGTCAGAATTCTGACCACAGGATTTAATAATTGACGAGACTAGTGCATCATGTGCTGTGTTTATTATGTATTATTCTGATAGGAAATCAAACGAAAAATTAGCACATTTCTAACCCTACTGAGTTCTTAAGGGAATGAAAGATACCGGCTCAGTTTGTCAAGAATATGATAACTAGCTCCTTGGTCATTTCTCTGCGCTACCACCATAGGGTTAAGTTATAGTTACCGAATTAAAAAGTATTGCCTGTTGGGTATGGATACACCATAGAAGGGACTAAATTTCACGAGTAAGCTTTGCTTTTGAGTGAAATTTTGTCCATCCTGTGGTATATTTATACACATACCCAATCAAATTTTTAATTTGGTAAATGACTTGTGTCAAAGTTCATTAGACGTCACAATAAACTGTTATCACGTGATGAAAAGTGCCTTTCCCGCTGAATTATCAGTTTGCGCGTTTCAGTCATCTGAAATGGCTGCAAAAACGGAGATAAGTGACATTGACTTTTTGAATGTAATTCTCGAATGGGACAACAGTATAGACGATCTATCATTATCACAAACATGCAAAGATGCTGAAAATGAAAATACTGCTTTCGAAAAGCTGGAGGATTCAACTCTTTCTCAGGCTTTTTGGACCAATATGAAGTGGATTTTGAAATGGATGACTTGCCAGATTTTGAACTTACGCAGGTTCCCCTTACGGCGGATAGTATTATTGAAGAATTGGAAAAGGCTGTTACTGATAATAAAATTGTAAAGATAATTCACGCTATTCTTCTGTGGAAAATATTGATATTGATAAGTTAGTTATGTCAACTGAAAGCAGAAATACATGTAAAAATACTACTTGTAGTGTTGCCACATTTAACGACTGGAGAGTTGCGCGAATGAAAAGTAATTATTATTATTTAGTATTTTCTTCCTTATGTACTTTAATTCGTTCGTTTATGTTATTTGGTCACATGAGTGACGATTTTAAGAAAATACGGGTGTCTTTGTTGAGGTACGCGCTTCAACAGGTGCTTCATTTAAGCAAATTCACTGTAAAAACGACCGGTATATTCATATCTTGCGTAGCGTGTATGCTTATTACATTTTACCCAATTCAAGCAATATAAAACTGTTTCATATTTCACTGTTATATCGAATTTTAAACAAATAAAATATCTTATCTATTTCATTATTAACTCAGTTTTGTTCAGTGTCACTCAATGTCAATACTTCATTTTTTCAGGTGGACTCAATCAGTGGAACTTGAGTGCCAAAAAATTAAAACACTATCTACAAAATACAGTACTATTTAAGATATATGAACAATATTTGAATATTGTACGTTATTTAAATGGAACAGCCTTTTATAGGAGACCGCTAGATAAAGGAAGTATTAAGTTTGGTGAACAGTCAGTAGGGGTCTAATATCATGAAAACCATGTGTGCAGAAGTCGGAATAGATGGGTATTTCACTAACCACTCTGGTAAAAGGACATGTGCTCCAACATTATACCAGGCAGGAGTTCCAGAACAAAAAATAATGAATAATACAGGCCATAGGTCAGTCTAGAGTGTTAGAAAATAGAAAAGGGCTTCCAGTGAGATGTTAAAAGATATATTAAATATCCTTGTACCGAGTAAAAGCATGTGCAAGAAAACTAAACATGGAGACAACACAGAAATTCAAAATCGCACGGAAAATTAAGAAACATCAAAAAGTGCCGCAGGAGGCATTGGAAGTTTGTTCACTGGATGTGTGTTCAATTTTAATAGTGGAAGTTAAATATATTTGTGATTATTTCAGTATTTGAGGATTATGTGGTGTATTTTATTCAAAGGAATATATTCATTTTGAAATTTCATCCTTTTTAGTAGTGAATTTACGCATAATGGAATTTATGCATTTTTTTTGTAGTGAAATTACCAGTGTGCCATTCTTGAGGATTAGAGGATTTAATATTTGGCTTCTAGTTTCACATTTTATCAAAATAATACAATTATTAAAATTCATTTTTGTATTTATTCTTAGAAAAAGAAAGGATATGGGGTATTTGCCAATGAGAAACTACCCAACACTATAGTTTTAGTAAAAAATTAGAGTTGAAAATTATTACAGGAAAGAAAATGTTACATTGTAGGTTCTGGCTAAAAGTGTGAGGTATCTTACATACACCACATGACCATTTTCAATCTTCTGGTAAACCAATCAGAGGGTTGATATGGAACTATGGTGTATATGTAGATACCCTCACACTTTTGCAATGGAAAATTAAACAAACTATGGTACAATTAACAGATACTTGTTTATTTTGCGGCATCCTAGTATTAACATTTGAGGTTAATTTCCTATCAATATAATTGGTCAATTTCCTATCAATATAATTGGTCAACTTTTATTAATGAATCGTTGAATTTGTAAGAATCGTCCAATTAATGCCAATGTGACAATGGCTCCAACCTTTTCCTTCAGTGCAAAGCTATAGATGGAATAGCGGACCAGTTTACATCCACATCTTTCGGTCTCTTGTTGACAGTTGTCTCATTATACCTAATATCCTTATTGTTATAAATAAATGTTCTACAGGATAATGTATAACACAAGAACATGTCTTTCTTGCAGAATATCAATACAACCAGGGATTTCCTTTGATGTCAGGCAAAGCGTACATACCCCTTCTTGTTGTTAAAATTACAAATATCATCAAACAGAATAAGACTGCTAGGCAGATCTGAAAATCGCTCACACTACAATTCTTCATCATAAAGTTAAGGCTAAGTATCAAATTAATCCATAATACTTTTACCCTTTTTTAAACGCCCATTTATGGGAAGTATTATGGTATACATTTACTATTGTCTGTCTATCAGTCAGTCTGTCAGTCCGTCCATCTTGTCTGTCTGTCTGTTTGTCCATCGTCAACATGTCCGGAAAATAACTCAAAAAAAATTTAATTAATTTTAATGAAACTGTGAATTGTCTATTGGCGTGAGCTACCTTTTGATTTTATAAATTTTAGATTTTACGTTTCTGAGTTATTGGAATTTATTCATAAAAAAAGGGGGATTTTTTAGTTTTCAAAACAAGAATGTGTCCTCAGTACACGAATGCCCCACTCACACTTTCATTTTCTATGTTCAGTGGACCGTGACATTGGGATAAAAACTCTAATTTGGCATTAAAATTAGAAAGATCATATCATAGGGAACATGTTTACTAAGTTTGAAGTTGATTGGACTTCAACTTCATCAAAAACTACCTTGACCAAAAACTTTAACCTGAAGCGGGACAGACGGACGGACGAACGGACGCACAGACCAGAAAACATAATGCCCCTCTACTATCGTAGGTGGGGCATAAAAACCCTCAAAAATGCTTTTAGCAGTTTTTGTGAATCTTATGCGACTGGTTTATATCAAAATAAGTTCCCTTTACATTTTTTTACGGACGTCTGGACAAGGGTAAACCTTAATGCCCCCTACAGTATGGTGGGTGCACAAAAAATTCAATGCTCATTGTGTATTAATTTATCGATCATTATAGTAGAAAAAAGATTTAATATAAGAATAGGAAATGAAACAAAGTTTTTGCAAACAAGTGGCACAAATCTAGCATTGGAAGTGAGGGATTTTTGTTGAAGACCCATTGGTGGCCTTGTGCTGTTTTTTTTTGCTCATTGGTCGGGTTGTTGTCTCTTTGAAACATTCATTATTTCCATTATCATTATGTCCATGTTTGGTATTCTTACCCATTTTCTGCATATGAAACAAGAATGTGTTCATAGTACACAGATGCCCCACTCACACTATCATTTTCTATGTTCAGTGGACCGTGAAATTGGAGTCAAAAATCTAATCTAACATTTAAATTAGAAAGATCATATCATAGGGAACCTGTGAACTAAGTTTTAATTTGATTGGACTTCAACTTCATCAAAAACTACCTTGACCAAAAACTTAAACCTGAAGCAGGACAGAACAAACGAACAGACGAACATATGAACAGACACACAGACCAGATCAAAGCACCAAGGGCACTATAGGCAGTTAATTAAAAAAAAAACGAGGCAAAAGTGGCAGAAGTTAAGATGAATATTGTGGAAGAATTGGTTTAATTATTCAAGCATCAAAAAATGTTTGTACCTTAATGTTTCCGCTATCCAATCCTACCATTTTCAAAAGTTATTTTTAATTTATTTCAAATATGTTTCCTTTAAAATGAGCCATTTTTTATAGGCCCAGATATAACTACAAAAATAATTAACCTTAATTTAACCTAGACTTATATTTTGCTTTCATTTAATTTTATAATAAACAAGAAATAATTGTAACAGGATGCTGTTACAAAGTCTCCAAAACAAAGCTCCTATAATTCGTCATTCCATGGTTGCCCGTTGACAATGGGCAGGGTCCAGTACACATTGGTTTGGTCTAGTAACGTGACATGCATATGTGACTCCTAGGATATTAACCCTGTATGTCATTCAAATTGTCTTGAAATGACAAACAGGAATATATATGGTTTAGGGGTGGGGATTTCGACCATTTACAAGTTCTCAAAAGGTGGTGGGTTGATCCCCAGGGGACTTTCCCTTTATTTCATTTGATTTGTTTTAATGACCCATACAAGAATATATATAGTTTCGGGGTGGGGATCGCGACCGTTTGCAAGTTTTCAAAAAGAAGAAGGGTGGGGTGACCCTCGTGAACTTCCTCTATAATTCATTAGATTTGTTTTATTGTCCCATACAAGAATATATATGGTGTAGGGGTGGGGTTCTCAACCGTTTACAAGTTCTCAAGCAAGAAGGGATGGGGTGACCCCCAGGGATTCGCCCTATATCTAATTTGATTTGTTTTATTGTACCATACAAGAATATATATGGTTTAGAGGTGGGGATCTTGACTGTTTACAAGTTCTCAAACAGGAGAGGGTCGGGTTGACCTCCAGGGATTCCCACTATATTTCCTTTAATTTGTTATATTGTCCCATACATGAATATATATGGTTTAAGGGTGGGGATGTCAACCGTTTACGAGTTCTCAAACAGATGGGGTGAGGATGACACCGGTGGGTCCCACAAATTATTTCCATTTGATTTGTTTTATATATTGTCCCATACAAGTATATATATGGTTAAGGGATGGGGATCGCGACTGTTTACAAGATAAAAGCACATTCTCAGCTGGGGGGAGGGGGGACACCATGGACTACCCCTATATTTTATTTCATTTGTTTTATTGCCCTGTTATCATTACTAAAGACCGTGTGTAGTACTTACTGTTTTCAAGTTGTAGTCTTTAGAAATTAAAAAAAATAAAACCCCATATGGTTCTATAGTAAACCCCTCCCTTCTTTAAGCCCCTCGAAATATCTCTAAATAGACCACAATACACAAACGAAAGATTGATAGCTCCCATAGACATCAGTTAGTCTAACATTTTATGAAACCCTAAGTAAATCTGACCAGTGGTTTTGGAAACCGCTGCAGACAAGTTCATCATTAAAGTGGCGGAAGTTGGACTCTGTCCGACTTTTCTATGGGACGAGTTGTCCCGGATTCCTGAAAAACATATCGTCAATTTCCAGTTCTATTACATTCTTAAAATTACAACAACTTTAATAGTCAAGGTCAGTGATAAACGGAATAATTTAATAAAAGAAAGAAATTTAAGTATACATACATTTAATGGAAATCAATTAAATAATTACAATCTTCTTAAACAAAAAGAATATCATGATTAACAAAACTTACTTTTAATCTGGCTTTATATCATCAAAATCAATGTACAAAATGTATACTTACTAACTTACGTTTAACGAACACAAATCTAGGGTGCTAGCATAAGGCAGCTTAACTGCATAAAACATAATGCCCCTCTTCTATCTTAGGTGGGGCATAAAAATGCATCAGTCCAAAATATATCGGTCTCAATATCAAATAACTCTTATGAAAGTATAAAATCTGGATCAGTGCTTTTCCCTTTAGAACTTGTATAAATACTTTCCTAAGTAACTTCAAGGGGTAAGGTAATTCAAATGTTAATGTTGAACCCTGACATATGGTGTCTGGATGACATCATGTATTGAAAACTAAAGTATGGCAAAACACAATTTTATACATTTTCATTCCAGTCCAATGGAATAAATTTATTGTTTACAGTCACCTGTACATATACGTTTCTATTAAAAAGTAATGTGGACCCGGTAAAATTAAAATGACAGTCAAGACAATTGAATGCACACAGGGGATGATAATAAAACACATGTCATTCTACCCTTTTTTTTCCAACAGTTTTATTCAAAATTCTAATGCTCAATTTATCAGAGTATAGCTTTTTTGCACTGATGCACAGTAATAAATCATCAAACTATAATTGAGGGTTAATATCTTACCCAACTTTTAATTAAGAGTAAATATCTTACCCAACTTTTACACACTGCCATAGCTGCTTCTTCAGCACTTTTAGCACCTTTAGCCAGATTATATTCTATCTTTGATATCTCATTTCTTAACTCATCATGGAGTTTTACTGAGGTGTTCTGTAGTTCCTGTTGAAATTCTTCACAAACTTTTTCAACTTCAGATTTCACAATCTCAGGGTCATCTTTGAACTGAAAAAAAAAACAAACAAATAAATTAGAAACAAGAAAATTTGTAAGCAGAAGTTTCAACTTGGTATCTAACTTTCCTCAAGGCATCCTAAAAAGTACTTATGAGGAGCTTAACCCTAAAATTATTCTTGATTCTGTTAAATACAAGTTGCTTATCCTATTTTGTAATTACCGTGGATTCATTTAATTATATTCTTTGATACCAATTTTTTTTAATTGATTTCATGATTTTGACTGATTCTGAATTATTTGTACTTCCTTGACACTTAGGATTATTTTTATTTTATGTCACAATGTTTCACCACATTGGTGTGGCATCAATTGTAACCAGATGCTCCACAGGGCACAGCTTTATACAGCCGCAGAGGTTGAACCCTGAACGGTTGGAGCAAGTATGGACACAACATTGAAGCTAGATTCAGCTCTATTTTTTTTGGATTGTGATTAAATAGTTGACACAGCATAGGCTTAGGACACAGAATGAATGTGGTCTAAGGAACTTAAAATATTTTTTTTGCCTTCGAGCAATTCACTACGCTGTTGAATATTAATCCTTTCAAAAAAATGTTTGATGAAATCTGAAATGAGAAAAATGTACCCCCCCCTTTTTTTTCACATCCCCCTTTCCCTTTTTCCAAAACTGATCTCAATTCAAATTTCTAATGGAGTTTGCAACAATAACTACTCATTTAAATACATCATAAAATATCAAAATGTAAAATAAAGTGCTTTATTCACTGAATGGTAAAGATTGTTTTAATTTATCAGTTGGTAGTAAAAGTGAATATACATTGTATATTGTATAAAACGATGATTTAAGTTGATTCAACTACTATTCTGGACAAAGAAAGATAACTCCAATTGAAAATTTCTTGCTATTGCACAATATTGTGCAATTAGATATTTCTTGCTATTGCGCAATTCTGTGCAATTGAAAATATTTGCAATTGCACAATACTGTGCAGTTGAAGATTTCTTGCTATTGCACAATACTGTGTAATTGAAAATTTCTTGCTATTGCACAATACTGTGCAATTGAAGATTTCTTGCTATTGCTGAATACTGTGCAATTGAAAATATCTTTCTATTGCACAATACTTAATATAATAATTTTGGGCCCATAATCAAAAATCTAAGTACATGTTTAGATTCAGGATATCAAAAAAGCCCAAGAATTCAATTTTTGTTAAATCAAACTTAGTTTAGTTTTGGACCCTTTGGACTTTAATGTAGACCAATTTGAAAACGGGACCAAAAATTAAGAATCTACATACGCAGTTAGAATTGGCATATCAAAGAACCCCAATTATTCAATTTTTGATGAAATCAAACAAAGATCAATTTTGGACCCTTTGGGCCCCTTATTCCTAACTGTTGGGACCAAAACTCCCAAAATCAAACCCAACATTCCTTTTATGGTCATAAACCTTGTTTAAATTTCATAGATTTCTATTTACTTATACTAAAGTTATGGTGCGAAACCAAGAATAATGCTTATTTGGGCCCCCTTTTGGCCCCTAATTCCTAAACTGTTAGGACCTCAACTCCCAAAATCAATCCCAACCTTCCTTTTGTGGTCATAAACCTTGTGTTTACATTTCATTGATTTTTATTTACTTATACTAAAGTTATTGTGCAAAAACCAAGAAAATGCTTATTTGGGCCCTTTTTTGGCCCCTAATTCCTAAAATGTTGGAACCAAAACTCCCAAAATCAATCCCAACCTTCCTTTTGTGGTCATAAATTTCATAGATTTCTATTCACTTTTACTTAAGTAAGAGTGCGAGAACTAAAAGTATACAGACAAAGACGACGACGCAGACGACGACGCCAACGTGATACCAATATACGACCAAAATTTTTTCAATTTTTGCGGTCGTATTAAATAAATGTGGTGGTTTTTTTTAAACGCAATTGAGTTAGTGAAGCCAAATGTGATTTGTCTGCAAGCTCTTTAAAATTCAATATAGGATGGTCCTCCAGGGAGGTTTTGAAAACTTTCAGGTCAATGGTAGGCTAGCATGAATAGAATGCATCTCCATGCAATTAACTTTGTAAATAGAAAAGTGATTGTTATTTACATGTTTGTGATTACTTCACAGTTGTATTACATGCTTAAAGGGATAATAGCTACAAGACATGAAAAAACCAGATGCTCCGCAGGGCGCAGCTTAATACGACCGCAGAGGTTGAACCCTGAATGGTTGGGGCAAGTATGGACACAACATTCAAGCTGGATTCAGCTCTAAATTTGGATTGTGATTAAATAGTTGACACAGAATAGGTTTTCTGGGCCCTTTTTTGACCCCTAATTCCTAAACTGTTGGAACCAAAACACCCAAAATCAATCCCAACCTTTCTTTTGTGGTCATAAACTTTGTGTCAAAATATCATTGATTTCTATTGACTTAAACAAAAGTTATAGTGCGAAAACCTAGAAAATGCTTATTTGGGCCCTTTTTGGCCCCTAATTCCTAAACTGATTGGACCAAAACTTCCGAAATCAATCCCAACCTTCCTTTTATGGTCATAAACCTTGTGTTTAAATTTCATACATTTCTATTTACTTAAACTACAGTTAAAGTGCAAAAATCAAAAGTATTCGGACGCCAAAGACGACGCTGACGCCAACGAGATACCAATATACGACCAAAAATTTTTCAATTTTTGCGGTCGTATAAAAATGAATGTGATTTTGTTTAAATCAATCATTAATAAACGTGAAACAATGAAATAATAATTTCGCTTTAATCAGCCAATTTGGCTCAATTTTGTCTAAATGAGCAAACAGTAGGTAGGCAAATTATTTTATTTTATTTCTTGATATAATTAATCTATATTGAATTTTTACAAAATTCAACAGATAAGATCATTTAAGTCAAGAAAAGTGGGATATTTCCTGTATTCAGTGTACACCCCAGTTTTCTGGTGTTAAAAACAGTATACAGGGACCTCCTTTTTTCCTATTCATTTTATGGTATGAAATCTACAAAAGCACACATTCTTCATGTAATAACAATGTTTTTAAATGAAAGCAAGCATTTAATTAGTTAAAAATCAAGCTTATTTCAAGTCTAATTTGACGCATAACTCACAACAATTCCTGTGTTCACCAATTCATACCTTGATCATCATTTATGAGATAACAAAAAGATATGTTAATGACTTGGGAATTAAAATTCAATGAATAAAATTTTTCAATAGAAGTGAACATAATTCAGTTATGTTCAGTTACACCTGGTCAATTAATTCCTAAACAAAAGATTTGTATGTTTTTTCGAGTTCTAGATAAACATAGCTTCACTTATTCATGTTTTGTTGTTCCTAGAATACTTTGAGTATTTACAAATTCAAGTGATGTACATGATGTAAGTTATAACGTAAAACGTGCCCTTTTGTAAATTTCATGCCATAAATTGAAAAATAAAAACACATTTAAACTGGTCTTGTTTACACCAGAAATCAGGGAGGTTCCCTGAAAGCAGGAAAATTCACGTATCCAACATTTTCTGACTTGTGCCCAACCTGTTCGAAGTCGTAGGCAAAGTAGATTGATTTCAAAGCACGATTCAGACCATTTTTACTCAAAGCTTTTATCTTTTAAACAGGAACAGAGGTGAAAGACAAAGCCAATTAATACACCTTATAGCTAATCCCGGCTGACCTGGCCGCTTGAACTTTTGACGTCGAAAACAATCAGTTTTCCATTGTGGCGTCAGAAATTTTGTTTTATGACGACAAAATTTTACAGGAACCTGTGTGATATCCAGTAATGGCGGACAAATAGCGATAAGGTGTATCAAGGTGCACTCAGTGGGTTGAAAGATGCTTCAGATTTTTTATTTTCAAATATCAACTTTGCACACAACACAAATCGTGTGGCAAGGCATGTTTGTTTTCCTTGAAACAAAGATAAATTCTGCACAATTTTTTGAAAAGTTCAAATTTAACAAAGACTAATAGGAGAAAATCAATTATGGGAAGCTGTACATGCACCTTGTGAGTAATCTCATGTGTTATTTAAGTGAAATAATACAAAAAATGAAATATTCTGAGTGGATTGAGTCTCCAAAACACATTTTATGAGAAAATTGTCTTGTAATAGGACTTTACCATGAATATTCAGTTGACAGAACAAGCCATACTAAGTGCATATATTTTTTTTTTTGAGGGGGTGGGCTTTTTATCCTTCTTTCTTAGATTTTGCTACGATATAACATTTTCCTAGAAAATACTTAAATAAATATATAGTTATAAGTAGATGAAATTATGTTTAATGCTGTAACGACAAGTTATTCACTAAAAGAGAAGCCTTTTATGTCCCTCTTTGGAACGCGGCGTAAATTTAATTTTTACGTAAGGACTTATTGAAACCTCCATGGAGACAGTAAACTTTTATATGGATTGTTCATTCTGCTAAAATGGTTCAATTACTCATTTCTTATAACATTTCTACCATAAATGAATGAAAGTTACCCCATTATTTTTATTTATTGGCCTGAAAAGTTGAAATTTTGAGGAAATGAGAGGTATAAATTGACCGAAAGAGACTTTATAAGGAAGACAAAGAGGTTCATTAGTGGTATTTATCTTCCTAAAATCATCTTGTGTATCATATTAAACTGTTTGTAGGCAGATAAGATAGATATTTGATCATTTATTGGTCCACACTCTATTCTATCTTGATGCGGCTTGGTTTGGATTTGTCGAAGAAATTTCGCTGTAGATGTCGTCTATCATTATACTAGATTTTTCTCAAACTATTGAACTAATTATGACAAAACTTGACAGAAATGCTTGAAATAACCAGTATTACAATGGAAAAAAGTCACATTTAGTTTATTCAACAAAAAGGTCTTCTTTAGGTGTAATACCACCAAATCATGGTACGTCACATCCAGTTGAAAGTAGGTCGAAAAAAATATTCCCTTGAATTTGACCGTTGTAGGTAATTAGTCCTACATTTTATTGCAGTAAAACTATTTCTGTGTCATAAACATATGTCTTGGGTATTTCAAAACAACATTATTTTCTATTTGTGAATTGTATAGAAAATTTTGTAATCTTGAGGTTACATGGTGACTAAACCTTGTACACAGATTGAGTAAGGGGAGATATTTGATTGGTTAACTTCCAATCATGGTTATTTTCTTATATGCAATGAAATGCTATGTAAAAAATTTTCTATAGAACTGGACAGGATAAAACTTTACTCGTGCCAAGTATTTCTTTCTTTGAAACAAAGATAAATTCTGCACAATTTTTTGAAAAGTTCAAATTTAACAAAGACTAATAGGGGAAAAATCAATGGTGGTATTACACATTAGGTGTAATACCACCAAATCATGGTACGTCACATCCGGTTGTATACGAAAGTAGGTTGAAAAAAATATTCCCTTGAATTTGACCGTTGTAGGTAATTAATCCTACATTTTATTGCAGTAAAACTATTTCTGTGTCATAAACATATGTCTTGGGTATTTCAAAACACCATTATTTTCTATTTGTGAAATGTATAGAAAATTTTGTAATCTTGAGGTTACATGGTAACTAAACCTTGTACACAGATAGAATAAGGGGAGAAATTTGATTGGTTAACTTCCAATGATGTTTATCTTCTTATATATATGCAACGAAATGTTATGTGAAATTTTTTCTATAGAACTGGACAGGATAAAACTTTACTCATGCCAAGTATTTCTTTATTTGAAACAAAGATAAATTCTGCACAATTTTTTGAAAAGTTCAAATTTAACAAAGAGTAATAGGGGAAAATCAATGGTGGTATTATACCTAGACCTTAGATAATAAAATTGCAGACCATTTGAAGTGTTGTTGTCAATTTTGAATATTATTTAAGTATTGCATTCGTTTGCATGATTTGACAACCCGGCATACCAAGGTATCCACTTCAGAGACTCTACCAAAACGATTTGTAAGGCGTTGGTTCACCACACGGAGTTTAATGTATTATATTAAAGTTGATCTTTTTTAACAAACATAAACACAAACATTAACTTGTAGACTATGTAAAAGTTTCAAAGTCAATAATCCATGAAGAGGGGGTGCAGCAATATAATATCCATGGAAACAATACTTACAAATGCCAATAAGTTTGCATACCAAATATCATTGACTTAACATTAGCAGTTCATCTTAAACTGATCTAATCAAAAACTAATACATATAAACTAAGCAAAAGTTTCAGTCGATAGACCATGACTGAGGGGGCTGAGCCAAATAAACTCAATTGAAATGAGATGTGCTAATGCTTATACAACTGAATACCAATTAACATTGGCCTACCACTAATGGTTCCCCTTGAACTGCCTAATCAGAAACTAATATAAGTTAACTAAACAAAATTTTCAAAGTCAATAGACCATAACTAAGGGGGCAGGGCCAAATAATCTCCATGAAAATGAGATATGCCATTGCTTATTCAGCTGCATACCAAATATGATTGACTTACAACTTGTGGTTCACCACAAACTAGACCTAATTACAAACTAATACATTGTTGATGCTGACGCGGGAAACAGCATACCTATGTCTCACCCTTTGACTCCATAAAGCAAGACAAAACATTAAAACATGTAAAATAAAATGCTTTGTCGTGCGCAGTTGGATACCACGGTAGTGGTCCAACCATGAACAGTTGGGGCAAATATGGACACAATATTCACGCTTGATACAGGTCTGAATTTGGATTGTAATTAAATACACAAAATAGGTTTCTGACACAAAATAACTATAGTCAAAGAACTTAGAATTGGTTATTTGATTTGAATTTATATTCAATTTTTTGCTTTTGTGCAATACATTATGCTGGGTTTTTTTTTTTACCCCCCCCCCCCCCCCCTCTTTTTCCAAAAAAAACAATTTTCACTCCAGATATGGTCATAATCTCATTTTGAATATCCAATGGAGTTTGCAACCATAATTACCAATTTAAATACATCATAAAAGTCTTATAATAGATAAATTGCTTCCCTGAGCGCAGCTGGATACCACCGCAGAGGTCCAACCCTGAACAGTTGGGGCAAAAATGGACACAATATTCACACTTGATACAGGTCTGAATTTGGATTGTAATTAAATATTTGACACAAAATAGGTTTATGACACAGAATAACTGTAGTCAAAGAACTTAGAATTGCTAATATGATTTGAATTAATATTCATGCATTTCTGCAACACTAATCTGTTGCGTATTGACTCCCCCCCCCCCCCCCCCCCCCCCCACTCAAAAAAAAAAAAAAACTTTCACTCCAGATATGGTCATAATCTCAATTCAAATATCCAATAGAGTTTGCAGCCATAATTGCCCATTAAAATACATCACAAAAGTCTTAAAATAGAAAATGATATACATATTCATGGCTAAAAATTAATATTAATTACTGTAACTTTTAAAAAACAAGAGTGCACACACTGAAATGTCTCGCCTTCTTTACTAATCATTGATATTATGTTGATAGTCCTAAGTATAAAGCTTTATTACAACTGTCACATAAACGTTACATTAACCAAGATAACTAAACAAAGACCAATGAACCATGAAAATGAGGTCAAAGTCAGATGAACCATGTCAGGCTGACATGTAACAATGCTTCCATAAAACAAATATAGTTGACCTAATACTTATAGTTTAAGAAAAATAGACCAAAACACAAAAACTTAAGACTGAGCAATGAACCGTGAAAATGAGGTCAAGGTCAAATAAAACCTGCGCAACTAATATATAAATCATAATATATATTTCCATACACTAAATATAGTTGACCTTTGACGTATAGTATCAGATAAAAAGACAAAAACTCAAAAAACTTAACTTTGACCACTGAACCATGAAAATGAGGTCAAGGTCAGATGACATCTGTCTGCTAGACATGTTCACCTTACAATTATCCCATACAACAAATATAGTAGACCTATTGCATAAAGTATGAGAAAAACAGACCAAAACACAAAAAACTTAACTATATAACCACTGAACCATGAAAATGAGGTCAAGGTCAGATGACACCTGCCAGTTGGACATGTACACCTTACAGTCCTTCCATACACCGAATATACTAGCCCTATTGCTTATAGTATCTGAGATATGGACTTGACCACCAAAACTTAACCTTGTTCACTGATCCATGAAATGAGGTCGAGGTAAAGTGAAAACTGTCTGACGGGCATGAGGACCTTGCAAGGTACGCACATACCAAATATAGTTATCCTATTACTTATAATAAGAGAGAATTCAACATTACAAAAAATCTGAACTTTTTTTCAAGTGGTCACTGAACCATGAAAATGAGGTCAAGGACATTGGACATGTGACTGACGGAAACTTTGTAACATGAGGCATCTATATACAAAGTATGAAGCATCCAGGTCTTCCATCTTCAAATATAAAGCTTTTAAGAAGTAAGCTAACACCGCCGCCAGATCACTATCCCTATGTCGAGCTTTCTGCAACAAAAGTTGCAGGCTCGACAATAAATTGACAGCTAATCACCTCAAGACAATACAGCATTTCTTATACATAATTTACAAGCAGTGTAAGGGAGGTAATCCAAAACATAAACAACATTGTACATTAAATTTGATTTGATTACCTCCCTTACACTGCTTTAAATTTGTCCATTAACCAGGAAACCCTTTTTTTCCCCTTTTTTGCCCCTAATTCCTAAATGGTTTGAGCCATAACCTCCCAAAGTCAATCCTAAACTTCCCATTATGGTATGGAAACTTGTGGTATAATTTAAGAGAGATTCATTCACTTAAACACAAGTTATTGGCTGGTAACTACAAAAATGCTTATTTGGGTCCCTTTGTTTGCCCTTAATTTCTAACCTGTTGGGACCATAACCCCAAAAATCAACCCCAACCTTCCTTTTGGGGTTATAAACCTTGTGTTTAAATTTGATAGATATCTATTTTCTTATACTAAAGAAAACAACTGTCTTTGGACGACGACAACGACAATGTGATGCCAATAAACGGCAAAAAAAATTTTGCAGACGTATAAAAATGACAGACATTGAACTATAATGGTTTACTTTTTTTTTAAATTGTTATTTGGATGAAGAGTTGTCTCATTGGCACTCCCACCACATCTTCCTATATCTACATAATCATGGCTAAAATTAATATTCCTAAATCAGCATTCAGTAATTTCTAATCAAAGTGCATGAAAGCACTGAATGGTAAAGATTGCTTTAATTTATCAGTGGGAAGAAAATTAAATATTGCATTGGTGGTTGTTGATTTAACAGCTATTCTAGACGAAGGAAGATAACTCCATTTTTAAAGATGAGGTTAACAATGACATAATTTATATTTTTAGAACAGATATTAGCTAGATTCCTGCATCTTTCAAAACTTATGTAACTTTCTTGACAAGTGAAACATCATTTTGTGCCTTGAATATCTGAGCATATATTACATCGATAAATTTCTGGAAATGTTCATGGATAGTTTATATAGAATGTTTTGATCAATGCACTATATTTTGTGTATCAAAAAAAGGTAGTGATCAGCCTTGGAACATTTAGATATCAAGTCAGTCCCATAATAATAAGCAAAAGCTTTAAAGTCAATAGACCATGACTGATGGGACAGGGGCAAATAATCTCCATGGAAATGAGATGTGCCAATGCTAATACAACTGCATACCAAATATGATTGACTTACAACTTGCGGTTCACCACTAACTAGACTTAATCATAAACTAATACATTATTGACGAGACTGACGCTGTTGCTGGAAACAGCGTACCAGCCATACCTTTGTCTTGCTTTTTGACTCCGTCAAGCAAAACAAAAATAAAAAACAGAAACAAATGTTTGTATGTCCAACAGGTATATAAACTCTTATTTGTGCTGATGAAAAGTCTTTTTATTCTTTATATCTAAAGTACTATCAACTTTAAAGGTGTGTTTACAGGGTACAAATTTCCCTTTAATTTTCACCTGTGCACCTGCTTTCAACTAAAATTGCACGGTATGAACTCTTAACTAGAGGCTCTCAAGAGCCTGTGTCGCTCACCTGTTAATGTATTTACTGATGTCGGCCATCTTGGTTGGTAGGCGGGGTCATTAGACACTTTTTTAAAATAGATACCCTAGTAATGATTGTGGCCAAGTTTTGTTAAATTTGGCCCATTATAAATAAGTTTTAAAAAAGAAGATTTTTGTACAAGTTACAAAAATGACAAAAAGTTGTTCAATATTGACTATAAAGGACAATTACTCTTTAAGGGGTTCTCTGACAATTTTGGTCATGTTTGACTTATTTGTAGATCTTACTTTGCTGAACATTATTGCTGTTTACAGTTTATCTCTATCTATAATAGTATTCAAGATAATAACCAAAAACTGCAAAATTTCCTTAAAATTACCAATTTTAGGGCAGCAACCCAACAATGGGTTGTAGGATTCATCTGAAAATTTGTTAGGGAATAGATGTTATTCTGATGGACATTTAAATCTTGAAAGATTTGCCCTAAATGTCTTAGTTTCAAAGATATAAAGCAAAAACTGCATTTTACCACTATGTTCTAATTTTAGCCATGTCGGCCATTTTGTTTGGTAGATGGGGTCATCGGACACATTTTTAAAACTATATACCACAATTATGATTGTGGCCAAGTTAGTTTAAATTTGGCCAAGTAGTTTCAGAGAAGAAGATTTTTTGTACAAGTTACAAAAAATGACGAAAAGTGGTTAAAATTGACTATAAAGGGCGATAACTCCTTAAGGGGTTGACTGACAATTTTGGTCATGTTGACTTATTTGTAGGTCTTACTTTGCTGAACATTATTGCTGTTTACAGTTTATCTCTATCTATAATAGTATTTAAGATAATAACCAAAAGTTGCAAAATTTACTTAATTTTACCAGTTCAGGGGCAGCAACCCAACAACAGGTTGTCCGATTCGTCTGAAAATTTCAGGGCAGATAGATGTTGACCTGATCAACAATTTAATTCTTTCAGATTTGCTCTAAATGCTTTGGTTTCAATTATATAAGGAAAAATATACATTTTACCCCTGTGTTCTATTTTTAGCCATGGCGGCCATCTTGGTTGAATGACCAGGTCATCGGACACATTTTATTTAACTAGATACCCCAAGGATGATTGTGGCCAAGTTTGGTTAAATTTGGCCAAGTAGTTTCAGAGGAGAAGATTTTTGTAAAAGTTTACTGACGACGGACGCTAGACGCCGGACGACAGATGCCAAGTGATGAGAAAAAGCTCACTTGACCTTAAAAATCAGATGTTCTTTGCTTAATCGAAAGGAAAATTGTATCATGAAAACAAAATGCTGTACCATTAACCTGAGCTATCATGGTATCAAGTCAAATTAAAAAGAGGATGGAAAATCGTACTGTGTAAACGCACTTCAAATAAAATTGAGAATGGAAATGGAGAATATGTCAAAGAGACAACAAACAGACCAAAGAGCATACATCAGCCTCAAGCCACCAATGGGTCTTCAATGTAATTTACCTCAACATCATTTTCTGCCAGATAATTTTTTATACTTGATAAAAAGAAGCCTAAATTGTAAATCAGACAATCAGTAGCAGCCTGTTTCTTTCTTTCCACTATCTCCTTAATCCATTTTCGTAATTTTGGAATTTCTGTGTCTTCTACATTGTCAAAAACCTGCAAGGAAAATTGATACCATTTGTACAAAACATTTTTGTGTCTATGTCTACAAACCTTTGTTATAAATATACATCTGTAAGAGACATCAAATTGATATCTATAAATATATATATCTGTTCACCAAAACATGTTTTAATTTCTGAAAAATCATCCATAGCTCTTTTTTTTTCATAAAACGTACTATATTCTTTCACTGGTACAAATTAAAGGAGATATGATTAGATATAGGGTATATATCAGTGAAACAATAACCAAACAACACAAAGACATCTATATTGATTGATTGATTGTTGGTTGCTTAATGTCCAGTGGCAAATATTTCATGCATGTTCAGGACAAGAACAAGGTAACAATAAATACAATAGGTAGTTCTTGTAAAAGAGGCCACTTGGACAGTTGTGCCACCAGCACGACCCTATCTATAACCCCTCCCCCCCAGAAAATTCAAATACATATTTAAATCATCTACATTAAGAATCTGTTCAACTTACTTTGAAGATCCCATTAGCTCATTACTTCATCCTCATCCTCATTATCCTTATCATTATTACTTGTGTCTTTAATGAAGATAGATAAGTAAGAGATTGAAAATACACCCTCAAAAGAGGAAAGGTGTGCCCTTGCTGCTTTTGTCAAGTTTTAATGGACTCCTTCTTTCCCATGGTTGTTTGTGAGTTTTGTTTTTTGCAGGACAAGATTCTATTCCTCATAAAATGATTGCCATGCGCAGCCTGATACTACTGCAGAGGTAGAACCCTGAAAAGTTGGGGCAAGTTTGGACACAATATTCAAGCGTGATACTGGTTGAATTTGGATTGTGATCAAATTTTTTACATAATATAGGTTTTTGACACAAAATAAATGTCAAAGATCTTAAAAGTATTTGTGCAATACTGTGCAATTGAAGATTTCTTCTTGAAACTTTTTAAAAAAATTGAAATTTTGAAAATTCTGTGAAAAAAGTATGAACCCCTCAAAAAATAAACTTTTTTCACAGAGATATGTCTTGCTTTTTTGTAATTTCAATAATGCAAATAAACTCCATGGTAATGAGATGTGCCAATACTTATACAACGCCATACCAAATATCTTTGACCTACCACTAGTGGTTCACCATAAATTAAACTTGACCTAATCACAAACTAATACATTGTTGACGCCGTCGCCGCCACCACCAGAAACAGCATACCTATGTCTCGCTTTTTGACTCTGTCAAGTGAGACAATAAGAAAAAAAATCCCCTCCCATTAAGTAAATACCCCCATTCCAGTCTTCCCTTTGTGGTATGGAACCTTGTAGAACATTTTTAGAGAGATCCATACACTTACACACAAGTTATCGTCTGGAAAAATGCTTGTTTTTTTTTCCTTCTTGGCCCTTAATTCCTAAATGTTTCATCGGCTCTTAACTCAAAATATGGACAATTTTATGTTAAGGGGGTCTCGACATCTTTTGACAGCTTCCGAAGTGCTAATTTTTAACCTTTTTCAGCTGGACCAAACCACTACTTTACTTTAAAATTCATGACCCAAATTTGTTAAGTGTAATTTCATCCCCCTACTTGCTATTTGAGGCAAAAAACATGAAGAAGTACATTTGAAGAGGTAAAAAAAATTAGGCTAGTTACACACACTATCCACAGTCCACACTAAGGACTATATTCGTGGACAATGAAAATCAAGGGATGATAACTGTTTTCCCAAACAAGATAGCATGCATTATTCAAATAAATTTAAATGGCAATTCCAATCTCAGTTGTTTTTCAGATTAAAATTTTTTACTGGCTATAAATAACCAAATACAGTGTAGTCATTAGTTTAGAGATTTTCCATATTTTCCAGCCAAAAAGCACAGGGGGATCAAAATACCATGGCTTAATAAAACTTTCAAAATAGATTTTCCAGAAAGTAAAATTCATACAAACTACTTATTGGAGTATTATTACTATGGTATTTTGACCCCTCTGCCATACATAGTTTATGCCATTGTATATTGAACCCCCTATTATAGACCTTAAATTTCAATAAAATGCTTCACTGAGCGCAGCCTGATATGACCGCAGAGGTCGAACCCTGAACAGTTGGGGCACATTTGGACACAATATTCAAGCTTGATACTATCTGAATTTGTATTGTGATCAAATTTTTGACATAATATAGGTTTCTGACACAAAATAAATGTGATCAAAGATCTTACAAATCTATTGTGCAATACTGTGCAATTGAAGATTTCTTCTTGAAACTTTTCAAAAATTTGAAATTCGAAAAATTTGGAACCCCTTAAAAAAAATGGACCCCCAAAACTTTTTGAATCCCCCTTGGAACATTAACCATCAAACTCAATCCCAGTCTTTCCTTTGTAGTATGGAACCATTGTAAGGGAGGTAACTCTAATGCAAAAAAAAAAACCACAAAGAAATCAATCAATTCTGAGTATAAATATTTAATACCACTGAACCCTTTGATATACACTATTATAATATTATATGTATTTAAATCACAGTATTTGATGTTTCTCGAAACAGCTATTAAAAAATATATTCCATACAAGAACTAGCAAACAAATAGCAAAAATTACCAAAAAAAAGAAACAAAGCTAAAGTAATTGTTCATGAACCAGGAAACCCTTGTTTTTCCTCCTTTTTTGCTCCTAATTCCTAAACAGATTGAGCCATAACCCTCCCCCCCCCCTCCCCTCAACGCCAATCCTAACCATCCTTGTGTGGTGTGGAAACTTGTGGTACAATTTCAGACAATTTCATACACTGTGCCACAAGTTATTGTCTACACACTAGAAAAATGCTTATTTGGGCCCCTTTTTTATCCCTAATTCCTAAACCATTTGGGACCATAACCCCCAAAATCAATCCCCACCTTTCTTTTGAGGTTTCAAACCTTGGGTTTAAATTTCATAGATTTATATTTACTTATACTTAAAGAGTTTATTATTATAAAGTTATTGGCAAATTTCCAATGGATTTTATAAAGTTATTGGCAAATTCCAATAGATTTTATTAATACGAAAGTTATTTGCAAATTTCCAATATACATAATTGAAGTGAGGTAATTCAAATGTGATTGAATTACCTCCCTTACACTGCTTTTAAATTATGTTTTGTACTTAAGTAATTGTCCATTAACCTGGAAACCTTTGTTTTTGCCCCTTTTTTCTTAACGGCTTGAGCCCCCTAAAGCCAGTTCTTACCATCCCTTTGTGGTATGGAAACTTGTGGTATAATTTCAGAGAGATCCATAAACCGTTATTGTCTGGAAACTAGAACTAGAGGCTCTCAAGAGCCTGTGTCGCTCACCTCTGTCTATGTGCATATTAAACAATGGACACAGATAAATTCATGACATAATTGTGTTTTGGTGATGGTGATGTGTTTGTAGATCTTATTTTACTGAACATTCTTGTTGCTATCTCTATCTATAATAATATTCAAGATAATAACCAACTAGAGCGTGTCGCTCACCTTGGTCTATGTGACTATTAAACAAAGGAAGCAGATGGATTCATGACAAAATTGTATTTTGGTGATGGTGATGTGTTTGTACATCTTACTTTACTGAACATCCTTGCTGCTTACAATTATCTCTATCTATAATGAATTTGGCCCAGTAGTTTCAGTGGAAAATGTCAGTAAAAATTTACAAATTTTATAAAAATTGTTGAAAATTGACTATAAAGGACAATAACTCCTTAGGGGGTCAATTGACCATTTCGGTCATGTTGACTTATTTGTAAATCTTACTTTGCTGAACATTTTTGCTGTTTACAGTTTATCTCTATCTATAATAATATTCAAGACAATAACCAAAAACAGCAAAATTTCCTTAAAATTACCAATTCAGGGGCAGCAACCCAACAACAGATTGTCAGATTCATCTGAAAATTTCAGGGTAGATAGATTTTGACCTGATAAACAATTTTACTAATGTCAGATTTGCTCTAAATGCTTTGGTTTTTGAGTTATAATCCAAAAACTGCATTTTACCCCTATGTTCTATTTTAAGCCGTGGCGGCCATCTTGGTTGGTTGGCCGGGTCACCGGACACATTTTTTAAACAAGATACCCCAAAGATAATTGTGGCCAAGTTTGGATAAATTTGGCCCAGTAGTTTCAGAGAAGAAGATTTTTGTAAAAGATTACTAAGATTTACGAAAAATGGTTAAAAATTGACTATAAAGGGCAATAACTCCTTTATGGGTCAACTGACCATTTTGGTCATGTTGACTTATTTGTAAATCTTACTTTGCTGAACATTATTGCTGTTAACAGTTTATTTCTATCTATAACAATTTTCAAGATAACCAAAAACAGTAAAATTTCCTTAAAATTATTAATTCAGGGGCAGGAACCAAACAACGAGTTATCCGATTCATCTGAAAATTTCAGGGCAGATAGTTCTTGACCTGATAAACAATTTTACCCATGTCAGATTTGCCCTAAATGCTTTGGTTTTTGAGTTATAAGCCAAAAACTGCATTTTACCCGTATGTTCTATTTTTAGCCATGGCGGCCATCTTGGTTGGTTGGCCGGGTCACCGGACACATCTTTTAAACTAAATACTCCAATGATGATTGTGGCCAAGTTTGGTTTAATTTGGCCCAGTAGTTTCAGAGAAGAAGATTTTTGTAAAAGATTACTAAGATTTACGAAAAATGGTTAAAAATTGACTATAAAGGGCAATAACTCCTTTATGGGTCAACTGACCATTTTGGTCATGTTGACTTATTTGTAAATCTTACTTTGCTGAACATTATTGCTGTTTACAGTTTATTTCTATCTATAACCATTTTCAAAATAACTAAAAACAGTAAAATTTCCTTAAAATTACCAATTCAGGGGCAGGAACCAAACAACGGCCAGGTGAGCTAAAAACAGCAAAATTTCCTTAAAAATACCTATTCAGGGGCAGCAACCCAACAACAGGTAGTCTGATTCATCTGAAAATTTCAGGACAGATAGATCTTGAAATGATAAACACTTTTAACTCTGTCAGATTTGCTCTAAATGCTTTGGTTTTTGAGTTATAAGCCAAAAACTGCATTTTACCCCTATGTTCTATTTTTAGGCATGGTAGCAATCTTGGTTGGTTGGCCAGGTCACGCCACACATTTTTAAAACTAGATACCCCAAAGATGATTGTGACCAAGTTTGGATTAATTTGGACCTGTAGTTTCTAACTTTGCTGAACATTATTGCTGTTTACAGTTTATCTCTTTCTATAATAATATTCATGATAATAACTAAAAACAGCAAAAAATACCTAAAATTACTAATTCAGGGGCAGCAACCCAACAACGGGTCGTCAGATTCATCTGAAAATTTGAGGGCAGAAAGATCTTGACCTGATAAACAATTTTACCCCATGTCAGATTTGCTCTAAATGATTTGGTTTTTGAGTTATAAGCCAAAAACTGCATTTTACCCCTTTGTTCTATTTTTAGCCATGGCGGCCATCTTGGTTGATTGGCCGGGTCACGCCACATATTTTTTTAAACTAGATACCCCAATGATGATTGTGGCTAAGTTTGGTTTAATTTGGCCCAGTAGTTTCAGAGATGAAGATTTTTGTAAAAGTTAACGACGACGGACGATGGACGCCGGGCCAGGTGAGCTCAAAATGCTTATTTGGGCCCTTTTTTGGCCCCTAATTCCTTAACTGTTTATACCATAACCCCCTTAATCAATCCCAAACCTTCCTTTTGTGGTATTGAACCTTATGATAGAGATCAATTCACTTAAACTAAAATTATTGTGCGAAAACCAATGTGTCTTCGCACGACGACAACGATGATGACAACGTCGCCAACATGATACCAATAAAACAAAAAGATGTTGCGGTCGTATAAAAATTATAGCTATAATTCTAACTCCTTTACAGAGTTATAATACTCCATTAAGTAGTTTGTATGTATTACACGTGCTGGAAAAGATATATTGAAAATTCTACTTTGCAATGGTATTTTGGACCCCCTGCAGTATATTGAACCCCCCACCTATAGACCTTTATTTCAACAATTATAGCAATTATAACTCTTCTGAATAATAATAATACTCCAATAATTAGTTTGTATGTATTTTATTTGCTTGAAAAGATGTTTTGAAAATTTTTATTCAGCCATTGTATTTTGGCCCCCCCCTCCCCCCTCCTGCCATGATATATTGCTCCCCCCTTTTATACCTCCAATTTTACAAATTAAAGCTTTTCTAACTCTGTTACATAGCAATAATACTCCAAGAAGTGTGTATGTTTCTAACATGCTGGAAATGATATTTTAACAATTTTACTTTGCCTTGGTATTTTGACCCCCTGCCATGGTATATTGAACCCCCTACTATAGACCTTTAGTTTCAAAAATTGTAGCAATCCTAACTCTTGTGTATAGTAATAGTACTACAATAAGTAGTTTGTATTATTTAAATTGCTGGAAAGATATTTTGAAAATTTTAATTTGCCATGATATTTAGACCACCCTGCATGGTATATTGAAGCCCCTACTATAGTCCTTTAATTTCCAAAATTCTAGCAATTCAAACTCTTTTATATAATAACTAGAGGCTCTCAAGAGCCTGTGTCGCTCACCTTGGTCTATGTGCATATTAAACAATGGACACAAATAAATTCATGACATAATTGTGTTTTGGTGACGGTGATGTGTTTGTAGATCTAACTTTACTGAACATTCTTGTTGCTACAATTTTCTCTATCTATAATGAACTTGGCCCAGTAATTACAGTGGAAAATATTTTCTTAGAATTTACAAAAATTTATGAAAAATTCTAAAAATTAACTATCAAGGGCAATAACTCCTTCAGGGGTCAAATGACTATTTTGGTCATGAAACTTATTTGTAGATCTTGTTTTGCTGAACATTATTGCTGTTTACCTATTATCTCTATCTATAATAATATTCAAGATAATAACAAAAAACGTCAAAATTTCCTTAAAATTACTAATTCAAGGCAGTAACCTAATAACGGGTTGTCCGATCCATGTGAAAATATCAGCGCAGATAGATCTTGACGTAATAGACAATTTCACCCTGTCAGATTTTCTCTAAATGCTTCAGTTTTTGAGTTATAAGCCAAAAACTGCATTTTACCCCTATGTTCTATTATTAGCCATGGCGGCTATCTTGGTTGGTTGGCCGGGTCACGCCACACATTTTTTAAATTAGATACCCCAATGATGATTAAGGCCAAGTTTGGTTTAATTTGGCCCAGTAGTTTCAGAGGAGAAGATTTTTGTAAAAGATTACCAAGATTTACGAAAAAATGATTAAAATTTGACTATAAAGGGCAATAACTCCTAAAGGGGACAACTTTCCATTTCGTTCGTGTTGATGTATTTGTAAATCTTACTTTGCTGAACATTATTGCTGCTTACAGTTTATCTCTATCTAAAATAATATTCAAGACAATAACCAAAAACAGCAAAATTTCCTTAAAAAAACCAATTCAGGGGCAGTAACCCAACAACAGGTTGTCCGATTCATCTGAAAATTTCAGGACAGATAGATCTTGACCTGATAAACACTTTTAACTCTTGTCAGATTTGCTCTAAATGCTTTGGTTTTTGAGTTATATTCCAAAAACTGCATTTTACCCCTATGTTCTATTTTAAGCCATGGCGGCCATCTTGGTTGGTTGGCTGGGTCACGCCACACATTTTTTAAACTAAATACCCCAAAGATGATTGTGGCCAAGTTTGGATTAATTTAGCCCAGTAGTTTCAGAGGAGAAGATTTTTTTTGAAAGATTTCCAAGATTTACGAAAAATGGTTAACCAGATGCTCCGCAGGGCGTAGCTTTATACGACCGCAGAGGTTGAACCCTGAACGGTTGGGGCAAGTATGGACACAACATTCAAGCTGGATTCAGCTCTAAATTTGGATTGTGATTAAATAGTTGACACATCATAGGTTTCTGACACAGAATGAATGTGTTCTAATGAACTTAAAATTTTTGTTTTCTCTTAGAGCAATTCACTATGCTGTTGAATATTAATCCTCTCAAAAAAATGTTTGAAGAAATTTTCTTTTTTATTTATGAAATTTCAGATGAGAAAAATTGAACCCAATTTTTTTAATCACATGCCCCTTTCCCTTATTCCAAAACTAATCTCAATTAAAATTTCTAATGGAGTTTGCAACAATAACTACTCATTTAAATACATCATAAAATATTAAGATGTAAAAAAACTGCTTGTTATCACTGAATGGTAAAGATTATTTTAATTTATCAGTTGGTAGTAAAAAGTGAATATACATTGTATATTGTATATAACAAAGATTTAAGTTGATTCTGGACAAAGAAAGATAACTCCAATTAAAAAAAAATCTTGCTATTGCACAATAATTTGCAATTAGATATTTCTTGCCATTGCGCAATACTGTGCAATTGAAAATACTTGCTATTGCACAATACTTAATATAATAATTTTAGATCCTGATTTGGACCAACTTGAAAACTGGGCCCATAATAAAAAATCTAAGTACATTTTTGGATTCAGCATATCAAAGAACCCCAAGATTTCAATTTTTGTTAAAATCAGACTAAGTTTAATTTTGGACCCTTTGGACTTTAGTGTAGACCAATTTGAAAACAGGACCAAAAATGAAGAATCTACATACACAGTTAGATTTGGTATATCAAAGAACCCCATTTATTCAATTTTTGATGAAATCAAACAAAGTTTAATTTTGGACCCCGATTTGGACCAACTTGAAAACTGGGCCAATAATCAAGAATCTAAGTACATTTTTAGATTCAGCATATCAAAGAACCTAACTGATTCATTTTTTGTCAAAATCAAATTAAGTTTAATTTTGGACCCTTTGGACCTTAATGTAGACCAATTTGAAAACGGGACCAAAAGTTAAGAATCTACATACACAGTCATGACAGTTAGATTCGGCATATCAAAGAACCCCAATTATTCAATTTTGATGAAATCAAACAAAGTTTAATTATGGACCCTTTGGGCCCCTTATTCTGTTGGGACCAAAACTTCCAAAAATCAATACCAACTTCCTTTTATGGTCATAAACCTTGTGTTTAAATTTCATAGATTTCTATTTACTTATACTAATGTTATGGTGCGAAAACCAAGAAAAATGCTTATTTGGGTCCCTTTTTGGCCCCTAATTCCTAAACTGTTGGGACCTAAACTCCCAAAATCAATACCAACCTTCCTTTTGTAGTCATTAACATTGTGTTTAAATTTCATTGATTTCTATTTACTTAAACTAAAGTTATTGTGCGAAAACCAAGAATAATGCCTATTTGGGCCCTTTTTTGGCCCCTAATTCCTCAACTATTGAAACCAAAACTCCCAAAATCAATCCCAACCGTTCTTTTGTGGTCATAAACCTTGTGTCAAAATTTCATAGATTTCTATTAACTTAAACTAAAGTTATAGTGCGAAAACCAAGAAAATGCTTATTTGGGCCCTTTTTGGCCCCTAATTCCTAAAATAATGGGACCAAAACACCCAAAATCAATACCAACCTTCCTTTTGTGGTCATAAACCTTGTGTTAAAATTTCATAGATTTCCATTAACTTTTACTAAAGTTAGAGTGCGAAAACTAAAAGTATTCGGACGACGACGACGACGACGACGACGACGACGGTGACGACGACGCCAACGTGATAGCAATATACGACGAAAATTTTTTCAAATTTTACGGTCGTATAAAAATTGACTATAAAGGTCAATAACTCCTAAAGGGGTCAATTGACCATTTTGGTCGTGTTGACCTTTGTAAATCTTACTTTGCTGAACATTTTTGCTGTTTACAGTTTATCTCTATCTATAATAATATTCAAGACAATAACCAAAAACAGCAAAATTTCCTTAAAATTACCAATTCAGGGGCAGCAACCCAACAACAGGTTGTCAGATTCATCTGAAAATTTCAAGGTAGATAGATCTTGACCTGATAAACAATTTTACCAATGTCAGATTTGCTCTAAATGCTTTGGTTTTTGAGTTATAATCCAAAAACTGCATTTTACCCCTATGTTCTATTTTAAGCCATGGCGGCCATCTTGGTTGGTTGGCTGGGTCACGCCACACATTTTTAAAAATAGATACATCAAAGATGATTGTGGCCAAGTTTGGATTAATTTAGCCCAGTAGTTTCAGAGGAGAAGATTTTTGTGAAAGATTTCCAAGATTTACGAAAAATGGTTAACTCCTAAAGGGGTCAACTGACCATTTTGGTCATGTTGACTTATTTGTAAATCTAACTTTGCTGAACATTATTGCTGGTTAGAGTTTATCTCTATCTATAACAATATTCAAGATAATATTTTGAACCCCCTAAAAATTGAACCCAGGGTCAAATACCATTCGGTAAAATGACCCCGGGGTCATTATACCGCATGGTATTTTGACCCCGGGGTCATTTTTCACATATGGTATTTTTAACCCCACTGCGGTATATTGAACCCCCTGTTTTCGATAATAGTATTGCAGATAATCTAATTTACAATTTATTGGCTATTATTTTTTTTTATATGAGGTTTTTAGAAGGGGGAGGGGGTTGAATATACCGCAGGGAGGTCAAAATACCATGGCTATGTAAAATTTTGCAAAATATATTTTTCAGTATGCTAAATACATACAACCTACTTATTGGAGTATTATTACTATGTTAAGGAGTAAGAATAGCTAGAATTTTTGAAATTCAAGGTCTATGGTAGGGGGTTCAATATACCGCAGGGGGGTCAAAATAACATGGAATATTTTTTTTTCAAAATATCTTTTCCAGCATGTTAAATGCATAAAAACTACTTATTGGAGTATTATCACAATGTTAAGGAGTTAGAATAGCTAGAATTTTTGAAATTCAAGGTCTATTATTAATAAGTAGGGGGTTCAATATACCGCAGGGGGGTCAAAATACCATGGGTGAGTAAAATTTTCAAAATATCTTTCAAAGCATATTTAATACATACAAACTACTGATTGGAGTATAATTACCATGTAAAGGAGTTCGAATAGCTAGAATTTTTGCATTTCAAGGTATATCTAAGGGCCTTCAATATACCGCAGTGGGGTCAAAATACCATGGGTAAGTAAAATTTTCAAAATATCTTTTCAAGCATATTTAATACATACAAATTACTTATTGGAGTAGTATTACCATGTTAATGAGTTAGAATAACTTGAATTTTTGAAATTCAAGGTCTATAGTAGGGGGTTCAATATACCATGGTTGGGGGGTCAAAATACCAAGGAATTTTTTTTTTCAATATATCTTTTCCAGCATGTTTAATATATACAAACTACTTATTGGATTATTATTATTATGTTAATGAGTTAGAATAGCTTGAATTTTTGAAATTCAAGGTCTATAGTAGGGGGTTCAATATACCATGGTTGGGGGGTCAAAATACCAAGGAATTTTTTTTTCTTCCATATATCTTTTCCAGCATGTTTAATATATA
The DNA here is from genome assembly GCF_965363235.1 of Mytilus galloprovincialis. Lineage (NCBI taxonomy): Eukaryota > Metazoa > Mollusca > Bivalvia > Mytilida > Mytilidae > Mytilus > Mytilus galloprovincialis. Next base: position 24,308,789 of record NC_134839.1, on the reverse strand, counting down.
CAAACTACTTATTGGAGTATTATTACAATGTTAAGGCGTTAGAATAGCTTGAATTTTCAAGGTTCTATATACCATGGTTGGGGGTTAAAAATATCAAGGATTCTTTTTTTTAAAATATCTTTTCCAGCATGTTTAATATATATACAAACTACTCGAGTCGTTAGAATAGCTAGAATTTTTTTAATTCAAGGTCTATAGTAGGGGGTTCAATATACAGCAGGGGGGTCAAAATACCATGGGTAAGTAAAATTTTCAAAATATCTTTTCAAGCATATTTAATACATGCAAACTACTTATTGGAGTATTATTACCATGTTAAGGAGTTCGAATAGCTAGAATTTTTGAAATTCAAGGTCTATGGTAGGGGGTTACAATATACCGCAAGGGGGTCAAAATACCATGGGTAAGTAAAATTTTGCAAAATATATTTTTCAGTATGCTAAATACATACAAATTACTTATTGGAGTATTATTACTATGTTAAGGGGTTAGAATAGCTAGAATTTTTGAAATTCAAGGTCTATGGTAGGGGGTTCAATATACCGCAGGGGGGGTCAAAATACCATGGAATATTTTTTTCTTCAAAATATCCTTTCAAGCATGTTAAATGCATACAAACTACTTATTTGAGTATTATTACCATGTTAAGGAGTTAGAATAGCTAGAATTTTTGAAATTCAAGGTCTATAGTAGGGTGTTCAATATACCGCAGGGGGGTCAAAATACCATGGCTAAGTAAAATTTTCAAAATATCTTTTCAAGCATATTTAATACATACAAATTACTTATTGGAGTATTAATTATTACCATGTTAAAGAGTTAGAATAGCTAGAATTTTTGAAATTCAAGGTCTATAGTAGGGGGTTCAAATATACCCCAGGGGGTCAAAATACCAGGGAATATTTTTTTTTCAAAATATCTTTTCCAGCATGTTAAATGCATACAAACTACTTATTGGAGTATTATCACAATGTTAAGGAGTTAGAATAGCTAGAATTTTTGAAATTCAAGGAATATAGTAGGGGTTTCAATATACGGCAGGGGGTCAAAATACCATGGCTAAGTAAAGTTTTCAAAATATCTTTTCAATCATATGTAATACATACAAACTACTTATTGGAGTATTATTACCATGTTTAGGAGTTAGAATAGCTTGGATTTTTGAATTTCAAGGTCTATGGTAGGGAGTTAAATATACCGCAGGGGATCAAAATACCATGGATTTTGTTTTGTCAAAATATTTTTTCCAGCATGTTAAATGCAAACAAACTACTTTTTGGAGTATTATTACTATATTAAGGATTAAGAATAGCTGGAATCTTTTAAATTGAAGGTCTATGGTAGGGGGTTCAATATACCTCAGGGGGGTCAAAATACCATGGCTAAGTAAAATTTTCAAATGATCTTTTCCAGTATGTTTAATACATACAAACAACTTTTTTGAGTATTATTACAATGTTTAGGAGTTAGAATAGCTTGGATTTTTGAAATTCAAGGTCTATAGTAGAGGTTCAATATACCCATAGGGGGGTCAAAATACCATGGAATTTTTTTTTTCAAAATGTCTTTTCCAGTATGTTAAATGCAAGCAAACTACTTATTGGAGTATTATCCTTACAAACTACTTATTGGAGTATTATAACCATGTTTAGGAGTTAGAATAGCTTGGATTTATGAAATTCAATGTCTATAGTAGGGGGGTCATCCTCTTGAAATAAAGATTATTTATTTATTTATTTATTTATTTTATTTAAAATACCATGGCTTAAGAAAATTTTACTTTGCAATGGTACTTTGATCCCCAAGCGTTATATTGAACCCCCTACTCAAGGCCTTTAATTTCAGAAATTCTTGCAATTTGAACTCTTTTATGTAGTTACAATACACCAATAAGTAGTTTGTATGTATTAAACTTGATGGAAAAGATATTTTGAAAATTTTACTTTGCCATGGTAATTTGACGCCCCCCCCCCCTCCCCCCGTCTGCGGTATATTGAGACCTTTAATTAAAAAAATTCTGGCAATTTTTACTCTTATATGTAGTTAGAAAACACCAACAAGTAGTTTGTATGTATTAAACTTGCTGGAAAAGATATTTTGAAAATTTTACTTTGCCATGGTATTTTGACTCCCCTGCGGTATATTGAACCCCTTACTCTAGACAATTCAAAAAATTCTGGCAATTTCAACTCTTATATGTAGTTAGAATACACTAAAAAGAAGTTTGTATGTATCAAACTTGATGGAAAAGATATTTTGAAAATTTTACTTTGCCATTGTATTTTTACCCCCCTGTGGTATCTTGAACCCCCTACTCTAGGCCTTTAATTTCAGAAATTCTGGCAATTCTAACAATTTTAGGTAGTTAGAATACACAAACAAGTAGTTTGTATGTATTAACCTTGCTGGAAAAGATATTTTGAAAATTTTACTTTGCCATGGTATTTTGACCCCCCCCCCCTGCAGTATATTGATTCCCTTGAACTCTAGACAATTCAAAACATTCAGGCAATTTAAATTCTTATATGTAGTTAGAATACACCAACAAGTAGTTTGTATGTATTAAACTTGATGGAAAAGATATTTTGAAAATTTTACTTTGCCATGGTATTTTGACCCCCCAGCGGTATATTGAACCCCCTACTCTAGGCCTTAAATTTCAGAAATTCTGGCAATTCTATCTTTTTTATGTAGTTAGAATACACCAACAAGTAGTTTGTATGTATTAAACTTGATGGAAAAGATATTTTGAAAATTTTACCTTGCCATGGTATTTTGACCCCCCAGCGGTATATTGAACCCCCTACTCTAGGCCTTAAATTTCAGAAATTCTAGCAATTCTATCTTTTTTTATGTAGTAAGAAAACAACAACACGTAGTTTGTATGTATTAAACTTGATGGACAAGATATTTTGAAAATTTTACTTTGCCATGGTATTTTGACCCCCTGTGGTATATTGAACCCACTATCATAGACCTTGAATTTCAAAAATTCTAGCTATTCAAACTCCTTAACATGGTAATAATACTCCAATAAGTAGTTTGTATGTATTTAATATGCTTGAAAAGATGTTTTGAAAATTTTACTTACCCATGGTATTTTGACCCCCCTGCGGTATATTGAACGCCCTTCTATAGACCTTGAATTTAAAAAATTTGCTATTCTAACGCATTAACATGGCAATAATACTCCAATAAGTAGTTTGTATATATTAACCATGCTGGAAAAGATATTTTGAAAATTTAACTTTGCCATGGTAATTTGACCCCCCCCCCCCCCTCCCCACGTCTGCGGTATATTGAGACCTTTAATTAAAAAAATTCTGGCAATTTTTACTCTTATATGTAGTTAGAAAACACCAACAAGTAGTTTGTATGTATTAAACTTGCTGGAAAAGATATTTTGAAAATTTTACTTTGCCATGGTATTTTGACTCCCCTGCGGTATATTGAACCCCTTACTCTAGACAATTCAAAAAATTCTGGCAATTTCAACTCTTATATGTAGTTAGAATACACTAAAAAGAAGTTTGTATGTATCAAACTTGATGGAAAAGATATTTTGAAAATTTTACTTTGCCATTGTATTTTTACCCCCCTGTGGTATCTTGAACCCCCTACTCTAGGCCTTTAATTTCAGAAATTCTGGCAATTCTAACAATTTTAGGTAGTTAGAATACACAAACAAGTAGTTTGTATGTATTAACCTTGCTGGAAAAGATATTTTGAAAATTTTACTTTGCCATGGTATTTTGACCCCCCCCCCCCTGCAGTATATTGATTCCCTTGAACTCTAGACAATTCAAAACATTCAGGCAATTTAAATTCTTATATGTAGTTAGAATACACCAACAAGTAGTTTGTATGTATTAAACTTGATGGAAAAGATATTTTGAAAATTTTACTTTGCCATGGTATTTTGACCCCCCAGCGGTATATTGAACCCCCTACTCTAGGCCTTAAATTTCAGAAATTCTGGCAATTCTATCTTTTTTATGTAGTTAGAATACACCAACAAGTAGTTTGTATGTATTAAACTTGATGGAAAAGATATTTTGAAAATTTTACCTTGCCATGGTATTTTGACCCCCCAGCGGTATATTGAACCCCCTACTCTAGGCCTTAAATTTCAGAAATTCTAGCAATTCTATCTTTTTTTATGTAGTAAGAAAACAACAACACGTAGTTTGTATGTATTAAACTTGATGGACAAGATATTTTGAAAATTTTACTTTGCCATGGTATTTTGACCCCCTGTGGTATATTGAACCCACTATCATAGACCTTGAATTTCAAAAATTCTAGCTATTCAAACTCCTTAACATGGTAATAATACTCCAATAAGTAGTTTGTATGTATTTAATATGCTTGAAAAGATGTTTTGAAAATTTTACTTACCCATGGTATTTTGACCCCCCTGCGGTATATTGAACGCCCTTCTATAGACCTTGAATTTAAAAAATTTGCTATTCTAACGCATTAACATGGCAATAATACTCCAATAAGTAGTTTGTATATATTAACCATGCTGGAAAAGATATTTTGAAAATCTAACTTTGCCATGGTAATTTGACCCCCCCCCCTCCCCACGTCTGCGGTATATTGAGACCTTTAATTAAAAAAATTCTGGCAATTTTTACTCTTATATGTAGTTAGAAAACACCAACAAGTAGTTTGTATGTATTAAACTTGCTGGAAAAGATATTTTGAAAATTTTACTTTGCCATGGTATTTTGACTCCCCTGCGGTATATTGAACCCCTTACTCTAGACAATTCAAAAAATTCTGGCAATTTCAACTCTTATATGTAGTTAGAATACACTAAAAAGAAGTTTGTATGTATCAAACTTGATGGAAAAGATATTTTGAAAATTTTACTTTGCCATTGTATTTTTACCCCCCTGTGGTATCTTGAACCCCCTACTCTAGGCCTTTAATTTCAGAAATTCTGGTAATTCTAACACTTTTAGGTAGTTAGAATACACCAATAAGTAGTTTGTATGTATTAAACTTGCTGGAAAAGATATTTTGAAAATTTTACTTTGCCATGGTATTTTGACTCCCCTGCGGTATATTGAACCCCTTACTCTAGACAATTCAGAAAATTTTGGCAATTTCAACTCTTATATGTAGTTAGAATACACCAACAAGTAGTTTGTATGTATTTAACTTGCTGGAAAAGATATTTTGAAAATTTTACTTTGCCATGGTATTTTGACCCCCCCCCCCCCCCCTGCAGTATATTGATTCTCTGGAACTCTAGACAATTCAAAAAATTCAGGCAATTTTAATTCTGATATGTAGTTAGAATACACCAACAAGTAGTTTGTATGTATTAAACTTGATGGAAAAGATATTTTGAAAATTTTACTTTGCCATGGTATTTTGACCCCCCAGCAGTATATTGAACCCCCTACTCTAGGCCTTTAATTTCAGAAATTCTGGCAATTCTATCTTTTTTATGTAGTTAGAATACACCAACAAGTAGTTTGTATGTATTAAACTTGATGGAAAAGATATTTTGAAAATTTTACTTTGCCATGGTATTTTGACCCCCCTGTGGTATATTGAACCCCCTACCATAGATCTTGAATTTCAAAAATTCTAGCTATTCAAACTCTTTAACATGGTAATAATACTCCAATAAGTAGTTTGTATGTATTAAATATGCTTGAAAAGATGTTTTTAAAATTTTACTTACCCATGGTATTTTGACCCTCCTGCGGTATATTGAACGCCCTACTATAGACCTTGAATTTAAAAGAATTCTAGCTATTCTAACGCCTTAACATTGTAATAATACTCCAATAAGTAGTTTGTATATATTAAACATGCTGGAAAAGATATTTTGCAAAAAAAAAATTCCTTGGTATTTTGACCCCCCCCCCTTTGCGGTATATTGAACCCCCTACCATAGACCTTGAATTGCAAAAATTCTAGTGATTCGAACTCCTTTACATGGTAATTATACTCCAATCAGTAGTTTGTATGTATTAAATATGCTTTGAAAGATATTTTGAAAATTTTACTCACCCATGGTAATTTGACCCCCTGTATTTTGAACCCCATACTCTAAGACCTTTAATTTCCAAAAATCTGGCAATTCTAACTCTTTTATATAGTCAGAATTCACCAATAAGTAGTTTGTATGTATTTAACTTGCTGGAAAAGATATTTTTAAAATTTTACTTTGCCATGGTATTTTGACCCCTCCCCCTTTTTTACCATAGAAAATCAAAACTACCCTTATATATATATGTTATAATTACAAATAATTAAAGCATTCAAGCTACATATGGTCTAGTTATAATGTGTCAATAAGAAATGTGAATGACATTTTGTTGGTAAAAACTTCAGAGCACTTATACCAATCAATGATATTTCTTTTAATTATATAATTAAGCATAGAAAATGTATCTTCCCTATTTGTATGATTGATTTTTTATTCATGATAAGCTTTAGAATAATGTAAAATGTTCTAATAATCATCTAGGATGAATAAAACAGGGGGGTTCAATTTACCATGGGGGTTCAATTTACCATAGCGGTATTTTGACCTCGGGGTCAATTTACCATGGGGTTCAAAATACCATATGACACCGGGTCACGCCACATATTTTTTTAAACTAGATACCCCAATGATGATTGTGGCCAAGTTTGGTTTAATTTGGCCCAGTAGTTTCAGAGGAGAAGATTTTTGTAAAAGTTAACGACGCCGGACGACGACGCCGGACGCCGGACGCCAAGTGATGGGAAAAGCTCACTTGGCCCTTCGGGCCAGGTGAGCTAATAATACTCCAATAAGTACTATGTATGTATTTTACTAGCTTGAAAAGATGTTTTGAAAATTTTCTAAGCCAAATAGTATTTTGAACCCCCTGCCATGGTATATTAAAATATTCTAGCTATTCTAACTCCTAAAAATAGTAATAATACTCCAGTAAGTAGTTTGTATGTATTTTACTCGCTGGAAAAGATATTTTGAAAATTTTACTTTGTCATGGTATTTTGACCCCCCTGCCATGGATTAATGACCCCCCCCCTTTTAACACCTCCAATTTAAAAATTCTAGTTATTCTAGCTCCTTTACAGAGACTGAGAGTTATAAGACTCAAATAAGTATTTTGTATGTATTTAACATACATTTTTTGTGTTTTGATCCCCCTGCCATGGTATATTAAACCCCATACTTTAGACCTTAAATTTCAACAATTCTAGCAATTTTAACTCTTGTATACAGTAATAATACTCCAATACGTAGTTTGTATGTAATTACTTGGTTGAAAAGATGTTGAAAATTTTATTTAGACATGGTATTTTGACCTCCCTACCATGGTATATTGACCCCCCCTCCTACAATAAGTAGTTTACTGTATGTATTTAACATGCTGGAAAAGATATTTTGAAATTTTACTTAGCCATAGTTTTTTTAACCCCCTGCCATAGTATATTTAACACCTTACTAAAGACCTTAAATTTCAAAAATTCTAGCAATTCTATCTCTAGTTCATAATAATAATACTCCACTAAGTAGTTTGAATGAATTTTACTTGTTGGAAAGATATTTTAAAATTTTTACTTAGCTATGATATTTTGACCCCCTGCCATATGCATGGTATATTGAACACCCTACTATAGACCTTTAATTTCAAAAATTCTAGCAATTCTTATTCTTGTATTTAGTAATAATACTCCAATAAGTGGTTTGTATTTATTTTACTTGCTTGAAAAGATAATTTGAAAATTTTATTTAGCCATGGTATTTTACCCCCTTGCCATGGTATATTGACCCCCCCCCCCCCCTTTTACACCTCCAATTTCAAAATTCTAGCTATAATAACTCCTTTACATAGTAATTATACTCCAATAAGTAGTTTGTATGTATTTTACATGCTGGAAAAGATATTTTTGAAAAAAATATTTTGCTAAGGTAATTTGACCCATATCCATGGTGGGGTTCAAAATACCATATGGGAAAAATGACCCCTGGGTCAAAATACCATGCAGTATAATGACGCCAGGGTCAATTATCCATATGGTATTTTGACACCGTGTTCACATTTTAGGGGTTTCAAAATGCCATATGACACTGGGGTCAATTTACCATGGGGTTCAAAATACCAGGATTTGTTGACAATAAAATTTTTGTGAAATTCCTAGTTTTAAACCAAATTTTGACTAGATCGTCTGAAGACTGTGATGAAAACTTTACTAGCCCTCCCTTATTTTTTACTAGCCTAGGGCTAGCGGACTAGCGCTAGTGTCGAACACTGGAAAAGGAGGATATATTGGTTAGGGATAGAAATTTTGTCTTGCAACAGGCCACCTACAGACCCTTCAAAGAGTTGTTGCATGGGTTCTTAATGTGCATGGGGGGAAAGACATCTAGAAGTCAACATACAGTCTTAAAACAACTGTCTATACAATACATGTAGATCAGGCTACTGTTGATACATTTAAGAATATAATCAAGTCATTCAACAATCTGTCTTCCACACATGGTACATAAACGTTTCTGGCCTTTGTTATTCTTGTTTGTTTTTTTAATTTTAATTCATTTATATGTTTAGGAGTTAAGTGTTACGTTCATTTTCACTGAATTAGTACACAGTTTTATTCAGGGGTCAGCTGAAGCACACCTATGGGTGCGGGATTTACTCACTATGCTGAAGCCCATTGGTGGCCTTGGGCTGTTTTCTGCTCTTTGGTCAGATTGTTGTCTCTTTGACACATTCCCCATTTCTATTCTCAATTTAAATTATAAACCTGAATATGAACAAGGTGAACCAACACCTGTATGGAAAGCCAACGGGGTCAAAATTCTGAATTCGTAAAATGTCAATTTTTAACTTGTAACTGTGATTTGTCAATTTGTATATTGCTGTTTTGTAAATTGTCGATGCGTAAATTGTCGATTTGTATATTGCTGTTTTATAACTTGCCGATTAGTTAAATGTTAATTTGTATATTGATGTTTTGTAACTTGTCGATTCTTCGTAAATTGTCAATTTGTATATTGATGTTTTGTAACTTTTCGGTTCGTTAAATGTCGATTGTAAATTGTCAAGTTGGATATTGATGTTTTGTAACTTGCCGATTTGTAAATTGTAAATTTGTGTATTGATATTTTGTAAGTTGTCAATATGTATATTGATGTTTTGTAAATTGTAACATGTTAAATGTCAATGTGTGATTTGTCAATGTGTCATCGTTGTATAATGCTAACGATCATTATGACAACAGATGGCGCTCGGTTTCTTCCTCTGTGTATAAGCCTCCTGTAAGTAGGAGCACCGCCATATTGAATAATACCTAAAATATTTTCAATAAATTTGTTACAGCAACTGTGTCTAAAAGAAAGCAAAACAAAAATTGCATGTTTACAGGATTCCAGTTTTATTTTATTAACTAACGTGGACTTTCGTTCGAGAACGGAAACTATATAAAAATACATCCCGACTAGTCCAGCCCCTAGACATAATCGATCTCTCCTAATTGCGAGGTTAATGAAATAGTCGTTGGTCAGTGGAAATAACAACTGCATTATTCAGGGAAATACAATAAGGAGATGTGGTAATAAACCTTATGATTGCCAATGAGACAACTATCCACCAAAGCGAAGTTCAAATAACGTCGATGTAAGCAAGTATAGGCAACCTATGGCCTTCAACAATGAGAAAACCTAATACCATATAGTCGGCTATAAAAAGCTACATCATTACTGGAAAACACAGGTACTATTAATCATAAATGCTATTATCAAACTATTTTATTCTGACAGGAGGGGAAAGGGCTGACATATATATATATTAATAATTTAATATACATGCCTACTGATTTTTTCTGGTCAAGAAGCTTAAAAATTGCCGCTACCAGATTTCGGTTCTGTAACAGTAAAACAACCAAAAAAGACCAAAATGTTCACAAGTCCCTCGATCTCACCAGTTGCTTAAAGCCCAGCATACCCGATATGAACCCCACCCGCTGCCACAACTCCTTATTGCCCTGCAACCTTACCAGATCTAATATTTTGTCGATCTTTTGTTACTTAACTAAAATGATTCAAAATGTTAATCAATAAAGCTAATTTTTTTTTTAATTTGCATGTCATATATAATAAAACTAGAGGCTCTCAAGAGCCTGTGTCGCTCACCTTGGTCTATGTGCATATTAAACAATGGACACAGATAAATTCATGACATAATTGTGTTTTGGTGATGGTGATGTGTTTGTAGATCTTACTTTACTGAACATTCTTGTTGCGACAATTATCTCTATCTATAATGAACTTGGCCCAGTAATTACAGTGGAAAATATTTTCTAAAAATTTACAAAAATTTATGGAAAATGCTAAACATTAACTATAAAGGGCAATAAATCCTTAAGGGGTCAATTGACAATTTTGGTCATTTGACTTATTTGTAGATCTTTCTTTGCTGAACATTATTGCTGTTTACAGTTTATCTCTATCTATTTTAATATTCAAGATAATAACCAAAAACTGCAAAATTTCCTTACAAGAGGCTGTCACAACGACAGCAAACCGGATTTATTAACATTTATTTGTGTCCTGGCAATATCACAAGAACCATTACTGATAAATGGTGAAAGTGAAAATTGTCAATATCAAATTTGACCTCCATTTTGTCATCAGTATCAACATATTAAAATTTGAAAAGCTTAGATTGAATGGTGCATGAGTAAATAAATGCAACAACGTGAATGGAAACGCCATTTTACGATCTTTCAAGAACCATAACTCCTGAACGGTAAAAGTCAAAATCGTCATTATTGAACTTGACCTCTATTTTGTCATCAGTAACAACATATTAAAATTTCAAAAGCTTTGGTTGAATGGTTCATGAGAAAATGCACGGACACGACGGGAAACACAATTTTTCCATCTTTCAAGAACTATGACTCCTGAACGGTAAAAGTCAAAATCGTCATTATTGAACTTGACCTCCATTTTGTCATCAGTAACAGCATATTAAAATTTCGGAAGCTTTGGTAGAACAGTTCATGCATAAATGCACGTACAAGACTGGAAACTCCATTTTTCAATTTTTCAAGAACCATAACTCCTGAACGGTAAAAGTCAAAATCGTCATTATTGAACTTGACCTTCGTATAGTTGTCAGTAATAACATATTAAAATTTCAAAAGCTTTGGTTGAACGGTTCATGAGTTAATGCACGGACAACATTTGATTGCCGCCCGCCCGCCCGCCCGCACGACCGCCCGCCCGCCGTACATCCCAAAATCAATAACCGATAGTTTTGTCACAAAAATCCGGTTAAAAATTACTAATTCTGGGGCAGCAACCCAACAACGGGTTGTCGGATTCATCTGAAAATATCAGGGCAGATAGATCTTGACCTGATAGACAATTTAACCCTGTCAGATCTTCTCTAAATGCTTCGGTTTTTGAGTTATAAGCCAAAAACTGCATTTTACCCCTATGTTTTATTTTTAGCCGTGGCAGCCATTTTGGTTGGATGGCCGGTTTACCGGACACATTTTTTTTAATTAGATACCCCAAAGATGAGTGTGGCCAAGTTTGGATTAATTTGGCCCAGTAGTGTTATAGAAGAATTTTGTAAAAGATTTCTAAGATTTACGAAAAATGGTTAAAAATTGACTATAAAGGGCAATAACTCCTAAAGAGGTCAACTGTCCATTTTGGTCATGTTGACTTATTTGTAAATCTAACTTTGCTGAACATTATTGCTGTTTACAGTTTATCTCTATCTATAATAATATTCAAGATAATAACCAAAAACAGCAAAAATTCCCTAAAATTACCAATTCAGGGGCAGCAACCCAACAATGGGTTGTCGGATTCATCTGAAAATTCGAAGGCAGAAAGATCTTGACCTGATAAACAATTTTACCCCGTTCAAATTTGCTCGAAATGCTTTGGTTTTTGAGTTATAAGCCAAAAACTGCATTTTACCCCTATGTTCTATTTTTAGCCATGGCGGCCATCTTGGTTGGTTGGCCGAGTCACGCCACACATTTTTTTAACAAGATACCCCAATGATGAGTGTGGCCAAGTTTGGTTTAATTTGGCCTAGTAGTTTCAGAGGAGAAGATTTTTGTAAAAGTTAACGACGACGGACAACGACGACGAACGCCGGACGCCAAGTGATGATAAAAGCTCACTTGGCCCTTAGGGCCAGGTGAGCTAAAAAATCATTTGCAATGAATTCGTAACAATATAATCCTTACTCAATTGACAAACCAAACTGTTTTCCGCCTGGCTCTTCTGTCGAGCAGTCAGCCAGAATCCCAGGCTACCATTTTCTCTAAAAATTACCCAATACATACCCCTTGGCCAAACCCCAAATCATGTGCAAATACTTTCATGGAGAAATAAAATTAGTGTAAGCATATAGGAGATATTTGACGCTGTCATGGAAATGGCTAGATCTTTTCTCTGACAAGTCAAAGGAATAGGGCGTCACTTTGGTTAACAGTGGGTGTATAAGGGAGGGGGAAAAAAAAAAATGTTTATAACCTCGCCGCATTATTGCGCCTGTCCCAAGTCAGGAGCCACTGGCCTTTGTTAGTCTTGTATGATTTTCAATTTTAGTTTCTTGTGTATATTTCGTAACTGTAGTCGACCTATGAAAGTAAGTAAGTGTATAATTCGGAGTTTAGTATGACGTTAATTATCACTGAACTAGTTAACATATTTGTTTAGGGGCCAGCTGAACGACTCCTCCAGGTGCAGGAGTTTCTCGCTGCATTGAAGACCCATTGCTGGCCTTCGGCTGTTCTCTTCTCTATGGTCGGGTTGTTGTCTCTTTTACACATTCCCCATTTCCATTGTCAATTTTATGTAGGTGACGTGCGTAGTAACAAAATAAACAGTTTCATAGTTTTATGATCATGGTCATAAACAAAATATCCAGAGGGGACACCTTCTTATATAGTTCGATCTAGTACCATGATCATTCTAGATCTGTATCTGTAGGAAAACATTGTGGATAGAAATACTGGCTTTAATACAACGGTAGAGAGAGCGCCGTCGATGTGTTGACGATGCACAAGAGCAGTTTCTTAACGACTGTCAACGCTCGGTGTGTGCACTTCAGTTTCACCAAGGTGGTTCCATTCGAATACTTTTTTTTACGAAAAATGAGTTGGAATATTGTGGTTTTTTGCTCGATGAGATCTCAAAACTCTTTGTGTAGTTTTTGATATGCATTTTTATTTCACAACATTTCTTGACTGATAATTGTTAAATTGGGCCCTTGGCAGCAATTCAGTGTTCTTTTTGGACGAGCTTCTTTTTTGATTGTCTGGTTCTATAGCAATGAGAAACCAGCCCCTCAACCACCTTGTACAGAAATATTAGCTTCTGGCTTGAGCGTCCTGTCTGCATGTCTTGTAGTTTCAGTTTGGTGTGCGTGTTTGAGACACAACCAACTTCTCTGGATTTGTAGTCTCCTGTTATAAATCTCTCAGGGGTGGTCACTGTATTCTTTCAGGCTTATTGATGTTTGTAGATGTGTACTGGTCCCATACTATTGACCATATGATATCCAATTATTGACTTGACCATTGAAATATATGCGGATTTCTTGCAATCCGATGGACAATATCTCAAATTTCCTATCAGGAATCCTAGTATTAATTTTGCCTTCTTGACTACGTTGGAAATATTGGTAGTTCAATTTAGGTCCTCGTTTAGTTTTCTGGTTCCTTTAGATTTCCTTACAAAATAGCGCATATTCAATACAGTTTTAATATATAGTATACATTAATTAAGTGACTCATTTAAAATAATTTTTCATTCAGTTTGTTTGCAAAGTACAAATATGATATAATAAAACGCTTTTTATCTTTATTACTCGGGAGCCAAATAAATAAAGACTGTTCGTCCATTAGCTTCTTGTATTAAAACATCAGTAGATAATTACATTTTTTTCTGAAATTTTGATATTGAGATTATAATATTAAGGAATAATGGGTGTCAAACCATTTCTCCCATTATACATTTAGTCCAAAATTTGCGGCCCAGGACAATATTAGTATAAATTTTCCAACACCGTCTTATATTTCATGTATTTAGTCTTAGTTTGACCTGGTTAAATATTAAGTAGAAATTTCCTGCTAAGTGACAGTAATATATTTTCAAAGTTCATAAGGAAGCCGGTTCCAGCGACACATCTATGATACCTTAATACAGGAAGTGACATACCCGATCCCAGGTTTGGTGACCAGTACAGTAAACACACATGTTTATTTGTGGTCACCTCTAAATAAAAGCGAGACCCTGTTATACATGCCATATAAAACAAACAATGTATTTATCTATTTGTTTTCTTTTATATAGATGTGCTGTACATAATTGATTTAAATTACTTTGGTATATATTCCATATGGTTGTTCTCCTATTTACAGGAGGCCTATACACCGAAGAAGAAACCGAGCGCCATCTGTCGTCATGATGATTGTTAGCATAATACAACGACATTTCACACATTGACATTTAACATATCGACAAGTTACAAAACATCAATATACAAATTGACAATTTACGGATCAACAAGTTACAAAACATGCAAATCGAAATTTAACGAATCGACATGTTACAAAACAGCAATATATATACAAATTGACAATTTACGAATCGACAAGTTAAAAAACAGCAATATACAAATTGATAAATCACACAGTTGCAAGTTACAAATTGACAAATTACGAAGTAAGAATTTTGACCCTGTTGGCTTTCCATAGTTTTGTGTAATAAATATGTAAGCTTAGCATTTTGCTATTGGATTTTACTAATCTGTATTTTCAGTGTATGGTGCGCTTGTAACTGACGAGAACAACCTGATTTAGAGTATAAAATGCCATCTTGCTACGCCAGGCCAACAACCAAGACCTCAGACCAGAGTAATACCATCATTTCACCAGCAAACGAAAACGTTATAGATGCAGGGATGGACAGTAAAGTAAATTACAGTAATAACGTCTTCAGTAACAGCACCAATTTCAGTGTTTCGCATATACGAAATGGTAACACAGATAGTTTGTCTTGTATAAATGGCAGCTACACAAATGGTACATTTCCAGAGACAAATACGAAGACAGTTTTTTGTTCAGGGAGTTTGGAATGATAAGATTTATGGAAAGCCAACGGGGTCAAAATTCTTACTTCATAACTTGTCAATTTGTAACTTGTAACTGTGTGATTTGTCAATTTGTATAATGATGTTTTGTAACTTGTCGATTCGTTAAATGTAGATTTGTAAATTGTCAATTTGAATATAGATGTTTTGTAACATGTCGATTCGTAAATGGTTAATTTGTATATTGATGTTTTGTCACTTGTCGATTCGTTAAATGTCAATGTGTGAAATGTCATCGTTGTATTATGCTAACGATCGTTATGACGACAGATGACGCTCGGTTTCTTCTTCGGTGTATGAGCCTTCTGTAAGTAGGAGCACTGCCATATGGAATGTATACCAAAGTAATTTAAATCAATTATGTACAGCACATCTATATAAAAGAAAACAAATAGATAAATACATTGTTTGTTTTATATGGCATGTATAACAGGGTCTCGCTTTTATTTAGAGGTGACCACAAATAAACATGTGTGTTTACTGTACTGGTCACCAAACCTGGGATCGGGTATGTCACTTCCTGTATTAAGGTATCATAGATGTGTCGCTGGAACCGGCTTCCTTATGAACTTTGAAAATATATTACTGTCACTTAGCAGGAAATTTCTACTTAATAATTAACCGTGTCAAAATAAGACTAAATACATGAAATATAAGACGGTGCTGTAAAATTTATACTAATATTGTCCTGGGCCGCAAATTTTGGACTAAGTGTATAATGAGAGAAATGATTTGACACCCATTATTCCTCATTATTTTAATCTCAATATGAAAATTACAGAAAAAATGTTATCTAATGATATGTTTTACTACAAGAAGCCAATGAACGAAAAATCTTTATTTATTGGGCTCCTGAGTAATGAAGATAAAAAATGTTTTTTATTAGGTCACACCAATTTAATTTCTTGTTCTACAGATTTTTGGACTTCAAAATTTGGGGCAAGCGAGCGATTTGAAAATTTTAATCAAAAAATATTTAATTTGCAAATTTTTGAGGTGAAGCTTGAAAAGTAAAGGCGAGCGATTATAATTTTTTTTTGTAAACATAAAATAGTAGGTTTTGACAATATTAAAGCTTGATTTATCATTTGTACTTTGACATTTCTTTAATTTCTGAAGTATTTTTTCCCTGTTCACCAAGAAATAATTAAATCTGGTCTATGTATGTGTGACTGACAATGAGACAATTCTCCATCCAAGTCATAATCAGTTTGGGGACAACCCCTTAATGTTATAAATATCCCTTTTACATGTCTTATGAGGGATCAGTATAAGTTATAATATATTTGTTTGTACAAAAGGGCTCATATTTTCTCAAAGAACTATATATCTATCTGGTATTAAATGGTCAAAACATGTCCAAGAATTTTGTAATATTCCTGGACTTTAACCATGTTAACACATTTACTTTAACAGTTTAATATTATTCAAAATAAGTGGACCCCTCTTTTAGAAAAAGTTGTTTAAAATATGATATAACTCTCCTCTTTTTGAGTACAAAATTCTAAGTTTTCAAAGGTTTTGTATAGAAGAACTATACAAATCCTTGGTATTTCTATTTTCTTTTCTACATAAGGAAAATGACCCCTTGTCTGAGGGAGGGTTGTTCTCAACCTGATAATAACAAACACAGGTCAAAGTACGACCTTTTACACAGGGCTTTGATACAGACCAAACAGCAGGCTATAAAGGACCCCAAAATTATAAGGGTACACAATTCGAACAGGAAAACCAACGATCTAATTTATATATCATGTATATCCAAACGGAAAAATACCAATGAACAACATCAACAAACGATAACTGCTGAACGACAGGCCCCTCAATCAATCAGGACAGGTGCATAAACATGCAGGGGCTATGGATAGTTTTGTTTCGCCAGCATACAATATAATTGCAGTTGAAGGCAAATCCTTCAGAAGTTTTTTGTACTTTATTCTAACAACGAACATTTTTTGATAGGGAATATAAGTAAGGGGGAAAGTAACCAATCTTTTGTTCTTTACAGTCCGCTGTTATACATTTATATCGGAGTACTCCCGCTTTGGATAAATAGGTTTCATGCTGAAACAAATATTCTCACAGATATTTACTGTGTGGTGGGGTGCTTTTATGTTTAAAATCGTTATATATAGGTTAGACTGTGATTTTAAAACAAATGTTGATATCTTTATATAATATAAAAAAAAAAGGTGCTCCGCAGGGCGCAGCTTTATACGACCGAAGAGGTCGATCCCTGAACAGTTGGGGCAGGTATGGACAAAACATTTAAGCGTGATACAGCTCTGAATTTGGATTGTGATCAAATTTTTGACATTATATGGGTTTTTTACACAAAACAAATGTCAAGCCACTCCATCATCATCATCATCATCATCTCAATTCAAATTTTAAATGGACTTTGCAACCATAAACACTTATTTAAATACATCAGAAAATTATAAAAATAGAAAATGACATGATAGTCATGTCTGGCAAATTTCCAACATACATTATCTAAAAACATTTTAGAAAAGATAAGGAAAAAAAGCTTCATCAGCAACATTTTATATTGGCAAATTTCCAATGAAGTTATTTACATAAAGTTATTGGCAAATAAAAATAGAAAATGACATCATAGTCATGTCTGGCAAATTTCCAACATATATTATCTAAAAATATTTTAGATAAGATAAGGAAAAAAAACTTCATCAGCAACATTCTATATTGGCAAATTTCCAATGAAGTTATTTACATAAAGTTATTGGCAAATAAAAATAGAAAATGACATCATAGTCATGTCTGGCAAATGTCCGACATACATTATCTAAAAGCATTTTAGATAAGATAAGGAAAAAAAGCTTCATCAGCAACATTTTATGTTGGCAAATTTCCAATGAAGTTATTTACATAAAGTTATTAGCAAATAAAAATAGAAAATGACATAGTCATGTCTGGCAAATTTCCAACATAAATTATCAACTACTATTCTATACAAAGAAAGATAACTCCAATTGAAAATTAATTGCTATTGCACAATATTGTGCAATTAGATATTTCTTGCTATTGTGCAATTGAAAATTTCTTGCTATTGCACAATACTTGATATGGAATCCTGATTTGGACCAACTTGAAAACTGGACCCATAATCAAAAATCAAAGTACATGTTTAGATAAAGCATATCAAATAAGCCCAAGAATTTAATTTTTGTTAAAATCAAACTTAGTTTAATTTTGGACCCTTTGGACCTTAATGTAGACCAATTTGACAACGGGACCAAAAATTAAGAATCTACATACATAGTTAGATTCGGCATATCAAACAACCCCAATTATTCAATTTTTTATGAAATCACACAAATAAAATTAAGAATGGAAATGGGGAATGTGTCAAAGAGACAACAACCCGACCAAATAAAAAACAACAGCAGAGGGTCACCAACAGGTCTTCAATGTAGCGAGAAATTCCCGCACCCGGAGGCGTCCTTCAGCTGACCCCTTAACAAATGTATACTAGTCCAGTGATAATGAACGCCATACTAATTTCCAAATTGTACACAAGAAACTAAAATTAAAATAATACAAGACTAACAAAGGCCAGAGGCTCCTGACTTGGGACAGGCGCAAAAATGCGGCGGAGTTAAACATGTTTGTGAGATCTCAACCCTCCCCCTATAGTTCCGATGTAAAGACCTTATCAGTGACTCAATATTAACGCCAAAATATGCAATCTTTAATGACTTGACAACAGTATCGTAATAATATCCCTTCTTAATAAGTCTATTCAAAGGTTTTGTAAGTTTCTGAGGTGAATACTGACACCTTTGTGCTTTATAAAGAATATTTCCATAAAAAATTGGATGTGAAATACCTGAACGTATTAGAAGTCTGCATGTTGAGCTATATTTACGAATGATGTCTTTATACCGATGATAAAATTTAGTAAATGTTTTGACTAGTTTGTGATATCGAAAACCCTGGTGTAATAATTTTTCAGTAATACATAAATTTCTCTCGTTAAAATCTAAAACAGTGTTACATACACGAGCGAATCGTACAAGTTGAGATATATAAACACCGTAAGATGGTGACAAGGGAACGTCACCATCTAAAACGGATAATTAACGATAGGAAATGAAAAATCATCCCTTTTATCATAAATTTTAGTATTCATTTTTCCATTAGTGATATAGATATCAAGATCGAGAAAAGGGCAGTGGTCATTGTTAGTATTAGCTTTATTTAAAGTAAGTTCAACAGGATAAATTTCATTAATATACATACTGAAGTCGTCATTATTGAGAGCCAAAATATCATCCAAATATCTAAAAGTATTATTAAATTTGTTTATCAGATGTTGCTTTGATGGGTCTTTGCTTATTTTTGTCATAAATTGTAACTCATAACAATACAAAAACAGGTCCGCAATAAGTGGTGCACAGTTAGTCCCCATTGGAATTCCGATAATCTGACGATATACGGAATCCCCAAAGCGAACAAAAATGTTATCTAGTAAAAATTCAAGGGCATATATAGTATCAAAGCATGTCCAATTAACATATTTTTTTTGTTTATTGCTACTAAAAAATGACCTAAAAGAGTTTGAACATACATATTCACATTCTGATTTTTTGAATGCCCATTTAATTAGGTGCGTGAATTTTTTCTTAATGAGAATGTGAGGCAATGTGGTAAACAGGGTAGAAAAATCAAAACTTTGAACAGATTCAAAATCACCAATATAAGCATGCAATTTATCAAGTACTTCCAACGAGTTCTTGACACTCCAAAAGTAATTTATTCCACTATTTTCGAAGGCCTTATTTGAACAATTTATTATCAGGTTTTTAATTGTACCAAGTGTGCTGGTAAGAAGAATAGACAATTTAGTAGTTGAACAATGGCTTGAAGACGAAATAAATCTATATTTGTAAGGGGTTTTGTGTAGCTTCGGAAGCCAATACATAGTTGGGACTTTCATTGTATTTGGCTCTGCTTGTAAAGCGGTGGCTAAAAGTTTATGTTTGTTACAGATTTCGTTTTCTGAAAATGGAGTCAGTTGGAATGTAAGTTCAATTTCGGACCCTTTGGGCCCCTTATTCCTAAACTGTTGGGACCAAAACTCCCAAAATCAAACCCAACCTTCCTTTTATGGTCATAAACCTTGTGTTTAAATTTCATAGATTTCTATTTACTTATACTAAAGTTATGGTGCAAAACCAAAAATAATGCTTATTTGGGCCCCTTTTTGGCCCCTAATTCATAAACTGTTGTGACCTCAACTCCAAAAATCAATCCCAACCTTCCTTTTGTGGTCATAAACCTTGTGTTTAAATTTCATTGATTTCTATTTACGTATACTAAAGTTATTGTGCGAAAACCAAGAATAATGCTTATTTGGGCCCTTTTTTGGCCCTTAATTCCTAAACTGTTGGAACCAAAACTCCCAAAGACAATCCCAACCGTCCTTTTGTGGTCATAAACCTTGTGTCAAAATTTCATAGATTTCTATTCACTTAAACTAAAGTTATAGTGCGAAAACCAAGAAAATGCTTATTTGGGCCTTTTTTGGCCCCTTATTCCTAAAATGTTGGGACCAAAACTCCCAAAATCAATCCCAACCTTCCTTTTGTGGTCATAAACCTTGTGTTAAAATTTCATTGATTTCTATTCACTTTTACTAAAGTTAGAGTGCGAAAACTAAAAGTATTCGGACGACGACGACGACGCAGGACGACGACGACGACGCCAACGTGATAGCAATATACGACCAAAAAATTAAAATTTTTGCGGTCGTATAAAAACGGTGCGGGAAATGGACATAATTACATTTCCGGATGCGGGAAGCGGGAATATAAAACAAATAAAAAAATTCTGTTTTGAAAAAAATAGGTGCGGTCGGGTCTGTCGAACAAGGAATCAAATTGGTGTGGCCTTATATCATATTTGTACTTTGCAAAACAACCTGAATGAAAAATTGTTTTATATGAGTCACTTAGTTAAAGTATACCATATATTAAAACTGTTTTGAATATGCACTATTTTGTAATAAAATTTTATATTTAAGGATCCAGAAAACTAAACAAGGACCTAAAATGGACTCCCAATATTTCCAACGTAGCCAAGAAACCAAAATTAACACAGGGATTCCTGATAAGAAATTTGAGAGATTGTCCATCGGAATGCAAGAAAACCGCATATATTTCAATGGTCAAGTCAATAATGGGATATCATATGGTCAATAGTATTGGACCAGTACACATCTACAAATTCAATAAGCGATAATCTGCGAGATTTATAACACTGAGGAGACTACAAATCCGGAAAAGTTGGTTGCGCCTCAAACATGATAACCAAACTAAAACTACAAGACATACAGACAAGACGCTCAAGCCAGAAGCTAATATTTCTGTACGAGGTGGTCGAGGGGCTGGTTTCTCGGAGCTATAGAACCAGACAATTTAAAAAAAAAAATCTTGTACAAAAAGAACACTGATTTGCTGCCAAGGGCCTGATTAACTATTATCAGTCAAGAAATGTTGTGAAAAAACATGCAGATCAAAAACTACACCAAGTGTTTTTGATATCTTAACGAGCAAAATACAATAATATTCTAACTTTTTTTCGTAAAAACAGTATTCGAATGGAATTACCTTGAAGAAACTGTAGTGCACACACCTATCGTTGACAGCCGTTCAGAAACTGCTCTTGTGCATCGTCAATACATCGACAGCGCTCTCTCTACTGTTGTGTTTAAAGCCGGTATTTGTATCCACAACGTTTTCCTACAGATACAGATACAGATCTAGAACAATCATGGTACTAGATCGAAATATACTAGGAGGTGTCCCCTCTGGATATGTTGTTAATGACCATGATCGTAAAACTATGAAACTGTTATTTTTTACTACACGCGTCACCTACATAAAATTGAGAATGTAAATGGAGAAAGCAGACAACAGCCGAAGGCTACCAATGGGTCTTCAATGCAGCAAGAAACTCCCGCGCCCGGAGGAGTCCTTCAGCTGGCCCTAAAGAAATATGTATACTAGTTCAGTAATAATAGACGTCATACTAAAATCGGAATTACAAACAAGAAACTAAAATTAAAAATCATACAAGACTAACAAAGGCTGACTTGGGACAGGTGCAAAAAAGGGTTGAACACATTTTTTTTTAAACTCAACCCCCCTCCCCCCTCTTATACTACCACATTTAACCACAGTGACGCCCTATCCCTTTGACTTGTCCGAGAAAAGATCTTGCCATCTCAACATTTGCATAACAGAGGCAATAGTCTCCAATATGCTTACACTAATTTTATTTCTCATGAAAATATTTGCACATGATTTAGGGTTTGGCCCAGGGGTATGAATCGGGTCATTTTTAGAGAAAAGTGGTAGCCTGGGATCCTAGCTGACTGCTCGACAGAAGAGCCAGGTGGAATACAACCTGGTTTGTCAATTGGATATTAGGATTATTTTGTAACGAATTTATTGCAAATGGTTTTTTATTTTATATGACATGCAAATTAAAAAAAACAACAGCGTTATTGATTAACATCGTGAATCATTTCGGTTAATTATCGATCCGATCGTCAAAATATTAGATTTGGTAAGGTTGCTGGGCTATAAGGAGACGTGGTACTAGGTGGGTTCATATTGGGAGTACTGGCATTAAGTAGCTGTTGAAATCGAGGGACTCGTGAATATTTTGGTCC
Source organism: Mytilus galloprovincialis (assembly GCF_965363235.1). NCBI lineage: Eukaryota > Metazoa > Mollusca > Bivalvia > Mytilida > Mytilidae > Mytilus > Mytilus galloprovincialis. Next base: position 24,285,947 of record NC_134839.1, on the reverse strand, counting down.
TTTTGGTTGTAAATTTTTATAGAATGAAAATCTGGGATCGGCAATGTTTAAGCTTCTTGACCAGAAAAATTCAGTAGGCATGTATATGAATATATATATATATATATATATGTCAGCCCATTCCCTCCTGTCTGAATAAAATGGTCCGATAATAGCATTTTCGGATTAATAGAAATTGTTTATTACTAGTACAGTGTACCTGGGTTTTCCAGTAAAGATGTAGACATTACGCGCGATGTTTGTACAGATAAGCGTAACACATCGTCGCGATGTGTTTATCTACAAACTTCAACTAAAACGTTGGTTTTACGCAAGTGCGACATTCGTGTAAGACTCAGCAAAATCGACAGTGCTTTTTAACTACCTATTGAAAATTGATGTATTTTAGATTATTGAAAAATTACGGAAAATGACATTTTAAAAATCATAAAATTCTACCATTATAAGAGCACTGATAAGCAAACAATTCACGTAAATTTGAGTTGAGTTCGTTTTTACGTCAAAAAATGGCGGTGCGACAACCTTGTAAGTCTTTGAAAAATCACTCATAAATTAACATATATCATTTTTCAGGATATTTGACTTTAAATTCATAAAATTAAGCAAATTAACATTGATGTAGTAAATAAAAATAATAACCTTTACCATTTTAGATAAATATTTTTTGATTCTCAAATCTGTAATCCTGGCAATTTTTTTTTCCGTGGGACAGATTTGCCCTTGTAGTATGGAACGCTTTTTTTCTATGACCTCATCATAATGTCATAAAAAATGCATAAAAGACTGAAGGATTCTTTCTGTTAAATAATGGAATAAACCATTTTTCAAATTAAATAGTTAAGACAAAAATTATAGTTTAGTGGTTACAATTAATGAAATGTGTTATGCGGAACAGCCTAAAAATAGCCGTTTTTTTAAAATGAAGCTTGTCGCATGCAGCATAAAACATAGTTTCAATAATTATCTTTTTCGTTTTTATTCTAAAAAACATTATTTTTTAAAATACGTACAATTGCAATGAATAAGAAATCACAAAATTATATATTTTGGACTTGCATCTTGCCAAATACACTGATTTTCCAATGAGGTAAGAATATCGTGCGTAACGTCTGTAGCCTTTCATAGCCGACTATATGGTATTATGTTTTCTCATTGTTGAAGGCCGTATGTTGCCTATACTTGCCTACATCGACTTTATTTGAACTTCGATTTGGTGGATAGATGTCTCATTTGCAATCATATGGTTTATTTCCACATCTACTGATAGTATTTACCTGAATAATCCTGTCGTAATAATCCAATAACCAATGACTATTTCATTAACCTCGCAATTAGGGGAGATGGATGACGTCGAGGGACTGACCTAGTCGGGATATATTTTTATATAGCTTCCGTTCTCGAACGAAAGTCCATGTCAGTAAACAAAATAAAACTTGGATTATGAAAACATGCAATTTTTGTTTTGTTTTCTTTTAGACGCATACGCTGTAATTAATCGATTAAAATTACTTAGGTATATATTCCATATGGAGGTGTTCCTACTTACAGAAGGCTTATACATCGAAGAAGAAACCGAGCGCCATCTGTCGTCATAATGATCGTTAGCATAATACAACGATGACATTTCACACATCGACATTTCACACATTGACATTTAACGAATCGACATGTTACAAGTTACAAAACATCAATATAGAAATTGACAATTTACGAACAGACAAGTTACATAACATCAATATACAAAATTGAAAATAAACGAATCAACAAGTTACAAAACATCAATATAGAAATTTACAATTTACAAATCTGAAGATTACAAAACATCAATATACAAATTGACATTGAACCAATCGACAAGTTACAAAACATCAATATACAAATTGACAATGTACGAATCGACAAGTTACAAAACATCAATACACAAATTGACAAATCACACAGTTACATGTTACAATTAAATTGACAATTTACGAATCGACAAGTTACAAAACATCAATATACAAATTGACAATAAATGAATCGACAAGTTACAAAACATCAATATACAAATTGACAAATCACACAGTTACAAGTTACAAATTGACAAAGTTACGAAGTAAGAATTTTGACCCCGTTGGCTTTCCATACACCTGAAGTGGTAATCATGCAGTTGGGTAATAGAAGGTAGATACCGAAAGGTATTCACTATTGTCTTTCACTAGATAAGTAAAATAAAACGATAACAAAAACAACAACACCCATCAAATACCGCATGGTAAGAGTTTATTCTGGTCTACATGTTTCGCCAATAAGGGAACAAGAATAACTTCTCAATGTTATATCAGAAATTTATAAAAAAAACTAAAGGGAGGTTATCTTAATAGATATAAACCAGTCATCAAAATTTAATGAACTTCAAAAACTTGAAAATCCCCCCTTTTTTATGAATAAAATCTTATAACTTGAAAACATAAAATCTAAAATTTATAAAATTCAAAAGGGAGCTTACAACAATAGATATAAACAATTTACCAAAGTTTCATACAGTTATTGTCCGAAAACTGGATAATCCCCCTTTTTGTAATGAATAAAACCCATAAATTGGAAACGTATAGTCTAAAATTTATAGAAATCAAAAGGGAGCTCATGTCAATAGCAATAAACAATTCACCAAAGTTTCTTAGAAATTGGTGAAATTGCTTTTGAGGTATTGTCTGAAAACTGGAAAATCCCCCCTTTCCTAATGAATAAAACCGCATTACTCGGAAACAGTAACTCTGAAAATTATAAAAAGACAAAGGGGAGCTCATTTCAATAGATATAAAGAATTCACCAAAGTTTCATGCATATATGTTAAAGCGTTTTTGAGTTAATGTCAGACATGTTGACGACAGACAGACGGACAGGTGGACAGACAGACGGTCAACAGTATAACATAAAACGTCCCATAAACGGGCGTATAAAAATATATAGGGAATACAGCTACAGAAATTTACATACCGTTGGTGGCTCATTTACTTCTTTTAAACATTGATAGTCATTTGAACTGACACAGAAAACTCGAAGATTATCATCATTGTTGTCATCGTTATTATCATTATCTTCATCTTCATCTTCATCTCCATCATCTCCGTCTATTCCTTGTTTTGCAAACCTCTTCATGTCCTGATAAAATAACTGTCAATTAATAAAATTGTAAATGAGTTGATGCTACTGGTGACAGGATTGTTAGTCTCTGAAAATGCTAGTGGTGGTTTGAATGTAAATCTCAGAGGTATTCATTCTTCCAGAAATCAATGTATTGGAATGTTCCAAGCACTAGTTGCTTCTTTTTTAAATTCAGTTTTACCTTAATTTTATTCCATATGCATAATGATATTGTCAATGCAGAAACAAATTACATTTTTTTAATTCAAAACTGTGTTCTTTTCTTTAAAACTTTTAAAATTTAGTCATCTGGATCATCAGGTCATTGACTTATATGTTTTGATCAGAAATCTAAATCAGGAACATTGGTGTCAACGTGATGATCTTAACTGCAATTACAATCATCCCAATATGGCAGACACAAATTCTTGGAAATTTTATAAGGTTGATTTCTCCACTTTAACAGCTTATTTTTAGATTTATTTTACGTCAAGAAAATATGTAGTTGGTAGAGGGAATGTGTAATATTCACAAATATAGACAGTTTTTGATTTATTTAATTTTTTGATTTTTTTATTATAATATCAGGTTTTTTTTACATTATAGAATAATGTTCAAGATGATTTTTATTTTATTCAGTTAATTGTAAAACAAATTTTTAAGTTTTTTTTTGCCTTTTTTTAATGAATACACAAGTACTGGTTGGTGCTTCGCTTTTGTGCCAATTGGCATTTTATATGCACCAAAATAAAGCATTTCATTTGCACCAAAATAAAGCATTTCATTTGCCCCTATAATATAGGTAAATATTATAAAAGTTTATTCAAAAGACTTTTAATGATGACTTTAAAACACATTTTTTAATTGCATAATAAAACATATTCTTCCGAAATCAGTCATCGTAACCATAATGAAAGAACTTAATATACAGTGGTCATAAAAAATTATAGACTTATTTCCTCTATATACAAATAAGGAGATGTGGTATGATTGTCAATGAGACAACTATCCATCAAAGTTAAAATGAAGTGGATGAAAGCCATAAGAGACAACCGTGTACGGCCTTTAAAAAAAGGACAGGTGTTAAATATAATTCTTTAGGCATTGCTCTAACTCAACATGGTCAATGAAAAGGAATTAATATCAGATGGAATAGTTATTAAATTTAAATTACTGCTAATCAATTTAGACAATGTTTGAGGTCTAATTTCTTTTATTCCATAACATTCTAATTATTTCTTTTATAATATTTGAACAGTGCATCAGCTTCGACAAGCTTAGACAAACATTAATTTCAAAAGGGATCTTAAATCAAAAACTTTACTTCTATAAAATTAATAAATGTTAATTACATGATAAAAGCTCTTCTATTTAATTGAGTATGACTTTAAAATTATTTTATTAAACAATTTGAATGAACAATCAATTTTAATATTTTTATCTTTCAATGGACTAAAATGAAGTTTAAATACATGGTTTAATTGTTCCCTATTTAAGGCTTTTTAATTTTTATGATTTTGGAGGGATAAAAATTTACAGTACGTCTAAACACTGCTAAGGACTCCTTAGTGCACTAAAGACTAGAAGGGTTGTTGTTACATGTACAGTGTTTTCATATTATGGTAGAGATTGATATTTAATTCCAAATTTTATGAAGAAAAAAAAGAAAAGGGACCACAAATAAATGAATATTTGAACAATGTTTAGGCATATGCTGGTTTTTCTTTGATATTACCGAAAATCAGTGAACCAATCGACACGAGCCAATTCATATAACAACTGATTAAACAATCATAACCTTTTTATTTTAAGTAATTAACAATTGTAAAGACTTGTGCTAAATATGTATAATCAAAAGTTTTGTTTTTATTTACAATGATTAAAAGGACAAATCAATTTTGCTTTTGTTGTATTTGTCTTCCGATAAAGTCATTTGCTATAGGTGCATGGCTATGATGTGCGTCAACTATTTAGTAAGAGTGTGGTCAGCTTGTTAAAATATTTATTTATCAAAGAGGTATTAAGACAAAAGGAATAAATGGTTTTATTTTATTTTCGACAAAGATGAGTAAATTTTATAAAACGATACAACATATTATGCTTACTTTTCAACTTTATATTACTTGTTTTTCTAACTCAGGAATAGATTACATAATAGCTGTATTTAGCAAAACTTTAAGGAATTTTTGGTCCTCAATGCTCTTCGACTGCGTACTTTATTTGGCCTTTTTAACATTTTTTTATTCAAGCGTCATATGAGTCTTTTGTAGACGAAACGCAAGTCTTGCGTAAACACAAAATTTCAATCTTGGTATTTATGATGAGTTTATTTACAACCACTGGGTCGATGCCACTGCTGGTGGAGTTTTTATTATCACCAGCCCAATATTCAGCACTTATGTGTTGACACGAGTTATCATTGATATGGTCATAATTATATACATTGTATTAACTGTTTACAAATCTTTGAATTTTTGAAATACTAAGGTTTTAGGAATTTTAGGTTCACAATGCTCTTCAACTTTGTACTTTATTTGGCATTTTTTTTTTAATTATTCCAGCGTCTCTGATGAGTCTTTTGTAGACGAAAACCACATCTGGCGCAAACACAAAATTTCAATCCTGGCATCTATGATGAGTTTATTTATAACCACTGAGTTGGTGTCACTACTGTGGGAGTTTTTATACCCCAAGGATATCACCAGCCCAGTAGTCAGCACTTCTGTGTTGACATGAGTTATGATTGATATGGTCATAATTATAAATTAACTGTTTACAAAACTTTGAATTTTTGAAATACTAAGGTTTTTCTAACTCAGGAATAGATTACCTTGGCTGTATTTGGCAAAACTTTTAGGAATTTTTGGTCCTCAATGCTCTTCAACTTTGTACTTTATTTTAGTGGAAGATATTAGCAAGCAAAATCAAGGGAATTGCGCAAATGATGATACAAGCATGAAAATTAGCATGAAGCATCATTATTATATACTTTTTAAGAAAAAACTGCTGGCCATAAGAAAATTTCATTTTTTCAAGATGGCCACCACTTTTTCTAAAATGGCTGATTTTTTCCAGATTGAAATAATTATTTTTCTGGAAAACGTTTTCTTTGACCGTCTCTGAGTAAAAAATACTACCAGGTTTGATGGATACCTACTAGAAACAAATATTTGACATGTTCTTGGTTTTCGCATGCATTAAAATGTTACAAAATTCACACACAAACATTTGAATTATATAATTACATGCTTAGCGCTTTTGAATTTCTAATGATGTTATGAATTTGTTTGATGAAATTTTTTAAGGTTATGATACACATGCGTTTAACAATTTCACGCATGCGCAAACTATTTATTAATAAAGAGCGAATTACACGCACTGCAAGGGCACAATGATGGAAATTGTAGTTCATCTAACAGATGAGTTGGAAGGGCCAGACTTGTACGAAAAACATACGTTTATCGTCATGTTTGGTGGATTGTACATAAAAATGGCTTGTTTTGCGTATTAGATTATAATCCTGGTGCCTTTGGTGACTATTTTACACCACTGGGTCGATGCCACTGCTCGTGGTCGTTTCGTCCCCAAGGGTATCATCAGCTCAGTACGTAGTCAGCACTTCAGTGTTGACATGAACATCAATTAAATGGTCATTTAAATAAATTTCCTGTTTACAAAACTTTGAATTTTTACAAAAATAAAGGACTTTCTTATCCCAGGAGTAGATCACCTTAGCCGTGTTTGGCACAACTTTTTGAAATCTTGGTTCCTCAATGCTCTTTAACTTTATACTTGTTAAACTTCTATAGCTGTTTTGATATGGGCCTCACTGATTAGTAGACGAAACGCGCGTCTGGCATTTTAAATTATAATTCTGGTGCCTTTGGTGACAATCTTAAAATTCTGAGTGATATATTGCGTGATAGTGAATGGACATGTGTTCCACGGGAGCCAATATTGAAACACCTAGAATAGCAGATGCTTTTCATGTATGCTCAAATGTAATTAGGAATAGACATGCGCATCAGATTACTTCATATGTGGTTTGCTTGAATTGATAATGCCAGCCGTTATGAAAACATTAACACAGAACATATAGTTCATGACTCTGTGACGTTCAAGTATGACTGTGATCAACGGGTGTAAGGAAAGAGAGTCATATCGACAACAGTTTATTTCTGGCGTTCAATTATGAATAAAGAACTTCACTTTTTCCTTGGGTAGTACGCTCATTTCACGAGTCAGATATCATAATTTACAAACAGTCCATATTAAGCATGATACCAATGTTGGTCTTGATCGTGTAAATCATGCTCGATGTTACCCATCCATCTCCAAGATATGGCTTCCCTTCAACAACATCACCAACACGTGGCAATAAAATTTGCAAATGGTAATTTTTACTGTACGTAAGACCAGCAAGTTGACTTCTTATATTACAATTGATCAGACACAAACACAGAATAGTAAGTCGTGAACAGCGATGTTGGTACCATACGTTTAATTGAAGATCCCTTCGAGACGATAGATGGTAGCTGGACCAGAAGTCAGTAGACTTGTAGATGAATTTGAAAGATTTAGTGATTTGAGTCATTCTACAACAGAAGAACGACGTCATGAAGACTCTACGAAAAGACAAAAGGATTTCTTTGAAAAACTTTAAAGGCTTTCTAAAGTGATGAACAAGTTTGATAATCCATTACTAGAAGAGTTGTCAGATTTGTACAAAATTAGCTCTTTTAAGGAAATTGTTGATTCAGAAGTAGTTAAGATATGTATATAAACTCCAAGCTATTGGGCCAAAACAGCACAATCTTTTGAAGCAAATGCGAAATGAAGGACAATCTCCTTTTTTTAACCAGATGAAAAAGAACATTTCCATACAAGAGGCTGTCACAACGACAGCAAACCGGATTTATTAACATTTATTTGTGTCCTGGCAATATCACAAGAACCATTTCTGATGAATGTGAAAGTGAAAATCGTCAATATCAAATTTGACCTCCATTTTGTCATCAGTATCAACATATTAAAATTTGAAAAGCTTAGATTGAATGGTTCATGAGTAAATGCAACAACGTGAATGGAAACGTCATTTTACGATCTTTCAAGAACCATAACTCCTGAACGGTAAAAGTCAAAATCGTCATTATTGAACTTGACCTCTATTTTGTCATCAGTAACAACATATAAAAATTTCAAAAGCTTTGGTTGAATGGTTCATGAGAAAATGCACGGACACGACTGGAAACACCATTTTTCAATCTTTCAAGAACCATAACTCCTGAACGGTAAAAGTCAAAATCGTCATTATTGAACTTGACCTTCATTTTGTCATCAGTAACAACATATTAAAATTTGGGAAGCATTGGTAGAACAGTCCATGCGTAAATGCACGGACACGACTGGAAACTCCATTTTTCAATCTTTCAAGAACCATAACTCCTGAACGGTAAAAGTCAAACTCGCCATTATTAAACATGACCTTCATTTAGTTGTCAGTAACAACATATTAAAATTTTAAAAGCTTTGGTTGAACGGTTCATGAGTTAATGCACGGACACGACTGGAAACTCTATTTTTCAATCTTTCAAGAACCATAACTCCTGAACGGTAAAAGTCAAAATCGCCATTATTGAAGTTGACCTTCATTTAGTTGTCAGTAACAACATATTAAAATTTTAAAAGCTTTGGTTGAACGGTTCATGAGTTAATGAACGGACAACATTTGATTGCAGAGCGCGCGCCCGCCTGCCCGACCGACCACCCGACGTACATCCCCAAATCAATAACCGACATTTTCGTCACAAAAATCCGATTAACAAGAGCCGTAAAATGAAACTGGAAACTTCTTTGTCAAAAAACAAAACTAGAGAACCTGAACACTGATTGCGATCTCTTTTCTAGATTTTTCAATTCTCCTTTAGTCATTAAAACCAAACTGCTCCTCCGTCTATGTATCAGGATGTGGTATTAAATCGCAGCAAATTGGTATACTTGAAACATTCTGCGATTAGCCATCAACTGATCCAAATTCTGACGCATTTATCGTTGGTGGGGCAGCAATGGTTAATTTATTGCCACCACTTGGGGCAATCATATTTGATGATTATGTAAATGATATCATACTGCCTTACATAAATCTTTCTTCGATAAGTATCCAAGAGAAGACATCGATTTGTTGTTTACTAAATAAATTATTTAAAGGCTGGGACGAAAACAAAAGTCAAAGTACCAGTGCTAGACGGAAAATTGTTGGTTCTGGTAGAAAGCCAAGGGTTTGGAGTAGTTTTCTCTGTGAAAATGGTAACAAAACAGAATTGTTCAAGTTTCTTGCCGACAGAATTGCTTCTTTAAAATCGAAAAGAAATTACTTCTTGGAATTGTAGTAATATAATATAAAAACATCTACATGTTATATCAACATTTTATTAATGATAAAGAAAACTAGTCACATTTTATTGAATTTTGACATGAAAATTTGTGAACTTAAAGTCATTTTGAGTTTCTGTATAAAATTATTTTCCTTCTTTTACTTTCTTTTCAATATATCTTTTGGTTTTCAATTCTAGTCTTTATATTTCATCATCAAAGATGTATTTTTCTCACCTGCCTGAAATTATTATTTTTTTAATGTGTTTGATCGGCAAATCCGGCATCCATATTTATGTTAGTCAGATAAGATTTTACTCGGATTCACACATTACTTGATGGCGATTTTTGGTATAAAGCTAGCGGTTGAACAAAATGAACATCGCTGTCATGAATATTAAAGATTGAAGCAAATTTTGAGATCGTTTGGAAATTTTGGTTAATCAAAGTGCTGGATAGCAACCTTGGAAAGTTTGCAACGGTAGAATGTAATATTTCAAATAGATTGTAAATGTGTAGATTGCATGGTTAACTTTAAAAAAAAACTTTATCAAGAAATAATTGTAACAGGATGCTGCTACGAAGTCTCCCAAACAAAGCTCTCAAATTAGCCATTCCCACGGTCGCCTGACATTTGGCAAAGTCCAATACAAATTAGTCTGGTCTAGTAAAGTGATATGCACAAGTGAGGCTAGGTATTACACCTGTATGTCATTTAGATCTTCTTGAAATCTTGTACAATAATATTCATGATTTAGGGGTGGGGATCTAGACAGTTTACAAGTTCTCAAACAGGCAGGAAGTAGGGGTAAGAGTGACCCTAAGGGACTAGACTTTTATTTCATCTGATTTGTTTTATTATTCCGTACCAGAATATATGTGGTTTCAGTGTGGGGATTTCGAGTTTTCAGTTTTCGAAAAGAAGGAGGTGGATCTTGACTGTTTACAAGTTCTCAAAACAGGATGGGCTGGGGTGACACTGAGGGACTCTCTTTATATTTCATTTTATTCGTTTTATTGTCCAATACAAGAATATATATATGGTTAAGGGGTGGGGATCTCAACCGTTTAAAAGTTCTCAAACATGAGGGGGTGGGGATTACCCATAGGGACTCCCACTATATTTCATCTGATTTGTTTTGTTGCCCCAAAAAAGAATATATATGGTTTAGGGGTGGGGATTTTGACCGTTTACAAGTTTTCAAAAAGAAGGGGGTCACCCTTGTTGACTTGTTCTTTATTTCATTTTATTTATTTTATTGTCCCATACAAAAATATATATGGTTTATGGGTGGCGATCTCAACTGTTTAAAAGTTCTCAAACAACAAGGGGGTGGGAGTGACCCCTGGGGACTTGCCTTCTATTTCATTTGATTTGTTTTATTGTCCAGTACAAGAAGATATATGGTTAAGGGGTGGGGATCTCAACCATTTACAAGTTCTCAAACATGAGGGGGTGGGGCTGATTCAAAGGGACTCCCACTTTATTTCATTTGATCTGTTTTGTTGCCCCATACAAAAATATATATGTTTTAGCTGTGGGGATCTCGACCGTTTCCAAGTTCTCAAACATGAGGGGGTGGGGCTGACCCAAAAGGACTTCCAATTTATTACATTTGATTTGTTTTGTTGCCACATACAAAAATATATATGGTTTATGGATGGGGATCTCAACCATTTACAGTTCTTAAATAACAAGGGGGTGGGGGTGATCCCAGGGGACTCGCCTTTTATTTCATTTGATTTGTTTTATTGTACAGTATAAGAATATATATGGTTTAGGGTTCGGGATCTTGACTGTTTTTAAGTTCTCAAACATGAGGGGTTGGGTTGGGTGACCCCTTGGACTCAGCCTAAATTTAATTTGATCTATTTTATGGTCCTGTGATCATTACTGAAAACCATGTGTGTCTGTCACTTACTGTTTTCAAGTTAAAGTCATTTGAAATTTTTCTAAAAATCCCATAGGATTCTATAGTAATTTACTCCCTCTGTTGGCTCCTCAAAATACACCTAAATAGACCCCGAGAAGAAATAATAAGAACTAAGTCTTAATAGCAAGTAGTATAATTATGAAATTTGTTATAGTCTGATTTTCTGATACCGAATATGTAAAAGGCCGAGTTTATTATAGTCCGAGTTTGTTGTGGGCCGATATTTGATAAGATACTATGATACTATCGATACTCTCGGGCTTTTACGTATAGGAAAAATCGTAGTCAGCGTCGAAAAATGTTCATGAAATATTTTAAACACGGTATTAATTTTCTCTTCAACCGGAGGAAGGTAGGAAACCTATAAAACCGGGATTTTATTACTCCCGTCTGGAGGCACACATACATGGATCTGACGCATGTCTGGAGAATACCTATAAAAGCATAACATAGAAACTGTTGTCTCGTGTGTGTATTGATTTTACTTTCCGCGAAGTGCAGATCCGCGTAGTATTGTTTGTTCACCATTTTCAAAATGGTTGAATTATTTGATTTAATGATAAAAATTCAGTATATTTTACTTCAAGCTGTATTCTATCATATTAGGAAAGCTCCAAATTTCAAAAGCATCTTTCTATTATTAGTTTTCAAACACCAGTACTACATTATCTAGAAGCAGGACACACTTCCGAAAGTAAGATAACCTGTCACTTCCGGTTAGAGGCCGATGTCTTGAGAAAGTTTATTGCTATAGCAAGCTATAGCAAACTTTCCGAAAAGGTCAGCAAAGTTAATTTTTATATTCTTCAAATTGAAGGTCTGTCGGGCGTAGCTAGTAACCAAAACTAAAGTCTGATTGCAATAGTGGAAGGTGACGGACCTCGGACCACCGCTAATTTGAACCCCTGAGAAAGCACATAAAATGATTAAAAATTTCTTTAATTTGTCTTATGATATCAATCTAACCATAACAAAATCAATTTAAAAAAAATTATGTTTGTCTTCAAAAATTTCTAGATCAAATTTTCAAATTAAACCTCCCATTACCCTGAGTCCTGACTTGTAATCTTTCTTCAGCTGCTTCCGTGCTTTTTCTGATCTTGCTTTACCACATATAACTTTCATAGCCTGCTGTGTTTGGCTCAAGTCTTTTTGGATTTGAAGTCTCTCATTCCCATCCTAAAAAGTTAAAAGGCATATATTATTCATGAGTTTGGTTTCTTTTTGCATGTTCTTCTACCAAAACAAGCATTATGAGAGTATTGCATGGCAATACATAGTCCCCTACCGGTAAAAAATTCATAGTACTAAAACAAACTGCTAACTTGATCTACAACTTGTGCATGTCATGGTGTAAACTATGTATAAAATATCAAGTCCATATCTTCAAGCATAAAGAAAAAAAGTGTGGCAAACTGATTTTTTAAGGTAACTTTCTTAGTCCAAGGACCATAACTCTGCACAAAATCATCAGACTAGAACAAAATTCGCACTCAATCTGTGACTTGTCATGACAAAACTATATACCAATTATCAAATCAATATTTACAAGCACAAAGAAAACAAGAGTGCACACACTGAAATGTCTCGCTTCTTTACTACTCATTGATATTATGTTGATAGTCCTAAGTATAAAGCTTTATTACAACGATCACATAAACTTAACATTAACCAAGATAGCTAAACAAAGACCAATGAACCATGAAAATGAGGTCAAGGTCAGATGAACCATGCCAGGCAGACATGTACAGCTAACAAAGCTTCCATACAACAAATATAGTTGACCTATTACTTATAGCTTAAAAAAATAGACCAAAACACAAAAACTTAACACTGTGCAATGAACCGTGCAATTGAGGTCAAGGTCAAATAAAACCTACGGGACTGACATATAGATCATAATATATTTCCATATACCAAATATAGTTGACCTTTGCCATATAATATTAGATAAAAAGACCAAAACTTAACAAGAGGCTCTCAAGAGCCTGAATTGCTCACCTGGTAAACAATGCCTTCGGCCATGTTTTTTGACGAAATAGAAAATAAAACACAAACTTTATCTTATACACCCTACTGATCATTCAAATGAAGTTTGGTTGAATTTGGTTGAGTAGTTTTAGAGGAGAAGATTTTTTAAAGTTAGCAAATATGATGAACAAATTGTGAAAAATTGTCATTAAAGGATAATAACCCCTTAAGGGGTCAATTGACAATTTTGGTCATATTAACTTATTTGTAGATCTTACTTTGCTGATCATTTGTGCTGTTTACAGTTTATCTTTATCTATAATAATATTCAAGATAATGACCAAAAACTGCAAAATTTCCTTAAAATTACCAATTAAGTGGCAGCAACCCAACAATGGGTTGTTTGATTCATCTGAAAATTTCAGGGCTGATAGATCTTGACCTAATGAACATGTTTACCCCCATGTCAGATTTGCTTTAAATGCTTTAGTTTTTGAGATATAAGCCAAAAACTGCATTTGACCCCTATGTTCTATTTAAAGTAACGGCGGCCATGTTTTTTGACGGATCAAAAATCGAAGCACAAACTTTGTGCAGGATAATCTAAGGAACAATCATGCTAAGTTTCATCCAAATCCATTCAGTAGTTTCAGAGGAGAAGATGTTTGAAAAATTGTTAACGACGACAGACGACGACGACGGACGCCAAGTGATGAGAAAAGCTCACATTTCCTTTTAGGAAAGGTGAGCTAAAAACTGCAAAATTTCCTTAAAATTACCAATTCAGGGGCAGCAACCTAGCAACGTGTCGTCCGATCCATCTGAATATTTCAGGGCAGATAGATTTTGACCTGATAAACAATTCAACCACAGTCAGATTTGATCTTAATGCTTTGGTTTTTGACATTTTACCCCTATGTTCTACTTTTAGCCGTGGCAGCCATCTTGTTTGGATGGCCGGGTCACCCGACACATTTTTTCAAACTAAATACCCAAAAGATGATTGTGGCCAAGTTTGGATTAATTTGGCCCAGTAGTTTCAGAGGAGAAGATTTTTGTAAAAGATTACTAAGATTTACGAAAAATGGTTTAAATTGACTATAAAGGGCAATAACTCCTAGAGGGGTCAACTGACCATTTCGGTCATGTTGAATTATTTGTAAATCTAACTTTGCTGAACATTATTGCTATTTACAGTTTATCTATAATAATATTCAAGATAATAACCAAAACAGCAAAATTTCCTTAAAATTACCAATACAGGGGCAGCAACCCAACAATGGGTTGTCCAATTCATCTGAAAATTTCAGGGCAGATAGATCTTGACCTGATTAACAATTTAACCCCCATGTCAGATTTGCTCTAAATGCTTTGGTTTTTGAGTTATAAGCCAAAAACTGCATTTTACCCCTATGTTCTATTTTTAGCCATGGCGGCCATTTTGGTTGGTTGGCCAGGTCACCGGACACAATTTTCAAACTACATACCCTAATGATGGTTGTGGCCAAGTTTAGTTCAATTTGGCCCAGTAGTTTCAGAGGAGAAGATTTTTGTAAAAGATAACTAAGATTTATGAAAAAAGGTTAAAAATTGACTATAAAGGGCAATAACTCCTTAAAGGGTCAACTGACCATTTCAGTCATGTTGACTTATTTTTAGGTCTTACTTTGCTGAACATTTTTGCTGTTTACAGTTTATCTCTACCTATAATAATATTCATGATAATAACCAAAAACAGCAAAATTTCCTTAAAATTTCTAATTCAGGGGCAGCAACCCAACAACAGATTGTCCGATTCATCTGAAAATTTCAGGGCAGATAGATCTTGACCAGATAAACAATTTTACCCCCATGTCAGATTTGCTCTAAATGCTTCGGTTTTTGAGTTATAAGCCAAAAACTGCATTTGACCCCTATGTTCTATTTTTAGCAATGGCGACCATGTTTGTTGATAGATCAAAACTTCGGATACAATTTATAAACTAGATACCATAAGGAACATTTATTTAAAGTTTGGAAGTATTTGGCCTGGTAGTTTCAGAGGAGAAGATTCTTGAAATAGTTTACGTCGACAGACAACGACAGACGACGACAGACGACGGACGACGACGGACGCCAAGTGATGGCATAAGCTCACTTTGGCCCTTCGGGCCACGTGAGCTAAAAACTTAACTTTGACCACTAAACTATGAAAATGAGGACAAGGTCAGATGACATCTGCCCGCTAGACATGTACACCTTACAATCATTCCATACAACAAATATAGTAGACCTATTGCATAAAGTATGAGAAAAACAGACCAAAACACAAAAACTTAACTATAACCACTGAACCATGCAAATGAGGTCAAGGTCAGATGACACCTGCCAGTTGGACATGTACACCTTCCAGTCCTTCCATACACCAAATATACTAGCCCTATTACGATAATATTATTATTATAATAAGAGAGAATTCAACATTACAAAAATTCTGAACTTTTTTTTCAAGTGGTCACTGAACCATGAAAATGAGGTCAATGACATTGGACATGTGACTGACGGAAACTTCGTAACATGAGGCATCTATATACAAAGTATGAAGCATCCAGGTCTTTCACCTTCTAAAATATAAACCTTTTAAGAAGTTAGCTAACGCCGCCGCCGTAGCCGTAGCCGCCGCCGCCGGAACACTATCCCTATGTCGAGCTTTCTGCAACAAAAGTTGCACGCTCGACAAAAAGCGTGAAAACTAATTTGCCGGACAGACAAAACCATTACAGTTATAATACAACTTAACAAAAAATCTTTCCAATTGGTAATACGGTACATGGTTGAACTTATAACTGCGTTCTAATGTCTGGCACTACTTGTCTAGTTTATGGTCACAAATATGCATAAAATGTTTATCAATCAATGCAGAAATAAATGGGGAATGTGTCCATGGGACTCAGATGAGCCCCTGCTTGCATATGCTAACTGTTATAAAGAAGCATAACTCAAGAACTGTAAAAGTGACGCTTCCCAAATTGGTACTTGATCTGAGTAACTGAAGTTAGAGAACAGAAACAAAAAAAAATATAATTTTTTTTTTGTGAAGGGGCATAACTCTAGAACGGTATAAGTGACACCACCAAAATTTTACACTTGATCTGTGCTTTGTGGTAATAAGCATTGTGTACAAGTTTCATTACATTTGGTCAAGACAAACTTAAGTTAGAGAACGGAAACAACAAATTAAGCAATTTTTCCATTTGTAAAGGAGCATAACTCTAGAACGGTAATAGTGACGCCACCAAAATTCAATCTTGATCTGTGTTTTGTGGTTATAAGCATTGTGTATAAGTTTCATTACGTTTGGTTGAGGCAAACTTAAGTAAGAGAATGGAAATGAAAAATTCAGCGATTTTTCGATTTGTAAAGGGGCATAACTCTTGAACGGCAAAAGTGACGCCACCAAAATTCAAACTTGATCTGTGTTCTGTGGTAATAAGCATAGTGTTTAAGTTTCATAACATTTAGTTGAGGCAAACTTAAGTTAAAGAATTGAAACCAATTATGGGAGTTACAAATATACGTACGTACAGACGGGCAAGGGTTAAACTATACAGCGGTGTTTTAAAATAGATTCTGCAATCAAGAGACTGTGTCCTCATCATGGGACAAAATTCTTCTAAACTTGCCCTGAGTCTGATAACCTAGACCACTTGGTCAACTAGATTCCTATATAGGCTACATAAAATATCGCTTTCTTTTTTTAAGTAATAAAAAAAATAATGCCTTTCATTGTCGGTATTATCTAGATTTGTAGCACAGTACATGATGTACGAAGGCATGTAAATGGAACAACTGATCCAGTGATCTACATATTTTTGTCATCCATGTTCATATTCATATTCATGCATATCTTTAAAGATAATTGGAATGTAAGATATCATAAGGAATGTTTATGCGAATGTAATTATTGGTTTATTTTTTCAATAAATTACATAAAATGTGATGAAGCCCAAACTCCAGAATTGAATCAGAATGGAGGAAAACTATTATGAACTACAAATCATTGTACTAATTGCGAGAGCTATATAAAAAAAGAACTCAGAAAAGGTGATGCTCAAGTTATTCTTTAAAATATATTCAGCAAAGAAAAATGGTCTAGCATGGTTACAAACTTACTGTGTCATTTAGTGCTTTTTTTAATTTTTCTGATTTGATCTTCAGAGACATCAGTTCATCTTCCAGCTTCAATTCCCTAAAGATACAATAAATGATAAAAACAGTTTTAAGGCCACACCAATTTAATTTCTTGTTCTACGAAATTTCAACTCCCAAAAAGTTGTGGGGAGCGAGCGATTTGAAAATTTTTAATAAAAAAAATCTAATTTGCAAATTTTTGAGGCGAAGCTTGAAAAGTAAAGGCGAGCGATTATATTTTTTTTTTGTTAACATATAATAAAAGGTTTTGACAATATTTATCAAAACAAGATGGTATAAAACTTGATTTGCCACTTGTACTCTGACATTATTTTTAATTTATGAAGTTTTTTTTCCTGTTCACCATGAAATAATTGCTTTAAATAATCTCCTTTGACATGTTTGAATTGTCGTAGATGTCTTTCCTCCTTCACTGGACATGGCGGCTGTCTTGCAAGAATCAGAAACTGCTCATCCTTCCAGAACACCTGCGTTCACCTCCAGTTTTTTGGGGGTTTGAGCTATTCATCGATGTGTGTACATTTTGTTTTTTTGTGTTATATGATGGTTGTCTGTGTTTCTGTCGTTTTGGTGTTATCATTTTAGTTCCTTGTCTTTTTGGCACTTTGTATATAAATAAGATGTGGTATGAGTGTCAATGAGACAATTCTCCATCCAAGTCATAATCAGGTTGGGAACAACCCCTCATATGATGGGTCACCCCTCAATGTAATAACTCTTTTTTAATCAGGGGTACATTTCAAGTGATATACAGTATTGTTTTTGTTAAAACCACTTTTTAGTAAAAAAGGGCAGATATTTATGTTATTTGAAGAACCTTTTCCTAAAGAATTATACATCTATCTGGTATTATGTGGTCAAAACATGTCCAAGAATTTTGTAATATTCCTGGACTTAAATATTTATATTCTTTATTATTAAAAATAAGTGGACCCCCTCTTTTAGAAAAAGTTGTTCTAAATATGATGTTTTATTAGTTAAAAAATCAAAGTTTTTCTTTTTTCTTTTCTACAACAGTAAAATGCATGCTTGTCTGAGGGACAGTCCCTCATTTAAAGGATTATTCATTTGGAGGGTTAAGTTAATACAATTACAGGTCATAGTACTACCTTCAACACAGGGCTTTGTCCCAGACCAAACAGCAAGCTATAAAGGACCCCAAAATTACTAGTGTAAAACAATTCAAACAGGAAAACCAACGATCTAATCTATATACAAACGATGAAATACCTATGAACCACACCAACAAACAACAACTACTGAACAACAGGCTCCTGACTCAGGACAGGTGCATAGACATGCAGCGGGTTTGGATAGTTTTGTTCCACCGGCAAACAATATTACAGTTGAAGGAAACACTTCTCATTCAAGAAGTTCTGTGTACTTTATTCTAACAACGAAATCAGCATGATTTTGCAGAGGAATGTAAGTAAGAGGGAAGGAGACTAATGTTATTAAGCTGGGATCGCTTTTTAATGTTAATATAAAAAAAAGCGTAGGAAATAGACACGATTACGTTTTCAGATATGGAAAGCAGGAATTTTTTTTTTTTAATTTTCCATTTTGAAAAAAATATGTGTGGGCGGGTCTGTCAAACAAGGAATAAAATTGGTGTGGCCTAAACAAATTATTTTCAATAAAAATAATAATAAAAGAACAGAGTTCCAATGTCCCATGTGTTGCACATATTTTATCTTTCCAAGGGCAAATTTTTTTTTTTTAAATTTGTTCTTTAAAACCTTTTACGTATATCTTAGAAAAATGAAGGCTTTCAAAGCCAATA
Source organism: Mytilus galloprovincialis (assembly GCF_965363235.1). Lineage (NCBI taxonomy): Eukaryota > Metazoa > Mollusca > Bivalvia > Mytilida > Mytilidae > Mytilus > Mytilus galloprovincialis. The sequence goes on along the minus strand of NC_134839.1, from coordinate 24,266,570 downwards.
CAAATATATAATTAATATTTCCAAGGGGCACCACACTTTTGAAAAATAATTAATCTTAACTTATTTTTGAACTTGTTCTAGACATTGATATTAACCTTTGATATAAATTTCATAAAAATCTGGCAAAAATGGTACACATAAGAGGTCTAACAATGCAATTTTCCATATGATTAATATTTCCAAGGGGAACAACTATTTAGAATAAACAGCTGCGCCAATAAAGTTCAATAACTTCTCAATGTCATATCAGAAATTCATGAAAAACTAAAGAGAGGTTATCTTAATAGATATACATGTAAACCAGTCACCAAAGTTTCATGATAACTGCTCAAACCATTGACCGAAAACTGAAAAATAGCCCCTTTTTTATGAATACAATCACATAACTCTGAAACATAAAATTTAATTTTTTTTAAATGAAAGGGAGCTTACATCAATAGATATAAACAATTCACCAAAGTTTCATGAGAGTTATTGTCCGAAAACTAGAAAACCGCCTTTTTTTAATGAATAAAACCCCATAACTCTGAAACTTAAAATCTTAAATCTATAAAAATAAAAGGGACCTCATGGCAATAGATATAAACAATTCACCAAAGTTTCTTGCAAATTGGTAAAAGTGTATTTGAGTTATTGTCCGAAAACTGGAAAATCCCCCTTTTCTAATGAAAAGAAAAACCCAAAACTCGGAAACTTAAAATCATAACTTAGAAGAAACGAAAAGGAACTTACGTGAATAGATATAAACAATTCACCAAAGTTTCATGCAAAATTGGTTCAAGCTTTTATGAATTATTGTACGACATGTTGACGACGGACAGACGGACAACAGTATACTTTAATACGTCCCGCAAAAAGGCATATAATTGATAAGCACTGATTTTTTAACTTGATCGAAACATTGCTGATATAAACCTATGCTACAAGGTTCATAAAAATCTGGCAAGAATTGTACACATGAAAGAGCTAACATTGAAAATGTTCCAAATATTTAATATTTCCAAGGTGGATAACCCTTTAAACATTTGTTGATTGTCACTGATTTTCCAACTTGTCCAAGACATTGCTGATATATATAAACCTATGATATAAGTTTTATAAAAATCTGACAAGAATTGTACACTTGTGTGCACTAACAAGACTGGAAGGACAGACACCCAGTATTTCTATGTCCCCTGTAATGCGTCACACAGGGGACAATCATCACATATCAATAATATGTGTAGTACTGTATAACAACAAAAATAAATCTGGAACAATATGCCATTTTGATATTTATTTTTTTCCTTTGTTGAAAGTAGATTTCATGAGGATACGAAACTTCCAATATGAAATATAGATTATACGGAGAAAATGATTAATGCAAATAAACAATAAAAGGGTCAATTTACAGTAGACCAATCATATTCAAATATTTTTAAAATATAGACACACACAAAAAAACACAAACAAGAATGTGTCCATAGTACACGGATGCCCCAATCGCACTATCACTTTCTATGTTCAATGGACCATGAAATTGTGGTCAAAACTCTAATTTGGCATTAAAATCAAAAAGATCATATCATAAGGAACATGTGTACTAAGTTTCAAGTTGATAGGACTTAAACTTCATCAAAAACTACCTTGACCAAAAACTTTAACCTGAAGCGGGACAGACGAACAAACAAACGGACGAATGAACGGACGGACAAACGGATGGACGAACGGAGGCACAGACCAGAAAACATAATGCCCATAAATTGGGCATAAATAATGCCCATAAATGGGGGATAAAAAATCAAGATCTTAATTTCTTGTTTTAGTTAAATGAGTATCATGTTAATAAGTTTATAAAATTCTGTAGTAATGAAAACCATAACGATTGAATTAATAAAATTTATTAAGAAGAACATGTATATAATCATTAAACTTTACTTTTCAGATCCTTCATGAAGCTCTAGAGTCAGAAAGGTTGTGATGATTTGGTTATGCTTTATCTTTGGAGGAAAATAGATTTGTATTCAACATGTACAACTTGTAATTTATTTGTGAGATACCGCGAGAGAAGTTTACTGTGTTAACTTCTTGTAAACAGAAACATTAATTTTATAGATTCCAAAGAGAGATATATATGTTAAATATAAAAAAGAAGATGTGGTATGATTGCCAATGAGAAAACTCTCCACAAGAGACCAAATGACATAGAAATTAACAACTATAGGTCACCGTATGGCCTTCAACAATGAGCAAGGCCCACACCATATAGTCAGCTATAAAAGGCCCCGAAATGACAATGTAAAACAATTCAAACAAGAGAAAACTAACAGCCTAATTTATGTACAAACAAGAATGTGTCCATAGTACACGGATGCCCCAATCGCACTATCATTTTCTATGTTCAGTGGACCGTGAAATTGGGGTCAAAACTTTAATTTGGAATTAAAATTAGAAGGATCATATCATAGGGAACATGTGTACTAAGTTTCAAGTTGATTAGACTTCAACTTCTTCAAAAACTACCTTGACCAAAAACATTAACCTGAAGCGAACGGACGCACAGACGAATGAACGGACGCACGGACGAACGGAGGCACAGACCAGAAAACATAATGCCCTCTACTATCGTAGGTGGGGCATAAAAATGAACGACACACAAATATGTAACACATAAACAAACAACAACCCCTGAATTACAGGCTCCCGACTTGGGACAGGCACATACATACAGAATGTGGCGGGGTTAAACATGTTAACAGGATCCCAACCCTCCCCCTAACCTGAGACAGTGGTGCAACAGTACAACATAAGAACTAACTATAAAAATCAGCTGAATAAGGCTTAACTCATCAGATGGATAAAAATACAAATACTACAAATACAAGGGGATGTGGCCGGGTACTTGTACATCCCAACAACAAAAAGACACTAAGTACAGATCTGAGAGTACTCGCAGTTTGGAATCCGTGCAGATTTGTGAAATGTTATATACATGTAAATATATTGGTAGAGCCTAGGTGGTCGAGTGGTCTAGCGCATCGGGCACAGTGCAAGGCAATTTGGTGCCAAAATATCTCAGTAGCATGAGTTCAAATCCCAGGCAGGGAAGAACTAAAACTTTGCTTCTGCAAAGGACAAGGTACGATAAGCATAAGAGAACGGCCCCCAATTTTCGTTCAAATTAAAAGTGACATGCCATAAATTATAATACTATATTTCTAAAATTTAAAACCTATATTTTTGTAAACATCAATAGATTTGGCAACTTCCGCTGATATTATTCATGCTTTGTTGCTGTAAACACCTCAAGATTCGTGAAAAGAGCAGAAAAATGGCAATTTCCAAACCTTTTTCTGCATTTTAAACTATGAGCTTAACTACGGCCCACGATCATGTTCATACATGACATTCCTTGAATATTAATCTTGATGCAGTTCAAATATCTTAGTGGGCCGTAGGTACGCTCATAGTTAAAAATTTTAAAAAGTGAAAAAATCGTCGTAGTTTTCATTGAATTAACAAAATATTTAAACGAACTCCGGGCCAGAAAGGATTTCCGGTATTCACTGGATCCCATGACAGACTTTTCTTCGTGCTATAATGGCTAGTTTCTTTATGACAAAAATTTAACATCTACGAGTAAGGAACACAGTATATATTCCTATATTTATTATTGTTTATCAGAAACACGTCACGTAGTTTGTTTTATTAACGACGACATCGTCGCCCTGGAATGTATTAATCCCATTGACGCTTTTATGAAAAGTGCTTTCTTTTACGTCCCCATTTCTATCAAGTATGGCATGCCAAGTTAACATTTAAGGCAATCATTACACGCGAAAATAAATTACAAAACTGTGAATTATAACAAACATTGTAGTTCATACGACATAAGAAGACACCATGTGACAATTCTAATTATTCAATTTTGTAAGTGTAACAGTAATAAAGATCAAACAAAACTGTCCAACACTATTGTGTATCTTGAGTAAATTTTTGGTCATGGTGTTGTTTGTATTATTTGCCATTGCCCCCCGCCTTCCCGCCGCTCTTTTTCAACAAAACGCGTGTCACTTAGTATTTCTTGTCTGCACATTACTCTCTATATTACTTTCCGTCAAAAATATGTATGAAGAGTTTGCCACTGATGGTCAGAAAACAATATTCAATCTATCACATCTCCTCTTAAGTTGCAGTACTATTTGACTTTAAACATATTTAAATAAATAAAAGATTTGTTTAGTTTTTTAATCAGATATTCACACGATAATTAAAAAAATCAATAATATTGAATATATCAAAGGAAAAAAACGCATCAAAGTCAAAGATATCATGCTTGTAATTTTGTAAGCCAGACGCGTGTTTCGTGTACGAAAGACTCATCAGTGACGGTCGAATAAAAAATGTCAAAGGAAAACATGTCACCCTAACTGGACACTACATATTCTGACTCCAAGTAGTCTTTGCTCTTACCCCTGAATGCCAGGTGATACGGAAAATCAGCAAATACCAATTATAAAGTCTTTGGTTTGATCCAATCTGGATCAAAATCCAATACTCGAGGTGAAGACGAATTTACGAGACAACTGATGCGGTGTTTGTCTCACGAGTTTAATGTTGGGTGGGAAAATGATTAGCATTAGTTTATCCTGACTTTTTCTTACATAAATTGTCATCCTACCTTTTTTTTTGCCAAGTGTCTCATCCTGCCTTTTTTTTAATCAAACTTAAACTTCTGTCCTGACTTTTTTTCAAATTTCATTTCTCTTAATTTCATTGGTAACAGGAACGTACGTTTATGATATATCACTATATAAAGGTCTATTCTGTTACCGTTTTGTCTATCCTGTTACCAATATCAGTATTGCACCTGCAACTGCTTAATTGGGAAGATTAAGACGTTATAACCTTAAGATGAGTTCAAACAATGAAATATTTCATTCGTTTTGCAACTGTATGTTAAACATAAAATTTTAAACGTCGTTTCTGTCTACAATTGTCTATCCTGTTACTTTAACCATAGCAACCATAGTAACAGGATAGACATAACAGGATAGACAAATTTCCTCATTTTTGAATGCTGTTGTGAAATAACTACTCCCTTTGGTGAAGTGATTATGGTTTTCTGTTGAGAATTTTGTTTCCAACACGTTATTGCACTTTTTACAAGTATATTGTTGGTGTTATTAATCAAAATTATTGGTAACAGCATAGACATGAAAAAAGTACCCTTGATTTTTTTTCACTAAATGTCTTGAAATTTCTTTTTTCTACACTGTCGTTCAAGAAGCGTGGCGTTTTAACTGTAAAGGTAACTTTGCACTTTTAAAATCAACACTGACTGGTTCAATATTCATAGGGAGAACAATTTAACAGCTGATTTAATAGTGGTAACAGGATGGACATGAACTTCCCGTACGCTGATTGAATTTAGTTTGTAGATAATATGTTACATATGATGATAAAGAGATAAGATTATTCGTTAGAGTAATTATTAACATTCTTAAAAAGTCCCTTTTGCAGATATCAAGGCGATCAGAAAATTGGAAAAAAATCATTTAAAATGTGTTTGTCTGACACTGTACGCACACAAATACCCCCAAAATCGGACTTATATACATTTTAATCTTATCAAAATAGATGTAAATCGTGTTTATTATTAATGTTCTGAATCATAAATCAGACAAGCTTTCATTTAAACCATTACAACTGAAATTTCCATAAGAAATACAAAATTTAGCATGGGTGTACTGAAAATTCGACATTTTTTGAAAATGACCCATATAAATAATGCAGCACTTATAGTCCCTATCAATATCATTGAAGATACGGAGCCCCTTCTATGTCTAATGTCCCTATCTTTATAAGGATTAAAAGAATCGGGAAAATAGTCATTGTAAAGGAGCAGAGATAGAGTGGCATAGAGAAAAAAAAATAACCGAATAGATAACAATATAGAGAATGATCGACGAAAAGCGAAATAGTTATTGTAAAGGGGCGGAGATAAAGAGAGGCAAAGTGAAAAAAAATGTTTGCTTGACAAAGTTATTGCTCGCTTTGATATTTTTAGTTATACAAAATCACACATCGTGTTCCTAATTGGTATTCACATGCACTTACTTGATGTGTTAAGTTTCTGCATAGCATGCATGGTTAAAAATAATTAAGAATCCCATTTGTTATATCGTAGTGTCACGGTGTTTCCTTGATAAATTTATTTAGTTTGTTAATGATTATGTAAATAAGAATAAATTTGTATAAAAACTTCATAGAATTTTAGTGAATATAAAAAAGAAGATGTGGTATGATTGCCAATGAGACAACTATCCACAAAAGACAAAATGACACAGACATTAACAACTATAGGTCACCGTACGGCCTTCAACAATGAGCAAAGCCCATACCGCATAGTCAGCTATAAAAATGCCTATAGGTGTTTGATCATAACATTACATTTAAATAAACTCATCATAGATACCAGGACTAAATTTTTTATAGATATATATTTATAGAACCTTTCATACATCTTAGAGTAAAAAATGTGTGTCTGAGTTAAACGACACAAGAACTCTGTAATACTAGTACGAGAGTATAGCATGTAAAAATTCCTACTCAATACGGTTGTATTGGAAATCTTTTCATACAGATTGACATCTCATGGTCCGACATGAATGTAATATTTGCCACATGACACTCATAGTTCTTTCTACCATCATCATCTTATTCATTAAATATTGCTCTAAACATCGATGGTTCACACCCAAACAAAATGGGAGTAATATACCTTCAGAGCTTCTCCATGGTATACACTTGTGAAATATATAGTCGAAATTCGGTATTGAAGTGAATCTACATCTCACAAACACTATTTTTGAATAACGATTTGAGTGAACATCTTCCAAACCAATACAAGCGTATGGCAAGATATAACCATGTAGGCATTTAGTTTTCGTCAGAAACAAGATAAATAATCACTCTCATAAACGTATATATGCATGCAGTTTCAAATATCAAGAACAAGCGGTCGATGTCTATAGATCATTGTTAAGTCTGTTTACTAACTGTTCAGAGTCAGGCATGTCACTTGTTCATTCTTGGAAGCCTTTATATACCCTATCTGACGATGGGAACCCTTTCTGATAGTGTTGACTACATAAGCTTGTATGGTGATTCTCCCGTTTATATGTACAAGTGGTTGCATTGCCTCTCCTGCCCCAACAAAAAAAACAAAACGCTACTAGTCTGCTTTCTCTGGAGCTCATCCTCAATGGCTCTTAAACGCCAGGAAACTTACAAGTATACTAGTAAAGATTGTTTCAAGAACAACGAGGTTGGGACGAACTATTCTAAAATATCAATATCAGTTATACATTACTAAGATATGCTTTTTATTACAACTTCTGTATTACTAATTTGGATTAAGGACGGCTATCTTGTTCAGCATTGCACAAAGTTCAAAGAATATAAAAAAAAACTTGTTGAAAAAAATCCTCAAACAAAATAATGTATTAGCTTAGATTTATAATGTATGTATATCCATTAATGAATTAAACAATAATTGGTATTCTTTTCACAAATAATTCGTTTAAGTGATTGTCAAATGAATTCAATTGAATGTTAAAAAGAAAATTTTAAAAAATCATGCATGTTGTACTGTTGTATTGTTTTCAATTAAAAACTTTAAAATTGAGATAGTTTTATGATTGTTGTATTTAAACATCGACAGATTAAATACAAGTTTAAGAATTCCGGTAAAGTAAATTACACAGATGTGCAATTATTATTAATTGGGAAATGTAACATGTAATTTTTAAGATTAATAGTACTATTCTTTTAACTTCATATTTTAATTTTATGCTAATTGCATAGAACCAGAGACATATGTCTCTGATAGAACGTAATGGAAAATTGTCTCCATTTTAATATTGTATACTCTTCCGGAATTAAAAAATTGAATGTTCATTTTATTGTTTCTCTATTGTCATTGTGTATTTCATCTTGGTGTATTAAACACGCTATATTCTTTCTGTTAATCCATTCAAATGACAATATTCACACCTGTATGCTTGAATTCACCCTGTGTACGCCTGAGGCTAAATTGCAGCAAAGTAAAGTTCAAACGAATTCTCCTCAAATCGAGAAATAAACAATGACTTTACAAAATAATATACACACTCTGTTCACAAATATTTTGCATTGAAATGATTATTAAAAGAAAAAGGTAAATAAAACTTAAAATATTTTCAGTTCAATATCAGTAAAAAAATGTTCAATAGATATTTTATGAAAAAATCTCAATAATTTATGAAATTAATTCGAAAATATTTATATTTAGATAATTTCATATAGGACGTTTTATTCAATCAATACAAAACGGTACACACATATTCATTTTCTTTCATTCTTATATTGTGGTTATTAACTACGACCAACGATCATCTGTGCGCTTTTAATTACGTAAAAGTTCGATAAGCAATTGGTGAAAGTTGTGCAAGGTGGAGGTTGTGTAATTTGGTGGAGAGACACTTTTATAGATTTTACAGATTTTTACAGACTTGATAGTGTTTTAATGTGAACTTTTATTTCCTGTATTGCCAATGAGAACCCTGAATGATGTTTTAGCAAAGTGAAAATACATTTACTGCCATTTTTCGAAAAAAATGTGATACACGAGACTAGTCGCCATCTTGATTTTATGAAGAAATTTTAAAGAAGTTTTTATTTAACAGTCCTTTTACCTTTTAAACAAAGAACACTTTTAATATATAGTGAATAGTTTTATGAAAGATAATTGTTTTATTTAAACATTTTTTCCAAATCACTGTTTCTGAGTAGATACAACCAACAGTACTAGTAGACAATAAACTCAAAATGTCGAGAAGGTCAAGTAGAGAATTAGTTCCAACCAAAATATATACACCCAGCAAGAGTATTCAAACTACTAAGAATTATGTATTAAATGAGAAAAGAACTTTGAATAAAATTAAGGAAGCTGCAAATAGAGATATTGATATTCAAGCAACTTTGAAAAGGGGGAATTTAATCATACAGTTTTCATCAGCTGCATTTTTACAATTTAATACATGCTTTGACCAGTATTCTTGTTCAAACCAAAGTTTAAAACTTACAGTACATGAAAGGTTCGATTTATCAAAGAAATTATCAGAGAGATCAATTTCATTTGCTGACGTTAGTAATCCGTCAAAACAATTGTATAGGGTGAACATTTTTAATACAACATGTCGTATTGAAGTGAATGGGAAACAATTTATGTCATTCATAGATGAACTTTCTAAAATTGCATCGCAGATGAGTAATGATGTAGACTATAAACATCTCAATACCAAAATTAAAGAGAAATGTGATTTTTTATTATCATCAATTAACAATGGTCATAATTCGTCAGTTGTAGTGAATAATACAAAGATTAGTCAATCTAAAGCTATTACAAACGCTGGTAGTAAGGACATTAAAGACCCTGAAGTATGCCTAAAATGTAATAGAAAATGCTTATCCAGAAGTGTCTGGTGTAATAGGGGCAAACATTGGATACACTATAATTGCGAAAAATTAACCAGATGCTCCGCAGGGCGTAGCTTTATACGACCGCAGAGGTTGAACCCTGAACGGTTGGGGCAAGTATGGACACAACATTCAAGCTGGATTCAGCTCTAAATTTGGATTGTGATTAAATAGTTGACACAGCATAGGTTTCTGACACAGAATGAATGTGTTCTAATGAACTTAAAATTTTTGTTTTCTCTTAGAGCAATTCACTATGCTGTTGAATATTAATCCTCTCAAAAAAATGTTTGAAGAAATTTTCTTTTTTATTTATGAAATTTCAAATGAGAAAAATTGAACCCAATTTTTTTAATCACATCCCCCTTTCCCTTATTCCAAAACTAATCTCAATTAAAATTTCTAATGAAGTTTGCAACAATAACTACTCATTTAAATACATCATAAAATATTAAGATGTAAAAAAACTGCTTGTTATCACTGAATGGTAAAGATTATTTTAATTTATCAGTTGGTAGTAAAAAGTGAATATACATTGTATATTGTATATAACAAAGATTTAAGTTAATTCTGGACAAAGAAAGATAACTCCAATTAAAAAAAAATTTGCTATTTCACAATATTGTGCAATTAGATATTTCTTGCCATTGCGCAATACTGTGCAATTGAAAAGACTTGCTATTGCACAATACTTAATATAATAATTTTAGATCCTGATTTGGACCAACTTGAAAACTGGGCCCATAATAAAAAATCTAAGTACATTTTTGGATTCAGCATATCAAAGAACCCCAAGATTTCAATTTTTGTTAAAATCAGACTAAGTTTAATTTTGGACCCTTTGGACTTTAGTGTAGACCAATTTGAAAACAGGACCAAAAATGAAGAATCTACATACACAGTTAGATTTGGTATATCAAAGAACCCCATTTATTCAATTTTTGATGAAATCAAACAAAGTTTAATTTTGGACCCCGATTTGGACCAAACTTGAAAACTGGGCCAATAATCAAGAATCTAAGTACATTTTTAGATTCAGCATATCAAAGAACCTAACTGATTCATTTTTTGTCAAAATCAAACTAAGTTTAATTTTGGACCCTTTGGACCTTAATGTAGACCAATTTGAAAACAGGACCAAAAGTTAAGAATCTACATACATAGTCATGACAGTTAGATTCGGCATATCAAAGAACCCCAATTATTCAATTTTGATGAAATCAAACAAAGTTTAATTTTGGACCCTTTGGGGCCCTTATTCTGTTGGGACCAAAAACTCCCAAAATCAATACCAACCTTCCTTTTATGGTCATTAACCTTGTGTTTAAATTTCATAGATTTCTATTTACTTATACTAACGTTATGGTGCGAAAACCAAGAAAAATGCTTATTTGGGTCCCTTTTTGGCCCCTAATTCCTAAACTGTTGGGACCTAAACTCCCAAAATCAATACCAACCTTCCTTTTGTAGTCATTAACATTGTGTTTAAATTTCATTGATTTCTATTTACTTAAACTAAAGTTATTGTGCGAAAACCAAGAATAATGCTTATTTGGGCCCTTTTTTTGGCCCCTGATTCCTAAACTGTTGAAACCAAAACTCCCAAAATCAATCCCAACCGTTCTTTTGTGGTCATAAACCTTGTGTCGAAATTTCATAGATTTCTATTAACTTAAACTAAAGTTATAGTGCGAAAACCAAGAAAATGCTTATTTGGGCCCTTTTTGGCCCCTAATTCCTAAAATGTTGGGACCAAAACTCCCAAAATCAATACCAACCTTCCTTTTGTGGTCATAAACCTTGTGTTAAAATTTCATAGATTTCCATTCACTTTTACTAAAGTTAGAGTGCGAAAACTAAAAGTATTCGGACGACGACGACGACGCAGACGACGACGACGACGACGACGACGACGCAGACGACGACGACGACGACGACGACGACGACGACGACGACGACGCAGACGACGACGCCAACGTGATAGCAATATACGACGAAATTTTTTTCAAATTTTGCGGTCGTATAAAAAGTGAAATGATTAACATTTTAGAGAATAATTTAGATACAAACCATTATATATGTTCGATTTGTGATATAGACTCCATAGATGATAAGCAAGTATCATCTGTGAATATTCCTACTGACACTCAAGTATGTGATAGTATCAACTTACCTTTGGTCGACATGATCAATGAAGAATCTTTTTTAGAAGGAAATGAAATAGAATCAGATACTTTAGTAAAACATATAGATAAAGATCAAGTAATACCCAAAGTAACTTTAGCTCAATCTCTTTTACTGGAGGAATTTCCAAGGTCTTGTGCCTTATGTTTAGAATTGTTAAACAATGATGAACAAATTTGTGAATTTTGTGATCAATCATATCACATAAAATGTATGGGAAAAGAAAATAAAATATGTCTAGGATGTGAAGCAACACATAGTCAAAATTCTGAAAATTTACATGTGAATACTGAAACTTCAGTAAAGAAGGTTAATTCACCTCGTCCAACTTCAGTTTGTGTAGACAAAAACATTTCTGATAAATCTAAAGAAAATCAAGATAAGGATAATGAAAATAGTGTGTTGAAACAGAAAGAATTGCGTCAATTAGAACTAAAATTAAAGAAAAAAGAAGAAAGTCTGAAATTAAAAGAGTTGTCAGTGAATGAAAAACTTAAAGAGAAAACCAAACTTCTTGATCATCTTCACCAACTTGAAGCTCGAAATATAGAGTTAGAACAAACCATAAAAACGATGAATAGGAAAATTATTATTTTGGAATAAAATCAAAATAACTCCTCTCTGCGTAATGAAAAATCAGAATCTAACAATTTAAATATTCATAGGGATAATAGTGAAGAATTATTGGTACAAGTAAGGAATAAAGTCACAAAATTTATTGTGGACAAGATTGCAAATGAATTGGATAAATTATCTGACAATATTACTGAAAATAATGATAAATCAAAGGATACACAAGATCATGTTAATCAACAAAATGTGAAAGATAATTCAGAAAATCAATATTCTCAACATAATTGGGATTATCAAAATTATTATCAACAATATCCATATTATTATGATCATCAGAACTCATATTATATAAATAATTATGGAACTGAAAATGAGAGTCATAGCGATTCAGAAAGTAGATGTGATTATGAAAATCAATGGCTTCAAGATTCGTCTCCGTACAATATTCAAACCGTTACTCATGCGAATCTTATTGATGTATTAGCGTTAAACAACCAAGTAGGGACAAATTGTGATTCACAAAGTAATCGACCTAGGAACTATTTGGGACAAAACTTATATTTCCAAAGTAATAACATTGCCAAAACTTTACATGGAAATATTTTTTTATGGAAAACAAGCCTCAGTGTCCAACCGACATAATGGAACAATTAAATCATGAAAATAGTGAGAATGATAAAAAGAAGGAACTTAATATTTTAACTTTTAATTGTAAAAATATACAAACATGTGGTATGTTTTTTGATGAACTTTTTTAATCAACAGATATATTTTTAATTCAAGAACATTGGCTGTTTAATTTTCAACTGAATTTACTTAATGAACTCCATCAAAATATTCGTGGAATTGGAAAAGCTGTCGATGATAAAGACCCAATAAATCCAACCAATTTACCTCGTGGTTATGGGGGAACAGGAATTTTATGGAGAAAATACCTTGACAATTTTATTAATCCATTAGATATAGGAAATGATAGAATTTGTTGTGTTGAACTTTTAGGATCTTCAAAGCTACTCCTAGTATCTGTTTATTTACCATGTAAAGGAACACCATCTGACTCGTTAGAATTTTATAACTGTATAGACCAACTACATGAAATTGTCCAAAGCTATAGCGACTCTCACTCTATCATAATTGGTGGCGATTTTAACGAGAATATTTTAAGTAAAATTGATACGAGAAGAAACAAATATTTAGTAGACTTTATGAATGAAAATAGTTTATATACTGAAGAAAATGGAATTACTTTTGTAAATTGTAGTGGTAAAGGAACTTCAACTATTGACGTTTTACTTTTTAAACAATATTTTAAAGATAATGTGATTAATATGGAAACAATGGACAATGTGGCTACTAACGTATCTGATCATTTTCCTGTTAAAGCGAGAGTGAAATATATCATCAATGCTAAAGAAAAACTGAAATGTTCAAATTCAAATATTTTACCCTCTGGGAAAACTCCTTGGAAAAAAATAGATAAAGACGCATATAAAACTTTAGTTGAAAATGGTTTAGATAATTTTTCATCATCTTTAGAAAATAAATATGAAGTGGATATTGCTTTTCAAAATATGAACAGTTTACTCTTCAATTCAGCAAAAAGTTGCTGTCCAGCTCCTCGAAAAAGATATAGAAAACCAAAATTAAAAGTAATGAACGAAGACATTTCTGGCGCAATTGCAATGAAAAAAAAAGGCTTTTTATCAATGGAAGATTAATGGGCGGTCGGAAGATCCAAGGAATGAACTTTATATTCAGAAAAAAGAGACAACTTATAATTTACGTAAACACTGTCGCAAGGCAGTTGCGATGAATAGAATTGATGAAAGAGAAAAAATAATGGAAGCAAATATCAAAAACAAAAATTCATTTTATAAACTTATTAAAAAACAGAGGGGAAGATTAAGTAATCATATAGATGAACTATCTGTAGGAGATACAGTGTATAGTACAGAAAACGACATTCTAAGTGGATGGAAACATCATTTTGAAAATTTAACAAAAAATTCTATTCATGAACATTTTGATAACAAATACCAACAAAAGGTCGAACAAGAATATATTGATATAATTGACATTTGTAGAGCTATGTTTCAGCATCAAAGTATTACTGAAAGTGAAATAGTAAAAGCTTTGAAATTATTAAATTTAAATAAATCACCAGATATATTTGGAGTTTCAACTGAAAACTTATTATATGGAGGACAATCTCTTATTTATCACCTTAAAGAACTTTTGGATAGTACTTTTAGACTTTGTTATATACCAGACGAACAGAAATTAGGGATAGTAATTCCACTCTTTAAGAATAAAGGCAGTTGTAAAGACAGTAAGAATTATCGTGGAATAACAATTACTCCTACATTATCCAAACTCATTGAGGCTGTTTTAAAGATCAGAATTAATCCTGACATTATAAAATATCAAAATCCATTACAACGTGGTTTCACTAAAAGAACAGCACCATTAAACTGCTCTTTTATTATAGAAGAATATCACAAGGAATGTATTGAGTTAAATGATCAAACAATAATAACTATGCTTGATGCAAAATCTGCATTCGATGCTGTTAAACATGCTGGGCTTATCAGAAGATTATATCAAATGAAAATTCCGGAACAATCTATTTTAATTATTGATAATCTATATAAAAATGCTGTTTCTTGTGTTAAAGGGAAAATTCACGATTGTTTACTTATGGTTTAAATATGTTCATTATGACATAATATATATATTCACAAAGTTTTATCGCTATATGTGCAGTAATAAAGGAGAAATTCAATAATTAATGAAAAAATATCAACTACTTCCTGTAGGTCGTGACGTTTTCTCCTGATTTTTGCATGCCGGGATTTAAAATACAATCATTAAAAGTCTTGGTTTTTAATCATATTTTAACGTAATCGTAAGCGCGCCGATGACTTATGCTTTATCTAATAACCATCCGATAATAAGAAGATAAAACGCACAGACGTTCAATTGTACTCATTCGTGAGATAAATTATCTATGTTAAACGTATATATTCGAATTATTTTTGTAGACAACACAAAAAGTTATAAATTTATTTTTAATAAATGCATTTTCGGACTGATAAGGTGAACAAATTAAAGTACAATAATCTGTAAAGACAATATGTTGGTGTACTATTATTGACCTTTTACTATCTCTGCTATGACTAGGGTTATACGATGTGTGTATTCACGGTTCTGTGGCAATACTCGTAGATGGCTTGTTGAAAGGTAAATTGTTATTTGCACTTCGGTATTTAACCACGCCTCTAGGGCACACCTTGCCAGGTGTGACTGTCTATTCGGATCAGTGGGAGCATTTAATACACACATTAAAAATACATATTCAAGTTGGTGACAAATAAAAATTGGTCGCCGTGGAATTATTTAATTATATTTGGTGCTATTATTTATTTGAATTCAAATAAGTTAATTTACTAAGAAATACACAATTTTCGGTTAAAGACGGGAAACTTAATGCATATATTATGTCAGAATGAAATGATATACAAGTCTTGTCCTTGATTTATGTCTCATAAAAAAAGGGGGACTTAGAAATTAGAAATACCTTTACTAAATCATTTTTATTTGTCTTTATTAGGCGAAAAAATGTACGAGAACACTTACATTTAGACTTTTGAAAGCCATGTATTAATTAATATATGAAACTATCTGAAGATAACTTTACCGAAGCGGAATATAATATGTACGAATAAAGAAAAAATACTTTTGTATTGGAATGGAATCGAAAAATTACGAATAGATATTCTTTTCAAGTGTGAAAAACGTCAACCAAATTTATTCATAATCGGGAACGTCTTTATTAAAATCTGAGACTACTATAATAATCGTCGTCTCCCAACGTATATATATATACTTAAATAACTATTTGACCAACGATGTTTAAAATTAAAAGACAACGAATTTAATGTTATCTTTCCCTATTTTTGAATGTTATTATAAGTCTGTTCAACTTGCAAGAATACCCCTAAAGCGGACAAATATCCGACAAGCAGTTTATTCTTTAAATTGCTGTCATTGAATATCAAGAAAGAAAATAAATCCCGAAATTGATACTCAATAGTTTTCCTAGAAAATATTCACATCCCTTGGGGATTATTAGTGTACGTCCAGTTGCATATATTTTACATGAATGTTGGAACAATTGTGATGAAGAAGAATTTCGTCCTTTATTCGAGAACAATCTAATTGATATATAAATCTGTGAGTTTACTATGTTCTTAACTTCGATGAACCAAAGCAAGTTATAAATTGACCTGTATTTAAATCAAATTGTTTCTTTTTTTTCTTCTTCTTCTTTTGGTATACAATAGTCTATCGAATTCGTTGATTACATACTGTTGGCATAAGTGAACTAGTCTTTTTACAAAACTTTTACCACAATTTACACAAAATGTATGTTTCTTTCTTATGTTCAATGTATACATGTATACATATTTTAAATTGCGCTACTGACTATAGTTCCGTAACTTTCTACCCAGGCGTATGTATACACGAATCGTCGACAAGTGCGCACATTTTTTTTAAATCAATAATTCTGGTATGTTCCAATCTGTCCTAAACTATTGACAACGAGTATATATTACATTTTCCCAAATTAACCCTTGGAAGAATATGTAAATAGATTTGTATTTCTTCAATTTTTTTTTTGTATTATTTTTTTTTATAAATAATATTCTTCACACCAGAAATGTTATTTATAAACAAGCGTATGAGTTCAGTAATGACTAGTATATTATATCACTTTCGGACACGCAAGACAAAAATGTATATTATACATGCACCTGATAGTTCAAAATGGAAAGTTATAAGTAACGGTCGTGTACACTGATCAATACCTACAGAAGTGAAACGATGCATGAACTTGCAAGCCCGCCGGACAGGAAATCGATTGAATACCTGGACGTGTCACCTTACACCCCTTCCAATACCTTTGGGAGTAATACCTTTAGCCATGCTGGTGATCAGATGAGGGAAGAGCCGAATTTATTTAAATAAAGTTTATTACTTGAAAGAATTATGAACGAATTAGATTTTCGAAAACAATTTCCACCAAGGAGTGTTAGTTATACGTCCTTGTTTCCACGGAACACTTATTTATGATTTGAACTTTGACTTTTTAACTAATTACAATATTATCAGTTTAAAAATAACAGACTATATGGTTATTTAAAAATATAAGACCATTTTCCGTATCAAGTTAGTCAGTCAGATAAAACAACCGTACGATTGACAAGATATCGACACGCAATTACGACTACATCGTTTACTGTAGTTTTGTTCCTTTGCGGTTTATAGACATATCGGGATTTTTCATCGGAGAAGGTGACAAGATGGCGGAGAGCAAAGAACTGATACACAAAATTTAAAATTGATGGTGATCTCTTATTTAGCGGAATAAAACTTTAATATCTATAAATTTGATCATTTTTATACAGAATGGACATAATATCAATTTTTGATTTGCGAAGTTTCCCTTTAAATGGAATAATCAAATATCGGACACTTTTAGAATAGAACAAGGCGTAAGACAAGGAGGGACTCTTAGTGCAGACTTGTACAAAATCTATATAAATACACTTTTAGACATTTTAGCTGATTCAGGATATGGAGGAAAAATTGGATCGATTTCTTGTTGTGCTCCTACTTGCGCAGATGATTTAGCCATTCTTAGTAACTGTCCATATGAAACGCAAATTTTAATTGATATGGCCTTTGATTTTAGTAAACGTGAGGCATACTTACTACAACCAGCCAAAAGTTGTGTTATACAGTCGAAATCACGTCATCATGAGAAAGTAAATGAAAATTTTTGGAATTTAGGCAATTCTGTTCTTCCAACTTCTAATAAAGCAACACATATAGGAATATGTCGTACAGACGATGATTCATGTAAAGCTACAATAGATGAGAATTTAAAGAAAGCAAGAAGGACACTTTATAGTTTAATGGGGGTTGGACTTTATGGCGAAAATGGACTAGATCCACAAACCTCAATGTCAATTATGAATACTTATATTATACCAATAATGTTTTATGGATTGGAAATAGTGATCCCTAGAGGAAGATGTTTAGAAAATTTAAATATACAGTTTAAGAAGTTCTTGAAACAATTGTTATCTTTACCAAAAACAGTAGCAGATCCTGCTATATATATGATTTCTGGGATGTTACCTGTAGAAGCTCAAATAGATGTAAAATTTTTAATTTTTTATGGAAATATTACTAGACAAGGAAAAAATTCTATTGAATGGCAACTAGCGGAAAGGCAATTAAATGTTAAAGCTATTAATAGTAATAGTTGGTTTAGTTTACTGAGGAAAATATTTTTGAAATATGAACTTAATGATCCTGCACAATACTTAGTTAATCCAATTAGTAAATGCCAATGGAAAAGGGAAATAACTTCCAAAGTTCAAAAATTCTGGATTGAGAAGATACTGAATCAAGCAAAACTTTATACCAGTTTAAAATATTTATCGTTGATATATAAACCAGGACAATGTCATCCTATTGCAAATACAAATACTATGAATTCAAGGGAAATTATTAGAATTCCTACAAAATTGAAAATAGCTACTGGGAGTTACATTCTGCAAACAGTTAGAGCCAAATTTATAAGTAATACAGAACTGTCTATATGCAAACTGTGTAATGAAACAGAAGAAACTTTACCACATTTTTTATTAACGTGTAAAAGCTTAGAAGATATTAGAAACCCAATTTTGGAAGATTTAATTAATTCCTGTAGTGAAGAGTTAGCTGTCTTTAATATGAAAGATGAACATTTTGACATTTTACAACTGATCATAGATCCCTTTACTTACATGACAATGTTAAGTTTTCCTCAGTTAAGAAATGAAAAAGTTTTTAAAGTGATACAGAACATTATAGATCCAAAATGTAGACGATTATGTTACAATCTCCATTGTGAAAGGTATAGACTGTTGCAATTAGATGATATAAAGAAAAAGAAAAGAAAGTAGATAATAACATTTTATGAATCCTAAGTGACGATTGGTTGTCTACTCTTAAACAGTGATATCTTTTGATAAATATTTTAGATTTTAAAATATTTAATGAGTTGATGATATTGACATTAAGCCCAATTTTATCGTCAAGAATAAATTGTACAATGTAAATAGTGTATAGTGATATTGGTGGAAGATATTTTTATTCATATTGTGAAATCCAATACTCGGAAGAGGTGTGCCTACACTGGCAGAATTTATATAACAGATTACAGAATTAAGACTTTAACAGATTTTATTTTTTCCCAGGATTCAACAAATCGGGTTAAAACGTCACAACCCACTCACGTAGGTCAACCAAAATAGTTACAAATACTTTTTCTCCGTTATTAGAAGGAATATAAATTCAACACTTTGTGAATGTGTTTTTTATGTTAAGATGAATATATTTAGATGATAAGTAAAAAATCGCGGACTTTCCCTTTAAGAGTAACCTACCATTTAATGAATGCATGGAATTTGTTTGTGAAAATATTTCCGGATGATAAATTTTTTTAACTGGATATGTTTCACATGGATCATCATTTGAATCATTCAGTTATACAGAGAACTCATATTATTAGTTTGCCTTGGATAGTCCAGTACTACACAACTCAATTGATTCTATTTATGTATACATCTATATGTATATCTAATTAATTAAAAAGACTTTTCTGTTTGTGTTATGCTTTTATGTAAAGGGGGAAACTGTTACGCATGTGTGTGATCCTTTTTTGTGTCTTTGGCCAAAGATAGTATGTCATAAACTAAATTGCAATACTGTCGATAAATTATTCTTGCATCTCATGAATTTGTGTACTTACGAAACTTATTTTCTTGTAAGGTATTTCATTGAAAGAATGAATATTGCCCGTTTTTTAATGTTACTAGAACACGCCCGTGATATCGCGGGTCCGTGACTGATATATAACTATGCGTATGCCTTATTTTAGTATTGGTATTGTCATCTGATAAAGTCATGCCGATTACAACATGTATAAGGTGCACAGTTTTCTCTGCTTTCAAAATCTTTGAACCCGTCGACCTGGAACCTATCAATTATTGGTAATATTAATAATTTGGAAAACAAAAGGGCCTGGAATGGAGTATTTTTTACTCAACAGTATACAGCAAAATTCTAAAAACACTGTTTGGTGGTGCGCCTGTCAGATGCGGAACGTACAGATAAGGTAATAGGTAACAGGTGAATATACTATTGGTATCGGTGTCGGACTCGATCCGGAACTTCTTAATTATTGGCAATATTAATTACGTGGAAAACAAACGGGCCTAGAGTGGTGTAATTTTTAATCAACACCATTGTACTATATTAGTTATATATAAAGTTGAATTCTTTGATTCATCGTTTTTACGTGATGACGGCTGACAAATTGGACCTCGTAATTTTAGTATTATAGATTGTCGTTTGTTTGTGTCTTGTTGACATACAACCGGTTCCCTTTCTTTTATATTTTAAAACATACGAGATGACATCAATACCAATTCATGACACAAAATAAGACAGGAAAGGAAAAGCTCTTTCATTATTGTACTCAATGTCAAAGTCACAATTTAGTCTTTTAAAAAATGTAAATAAATAAATAAACAAACCAGGTGCTCCGCAGGGCGCAGCTTTATACGACCCCAGTGGTTGAACCCTGAACAGTTGGGGCAAATTTTGTCACAATATTCAACCTTGATTCTGTCTGAATTTGGATTGTGATCAAATGTTTGACATGATATAGGTTTGGTCACAAAATTAATGTGGTCAAAAATCTCACAAATCTATTGCACAATACTGTGCAATTGAAGATTTCTTCTTGAAATTTTTCAAAAAATGGTAAACAAAAAATCCCCCTCCCCCGCTTTTTTAAACCCCCTTGGAGCAATAACCCTTAAACTCAATCCCATGCTTTCCATTGCAGTATTGAACCTTGTAGTACAATTTCAGAGAGATCCATACACTTAAACACAAGTTATTGTCAAGATTGTTTGGAACCTAGAAACATGCTTCTTTTTGGCCCTTTTTTGGCCCCTAATTCCTACATATTTTGGGCAATTTACCAAAAACTTAATCCCAGCCTCCCCTTTGTTATATGGTACATTGTGGTACAATTTCAGAGAGATCCATACAATAACACATAAGTTATTGTCTTGAAACTAGAAAAATGCTTGTTTTCTAAAAACAGTTGTTGGCATGACACGGGTTATGTTCTTCTCATATATGTTATGATGGTATGATACTAAACCCCTAACGGGAAGGATTGTGCCTGATGTTCATATGATGAAATCATAATCTTTCAGTCAGTTTAATTGAAGTCTGGAGCTGGCATGTCAGTTAACTGCTAGTAGTCTGTTGTTATTTATGTATTATTGTCATTTTGTTTATTTTCTTTGATTACATCTTCTGACATCAGACTCAGATTTCTCTTGAACTGAATTTTAATGTGCGTATTGTTATGCGTTTACTTTACTACATTGGTTAGAGGTATAGGGGGAGGGTTGAGATCTCACAAACATGTTTAACCCCGCCGCATTTTTGCGCCTGTCCCAAGTCAGGAGCCTCTGGCCTTTGTTAGTCTTGTATTATTTTAATTTTAGTTTCTTGTGTACAATTTGGAAATTAGTATGCGTTCATTATCACTGGACTAGTATATATTTGTTTAGGGGCCAGCTGAAGGACGCCTCCGGGTGCAGGAATTTCTCGCTACATTGAAGACCTGTTGGTGACCCTCTGCTGTTGTTTTTTATTTGGTCGGGTTGTTGTCTCTTTGACACATTCCCCATTTCCATTCTCAATTTTATTTGACCACTTTTTGGCCCTTAATTCCTAAAATTTGGCTCCATAACAACTGAAATGAATCCAAACCTTCTACTTGTGGTTTTAAACATTGCAGTATGATTTCAGAGCAATTGAAATACTTCTACACAAGTTATTATCCTGAAACTAGAAAAATGCTTGTTTTGAGCCCCTTTGGGCCCCTAATTCCTAATCGGTTGGGACCATCATCCCCAAAATCAATCCCAACCTTCCTTATGTGGTATTAAACCTTCTAAAAAAAATTCATGTAAGTCTATTAACTAAAACTAAAGTTATTATCCGGAAACCAATGTGTCTTCGGACGACGAGGACGCAGACGACGACATCATACCATTATACGATCCCAAATTTTTTTTTGGGGTCGTATAAAAATTATTGGGAAAAGGTTACATTGTGTAAATTATAAAAAATTATTTCAACTTCAACTGAAATATTATATGCATATTTTTACTGCGATCTTTAAAAGAAAGTTGATATATAAACTGCCATCAATTATTGTGTGGGTGTAAGTTGGGCCGTTTAAAATAAAAATGAAAAATTGATTCTAAAAAAGAGATTAAACCAGGTGCTCCGCAGGGCGCAGCTTTATACGACCGCAGAGGTCGAACCCTGAAGAGTTGGGGCAAGTATGGACAAAACATTCAAGCGTGATACAGCTCTGAATTTGGATTGTGATCAAATTTTTGACATTACATGTTTTTTTTTACACAAAACAAATGTCAAGATTTTATAAATCAATTAAAGATTTCTTCTTCAAACTTATTTAAATCTAAAATTAAATAGTTGACACAGCATAGGTTTCTGACACAGAATGAATGTGGTCTAATGAACGTTTTTTGCCTTTGAGCAATTCACTATGCTGTTGAATATTAATCCTCTCAAAAAAATGTTTGAAGAAATTTTCTTTTTATTTATGAAATCTGAAATGAGAAAAATTTAACCCCCCCCCCCTTTTTTTCACATCCCCGTTTCCCTTTTTCCAAAACTGATATCAATTCAAATTTCTAATGGAGTTTGCAACAATAACTACTCTTTTAAATACATCATAAAATATTATAATGTAAAATAAAGTGCTTGTTATCACTGAATGGTAAAGATTGGTTGGTAGTTAAAGTGAATATACATTGTTTATTGTATAAAACAATAAAAAAAACTTCATCAGCAACATTTTATATTGGCAAATTTCCATTGAAGTTATTTACATAAAGTTATTGGCAAATAAAAATAGAAAATGACATCATAGTCATGTCTAGCAAATGTCCAACATACATTATCTAAAAACATTTTAGATAAGATAAGGAAAAAAAGCTTCATCAGCAACATTTTATATTGGCAAATTTCCAATGAAGTTATTTACATAAAGTTATTGGCAAATAAAAATAGAAAATGACATCATAGTCATGTCTGGCAAATTTCTAACATATATTATCAACTACTATTCTATACAAAGAAAGATAACTCCAAATTAATTGCTATTGCACAATATTGTGCAATTAGATATTTCTTGCTATTGTGCAATACTGTGCAATTGAAAAATGCTATTGCACAATACTTGATATGGAATCCTGATTTTGACCAACTTGAAAACTGGGCCCATAATCAAAAATCAAAGTACATGTTTAGATAAAGCATATCAAATAAGCCCAAGAATTTAATTTTTGTTAAAATCAAACTTAGTTTAATTTTGGACCCTTTGGACCTTAATGTAGACCAATTTGAAAACTGGACCAAAAATTAAGAATCTACATACACAGTTAGATTTGGAATATCAAAGAACCCATTTATTCAATTTTTGATGATATCAAACAAAGTTTAATTTTGGACCCCCATTTGGACCAACTTGAAAACTAGGCCAATAATTAAAAATCTAAGTACATTTTCAAATTCAACATATCAAAGAACCTCAAGGATTCAATTTTTGTTAAAATCAAACTAAGTTTAATTTTGGACCCTTTGGACCTTAATGTAGACCAATTTGAAAATGGGACCAACAATTAAGAATCTACATACATAGTTAGTTTAGGCATATCAAAGAACCCCAATTATTCAATTTTTGATGAAATCACACAAAGTTCAATTTTGGACCCTTTGGGCCCCTTATTCCTAAACTGTTGGGACCAAAACTCCCGAAAACCTTCCTTTTATGGTCATAAACCTTGTGTTTAAATTTCATAGATTTCTATTTACTTATACTAAAGTTATGGTGCAAAAACCAAGAATAATGCTTATTTGGGCTCTTTTTTGGCCCTAATTCCTAAACTGTTGGAACCAAAACTCCCAAAATCAATCCCAACCGTCCTTTTGTGGTCATAAACCTTGTGTCAAAATTTCATAGATTTCTATTCACTTAAACTAAAGTTATAGTGCGAAAACCAAGAAAATGCTTATTTGGGCCCTTTTTGGCCCCTAATTCCTAAAATGTTGGGACCAAAACTCCCAAAATCAATACCAACCTTCCTTTTGTGGTCATAAACCTTGTGTTAAAATTTCATAGATGTCTATTAACTTTTACTAAAGTTAGAGTGCGAAAACTAAAAGTATTCGGACGACGACGACGACGCCAACGTGATAGCAATATACGACCAAAAAATTAAAATTTTTGCGGTCGTATAAAAAGTAATGTTAATATGTACATGTATTTGCATGAGAACCCCCCCCCCCCCCCCCCCCAAAAAAAAAACAGCACCCAACAACAACACACACATACACACTCAGAAAAGAAAGAATAGTCGGTGAATAATCATTCTGCTAACAATGGTTTTTCACAAGTAGTTAGCAGAAAAGTCCCAGTTTCCAAAATACACCCACCTATACATTTTACCTACATGTATTTCGTGAAGTAATGCAAATTTGATAAGGCTTGGTCCAAATACCTTTTTATTGTCCGATATCTTGCAAGTACGAAAGAGACCGTACGAAAGTATATTTTGTCTATATTTTGTAATTATTGCACAACTTTTGAAAGTTTATCATGCATTCATTCTAAAATAAAATTTTACACAATTTAAAAAAATACTAAGTAAAACCAGATGCTCCGCAGGGCACAGCTTTATACTACCGCAGAGGTCGAACCCTGAACATTTGGGGCAAGTATGGACACAACATTTAAGCTTGATACAGCTCTGAATTTGGATTGTGATTAAATAGTTGACACAACATAGGTTTCTGACACAGAATGAATGTGGTCTAAGAACTTAAACTTAAAAACTTAAAAATTTGAAATTGGACATTTACCTATTATGGTCCAATATCCAAAATCTAAATACATGGTTAGATTCAGCATATCATAGAACCACAAGAATTCAATTTTTGATGAAATCAAATCATGTTCAATTTTAGACCCTTTAGACCTCAATGTGGACCATTTGATAACCAGGCCCAAATATTATTCAAAGTAATGGAAATCACTCATGTAAAGATTAGAAGAGTAGTTTGAATAATTTCATATTAAGGTATGGTGGGGGGAAATGAACATTAATAAAGCACTATTGAAGAAAATTGCATTAACAGCAGGTCTTTAGAAGGAAAGATGCTTTTCCAGTATGAGGATAAAATGAGCTAAAATTAAATAATGTGGCTCTCTTAATTTGCACAATCTAATTCAAACTACAGTTTATATCTTATCCAAATAATGTTGCCTGTTCTGAACATGTTGCAAAAAAAACAAAAAATTGCAAATCAAAAATTCTTCTACTAAGTAAATGTTACCAACTATCCTTGTAAGACATAACATCTAGACCAACAGCAAAGAACGTTAAAGTGTCAACAAAATAATCTAAAATTGTTGTTTTGTGGCATTTTGTAAGTTGAAACATAGGTTATATGACATTGAAGATTAAAGTTGTAGAGTGCCTCAATTTTTAAAGTATTTTTCAACACAGAGCATTGAAAATGTACTTTTTCAACGTAAACAAATTAAAAAACTTATTTTAATGAAATGTGGATTCTTTCTTGATTGAAAAAATATATATTCACTTCTAATAAAAATTCAAAGGACTAAAATAGACATTATGACTGATGGGGAATAAACTAATAAACAATGGTTTGTTATAATTAAAAGTTTTAAAATTTTAAAACTGTTTCAAGCAAAATCCTGATAAAAAAAAATAAGTGAACTAATCGAAATTGTTGATTAATTACAGATGATTATTGGAAATTTATCAAGTAAATTATAGGCCTTACTTGAATACCTTTTATATATTCATATTTATATTCATATTTCAATTTTTTGTATAAGATCTTGTTAATCCATTATTTATCTTTCAGACATAATTTACAGAATCACTTTATGTAATGTAGATCAAAAGTTATTGGTAATAAATAAATCTATCATCCTTATATATATCAAACATCTAATATACACATTTGTGTATTCAATAATGAGGTCAAATATTTGTATATTGAGTTGTATATAAGAGTATAAGTATGTAACACAGAGATTGAAAGGTAATGTGGTCAATTTAATTGACAGTTTAGGAGGTGGGGCATTGTAATTAAAGGTCTACCTTGTCTCTGATTGTTTGTTGATAATGACAGTTGTCAATCATACTAGTATTGTATCAATACTCAATTACCTAATCAAAATGTTTAAAAAAAAGCCTGCACATCAACACACCTTAATGACATACATTCTTAAATGAACTGCTCCAAAAATATACCCATTTTTCCAGTTTATATGACTGTGTATTATGTGCACATACATGAGAACTATAGGGAACTATATTACAGTGTGAATACATTTAGTAATAGTAGCTAATTTGTCGTGTTGTTAGGAAGGCCAGTGCCTAATTAAAGATTAATAACAATTAAGTTCTAATCTTTCCAAAAATCGAAATATATGGTTAGATTCAACATATTGAAGAACTCCATATATTCAATTTTTGTTGAAATCAAATAAAGTTTAATTTTTGACCCTTTGGACCTTAATGTAGACCAATTTGAAAACGGGACAATACTGTGCAATTGAATATTTCTTGTTATTGCGCAAAACTGTGCAATTGAAAATTTCTTGCTATTGCGCAATATTGTGCAAT
Organism: Mytilus galloprovincialis; assembly: GCF_965363235.1. Taxonomy (NCBI): domain Eukaryota; kingdom Metazoa; phylum Mollusca; class Bivalvia; order Mytilida; family Mytilidae; genus Mytilus; species Mytilus galloprovincialis. Next base: position 24,239,418 of record NC_134839.1, on the reverse strand, counting down.
TAGATATTTCTTGCTATTGTGCAATACTGTGCAATTGAAGATTTCTTGCTATTGCACAATACTATGTAATTGAATATTCTTGCTATTGCAGAATACTGTGCAATTGAAAATTTCTTGCTATTGCACAATACTTAATATAATAATTTTGGATCCCGATTAGGACCAACTTGAAAACTGGGCCCATAATCAAAAATCTAAGTACATGTTTAGATTCAGCATATCAAAGAACACCAAGAATTCAATTTTTGTTAAAATTAAGCTAAGTTTAATTTTGGACCCTTTGGACCTTAATGTAGACCAATATACAGTTAGATTTGGCATATCAAAGAACCCCAATAATTCATTTTTTGATGAAATCAAACAAAGTTTAATTTTGGCCCCTAATTTGTTGGGACCAAAACTTCAAAAATCAATCCAATCCAAACCTTCCTTTTGTGGTCATAAACCTTGTGTTAAAATTTCATAGATTTCTATTAACTCATACTAAAATTGTTGTGCAAAAGCCAAGAAAAATGCTTATTTGGGACCTGTTTTTGGCCCTTAATTCCTAAACTGTTGTGACTAAAACTCCCAAAATCAATCACAACCTTCCTTTTGTGGTCATAGACCTTGTGTTAAAATTTCATAGATTTCTATTAACTTATACTAAAATTATTGTGCAAAAATAAGAAAAATGCTTATTTGGGACCTGTTTTTGGCCCCTTATTCCTAAACTGTGGGGACTAACACTCCCAAAATCAATCCCAACCTTCCTTTTGTGGTCATAGACCTTATGTTTAAATTCCATAAATTTCTGTATACTTTTACTAAAGTTATTGTGCGAAAACCAAGAATGCTTATTTGGGCCCTTTTTGGCCCCTAATTCCTAAACTGTTGGGAAAAAAACACCCAAAATCAATCCAAACCTTCCTTTTATGGTCATAAACATTGTGTTTAAATTTCATAGATTTCTATTTACTTTTACTAAAGTTAGAGTGTGAAATCCAAATGTATTCGGACGACGACGAAAACGACGCCAACATGATACCAATATACGACCAAACAATTTTCAATTTTTGCGGTCGTATAAAAATTAAGAATCTGAATACACGGTTGGATTTGGCATATCAAAGAACCCCAATAATTCATTTTTTGATGAAATCAAACAAAGTTTAATTTTGTACCCTTTTGGCCCCTAATTCCCCTAATTCGTTGGGACTAAAACTCCCAAATCAATCCCAACCTTCCTTTTGTGGTCATAGACCTTATGTTTAAATTCATAGATTTCTGTATACTTATACTAAAGTTATTGTGCAAAAACCAAGAAAAACGCTTAATTGGGACCTGTTTTTGGCCCCTAATTCCTAAACTGTTGGGACTAAAACTCCCAAAATCAATCCCAACCTTTTTTTTGTGGTCATAGACCTTATGTTAAAATTTCATAGATTTCTGTTTACTTATACTAAAGTTATTGTGGGAAAACTTCGAAAAATGCTTATTTTGGCCCTTTTTGGCCCCTAATTCCTAAACTGTTGGGACCAAAACACCCAAAATCAATCCCAAACTTCCTTTTATGGTCATAAACATTGTGTTTAAATTTTATAGATTTCTATTAACTTTTACTAAAGTTAGAGTGCGAAAACCAAATGTCTTCGGACGACGAGGACGACGCCAACGTGATATATGACCAAAAAAATTTCAATTTTTGCGGTCGTATAAAAATTAGACAACCGCAATGGGTTAGTCGCTTTTAGTCCGAAAAAGATAATAGCTAACATAGCTAACAAATATATTGTAACTTTTAAAGCTAGTTCAAAATAAATTGTGTTTAAAGAACGTGCGATATTATAAAAATTGTTTATCAAAATCAAACAAAACGAAAGTAAAGAACGTTCAAGAGGTCAATATTAATCAAAACAAGAAGATTATTCCTGTTTTTCGAAATCTAAAATTTAGGCATTTAGAACCTTTGGTGACCCCACATTTTAAATGTCTATAATAAGTACAGGGTGATAAGTGAGCATTACAGACCATCGTTCACCTAATTTAACCCTGTCAATGGGAAATTTTAGCCCGCCAAAAAATGCTCAGGACTACGCTGTTATGAAAACGATTCTATCACACGAAAAAACATTTTCATATCATTTATCTATTTTCTTAAAAATTATTTTCATGAATATTTATTGATGAAATTGATATATAATAAGCAATCAGTATTGTTATTTTGCATTCGGTTATAAGTCAAAAACGAAAGTCACGTGGGTAGAAATTTCTGTGGCAACTATACACTGGAACGCCCTCACGGTCATCCGATGTAAAAAAAATCGTTCCATATTTCATTTCATCGTGGAAGAAACAGTAGTTTATTCAGTACTCAGTTCTCACTTTTCTTTGTCATTTTTTCCTTGGCTGAATGGATACATTATGTCTTAAGTATTCTTCTTCTTTTTCTGGATTTTATTCTCATACTAACTTTAGTCCGAGCCGACACTTGTTTAATTTTTTTAACATTGACTTAAAGTGTATAGCCATGAGATATCAGTTTAATATCATTATGACCTTTGCTGTTGATCTGAAGGTCAAAACAATTGATGTTTTGTTCTTGACCTTTGACTTCCAAGGTAAAATAATTGAGTTTTATATGTTCAACCCTAAAACCATATGTATTCTTACAGGCTATGTCAATTCTTTTTACTGCAACGAAATAATAATTCCTTGAGGTCAAATTCATTTTATATAATGAATCGTAAATTATTTCCAAAATGGTTTATATCCAACCCATTGCCTTGATAAGTCATTTCTAATTCTTAATAGGTTTTGTACCCAGGGGACACATTCACAGTCCCACCCTACAGCATATTAATTCTTAATTGCCTGGATTGGACATTTTATTCCAGACGAGGACTATGTGTGGTACAAGCCACGTCTCTTTCATTTCATTAACTGTTAAATATCTTTAAAATCTGTTCAGACCCAACCCTAATTAGTAAATCCTTCATATTCTTGTTTTCATGAAAATACCTTCACATTGAAACATAGGTTGTGTAGTTGTCTTTTATTTAAAAAAGTGTTTGCTGTTGATTAGCAATATGTGGGTATCTATGCTCAATATGGAATTCGTCAAAATAAATTTAATAAACCCTAGATGTTTGTATTACAGTGTTACCTACACATTATGGGAAAGTACATATTTTCAAAATTACTAAATTCAAACTTCAGATAACATTCAAAAACCATTATTGAATGGTTGCTATGCACTTGTTATGTTGCTAGGTTGTTGATAAGCATTAAGTGAACTACAATTGAACTAACTTTTCATTTCTAACTAATAGTACGGCGGCTTTGTGAAACAATGTGCAAATCCTGCTACAAGCATGAAATTTGGCATAGACCTTCCTCGACTATTTCTCTTTTATTTCAGATAGTGAGGCATTTGAAAAAAATAACTCACTTCCGGTAAAATCCAAAATGGCGGACAACATACTTAAATTAGCCTAATATCGAAGGCTAGTATGTGAAAAGGTGTTATTAACATGCTTCTATCATAATATTTGGTACAAACCTTTGTTTTGTACTAGTTTTGGATAATAGATAAGATGTCTTCAAAAACCCTACTTCCGATAAAATTCAACATGGTGGACATTGTACTAAAATAAGCTTATTTTTAGGAAAGGTAATTGAATTTTTTTTTAAAGTATTGCTACTATCATTATATTGTGCAGGAACTTTTCTTTGCTGCTTTTCATGGATAGAATGTATAAAAAAATATGTCTTTAAAACCCTGCTTCCGGATATATCCAATATGGCGGACATAGAAATATTGATAATTTTTCATTTTAATGTTCAACTTTTTTTCTAAATGTAAAGAAAATGTTGTTTTTTTAGCTGTTCATTTAACTTTTGGCTTTAAGTCATCCTCAAAACTACTAATTCTATTCAGCTTTGTATGTTTAAATACAAAGTTACCACTTCCGGTAAAAGAAAAACCAACATGGCGTAAATTACAAAGATGAGTACTCTATCCATATCTTCGATATGGAGTTTTTGGATAGATTGATTAAAACAAAATAAAATCACTAAAGTTCTTAAACATCTTAAGAATGACTTATTTATGGCTCTAAATACATGTTTATTCACAATCGGAGAGCTTATTTTCCAAATTTACAAAGATCGTGGTAACTAGTGTTTCTTACATCTATAATGTACAAGCTCCTGATAAGATGAAGAGGCCTCACAAATAGTTGTCCAAAAGGGTTCCCATGGATCATATTTTTCCTTTCGCCATTCATAAGCGTCTGGACTAGTTAGCATAGAAACCAATACCAAGCTTGTTACTCATTCGCACCCGCCATGGTATATTGCACGTTTTACTTGCTGAAAAAGACTAAACTGAGTCGTGGGAATAGCCTCAATAAAACACATGTTTTCCGGCTTGTTAACCCCATCTGATAAGTTTGTTCGATCTTACAACAAAACCATGTATCGTTCTATCAATGACATTGTCAAATCCATATCTGGTGATGTTGGCTGATCAATCATCATTCTGAATGAGAGAGTCACATCTTCAAACACCATCTATGTCACCAACGCAGTTCCTTTCCAGCAAACGTATAATCTCTCAATGTCTAGTGTATTTGAAAGATCATGGATAGATATATATCTCAAGCTTTTTCCACTTCCAAATTCAAGCCAAAGATTGTCTGCCCCTATGTCACTGAATAGCAAAACAGCAATGACAGCAACATCAGTATCGACTGTTCGAGTCATGACTCAGTTAAGTCTGTGTTTCACTGCATCAGAAACATGCATCTTGATTCAAGTGTCAGCCTCTTCATGTGAACATGGTGCTAAGCTTGAAACATCATCATATGGTGGATAACACAGAACATCATGAGCAACTGTTACTACAATTAGCTTTTCCTCAAAATCTATTGAGCAAGCTGTTGCGAATGAAAACTTAAAAGTTCTTTCTTGTTGTCGTCATTTCTCAGAAAGCTTTGCCAATTTTGAGGATTTTGTTTTGACTCTTGATTCGTCTGTGTTCCCTTTTTCCTAAATGTAGCTCTAACTTCTTATAACAAATGCTCAGGATAATCTATCTTATCAACCTCGTGATGTATTTCACCATGTTCACATTAAGAGGCTGACAATAGAATCATGGTGCATGCGTTTGATGCAATGAAACACGAACTTGCACGAGTCATGATTCGAAAAGTCATTACTGATGATGCTGTCATAACTGTTTCGCTATTCCCTGACAGGGGTAGACAAAATATAGATTGTGTTTGGAGGGGCAATAAGCTTTGGATAAATATATATCAAAGACCTTTCAAATGCACCTGGCAATGAGTGATAACACACACTTATTGTGATCCATGTCTTTACCGGTTGTGATATGGTTCTCTGATTGCTTGAAAAGTAAAAAAAGACTGCGTGGGAAACATTGATGACAATTGAAGATGTGACTTTAACATAAAGAATGATGATTGATCAGCCAAAATTACCGAGGTTTAACTGTAAGATCACACAAACTTAACAGATTGGGTCAACATGGTTAACGAAGCAAGAAAATAACTATTTGCGCAAAAGGAAAGACTAATTGAGGGTATTCCCTCACCTTGGGCTGGTCTTTTCTAGCATGTAAAACGTGCAATATACTAAGACAAGTGTTTAGGGGGACGAGCTTGGAATTGGCTCTTATGCTACCCAGTTCAGGCGCTAATGGATGGCAAATGGACAAGAGGATCACTTTTGAATAACTCTTTCTAAGGCCTCATCATTTTGTCAGAAGCTTGTACATTATGGATGTACTGGAGAATGCGGTTCAATACCAAAAATGCTACATCCTAAGAATCAGAAACAAAAGCCATAAAATCTAGTTTTAATGGACACATAGTACAACAAGTCAAGCATAACCCGTACCTAGGCCTACAAATTTCTGAAGACCTCAAATGGACCATCCACATATTAAACGTGGCAAAGAAAGCAAATTCAACACTGGGCTTTCAAAGAGGAAACTTGAAATACTGCCCACAAGATTGCAAAAAACAGCTTACATCTAGCCCGTCAGATCAACGAAGGAATATGAAGCCATAATACGGGACCGCTACACGGTAACAAACATGAATAAGCTACAAAGGATACAACGTCAAGGGGCAAAATTTACCACCATGGATTACAAGTCAAAAGAGGACGGGTGTGTCTCCAATATGCTTGTCCAACTGGAACTGCAAGACCTCAAGATAACTGTAAGACGAACAAGCTAGAAATTGATATTTATGTACAAAGTGGTTTAGGGGCTGATTCCCGCTATTGAACCAGACGAATTTCTCAAAAAAGCACGTCCTAAGAAAAACATAACTGCCAAGAAGTTCGAAGAATAGGGAGGGTCAAATCTGCTCCTACGCCTCGTCAATGAATCGGCGGCGCTCTCTCAAACCGTCATATTAAAGCCAGAATTGGTTTCGACAAAGTATTCATACAGATACAGATACAGAGGATGTCGCGGTCGTTATAAATGTGGAAAATCAGGTCTCCCGTGCACTGCTTTGTATGCACGTGGTGGTGACTGTGAATAAACATGTATTTTAAGCCAAACAGTAGTAATTTGAAAAATGTTTAAGTACTTTAGTAATTTTGTTTTGTTTTAATCAATCTATATTAAACTCTTAATCAAAGATATGGATTGAGGACTCATTTTTTGAAATTTACGCCATATTGGTCTTTTTTTACCGGAAGTGTTATTTAAAATTAGTGGTTTTGAGAATAACTAGAAGCCAAAAGTTTAATGACAAGCAAAAAAAACAACAACAAAAAACATTTTCTTTACATTTTGAAACAAGGTGCTCCGCAGGGCGCAGCTTTATACGACCGCAGAGGTCGAACCCTGAACAGTTGGGGCAAGTATGGACAAAACATTCAAGCGTGATACAGCTCTGAATTTGGATTGTGATCAAATTTTTGACATTACATGGGTTTTTTTTACACAAAACAAATGTCAAGATTTTACAAATCAATTAAAGATTTCTTCTTCAAACTTTTTAAATCTAAAATTAAATAGTTGACACAGCATAGGTTTCTGACACAGAATGAATGTGGTCTAATGAACTTAAAAGGTTTTTTTTGCCTTTGAGCAATTCACTATGGTGTTGAATATTAATCCTCTCAAAAAAATGTTTGAAGAAATATTCTTTTTATTTATGAAATCTGAAATGAGAAAAATTTAACCCCCCCCCCTTTTTTTCACATCCCTGTTTCCCTTTTTCCAAAACTGATATCAATTCAAATTTCTAATGGAGTTTGCAACAATAACTACTCTTTTAAATACATCATAAAATATTAAAATGTAAAATAAAGTGCTTGTTATCACTGAATGGTGAAGATTGGTTGGTAGTAAAAGTGAATATACATTGTTTATTGTATAAAACAATAAAAAAAACTTTATCAGCAACATTTTATATTGGCAAATTTCCAATGAAGTTATTAACAGTTATTGGCAAATAAAAATAGAAAATGACATCATAGTCATGTCTGGCAAATGTCCAACATACATTATCTAAAAACATTTTAGATAAGATAAGGAAAAAAAGCTTCATCAGCAACATTTTATATTGGCAAATTTCCAATGAAGTTATTTACATAAAGTTATTGGCAAATAAAAATAGAAAATGACATCATAGTCATGTCTGGCAAATTTCCAACATATATTATCAACTACTATTCTATACAAAGAAAGATAACTCCAATTGAAAATTAATTGCTATTGCACAATATTGTGCAATTAGATATTTCTTGCTATTGTGCAATACTGTGCAATTGAAAATTTCTTGCTATTGCACAATACTTGATATTGAATCCTGATTTGGACCAACTTGAAAACTGGGCCCATAATCAAAAATCAAAGTACATATTTAGATAAAGCATATCAAATAAGCCCAAGAATTTAATTTTTGTTAAAATCAAACTTAGTTAAATTTTGGACCCTTTGGACCTTAATGTAGATTAATTTGAAAACTGGACCAAAAATTAAGAATCTACATACACAGTTAGATTTGGCATTTCAAAGAACCCATTTATTCAATTTTTGATGAAATCAAACAAAGTTTAATTTTGGACCCCCATTTGGACCAACTTGAAAACTTGGCCAATAATTAAAAATCTAAGTACATTTTTAAATTCAGCATATCAAAGAACCCCAAGGATTCAATTTTTGTTAAAATCAAACTAAGTTTAATTTTGGACCCTTTGGACCTTAATGTAGACCAATTTGAAAACGGGACCAAAAATTAAGAATCTACATACATAGTTAGATTTGGCATATCAAAGAACCCCAATTATTCAATTTTTGATGAAATCACACAAAGTTCAATTTTGGACCCTTTGGGCCCCTTATTCCTAAACTGTTAGGACCAAAACTCCCAAAATCAAACCCAACCTTCCTGTTATGGTCATAAACCTTGTGTTTAAATTTCATAGATTTCTATTTACTTATACTAAAGTTATGGTGCAAAAACCAAAAATAATGCTTATTTGGGCCCCTTTTTGGCCCCTAATTCATAAACTGTTGTGACCTCAACTCCAAAAATCAATCCCAACCTTCCTTTTGTGGTCATAAACCTTGCGTTAAAATTTCATTCATTTCTATTAACTTATACTAAAGTTATTGTGCGAAAACCAAGAATAATGCTTATTTGGGCCCTTTTTTGGCCCTTAATTCCTAAACTGTTGGAACCAAAACTCCCAAAATCAATCCCAACCTTCCTTTTGTGGTCATAAACCTTGTGTCAAAATTTCATAGATTTCTATTCACTTAAACTAAAGTTATAGTGCGAAAACCAAGAAAATGCTTATTTGGGCCCTTTTTGGCCCCTTATTTCTAAAATGTTGGGACCAAAACTCCCAAAATCAATCCCAACCTTCCTTTTGTGGTCATAAACCTTGTGTTAAAATTTTATTGATTTCTATTCACTTTTACTAAAGTTAAGAGTGCAAAAAGTATTCGGACGACGACGACGACGACGACGCCAACGTGATAGCAATATACGACCAAAAATTTTTAATTTTTGCGGTCGTATAAAAAGTTGAATATTAAAATAGAAAATTGATATTTCTATGTCCGCCATATTGAATATCACCGGAAGTAAGGGTTTTAAAGACATATGTTTTATACATTGTACATTGTTGTATCCATGAAAAGCACCAAAGAAAGGTTCCTGCACAATATAATGATAGTAGCAATACTTTAAAACACATTTCAATTAACCTTCCTAAAAATAAGCTTATTTTAGTACAATGTCCGCCATGTTGGATTTTACCGGAAGTAGGGTTTTTGAAGACATCTAATCTATATCAATTATCCAAAACTAGTACAAAACAAAGGTTTGTACCAAATATTATGATAGAAGCATGTTAATAACACCTTTTCACATACTAGCCTTCGATATTGGGCTTATTTAAGTATGATGTCCGCCATTTTGGATTTTACCGGAAGTGAGTTATTTTTTTAAAATGCCTCCCTATCTGAAATAAAAGTGTAATAGTTGAGGAAGGTATATGCCAAATTTCATGCTTGTAGCAGGATGTGCACAATTCGTCTGAAATATGCTTGTAGCCGCCGGACTAACAGACAATTTGCATTACATTTAATTTAATTTGTTCAATAAAATTACTAATTGATTTGTAGTTGTCTCCAATTCAACCATTATTGTTTGCCGTTGCTATAAAGCAACATTTGTGTTGCTATGCTCAATACAGAATTTATGAAGAATAAAGATGTATATGATAGTATATGGGAATGAAACACCATATGGAAAAGAAAAATCTTCAAACAACTGCTATATGCATACTTCAGAGAGGGAAAACACCCATGTTTTAACCATAGCTAGGCAACTTTTCTATATTATGAATATAGAATACTTTTAGAAAGAAAAACTATATAAAAGCTAAGTTTGGACATTTTTATAGCAATTCAAAATAATAACATATCCTTCAGCATGGGAATGACTATAATATACCTATACAAACTGATAAACTAATTTTGTCACAACATCATTAAAGTGGAGTTAAAGTCTTATATGATTGTAAGTATGTTTTATTTTATCACCTTGCACTTGCACATTTTGACTGAACAATTTGTTCAATATTCTGACCAGTTGAACTATTTGGTTTAATAGAACAAATTGCAACTTGGTCAAAATTTTGAATGAGTTGCAATTGGTGGTGAGCAACACTTACAGTCAAGTCACTGTAATATAAACTTATTTGGAGAGGGGGCCAGAAACGCCCCTTATCGTAACCTTGTCCTTTACAGATAAACATTGTTGGGCTGTTATTCAGACGATTTATGTATACAGAATGTGTTTTCAACCTTGTATCACCATCACTGGTGATCCGATGGATAAAATCTGTTGTAGAGTTGTCACTGGTTCAGACTTACTTATCTATAATACTAAAATAACGAGGTCCAATTGGTCAGCCGTCATCGGGTAAAAACAACAAATCAAAGAATTCAACTTTGTATATAGCTAATATAGGACAATGGTGTATATTAAAAAATACACCACTCCAGACCCTTTTGTTTTCCACATAATTAATATTGCCAATAATTAACAAGTTCCGGGTCGAATCCGATACCGATACCAATATTAAATTCACCTGTTACCTTTTACCTTATCTGTACGTTCCGAATCTGACAGGCGCACCACCAAACGGTGTATTTAGGATTTTGCTATATACACGGGTCATAATCACCGCGTTAACACTACTACATTAAAGCATTGTCAAATTGTTCCGTATTGTAGTATTTTAATCAGTAAGACTTTCTAAGATAACAATACGAATACTAAAAATCTGGACTTAAAATAAGCCGCGTATAGGTACAGTTTTCAATTTGTTAGCGGGCATGACGTAAAACATCGAATCAAAGAATTTAACTTATAAATAATGTAGGACAATGCTGTTGATTAAAATACTCCATTCCAGGACCTTTCGTTTTCCAAATAATTAATATACCAATAATTGATAAGTTCCAGGTCGACGGGTTCAAACAGAAAAAAATTGAAAGCAGAGAAAACAGTGTATCTTATAATCGGCATGACTTTATCAGATGACAATACCAATACTAAAATAAGGCTTACGCATTGTTATAAACTTCAATTTAGTCACCGACCCGCGATATCACGGGTGTGTTCTAGTATATATAGATTCTTACATTGATACCAGAGGATAATCCGATTTATCCAATCGAGATAGTTTAATTATTAATTTTAAAGTCTGAGCCTCGGCATTTTTGTAAGTCTTGTACTGATTATAATTTTTACTGTATACAGTTTATATCTATTATGTCTATCTATTAAAAAAATAAAACTCAACATCATTTAATGGCAAATAATCCAAAACTAGTACTTGTAGATCTTTTTTAGCTGATCTTCTTTTGCTTTTTAACTCATATAGTTTTTGACCAGTGTCAGGAATTGATTAAATGTTTCAGTAATGATGACTGATTACAGTTTGTGGAAAAATGGTAAAAATCATCTTTCAAGGACAATAAGTCCCCCTCAATTGATGATTTCAACCAATCTGATCACACCAAACAGTTAACTTTTTGCTTATAGAAACAAAGATAACCACAAAACTTGTCGACTAGATGAACACTGCCAGACTTATATCCACATCTTATGTAACAATCATTTCAAACACTAAATATAGTAGACCTATTGCATTTAGTATCTGAGAAAAGGACCAAACTAAGGAAACTTAACATTGACCCACTAAACTATGAAAATGAGGTCAAGATCAGATGATAATTGCCAGACAGACATGAATACCTTATCATTACATACAATGTACATCAAACATATTTGATTGACTAATTGTTGGTGTTGTTACACCACTTCAGCACTATTGGCTATATATTGGGGGTAATTTTTTATTGGTTGAGGAAGCCAGAGTGATATGAGAGAACCACCAACCTTTGACATGAAAACAGTCAGAAATATTTGTTGGATAAAAAGATAAAAGAAAGGAATCATATGGACAGACACAGTAAATGCAATATCACAATAGACAACATAAATCATAGATTTAAATGACAAGTGCAAAAGATAATATACCTTGTTAAATCTCTACAGTTCACATGGTTCAAAATGTCATTCTTTGTACATATAAATGCTATATTATCACTGGAATAGTTCCCATCCATAAATAATTGTCGACGGAAACTCTCTCCCATTAACTCTTTGGCTATTTTACTACTAAAGGCCCTGTGCACCTCTGCCACAACCAGAATGTTTGAACAGTTTTCTAAATGCTAACAATATAATATTTTCTAAGTCATAAAATGTGATGTGCTATAGGAATAACATTTATATTGCAAATACATGTACTAACCAATAAAAGAAAATAAACCAATTTTCTTGTTTTTCTTGTTTAAAGGGCTGTCATCAAGATTATGATCATATAATTAGTAAGGACGAACAGAATCATGAAAACGGGCCATATTATCTAAATGTTTAGTTTTTCATTATATCTCAAGTCAAAAATACACAATTAAAGGTGCAAAAAAAGAAACTTTGTAATAAAAGTAATATCACAACTTTTTTATGAGATTTTTGTTAAATTTGGCATGATTTAAAAAACACATAAAGTCTTATATCTTTAACAAGAAGCTTAATACCAAAATTTAAGATAATTAAAGAGATGACTTTTTCATTTCCTATTGTTACTTATCAGTTTTTAGATGGTGAGATTCCCTTGTTATTACACCAGGATTTTCGATAAAGCCTGCCGCATGTTTGTGCCAGTCCCAAGTCAGGAGCCTCAAGCCCTTGTAAGTCTTGCATTATTATTTTTTTTAACTCTAGTTCATATATATGTTTCGGCCTTCTATTATCACTGATTTAGTACACTTTTAGTTTTTTGTTTAGGGGCCATCTGAATCCCTTCTCCTGGTGTAGGATTTTCTCGCTGTGTTGAAGACCCATTGGTGGCTTTGGTGGACTGTTTTCTATCTTTGGTCAAGTTGTTATCTCTTTGACACATTCCTTATTTCCATTCTTAATTTTATTAGGGCCTAATCTAGCCGTTTGAGAAACTTCCCCTTTATACATCTTTAATCTCATTGCTTCTAATTACATGCCTGTGATAGCATATACCGGATACTGGCATATTTACTAAATCTGTTGTGACTAGCACATAACTTTTAAGATTAAATAAATGTGTAACTAACTTCTTGTGCTATCCTATCTCTAGCCGCATTAGCATCACCTACTCCTGGCAAGTCTACTAATGTACACCCGGTGAAAAAATCGGGAATTCTTATTGTAACAGACTTAATGATCGGCCATAAGTGTTGTCCTTCTTCTTCATCAGTACTTATAATATACTTTTCTATATTACATCTGAATTCTTGTAACTGAAATGATGAGGGTGTATTGATATGTGAGTATAAAACAGATTATTCAACATGTTCAATGGGTATTTATAATGTGACAAAACATATAGAAAACGCACCATATATTATAGCATAAATCAAACAACAAAAAAACTTCCTACAATAATATTCCAGAGGTTGTTCAGCTTTTATAGTCATTTTAAGTTTTAGTCATTATTAACTAGAGGCTCTCAAGAGCCTGTGTCGCTCACCTAATACTGTATTTACTGATGTCTGCCATCTTGGTTGGTAGGCGGGGTCATTAGACACTTTTTTAAATAGATACCCTAGTAATGATTGAGGCCAAGTTTGGTTAAATTTGGCCCATAGTTTTAGAATGTACAAGTTACAAAAATGACAAAAAGTTGTTCAATATTGACTATAAAGGGCAACAACTCCTTAAGGGGTTCTCTGACAATTTTGAACATGTTGACTTATTTGTAGATCTTACTTAGCTGAACATTATTGCTGTTTACAGATTATCTCTATCTATAATAGTATTCAAGATAATAACCAAAAACTGCAAAATTTCCTTAAAATTACCAATTTTAGGGCAGCAACCCAACAACTGGTTGTTGGATTCATCTGAAAATTAATGAGGGGATAGATCTTAATCTGATGGACATTCAAATCTTGAAAGATTTGCCCTAAATGTCTTAGTTTCAAAGATATAAAGGAAAACTGCATTTTACCACTATGTTCTAATTTTAGCCATGTCAGCCATTTTGTTTGGTAGGCGGGGTCATCGGACACATTTTTATACGACCGCAAAAATTAAAATTTTTCGTCGTATATTGCTATCATGTTGGCGTCGTCGTCTGCGTCGTCGTCGTCGTCCGAATACTTTTAGTTTTCGCACTCTAACTTTAGTAAAAGTGAACAGAAATCTATGAACACAAGGTTTATGACCACAAAAGGAAGGTTGGGATTGATTTTGGGAGTTTTGATCCCAACATTTTAGGAATTAAGGGCCAAAAAGGGGCCCAAGTAAGCATTATTCTTGGTTTTCGCACCATAACTTTAGTTTAAGTAAATAGAAATCTATGAAATTTAAACACAAAGTTTATGACCAGTAAAGGTAGGTTGGGTTTGATTTTGGGAGTTTTGGTCCCAACAGTTTAGGAATAAGGGGCCCAAAGGGTCCAAAATTGAACTTAGTTTGATTTCATCAAAAATTGAATAATTGGGGTTCTTTGATATGCCGAATCTAACTGTATATGTAGATTCTTAATTTTTGGTCCCGTTTTCAAATTGGTCTACATTAAGATCCAAAGGGTCCAAAATTAAACTTAGTTTGATTTTGACAAAAATTGAATCCTTGGGGTTCTTTGATATGCTGAATCTAAAAATGTACTTAGATTTTTGATTATTGTCCCAGTTTTCAAGTTGGTCCAAATCGGGTCCAAATTAAACTTTGTTTAATTTCATCAAAAATTGAATAATTGGGGTTCTTTGATATGCCAAATCTTACTGTGTATGTAGATTCTTAATTTTTAGTCCCGTTTTCAAATTGGTCTACATTAAAGTCCAAAGGGTCAAAAATTAAACTAAGTTTGATTTTAACAAAAATTGAATTCTTGAGCTTTTTTGATATGCTGAATCTAAATATGTACTTAGATTTTTGATTATGGGCCCAGTTTTCAAGTTGGTTCAAATCAGGATCCAAAATTATTATATTAAGTATTGTGCAATAGCAAGAAATTTTCAATTGCACAGTATTCAGCAATAGCAAGAAATCTTCAATTGCACAGTATTGTGCAATAGCAAGAAATTTTAAATTGCACAGTATTGCACAAAAGCAAGAAATCTTCAATTGCACAGTATTGTCCAATAGCAAATATTTTCATTTGCACAGTATTGTGCAATAGCAAATATTTTCAATTGCACAGTATTGCGCAATAGCAAGAAATATCTAATTGCACAATATTGTGAAATAGCAAGATATATCTTTCTTTGTCCAGAATAGTAGTTGAATCAACTTAAATCATTGTTTTATACACTATACAATGTATATTCACTTTTACTACCAACTGATAAATTAAAACAATCTTTACCATTCAGTGATAACAAGCACCTTTTGTTACATTTTAATATTTTATGATGTATTTAAATGAGTAGTTATTGTTGCAAACTCCATTAGAAATTTGAATTGAGATCAGTTTTGGAAAAAGGGAAAGGGGGATGTGAAAACAAATGGGGGGGGGGTTAAATTTTTCTCATTTCAGATTTCATAAATCAAAAGAAAATTTCTTCAAACATTTTTTTGAGAGGATTAATATTCAACAGCATAGTGAATTGCTCAAAGGAAAAAAAAAGTATTTTAAGTTCATTAGACCACAATCATTCTGTGTCAGAAACCTATGCTGTGTCAACTATTTAATCACAATCCAAATTTAGAGCTGAATCCAGCTTGAATGTTGTGTCCATACTTGCCCCAACCGTTCAGGGTTCAACCTCTGCGGTCATATAAAGCTGCGTCCTGCGGAGCTTCTGGTTAAACTTTATACCACAATGATGATTGTGGCCAAGTTTGGTTAAATTTGGCCCAGTAGTTTCAGAGGAGGAGATTTTTGTACAAGTTACAACCAGATGCTCCGCCTGTATCGCTCTCCTGATTCTACTTGGGTTTTTAAAATCATATGACTGGGTTTAGGTTATTAGAAAGAACTTACTGGTTTTCGAAAATACTCTATGTTACTATATCGCTTTGAAAAGACAAAACAGGTTTCCTTTTGGGAACAGTCTTCGTTAATATCGCGGGGGAAATGGTACAAATGGGATTTACTTCAATTTTTTTTACAGTCGCCAGCTGGGCGATCGTGATGACTAAATATATTCGCCCAGCCGAAAATCTGGTCGCCTTGGGCGACTGGGCGAGCGTTAAGTTTAGTTTCTGTTGGGGCTAGTATGGACACAATATTCAAACTGGATACAGCTCTGAATTTGGATTGTGATTAAATAGTTGACACAGCATATATTTCTGACACAGAATGAATGTGGTCTAATGAACTTAAAATGTTTTTTTTTGCTTCTGAGCAATTTACTTTGCTGTTGAATATTAATCCTTTGATATTTGAAGAAATTTTCTTTTTCATTTCTGAAATCTGAAATAAGAAAAATTGAACCCTACCAATTTTTTTTCACCTCCCCTTTCCCTTATTCCAAAAATTATCTCAATTCAAATTTCTAATAGAGTTTTCAACAATAACTACTCATTTAAATACATCATAAAATATAAAATGTCATACAGTCATGGTTTAAGTTCATTTAACTACTATTCTGCGGTATATTGAACCCCCTACTATAGACCTTGTATTTATAAAAAAAAACATCTGTAATAAGTCTTTTTCATAGAAATATATTCCAATAAGTAGTTTGTAAGTATTTTACTCTCTTGAAAAGATGTTTTGAAAATTTTACTTAGTCATGGTATTTTGACCCCCCTGTGGTATATTGAACCCCTTACTATAGACCTGTCATAAAAAAAATTTATAGCTATTCTAACTCCTAAACATAGTAATTATACTCCAATAAATTGTTTTTATGTCTTTTACTTGCTTGAATAGAAATTTTGAAAATTTTACTTTGCCATGGTATTTTCACCCCCCCCCCCCTACCATGGTACATTGAACCCCCTACTATATTCCTTGAATTTCAAAATTTTAGCTGTTATGTCTCCTTTACATAGTTATTATACTCCAAATAGTAGTTTGAATGTATTAACCATGCTGGAAAAGTTGTTTAGAAAATTTTACTTTGACATGTTATATTGACCACCCTACCATGCATGGTATATTGAACCCCCTTCTATACATCTATAGACCTTTAATGCTAAAATATCTAGCTACTGTAACTCCTTTACATATTTATTATACTCCAATAAGTTGTATTTATTTTAGTAGCTTGAAAAGATGTTTTGAAAATTTTACTTTTAAGGTTACCTGAGCCATAGTAATTTGACCACCTCCCCCTTTTTTACCATGGAGAATTAAAACTTATGTCTACCATTCTATAGAAATATTTCAAATTTTAAAGAATTAAAGTGTCCTAGCTACATTGTCTAGTTATAATGCTTTAAGAAGTTTTTTGATTGAAATTTTGTTGGTTAAGACTTCAGAGGTATACTTACTTATACCAAGCAAATACTTTTCTTTTAACCAATCATTGAAAATTGACCTCCCCTTCTTGTATTAATGATTTTTAATATTTGATTAGCTTTTATATAATGTTAAATGTTTTATTAATCATCTAAAATGAAAAAAACGGGGGTTCAATTTACAATGGGGGTTCAATTTTCCATACAGAGGGGGGGTTCAATTTACCATAGCGATTTTTTGACCCCGGGTCATTTTACCATGGGGTTCAAAATACCATATGACACTGGTCATAAATATTAAAAATCTAAATACATGGTTAGATTCAGCATATTGAAAACCCAAATATTGAATTTTTGTTGAAATCAAACAAATTTAATTTTGGACCCCTATTTGGACCAACTTGAAAACTGGGTCCATAATAAAAAAAACTAAGAACATGTTTAAATTCAGCATATCAAAGAACCCAAAAAATTCAATTTTTGTTAAAATCAGACTAAGTTTAATTTTGGACCCTTTGCACCTTAATGTAGACCAATTTGAAAATGGGACCAAAAATTTCTATTAAATTATACTAAAGTTATTGTGCAAAAACCAAGAAAAATGCTTATTTTGGGACCTGTTTTTGGCCCCAAATTCCTAAACTGTTTGGACTTAAACTCCCAAAATCAATCCCAACCTTCCTTTTGTGGTCATAGACCTTATGTTAAAATTTCATAGATTTCTGTTTACTTATTCAAAAGTAATTGTGCGAAAACCAAGAAATATGCTTATTTGGGCCCTTTTTGGCCCCTAGTTCCTAAACTGTTGGGACCAAAACACCCAAAATCAATCCCAACCTTCCTTTTATGGTCATAAACCTTTTGTTTAAATTTCATAGATTTCTATTTACTTTTACCAAAGTTAGAGTGCGAAAACCAAATTTCTTCGGACGACGACAACGACCGACGACGACGCAACGTGATACCAATATACGACCAAAAAATTTTCAATTTTTGCGGTCGTATAAAAATATAAAATTTGGCTAAAAGTAACAACACTTGGCCAGCACCTCATAAGGAAAGGAACATTCATGCTATGTTTGATTTCATTCAATTCAGTGGTTCTCTAGAAGAAGACTTTTGTATGCATTTCCCATAGGGTCCTATGTTAAACTAAGTCCCCCACTGGCGGCCATCTTAGACGATGGATCGGCTACAAAGTAACAACACTTGGTCAGCATCTCATAAGGAACATTTATGCTATGTTTGGTTTCATTCCATTCAGTGGTTCTCTATAAGAAGAAACTTGTATGTATTTCCCATAGGGTCCTATGTTAAACTAAGTCCCCCGTTGGCGGCCATCTTGGACGTTGGAATGGCTACAAAGTAACAACACTTGGTCAGCACCTCAGAAGGAATATTCATGCCATGTTTGGATTCATTCCATTCAGTGGTTCACTAAAAGAAGACATTTGTATATATTTCCCATAAGGTCCTATGTTAAACTAAGTCCCCGGCTGGCGGCCATCTTGGATGATGGATCGGCTACAAAGTAACAACACTTGGTCAGAACCTCATAAGGAACATTCATGCCATGTTTGGTTTCATTCCATTCAGTGGTTCTCTAAAAGAAGTCATTTGTATGCATTTCCCATAGGGTCCTATGTTAAACTAAGTCAACCGCTGGCGGCCATCTTGGCTAATGGATCGGCTACAAAGTAACAACACTTGGTCAGAACCTCATAAGGAACATTCATGCCATGTTTGGTTTCATTCCATTCAGTGGTTCTCTAAAAGAAGTCATTTGTATGCATTTCCCATAGGGTCCTATGTTAAACTAAGTCCACCGCTGACGGCCAATTGGATGATGGATCGGCTACAAAGTATTAGCACTTGGTCAACAACTTCGGGCCAGGTGGACTAAAAAGGATTCAGATAGACAATCAAATAAGTATTTAATATCAATTGATAGAATTTTCGCTTAAATTCACTTTATTCATCTAATTGTAATCAGGGCTCACACTACTTCAGAATTATAGGGAGAAGTGACTTCTCTTTTTGAAACTGATAGGGAGAAGTGGTGAGATTTGAAAGAGAAGTGCTCATTCGCGAGGTGCGCTACAATGTTTGGATTTTACTATAGTATAAAGGGTTATATGTAAATAATGTTCATTTTATATTATTCAATTCATATCTGAGTATACAATTAAAGTAACATTTCAAATTAAAAGTTGTTTAAGTTTTACTAAGGTTCTTGTGAGAAACTACCAACTAAATATTTAATATCTAGCATTAAAAAAAATATTTTTTTATTTTTAAAAATGTAAAGAAATTATAATATATCAATTAGGCCACACCAATTTAATTTCTTGTTCTACGGATTTTTGGACTCCAAAATTTGGGGCGAGCGAGCGATTTGAAAATTTTAATCAAAAAATATTTAATTTGCAAATTTTGGAGGCGAAGCTTGAAAAGTAAAGGCGAGCGATTATAAATTTTTTTTGTAAACATAAAATAGTAAGTTTTGACAATATTAAAACTTGATTTATCACTTGTACTTTGACATTTCTTTAATTTCTGAAGTATTTTTTCCCTGTTCACCAAGAAATAATTAAATCTGGTCTATGTATGTGTGACTGACAATGAGACAATTCTCCATCCAAGTCATACTCAGTTTGGGGGCAACCCCTTTATGTTATAAATATCCCTTTTACATGTTTTATGAGGGATCAATATAAGTTATAATATATTTGTTTGTACAAAAGGGCTCATATTTTCTCAAAGAACTATTATGTCTATATATCTATCTGGTATCAAATGGTCAAAACATGTCCAAAAATTTTGTAATATTCCTGGATTTTAACCATGTTAAATTAACACATTTACTTTAACAGTTTTTAAATATTATTCAAAATAAGTGGACCCCTGTTGTTTAAAATATGATGTAACTCTCCTCTTTTTGAGTACAAAATTCTAAGTTTTCAAAGGTTTTGTATAGAAGAACTATACTAATCCTTGGTATTTCTATTTTCTTTTCTACATCAGTAAAATGACCCCTTGTCTGAGGGAGGGTTGTTCCGTCAACCTGATAATAACAAACACAGGTCAAAGTACGGCCTTTAACACAGGGCCTTGATACAGACCAAACAACAAGCTATAAAGGACCCCAAAATTATTAGCGTACACAATTTGTACAGGAAAACCAACGATCTAATTTATATATCCAAACGAGAAAATACCAATGAACAACATCAACAAACGATAACAGTTAACTGCTGAACGACAAGCCCCTGAATCAATCAGGACAGGTGCATAAACATGCAGCGGCTATGGATAGTTTTGTTTCGCCAGCATACAATATGATTGCAGTTGAAGGCAAATCCTTCAGAAGTTCTTTGTACTTTATTCTAACAACGAACATTTTTTGATAGGGAATATAAGTAAGGGGGAAAGAAAGCATTTTTTTGTTCTTTACAGGTATTTCCGCTGTTATAAATTTATTACGGAGCACTCCCATTTCGGATAAATAGACAATACTGTGCAATTGAAGATTTCTTGCTATTGCTGAATACTGTGTAATTGAAAATTTCTTGCTATTGCACAATACTTAATATAATAATTTTGGATCCTGATTTGAACCAACTTGAAAACTGGGCCCATAATCAAAAATCTAAGTACATGTTTAGATTCAGCATATCAAAAAAGCTCAAGAATTCAATTTTTGTTAAAATCAAACTTAGTTTAATTTTGGACCCTTTGGACTTTAATGTAGACCAATTTGAAAACGGGACTAAAAATTAAGAATCTACATACACAGTAAGATTTGGCATACATGTATCAAAGAACCCCAATTATTCAATTTTTGATGAAATCAAAAAAAGTTTAATTTGGACCCGATTTGGACCAACTTGAAAACTGGGCCAATAATCAAAAATCTAAGTACATTTTTAGATTCAGCATATCAAAGAACCCCAAGGATTCAATTTTTGTTAAAATCAAACTAAGTTTAATTTTGGACCCTTTGGACCTTAATGTAGACCAATTTGAAAACGGGACCAAAAATTAAGAATCTACATACACAGTTAGATTCGGCATATCAAAGAACCCCAATTATTCAATTTTTGATGAAATCAAACTAAGTTCAATTGTGGACCCTTTGGGCCCCTTATTCCTAAACTGTTGGGATCAAAACTCCCAAAATCAATCTAAACCTTCCTTTTGTGGTCATAAACCTTGTGTCAAAATTTCATAGATTTCTATTCACTTTTACTAAAGTTAGAGTGCGAAAACTAAAAGTATTCGGACGACGACGACGACGACGACGCAAGAGACGACGCCAACGTGATAGCAATATACGACGAAAAATTAAAAATGTTGCGGTCGTATAAAAAGCGTGTTTTCATGATCCTATAGGTTAAAATGTAATTATAAGTATTGAATGCTTTTTTTGTAACTTTATAGGGTTGTTAAAGCGTTGACCGTGCGCACATTTTTAGTATGAAGCGCTTCCTACACCCCAATAAATTTACAAAAAAGAGCATTCAATTCTTAAATAAAACTAAATAACATATTTTGATAAATGTTTGTCTAAATTTAACCCATTTGATCCATAGACATGTATGGTCCAAGATCGCAGTAACTAGACCGTATAAGTATACGTAATGGTCCGGACCTTACACATATGGTCCAAATACTCATATGGTCTGGAACATACACATATAAATAAGCATTTTAGTAACTCATGTTCCTTATACAATACACATGAATACTTGGTTTACCTTATTTGATTTTAAATGTTTCATTGTTCCCAGGTGAGAAGTGATGTCATTTTCTCTGTTCAAGTCATTGAGAGATGAGAACTGTCCATAAACAGCTCTCATTTTAAGGAATGCCACTCCAAAAGCTTCAGATTGTTCATCTGATCTATAAGTTTTTATTGTTCCATCATTCTTGGTCATATCTTTGATTAGGACATCATGTTCTTTCTGCCATTCCTGCAAATATTCACATTTATTTCATTTGATTTGTTTTAATGACCCATACAAGAATATATATAGTTCCGGGGTGGGGATCGCGACCGTTTGCAAGTTTTCAAAAAGAAGAAGGGTGGGGTGACCCTCGTGAACTTCCTCTATATTTCATTAGATTTGTTTTATTGTCCCATACAAGAATATATATGGCGTAGGGGTGGGGTTACCCCCAGGGATTCGCCCTATATTTAATTTGATTTGTTTTATTGTACCATACAAGAATATATATGGTTTAGGGGTGGGGATCTTGACTGTTTACAAGTTCTCAAACAGGAGAGGGTCGGGTTGACCTCCAGGGATTCCCACTATCCCGTCCCTAGGATTTTCATGGCATTCCATCTATGCCATCGATTTTTCATGGAAAAAGGATGGAAACGATGTAAAATTTGATGAAATTCGTGGCAAATATTTTCCATGGCATCGTTTTCATATTTGCCATGAAAAAAATTCCATAGAAAGGATGAAAATCTATGGCAATCAATGGCAAAGTTTGGACTTTATCTTTTTGGGGGGATGGAAGCGATGGAAAATTTGGACTGAAATTTTTAAGGAAGGCAAACGATGGAAAAGCAGCACTTAGAATTTTTCTAAGATGAAAACGAAGGCAAATTGGACTTAGAATATTTTCAATAAAAATTCATTAAATATTAGACACAGCATAGATTTTGGACACAGAATGAATGTGGTCAAGGAACTTAAAAATTTTAAATTTACTTTTTATGGTCCAATATTCAAAATATAAATACATGGTTAGATTCAGCAGTTCAAAGAACCCAAATTTTGTTGAAATCAAACCAAAAAAAAGTTTCATTTTGACCTCAATGTGGACCAATTTGAAAACGGGACCCACAGTAAAAAATCTCAATACACAGTTTGATTGTGCATATCAAAGAACCTTTAGGAATCAATGTTTGATGAAATCAAACAAAGTTTAATTTTGGACCCTGTAGACCTCCTCAATGTAAACCAACTTGATAACGGGGCCAAAAAAGTCAAAAATCAAAATACATGGTTAGATATATATCAGCATATCAAAGAACTCCTTATATTTAATTTTTGTTGAATGCAAACAAAACAATTTAATTTTGGAGCTTAAGGTGGTCACAATGGACCAACTTAAAAACTTGGCCAATAATCAAAAATCTAAATACATGTTAAGATTCAGCATATCAAAGAACAACAAGAAATTAAATTTTTGTTATAATCAAACTCAGTTTAATTTTGGACCCTTGGGACCTTAATGTGGACCAACTGGAAAACGGGACTCAAAATTAAAAATCTAAATACACAGTTAGATTTGGCATATCAAAAAACCCTAAGAATTCAATTTTTAATGAAATCATACTTAGTTTTATTTTGGACCCTTTGACCTTAAGGTAGATCAATTTGAAAACGCGACAAAAAATTGAAAATTTAAATACACTGTTACTAAGTGTTAGATTTGGCATATCAAAGAACTCCAATAATTCACCAATAATTTTTGATGAAATTAAACAAAGTTTAATTTTGAACCCTTTGGACCTCAATGTGAACCAATTTAGAAACGGGGCCCAAATTCCAAAAACTTAATACATAGTAACACTCAGCATATTAAAGAAGAACCCCAAGAATTCAAAAATAACCAGATGCTCCGCAGGGCGTAGCTTTATACGACCGCAGAGGTTGAACCCTGAACGGTTAGGGCAAGTATGGACACAACATTCAAGCTGGATTCAGCTCTAAATTTGGATTGTGATTAAATAGTTGACACAGCATAGGTTTCTGACACAGAATGAATGTGTTCTAATGAACTTAAAATTTTTGTTTCTCTTAGAGCAATTCACTATGCTGTTGAATATTAATCCTCTCAAAAAAATGTTTGAAGAAATTTTCTTTTTTATTTATGAAATTTCAAATGAGAAAAATTGAACCCAATTTTTTTAATCACATCCCCCTTTCCCTTATTCCAAAACTAATCTCAATTAAAATTTCTAATGGAGTTTGCAACAATAACTACTCATTTAAATACATCATAAAATATTAAGATGTAAAAAAACTGCTTGTTATCACTGAATGGTAAAGATTATTTTAATTTATCAGTTGGTAGTAAAAAGTGAATATACATTGTATATTGTATATAACAAAGATTTAAGTTGATTCTGGACAAAGAAAGATAACTCCAATTAAAAAAAAATCTTGCTATTGCACAATATTGTGCAATTAGATATTTCTTGCTTACTATTCTGGACAAAGAAAGATAACACTAATTAAATTTTTTTTTGATATTTCACAATATTGTGCAATTAGATATTTCTTGCCATTGCGCAATACTGTGCAATTGAAAAGACTTGCTATTGCACAATACTTAATATAATAATTTTAGATCCTGATTTGGACCAACTTGAAAACTGGGCCCATAATAAAAAATCTAAGTACATTTTTGAATTCAGCATATCAAAGAACTTCAAGATTTCAATTTTTGTTAAAATCAGACTAAGTTTAATTTTGGACCCTTTGGACTTTAGTGTAGACCAATTTGAAAACAGGACCAAAAATGAAGAATCTACATACACAGTTAGATTTGGTATATCAAAGAACCCCATTTATTCAATTTTTGATGAAATCAAACAAAGTTTAATTTTGGACCCTGATTTGGACCAACTTGAAAACTGGGCCAATAATCAAGAATCTAAGTACATTTTTAGATTCAGCATATCAAAGATCCTAACTGATTCATTTTTTGTCAAAATCAAACTAAGTTTAATTTTGGACCCTTTGGACCTTAATGTAGACCAATTTGAAAACGGGACCAAAAGTTAAGAATCTACATACACAGTCATGACAGTTAGATTCAGCATATCAAAGAACCCCAATTATTCAATTTTGATGAAATCAAACAAAAGTTTAATTTTGGACCCTTTGGGCCCCTTATTATGTTGGGACCAAAACTCCCAAAATCAAACCCAACCTTTCTTTTATGGTCATAAACCTTGTGTTTAAATTTCATAGATTTCTATTTACTTATACTAACGTTATGGTGCGAAAACCAAGAAAAATGCTTATTTGGGTCCCTTTTTGGCCCCTAATTCCTAAACTGTTGGGACCTAAACTCCCAAAATCAATACCAACCTTCCTTTTGTAGTCATTAACATTGTGTTTAAATTTCATTGATTTCTATTTACTTAAACTAATGTTATTGTGCGAAAACCAAGAATAATGCTTATTTGGGCCCTTTTTTGGCCCCTAATTCCTAAACTGTTGAGACCAAAACTCCCAAAATCAATCCCAACCGTTCTTTTGTGGTCATAAACCTTGTGTCAAAATTTCATAGATTTCTATTAACTTAAACTAAAGTTATAGTGCGAAAACCAAGAAAATGCTTATTTGGGCCCTTTTTGGCCCCTAATTCCTAAAATGTTGGGACCAAAACTCCCAAAATCAATACCAACCTTCCTTTTGTGGTCATAAACCTTGTGTTAAAATTTCATAGATTTCCATTCACTTTTACTAAAGTTAGAGTGCGAAAACTAAAAGTATTCGGACGACGGACGACGACGACGACGCCGACGCCAACGTGATAGCAATATACGACGAAAATTTTTTCAAAATTTGCGGTCGTATAAAAACCCCTCGAAATGGTCAAGAAATAAGCAATCTATACAAAGTATTAGAAAAGTACTGTTTTTGGCCCCTTTTTTGCCCCTTATTCCTTAACTGTTGGACCATAACCATTAACATCAATCCCAATCTTCCTTTTGTGGTTTCAAACCTTGTGTATTAATTTCACTTAAACTTAAGATACTGATAAGTGTCTTCAAGTGTGTATGGGAAAAAGAGGGGGGCAAATCATTTGATACCGAATTTCGTTGGAAAAAGAAATAAAATGCATTAATTTTTTTTTACATAGTACATTTTATTAATTTCTGCATTCAAATAACGTAAAGAATTTTGAAATATACAAACTGTCAGAAATGCTCTATAACTACATACCTTCCTGGATAAAAATTCTATGTCTGCTTCATAGTGATCGGCGTCTTTATTGTTTTCTATCTTCACCACAACTGACGTACATGCTTGTGTTCCTGATGTCGGTAAAACACTAAACTGATCTACCACAGCATTGATCAGACTAGATTTACCGGCGCCAGTAGCTCCTACTACCGCTATGGTCACTTTCGGTATAATTAGCTGCTTTTCGAGTTCTTCCAAATCTTTCCTAACAATCAAAAATTGTAAAGCTGGTTTATATTCCTTTCCTAGGACTTAACCAGGTGCTCCGCAGGGTGCAGCTTTATACGACCCCAGTGGTCGAACCCTGAACAGTTGGGGCAAATTTGGTCACAATATTCAAGCTTGATACTGTCTGAATTTTGATTGTGATCAAATTTTTGACATAATATAGGTTTTTGCCACAAAATTAATGTGGTTAAAGATCTAACACATCTATTGCACAATACTGTGCAATTGAATATTTCTTCTTGAAACTTTTCAAAATTCGAAATTTGAAAAATGTTGAAACAAGAATGTGTCCCAAGTACACGGATGCCCCACTCGCACTATCATTTTCTATGTTCAGTGGACCGTGAAATTGGGGTCAAAACTTTAATTTGGAATTAAAGAGATCATATCATAAGGAACATGTGTACTAAGTTTCAAGTTGATTAGACTTCAACTTCTTCAAAAACTACCTTGACCAAAAACTTTAACCTGAAGCGAACGGACGAACGGACGCACGGACGAACGGAGGCACAGACCAGAAAACATAATGCCCCTCTACTATCGTAGGTGGGGCATAAAAAAAATCCCTTAAAAAAATGGTAAACTGAGATCCCCCCCCACACTTTATTGACCCCCCCCCTCCCCCTTTAGAGCAATAACTCTTAAACTCAATCCCATGCTTTCCTTTGTAATATTGAACCTTGTAGTACAAATTCAGAGAGATCCATACACTTAAACACAAGATATTGTCATGATTGTTTGGAAACTAGAAACATGCTTCTTTTTGGCCCTTTTTTGGCCCTTAATTCCTACATATTTTGGGCAATTTACCCAAAACTTAATCCCAGCCTCCCCTTTATTATATGCTACATTGTGGTACAATTTCAGAGAGATCCATGCAATTACACACAAGGTATTGTCTGGAAACTAGAAAAATGCTTGTTTTGGCCCCTTTTTGGCCCTTACTTCCTAAAATTTGGCCCCATAACCCCTTAAATAAATCCAAACCTTCTACTTGTGATTTTAAACAATGTGGTATAATTTCAGAGCAATTGAAATACTTGTAAACAAGTTATTATCCTGAAACTAGAAAAATTCTTGTTCTGGCCCCTTTTGGGCCCCTTATTCCTAAACGGTTGGGACCATCATCCCCAAAATAAATCTCAACCTTCCTTTGTGGTATTGAACCTTCTGAAAAAATTTCATTAAGAACTTAAACTAAAGTTATTATCCGGAAACCAAAGTGTCTTCGGACGACGACGACGCAGACGACACAGATGACGACATCATACCATTATACGAACCCAAAAACTTTTTGGGGTCTTATAAAAAGGTTCAATTTTCTTGATATAAAAGTGACATAAGTAATTGTTGCGAAAATAACATCTTTAATATCAATCAACTTATTTGTCTTTTTGTTTTTATATGACCGCAAAAATTGAAAATTTTTTGGTTGTATATTGGTATCACGCTGGCGTTGTCGTCGTCGTCCGAACACATTTGGTTTTCGCACTCTAACTTAAGTAAAAGTAAATAGAAATCTATGAAATTTGAACACATGGTTTATGACCATAAAAGGAAGGTTGGGCTTGATTTTGGGTGTTTTGGTCCCGACAGTTTAGGAATTAGGGGCCGAAAAGGGCCCAACTAAGCATTTTTCTTGGTTTTTTCGCATAATAACTTTAGTATAAGTAAACAGAAATCTTTGAAATTTTAACAAGGTCTATGATCACAAAAGGAAGGTATTGATTGAATCTGGGAGTTTTGGTCCCAACAAATTAGGGGCCAAAAGGGGCCAAAAAGGGCCCAAATAAGCATTTTTCTTGGTTTTGCACAATAATTTTAGTATAAGTTAATAGAAATCTATGAAATTTTAACACAAGGTTTATGACCACAAAAGGAAGGTTTGGATTGATTTTGGGAGTTTTGGTCCCAACAAATTAGGGGCCAAAAGGGGCCAAAATTAAACTTAGCTTGATTTTAACAAAATTGAATTTTTGGGGTTCTTTGATATACTGAATCTAAACATATACTTAGGTTTTTGATTATGGGCCCAGTTTTCAAGTTGGTCCAAATCAGGGTCCAAAATTATTATATTAAGTATTGTGTGTGTGTTCAATTGCACAGTATTCTGCAATAGCAAGAAATCTTCAATATCACAGTATTGTGCAATAGCAGGAAATTTTCAATTGCACAGTATTGCTCAATAACAAGAAATCTTCAATTGCACAGTATTGTGCAAATGCAAGAAATCTTCAATTGCACAGTATTGTGCAAATGCAAGAAATCTTCAATTGCACAGTATTGTCCCGTTTTCAAATTGGTCTACATTAAGGTCCAAAGGGTCAAAAATTAAACTTTGTTTGATTTCAACAAAAATTGAATATATGGCGGTTCTACAATATCCTGAATCTAACCATGTATTGTATTTAGATTTTTAATATTTGGGCCTGGTTATCAAATTGGTCCACATTGAGGTCTAAAGGGTCTAAAATTGAACATTATTTCATCAAGAATGAATTCTTGGGGTTCTATGATATGCTGAATCTAACCATGTATTTAGATTTTGGATATTGGACCATAATAGGTAAATGTCCAATTTCAAATTTTTAAGTTTTTAAGTTTAATTAAGTTCTTAGACCACATTCATTCTATGTCAGAAACCTATGTTGTGTCAACTATTTAATCACAATCCAAATTCAGAGCTGTATCAAGCTTAAATATTGTGTCCATACTTGCCACAACTGTTCAGGGTTCGACCTCTGCGGTCGTATAAAGCTGGGCCCTGCGGAGCATCTGGTTTTTTTTTTCAGGGAAGATATAAGTTTAATATAAAGGGACAACTTATATTTGCTAGTTTTCTCTCACAAATAAAAGTTCTGTAAATTATTTGGTTTAGTAGTAATTAGATACACTGCAATCAAAGAAGTTTCGGATGATAAGGATTAATTGGATGAGACAAAATAATTTTACCAGTGTATCTGAAAATTCGTGTGTAGGTAAGGTATAACCAGACATAGATACATATTTCTGAAATTATCTCTCATGTTTGAGAACAAGAGGCTCTGAAGAGCCTGAATCGCTCACCTTAAATTTTTTGCTTAAATCTTCCATGAATGATTATTTTGGGTTTTCAATTGATATAAATGGTTCTTCGATTCTGTCATATCTTCTTCCAAAGCAAAAACAAGAGTGGACACACTGAAATGTCTCGTTTGTCTCGTGTTCATAATATAATTTATGATGAAAGTATAAAAAAAACATTGTATACCCCAAGCATTACATTATTGCTGTTTACAGTTTATCTCTCTCTATAATAATATTCATGATAATAACTAAAAACAGCAAAATCTCATTAAAATTACCAATTCAGGGGCAGCAACCTAACAACGGGTTGTCCGATTCATCTGAAAATTTCAGGGCAGATAGATCTTGACCTGATAAAGAATTTTACCCCATGTCAGATTTGCTCTAAATGCTTTGGTTTTTGAGTTATAAGCTAAAAACTGCATTTTACCCCTATGTTCTATTTTTAGCCATGGCGGCCATCTTGGTTGGTAAGCCGGGTCACCGGACACAATTTTTAAACTAGATACCCTAATAATGATTTTGGCCATGTTTGGTTAAATTTGGCCCCGTAGTTTCAGAGGAGAAGATTTTTGTAAAAGATAACTAAGATTTACGGAAAATGGTTAAAAATTGACTATAAAGGGCCATAACTCCAAAAGGGGTCAACTGACCATTTCGGTCATGTTGACTTATTTGTAAATCTTACTTTGCTGAACATTTTTGCTGTTTACAGTTTATCTCTATCTATAATAATATTCATGATAATAACCTAAAACAGCAAAATTTTCTTAAAATAACCAATTCAGAGGCAGCAACCTAACAATCGGTTGTCTGATTCATCTGAAAATTTCAGGGCAGATAGATCTTGACCTGATAAACCAAGTAACCTCATGTCAGATTTGCTCTAAATGCTTTGGTTTTTGAGTTTGAGCCAAAAACTGATTTTACCCCTATGATCTATTTTTAGCCATGGTGGCCATCTTGGTTGGTTTGCCGGGTCACCGGACACAATTTTTAAACTAGATACCCCAATGATGATTGTTGCCAAGTTTGGTTCAATTTGGCCCAGTAGTTTCAGAGGAGAAGATTTTTGTAAAAGATAACTAAGATTTACGGAAAATGGTTAAAAATTGACTATAAAGGGCCATAACTCCTAAAGGGGTCAACTGACCATTTCGGTCATGTTGACTTATTTGTAAATCTTACTTTGCTGAACATTTTTGCTGTTTACAGTTTATCTCAATCTATAATAATATTCATGATAATAACCAAAAACAGCAAAATTTCCTTAAAATTACCAATTCAGGGGCAGCAACCTAACAACGGGTTGTCCGATTCATCTGAAAATTTCAGGGCAGATAGATCTTGACCTGATAAACAATTTTACCTCCATGTCAGATTTGCTCTAAATGCTTTGTTTTTTTATTTATAAGCTAAAAACTGCATTTTACAACTATGTTCTATTTTTAGCCATGGCGGCCATGTTTTTTTATGAAATGGGAATTAAAACACAAACTTTATTCTAGATACCCTAGGAATCAATCAGATAAAGTTTGGTTTGAATTGGTTCAGTAGTTTCAGAGGAGAAGCTCTTTGAAATAGTTTAAGACGACGACGACGACGGACGGACAGCGACGACGGACGACGACGACGGACGGACGACGACGGACGCCAAGTGATGGCAAAAGCTCACATTTCCTTTTGGAAAGGTGAGCTAAAAATGCTTGTTAATTTTGTTTTGGTAAAATTACTTTATTTGTCGAAATCATATGAAAATCTATCCAAATTTAAGTTTTCTAGAGAAACATTGACTGTTGACAGGACCGCATTGTTTACATACAGAAATGTTTGTGTGTCTGCAATAAAAATGCTAATTAATTAACCAGTTGATAAGTTTGGGCGCATTGCATTTGAGCCAATTTTGACAAAATCCAATCTTTCATTTGCGCCACAAGGTTATATTTCATTTGAGCCAAAAAATAATAAAAAGCTGAGCCATGAGTGCACGATATGCCCGTCGCATTTTCAAAGAATAAAGTTCAATATCTTCTCAATGTCATATTAAACAAGAGGCTGCCACAACGACAGCAAACCGGATTTATTAACATTTATTTGTGTCCTGGCAATATCACAAGAACCATTACTGATGAATGGTGAAAGTGAAAATCGTCAATATCAAATTTGACCTCCATTTTGTCATCAGTATCAACATATTAAAATTTGAAAAGCTTAGATTGCATGGTTCTTGAGTAAATGCAACAACGTGAATGGAAACGCCATTTTACGATCTTTCAAGAACCATACCTCCTGAACGGTAAAAGTCAAAATCGTCATTATTGAACTTGACCACTATTTTTTCATCAGTAACAACATATTAAAATTTCAAAAGCTTTGGTTGAATGGTTCATGAGAAAATGCACGGACACGACGGGAAACACCATTTTTCAATCTTTCAAGAACCATAACTCCTGAACGGTAAAAGTCAAAATCGTCATTATTGAACTTGACCTCCATTTTGTCATCAGTAACAGCATATTAAAATTTCGGAAGCTTTGGTAGAACAGTTCATGCATAAATGCACGGACACGACTGGAAACTCCATTTTTCAATCTTTCAAGAACCATAACTCCTGAACGGTAAAAGTCAAATTCGTCATTATTGAACTTGACCTCCATTCTGTCATTAGTAACAACATATTAAAATTTGGGAAGCTTTGGTAGAACAGTTCATGCG
Source organism: Mytilus galloprovincialis (assembly GCF_965363235.1). Taxonomy (NCBI): domain Eukaryota; kingdom Metazoa; phylum Mollusca; class Bivalvia; order Mytilida; family Mytilidae; genus Mytilus; species Mytilus galloprovincialis. The sequence continues at coordinate 24,206,906 of NC_134839.1, read as the reverse complement.
TAAATGCACGGACACGACTGGAAACTCCATTTTTCAATCTTTCAAGAACCATAACTCCTGAACGGTAAAAGTCAAAATCGCCATTATTGAACTTGACCTTCGTATAGTTGTCAGTAATAACATATTAAAATTTTAAAAGCTTTGGTTGAACAATTCAGCGTTAATGCACGGACAACATTTGATTGCCGCCCGCCATCCCGCCCGACAGCCCGGCCGCCCGCCCGCCCGGTAAATTAAGGTAACTTAATAGATATAAATCAGTTACTAGGTTTTAATGAAAACTGCTCAAAGCACTTTAGGGATGTTGTCCAAAACTTGAAAATCACCTCTTTTTTATGAATAAAATCCCATAACTCAGACACATAGAATCTGAAATTTATAAAAATTGAAAGGGAGCTTACAACAATAGATATAAACAATTGATCAAAGTTTCATGAAAACTGCTGAAAGCATTTTAGAGTTATTGTCTGAAAACTGGAAAATCTCCCTTTTTTTAATGAATAAAACCACATTTATAACTCAGAAACGTAAGATCTGAATTTTATAAAAATGGAAAGGGGGCTTATGTCAATATATCCATGGATATATATAAGCAATTCACCTAAGTTTCTTGCAAATTGGTGAAAGTGTTTTTGAATTATTGTCCGAAAACTGTAAAATCCCCCTGTTTGTAATGAATAAAACCCCAAAACTTGGAAACATAAAATCTAAAATAAAAAAATAAACTGTTATCACAGAGATATACAGAGATAAGTCTCGACTTTTTGTAATTGTGAATAATGCAAATGTTGAAATTAAAATAGCAATACTTTAACATGTAAGTTATGTAAATATTCAAAGTCGATAAACCATGACTGAAAGTACATGACCGAACAATCTCCATGGAAATGAGATGTGCCAATGTTAATAAAACTGCATACCAGATACCATTGACTTATCATAAGTCGTTCCCTTTAAACAAACCTGAACACAAACATTAACTTGTAAACTATGTAAAAGTTTTAAAGTCAATGAACCATGATGAGGGGACATGCGCGTAGCTACGTTTACGTCAAAACGCCCGGGTGTACACTTTAATTTTGAAAATAAAGCAAATAATCGACATAGGATAAGAAAAACTGGTGAAAAGCACACCAGCCTTGTGCTTCTTTTTTCAATGGATTGTAATTTTGAATTAAAAGGGACTACATTTACTCAAATAGATCATTTAATATATTTGTTCGAATCTTTTGTAAAAGTCTGAATCTACTATGAATTGTACGTTCTTTTCTTATATTTATAGCCATTCACTATCTGCTCAGATTCGATATGCTGTTTGTATTTTTGTCGAGCCTGTGATGTTTGTCCCAAAAGCGAGACAAAGCGGCGTCAATATTTAGGTTCCGAATGTGGATAAAGTCTTTTGAATGACTCTCCGTGAAATTGTACGAAAGTTGAACAGAAACTGTTTATGATCAAAAGAGTATTCAGAGCAATATAATAATGCAATTATATCTTTAATTTTCCTGCATTTTAAGGACAAAATGTATTTCTTTCTGCAATTAATGTGTGGTCGCAGTTTTGGCTTACATTTTGTTATTTCTCAATTAATTAACTACTTGTCAAACCTTTATCAAATTTTATGAAAATGCTGAAGAAGCATTTTCTATGACTAATGTCTAAAGCTAAAATTTTGAAAGCATTTGTTTTCGTTCATTTTTCTGTTTTTTTCTGATAGACAGGAAGCCGGACTCTTCTTTACGCAATTAATTGTTTTACATGTTCAATTTATAAACCTTCATAGATTGCCGTGAATATTCCAGATCAAGAAAAAAATATCAAAAGAAAATTTTAGATTTTTTTTTAAATCCTTTCAGAGAAATGATAAATTGATTCACTTTTTGTGGGAAGAAATCCTAGGTGTTCCAGATTTTTTTTATATTGCACCTCTTAGAAATATTTTTTTTCATGTTCATTAAAAGGTGCTTTTGTCGATTGTATGCTCACTCACGACACCATTTAAACTTATTTAACAGTAATATTGGTTTGGACGTTTTCTCTAAAACCAATGACCATTAGGCTAGCTTCCAGTTTAACACAATGAATAAGTTAACATTTTACAAAATTTAACCAAAACAAATAACCATTTAGATTCAAAAGTATGTTGCTATCAATGATTTTTTTACTGACAGGAATCATTATGGTATCTCATTCTCGATAACTTTCGGGGGCTTCGACCCTTTCGAACCCCACTACCAGCAGGTATTTTAACATTGAGCAGTTGGCACCCCTCATATCCCTCGTCAAGGTTCACGCGTACACGTAAAAATGACCCAGCTACGCCACTGGGGGGTGGGGCTTTATAATCTCCATGGAAATATGACTTGCAAATGCCAATATATTTGCATACCAAATATCATTGACTCAACATTAGCAGTTCATCTTAAACTGATCTAATCACAAACTAATACAGATAAACTAAGCAAATGTTTCAAATTTAATAGACCATGACTGAGGGGGTGGGGCCAAATATTCTCCAAGGAAATGAGATATGCTAATGCTTATACATGTACAACTGAATACCAATTAACATTGGCCTACCACTATTGGTTCCCCTTGAACTGACCTAATCACAAACTAATACATGTAAACTAAGCAAAATTTTCAAAGTCAATAGACCATGACTAAGGGGGCGGAGCCAAATATTCTCCATGGAAATGAGATAAGCTAATGCTACAACTGCATACCATATATCATTGACCTACCACTAGTGGATCCACATAAACTGACCTAATCACAAACTAATACATGTAAACTAAGCAATAGACCATGACTGAGGGGCAGGGTCAAATAATCATCATGGAAATAAATGAGATGTGCCAATGCTTATACAACTGTATACAAAATATCATTGACTTACCACTGGTGGTTCACCATAAACTAGACCTTATCACAAACTAATACATTGTTGACTCCGCCGCAAGCGCAGCAGCAGCCATAGCCACTGACGCCAGAAACAGCAAACCTATGTCTTGTTTTTTGACTCCGTCAAGGTGAGACAAAAACGAACGGGAGCTCAAATCATTAGTTATAGACAATTCACAAAAGTTTCATGCAAATTGGTTAAAGCGTTTTTGAGTTAATGTCCGACATGTTGACGACGGATGGACGGACGGACAGACCGACAGACAGACAACGGTATACCATAATACGTCCCATAAGTGGTATTTATAACAAAACTGTGTTTTACCATTTATTAAGATTTGTCTCTTATCAAAAATGTATCGGTGTATAGTGCTTTCATTATGAGTACGTTGACTGACTTCGGAGGAATATGTTTTTAATATGAAATCAAAATCTGTGTTTTAACTGGGACTAATATACTAGTCCCAGGTTTTAAAGTCATTATTAAAAGTTTCTTTTGAATAAAACTATTTTTTTAATACTATTTACCTGTATTTACCTGTATTATTGCCGCAAATGAAATGTTTTATTTTGGCGCAAATGAAATACTGTGTTTTAAAGTTCTTATTAAAAGTCTCTTTTGAATAAAACTGATTTTTTTATACTTTAATTTACCTGTATTTACCTGTATTATTGGTGCAAATGAAATGTTTTATTATGGCACAAATGAAATATGGTTGGTGACACTTTGGCGCAAATGAAATGGCAATTGGCGCAAAAGCATAGCACTGGATAAGTTTATTTGTTATTCAACATTTAAGTATCGAATGTTTAATGTTTGATAAAAAATAAACATGAAATTCTACATGAAATTCATGTGTTCTAATTTCTACTGCAAAAAAAGAGCCCCATCCCTTACAATATATAAGAAAGCATATTTTTTTAGTCAACAGTTTAATAAGTATGCTATTGTTTTATTTGGGTTTATTACAATATGAATTAGTGGACAATTCATGCATCAAATGATTACCTGTGGATTAAAAAAACAAGAATACAACTAATCAGATCCATGTGTTGTTACACAATTCCTTACCCAAAGGCCATGTTTACCAGCTGTTGACATTGTTTGTTTGAATTAGTACAAAGCTATCTTTTTGCCAGGAAGAAGAGGTTCTTTGGTGTATAAAAATAAATGAAGGTTAAGATGTAATAAATTACTTCGCCGAGCACAGCAAGATACAACCGCAGATGTCCAACCCTGAATGGTTGGGGCAATAATGGACACAATATTCGCGCTTGATACAGGTCCGAATTTGGATTGTAATTAAATATTTGACACAATTAATAGGTTTCTAACACAGAATAAATAAATGTAGTCAAAGAACTTAGAATTGGTTATTTGATTTGAATTTATATTCAATTTTTTGCTTTTGTGCAATACACTATGCTGTTGCGAATTGACCCCCCCCCCCCCAAAATTTTTTTTTTATTAAAATTAACCCTCTTTTTTTGCTTTTGTGCAATACTCTATCCTGTTGCGTAATGACCCCCCCCCCCAAAAAAAAAAACAAAAAAAAACACAACAAATTGTTCCCCCACCCCCACCCCCTTTTTCGAAAAAAATTCTTTCCCTTAAGATATGGTCATAATCTCAATTCAAATTTCCAATGGAGTTTGCATCCATAATTACCCATCTAAATACATCAAAGTCTTAAAATAGAAAATGACATACATAATTATGGCTAAAATTAATTAATAGTAACTTCTAAAAATAAATTGACAGCTATTCACCTCAAGACAATACAACATTTCTTTATACATAATTTGAAAGCAGTGTAAAGGAGGTAATCGAAAACAATGTTGTGTTTGGATTACCTCCCTTACACTGCTTTTATATTGTCTTAAGTAATTGTCCATTAACCAGGAAACCCTTGTTTTTCACCCTTTTTCACCCCTAATTCCTTAACGGTTTGAGCCATAACCCCCCAAAGCAAATTCTTACCATCCCTTTGTGGTATGGAAACTTGTGGTTTAATTTCAGATAGATCCATACACCATTCCACAAGTTTTTGTCTGGAAACTAGAACCAGATGCTCCGCAGGGTGCAGCTTTATACGACCACAGAGGTTGAACCCTGAACAGTTGGGGAAAGTATGGACACAACATTCAAGCTTGATACAGCTCTGAATTTGGATTGTGATTAAACAGTTCACACAACATAGGTTTCTGACACAGAATGAATGTGGTCTAAGAACTTAAACTCGAAAACTTAAAATTTTTTAAATTGGCCATTTACCTATTAAGGTCCATTATCCAAAATCTAAATACATGGTTAGATTCAGCATATCAAAGAACCCTAAGAATTCAATTTTTCATGAAATCAAATAAAGTTCAAATTTGGACCCTTTAGACCTCAATGTGGACCAATTTGATAACCTGGACAAAAAATCAAAAATCTAAATACATGGTTAGATTCAGCTTATCAAAGAACCCTAACAATTAAATTTTTGTTGAAATCAAATAAAGTTTCATTTTGGACCCTTTTGGACCCTAATTCCTAAACTGTCTGGATTTGAACCAACTTCAAAACTGGGCCCATAATCAAAAGTACATGTTTAGATTTTGTTGAAATCAAACAAAGTTTAATTTGACCCCGATTTGGACCAACTTGAAAACTGAGCCCATAATCAAAAATCTAAGAACATATTTTGATTCAGCATATCAAAGAACCCCAAGAATTCGATTTTTGTTAAAATCAAACTAAGTTTAATTTTGGACCCTTTGGGCCCTAATTCCTAAACTGTTGGGACCAAAACTCCCAAAATCAATCCCAATCTTCCTTTTATGGTCATTAACCTTGTGTTTAAATTTCATATATTTCTATAAACTTATACTAAAGTTATTGTGCAAAAACCAAGAAAAATGCTTATTTGGGCCCCTTTTTGGCCCTTAATTCCTAAACTGTTGGGACCAAAACTCCCAAAATCAATCCCAACCTTCCTTTTGTGTTCATAAACCTTGTGTATAAATTTCATAGATTTCTGTATACTTATACTAAAGTTATTGTGTGAAAACCAAGAAAAATGCTTATTTGGGCGCTTTTTTGGCCCCTAATTCTTAAACTGTTGGGACCAAAACTCCCAAAATCAATCCCAACCTTCCTTTTGTTGTCATAAGCCTTGTTTTTAAATTTCATAGATTTCTATTTACTTTAATTAAAGTTATAGTACGAAAACCAATGTGTCTTCGGACGAATACGAAGAGGACGCCAGCGTCATACCAATATAAAAATGCTTATGTTGGCCCCCTTTGGCCCCTAATTCCTTTACTGTTTGGGACCATAACCCCCAAAAACAATACCAACCTTCCTTTTGTGGTCATAAACCTTGTGTTTAAATTTCATAGATTTCTATTAACTTGTACTAAAGTAATTGTCCGGAAACCAAACGTCTTCAGACGAAGCAGACGACGACGACAAGGAAAACGTGATACCAATATCTACCAGACAATATTTTTATGTTAAGCCATCCCTTATTCATATGACCTATGTTGGCCTAAACTCTGCAGTTCCCAATGCGCATTCGCACTTCATGCCTCGAAGGGAAAATGTCAAACAGAGGAATGTTATAGCTGAAAGTGAATTTACAAATTCTGCGAGAAAAAGAAACAGAAGAGAGGAGCAGACAAGTTATTGTTTATTGAAAATAACTGCAATGAGATCTTTCATTAAAATCACTTAAAAATACCTGTCAACGCAGTCAAAATCATACAGAAGTAGCTGAAAATTTGACAGTTTGGGAAATGTTTACATTCTAAAATATTCTAGATAACGAAAATAAATCGCCACGCCTTAAAATCATTATTGTCCAAAATATGATTATAAATTTACTGGGCAGTGATCTCCCACCTTAGTGTAAATTAAAAATCATCTTCCTACAACATTTAATATTATTCTTCAAGTGTATCCTTCATGAAGGCCCCGATTCAATTCACAAACACGTGTTTCCATTATCAGCATTGTTTGGTCATACAAATGTAAAAACAAGTATATAATAATGCCATTGTTGGAGAATATTGGGTTGGAATAATATGCAGGCTTTTGTTATATTTTTTGTTTACATAATTTGATAAATGGCGTCAAAATATGTACGTTTAATATAAAATATTTATCAAATACATAAGAAAACAAAAAGCACATGTTCATATTGATTTATATCTAAGTCATCTCACTCGCTGTGTTAGCAAAGTTCGGGAAGTAAACCTGATGCATAATTAAAGAACCTTAGTGAGCACGCTCACATACCCCACGTCCCCACATTGTCATTGGAGAAATTAAATAAGTATAAGAAAAAAAAATTGTATAATAAAAAAATACTGAATAATAATTTCCTGTCAATATACACATCTACATAATATGTCCTTATTATCTACAAAATTTCATGAAATTCTGTTGTGTGTTTTCAGAGGAGTTGAGATGACAAACTGTTGCAGAAGTACATTGAAGCAAATAAGTTCAAAGGGGCATAACTCCTAGAAAAAAAATTGAATCGTAATTTCCTGTTGATATGCACATCTACGTAGTATGACCTTATTATCTACAAAGTTTCATGAAATTCTGTTGTGTGGTTTCAGAGGAGTTGAGATGACAAACTGTTAAAGTAGTACCTTAAAGCAAATAAGTTCAAAGAGGTGTAACTCCAACAACAAAAATTGAATCGCAATTTCCCGTCGATATGCACAACTACATAGTATGTCCTTATTATCTGAAAAGGTTTCGTGAAATTCTGTTGTGTGGTTTGAGAGGAGTTGCGATGACAAACTGTTGCAGTAGTACATTAAAGTAAATAAGTTCAAAGGGGCGTAACTCCTAGAAAAAAAAAATTGAATCGCAATTTCCCGTCGATATGCACAACTACATAGTATGTCCTTATTATCTGAAAAGGTTTCGTGAAATTCTGTTGTGTGGTTTGAGAGGAGTTGCGATGACAAGAAACAGGACTGACGGACGGACGGGTCAAAAACATTATACCCTACGCAACTTCGTTGTGTGGGGTATAATTAATGAGATGAATAGGCATGCAACACGATATGAATTATCAGTTATTAACATTTCTTTAGTTTATGAAAATATTCCAACGATCTTATTGATAATTTTTAGTAATCTCTTTGAGAAACTCATCATAGATACCAGGATTGAAATTTTATATTAAGCGTGTTTCGCCTACAAAAGACTCATCAGTGACGCTCGAATCAAAAAATGAAAAAAGGCCAAATAAAATACGAACTTGAAGACCATTGTGGACCAAAAATTCCTAAAAGTTTTGCCAAATACAGCTAAGGTAATCTATTTCTGAGGTAGAAAAGCCTTAGTATTTCAAAAAATTCAAAGTTTCGTTAACACATGTAACAGTTAATTTATAATTATGAACATATCAATGATAACTCAAGTCAACACAGAAGTGCTGACTACTGGGCTGGTGATACCCTCGGGGAATTAAAACTCCACCAGCAGTGGCATCGACCCAGTGGTTGTAAATAAACTCATCATAGATACCAGGATTGAAATTTTATATTTACGCCAAATGCACGTTTCGTCTACAAAAGACTCATCAGTGACGCTCGAATCAAAAAATGTTAAAAAGGCCAAATAAAATACGAACTTGAAGAGCATTGAGGACCAAAAATTCCTAAAAGTTTTGCCAAATACAGCTAAGGTAATCTATTTCTGAGGTAGAAAAGCCTTAGTATTTCAAAAATATGTTAATAGTTAATTTATAATTATGAACATATCAATGATAACTCAAGTCAACACAGAAGTGCTGACTACTGGGCTGGTGATATCCTCGGGGAATTAAAACTCCATCAGCAGTGGCATCGACCCAGTGGTTGTAAATAAACTCATCATAGATACCAAGATTGAAATTTTATATTTACGCCAGACTCGCGTTTCGTCTACAAAAGATTCATCAGTTATCATGTTTTTAGCAGCTTTAAAACTTGGTCATAATTTTGTCAAAATCGTAGCTACTATCCCTTTAATAAATCTTTTCAAAATTTTGCACATTATACCATGTATATACTGTTGTCTTTTGATAATAAACCAGATGCTCCGCAGAGGTCGAACCCTGAACGGTTGGGGCTAGTATGGACACAACATTCAAACTGGATACAGCTCTGAATTTGGATTGTGATTAAATAGTTGACACAGCATAGGTTTCTAACACAGAATGAATGTGGTCTAATGAACTTAAAATGTTTTGTTTTTTTGCTTTTGAGCAATTCACTATGCTGTTGAATATTAATCCTTTGATATTTGAAGAAATTTTCTTTTTCATTTCTGAAATCTGAAATAAGAAAAATTGAACCCCACCAATTTTTTTTCACCTCCCCCTTTCCCTTATTTCAAAAAATCTCAATTTTAATTTCTTATGGAGTTTTCAACAATAACTACTCATTTAAATACATCATAAAATATAAAATGTCATACAGTCATGATTTAAGTTGATTTGACTACTATTCTGGACAAAGAAAGATAACTCCAATGCAACATTTTATATTGGCAAATTTCCAATGAAGTTCATTCATTTAAACTAACGTGTTTGGCAAATTTCCAATGGAATTTATTAATAACAAAGTTTTTGGCAAATTTCCAATATACATAATTTAAGAGCAGTTTAGGTGAGCTATTAAAATGAGTTTCAATTACCAACCTTACACTGCTTTTAAATTATGTTTTGTACTTAAGTAATTGTCCATTAACCTGGAAACCATTTCCCCCCCCCTTTTTTGCACCTTATTCCTTAACGGTTTGAGCCATAACTCCCAAAAACAATTCTTACAATCCCTTTGTGGTATTCCAATATCCAAAATCTAAATACATGGTTAGATTCATCATATCAAAGAACCCCAAGAATTCAATTTTTGATGAAATCAAATAAAGTTCAATTTTGGACCCTTTAGACCTCAATGTCTTTAAATTTCATAGATTTCTATTTACTTATACTAAAGCTATTGTGCAAAAACCAAGAAAAATGCTTATTTGGGCCCTTTTTGGCCCCTTATTCCTAAACTGTTGGGACCAAAACTCCGAAAATCAATCCCAACCTTCCTTTTGTGATCATAAACCTTGTGTTTAAATTTCATTGATTTCTATTTACTTACATACTAAAGTTATAGTGCGAAAATCAACTGTCTTCGGACGACAACGATGACGACGACGACGTGATACCAATATACAGACTACAAATTATTTTTTTTGTGGTCGTATAAAAAGACTACATGTATAAAATCAAATTGTGCCTAAAGGTTGATACTGCTGCAGTAGACTCCAACAATGGAATGCAGGAATACTTAGTCTCTCTTCAGCAACAAAATGTTGCAGGCTTATAAAAACATTTTTCAACTATTAAACATGGTTGCTAGAGCACTCATGTTCAAAACTAAAATTTCATATCTCTGATACAAATAACAATCAAATTGTATAATAACCATGATCATGATGATAGCTAGCCCTGATAACAGAAGAAGATTGAATGTTGCCTTACTTCCAATTATCCAATGTTTCTTTACATGTGTCCTTCTTCTGTTTAGATAAAGAATTCTTGATATTCAATATCAACTGTCTACACCTGGAAAATAAAATATATAAATGAAAAGAGAGTGGATACGAGAAGATGCATACTATACAGGAAATACTTAACTGATATATCAGCAATATAACATGTACATGTACTTGGAATATGATAAATGTATCATAAAAATGAGATTTCATCTACATAAACCTATTAATTAACAACATGATTAATCAATCAACAAACAATGTAACTAGAGGTACTGTACATGTCTGGAGCAAAGCTCACAAAAAATTGCTTGCAACCTCCTTTTTTTGGTACCGGAAATCTCAAAAATGGTCCAGATCAAAAGCAAAATAGGATGTGCACAAAAGTGTTGTATTGGGCAAAGTCAAAATAAATGGTTCCTTGCATATATAGCAATAATTATCAACCATGCTGATAATTTGATTGGATAATTTGATTTCAAATGATGTGGTTTAATGTGAAGAATATTCCTGCAAAATTTCTTTGGGAAATCTCAAGTATTAAAAAAAATATGTTAAAAAAAGATGCCAAAATTGTCTGGAGTGCAACACTTTTTTGTGACATTTTGAAAAAATACTTTTTTTTCAAGACACAGAAAATTGTTTTATGAAGTGATATGCCATAAATTCTTATTTCTTTGAAAACTGTTATATCTTAGTAATGATTTTAGCTCAAAATGAAGCTTTTCCATTGAACCGTTTTGATACAGATATGTTTTGAAAAAAAGTTGTGCCATGTCAGGAGTGCAACACAAAAAATAGTATTACTGAGGAATAGAATGAATTTTGCTCAAATGACTCACACCTAAACATAAACAAGTCAATACTGTTAAACAAATATGTCCTATCTAGAATAAATAGTTTATTTATCTGATTATTGATATAAATAATGTGTGAGAGTCGGGTAAATAAGGCCTCCCTATGAGTGTCAGGCGTGCAACTTTGGAGTTTAAAGACTCACACTTAAAAAATACAAAAGCAAATATATGGTTCTGTTTTATTTTTCAAACGATACTATACTAGATACAAGATTGCACCCAAAGGATAGTCTGATAGACAAGGAACTTTTCTTTTAGAACCATTTCTTTGATGTCAGGAGTGCAACACTTTAAAAATGACATTTTCTTGGACTTACATTTTAAGATAATCTCACCTCCTAGTGACTTATTTGCATCTAAACATGTTTTCTAACTATTTAGGTTACATGTATGAGGTATAATAAATTTTTAAAGGTAGGTTTCAAAGCAGGACTTAGATCCAAGAATTGTTTTTTGTCACAGGCAAACATATTTTAATGCTAAATATTCATATAATTTTCAAATTATGGAAGGTAATTGTCTTAAACTTTGTCATTTGATTAGGAAATAACCATATTTCATTTTACAAGTTTTAGAATGGTTTCATGTAACACTTATTAAATTATTATAATTGTTATAACAAACTATTAATTGTGTTGCACTCCCGACATGGATTTACCATAACAAACCATTTATCACATTTTGAGTTCAATTTTAAGACCCAACCTTTCAATGAATGAAAGATGGGAAAGATGGTTGTGAAACTATGCTTTATAGTAATATCAGACAGGCTAAGTGCATACAAAGTCAACAACAACTTCAACTTTGAGGAGTAGAAAATTGAGAAAAACAATGAAATAAGATCCTAATCTGAAGGACAATCTAGACAAATATAAACAAAGAAAGAATAATGAAAACAAAACAATGTAAAACTTAAATCAAAAGACTTTGACCCGAATTAAAACACATATGAGAAAAGGAAAACAAAACAGAGAAAGTGGCAACAAAAGAGAAGAAGAAAATTGACACAAGCTGAAAAAGTTGCAAACCAGCAGAAAATTGTCCAGTCATTTAGCAAAAGTACAGATGCACTAACAATACCTAGAGAAATCAGAAAGAAAAGTCAAAGAAAAAGACATTATCTGCCTGGCCATTCCAAATCTTGTGGTAAAACAATTGAGCACATCATATCTACAGATACACTAAGGTGGTTGTCAGAGTTAATGAGAACTGATGGTAGCTGTGTACCAGAAATTGATGAGTCTTAAATATGTTGAAGTATAAACAAGGATGAGGAACCCCATTAAGATCTGAAAACTGTTGAAAAGAAAATGACATTTTCAAAGAGTTCCTTAGTTCTAAGTCTAAGTTTTTTAGGTAGCCTTTATTCTTTTTGAAAATGCCAGTTTCTTTTCAAGATTCCAGATCTATTAAGGGTCTCTCAACTTTGTTTCCACTTCAGCACCCATCAATTTCTAGCACACTTCCACCAGTACTGATTAGTTCTTACAACTGCCTTTGTTTAGCTGTGGATATGATGTATACAATTGTTTTAGGGTAATATTTGGGTTTGTCAGGACGAATTAGTCTTCTCTTTCTGATTTCTCTATATGGTGTATCAGTACCTGTAATTTTACTTATCGACTGTATATTCTTCTGTGGGTTTGGATTTTTTTTTTTTTTTTTTGTAAATTTATTTTTTTCTCTTCTGTTGCCAATCTCTCTGGTTTTTGTTTTCATTTTTCATATCTTTGTTTTTGTTTTCATGTTTAAGTCTTTGTAATTAAGTTTTACATTTCTTGTTCTTTCTTTGGTAATATAATGTCTAGTGTGTCCTTGAGGTGGATCTTCTTTCAGATCTTTTCTCAATTTTCTGCTCATCAAAGTTATAGTCCATGTTGACTTTGATGGTGTGTTTTGGTCCCTAATTAGTCTGTCTGATTTTATTCTCAAGTAAGTTTAGTAAGTTTAGTTTCATCAAATATCTTTCCCATCTTTTATTTATTTTAAGGTTGGATAAGCAAGATGAACTCAAAATTTGTGAAACTTGCTATGATAAAAATATTCAATATGTACAAAAACTTTTTGTTGTGGTAAATTCATGTCAGAAGCTCAACAAAATTAACTGTTTGATATTACAGTTATAATAATTTAATTAGTATTTCATAAAACCATTATAAAACTTTTGAAACTGAAATATGGTTATTTCTCATAAAAATGCACAGTTTATGAGAATCAGCTTCCTAAATTCTAAAATTATATAAAAATTTGTCATTCAAGAATTTTTGATTGGGACAAATATATTTAAATAAATAAATTTATAAGTCCTGCTTTGAAATTCTAAAAGAATATGTTTGTTATACAGGATTGACTTATGTTTATATTTATGTGTGAGCCATTAAAGCAAAAATCATTCTATTCCTCAGTAATATTATTTTTTGTGTTGCACTCCTGACATGGCCAACTTTTTTTCAAAACACATCTGTAATAAAACGAATCAATGGATAAGCTTCATTCTGAGCTGAAATCATCCCTATGACATACTAGTTGTAATATACATAAGAATCTATGACACATGTCATCATATTACAAGTTGCTGTGTCTTTCAAATAAAACTTTTTTTTTGAATGTCAAGAAAAAGTGTTGCACTCCTGACAATCTTGGCATCTTTTTTAATGTAATTTTTCTAATGCTTGGAATTTTCCAAAGATATTTAGGAGGATTATTCTACACATTAAGCCACAACATTCAGCCCATTTTAACATTGCAATCACTGCCATTTAAAAAAAAAATAGTAGCGAAATATGATGAGATGTGAATTTATGTATACAAAACGTGATATGTATGATATAGCTAAAAAAAATATTGTTTAAATGAAAATAAAATGTCAAATCTGAAAGGCATAAATGTATATAAACACTTAATCTAGAAATCATGGTATGTTTTGATGATGTATAAACTATTTTGTTATGATATATATTGAATGTCAGGAGTGCAACAAGATAGGGGAAATAAAGTACCTTATAAAGGTAATTTTTTTTTTTTAAAGTAAGAGTTCAGAAAAATTTTGAAGATTGCAGATCTCTTTTTAAGCTGTTAAACAACAATTCTGATGGATATTTAATGGAATTTAGTTCATAGTTTAATTGGTAACTTACCCTCAATTGTATAAGAATCTGCCAGAAAAATGAATTTAAATATGGTCTGAAGTGCATAAGATGCATAAGGTAAAACAGAAATTACATTTAAATGACAGATTTAGGTCTTTATAAACCAGCAATGATTAAAAAAAAAATAAAAAATCATGAGCATTTTGTTCTAGTTTCTGTATTTTAGTTTGGTGTATAATATGTCAGGAGTGCAACAAAAACAGGGGAAATTGGATGTATTTTCTGTTTGATACATCTTTTTTATTAAAAGATTTATCTATCATTTTTTTTTCGTCAGTGAATTTAAAAAAGGGTTAATTTTGATAAGGAGAAGGTTTTTTATCAGTTTATTGATGAATTATTTTTTAATTAAAACTTTTTCAATCAACTTTAAATGAATTGATACAAAAATTAGCCAAAAACATTAAAAAAAATTATAATCAAAGATGAGATTATTAATTTTCGCTTTAAAAGTCAGGTTTTGATTTCTGCAATCAAACGGGGTGAAAAAAAATATTAATATTTGATAGTATTTGTTTGGAATCATATTCCCAAAAGGTATACTTGATTTATTTTTTTTCAATTGGTTTATGTCAATAAAGTTTCAGAACTTTTTTGTTTCTTTATACTTTTTTATATCCTTTTGGATTTATTAACTTAAATGTATATGTATCAAGATACTATAAAAGAAAATGGACTAAAACAATGTTAAAATTTGACCAAAAAAAAATTGGACCATTTTTTTTTACTTTGCCCTATTATATTGTAATAAGGGGTTCAGGAGGTGTTACTGATAAAAAATGGTACCCTCCAAATAAAGCAATGTCAAAGTCTACGCTTTGGTATACATGGTTTAAAGTGAAACACACAAAAAATTATTCAGATCAAAAAGCCAAATAGGAGGTACACAAAAAAAGCATTATATGGTTATAAGATTGTGAGAAAGTGTCAATGAATGGTAAAAAATTATAAAGGAGGATCCTGCGTTGTGTATACAAAATGGGTACCCCTAAATATGTGTCCATGTCATCCCAAAGTCAAAACTCTCTTCAGATGAGGAAATGAAATAGGAGGTGTAAAAGAACATTATCATGATTAAGCAATCATTAAGGAATCTGAGAAAGTTTTAAGTAGTTCTGTCAAGTATACTGAGCCAAAAGTTTAGCAACAAAAATGTGAAATTTTATTTATTACAAAATCATAACAACATATAATTTTGATATTAACAAAATGGAATTATGACATGTCAAATGCAACATGAATGTTTATCAATTACATTCATTAGGATTTTCTTTGTATGGAGCGCGGGAAGGTCAAAATACGGAAATGAGTATAGTGTTATTCAAAATCAATTTCTCAGCCATGCCCTAAGTGCACAAATGAAGGTTTAGCAGGCACACCAGCAGCTGCCCTTAGTCATGCATTACTTTTGTGGCAGGAAAAAAATTGTCATGTGTTGAGGTAAAGCGAAGGTAGCGCTCCTCCCTTGACGATAGTTTTTTTGGTCTACGAGATATCGACCTATCCTGTGCAGTTGCAATTTGTCGATATCTGTTTGTTAGTCTCTAAACTGTTGCCTTATGCACATTAAATCGAAGCCAAGATGTCAGCAACACTCATTCTGGCATCAACCATTCCAAGGCTTTCTGATGGTCATTTTTGGGGTGGACTGGTTGACGCCACACGCAATTTTTTCAAAGGTATATGTGTTTTTCTTGCCAATGGTGTTTCTGAACGGTAGTGAAAAAGAATTTTTTAATGTCGTTTTAAAAGTACAGGTACAGAAGGTAAAACATCAATTACACGTGCAAAGTTGAAATGGCGCCAAATCAATCACCAGGAAACAAAATAAATTACAGGTAAAACTAAGGATTATATCAATGTTTAAATATTTTTTTCCAGAAACAACAAAAAAAATAAAATAAAAAAAAGTGTTGCTAGAAGGAATAAAAGACAGAATGAGATGAAGGAATGGACTCCTTATCACTATATACATGTATATATAAGGCATTAAAATAAAATAAAGGAGATGTGGTATATGTATGATTACTAATGAGAGTACAATTTATCCTTCAAAGTTCAATGAAGAGGATGACAGAAATTATAAGCAACAGTATTGTCATTGAATATTTGACACAGCATACGTTTTAGACAATCCAAATAAATACAAGGAATCGGCTATTTTGCCGGCTCTGATTAAAATATCTAAATCAAGCCAGTAAAATAGCCTATTACTATAGGAATGGATATTTTACTGGCACTAGCAGCGTATTAATTAAGAACCGATTGCCGACTGAAATGGTCGTTTCTTATCAAATTCCCATCGGTTGTTTTTCTGCTGTCAAAACAAGTTGCTTTCTTTAAAAAAAGAAAAGCAATACATGAACCCACAACTGCTGACTGCGGTCAACAACATTAGTTGATTTTATTTGCTTTTGATTTGAACACATTTACTGTGAATGAGATATTAATCAATATTAATGAGTTTTGTTGTCACATCATTATTGAAAATATGTAATAGTGGGTAGATTATTACACATGTGAATGAATTTACTTAATTTTTACTTTGTGTTTCATGTACAAATTGCTGATCTATTGCAATTCCCAATTTCTGCAAACTCTAAGTGACTAAGGGAAATTGTATTGACTCTGCAACATACGTCTAATCCTCAGGTTGCTTTTTTTGTGGTTAATTTATTTTGACTTTTTAAAATTGATATCGATTTAATTTGTTTCCTGGAAGTTTTTAATTATCCTACATAATTATTTGAGGCTGTCTGTGACAATCATACACACTTTATTTGTAATGTAATCAATGAGGACATATAAGATAAATAAATGTTAAAGTTCTGGACCTCAGATTTGAATATGGTTTAGGTTATTTGTCAAAATACCTTGATATATGACTTATAATATCTACTATATAAGAATTGTTCTGTGATATACCTTCAAGAAAAAAGTAAACCAAATAAATATAGAAAAGAAGTTTGGTGTGATTTTTGATGAGATTCTTTCACAAGAGACCTTATAACACAAATTAACAGCTATAAATTTCCAAACAGTCTTCATAAAAAAAAACATAGCCCCTACCACAGTCAGCTACAATAGGCCTTGAAATAAGAAATGTAAACAATACAAACGAAAAAAGGAACGACCTGATTAATGTACCCAAAAAGAAACGAAAAATCAATCGTCCAACACAGCAACAACCATTGATTTACAGGCAGATACTTACTGAATGTGACAGGGATATGTTTGATAAATATTGGTAACTCTATACAATTTAAATACGTGGCCAATGAAACAACAACACCAGACGAAATGAATAACCACCTGCAAAAAATAGTGACCATTTTTCACAAATAAGGCTTATAATACTGTAAATCCAAAAATTATTGTGATGCTCTTATTATTGCAAGATGTAACAGGGTTATAATCACAATTATTTATAGCATTTTTAATTTTTCTATAAGAGTTAAAGAGGATTTTTCATAATGTAGCAAAATAATATTGCATTTTATTCTAAAATGATAAAATCACATTAAATGCAGTCAATAATTTCTGAATTAACAGTATGTTGGGAATGAGTTGCCTATTCATCAAAAACCAAATGTATGTATGCTTGGGAAGAAGCAATAAAACATGGTCAAGATGAATTTGCTGCTTTGTATATAAACATATACAAATCATTGCTAAATTTACCTCTTATCAACTATTTTTTTAAAACTGGTGAAATTTGCATACTCAATAACCAGCTGAATCAAGTCCAGTATATAGTACAAGGACAACATATTCATCAATGGAAAATAGTTTTATTTTTATTAATGCATACATATGATTCATAAAATAATATTCAGTATTTGAAGATGAGACTTTAACTGATATTTCAAAATAAAAATAAAAAATAATTGAAATTAAATAAAAATAAATTCATATTCAAAATTCGTTTTCGAAATTTCTAATAACTACCATCAATAAACAAAAACAAAATTCAAGTTTTTAATAATTGGCCTTAATTCCTCTATCATTTCATCTAAATTGTCTTCAAGTCTTTCTTTCTTTTTTATGGATATATTACATAACAATTACTTTTAAAACCTTACTAAAACTGTATGAATTAAATATAACGTAGAAAAATAATTATTGTTGATCAACATTTTTTAAGATGCAAGAATTTATAAGTCTTATAGGTATTAAATATTTATTTCAATTACAAATGAATATTGAAAATACTTTAAAATTCTTAAGAGTGTGGTAATTAAAGGTTATTTACGTGAAACGTGTTTTGCCATTTTTATTTCACATGCAACCGTGAAAAAGGTCCATTATTCATCATTTTCGTGAAATCGAAAAAAAGATCAACTAATGTGCAAGACATTTTTATTTATTCGTTCATCGTGAATAACAATTTTATTTAGCGTTCTTCCATGCAGATACCCTCTTTACGCCCCTCTCATAATTGCAAATATTCTGACTTAAATTATTGTTAGTTTCTATAAAAACATAAATACAGTTTTTAGCTTTGAAACTAACTTAATTTTTAAAATCATATTATCTTTCTGTTTTCCGATTTAAATGTTCTCTCCCAAGTCATTGATAAAATTATCAATACACTATATCACGTGGTTAAATCTTCGCGCATGTTATCCTGCCACTGAACAATGCCGTGTTATAATTGACCTAGATACACACAGTATATTCAGAGGTCACTTCAAAACAAATATAATAGCGTTGTTGTTAAAATCATATTATCTTTCTGTTTTCCGATTTAAATAAATAAAAATATTTAAACCAAAATGTTTTCTCCCAAGTCATTGATAAAATTATTAATACACTATATTACGTAGTTAAAGCCATATGAAACCTCAAATTAAAAAAAAATATGCATCTGTTTTTTATAACTAAATGGATAGTTTTCATTATAAAACTTTTGTACATATACTTTTTTCTGAGGAAAATTCTTTAATTTGTCCACATTTAGAAGAAGTTTACTTATTTTTAATTGCTTGCTTCCAGGAAGCAATTCGCCGACATATTTTCCGTATGCATAGTGACCTGAGCGTAACCCTCCTCGTAAAAATCCGGTGATCGCAATACGCATGAATCTGTCATTAAAATAATCAATTATCTGATTGTACATGTTAAGCACGTGCTCAATACCCATGCTTTTTGTTATTTATTTACTATAAGGTGACAATCGGTAAACTTCGGCTTCAAAACACGGCATTGAATGAGCAGCCATATTTGTTAAATCATAACAGACAGAGAGAAAAAAAATTGACGATTATACGATATATTTGCGTAAATAATGATAAAATCGTGCACAGAGAACTTAGTTTGTGCTATATACATGCATTGGTTCAAGAATTGGAAAAACATTATTTTTCACCACTCACTCGTTTCATATGACTTTAATTCTTCACGCATGTTATCCTGCCACCGAACAATGCCGTGTTATAATTGACCTAGATACACACAGAGTATTCAGAGATCGCTTCAAAACAAATATAATAGAGTTGTTGTTTTATAGAAACTTTCACACCGCTTATTATCAAAACATATATGTTTTGTGAAAAGGCAAATAAGTTTATATATTCAAACTAAGTCAGATTAGCGTAGCCAAAGCATAGATTAATACCTGCATAAATAATCGACAACATTCGAGACGTTCCGAGAATTTTATTCCGACTTCCGGCCGAGAGATATCGAGTGGCCCATAGACACATCCAAAACTCACCAATATATAAGCATGAACCCCTCAGGGGGTTCATGCAAAAATATACTTTTAGTTTTAGATCGTCGGTCACTATCTAAGACAATCTAGAGAGATATATAACGGCACTTCTGATTGGTTGATAAAATTAGATTTCTGGTAAAATAGATGCTGGTTGGTGATTTCGCTGCAAAGTACTATAAGATTTTGATGGGCGTCAAGTTGGTTACCTATTCCCTATTCCCTATTCGTTACCTATTCCCTATTCCCTATTCGTTGCCTATTCGTTACCTATTCCCTATTCCCTATTCGTTGCCTATTCGTTACCTATTCCCAATTCCCTATTCGTTGCCTATTCCCTATTCGTTGCCTATTCGTTACCTATTCCCTATTCCCTATTCGTTGCCTATTCGTTACCTATTCCCTATTCCCTATTCGTTACCTATTCGTTACTTATTTGATTTTTAATATCCTTCACCCTTTTTAATTATGGCATGGAATAGTTTAATATGACTGCCGTTACCATGGAAACGGCACAATTGTGAAAAAAAATCAGTTTTTGGTTTTTGGTAAACTGTTTGGATATGCTTCAACTCAGAATCATCATATTTTAAAACAATGTAGGAGCTCACTATATACAGGTGTTGGATGATTTTGGCGATCATTGGAACTATTTTTTCAAAATTCTAAAAATGCTCAAAACTTCATGAAACTTCACAGTAATGATGAGCAACATTGGAGTTGGAATTTCCAAAATAGGTCTTGTTACCATGGAAACAATGCAAAAAGGTCAAAAATTTCAAAAATAAGAATTTTCAGCAAACTGGATGAAACTTTACAGGAATGGTAACTGGCATAGGCAGAGTTGGATTTTGAAGTTGGAATTTTCAAAATGGCCGCCCTAACCATGGAAACAGCAAAAATATCAAAAATTTTAAAATGTTCAAACTTAATGAAACTTTGCAAAAATGTTACTAGACATCTGTAGATGCTCTCTTTGACTTTCGAATTGTCAAAATGGCTGCCGCTCACCTGGCAATAGGGGGAAGGGTGTCATCCGTTATTGCTAGCAATTACAAATCAAGTTGTTAATACGCTTATATCTGGTAATAGTTCTAAATTTGTTGAGGTAAAATGATCTTTTTATGACCTATTTATATGTGTTTGTGCTCAACCGATCCTTTTACTTGATGTTCGATACGCATTTGTTCCTTATTTGTTTTTTATACGTTCTACCTTTTAACTGCTTTATGTCCGTATGTTTGAAGATGGATCTTGGTTCGACGGGATGAAATCACCGTGTTAGCGCTTGCAAAAAAAGAAGATCTGGTATGATTGCCAATGAGACAACACTCCACAATAGACCAACATGACACAGAAATTATCAACTATAGGCCACTGTACGGCCTTCCACAACGAGCATAGCCTAAACCGTGTAGTCACCTATAAAAGGCCCAGACATGACAACCTCACACAATTCAAACAACAAAACTGACGGCCGTATTTCATATACCAAAAAATAAACGGAAATATGTAACACAAAAACAAACGATAACTACTTAATTTCAGGCTCTTGTCTAGGGACAGGCACATACTAACATAATGTGGTGGGGTTAAACATGTAAGCAGGGTCTACATCGTTTCGGAGCATGCTATTACCTTGTTGAATTCGTTCCATAACTCGCTTATAATTCGCTTGTAATACGTGTATCATACGTTGCACCTTTTAAAACATGATTTTTAATTGTTTTGTTGTCTCTGGTGGTAGATTTGGGTTCTTAAAGGTGATATAACTCTATAAGCGCATTTGTACCCGTTCCAGCGCTCGGATAATACCCTGTTACTTATTCGTTCCTGATTCGCTTTTAATGCACGGGTTATACGTTGCACATTGAAATAAATCGTTTTTTAATTGTGTTCATATCTCTGGTGGTAATAATGTGTTCTTTTAGATGAAATACCCCTATTAGCGCGTATGTACTCGTTCCAGCGCTCAGTTACTACCCTGCTTCTTATTCGTTCCTTATTTGCTTTTAATGCACGAGGTATACGTTGCACCTTGAAATAAATCGTTTTTTAATTGTGTTCATGTCTCTGGTGGTAACAATGTGTTCTTAGAGATGAAATGACCCTATTAGAGCGCATGAACCCGTTCCAGCGCTCGTTTAATACCCTGTTACCTATTCGTTACCTATTCGTAACCTATTCACTTATAATACGTTTGTTGTATGTTGCACCTTTTAGAAAAGGATTTTTAATTGTCTCCATGTCTCTTGTGGTAACAATGTGTTCTTAGAGATGAAATGACCCTATTAGCGCGCATGTATCCGTTCCAGCGCTCGGTAAATACCCTGTTACCTATTCGTTACCTATTCACTTATAATACGTTTGTTGTACGTTGCACCTTTCAGAAAAGGATTTTCAATTGTGTCCGTGTCTCTGGTGTTAACAATGTGTTCTTAGAGATGAAATGACCCTATTAGCGTGCATGTACCCGTTCCAGCGCTCGATAAATACCCTGTTACCTATTCGTTTCCTATTCTTTACCTATTCACTTATAAGACGTTTGTTAATGAGTAAAATTTCACTGTTGTCATGTTTTTTTTATGTGTTTGACTGATACCCTGTTTCCTTTTGGTTTTATTTACTGATTTGTCATTTGTCAGAGTCAAAACAAGGCCGTAGCGCATGTTCTTTTAAAGTGAGGCATTTCGCCGAGCGGAGCGAGGCGAAAAATTTTTGGGCCCTTTTTTTTAGCGGAGTTCGGATGCATGAAACGGAAGAAGCTTATTTCAGCATTACTATCTTAAATAAAAAACCAAAAAATATATAACAGACTGAATGCGTTTTTTTTATTAGCTAGCTTAGTAAGTAACAAAACAAGTTTCAACTCTGTTGTTCAACCAAAACTTTCCGATTCTCCTATGACCTGTACTATCAAAAAGCTTCAACACACGTTCTGATGTATATATATATATTTATGTCCAACAGCAAGTTATAAGCTTCTAAAAGACGAGAACATATTATAAGTTTTAGGTCTTTGGTCTGACCTACCGTTCGGGGTTCGAACCCACGGCCTACCGCAATATAATCAATGGAACAAGCTAGCATACAACCAGACCATGCTAATAATAATAATAAAACAAAGAAACACAAAAAAAATATTTTCAAACAATACCAAAAATATATTTTATGCTTTTATTAAAGATAAATAAAAATCATGAATTGCCTTATACATTAAAGACTTCCATATAAAAGGCGCTTCATGATTTTGTTTAAATTAATTATAAATAATCATTATTTTTTGGTCAATGAAATATTTTATCGATTTGCATTTGCGGCATGTTTGTTGTTCAGTGTGTAAACATTGGTAGATTCAAAAATAAACCAAGAAAGTTATAAGCCAGCATACTTATCGGGGGTGTTTATACTCATGAGTTTCCCTTTTCATCTTTTTTCTCTTTAAAGAACCCGTCTTCAACCAGTTTTGTAACGACATAAATAAGATTTGTTTCAATTTGTGTATTTTGATTTGTAATCGGGACACTTATTTTTGTTACCGTCACCGCTATGCATGTAAAATAATTATATTCAGAATCGCTGCTGCAGATTGGAAACACTGTATGTAGTGTGCCGGTAAATAGTTTGAAACTTGAAACTCGCATATTGATAATGTAAAATACATGAAATTAAAAAAAAATGGCCACTTCTAAAGTTTGATCGTCGTTTCAAAAGTGAGGCATTTGCCTCCATTACGCTACGGCCCTGCAAAATGATTGGACATAATGAACACATTCTTACTACCAGAGACCTGAACACAATTAAAAAACGATTTATTTCAAGGTGCACCGTATACCCCGCGCATTAAAAGCGAATAAGTAACGAATAGGTAACAGGTTATTTACCGAGCGCTGGAACGGGTACATGCGCTCTAATGGGGTCATTTCATCTCTAAGAACACATTGTTACCACCAGACATGAACACAATTAAAACACGATTTATTTCAAGTTGCAGCGTATACCCCACGCATTAAAAGCGAATAGGTAACGAATAGGTAACAAGATTATTTACCGAGCACTGGAACGGGTACATGAGCGCTAATAGGGTAATTTCATCTCTAAGAACACATTGCTACCATCTGAGACATGGACATAATTGAAAATCCTTTTCTAACAGGTGAAACGTATAAAAAAATGTATTATAAGCGAATAGGTAACGAATAGGTAACGAATAGGTAACAGGGTATTAACCGTGCGCTGGAACGGGTACATGCGCGCTAATAGGGTCATTTCATCTCTAAGAACACATTTTTACCACCAGAGACCTGAACACAATTAAAAAACGATTTATTTCAAGGTGCACCGTATACCCCGCGCATTAAAAGCGAATAGGTAACGAATAGGTAACAGGTTATTTACCGAGCGCTGGAACGGGTACATGCGTTCTAATGGGGTCATTTCATCTCTAAGAACACATTGTTACCACCTGAGACCTGGACATAATTGAAAATCCTTTTCTAACAGGTGCAACGTATAAAAAAATGTATTATAAGCGAATAGGTAACGAATAGGTAACGAATAGGTAACGAATAGGTAACAGGGTATTAACCGAGCGCTGGAACGGGTACATGCGCGGTAATAGGGTCATTTCATCTCTAAGAACACATTCTTACCACCAGAGACCTGAACACAATTAAAAAACGATTTATTTCAAGGTGCACCGTATACCCCGCGCATTAAAAGTGAATAAGTAACGAATAGGTAACAGGTTATTTACCGAGCGCTGGAACGGGTACATGCGCTCTAATGGGGTCATTTCATCTCTAAGAACACATTGTTACCACCAGAGATATGAATTTAATTGAAAATCCTTTTCTAAAAGGTGCAACGTACAACAAACGTACTATAAGTGAATAGGTAACGAATAGGTAAAGAATAGGTAACAGGGTATTAACCGATCGCTGGAACGAGTACATATGCGCTTATAGGGGTATTTCATCTATAAGAACACATTATTACCACACAATTGGAAATCCTTTTCTTAAAGGTGCAACGTACAACAAACTTTTTAAAAGCGAATTAGTAACGAATATTTAACAGGGTATTATCCGACCGCTGGAACGGATACAAATGCACTTATAGAGTTATATCACCTCTAAGAGCCCAAATCTTCCACCAGAGACAACAAAACAATTGAAAATCATGTTTTAAAAGGTGCAACGTAAGATACACGTATTATAAGCGAATTATAAGCGAGTGATGGAACGAATTAAACAAGGTAATAGCATGCTCCGAAACGATGTACACCCTGCTTACATGTTTAACTCTACCACATTATGTTAGTATGTGCCTGTCCCTAGACAAGAGCCTGAAATTAAGTAGTTATCGTTTGTTTTTGTGTTACATATTTCCGTTTATTTTTTTGTATATGAAATACGGCCGTCAGTTTTGATGTTTGAATTGTATGAGGTTGTCATGTCTGGGCCTTTTATAGGTGACTACACGGTTTGGGCTATGCTCATTGTTGAAGGCCGTAAAGTGAACTATAGTTGATAATTTCTGTGTCATTTTGGTCTAATGTGGAGTGTTGTCTCATTGGCAATCATACCACATCTTCGTTTTTACGCAAGCGCTAACACGGTGATTTCATCCCGTCGAACCAAGATCCATCTTCAAACATACGAACATAAAGCAGTTAAAAGGTAGAACGTATAAAAAAACAAGTAAGGAACAAATGCGTATCGAACATGAAGTAAAAGGATCGGTTGAGCACAAACACATATAAATAGGTCATAAAAAGATCATTTTACCTCAACCAATTCAGAACTATTACCATATGTAAGACTATTAACAACTAGATTTGTAATTGCTAGCAATAACGGAAGGCACCCCTTCCCCCTATTACCAGGTGAGCGGCAGCCATTTTGACAATTCCAAAGTCAAAGAGAGCATCTACAGATGTCTAGTAACATTTTTGCAAAGTTTCATGAAGTTTGAACATTTTGAATTTTTGATATTTTTGCTGTTTCCATGGTTACGGCGGCCATTTTGAAAATTCTAACTTCAAAATCCAACTCTGCCTATGCCAGTTACCATTCCTGTAAAGTTTCATCCAGTTTGCGGCAAATTCTTATTTTTGAAATTTTTGACCTTTTTGCATTGTTTCCATGGTAACAAGACCTATTTTGGAAATTCCAACTCCAATGTTGCTCATCATTACTGTGAAGTTTCATGAAGTTTTGAGCATTTTTAGAATTTTGAAAATTTTGGTGTAGTTTCCATGGCAACATAGTAGTTCCAATGATCGCCAAAATCATCCAACACCTGTATATAGTGGGCACCTACATTGTTTTAAAATATGATGATTCTGAGTTGAAGCATATCCAAACAGTTTACCAAAAACCAAAAACTGATTTTTTTCACAATTGTGCCGTTTCCATGGTAACGGCAGCCATATTAAACTATTCCATGCCATAATTAAAAAGGGGGAAGGATATTAAAAATCAAATAAGTAACGAATAGGTAACGAATAGGGAATAGGGAATAGGTAACGAATAGGTAACGAATAGGGAATAGGGAATAGGTAACGAATAGGCAACGAATAGGGAATAGGGAATAGGTAACGAATAGGCAACGAATAGGGAATAGGGAATAGGTAACGAATAGGCAACGAATAGGGAATAGGGAATAGGTAACGAATAGGTAACGAATAG
Source organism: Mytilus galloprovincialis (assembly GCF_965363235.1). Lineage (NCBI taxonomy): Eukaryota > Metazoa > Mollusca > Bivalvia > Mytilida > Mytilidae > Mytilus > Mytilus galloprovincialis. The sequence goes on along the minus strand of NC_134839.1, from coordinate 24,180,054 downwards.
GGAATAGGGAATAGGTAACGAATAGGCAACGAATAGGGAATAGGGAATAGGTAACGAATAGGGAATAGGGAATAGGTAACCAACTTGACGCCCATAAGATTTTGTACTGAAACCAGGAAAAGTATGCATTCATAGTAATAACGAGATTTTGTAACCAGTCCATAGCACAGTCAGAGAAATGAAAAGAATTTCAGATTTTTTTCAATCAAAAACAAAGCGAAACAAGAATGTGTCCTCAGTACACGAATGCCCCACTCGCACTATCATTTTCCATGTTCAGTGGACCGTGAAATTGGGGTAAAAACTCTAATTTGGCATTAAAATTAGAAAGATCATATCATAGGGGACATGTGTACTAAGTTTGAAGTCGATTGGACTTAAACTTCATCAAAAACTACCTTGACCAAAAACTTTAACCTGAAGCGGGACAGACGGACGGACGAACGAACGGACAGACGGACGCACAGACCAGAAAACATAATGCCCCTCTACTATCGTAGGTGGGGCATAAAAAAGGTTTGTTCTATGAAATTTGCATTCAAATAATTGAGACACCCTCCTTGGTAATGTTCATGAAGTGCATGATCGTCGTCCTACCATGAAATGAAAAAAGGGCAACGTCTTGTCTCATAAAAGCAGACATTACATGATTTTCATTTTCTTGTTTTCAAGTGATAGAGCCTCTCAACAGCAGACTCTTTATTTTTACCATAAATCATAAATCATATGTATACAGCTGTCCCATGGCCTTTCCTTTAAAATGAAAGAAAAAATGTAGAGATAGCTCGTCTGCATGTCATTGTGTAGCTTCATATAGTCATAAATACTAGGAGCACCGCCTGACACCAAGAGATATATCCATATCGTGTAAAGGAGGATATACTTTTATCACACATGACAGGTCTTGCTTAACATTCCCCAAACATACATGACACAATGCTATTAAAAAAGAAATCTCACACAATCATGCTCTGACTCGCCTGATCCAAGTAATAATAATTAAAACTAGAGGCTCTAAAGAGCCTGTGTCGCTCACCTTGGTCTATGTGCATATTAAACAAAGGACACAAATGGATTCATGACAAAATTCTATTTTGGTGATGGTGATGTGTTTGAAGTTCTTACTTTACTGAACGATTTTGCTTCTTACAATTATATCTATAATGAACTTTGCCCATTAGTAACAGAGAACTATATTTGGTAAAAATTTACATAAATTTACCAAATTAATGAAAATTGTTAAAAATTGACTATAAAGGACAATAACTCCTTAAGGGGTCACTTGACCATTTAGGTCATGTTGACTTATTTGTAGATCTTACTTTGCTGAACATTATTGCTGTTTACAGTTTATCGCTATCTATAATAGTATTCAAGATAACCAAAAACGGCAAAATTTCTTTAAAAATTACCAATTGGAGGGCAGCAACCCAACAACCAGTTGTCCAATTCATCTGAAAAATTCAGGGCAGATAGATATTGACTTGATTAACAATTTAACTTCTTGTCAGATTTGCTCTAGATGCTTTGGTTTCATAGTTATAAGCCAAAAACTGCATTTTACCCCTATGTTCTATTTTTAGCCGTGGCGGCCATCTTGGTTGAATGGCCAGGTCATCGGACACATTTTTCAAACTAGATACCCCAAAGATGATTGTGGCCTAGTAGTTTCAGTGGAGATTTTGTAAAAGATTACTTAGATTTATGAAAAATGGTTAAAGATTGACTATAAAGGGCAATAACTCCTAAAGGGGTCAACTGACCATTTTGGTCATGTTGACTTATTTGTAGATCTTACTTTGCTGAACATTATTGCTGTTTACAATTTATCTCTATCTATAATAATATTCAAGATAATAACCAAAAACAGCAAAATTTCCTCAAAATTACCAATTCAGGGGCAGCAACCCAACAACCGATTGACCAATTCATCTGAAAATTTCAGGGCAGATAGATCTTGACCTGATAAACATTTTTATCCCCATGTCAGATTTCCTCAAAATGCTTTGGTTTTTGAGTTATAAGCCAAAAACTGCATTTTACCCCTATGTTCTATTTTTAGCGGTGGCGGCCATCTTGGTTAGTTGACCAGGTCACGCCACACATTTTTTAAACTAGATACCCCAAAGATGATTGTGGCCAAGTTTGGATTAATTTGGCCCAGTAGTTTCAGAGGAGAAGATTTTTGTAAAAGATTACTTTAATTTACGAAAAATGGTTAAAAATTGACTATAAAGGGCAATAACTCCTAAACGGGTCAACTGACCATTTTGGTCATGTTGACTTATTTGTAGATCTTACTTTGCTGAACATTATTGCTGTTTACAGTTTATCTCTATCTATAATAATATTCAAGATAATAACCAAAAACAGCAAAATTTCCTCAAAATTACCAATTCAGGGGCAGCAACCCAACAACCGATTGACCGATTCATCTGAAAATTTCAGGGCAGATAGATCTTGACCTGATAAACATTTTTATCCCATGTCAGATTTCCTCAAAATGCTTTGGTTTTTGAGTTATAAGCCAAAAACTGCATTTTACCCCTTTGTTCTATTTTTAGCCGTGGCGGCCATCTTGGTTGGTTGACCAGGTCACGCCACACATTTTTTAAACTAGCTACCCCAAAGATGATTGTGGCCAAGTTTGGATTAATTTGGCCCAGTAGTTTCAGAGGAGAAGATTTTTGTAAAAGATTACTTTAATTAACGAAAAATGGTTAAAAATTGACTATAAAGGGCAATAACTCCTAAACGGGTCAACTGACCATTTTGGTCATGTTGACTTATTTGTAGATCTTACTTTGCTGAACATTATTGCTGTTTACAGTTTATCTCTATCTATAATAATATTCAAGATAATAACCAAAAACAGCAAAATTTCCTCAAAATTACCAATTCAGGGGCAGCAACCCAACAACCAATTGACCGATTCATCTGAAAATTTCAGGGCAGATAGATCTTGACCTGATAAACATATTTACCCCATGTCAGATTTGCTCTAAATGCTTTGGTTTTTTAGTTATAAGCCAAAAACTGCATTTTACCCCTATGTTCTATTTTTAGCCGTGGCGGCCATCTTGGTTGGTTGACCGGGTCACGCCACACATTTTTTAAACTAGATACCCCAATGATGATTGTGGCCAAGTTTGGTTTGATTTGGGCCAGTAGTTTCAGAGGAGAAGATTTTTGTAAAAGTTAACGACAACGGACGACGACGACGACGACGGACGACGACGGACGACGGACGCCGGACGCCGGACGCCAAGTGATGAGAAAAGCTCACTTGGCCCTTCGGGCCAGGTGAGCTAAAAATGAGGATGATAATGATGTCTCCCTATGATTATAAAAAAGTGTGAGTCTTGCATTATGCATCCAATGATGTACTTTGGCCAGGTTCTGGAATTTCTGTCAGATGTTTGATCTCTGTTTTTTTCCTCTGATACGGTAAAATATTTTGACCCATGACCATGATGACCCCATTTTTCCTTTCTTAATTAAAGACTTCAATTAATAACTCAACAAAAGTCATTTTAATACCAAAATTTAAGCAGATCTTAGATTTATTTCTTTCCTTTTGTTTGCTTCTTAACTAATGCTCTTCTGACTTATGGTATCAATATTAAATTCCAGATTATTGTAATTTCACCAAAGTGCATCCTTTTTGCCTGAAACAGTCCATTGAATTCATCATTTGATTAACAATGATTAATTGTGATAAGTATTTGAAATTATTAACACTGAAAAATGTTTTCTATGGGTTAGAACTATTTGAATAATTGCATGTCTACAGTTAAATTAAAAATATTTTCAACTAATAAAATCAAATTTAAATCTTTTCCTGAATGATCACCATGTCTTACAGAGTCATGCCTTCATCATTTTCCTCCAAAATCTGCAAACAACTTCAATAACTTGTTAGCTGAAAGTCTTGATGATATTATGTGATCAACTTTATAGAAAATATGACCATCTTGCTGCTCATTACCTTATCATTATTAAAAAAATGGTGTTTGCAAAGAACAAAATTAGAGTTCAGGAGCCCCCCAGGGTGCAGGATTTTGCACCATTTTAAAAAAAAATTCTGGGGGCCTAAACCCCTCGCCATGAAGGGCAACGAGCAAGCTCGTCGCGCTGAACGGCTACGCCGTCCGTCAGTGTTGCCTGCTACTTTTATTATTTAGCCTCCTACTTTAAATCTTATTGACAACCCTGCACTAGCAATATAGTGAAATTGTTGCCAGTGTGGAAAAATACAAATAAATGGGGAATGTGTCCATGGGACACAGATGATGCACCCACTTGCATATCATATAAAGTTATAAATGGACAAAACTTAAAAACATTAATCAAAGTGCTTGTAAGCATCAAAGGGTAAAGATTTTTTGCATTGTATAAAGCATTGGTTGTTGTTGATTCAACTACAATTATGGACAAAGGAAGATAACTCCAAAAATAATACTATTACAAATTACATCATTGATATTTTTAGAACAGATATTAGATTCCTGTCCCTTGAATAAGTTATGTAATTTTCTTGACAAGTATAACATTATTTTGTGACTTGAATATCTGAGCATATATTTCATTGAAAAATTTCTGGAAATGTTCATGGATAGAAAGTATAGAATGTTTAATCAATGCACTATATTTTGTGTATCTCAAAGGAAGACAAGTGATAAACCTTGGAAGATTTTGAGATCAAGTCAGTTCCATAGGGTTTTGATTGCATTTCATGCAATTACATATTTGTACTTGATCTGAGTTTTGTGGTAATAAGTATTGTGAATAAGTTTAATAACATTTGATTGAGGCAAACTTAAGTTAGAGAAGGGAAATGAAAAATTCATCAATTTTTCCTTTTGTAAAGGGGCATAACTCAAGAACAGTTAAAGTGACGCTACCAAAATTTAAACTTGATCTATAAAAATTAACCAATTTTATTCCATTTGTAAAGGGGCATAACTCTAGAACGATTGAAGTGACACCACCAAAATTCAAACTTGATCTGTGTTTTGTGGAAATAAGCATTGTGTATAAGTTTAATAACATTTGGTTGAGGCAAACTAAAGTAAGAGAACGAAAACAAATAAACAGCTGCGCCATGAGCACATGATACGCCCGCTGCATTTTCAAAGAATAAAGTTCAATAACTTCTCAATGTCATATCAGAAATGTAGAAAAAAACTAAAGGTAGGTGATCTTAATAGATATAAATCCGTCACCAAAATTTAAAGAAAACTGCTCAAAGCAATTTCAGGATATTGTTCGAAAACTTGAAAATGAATAAAATCCCATAACTCAGAAACTTAAAATCTAAAATTTATGTAAATTGAATGGGTGCTTACAACAACAGATATAAACAATTATAATTCATGAAAACTGCTGTAAGCATTTTTGAGTAATTGTCTGAAAACTGGAAAATCTCCCTTTTTTAATGAATAAAACCCCATAACTAGTAAACATAAAATTTGAAATTATGAAAATAGAAAGAGAGCTTACGTCAATAGATATAAACAATTCACCAAAGTTTCAGGAAAACTGCTCAAAGCATTTTTGAGTTATTGTCTGAAAACTGTAAAATCTAAAATTTTGTAATAACTCAAAAATAAAAAAAAGAATCATCACGAAAAAGTATACAGATCTTTTGATTTATATAATTAAGAAGTTGTAAAGTTTTAAGCAATAATCATAAATCTTTTTTGAGATACGGAGCGACATGTGAAAAAAAAACACCCCTGTTTTAGTTACAATGTCCAAAACTTTGACGGGCGTATAAAAATTCAGCAATTTTTCATTTGTAAAAGGGCATAACTCTAGAATGGTTAAAGTGACGCCACCAAAATTAAAAATTGATCTGTGTTTTGTAGTAATGTCTCAGCATTTTGTATAAGTTTTATAACATTTGGTTGAAGAAAACTAAAGTTAGAGAACGGAAACCAACTTTGGGATGTGCGTATGTAAGACATAATAGTGTCCTGTAAAAAAGTGTCCATGAGGACAGTTTTTCATAGAATTTGGGTATTTAATAATGTCCATTGCCATGGAATAGTGTCCCTCAAATGGACAGATTTTTACTGCAAAAGATATGAAATAGTGTCCACCCACAGGACAAATTTTCATAATAGTTTCTATTAAATTGTGTCCTCCAAGGGAAGTAATACAAAGGTCATTAAAAAGTTTTATTATACTTGAATTTTAATTAAAATGTGAAGGATTGATGCGAAATTGAATAATTATATACAAATGTAAACAAACAAATAATGGATGGAAGTGAATATAGAGAAATTTAAGTTCTAAGAAATTTCCGGCAAATGATTAAATGACAATGATTGAATAACAATAAGAAGGAAGTTTAAATCTGAAGATCTTTACTATATTTATTATGTCAGAGAAGAAGGCAATTGAAAATAAATAATAATGTCCATTGCCATGAAATATAGTCTCCTAAGTGGACAGCATTTTACAGCAACAGTTATGAAAAATGGTCCATCTACAGAACACATTTTTGTAGTGAATGTTAATAAATTGTGTCCCCAAGGAAAATAATACTGACAGCATCTGTTACTTATTTGAGTTTGAATTATACCGAATATATTATATTAAAAGATATAGATATGAAGATAAGGATGATATGAGTGACAATGAGACAACTCTATGTCAAAGTAACAATTAATTAAAGGTCGCAATTAAAAGTTAAAATGCGTCCAGTAATAACAAGGCAATGAATATCATTTAATACTTTAATCATATCAAAAAATGCCCTGGCGGACACAATGTCCTGTGAAAAAATGTCCCCCTGGACAATATTATGGTTGTGAACACTTTGGACACTTTTTCATACCCAAGGACATATTTTCATGGGAAATTGTGTCCAGGACACATTTAAATAAGTATATATTGTCCATGGACAGTATTTACTATGAAAATGTGTCCAGTGGACATTTTTTCATGAGGGACATTATTAAATCCTACACGTACGTACAGATGGACATGGGTAAAACTTAATGCTCCCTCTGCTATGGCTGGGACATAAATATGTTGTTTTGCTGGCATTTTGTAAGCAGAAGCCAAGTTAAAAACTATTTTGTTAACACATTAATATTATGCAATTCAATTAACTGACTTATTTCAAAGCAAGTTTAATTTAAACATTTTTTTTATTTTTGAAGCTATGTGATTGACTTTCAGTCAGAGCTCAGACATAAATAAGTCTGAATCTGCTTTTGACTCATAGAGGTCTAAATTTGTAAGTTTTAGGATTTGTCTCCCTTTAATGCAAGACCAAATACGACTTTATTAAGTCAAATATTGTTAAGCAAGAAATAATTGACCAGATTCAAAAAGTTGCAAATATCGACTCCTACAAGTCCATAAGTTACCAAAATTGGTTAACTTCAAGACCCACGCATATTTATAACTAGAGGCTCTAAAGAGCCTGTGTCGCTCACCTTGGTCTATGTGCATATTAAACAAAGGACACAAATGGATTCATGACAAAATTGTATTTTGGTGATGGTGATGTGTTTGAAGTTCTTACTTTACTGAACGATTTTGCTTCTTACAATTATATCTATAATGAACTTTGCCCATTAGTAACAGAGAACTATATTTGGTAAAAATTTACATATATTTACCAAATTAATGAAAATTGTTAAAAATTGACTATAAAGGGCAATAACTCCTTAAGGGGTCAATTGACCATTTAGGTCATGTTGACTTATTTGTAGATCTTACTTTGCTGAACATTATTGCTGTTTACAGTTTATCGCTATCTATAATAGTATTCAAGATAACCAAAAACGGCAAAATTTCTTTAAAATTACCAATTGGAGGGCAGCAACCCAACAACCAGTTGTCCAATTCATCTGAAAAATTCAGGGCAGATAGATATTGACTTGATTAACAATTTAACTTCCTGTCAGATTTGCTCTAGATGCTTTGAATTCATAGTTATAAGCCAAAAACTGCATTTTACCCCTATGTTCTATTTTTAGCCGTGGCGGCCATCTTGGTTGAATGGCCAGGTCATCGGACACATTTTTCAAACTAGATACCCCAAAGATGATTGTGGCCTAGTAGTTTCAGTGGAGATTTTGTAAAAGATTACTTAGATTTATGAAAAATGGTTAAAGATTGACTATAAAGGGCAATAACTCCTAAAGGGGTCAACTGACCATTTTGGTCATGTTGACTTATTTGTAGATCTTACTTTGCTGAACATTATTGCTGTTTACAATTTATCTCTATCTATAATAATATTCAAGATAATAACCAAAAACAGCAAAATTTCCTCAAAATTACCAATTCAGGGGCAGCAACCCAACAACCGATTGACCGATTCATCTGAAAATTTCAGGGCAGATAGATCTTGACCTGATAAACATTTTTATCCCATGTCAGATTTCCTCAAAATGCTTTGGTTTTTGAGTTATAAGCCAAAAACTGCATTTTACCCCTATGTTCTATTTTTAGCGGTGGCGGCCATCTTGGTTGGTTGACCAGGTCACGCCACACATTTTTTAAACTAGATACCCCAAAGATGATTGTGGCCAAGTTTGGATTAATTTGGCCCAGTAGTTTCAGAGAAGAAGATTTTTGTAAAAGATTAATTTAATTTATGAAAAATGGTTAAAATTGACTATAAAGGGCAATAACTCCTAAACGGGTCAACTGACCATTTTGGTCATGTTGACTTATTTGTAGATCTTACTTTGCTGAACATTATTGCTGTTTACAGTTTATCTCTATCTATAATAATATTCAAGATAATAATCAAAAACAGCAAAATTTCCTCAAAATTACCAATTCAGGGGCAGCAACCCAACAACTGATTGACTGATTCATCTGAAAATTTCAGGGCAGATAGATCTTGACCTGATAAACATTTTTATCCCGTCAGATGTCCTCAAAATGCTTTGGTTTTTGAGTTATAAGCCAAAAACTGCATTTTACCCCTTTGTTCTATTTTTAGCCGTGGCGGCCATCTTGGTTGGTTGACCAGGTCACGCCACACATTTTTTAAACTAGATACCCCAAAGATGATTGTGGCCAAGTTTGGATTAATTTAGCCCAGTAGTTTCAGAGGAGAAGATTTTTGTAAAAGATTACTTTAATTAACGAAAAATGGTTAAAAATTGACTATTAAGGGCAATAACTCCTAAACGGGTCAACTGACCATTTTGGTCATGTTGACTTATTTGTAGATCTTACTTTGCTGAACATTATTGCTGTTTACAGTTTATCTCTATCTATAATAATATTCAAGATAATAACCAAAAACAGCAAAATTTCCTCAAAATTACCAATTCAGGGGCAGCAACCCAACAACCGATTGACCGATTCATCTGAAAATTTCAGGGCAGATAGATCTTGACCTGATAAACATTTTTACCCCATGTCAGATTTGCTCTAAATGCTTTGGTTTTTGAGTTATAAGCCAAAAACTGCATTTTACCCCTATGTTCTATTTTTAGCCGTGGCGGCCATCTTGGTTGGTTGACCGGGTCACGCCACACATTTTTTAAACTAGATACCCCAATGATGATTGTGGCCAAGTTTGGTTTGATTTGGCCCAGTAGTTTCAGAGGAGAAGATTTTTGTAAAAGTTAACGACGACGGACGACGACGACGACGGACGACGGACGACGACGGACGACGGACGCCAAGTGATGAGAAAAGCTCACTTGGCCCTTCGGGCCAGGTGAGCTAAAAAGGTCATGCATCTAAATCAAATAATGACACCATTGAAAGCCAATGCTTTGTCTTCTAAAGAAAAATATGAATGAGAGTCTAAAAAATCGGAGATAATGTTTATTAACCTTACAATGCAAGCACCTGGAACCACACTTAATGAGGTATAACATCTGTGTTTAGTAAGGATGTTCAATTAGATAATTAAATATAGATTGCTCAAGTCCTTGTGAACTCTCAGACAGGTTTTTGCTGTCATAGGTGGTGTACTTTAGCCCCCAAGTCAAATTAGGTTTTTTCATCAACATAAATAGACCTAAACAAGTCTGTCATTTTGTGACTTAGATAAGTCTAAAATTGAAAACACATTTTTATAATAAATACATGTTTTGACTTCTTTAAGTCAAAAACAGAAATCGACTTGTTTATGTCTGAGCTCTGACTGACTTTGTTATATTGTATAATGTTTTACATATTAGTTAATTAGTTAAGAATAACATATTAGCCTGCTAGATTATAACAATGGCACTTTTTTCAGCATTCGTTGGGAACAACACAAATCTAGCTAGGGTGCTAGCATAAGGCAGCTTAACTGCCTAAAAATGGGGAATGGGCCCATGGAACACTTATGATGCCCCCGCTCGCATATAAGTTTATATTTAGGACATTCTATGTGTATCCATCTGATGAGTTAAGCCTTTTTCAACTGATTTTTATAGTTCGTTCTCATGTTGAACTGTAACACCAATATCCCATGTTAGGGGGAGGGTTGGAATCCCGCTTACATGTTTAACCCCGCCATATTCTATATGTATGTGCCTGTCCATTCAGGAGCCTGTAATTCAATTGTTGTCTTTTGTTGATATGTTACATACAAAATGTATTTGTTATTTTCGTTCATTTTTTGTACATAAATGAGGCATTTAAGTTTTCTTGTTTGAATTGTTTTACATTTGTCATTTCGGGGATTTTATAGCTGACTATGCGGTATGGGCTTCGTTCATTGTTGAAGGCCGTACGGTGACCTATAGTTGTTAATTTCTGTGTCATTGGGTCTCTTGTGGAGAATTGTCTCATTGGCAATCATACCACATCTTCTTTTTTATATATGACCAGTCTGCACCATAAAAAATTCAACTACTTGTCTGGATGAAGGTCCAGATCGACAAGGTAAAACTTGATGCTCCCTCCGCTACAGTGAGGGCATAATAATATATACAGCTTTTAGGAAATTAGTTTTTACAGAATAACAAACAAACCTACATTTGTACTACAAAATTCTTCAAACAATTAAGTCAAGAATAGAAAAAGGAGAATTTCATTATAAATTTTAATGTTGTAGGAAGGCCTCACAGAAAAAAAACATAAACTTTCAAGAGTCATAAGGCAGCAACCATTTGATTTTTTGGAAAAAATAATTTGTATTTGACCCTGTGAAAAAAATGTTTGTTTCACCCTCAGCTGCCACTATACATCTATACATGTAAGTAATGCTAAAATTAAAAGGAAATTGTTTTCGACTTGTCACCAAAAATATAGATGGTTTCCAAAGGCGAAAGTTTGAATTGTCCGGGAAAAAAATCCATAGCCCCCCCCCCCCCCCCCCCCCCCCAGAAAATCAAATGGTTGCTGTCTAAATCACTATGAAATCACCTAACTAAATTAGTCTGCATTATCGCTATTTTTACTAAATTTTCCTTTGATCTTACTGACTGATCATGCTGATAATTTCCTTTCTCAGCACAGTAGAGTGATATGAAAAATTATTGCTAGAAACTAAGGTCTCACATGCTAATTGTTCATTGACAACATCATACCTGTAGGTAAAATAGCGATAAACAGATTACCATTGGTCATCACAACTTGATTGCTTTTCCTCTGTCCATGTACATTGTATACCGGCTCAATCGAGAAAATCGAACTCATTGAGATGATCAACGATAATCTATAATTATCAGGATTATTAATCCAAATAATTATGACGTCTTGAAAGGCTATTTTATTTTTTTCTGTGACGCCTTGTCTTTCAAAATTCAAGAGGTCATAATTATTTGGACTACAGGATTATCAAAGCAAGCATAAACGTATTTACACTTTTGGTATTTAGCTGAATCTTGCCTCCTTTTGACGTCAAGCAAAAATCACTTTTAAATTGTGATGGACAAATTTGCATACAAGTGTAAATACGTCTATTAAAGAGGGGGGATCGGACCTTTATCAGGGACTCCGGGATCAGGTGTTTTTAAGCTCGGGATTTCGGGATTGACCCTTTCAGGATCCGGGAATTCTTTTTTTCGAATTTCGGGACCTCTGGATTTCATGTTTTTAAGCCCGGGATTTCGGGATTTCGTGTTTTTAAACCCAGGATTTCGAGATCAGGACCCCTCCTATCCCCTTTAACTTCCTTTCATTAAAAAAAAAAGAGAAGATAATAAGTAAAAAAGGTGTTATTTATACTTATATAAAACATGTCCTTCCTTCGATTTAATTCTGGTAGCTCCATTCGCAAATCTATCTCCATAATTACTTTCAGAAGCTGTTTCAACTATTTCAACTTTCACTTTCTTTGTTGCACTTGCAGGACTTCTTTGCTCAGATATCTGTTCAACGTTTTCTCTCTTTATCTTTGACATCTTTCAAATATAACCAGACTTCACCATGAAAAAGTATGTAACATCCAAGTTCGTTGTAGAATAGTCTCATAGATCACCTAGATGTATTTTTATAAAATATTTTAAATTATAGCATGGGAATATAAGGGAAGCAAGTTAACTTGTACCACCGGAAACTCGTACCATTTTAACTCGTACCAAAAAAGTTAACTCGTACCAACGTAAAGTCGTACCACTGGAAAGTCGTACCATTAAAAATATATTCAAAAATACTAATGTTTTAATAAGGTGTTTTTTCTTTGTAAACTTAAATGGAAATATAGGTAAGTTATTGTCATCATTTATTACTTTAAAACTCACAGAAGAGTAAATTAAGATTATAAGAAAAAAATATTATATTCTGAATCTGAGACTTCTATAACGTTATAGTAGTCTTAGTCTGAATCGAGATCAATCGAACTGTTCCCATTATTGTATTTACTATACTATATATAAAAATATTAATTTTCGCGAACCATTTAGGTCACGGAAATTCCAAAATATGGCATCAGTAAGAAGAGTTGTACAAACAATGTAAATACACAGAACCCCATCTAAACTTGCTTTAGCTAATAGTATTCATCTTTTTCTATTTTATATGTACTAACAACATTCCATTTTTCTATAATTTCGATTAAAAAATTCCAAAATCTGAGTTAAAATAGGTCGAATGCCCCAAATAAACGTTGTCTGATAGGTTGAAGTACTGTGGCGTCGATGATAAGCATAGAAAGCCTCGATGTAAAGCACACGCTTCACAGGAATAAGGAGAGTTTTACAAATAATGTGAGATCCTCCATCCTATTTATGTTTTGCTGAAAATGTTGCAGTGTTCATCATTTCTGTTTTGATTCTGCTAACAACATTCCATTTTTTCTATAATTCCGATTTAAAGATGTGGAAACCCGTAATAAAAATAGATGGCCTCAATGATCTAAAAGCAACGCAAAAAATTCCGTTAATACGACCCTGAGTTCAACCGGGGTTATATAAACCGATTCACAAATAAACATGATAAAGATCTCCTTTCGCTCAAATGTAATTCTTAGTGAAGTATACGAGTAAATTCGTTTACGGAAATTTATACACACTTTATCATTAATATATTACCAGGCTTTTGCATATTCACGTTTTTTATGCTCAACTGTAGTCAAATTCAATTCTATACATTTTTTTTTACGTAAAGCAATAGGAGTAAGAATATTATTTCGCGCCAATTTAACCAGCATCATCACCATCATCAAAATTACTTACCGTTATCTTTGTGAAATTTCAGTTTTATATAGTTTATTAATTAGAGAAATTTTGGTAAGTTTTACTTATTAATGTTAAGGTTCTACTGATGTGCTTCTCTAGACCTTTTTGACGGTCAGTTTTATCCAATTTATCTCAATATTATCCCCGATGACAGAAATGTCAACCCGACCTGTTCGTGTCAAAAGTGAAAATCGCATCTATTTGATGAACTAATTTCTTCTTAAACTGTACATGCATTATTTCTGTATTATTTGATAACCAATCACATTCACGTTGCATGTTTACATGATAATTGGTTATGTATTAGTGGATTGTAAGGGCGATGCAACATGTGAGGTCTGCGCGATCACGTGACATTATTATTTGTAAACAAAATGCTCCTCGTGTAACACGTGTGAATTATCCTTTCAAAGTGTTATGAATCTTTCAATCACTATAAATAATTTTATGATATATTTTTCTGTTTGTTGCATATCAGTACAGTCAAAGTGAATTAGACATAGTTCTGAGTAGTGTGGTTTTTTTTTTAGAATTAGAAGGTAAGTCTACATAACTTCATAAGTCATTATTTAACTGAAGTCTAAAAAGATGACTCAACTTTCCCTCTAATTCTCCCTCTATTTTTGAAACCTCCATACCAAATTAAAGGGCATTTGCTCCCCTTGAACACTATTTGGCCCCTTCCCTGTCATTTCCCTTTAAATTTGCTCAAAAGTCATACTTTTAGTCCATTTACAGTAATGGCTGATTTGTGATTTTACCATCTTAACTGCAATTTTCATATACACCTTATCGCTATTTGTCCGCCATTACTGGATATCACACAGGTTCCCGTAAAATTTTGACGTCATAAAACAAAATATCTGACGCCACAATGGAAAAGTGATTGTTGTGTAATGTATCCACTCTACAAATTCATATCGTCACCACCGGGATTCAAACCTCGGTCGTCTGCGAGACAGTCAGTGCGTTAACCCACTGAGCCAAAGAATGAATTCTCTAGCTCAGTTGATTAAGACTGGCTTTATATGTTCTACCTGTACTGAGGGGAAGCAACCCTGCTACACTATTCCCCCACCACAAGAGTCATCATATCTTCATATATGACTCTTAACAACACAAACCCTGGCTATACTCCAGATAACCATTGTGGATTTTTTAGTCGGGCGCCAAATGTAACCGGAGAGCACGTATCTACTCTACAAATTCATATCGTCACCACCGGGATTCGACCCCGGTTGTCTGCATGACAGTCAGTGCGTTAACCCACTGAGCCAAAGAATCGATTCTCTAGCTCAGTTGATTAAGACTGGCTTTATATGTTCTACCTGTACTGAGGGGAAGCAACCCCGCTACAGTTGTATGTGTCAAAAGTTCAAGCGGCCGGGTCAGCCGGGATAATTATAAGCAATAAGGTGTATTGAACACATTTGACCATTCAGTATGAGTTCCCATGTATTTTTGTCTTATATGCAGGAGGTTTTAGGTCATGTTTTCCTAAACACATGGGAAGGGGGGGGGGGGGTCATATTACACTGTAAAAAAAATTGAGTCCAGAATTTTAAAGGAAAGTAGTGATTTGGTCCAGCTGAAAAAGGTTTAAAATTAGCACTTCAGAAGCTGTCAAAAGATTTCAAGACGCCCTAAACATAAAATTGTTCATAGTTTTTGTTAGAGCCGATGAAGTTTTCTATAATTTTGATATAATTTTTCCCAAGAGTAGTACAACACACTGTAAAAGTTTCTTTGAGAAAGCACAGGTTGGATTTTTTTTATTTTCATTTATGTTCTAAAAGAAATGCACTACGAAATAATTGTGGTCTCGGACCTTATGTCTTAAAATTCGGGTTTTATCCATTCTAATAGGTGGATTTTCAAGTTAATGAAAAAAATGCTTTGTTCACTAATTCAGCAATGCTTTAACTGTTGTGAATGTGAGCTCCCTTCGGCTATTATTAGAATCTAGATTTACATCATTCATTTTCAATGTAAGAGTTCTCCTTTCATTCAAAAGGTAGATTTCCATGTTTGCTGGTCACTTGACTAGAAACTGCATTCAGTGATATTGTTTGTCTCAATTTACACCTGAATTTCAGATTTTTCCTAATTACCAATCACTAAAATAAATGTTATTTAATACGTAATAAATACATGTACCGTAGTATTGTATGTTACTATCATATTCATGTTTTTATTTGACATTATCAAAGTACTATTGAGATCCAGGATTCTGACTTGAATAAACAGTGTTTGTAACACACATAATTTTTTCCGTTTCTTTCCCTTCCCTTAAAAGTATCTTTCAGTTTGAAACTACCTGAGAATCATACTGAGTTCACACCTAATTTGAATTAGTTTAATTCACATTTGAAACAGTTTACATTAACAAACACATATAGTTCAAATGCGAATCGAATGCAAGTGAATTGTTTGTCTATCTATGGTCAACATGTTGGGGTATGACTATAAACCACTTTTACTAATTTTAAGAAACATTGTTGAATTTTATTTATGGAAGCTTACTTTTCATTTATATAAATTTAAGATTAATATTTCTAAGATGTAGGTTATGGATTGTCTCTACTTATAAAGTGGGAGGATTCCCAGTTGTTTAATATATTTAATTAAATTGTATTCAGGCGCGTAGCTCCCTATACGCCAACACGCAGTTGCGTGCACATCAATTCAGCATACACAAAAAAATGTCAAAATAAAATTTATAGCATTCGGCATGCAAAAAAAAATGTCAAAATAAAAATTTAAAGGAAACACAAATATGTTGTTTATAATAAACAAATCATTTAAAAATTGTATGTTTTTGAATATCATAAATACAGTTGTGAAAATGAATACTCAGTCCCTTGCTTTAATGAAAATGAAAAATCTTGCTTCAATAGTGCAGAAAATGAATTATTTGTCCTCTTAGATTACAAAAATAGATAACCTGTTAATAACCTGTCAAAAACAAATCCTCCTGCCCCCCCCCCCCAGAATATCAAATGGGCAACCCCTAAGTCTATATAGGATTTTTTTTCTGCGACAAGTGCCTCAAACCATGTATTAAGATTTTGGATAAAGGACCACAATAGATAAAAGTCCAATTTAAAATTAAATGTTTTAAGTTCTAAGACCACATTCATTCTGTGTCGGAAACCTATTCTGTTTTGACTATTTGATCACAATCCAAATTCAGAACTTCAGAAGCTGTCAAAAGATTTCAAGACGCCCTAAACATAAAATTGTTCATAGTTTGTGTTAGAGCCGATGAAGTTTTCTATAATTTTGATATAATTTTTCCCAAAAGTAGTACAACACACTGTAAAAGTTTCTTTGAGAAAGCACAGGTTGGATTTTTTTTATTTTCATTTATGTTCTAAAAGAAATGCACTACGAAATAATTGTGGTCTCGGACCTTATGTCTTAAAATTCGGGTTTTATCCATTCTAATAGGTGGATTTTCAAGTTAATGAAAAAAATGCTTTGTTCACTAATTCAGCAATGCTTTAACTGTTGTGAATGTGAGCTCCCTTCGGCTATTATTAGAATCTAGATTTACATCATTCATTTTCAATGTAAGAGTTCTCCTTTCATTCAAAAGGTAGATTTCCATGTTTGCTGGTCACTTGACTAGAAACTGCATTCAGTGATATTGTTTGTCTCAATTTACACCTGAATTTCAGATTTTTCCTAATTACCAATCACTAAAATAAATGTTATTTAATACGTAATAAATACATGTACCGTAGTATTGTATGTTACTATCATATTCATGTTTTTATTTGACATTATCAAAGTACTATTGAGATCCAGGATTCTGACTTGAATAAACAGTGTTTGTAACACACATAATTTTTTCCGTTTCTTTCCCTTCCCTTAAAAGTATCTTTCAGTTTGAAACTACCTGAGAATCATACTGAGTTCACACCTAATTTGAATTAGTTTAATTCACATTTGAAACAGTTTACATTAACAAACACATATAGTTCAAATGCGAATCGAATGCAAGTGAATTGTTTGTCTATCTATGGTCAACATGTTGGGGTATGACTATAAACCACTTTTACTAATTTTAAGAAACATTGTTGAATTTTATTTATGGAAGCTTACTTTTCATTTATATAAATTTAAGATTAATATTTCTAAGATGTAGGTTATGGATTGTCTCTACTTATAAAGTGGGAGGATTCCCAGTTGTTTAATATATTTAATTAAATTGTATTCAGGCGCGTAGCTCCCTATACGCCAACACGCAGTTGCGTGCACATCAATTCAGCATACACAAAAAAATGTCAAAATAAAATTTATAGCATTCGGCATGCAAAAAAAAAATGTCAAAATAAAAATTTAAAGGAAACACAAATATGTTGTTTATAATAAACAAATCATTTAAAAATTGTATGTTTTTGAATATCATAAATACAGTTGTGAAAATGAATACTCAGTCCCTTGCTTTAATGAAAATGAAAAATCTTGCTTCAATAGTGCAGAAAATGAATAATTTGTCCTCTTAGATTACAAAAATAGATAACCTGTTAATAACCTGTCAAAAACAAATCCTCCTGCCCCCCCCCCCCCCCAGAATATCAAATGGGCAACCCCTAAGTCTATATAGGATTTTTTTTCTGCGACAAGTGCCTCAAACCATGTATTAAGATTTTGGATAAAGGACCACAATAGATAAAAGTCCAATTTAAAATTAAATGTTTTAAGTTCTAAGACCACATTCATTCTGTGTCGGAAACCTATTCTGTTTTGACTATTTGATCACAATCCAAATTCAGAACTTCAGAAGCTGTCAAAAGATTTCAAGACGCCCTAAACATAAAATTGTTCATAGTTTGTGTTAGAGCCGATGAAGTTTTCTATAATTTTGATATAATTTTTCCCAAAAGTAGTACAACACACTGTAAAAGTTTCTTTGAGAAAGCACAGGTTGGATTTTTTTTATTTTCATTTATGTTCTAAAAGAAATGCACTACGAAATAATTGTGGTCTCGGACCTTATGTCTTAAAATTCGGGTTTTATCCATTCTAATAGGTGGATTTTCAAGTTAATGAAAAAAATGCTTTGTTCACTAATTCAGCAATGCTTTAACTGTTGTGAATGTGAGCTCCCTTCGGCTATTATTAGAATCTAGATTTACATCATTCATTTTCAATGTAAGAGTTCTCCTTTCATTCAAAAGGTAGATTTCCATGTTTGCTGGTCACTTGACTAGAAACTGCATTCAGTGATATTGTTTGTCTCAATTTACACCTGAATTTCAGATTTTTCCTAATTACCAATCACTAAAATAAATGTTATTTAATACGTAATAAATACATGTACCGTAGTATTGTATGTTACTATCATATTCATGTTTTTATTTGACATTATCAAAGTACTATTGAGATCCAGGATTCTGACTTGAATAAACAGTGTTTGTAACACACATAATTTTTTCCGTTTCTTTCCCTTCCCTTAAAAGTATCTTTCAGTTTGAAACTACCTGAGAATCATACTGAGTTCACACCTAATTTGAATTAGTTTAATTCACATTTGAAACAGTTTACATTAACAAACACATATAGTTCAAATGCGAATCGAATGCAAGTGAATTGTTTGTCTATCTATGGTCAACATGTTGGGGTATGACTATAAACCACTTTTACTAATTTTAAGAAACATTGTTGAATTTTATTTATGGAAGCTTACTTTTCATTTATAAAAATTTAAGATTAATATTTCTAAGATGTAGGTTATGGATTGTCTCTACTTGTAAAGGGGGAGGATTCCCAGTTGTTTAATATATTTAATTAAATTGTATAATTCAGGCGCGTAGCTCCCTATACGCCAACACGCAGTTGCGTGCACATCAATTCAGCATACAAAAAAAAATGTCAAAATAAAATTTATAGCATTCGGCATGCAAAAAAAAAATGTCAAAATAAAAATTTAAAGGAAACACAAATATGTTGTTTATAATAAACAAATCATTTAAAAATTGTATGTTTTTGAATATCATAAATACAGTTGTGAAAATGAATACTCAGTCCCTTGCTTTAATGAAAATGAAAAATCTTGCTTCAATAGTGCAGAAAATGAATAATTTGTCCTCTTAGATTACAAAAATAGATAACCTGTTAATAAACTGTCAAAAACAAATCCTCCTGCCCCCCCCCCCCCCCAGAATATCAAATGGGCAACCCCTAAGTCTATATAGGATTATTTTTCTGCGACAAGTGCCTCAAACCATGTATTAAGATTTTGGATAAAGGACCACCATAGGTAAAAGTCCAATTTAAAATTAAATGTTTTAAGTTCTTAGACCACATTCATTCTGTGTCGGAAACCTATTCTGTTTTGACTATTTGATCACAATCCAAATTCAGAGCTGTATCAGGCTTTATTGTTGTGTCCATACTTGCCCCAACTGTTCAGGGTTGGACCTCTGCTGTAGTATCAAGCTGCACCCTGTGGAGCATCTGGTTTATTTGAAGGGTAGATGTTCCCGACCTGTTTATTAGTGGAATTATGAATCAGGCCATTACTCTTCTCAATTGTATTAATGCATACTTTTCATGTTGGGACAGTTTCCCTCATTTTTGAAGGCTGTATGGTTGCCTATAATTGCTTTGTCATTTGAACATTTGTATATATGTACTTTAAAATTTTAGTCTTGCATGTTTATAATTATGTGTACGATATATCACTGATTCAGTGGCAATGGTAAATAGACACTGACAAGTCTTAGATAACATTTTATAGTTTTGAATGTTTTTTCATCAGATGACTAAAATTAGGTGGAGGTGTGTTCTTATTTCCAACAGAGGGGCACTCAACCTATATCAATTTTTGCATGAAGCAAATTGATAGTTATTAGATACTGAATGATTATACCACAAAAAAGTTTTAACCTGTGCATATATACTTAAAATACGATAAAAAAAATCATGTCTTTTTCAGGACTTCTGATCCAACCATGTAGTATGGCATGTTATTGGGATATGGTTTTGGTCGATGGATGTTCGTGAAGGACCTGTAGTACAAAGTATATCACTGGATTTAGCTCTTTGTCTAAGTGTATTATAAAAGTACTTTACTTTGAGCTCAGTTCATTGTTATGCAATTCATTCTTTGTGAAATAAAGATTTGACAGACAACTCTCATGTACAAGGATTTGTCAAAGAAGTATCACCTCTATGTACAATGTAAGTAATAGGAAGATAAAAGCATTCTATTTCGATTGTTCATTGACCAAATTTAAAAAAAAGACCAAGTTTTTAACTTTACATAATATATAGTTGCCATTGAGAAACATTTGTCATTGGCGGATCCAGGGGGGGGGGGGGGCTGGGGGGCCCGGGCCCCCCTTTCGTGGGAAAAGTTTGGTTGATTATATAGGGAATCATTGAAGCATGACTGGAGCGGCCCCCCCCCCTTTAGGTCAGTCAGCGCCCCCCCCCCCCCCTCCCTTAGGAAAAGTTCTGGATCCGCCACTGTTTGTATATAGATTATCGAAACTGAGCAGTTTCATTTTAAATTGGTTATATCAAGGGAGACAACAAAGCAAATCTGCCACGGTATTGTCTATAAAAAATTTCTAGAAAAGGTACTTTTCATGTTAATAAATCTAGACTGGTTTAACAAGCCAGAAAAGCAATGTTTTATGTATTACATAAGGCAAGAAAATTGTATTGTTACAACTTTTTGATGCTATGGTTGGCCCAATATTAATGTACGGTGCAGAAGTTTGGGGGTATGAGAAAAATTATGTTTATTGAATCACTGCACTTAGAATTTTGTAAATAGATAATGAAAGTTAAAAAATGTACACCTAATTGCATTGTATATGGTGAACTAGGTAGAGTACCAATGTCTGTTAATACAGAGACATATGTGAAAGGGGTCTCTTCCGGTATAAATTAATAACTAGAAGACTTTCTAAGGTTCGGATGGTTTTATTACCAGAGAATAAAAACTCTGAAATAACAAGATTATAAACATTAATGATAGTTCATGTAACATATAGAATATATTATACACATATTATATCACAGACAATTTTAATACAGTTCAAACGATTCCTAATATAATAGTGTTACTATAAACAGTAGATACACATTTACTATGGAATGTTCATTCATTCAATCGTGTAGTGAAATGTACATCACATGTCACATGTACTTTAACAAACCGGTTTCTCTGACCGACATTTAATTATAACGGTAACCAGTTTTATTGCGTTTACAATCAAATATATTAAATGTATCTTAAAATTACTTCTCGCAAGTACATGAAAGTTTACAATTAAACTTAATAAATATTACAACATTCAAAAAGTATTTACTATGTCTGAATACCAACATATAAATTCTACCACTGATTTGCTAAAAACGCGCAAATCGCCAATGGAAATAATCCATGAATAACAATCATTTCTATAGTATAAAATAATACAAAAACTACAAATTATGCGCTTACCACTTGTGGAGTGAGTTCTCTAGTAAATAAGGAACTTGGCACAAAGTAAATAGTCTACATCAGAGTCCTGAAAACCAAAATACAATAATAAGAACGGACTCTTCGTAATTATATAAAATACTAATCGCATGACAATTGTATTCAATTCGTCCATATAAAAATAGCATTACGCTAACATGTAATTCGAACATTCTTTTCACAATATAATGTAACTTATCATACATGCCGCCATTTTTCTACATGCAGTATTCGTAAAATACTGTTATTACGATATCTCTAAACATTACATAATTACGCTATGATCAGCGGCAAATATTACATTACTTTATAAAAATATGACCTAGCTTCTTTACCAAAAATACGCTCATTCAAATCTTTCATTCCGATGTTATAAACATGCAATCTGAAGAGTATTTACTCGAAAATAGGAAAGTTAACCAAATCTATTAATTCGTGTCAAAATGTTAATAAAGAAGAAAGTGCAACTTACTAGTCATGTCTGGAAAACTATGTAGATGAATATAGTCAATATACAATCTGTAAATATGGGTTTCTGCTATAATAGTCTGGGTAAATAATGGACGTCTTTCACTGACCAGTGTCCAGGTAAATTCTACCCAAGGTACACAAAGGAAAACTCAATTTAACCGCCAATAACCAAGAACCAATCAAAACAAGAGTTCAATTTCAACCCCCATGAATATGTACGAGTAACATTACTCAATACGTAAATTATATACTAAATCAAGTCATAAAGGATAAATATCCTTTAGTAAAAATACTTTGCAAGAGTGAAATAATTAAACTAAAGACTCAATAAGAATTTGATAAGTAGATTTTTAATATAAATCAATGATTTCAAAAGTGCAAATTACATAATTTATGAAGCATGAAAAATCACTCTGCTACATCTATATACACAGAGCTTGGCAACTGTAACAGTGGTCAGCGAAATCTAATCCAAATCGCGCATCTCACGAGACTTTAACGAGATAGCATTTTGATATTACACACATTATATCACAACAAGTACGCCACCCGCTGTTTTAAATAAAAGATATTGGTGGAAAAGGTTTAAACAGAAGCAGGAGAAGTCAATGGGGCAATGCAAAAAGTACAAGGTCGTGTAACACAGAGGAAAAAATAACAAATGAAAAGAAAATAACTGCACCGAAAATTACCTTGAACAACATAAACCCACAAAAGATCAGATAAAACTTGTGCACAATTTTAAATCTTTCTAATTTCAAACTCAAGTTTCACTACCCGATAGGAAAGAGTAAAGATAAGAATGTTGTAGTACTCTGGTGATCTATGAAACAAAACATTAAAATTCTACAGTTCAGCAGGGCATTTTAATGTACTTATGATACAAATTGTTTTTAATCAGAGTCTGTGATATTAAGTCTTAAAAAAAAACTACAAATAATGGCAGATTCATATTCAATATTTCATGGTAGCAAAAATAGTGATTTCGACAACACTATAATGTACGTTAATTTAGGAAATTTATGCAAAGGTTCCATAAATAATTTTATTCTAGGTCAATCGACAATTAAAAATTATAATTAAAATTAAAACAGATATAAAATCAGTTTCTCACGATACAAAATTCTACTGGCTACATATTTTTTATATATGAAAAAGTTTCATTTCTTTTTTTGACATGTTAAAAGACTTTTTGTTTTTGTTTTCCTGATTGAATACTATAGTATTGCCCATTGCTTCTGTTAAAATAAAGTTCTGGTCATGGTTAAAATAATATGTCAGAATTAGGTTAGTTTTAAAAACAATTACCAAGTAATAATCCATATAGAACTTCACCTCCGGCAAAATTCAGGTGATCGGAGGGCAATAAATTGAGTAATCGCACACCTGTGAACCAACAGTCACAACTCTAAGGGACTAATTACCGGAAAATGGGACACACATAATTTCACTGTGTAGTTAAGGAGCAAACTATTGCAAAGATATGCGGTAAAGAAAGGTTTCTTGTAATTGGATTATCTCCCTTGACTTAGATGGTCGATGTTTTTGAAGCTCATACAAAAACTTGGTTTTAACAAGGATTTATACAATTTGTGCAATTTTGGAATAGATGGTTTGCTTCCGATATAGTTCTACTTTGCAGTGAGTGTTGATTTTTGTTGTTTATTACAATATCATAAGACTTATACTATAACAAGTTTATTGAAAATTTGCATTGACATAACTGAAAACAACTCACAAACCAACCGTCCACAGTAAAGTAATTACTAAAATACCCAAAGGCTATTTGTTATTCAGTGAACTTTGAACTCTGAACGTTTGCACTGAAATGGGTAAAAAAAATAACGGTAATGGTAATACCAGGAATAAATCTACTCAGGACAAAAGTAAAAGCAATGATGTCATTGATGGTAATACCTTAGATGATTCGGTGAGTGTAATTGGTGCCATCACAGAAGCCCATAACGTAATTTACAATGATGAAGAAACTTTGTTCGGACATCTGTTCGACAATACGCAATCCCAATCAAATAAGTTAAAAAGAAAACTTTCAACAGTCAGTGGCAGTGAAAGTGAGTCAGATTCATTAAAAACTACAAAACAACAAAAACGCACTAAAAACCTCCAGACAACAGTATGCGGTAGTGCTGAGGGTAATAAAACCAAATCCGTTAGTAATGTAATTACGGAAGCTGAAGTACATATTGACTCAAGTATATCTCCTGATTTGCGCATTCTTAGTCAAATGATCAGTACCCTCTCGCATGATATGCGCAATATGTTTGGCGATATGAATACACGCATTAATGACCTGGAAAGAAATCTAGAGCGTAAAATAACTGTTAAGGTTAATCAAATCATTGATAAGCGTGTCAGTTCGGAAATTAAAAAAGTCCGATCAGAGGTCAACGCCGTTGTAGATTCTTTGCGACTAGATATTGACGAAGACTTGCAAGTGGTAGAGAAAAAACTAGAGGACTTTTCAAAACAAATAACCAATCAATCTACTAGTAATATTGATTGTAATCTAGTTATCAGGAACCTTCCGGAGAGTACCAATGAAAATATAGAATCAAAAGTTTCCGCCTTGTTCAGAGAAGGGCTAAAAGTGCAAATTACCCCAATAAACTGTGAACGTAAACAGAGCCGAAGTACGCATTCTAGTGGTGTTGTTATAGTCTCGTGCAAGTCCAAAGCAGTTGTAAACGATGTTATGTCAGCTAAATACAAACTGAAATCTAGTCGTCAGTACAGTGATGTTTTCATACACAGAGATCAGACTGTTCAACAACGTATTGAACGTAAAAACTTTCAGACAATCGTAGATGTGTTAAAGTCTGTTGATCCACATATCAATATGAAGGGCTCGGAAGTTATTGCCAGTCGTTATGTTAATAGCAGAAGATCTTCCGATAACCACAGCGAACATGAGATTAGGGGGACTTCTCATACACAACAAAATACGTCACGACGTGGAACGAACAATTCAACACGAAGTAACACTTCCAACTTACACAGTAACTACAACGCAAGAACAAGTTATCGGGAACAGAACAACGAACACAGCAGTAGAAACCAGCATCAACAGTCGAGAAGAGGTAGATGGTAGTTATCTGCAGGTTTTTGGAATGTAAATAACTGGAATAAAAACACTAACTCTGATAATTGTATTCTTCGCTCTATTTGTATAAATAAACTCGATTTAGATATTATATGTATTGGTGAAACTCATTTGAAAGGAGATGATGTATTATTTATTAATGGTTATAAATGGATAGGTCAAAATAGAAAAGCTTTACATAGAAATGCAAAAAATGGATCTGGTGGTGTAGGTATTTTTATAAAAATGTATTTATATGACTTTTTTCATATTACTATATTAGACGATTCATTTGAAGGTATTTTGTGGATAAACTTTATTGAAAAATCATCTGAATTTGAATTTAATATTTGCATTTGTTATTTACCTCCAGAAAATTCAACACGTCAAATCGATAAAGATACTTTCTTTGGCACTTTAATTACACAAGTTTATGAACATCAAAATAAAGGGCCGTTTTTCATTTGCGGAGATTTTAACAGTAGATGTGGTAATGAAAGTGATTATATTGAGGGTGTTGACAATTTATGTCAAAGAGATGTCATTGATTTTAAGTGTAATTCATACTGTAATGCATTTATTGATTTCCTTATTAGTGTTAATTGTTGTATACTAAATGGTAGAAACTTTGTAAACAATGATTATACATGTGTATCGACAAAAGGCTGTTCAGTGGTTGATTATTGCATTGTACCTTATGATAATTTAAACTTGTTTAAAGATTTTTGTGTTATACGAGCAAATGATCTGGTCACGTCCGCAGGCTTCGACGTGAACGGGGTAGATCTAAAACTAATACCTGATCATTCACTAATTAAATGGAGTATAGATTTAAATGCTTTTATGTCTAATGTACAACCAAAAAATGAAAATGATAAGACATTTTCTACGAAGTTTGAGAAATTTGATTTTAATAAAATTCCTGCAAATTTTATGAATACCAATAACATTTATCAAAATATATGTTCATTAATAGAAAACCTTAAAACTGTTGAACATCAACAAAATTGTGTAAATGGCATTTATGATGATTTTTGTAAAACGGTTGAATCAGAGATGTCTGATAAAATACCAAGTAAGACTATTTTTGTTGGTGGTAAGCAATCAAATAAAAAATATCGGAATAAGAAACCCTGGTGGAATGAATCTTTGAGTAAATTGTGGTATGAGATGTGTAATGCTGAAAAAGCATGGAATAAAAGTAATAACATGCAACAAAAACAGCTTAAAGCTATTTATGTACAAAAGAGGAAACATTTTGATAGTGAGGTTCAAAAAAGTAAGAGGAAGTATTGGTATGACATGCAGGAGCAATTACTCTCTGAATCTAGCAAAAATCAGCATATGTTTTGGAAAAAGATTGGTAAAATAGGTATTGCAGAAAGTCGTAAACACATAATTCCTATGGAAGTAATCGATGATGATGGTATTGTAAGTTCTGAATTAACAGATGTTCTTGATAAATGGAAATCTGAATATTCAGAATTGCTAAATCAGCAAAACAGTTCGATAAGGGTTTCTGATTCTTGTACCAGTTTAAATGAAGCGAGTACTTTTAATGATTTTTTGTTGACGGAACCCATTTCGTTTCAGGAAACAGTACAAGTTATTGAAAAGACAAAAAGGGGTAAATCTGCTGGCATCGATAACCTACCGGGGGAGGTTTTTCTTAACCAGAGTTCAGCTCTATTTCTATACCATTTATTTGATATTTGTTTTAGATATGGTAATGTTCCCGATTTATGGAATAGAATTATTATAAATCCTATTCCTAAATCTAACATGTCAGACGCGAGAGACCCCCTTTGTTATAGAGGGATCGCCCTGGCAGCAGTGTCTTACAAATTGTACTGTAATATACTGAGTCATAGATTAGCTCAATGGGTAGATGATAACAATGTACTGGCTGACGAGCAAAATGGTTTCCGGCAACAACGTAGTACAATAGACCAATTATCTAGTCTTACTAATTTGATTGATGTAAGAAAAAAACTTCGTAAATCAACCTTTTGCGCCTTTATAGATTTTAAAAAGGCTTACGACACTATACAAAGGGATATTTTGTGGTATAAATTAAATAAAATGGGTGTTGCACACCCTTTTTGTTCTGCTATTAAGTCAATTTATACAAATGTTTTATGTTCTGTAAGAATAAACGGCCATTTCACAGACTGGTTTGATGTTAACTGTGGCTTGAAACAAGGATGTCCCTTGTCGCCCATTTTGTTCAACTTGTATATTAATGATTTAGTTACATTTCTTAAGTCATTTGACTGCGGAATAGAAATAGGTGATGAAAAACTGTGTATTTTATTATATGCTGATGACGTTGTAATTATAGCAAACGATGAAAAAGAGCTACAACTTCTGTTAAATGCTTTATCTACATGGTGTGAGGACAATTGTATGACAATTAATGCAAACAAGAGTAACGTTGTACATTTTAGACCGCCATCTATACCTAGATCTGATGTAATTTTTAATTGTAATGGCCATACTATTAAGTTTTCTAGTAATTATACTTATCTTGGTCTCGTTTTAAATGAACATTTAGACTATAATGTTACTGCAAAAGCAGTTGCATCTTCAGCAAACAGAGCTTTAGGGTTGGTAATAGCCAAGTGTAAACTTTTAGGTGGGGTTTGTTTCGACGTATTTGTAAAATTATATGAAAGTTTGGTTTGTCCTGTAATAGAATATGGAGCAGGTATATGGGGTTTAAAAACATATTCTTGTATAAACTCCATACATAATAGGGCTTGTAGATTTTTTCTCGGAGTAGGAAAATATGCACCAAATGCTGCAGTTACTGGAGACTTAGGTATAACACCTATTTTTGATAAGCAGTGGAAAAGTATTATACGTTTGTGGTGTAGATTAAATAACATGAGCTCAAATCGGTTAAATGCAAAAATTCACAAGTGGGCTGATAGTATGAGTATTAAGCATAAGTGTGTTAAAAACTGGAATTTTTTAGTAAAGAAAAACTTCTGTGAACTAAATTTAAGTAATTTATCGTGTCCCGAAAATATGGACACTAACTATGTTATAAAAAAATTTATGTCAAAATTACACGAAAAACATGTCGATAATTGGCATGCTGTTTTACATTCTGATAAATCTATATCGGGCAGAGGTGGCAATAAGCTACGAACTTACAGACTGTTTAAGGAAAATTTTGAACCGGAGGAATACTGCAAAATAGCTTTACCCTTCAATCACAGAAGTGCTTTCGCCAAATTTAGATGTGGTGTTGCTCCCCTAAGAATTGAAACAGGGAGATATGAAAATATTGTTTTAGAAAATAGAGTGTGCCATATATGTGACGTTTTTATTGAAGATGAAGCGCATGTTTTATTAAGATGTCCTCTTTATGACGATTTTAGAAACCATTTATATTATGTTGCTGAAACTTTTAATGACAATTTTAATACTTTAGATGATAATCAAAAGTTAGTGTTTTTATTCTCAGATGTAAATATGATACGTGTGTGTGCCAAAACCTGTCATTTGATTTTAAAAAGACGTAGAAATTTTATATATTGTGAATAGTATTTTATTTCATATTGTGTATTATATCTATGCATTTTAATAGGCTCTTATAATTCTGTATAGAATGGCTCTCATTTTATCTAGTGTTATTTTACAATGTATAAAGATTGATTGTACTTGTTGAGAGATGAGACTTTAATAAAACATTGAATTGAATTGAATTGAATTGTAATAACAATTGATCATTACCAGATTTGAATTTTTAAATTATATGAAATGCAGAAAAAAATATTTTTTCTCAATAAATACATAAAAATGAATATAACGATCTCAAGTAGTTTTTTTTTAGAAAAGAAATTATAATATGATCTGAAATAATTTTCCCATTGCTTTTCTTGATTATCTATCGAGGTTATTCATCCCTGACTTGATTACATGTTCTAATATTTATCGACGAGAATCTCATCCCGGGCCGCGATCTTTAACGGGATTTCACGGAGTTGCCAATCTCTGTGTATATAGACGTTACGCACGGTATTCGGTCTATGTTTCATTTGACCATTTCTTGATGCATAAGTAGGACAGAAACAAATCAATTGTGCGTATTATCAAATAATTACTTGTCTTGGTTCATCAGTTTAATCGATATTAAATAAACCCTAATTTTAAAATATTTAATTTTATGTATTATTACATAATTAAAGGGAAACTTCGCAAAAAAATCAAAAATTGATATTATGTTCATTCTGTATAAAAATGCTCAAATTCATAGATATTAAAGTTTTATTCCGCTAGATAAGCGATCACCATCGATTTTATATTTAGAGTATTAATTCTCTGAGTTCCGCCATTTTGTCCTTCTTTCCCGATTAATGAAACGATATGTCTATAAACCACAAAGAAACAAAACTACAGTAACCGATGTAGTCGTAATTGCGTGTCGATATCTTGTCAATCGTACGGTTGTTTTATCCGACTAACTAACCATGGTCTGTTGTTTTTAAACTTGATATTGGAAGTAGGTGAAAAGTCAAAGTTGAAATCATAAATAAGTGTTCCGTGAAAATTGTTTTCGAAAATCTAATTTGTTCATAATTCTTTAAAGTAATAAACCGTTTTCAAATAAATTTTTATCTTCCCTCTTCTGATTACCAGCATGGCTAAAGGTATTACTTCCAAAGGTATTGTGAGGGGTGTGAGGTGACACGTCCAGGTATGCAAGCGATTTCCTGTCGGGCTTGCAAGTTCACGCATCGTTTCACTTCTGCAGGTATTGATCAGTGTACACGGCTGATAACATTTAACTTTCCATTTTGAACTATCAGATGTATAATATACAACTCTGTCTTACTTGTCATTACCAAACTCATACGCTTGTTTATTAATAACATTTCTGGTGTAAAGAATATTATTCATAAAAATATAAATAATACCCAAAAAATAAGATTTGATGAAATTAAAATCTATTTAAATATTTTTTCCCAGGGTGAATTTGGGAAAATGTAATATATACTCATTGTCAAAAGTGAAGGACAGATTGGAACATACCAGAAATATTGATTTAAAAATATGTACGCACTTGGCGACGATTCGTTTATACGACTGGATAGAAAGTTACGGAACTATAGCGCAATTTAAAATATATACATGTATACATTGAACATAAGAAAAAAACATATATTTTGAATAAATAGGGGTAAAAGTGTTGTAAATAGACTAGTCCACGTATGCCAACAGTATGTAATAATCGAATGTCGATAGACTATTGTATACCAGAAGAACAAGAAGAGAACCAATTTGATTTAAATACAGGTCGATGTATAACTTTTGCTTTGGTACATTGAAGTTGTGGACATAGTAAAATCACAGATTTATATTTCAATAAGATTGTTCTCGAACAAAGGAAGGAATTCGTCATCACAATTGTTATATATGCCACTGGACGAACACTAATTATCCCGAAGGGATGTGAATATTTTGCTGGGAAACTTTTGAGTATCTAAGTTTCAAATTAATTTCGGGATTTATTTTTTTTCTTGGTATTCAATAACAGAAAAAAGAAAAAAATTACTTGTCCGCTAAATAGGGGTATTCTTGTCAGATGAAAGACTTTTAGTTATATTTAAAAAAAATAGGGAAATATGACATTAAATTGGTTCTGTCTTTTTTTTTAAACATCGTTAAAAAGATGTGTGTCTAAGGTGAACGCCACAAGAACCCTGTAATACTAGTACGAGAGTATAGCATGTAAACATTCCTTCTCAATAATATGGTTGTATTGGAAATCTTTTCATACAGATTGACAACTCATTGTCCGATATGCATGTAATATTTGCCACATGACGCCCATAGTTCTTTCTACCATCATCATCTTATTCTTTGATATTGCTGTCAACATCGATGGTTCACACCCAAACAAAATGGGAGTAATGGACCTTCAGAGCTTCTCCGTGTTATACACTTGTGAAATATATAGACGAAATTTCTGTATTGAAATGAATATACATCTCACAAACAGGATTTTCAAATAACGATTTTGAGTAATCACCTTACAAACCAATATAAACGTATGGCAAGATATAACCATGAAGGAATTTAGTTTTTGTCAGACACAAGAACTCATCACTATCATAAACGTATACGTATATATGCATACAATTTCAACTATCAAGAACAAGCGGTCGATGTCGATAGTCCGTTTTCTAACTGTTCGAGTTAGACATGTCACTTGTTCATTCTTGAAAGCCTTCATATTCCCCGTCTAACGATGGGAACTGTTTCTGATTGTGTTGACTATAAATGCTTGTATGGTAATTCTGTTGTTTATCTGTACAAGTGGTTGCATTTCCTCTCCTTTCCCAACAAACAAACGAACGAAACGCTACTAGTCTGCTTTCTCTGGAGCTCATCCTCAATGGCTCTTATACGTCAGGAAACTTACATGTATACTAATAATGATTGTTTTAAGAACAACGATGTATGGATGAACTATTCTAAATTCGTCAATATCAGTTATGCATGACTAAAATATAACTTTTATTACAACTACTGTATTACTTATTTGGATTAATGACGGCTATCATGTTCAACATTGCACAACTATTATCATAGAATTAAAAAAAAAATCCTCAAAAATCCTTAAAAAAAAATAATGCCTTAGCTTAGATAATTGGTATTTTTTCACAAAAAGTTCGTGTAAATGATTGTCAAATGAATTTAATTATGTAAGAATAAAATGTTAAAAAGAAACTAAAAAAACCCCATGTATGTTGTATTTTTTTGTCAATTAAAAACTTTAAAATTGCAATAGTTTCATTAGCATTTAAACACAGCCAGATTTGAATACAAGTTAAGAAATTCCGGTAAAGTCAATGATATCAAACAGATGTACAATGGTATATAAAATTGGGTAATATTGCATTTAGTTTTTATTAAAGATTAAAACTACTATTTTTTACTTCATATTTGAATCTTTACGCCAATTGCCGCTAAGAAAGTAATCAAAAATTGTTTCCTTTTATTTTTATACATTTTCGGATTTACGAATCTGAATTTTATTTTCAATTAATTTACACAATTTAATTATTGAATCTTTATTCTCATCGTGTATTAAATCTTAGTGTATTAACATCGTGACATCATACTCTTTCTAATCCTTTCTGTATATCCTTTCCAAATAACAACATTTATACCTGTGTACGCTTGAACTCACACCTGCGGCTAAATAGCTACAAGGTAAACGAATTGACCTCAAGCCGAGAAATATACAGTGACCTTTACAAAATAATATACACACTCTGCTCACACATTAGTTGCATTGAAATGATTATCAAAACAATAACGGTAAATAGACAAGTAAATAGTAAAAATGTTCAATAAATATTTTATGAATAAAATCTCAACAATAATTGATTAAATTTATTCAAAAACATTTACTAGAGACAGAGACATGTAATTCTATAGGAGTTTAATTCAATGAATACAAAACAGTATATGCATATTCATTTTCGTTCATTATTATATTGTGGTTAATAACTACGACCATTCGTCAGCTGTGCGCTTTTAATTACGTATATTGTCGATAAGCTATAAGAGTTAAACAGATTTTATTTTTTCCCAGAATTCAATAAATCGGGCTAATACGTCACGACCCACTCGAGAATTCAACCAAAAAAGTTACAAATACTTGATTTTCTCCGTTATTAGAAGGAATATAAATTTAAAACTTTGCAAATGTGTTTTTTATGTTAAGATGAACATAATTAGATGATAAGTAAAAAATCGCGGAATTTCCCTTTAAGCAATAAGTCCCGTGTTCATAATGCCATTTTTGCCGTGTAAGACGTAACAACAATAACTGAATGGATTACGATGAAATTCAAACAGGTGGGATATAATATGATCATATGCATGGTGTGAAACGGTTACGATAAATATCATGTCAGTTCGGATTCTAGTGGCCATTTTCGAAATTCCATACAGCTGTAAGATTTGAAATTTCGAGTATACAAAAACGAAAGCAAGCACTTCGATATTACAATATTTTCACATAAGTCATAGAAAAAGGTTCGCCACTTCTACATGCAAATGTAATTTTATTGAATTTTACGAACACATATTTATTTCTAACATAGCTTCTCTCATTTTATTTTTTTTCAGGTTTTTCCGTGTCTCCCTTAAATGTTACCATAGAGCCATTGTTTAAGATTTTTCAGTACTATGCTAATTTAGGGTATTTTAAATTTGTGACAGACAAATGAACTATGAAAACAAATGTTACTACTGAAATGTAATTTTTTTAAAGATTGGTTTAAGCCTTCAATGTTAAGCAAACGCTAATTTTTTCATCAATTTCCATCAAGTTGTCCATGTCTCCCCAAAAAGTTACCACGTCCAAATTGAACGTTTTTTGCAAGGAACGTCAATGTAACGTATATATATTTAATTTTCCATAGACTAAAAGTTAAGCATTTTTGAGTCTTAAGCATTTGATACGTTCTGTTGAATGATATATTTTTTGGAGAGAGTTTTCAAATATTTATTCTAAAATGTAATAAATCAACAAGAAATTTGACTTCCATCAGTGTTTTGTAAACCATGTGTTGATCTTAAAGGCGTCGAAGTTTTTGATAAATGATAAGTTTTCTATAATACTGAACCTTTCGACTTTGGGACCTTTAGTAAAAGATATGTTACTGCTAATACGAATGTTTGTTGCATACACTAACAGTTATTTCCACGCATCCGACAAACTGACGCATGTGAAAAAAAATACTGATCCTAATTCAAGGACTGTAGATCACTTTTTAAAATGAGCAATTTCAAACTGCCGTTTTCTTTCCAAAAGCTGAGAATGAAATTGAAATTATAGATCAAGCAAACAGCGGTACGTCTAAACACCACCTAGGCCGCCTTGGTGCACTAAGCTCCAGGAAGTGCACTAAGCCCATGATGTACCAGTCAAATAAGCACCAAGGTCATTCAGTACGATACAGATTTGAATAAAGAGCATATATTTAAATTTTGGTGTAAATATATTCAGAAATAAAAGAGTTATTAACGTTTTATATGGCACGCGCCGATTTTGTGTAATGTGTCCAGTTGTCACATTGTTGATTGAATCCAATGAAGCTTGACGAATTTATAAATACTGCACAAAGGATATGAAGCAAAGGTTCAATATGCCCCAAGATCATTAATTAAGATAAATCATTATATTAAAAAAATATGTTAAAAGTTGGTTCGATGATATATAATAAATAATAAATAATAAATTATTTTATTAAAGTGTCACGTATTGATTAACAGCTGAACAATATACAGTAAAACATATACAATATTTAAAATAATCAACACCCAGCCAAACAAATTGACTTATGAGACACTGTAAAAATATATTACAAAGTTATAAACATGTATACTAATAACCATTTAAAAATTGCATTGAAATGTTTCATTAATATTCTTTTTAAAATACTGGCTAAAAAAATCAAATTTGCAGGTTTAAAATAAAAATTTTAAAAAAGAAAAGAAATATTAAAAATCATGTGATTGACAGAGCATTTCCATAATTTAATTTATAGACTTGTCATTTAAAATACTAAACAAGATAAATTAGTTAATAAAAATATGCTGTTTACTTTTAAATATTAATTCTTTGATAAAAGGTTGTTTACAAAAGTTTTAGATCAGATATCTAGATACAGTTTCCTTCGAGTGAAAAATTTATGCAGTTGTTTACATAATAGTTGTTGGATCGTATCACAATTCATAATTTCAATAAATTTTTCGTCCATACTAATATTTTGAAAGTTAGCAATATGTTTTGAAGCTTCATAAAAAATTTCAAATCTTAAATCACTGTACAAGTCACATGTCATTAGAAAATGTTTTTCGGTTTCAACTTCGCTTAAACTACAGAATTGACATAGTCTGTTTTGAACCGGTACTGGCGGCCTGGAGTAACGTCCTGTTTCAAGCGCTAACGGTAACGAACCCGCGCGGAACATAGCCATAAGTCTTCTTTGCGAACTAGTTAAATTTTGCCGAACATATGGTTCCACAGATACATTGTTTTTGTAAAGTCTGTATGTGCGCAGTTTATTGCCGTTTATCTCGTTGGCTTTGTCATTGAATATATCTTTTTGCCACTCTTGATTGTCCAATTCTGAGAGTTTTTCATTTGCAATTTTCATCACTAATTTTGTAGATAGCGTAGTGTCTTGTACCAATAAGTCCATATCAATCTTCTCTATCAGTTTGTTTACCATGAACGTCCATCCTTTGCGTCGACGGGCCGAATATTTCCAAATTTTGCTCAACATTCTTGTATCATCAAGTCTATATAACTTGCACAAAAGACGTGTGCAGGACTTCCTCTGTTTGGTTTCACAAGATGTCCAACCCATATCCCCTCGAGAGGATAAATTTGAAGTGTTTTTACCGACGGTTAGAAAGTATTTACACGCACGGTTCTGAACAGATGTTATTTCACTGAATGCCTTTGTTCCCCATATTCCACTTCCATACATAAGTATTGGCTCAACAACTGTTGTATAAAGCTTCGTATAAACGCCATGTGTCATTCCACCAGCAGCCACAACTTTACCGCACAATGCACCTAATGCTCTACTGGCTGATTTTGACAGTTCTCTCGCGTTCTTCCGAAATGTTAGATGTTCGTCTAGCCATATTCCAAGATACTTGTATGAATCTATTTTCATTATGCTGTGTCCACTACATTCAAAACTATACTCGGAGATCGCTATTGATTGAGGACGAAAATGAACAACTTTTGTTTTATCTGCGTTAACGGAGAGTTTCCATGTTTCACACCATTCCGTAACAACGTTCAGCATTTGCTGCAGACTTTTTTCATCCGGTTCTATCAATGCTATATCATCAGCATATAGTAAAATGCTCAACATAGTATCATCTATACGTACACCACAGTTAAGCGCGTTGATATGTTCTGCTAAGTCGTTTATATAAACGGAAAAAAGAGTTGGTGACAGAATACATCCTTGTTTTACGCCGTTCGCTACGTTAAACCAAGGGGTTAAGTCATTATTCAGTCGGACAGTGCATTTGACGTCAGTGTAAAGTGACTGTATCGCTGTAAGAAAGCTTCCATGTATTCCCAAGGCTCGTAGTTTATGCCATAGTAGTGTTCTATTTACGGTATCAAACGCCTTTCGCATATCGATAAAGCATACATGTGTGGACAGTCGAGATATTTTTCTATCGTTCAAAGTCAGGTATAACGCTTGGATGTGTTCTTTACAACTTCTACCCTTGCGGAAGCCATTTTGTTCCTCGCATAAATGATCGTTATCTTCTAACCACTTACTAAGACGTTGATTAAGAATAATACAGTATATTTTGCATGGCACTGATATCAATGTTATTCCACGGTAGTTAAGTGGTATACGTTCATCGTTTGCGTTCGGTTTCAATATTGGGTTAATTATTCCTCTTGTCCATTCTAATGGGACTTTCCCGAGCTGAAAACATCCACTTATTATTTGGTACAGAAGTTCTATTGCTGTGTCATTTTTAAGTACTTCCGCGGGAATATCATCGATACCTGTAGCTTTTCGGACCTTTGCTCTGGTTACGGCCGTTATAACTTCCTCTCTAGTGATTGGTTCATTTAATTCCGTTATATCACTATGTATATTTTGACCTTCCTCTGTTTGTGGAATCGTTTCATCGTTGTTTTCATCGGAGTTAAATAGTTGTCTAAAATCTTCCTTCCACCGATCTAATACGTTAACTTTGTCCGTTTCTACTGTTCCATCATCATTTACGACAGCGCTAGGTATACAAGATTTCCGTTCGTTGCATATTCCTACTTTCCCGATTGATCGCCAGAAATCACGTTGGTTACTTGAATAGAGTTTATCTTCTAGTTTTTGTCGTTCGTTATTCTGGTATCGTCTTTTGAATTTTCGATTCATTCGATCAAATTGTTTTCGTTCAGTACAATAACTGTCTTTTAATTTGCGCTTTTCACTATTTGAACCGGAATGTTTTAACCATTTTCTTTCAGACATACATACTATATTCCATTGATCACGCAGAATATCGTTCCAATACGGTTTAAACATGGTCTTTTTACGCTTATTACTACTGTTATTATAATCTGTTTCATACACAGGTAATTTATTTTCCATTTCGCTTCTTATCAAAGATTGGAACTGATCATAGGCAATTTGAATATTTCCATTTATTTGAATTGAATTTTCTATATTGCTAATAGTATCATTGATCAATTGAGTTATCTCCTCATTGTTTAGAAAATCATTCGGCAATGCAGACACTTTAAATTTTCGTTTTAATCCTGTTGTATTACGATCATTATTACTGGCATTGCTAACTGCCTTCGGCAATAAAATGTCACAATACAATAAAGAATGATCTGGGATCCTATCAGGCATGACATTTAGTTCGTTAATTATGTTCGACATAGGCATAATTTTAAAATCTAAAATACATTCCATATCTTCATATGGAACGCAGACATAATCGACCACTGAACGCCCAGTTGGTGAAATATATGTAAAATCACTGTCGCCGAAGCGACCATTTAACATCGCAAAATTAGCGTCACTAAGAAAATTTATAAAAGCATCACCTTGATGATTTTCTGTATAGTCTACTACACTTCGGGGTTTAATGTTATCAACACCTTCGATAAAATCTAAATTTCTCCCTACTCGAGAGTTAAAGTCGCCACAAATAACAGTTCTTCCCATGTTTTGGTATGTATACACTTGTTCTAATAAAGTTTGAAAAAATACATGATGGTCCAGCGCTCTGCCCGACTCGGCTGGGGGTAGGTAACATATCGCAATGCATAAACTTAAAAAATCTGTTTTAGATCTCATTTTAATCCATAAAATTCCGTCAAATTCCGAGTCCAAAGTTTCGAAAGTGTAGCTATTGTAAATTTCGTTCTTCACTAAAACGCCAACGCCACCTGATCCTCGATTAGCATTTCTGTTGATAGTTTTCCGATTGTTGCCAAAGAAAGTATAAAGATATTTAAAAGTTATTAACATTTTTAACATGACACGCGCTCTACTTGTGTAATGTCTGATCACCTTGTGAATTGATCCAATCAGTTCTGATGGATTATTTTTTAACTAGTAAATTATTTTCTTTGTTCTTAATAAGTAATGATAAAAGGGCTGTTGATCGTTTCTTTGATGCTTTGTTGGGAAAAAAATATTTGGAAAAAGTGTTTGTTTACGCTTTTGGAAATAAAAGATTTGCGGAAATAAAAACAATAGAAATTGGATTTTACTCAAAGCGGAGTATATTGTTGTCTATTTCTTTCTTTTTATTCTTCCCCATTTACTGTTTCAATTTTTGCACGAATAGACACAAATTATAATTCAGACTTATTTCAAATATAAGAGTTAAAATGTGGCGTCCTTGGGGTTCAATGCAACCCATTTTCAACAAGTATGACAGAACGCTTGAAATTCTGGAAGAGGTAATTATTATTAAACTTATATTTCATATAAATAGATAGTTAGTGGAGGTGAAGTGAGTAGTTGGTCATTTATCGCTCCGGCCAAAATCGACCTTTGATGACTTATGCGAACACCTAGAACTTAATTTTTTGTGAGTTTAATCTGCTTATTGTGTCTGGATTTATTCTGTGCTTTGATAATTTTGAAAAATTGAATAATGAACTTTACATGGGCAAAAGAAAAAGAAAGGCAAAGTCTACCCAAACACCACCCAACATGGCGGCGCCCATGCTCATACCAAATCAGGATATGAATAGTTCACCAAATCTTTCTCAGGTATTGGCTAGTGCAAATGACTCTATTTATGGTAACCGAAACCATTTACAAACTGTTAGTAACAATCAATTCCATCATAGTACACCAATGAACATACAACAAGGTCCGCCCATGTTTAACATGACCCATGTTCTACCAGGTCCTAGTGTTAGTGAAGCTCTACCTATAAACACTCAGCAATTCTCAACCTTAACTTCGCAACAGAGACCCCAGCTTTTTTGTGACAATAATACACTTCAAATGATACAAGAAAATATGAATCACATGAACAGCAAATTAGCAAAACTTGACATGTTGGATGACTTGTGCTCTAGAATGGCATCCATTGAATCTCATTTTAATATTGTTAAAACTGAAATTAAAGACATCAGGTATGATTTGAAACAACAATCAGAAAGAATAACTACTGAAGAGTACCATTACAATATCGTTGAATCTAGGGTATCTGGTATTGAAGCTGAGAATGAAAAACTTCAATATGAAAATTTTGAACTGAAAGAAAAATTACTAGAGATGCAGGCACATTCAATGAAATATAACCTTATATTTAGTGGTATAAAAGAAAGAAGTGAGAGACAGAATGAAAAAGTAGAAGATACTATCAAAGAATTTATTTCTAATGAACTAAAAATTGATAGTGAGGCAATTCAGTTTCAGAACGTGCACAGGCTTAAAAACAGGGGTGATGGCAAACCTAGAAATATCATTGCAAAATTCGTAAAATATTCTGACCACGAGATGGTAAGATCAGCAGCCTATGAACACCTGAAAAATAAAAAAGAGGTGGCGGTTTATCAACAATACCCAGCTGAAATCAGCAACCGAAGGAAAGAGCTTATCCCTAGAATGATAGCACTGAAGAGAGAAGGCCACCAAAATGTGCGCTTGGTGTTAGATAAACTCTATGTTGGAAATCAACTGTATAACGACCATGAAGCTCCGAATCCACCAAGGAGTCGACAGGATGCATATGCACAAGGACCTCCACCCGGATTTGTTCCCAGTCGAGAGAGATTTCCCCCGAGGGGTCCACCTCCAGGACATCATGCCGGCCCAGTATTTCAGTCAGGATCTACATAGGGACACGACAACAGGAGCGGTACTGACAGTCATGTTGACAGAGAATTGAGTGACATTAAAGTGTTAAGTTTGAATGTTTGTGGTCTGAAATCTAAACTACAATGCCCAGAATTTATTGAACTTATAGAATCTAATGACATATTAATCTTCCAGGAATCCAAATTAGATAAACATGACATTTTAGAATTA
This sequence comes from Mytilus galloprovincialis, assembly GCF_965363235.1. NCBI lineage: Eukaryota > Metazoa > Mollusca > Bivalvia > Mytilida > Mytilidae > Mytilus > Mytilus galloprovincialis. The sequence continues at coordinate 24,139,323 of NC_134839.1, read as the reverse complement.
CCTAAGGGTTATTTGTATTTTTCAAAGCACCGTTCTAAATTCAAAAAAAATCTGGTGGTATTGTTATCATATACAGGGAAAATTTCGAGAAGTTCTTGAATTTTCCAAAAACTAAATCAGATTATGTACAATGGTTGGTAATTCATTCAAACATGTTAATGATAGACAAAAATTTATTGCTCGGCTGTATTTATATACCTCCCGAAAACACTAAGTATGCTTCGAATGATGCATTTAATGACATCGAAACTGAAATGTCAGACTTGATTGAAAAAACAAATAGCTATGTCTCTTTAGTTGGTGACTTTAACGCAAAAACAAAATTATTAAGTGATATTGTAATACCAGATAGTAAACTGTTTGAAATACTTGATGATATTGTTGATGATGATGTTTTATCTTAGGCAGCAACCATTTGATTTTCTGGGGGGGGGGGGGGGGGGGCTATGGTTTTTTTTGGAAAAAAAAGTTTGTTTCCAGTTTTTGGAGAAAAAAATAATTTGTCTTTGATTCTGAGAAAAAAAAATTGTTTGTTTCACCCTCAGCTGCCACTATATGTAATGCTAAAATTGAAAGAAAAAAATTGTTTTCGACTTGTCGCGAAAAAAATAGATTGTTTTTCGCCGCAGGCGAAAAAAAAAGTTTGTACAGAAAAAAAAACCATAGCCCCCCCCAGAAAATCAAATGGTTGCTGCCTTATGTGTATGACTATGAACATTTATTACAAAACGATGTACCAATGAAAAGATACTCTACTGATATATCTGTACCAAATAATTATGGTCATAAACTTATTGATTTTTGTAAAAGAAATAATTTGTATATAGGAAATGGTCGATTACCGGGTAAAGATTTTTTGATTGGAGAAAAAACATGTAAAAATGTGTCACTGATTGATTATATATTGTTTTCTTCACATGTATTTTCGTTATTTAAATCTTTTTATGTGAGTGAATTTAATCCATTGTTTTCTGATGTACATAGCAGTTTGTTTCAAATTTCACGCTACAGTAAACAATTTTACTATAAATTCCTCTATAGATGATAGTAACACACCCACGCATACACCTAGGTGGATTCCCAAAAAACAAAACCAGTTTATAGAGTCTATTAATAATGACGTCACAATGTTCACGACAATAGAATCTCTATTGGATGAACTAGAGGAACAAGGTCAGGGTCAACACACAAAAAACACTATAAACTTAGTAGTGAACAAAGTTGGCGAACTCTTTAAAAATTCTGCAAAGAAAGTTTTTGGGTCTAATGGTAGAAAAAGAAAAACAAATACAAATAAAAAGTTTCAAATTTGGTTTGACAACAAGTGTTTTGAAACAAGGAAAATATTCCACAAAGCACGTAATAGATACAGTTTTGTAAAAAACAGAGAAAATAGAGATGCTATGAGAAAGGCAAGCAAACAATACAAAAACCAGATGAATGCTAGCTACAATAAATTCCAACATAGCTGTGAACAAGATCTCAGAAACACATCAAAACAAGACAGCAAAAAACTTTGGAAAATTTTGAATCGCTTTAGAAAAAGGGAAACAAATAAAAATATTGATATAACTATAGAACAACTGTATGAATATTTCAGGTCTCTAAATAAAAACGAATGTGAAGATCATGATTATGATGATTCTCATGAAAGTGTCAATAATTTAGATAATCAGGTTATTATTGAGTTATTAGATTGTGAGATAACTGGTGAAGAAATATGTAAAGCTATAAAAAGTCTAAAAAATGATAAAGCACCAGGTGATGATGAAATTGTAAATGAATTTTTGAAAAGTACTGTTGACAAGTTATTGCCTATATATGTGAAAATATTTAATACTGTATTAGATACTGGTATTATTCCTGATGCATGGTTAATTGGTATTATAAAACCTGTATTTAAAAATAAAGGAGATAAAAATGATCTCGATAATTATCGAGCACTTTGCTTGACTTCAAATTTGGGCAAGGTGTTTACATCAATTTTAAACACAAGACTTAATAAACTATCTGATGAAATTGGAATTATTTCGGACTCACAGGGTGGATTCCGCAAGGGATACTCTGTCCATGATAACATGTTTGTTTTACATTCTATTATTACATTATATTTATCTGCCGGAAAGAAATTATTCTGTGCATTTGTGGATTTTAAACGGGCGTTTGATACCGTTTGGAGGGCTGGGCTTTTCCAAAAACTTATAAAAAATAACATCAGAGGGAAAATGTTTACATTGATACAAAATATGTACACTGATATTAAGTCCTGTGTTAAACTTGATAATTTGAAAACTGCATTTTTTCCATGTGAAACGGGTGTTAGACAAGGAGAAAAATTATCTCCATTTCTTTTTGCACTATACTTGAATGATCTAGAAGACTTTTTAGGCCAATATTTGACCCATGGTTTAGAATATCTAGATTCAGAATGTATACACAACATAGGTATTTATTTGAAAATGTTTATATTACTATATGCAGATGATACAGTTATTTTTGCAGATACTGCTGAAGATTTACAAAATTCTTTAAATGTCTTTGAACAATATTGTAATACTTGGAAACTTACTGTCAATGTCTCAAAGACAAAAATTGTAATTTTTTCTAAACGTAACTGTAACAAGAAATTCAAATTTAATCTATGTAATGATGAAATTGAGATCCAAGATACATATACATATCTTGGTTTGTTATTTAATTATAATGGTAATTTTTGTAAAGCCAGAAACAAATTAGCTGATCAAGCTCAAAAAGCTTTATACAGTCTGTACCAAAGAATTAATAATATTAGTATCCCTTTAGATTTACAGATAAAACTATTTGATTCTTTGGTAGCCCCAATTTTGACTTATTCCTCTGAAATCTGGGGATATGAAAATAAGATGAATATTGAGAAGATACATTTACAGTTCTGTAAAAAAATTCTTGGGGTGAGGTCATCGACCGCAAATTTCATGGTCTATGGTGAACTTGGCCGATTTCCTATCGAAATTAGCATCAAGATGAAAATGATTTGTTTCTGGTATAAGCTTGTAACAAATGTTGATAAACTGTCTGGAAAACTCTACAAGCTTATGTTTAATTTATGTGAAAATGGAAATAATTCTTTTAAGTGGATTAATTATGTAAAATCTATATTTGATGAAACTGGCAACAGCGAAATATGGCAGGTACAAGAAAACGTTAATTTGAATTTTTTAAAATTTAACGTTAAACAAATACTCCATGACCAGTTCATACAAAAATGGTTTTCGGATATCGATAACTCATCAAGGGGGAAGTTTTATTCAAAATTTAAGACTGACTTTTGTATGGAACCATATTTAATTAGACTTAGAAAATTTAGTAGACTTTATATTTGCAAACTTCGTACTTGCAATATCAAATTTCCGATTGAAACAGAGAGATGGAATAGAATTCCAGAAATTGAAAGAAAATGTAAGCTTTGTAAAACTGGTCTTGGAGATGAGTATCATTACATATCACTTTGTAACAATGCTGATGTTGTTAAAATAAGAAATGCATATATTCCTAATTACTACAGAATCAACCCAAATATCAATAAACTTTATGGAATGCTGAAATATTGCAATTTACATGTATTAACTAACCTTTCTATTTTCATACAAAAGGTTGAAAAACTACTGCTCTCTCTGTAAATCAGCACATATGAATATATTTATATATGTTACACCTTTTGTTACTATCCACTATTATTTGATTGTGTTCATGAGATCACGTGGTTATTTAAGCTTACATATTGCACGGACTTTGTGTGGTATGGTCAATAGATTTAGTATACATTTAGCTTTGTAAAAATGTTTCATTGTATGTATTCTACTCATTTCACTTCTATGTTATTTGTAAATGTATGTGTATTTGTCGCTCCTGTTACGCAGGAAATCTGCGTCTGAGTGTATTTTGAATAAACAGTTAAACTATATATACATTTTAAAAAATCGTCAAAGTATCACAATATTGATGTGCATTAAAAGTCTGAAGTCTGAAGTCTGTATGATTGCCGATGAGACAAATATCCACCACTGTTCAGAGATCATAGTGGAACGGCGAAGATAAAAGCAAATATATATAGGTCGCGCAATACAACCTTAAACGATGAGAAAACGCATACCGTTTAGTCTACTTTATTTTTCAGATTTAGCCAAAAAGTTTAAATCAAAATAAAATAGTAGAAGAATTTTTAAATGGAGAAAACACCAGATTTTGAAATCCCACTCCCGCAAAGACTAGCAAAAAAACCAAATCAGAACAAAAGACCAAGACTGTGTCGTACAAAACCAAGATATTAAATCTTTGACGTGTATATAGACAAATCATAACTTTTATTTGCTTGTGACTCTTTGTTATATTTATTTATTTATTTATTTATTGATAATGTCATCCATACTTACTTACTTACATATGTTTATAAACTATATGTTTCTTATCTGTTGATAGTTATCAAAATGAAATATAATAAATGAATTTATGATAATAGTCGTTTATTGTGCTCTTTCGAATGACAACGAAGTATTGATTAAAAACAAATAAAAGTATCATAAAGTCAAAATAACATATTAAAAAATACACACAAAAAAAGAAAGAAATACAAAGTTTTGTTTTAAATCCTACAAAAACAAAATACACCCAATAATAAAATAATACGACAAACAAAATGGTGTAATTATATATAAGCCGTGTAATTGTTATGTTTCTTTATTTCTTCATGGATCAGTGATTTTATTACCTGGTTAATTACTGGCACGTGCCGTCGGTCAAAACCTTTGATGACAGAAAAAATCAAATTACGACTTAACTACAATTTTTAATGACTAAAAAATTCAGATACATTATCTTCATGAAAACTACGTCCGATGGTATATTTTTTTCATTCATAGCACCATCCCATCATGGGCTTAGTGCAGTTTCATGAGCTTAGTGCACCAAGGCGGCCTAGGTGGTGTTTAGACGCATAGGATACATATAGTAGCTGTTGCTGCCATTGACCCGAACCTTCTCGAAAGACTCATATTTGAAATGTAACTGTTAGTAGTACGAATAGAAAGACCCTAAAATTATTTCAATAAGTCAAGATTATGAGGAAATAAATAAATCGAGAATGGAAAGATTATTCATCAAAAATGTATTATCAGTCATGTTCACAGTCTTTAATTTTTTTAAATAAGGCAAACATCAAAAAGCCATATGTATTAAAAATAGTGCAAAGCTTGAACGTTTTGTACAAAAGTCGGTTGAAATAAATGAAAATTACGTCGACTAACGTTACCATTACTAAACCGAACACTACATGCGTAACGTCATAGTCTGAAGATGGTTAATACTTTAAAGCAAGAATGGTTGGTTTTTGGAAACGTATTGTTACTGGCAAAAAAAGAGAAAATTTATCGTACATTGTATGAAATGCTATATAAACTTGATTCTCGTAATGTTTACCACTCTAAGTGGTTGAATTGTGTAAAAGACATTATATCTGAATGTAATTTTAAATTATTAATGCCTGAAATATAGGGTTATTGCATGAATATTGGGGAATATTGTCCCGAGTAGAATTTTATATTGCACGAGCTTGCAATAACCCTTTTATTGTATAGCAATATAATATTTGAAAGTAAAAATTGGTTTAAACTAAGATTTTGTCGTTAATGACGTCATGAATTTTAAAGATTTATTGCACTAGTGCAATATTAGAATTCATTGCATGCTAACTTTTGGTTACGTTCTGTGGAAAATATTATAGTGTATGTTAATAATAATCAGTATATAGATACAAATTGTCAGTTGTCTAAAAATGTGAAACAGTATTACCACAATTTGTTTGTAAATGAATGGAAGGCTCAGATATTTAATACGTCAAAATGTTTAAATTATAGAATGTACAAGTCTGAGTTTGGTTTTGAAGATTATTTAACTACATTGCCTTTTGATCTAAGAATTAATTTGTGTAAGTAGTGCAGTAGTCACAGGTTACCTATTGAATGTGGTAGATTTTATAGCATTGATAGATCAGAAAGAATATGTGATTTATGTAACAGCAATGTGCTAGGAGATGAATTTCATTATATATATGATTGTACTTTCTTTAATCATTGCTGAAAGGCTGAAATTTTTGCCTGCAGATATTTGTAAAGTTAAAAATACTATGAGTTTCTCTAATTTAATGAACAGCAAAGATAAATTTGTTCTTGTTGGCTTAGCCAAGTTCTGTAAAATTGTAATGTCAATTTACAAATGATATTTACCTTCCCATTTATTCATGCATTTGTAAATATGTTTGTTCATGCATTATATCTTATTTGTTATATTGTTGTACTATCATGCCTCATGTGAGATAACATGTTTCAATGTTTCAATGTTTCAATACACAAGGAAACATTACTGAGCTACAAATTGGTCATTGTACTTTCAAATTATATACATTTAACAGACTTAAGAGGTATTGAGTGAAATAACAGTATATATTCATCATTAAACACCAATCAAATCCATTTAAATAAGGCAGTGGCTATTTGACCGGCACCGGCAAAATAGCAAATTTGCTATTTAAACCGGCACTGAATCAAACTGTTCATTGAGGTGATAAGTAGAGAATAAAAAAGCTTAATAATAATTTTAAATCATTTTAATATGAGGAAGGCGCTACCTTAAATGCCAGCTTTATACCAAGACAATGTCCTATATATATTGATTGGTTGCTGGTTGCTTAACGTCCAGTGGCAAATATATCATGCATATTCAGGACGAATGTCCTAGGCTACATTAACATATAGCTTTTGTCTAAAATAAAATAAAAAGTTCTGATGGAAAATGTTTAGGGAATTATAAAAATGTTTCAATGTTTCATTGAACTTCAAAAGGCAGGAGGGGGTATGATATTTTTTTTTAATAAAAAAAATTATTCAATTCCCAAATTGATAAAAAAAATATCTGTTCAAGCAGAGGACAAAAAAAATATTTTGAATCCAGATCTTCACCAAAAACGATTTTATCTTTCAGATTATGCAAAATAAATTTAACTTTTATATATCTAAAAAAATTTAAAACTTCCCAAACCGCACAGGTAAGTCTGTACACTGTAGTTTTTTAGGTGAAAATACGGTCATATTTGCCAATTTGTTATGATGAACCTTAATACTACTGTTAGATTTATCATGAATATCATATTTGTAAGTGAATGTTGCATCAGCTGTAATGACCTTTTTTAAATGAGATACAATTTCAGTTACTGGTGCCGGTAATTCATTTAATGGTAGTTCTTTCTCAACAACAGTGATGCCACTTAAAACGGTGAGGGGTAATGGTGTTAAATGAGTTAAATGGGAGGGGAGAGGTTACGAAAGCAAGATGGAGACGGGTCAAACATCGCTCCTCAGATAAGTTATATTTATAATTGGAATTTCTAGAGATAATACAGTAACTTCTGAATATAACATTTATGATTTTGACATGGGACCATCCGCCCTAAGTAAGCTTTTACTAGCTTAAGGATTTTTAAGTGTTTTTGAAACATTGAAACTTATAAGCAATATACGTAAAACCCCGAGAGACTTTATTCTTCTCCTACTATTTACCAACGCCCGGGGCATTTGTTATGACAGATGAGTTATACTCGAACACCAAAGTTTAATTTATGAGGCTCTACACGAATGGGTGAAATGGAAGAACAAAATACAACTAGTACATCTGATATACTAAATCAAAGTAGAGATGTTCTATACGGTGAACAAAATAAAACTGTTTCCTTAGAAAATTTATACCAATTAATGCTTGATATGAATAATAGATTGACATCAATTGAAAAAGGAATGAAACAAGTCAACCAAATAAATCGGACATTAACAAACCTAGTTTCGGAATTACATGAAGTGAAAAGTACAGTTTCCAAAATAGACAAAGATGTTAAAAGTCTTAATAATAGATGTGATAAGCAAGAAACTGAAATATCTAAAGTTACAACAGACAATTTTAACTTAAATAAAGATATTACACAGCTAAATAAAACTAACGCAGAAACTGATAGGAATCTGCAAGGCATAAGTGACTTCATGGATGATTTTAAAGAGAAACATGAACAAAATGCCAAAGATGTGAAACATGTTAAAACAACAGTGACTCAAGTTAAAAACGATTTAAACGATCAAGCAATCGAACTTAGACATGAAATAAAATCAACACTTAGTGGCATCAGAGAGGAAAATGAAGATCTAAAGGAGACTGTATTAGATTTAAAGTGTAGATCAATGAAGAATAATCTGGTTTTCACGGGTCTACACGAAATACAAGAAGAGGACACGGAAGATGTTATTAGAAAATTCTTGTTGAACGAACTGCGAATCACACATAGGGTTGAACTAGGTAATGTCCATAGATTTGGCCACGGAGCTATGCCTGGTAGGAGAGGTCGACCAAGACCGATCGTAGCAAGATTTATATTTTACAAGGATCTTGCCAGAGTACTGTCAAACACATACAGGTTGAAAGGAAAACCATATGGAGTAAACCAGCAATTCCCTGATGTCATCGAACAGGCAAGGAAAAGTCTGTACCCGATAATGAAACAGAAGCGAGCTGAGGGTTGTCACGTAAGACTAGTGCGGGACATTCTGTACGTCGATGGACAAATGTATACCCCTCCGTCAGCAGAGGATTCCCATGCAGTACCGGCACCGAATAGTCCGAATAACTTCGCTACCCCAGAACAACGGCAGACAAGTAAGAGACGTCGCACTTCTTCAACACCCAAAGGGTACTAGGACCCCCACGGAGAGACAATAAATAAGGGACAAAGAAATGAAACAAAAGAAATTATATTTAATGTGTTATCATTAAACTGTTGTGGTTTAAGGAATAGGATGCAATATCCAGAATTTGTTGAACTTATTCATAAATATGATTTTATTTGTTTATCTGAATCAAAAACAGATAACTTTGATATAATAGATATACCGGGTTATAAATTTATTATGCAAAATAGAAAAACTAAGTCAAAAGTAAAATCAGGTGGCATAGCTTTTGGCTATAAGGAAAAATATGAAAAACAAGTACATCTGATTGAAACAGAAAGTAAATTGGTACTTTGGTTAAAAATATCTGCAGAAATTTTTGGCACTGTGGAAGATGTTTTAATTGGTAGTATTTATATTCCGCCTGAAAACTCTTTATATAAGATTCCAGATGCAATAAATGAGCTTGAGCAGGAATTTCTAAATTTTTCTCTTAACTATAAATATATTTTGCTCACAGGTGATTTTAATAGTAGAACCAGTATTGATTCAGATTTTTTTGAGATTGCAGAAAGTCATCATGATAATTCCGATTATGTTGTTATAGATTATGCTAGTTGTTTAAACCAGTTTAACATGTTACGTATGAGATGTAGTAAAGATGTATCAAAAAATTCATATGGTAACCATTTACTTGATATGTGTAAAAATAATAATTTATTTATATTGAATGGTAGAGTAAACGGCGATAAAGAAGGCATGTTTACTTGTAGACAGTCAAGTGTTGTCGATTATTTTATTTGTACACATTCATTGTTATACTGTATACATGAAATGCTTGTCTCTGATTTTTCGTCATTATATTCTGATGTGCACTCGCCTTTGTCTTTGACTATGTCATTTAAACTAACTAGCACTGTAGATAAAAATATATATGTAAAAACGTGCTCTAACGAAAATGTAAAAAAGATAAATAAATGGGATACTGAAAAGGAAACAGAATTCGTTGAGAGCATTGACAGAAATAAATTAAGGGAATTAGAATCAGAGTTGAACATGCTAGAAACTAGTATTCTAGCTAAAGAAAACATAAATAGAGTCGTTGAACAGGTGAACTCTATTATTTTAGAATCTGCAGAAAAAGTTTTGGGATCACATAACAAGGGGGTAAACACACACTACAATAAAAAGGTAAACAAGCCTTGGTTTAACAAAAAATGCTGGGAAACAAGAAAATGTTTCCGTATCGCAAAAAGAAGGTATAAATATACTAAGACGGAAAATAATCGAAAACACATGAAAAAATCAGAGCGAGATTATAAGAGACAACTAGATAAATCATTAAAGGAACATAGAAAAGAAATCAGAAAGAAGATGAACATATTAAAAAACAGCAATTCGAAGGAATTTTGGAAGATCTTGAATACAAACAGGGGGTAAAACCAGCTAATATTTCTGTTGATGTTCTTTATGAATTTTTTAAGAGTCTTAATTCTTCCAATTCTGAAGATGAAAACCCACCTATTTCACAAGAATTGCAAGAATTAAACGAAATTATTAACAGTAGTATTACTGAGGTAGAAATTTTTACATGTATAAAAAAACTGAAAAACGGAAAAGCATGTGGTGATGATTTAATTATAAATGAATATATAAAGTCTACATGTAATGTTTTTATGCCTGTTTATGTTAAACTTTTTAATGTTATATTTAGTTCTGGGAATGTACCAGAATCATGGCTTATTGGAAATATTACACCTTTTTATAAGAATAAAGGAGATCAGCTCGATCCACAAAATTATAGACCCATCACTATTTTAAGCTGTTTGGGTAAACTTTTCACTTCAGTGCTCAATCTTAGAGTAAGCTCATTTTTAGAGAATTTTTTATTACTGAAAGAAAACCAGTTTGGATTTAGAAAAAGTTATTCTACTACCGATAGCATTTTTGTACTTCATTTATTATTTGAACTGTTAAGAAATAAGAAGAAAAAGCTGTATTGTGCCTTTATAGATTTTGCAAAGGCCTTTGATACTGTTTGGCATGCAGGACTTTGGTCAAAATTGATTAAATACTCGGTGAATGGTAAAATGTATAATACTATTACAAATATGTACAGTAACATAAAATCTAGATTTTTTTATAGTAATGAATTTTCAGATTTTTTCCCGTGTAATGCTGGTGTTAGGCAAGGGGAAAATTTATCCCCTATACTTTTTTCTTTATATGTTAATGATTTGGAAGATTTTCTAAGAGACAAGAACATAGATGGTTTGAAAACTCTATCAGATGAATTAGAAACCGAACTTGATTGTTATCTTAAACTTTTTGTAATATTATATGCAGATGATACAGTTTTGTTATCAGAGTCGCAAGTTGACTTACAAAAGCAACTGGATACTTTATCGGAATACTGTAAAGTGTGGAAATTGAAAGTGAATGTACAAAAAAGTAAAATTGTTATTTTCTCTAAAGGGAGACTACCTAATAATGTTCAGTTTAATTATAACGATATTGTACTAGAAATTGTTAATGAGTTTACTTATTTAGGTGTCTTATTCAGTAGAACAGGAAGTTTTTTAAAGGCAAAAAAGGCACAAGCAAAAAAAGCCACATGTGCTATGTACGATGTTATCAAAAAAGGAAGATTGCACAATCTTTCTATTGAATGTCAAATCGAATTGTTTGATAAGATTGTTAAACCTATTTTAATTTATGGTAGTGAAGTCTGGGGTTTTGGTAATAATTCGGTTATAGAAAGGGTTCATACGAAATTCTGCAAACTTTTGCTAAAGGTTAAAAATTCTACACCTAATTTTATGATATATGGAGAATTGGGCAGATATCCTTTGGAAATTGATATAAAACTCCGTATAATTAGCTACTGGTCAAAATTATTGTCTGGAAAACAAGAAAAACTTCCTGCAATTCTATACAAGTACTCATTGTATAAATATAAAAATGATATTACTTGGTTAAAAAATGTTAAATCTATTCTTGATGAATCGGGTTTGTCATTTGTATGGGACACCCAATATTTTGTAAGTGATACATGGCTATATACTATTGTAAAACAAAATCTTGTTGATCAATTTAAACAGAAATGGCATACTGACGTGCTAGAATCGCCAAAAGCTTTAAACTATCGTATGTATAAAGAAAACTGTGAATTTGAATATTATTTTAAAAATTTAGATGAAAGAAATATTATTACATTATGTAGACTGAGAACAGGAAATCATAGATTTCCTATTGAGACTGGTAGATGGCAAAATGTTGCAAGAGAAAATAGAAAATGCTTAATTTGTAACTCTGGCGATATCGGAGATGAATTTCATTACATTTTTATATGCTCTGTATTTAATGATAGTCGTAAACAGTTATTGAGAAAAAAATATACAAATCAACCAAATTCGTTGAAATTTAATGAACTGATGAATAGTAAAAATCTTTCTGATCTTAACAGCTTGTGCAAATTTATAAGACTAATCAATATGTATGTAGGCTCTCCTGGGTAGCTCATGTACTTGATATAATTAAGTTTAATATGTATATTGTAATTAATGATATTTGACTCTCTCTTGCTTTCGTATAACTTTTGCATGTATGTACATATACATTATGTAATATTTATTGTGTGAATCTCTATACCAATGTAATTTGGTTTGTTGAGAAATAAAGATATATCTCTGAATACTATACAATACAATAAAAATAGTTAAATAATTTACATCTCACCATTAATATTACAATACATAACATAATACAGGAATACATACAATAATATAGAATATAATGTCATTATAAAAAGAATTATGAGAGACAGGATTAAAATATATATACAAATACAAATATTTTATGGGCACAAACTCAATTACAATAATTGGCAACGGCCATACAACTAGTATACAAATAGTAATAATGCAGCAATTAAACAAATACTACATAAAATATTAATAGGCATATTTGGAACAATAAAATGTGTAGTTTTAAATATATCAATATATACAGGTTAATTTAAAATAGGCTACTGACAGAAGTATATTGTATGACTATGTACGGAAGCGTATAGGGGCCTTATATTAGTTAGTTAACAATGCTTAAGAAAACTTAATTAATACAATACCATGCACTATAATGCATTAAATTGTTTTAAATTAGATAATTTACTCACTTATAAGAGATTTAACTCCTTTATTTATGGCAATATTAAGTCTTACTAATTTTAAGGATGTTAAGTTAAATATCTTTATTTTTTAGAATTTATTAAGTTGCATTAAATAAAACACTTTAATGTTAAGGAAACTTAATTAAGGAGTTTTCATCAATTATACTGTTTTAAATTGTTTTAATTAAGTTCATTTACTAACTTATGATAGATAAATCCAACTTAGTTAAGTCATTTTATTTTTTATATTCATCTAAAATGTATAAATTTTAAAACTTTATTTCTAATATGGCATAACTAAAGCTAGTTAACTGAAATGGTGTATATATACAGCGAAACTTTCCCACGCATCCACTGTCGATATCTTATATGATTTCTGAAAATAAGAGATAACAAGCCAAAATCAAAAATTTTAATCATGACCTTGACCTCATTTTCATTTTTTTGGACCAAGGACCTCAAATCAAAAGACCCTAGACCTCTATCACTTATGGTTTTCCAGTTAAAAATGCATATCACTTATATCAAATATAAAAGGGGAAATAACTCTCATATGGAGTCTCCGGATAGCTTTGGTCAAAATTAATCAACACATCCTGAGGATATAACGAACAATTTGGTAAAATAAATTTGTCGGTCTCTTATACGGTTGCAAAGATTAAGCGATAACAAGAAACACAGTGTTCGGAGAGATATCTTTTACATGGAAAAGATTTTTGTTACGCGATCACAGTTTCAAAAGCGTATTACTTGTTCGATATCATTATACCATATGTCTAAGCCACATCTTGCGAAACAAAAAACAGCAAAGGAACAAAAAATTGGCGGAAGAAAAAAAATAATAATCAGAACAAAACCAATAGGTCTTTGAACCGAAAAGGTTGAAAGACCTAATTATATCAATACAACACGTGTGATTACACTATCATATGTTAGACGTTATTTATAGTACTTGCAAAGCAGTTTTTCAAAATCGAATCATATTTGTTTTGTGATAAGTATTATAATGACAAAATTGACATATGTTACTCACAAATAAATGATAACCACCTTTTAAAAAGAACTCATCCTGAAATAATGTGTACGAAAAAATAAACCTAGAAAAGGGGGTCCTGTTCGATTGTTTAGTTTTTGGGTGTTGCTCCACAACGGAAACGGAAAACGGAACGGAAACGGAAAACGGAACTGAAAGAATTTACATCTTTTCTTTTTGGTAACTTTATCTATATAGGAATGTTTTATATAGTATACTTAGTAACACAGTCATGTTAACAAGAAAATAAAGTAGATGAATAAATTTAGAATAAAGGATTTTAAAGCATAAATTATTTAAATCAGTAGGGGATGATGAGACTGTGTGTTTTTGAAATATTTGATAAGGTCATGCGTACGTCTTTCATGCGATTTAGAATAGTCTGTTCGATTTTTCTCTTTTACATAATAATATTGGATAAATGTCAATAAGATAGTAACCCAACGACACAAAAAGAACTTTACATACGGCCTAAAAGATGGACTTTGGCCTCGATTCGATAGAAAGGTTGTTAAGTAATACATTTGTTGGTAAATGTTTTTCATCGTTTTTTCTTTGTTTCTTTTTTACTTGCCTTGAATCAAGATTAGTGATGTGGTGTATTTTGTTGCGTTGTTCTGAATTATTGATATTATTCTTTGATATAATGGAAAGAAAACGTAAAAGAAACCTAATGGGGCAATGCTGTATGGACAACAACCGATAAGGAAACCCGGGAACTAGAATGAAAACTCGAATACACTTTATATTTATGTAAAATTGACAAAATCACTCTCTATACAAAGCCTTTCTCACCCAATTACAATACTGAAGTTTGCAGTTTGGTATTAACGCAAAAAAAAAAAGCACAACAATTCCTAGAAATTAAAATCAATAAATACGAATTAAAGCGAAAAAAGTGGCGGGAATTTAGTAGCCTACATGGATATTATACGTTTTGCAAAGTGCCCTTACCAAGTTAGTCTTAGTCATGTCTAGGGTTTTCAAAATCATATTGTCAAAACTGCTTTGTATATCATGCCGCTTAATTCTTCTCAGAAAATTCAATCCATTTCAAGTAGCCGTGATCACTGAATTCGATTTCATAGTATTACAATTGAAAATAGTGTCACTCATTCAGTTTGTTGTTTTACGATATAGCTGAAAACATTAAAAGATAGGCGAAAGATACCCGTTAAAGGGACATTCAAACTCAAAAGTCGAAAATAAACTGACAACGCCATGACTAAAAAAAAATGACACAAAAAACAGATGACAGACAAACGGATAAACAATAGAACAAAAAACTGGGAGTTATCTCAGTTGCTCCGCATTGGTACACATATCCAGCTTCACGTGTGACATCCGTTAACATAGCTCATTATAGACGGCCGTACGGTAAGGAGATAACTGTATTGTATTTTAAGCTCCGACGGCATCAATTGGGGATTTGATGGTCGCAAATTAAGTTTACTGGCGACGCGTTAGCGGAGACAGTAAACGGGTATTTGCGACCATCAAATCCCCAATTGATGCCGTCGGAGGTTAAAATGCAATATTGTTATCTCCATTCTAATGAAACTGACAGAAAACAACGTTAAAACATGTATTTAAAATCTGTCATATGCCGTCTGCGCTTGAGTGTACGTCCCATAGCATCAATTGTCAATTGATGCCATGTAAGAAAGTGACGTTATCCAATCAAAATGAACGTTACAAACGTTGTTGCATTAGAATAACCTATAGTTGTTAATTGCTGTGTCATCTTTGGTCTCTTGTGGACAGTTGTCTCATTGGCAATCATACCACATCTTCTTTTTTATAATTAATTTATATTCATTCACACTAAAGGAATGTTGAAATTTGAAAGTTACTTTCTATTTGTATTGGTAGTTTTTAAAGATTTTGATGCTATGTCAAGACAACTGAAAACTCGATAGTTATTTTTATGACGGAAATTATTTTTATTTTACACTTCGCATCATTTACAGATCGTATGGATGTTTCTACTGACCAAACACCCGATTATCCAAGATATCATTTACTAAACAATACCTGACCCAGAACAGTTTCTTGATATACCACAGAATCAACGGCCTGTTTGACCTGTTTGATGTTGTCCAATTTACCACGACTCTTTGCTTGTGGAAGCATAGGAATGAGTAAACCCAACATGCATTGTGTTTTATCTGGTTTCATGTAACTGTTTAATTTCGATTTAAGTAGTATATATGTGGCTTTTTCAAAATATAACATGACGGTAAATATCCTTACCGATGTGTTTGCGCAATCATTGATGACAACACATTGTCATAGTTGCAACTGCAATATTTATGAAAAGCATAATAATCAAGCCGGTTACGCACTATGTTGGAGCATACTATATATGTTAGAGAATCTTGCAGAGAATGCATGTTTCAGATGCTTATCGAGCTTTTCTCTTCATTTGGCGCCCGTCGTCTGTTTTCGTCTTTATGAACTTTTGCAAATATCTTCTCTGAAACTACTGGGCCAATTTTACCGAACACAGTCATGTCTTTTAGAAAGTCGTCTGACAGTTTTGGTTAAACTTGGCAAAAATTATCATCGGTGTATCTAGTTTGAAAAGTATGTTGGATAACCCTCCCTGCCAGCCAAGATAGCCAGCATGGCTAAAATTAAAACATAGGAATAAAATGCAAGTGCTGTCTATTGAAAACCACTATGAATAGCGATGTTATGTATTTCCAAAACTGTTTGCTTTTTACTTTGATATATAGCTTCTATCCTATTGTCAGCAATAATTGTTGTGTGATTTCGTTACTGTTTTTTGTAGTTCTTTCCATTTCCCCCTTAAATTCCGTCCATATATTTTTTTCTTTCCGTTTCCTTTTCCGTTCCGTTTTCCGTTTCCGCCGTTTAGCAACACCCTTAGTTTTTAACAATAAATAAATTTGTTATTAAGAGCCAGTCTGCCATAAAACCATGCAAAATCTCAAATTTCGTCCAAATTGGTAGTTATAACTGGGCAACATTATATATATTTCCAAAATCTTTGGGTATTTAGGAGTTAAGATAATAAAAAAAAATTTTGTAAATTCACACTATTTTTTATTTAACAGCCTTATTTGCATATTTGTGAATTATTATAAAAAAATGCAAAAAAAAATAACCATATTTAGGTACTTTTTAAAGGTCTGGATAATTGATATATCTCTTAAATATAGCATTATCTTGTTATATTTTGCAAAGAACATTATATAAAAAAAAAGAAAAAATGCATTTTGACATTTTTTTTACCTTTTGGCAGGTTGCCAGAGAGGTTCGTGCAACAGATGCATTAGATAACTTGCATGTAGTACATGTACTCAGTAGGTGTTTTCTCTCAAGATCATATTTATTTTTTTCAACTTTTAGGATTTTTTTAAAGGTGCATATCAGTTCTAAGACAAGTAAAAAAATTTAGCCTGGCAAATATTGGGAAATTGGTAAAAAAATGCTCCCAAATATCTATAAAATGCACTAATTATAATAGTTTTTGCCCCTTAATATTTTAACTAAAACTGATCAAAGTAGACTTATATTCAGGACAATAACTTTAGTTTAAGTGTATAGATCTTTATGATTTTTTTTCAGAAGGTTCAATACCACAAAAGGAAGGTTTGGGTCGATTTTGGGGATGATGGACCCAACCGTTAAGGAATTAAGGGCACAGAAGGGGGCCAAAACAAGCATTTTATAGTTTAAGGATAATAACTTGTGTATAAGTATTTTAATTGCTCTGATATTGTATCACAATGTTTAAAACCACACGTAGAACGTTTGGATTCATTTAAATGGGTCATGGGTTCAAAGTTTGGAATTAAGGGCCAAAAAGGGGCCAAAAAACAAGCATTTTTCTAGTTTCAAGACAATAACTTGTGTGTAATTGTATGGATCTCTCTCAAATTGTACCACAATGCTCCATATAACAAAGGGGAGGCTGGGACTTAGTTTTGGATTAATTGTCCGAAATATGTAGGAATAAGGGGCCAAAAAAGGGCCTAAAAGAAGCATGTTTCTAGTTTCCAAAGAATAACTTGGGTTTAAGTATATGGATCTCTCTGTAATTGTACTACAACGTTCTATACTTAAAAGGAAAGGATGGGATTGTGTTTAAGGGTTATTCCTTAAAGGGGGTTTCAATAGAGGGGTGGGGGGGATTTGTAAACAATTTTTTAAGGGATTTCTTTTTTTTTCAAAATTTTTCAAATTTCAAATTTTGAAAATTTTCAAGAAGAAATCTTCAATTGCACAGTATTTTGCAATAGATTTGTTGATCTTTGACCACATTTATTTTGTAACAAAAACCTTTAGTTTGTCAAAAATGCAATCACAATCCAAATTCAGACAGCATCAAGCTTGAACATTGTGACCAACTTTAATTTGCCCCAACTGTTCAGGGTCCAACCAATGCGGTTGTATAAAGCTGCGCCCTGCGGAGCACCTGATTTTCACATACTTTCAATTGATGACAGTCTTTTAAAAAGCTTGTTATATGAAACAGAGTTGTGAACATACTTGTACTTCAAAAAATCTTCCTCTTTGAAACTTTTGATTGGAATGCAACCAATTATAGGGGCAATCACTCATTGCGTGTCTAGATTCGAAATCTGTGTCTATTAGAGCGTATGAAAAAAAGGGGCCATTTTTTTTCATCTACGAAAAAAATTTATATGTACATATATAATGTGCCATATAAAAGTTTTTGATTTATATCTCAGATTAAATAAAGATAAAAGAAAGACATTTGAGGTGACCCTTCTTCTTAAAAAATCGAAAGCTTTTCCAAAATTATCTTGAATGTTCCCTCTCCAAAGAACATCTCTTTCTTGTTTGTTGATACTTTGAGATTTTGATTTTAAGTCCCCTAACGGCTAACGTCTAAGTGGACTTAGGTTTGCACTGCGTTTGTCTGTCAGTCTGTCTATCTGTCATTTCGGCAAATCAAGACTTTTTGTGCTTGTAGATTTTGATTTGATATTTGGTTAATTGATTTATCATGACAAGTTACAGGTCGAATTCATTATTCACGCTTTAAGCTTTTCTCTTTGTTCAGTTGAAGCCCTTTCTCTAGAATTAAATTTTTGATGAAATACTTATTCATTAGAAGATTTCTGTTCAAACGGAAATAACTCATTTTTTTAAAGACAAAATGACATTTTGAATGTTTTTACTTTTCTTTGGTATTTAGTGATTCAGTTTTGTTCCAGTCTGATATTTGTGTGCAGAGTTGTGGTCTTTGGACATAGGAAATTCACTTAGATAGTCAGAATTCAACAAGTTTTTTTTTTGTTTTGCTTGAAGATTTTGTCTATATTTTTATGTAGTTTACACCATGACAAATTATAGATCAAGTTAAAATTTTGTTCCATTACAATGAATTTGTAAAGGGTTGGGGACTATGTATTGTCATGTATTACTCACAGAATGCTTGTTTTTATCCCAAAAAATTCTGATGCTGTAAAATTGTTTAATATTTAGTTAAAATAGATATTGATGACTTTATTATGTTAATTTTTTTCAGATCTATCAAACTTTTACTTTTTTTTGCTAATACCTTCATCATGTTCATTCATGACTAAAAACTTGTATTTAGACCATTTTGCACGTTTTTCTTTACGGTAGACCACCATAATATTACATGTATATAAACAGTAAAATCTTACCATTTTAATGACAATATAAAAAAGAAGATGTGGTATGATTGCCAATGAGACAACTGTCCACAAGAGACCAAAATGACACAGACATTAACAACTAAAGGTCACCGTACGGCCTTAATCAATGAGCAAAGCCCATACCGCATAGTCAGCTATAAAAGGCCCCGATAAGACAATGTAAAACAATTCAAATGAGAAAACTGAAGGCCTTATGTATATAAAAAATGAATAAAAAACAAATATGTTACACATAAACAAACGACTACCACTGAATTACAGGCTCCTGACTTGGGACAGGCACATACATAAATAATGTATCGGGGTTAAACATGTTAGCGGGAGATCCCAACCCTCCCCTAACCTAGGACAGTGGTATAACAGTAAAACATAAGAACGAATTATAAAAATCAGTTGAAAAAGGCTTAACTTATCAGATGGACAAAAATACAAGTGGACGTGGACGGGTAATTGTATGTCTGCTCAACAGTTTAACCATTTATCTTTGTATATTTGTTTTTATACAACCGCAAAAAATGAAAAATGTTGGTCGTATATTGGTATGACGTTGCCGTTGACATCGTCGTCGTCATCCAAAGATATTTGGTTTTCGCACTATAACTTTAGTATAAGAAAATAGAAATCTATGAAATTTAAACACAAGGTTTATGACCATAAAAGAAAGGTTGGGATTGATTTTGGGAGTTTTGGTCCCAACAGTTTAGGAATTAGGGCCCAAAAAGGGTCCAAAATTAAACTGTTTGATTTCATCAAAAAATGAATTATTTGGGGTTCTTAGATATGCCAAATCTAACAGTGAATTTAGATTCTTAATTTTTGGTCCTGTTTTCAAATTGGTTTACATTAAGGTCCAAAGGATCCAAAATTAAACTTATTTTGATTTTAACAAAAATTAAATTCTTGGCTTTTTTGATAATGCTGAATCTAAAAATGTACTAAGATTTTTTATTATGGGCCCAGTTTTCAAGTTGGTCTAAATCGGGGTCCAAAATTAAACTTTGTTTGATTTCAACAAAATTGAATAAATGGGGTTCTTCAATATGCTGAATCTAAGCATGTATTTAGATTTTTAATATTTGGGCCCGGTTATCAAATTGGTCCACATTGAAGTCTAATGGGGTCTAAAATTGAACATTATTTGATTGCATCAAAAATTGAATTCTTGGGGTTCTATGATATGCTGAATCTAACCATGTATTTTGATTTTGGATATTGGACCATAATGGGTAAATGTCAAATTAATTTTTTTTAAGTTTTTAAGTTTAAGTTCTTAGACCACACTCATTCTGTTGTGTCAACTATTTAATCACAATCCAAATTCAGAGCTATATCAAGCTTAAATGTTGTGTCCATACTTTGCCCCAACTGTTCAGGGTTCGACCTCTGCGGTCGTATAAAGCTGCACCCTGCGGAGTATCTGGTTATTACATGTGGTTATGAAATAAATTTTATTGCAATTTGAAATATTTGTGTTTGTCTCAGCTGGTAGTAATAGGCCATCTGTATTTTACATGTCTTATTCCCAAGCCTCAAATTGCTAGAGATTACATTCTAGGAGGAAACTTAACATTACTGTTATGTCCACTGTTCTCCCAGAATTGACACAGGGATAACGAACTGGTTCATGTCAGCGTCACAAAATTTCAGTTCCAGTTTTATCAGGAACTACTAGGAGTAGTCTCTTTATATTTGACATAAAGCTTTATCACAATATACAAAATATAGCACTTTTTCTAGGTAAAAGGCACACTTCTATGAAATTCACAAAACTATTAAATCTTCCTCTTTTCTGGAAATAGATAACATGGATGTACAAGGCTGCGCAGTTTGTACAATTTTATCTACATTTTCATACTATTTTAGAAAAGAAAATACCCCGATTTCATCTGAAGGAGACGTGCTTAGAATTTTTAGTACTTTTATGATAGTATTTTTGTCTAAATTGCAAGGGGTTGCATTCATGTTGAGTCTCTATCTCTTATATGTTAAACAGTTTTATGAATCATTATCAAATACAACATGTTTTAAAAATTTAAGACTGAACTCAATTGTGGCCACTTTGAATTTAGACAAAAAAGCGTCTAAAAACTAGATTATTATAAAATGCTAAAATTGTGAAGAACTCATGATGATATTACCTCATGAGTGTGCATAGTATTGTAAATAAAACAGCCCATTTTAAGTTACTAAAGTAATTTACTTTTGAATAAGTTAAGATTTTAAACATATGGTAAAAATGCTCATTTTAGGGGCAAAAAATGCAAAAAAGCGGTTTCCCCGGGTTTACTCCTTTAGTATCTTTTATAATTTAAACTAAGTTAAACTTGGTTTATTCAATTAATATAACCAGTAAACATTAGTTCAGTCATTATTTTTCTTATATTTTGACTATTACATACTTTTAAAAAGTTTCTAATGAAACAGATAAAAAAATCAAAAAATCGGCAAAATGGCCATCACGCCTATCTTTAATTATTATTTTCTCGTAGGAAGGTATCATTTGCCGAGCACCATTTTCTTGCATTTTGTAGATAAATATATAAGCTTTATGAAATATTACATTTTATTGAAAATAAAACATGATCTTACAAGATTCAAGCCTTTAAAAATATACAAATTTTGCTGAATCGGCACTTTTTCAAAACCATGCAATTTCAACCTGTTAGTAGGGGTATTGAGAAATCTCACAACTTTTTGAATTATCATAATTTCCTTTCATTTTAAGTTGTTAGTTAAGATATTTGTTATCATTAAGCTGTATTTTTTCTATAAAACAAAAACAAATCAGGTCAAAATACCCTAAAATAGGCTTGAAATGGCCATTTGTCAGTACAGAAATAGACAATTATCGAATGTTCAGCATACACAAATAATGGCTGAATATTTTTTCAAAATATTTTGCTCAAATAGTTATTACATATAAGGTATCTAAAATACAAAATATCAGTCTGATTGGAATATTTTGGATTTGGACCATTTTGCATGGTTTTATCACAGACTGGCTCTTAATGTGCGTATTTTCGGCATTAAACAATGTCTGTTAGGAATCGAATTCATCCAAATCATATTTATAAATACATATTATAAAATATTCATACTTGTAAAGGTATGCATTTTTCTATCGAGAATTCTTAAAATTGAATCTGTATTTTGATTTATAAATTAACATACCACAGACAGAAAACATAAATCAGGTTAACCGTAAATAGGTAAAATCGAATAGTACCGCGTATTGATATAGTTTCTTTGTTCATTTTCATTTTTGGGAATGACTTTATTTTAACATTAGAAATTACATTTTAATTAGTTAAAATAAACTGTAGCATAGCTATTTTAATAGTTTTTATTGCCTCGCCTTGACGGAGTCAAAAAGCGAGACAAAGGTATGCTGTTTCCGGCGTCGGCGACGACGTCAACAATGTATTAGTTTGTGATTAGGTCTAGTTTATGGTGAACCACAAGTGGTAGGTCAATCATATTTGTTATGCAGTTGTATCAGCATTGGCACATCTCATTTTCATGGAGATTATTTGGCCTTGTCCCATCAGTCATGGTCTATTGGCTTCGAAACTTTTGATTATTTAACATGTATTAGTTTGTGATTAGGTCAGTTTATGGGGAACCACAAGTGGTAGGTCAATAATACTTGGTATGCAGTTGTATAAGCATTGGCAAATCTCATTTTCATAGAGATAATTTGGCTCCGCCCCGTTAAGCGTGGTCTATTGATTTTTTTGTAAAGTTATGTATTAGTTTGTTATTAGGTCACTTCAACGGGAACCATTAGTGGTTGGCCAATGTTAATTGAAATTTGGTTGTATAAGCATTGGCACATCTCATTTCCATGGATAATATTTGGCCTGGACCCTCAGTCATAGTCTTATGACTTTGAAACTTATCTTAGTTTACATGTATTAGTTTTTGATTAGATCAGTTTAAGAAGGGCTGTTAATTTAATGTTTAGTCAATGATACTTGGTATGCAAATTGCCAGTATTGTTTCCATGGAGATTATATAGCACCATCCCCTCTTCATGCTTCATTGACTTTGAAACTTTTACATAGTTTACAAGTTAATTTTTGTATTTAGATTTGGGAACGACTTATAACATAAGTCAGTGGCATTTACATGGAGATTGTTTAGCCATGTAACTCAGTCATGGTTCATTGACTTTGAATGTTTGCAGAACTTGTGTAAGATGTTAAGGTAAAATTGCTATTTTGATTTCAACATTTGCATAATCAAAATTACAAAAAGGCGAGACATATCTCTGTGATAAAAGTTATCTTTAATATATAGTAATAATGCACGCATGTTGGATTGCCAGTCGTAGTTAATTTGAATTTTGAAACCTCAACGCCCATGTTTTAACAATAATATACTTTATGACACAAAGTAACCAGAAAGTCTCAACATTGTCAGAAAGACTCAACCAATACCTTTATATCTCAACCATTTAGAATTTTTCATTTTTATGCTAAGAGCAGGTTTGACAAACGAATGTTTTTGCAATTTACAGACGTGATTATCGTAAAGCCTAAAAAAAAAAAAAATAATTGACATATTTTTTTGCTTAGTCATTGATATCATAGCAGTTCTATCGGATTCGAAGAAAGTAAACTTGAAAATCCGAAGGAGGAAAGTTATTGTGACTTCAATTTCAGATATTTTGAACCAAGAAGAGACATATCAGTTACAATTATTATTTATCTATGGCATGACATTCTCCTATTTTACAAAAAAAATCATTGATTTTCAGTAAATTGACGAAAAGTCGACCTAGCCTGTGTTTATTTTGGATATTATGAACCAGAAAATCTCAACAGGAACTGCCAGAATACTTTTTTCCGTCTCAATATTTGGTTTAGATTAGATGACCAACATTTTGTGCAACAGTACTTTCTTAAGTTATATGTTATTGTATCTTTATAAATGGCAAGTTTATATACAACGTAGCAGATGTGGATTGATTTCCAATGACATAACTATATACTACTGACTAAAGAATACAAGAGCGTAAATGCTGAAATGTCTCGTCTACTTAACTTATGACAGTATATTTGTTGAACGTCTGTAATATTAAGGATTTCACTAGAAGTGTCAAATAATCTTTAAGATTGTGAATGGTTCATAAAAAGAGATCGAGGTCAGATGAACCATGCCATACATATCTCTACAAACATCCTGTACCAAATATAGGTGTTCCGATCCTTACAGTACCTTAGAAACTGATAAATATAAAAGTAATGTCTGACCAATTAATTCGGAACATAAGGTCGAAAGTATATGAACCCTGACCAACAGCCAGACATAGACATCTTACTATCATTCAATATATCAAATACAATTGACGTCATAATATGATACATGCAGACAGACATGTACACCATACACCAAATACCGTGGCGCTATAGCATACAGGTACAATGTATATTAGCAAAAGACCAAAAAACATAAAACGAACATTTTCAAATAATGCGTGATAATGAACTCAATGTTATTTGAAACCTTGCAGAAGCCGAAAATGTACATCATAACAACAGACTGTTATCCTCAAGCTCAACGAATCTGCGATACGGACTTGACCTCAAAACTAAATCTTCATCCATGAAATGAGGCAAAGTCGAGGTCAGGTAAAAATATTAATACTATGAAATGCTTAGATTTATTGAGGATCTTTGTCAATCTAGATTTTTTCAATAACAATAACAAATGTTAATTATCATATATTTGAAGAATAATTTGAGCGTCTTCGTGGAATCAGATCTTTCACGATCTTCAAAAAGCGGTACGTGATTTTTCACGATCCGAAAAATCAATTTTGTGTTAATATTTCTATTTTTACCAAGTTTCAGATTATGTTTATACAAAATGAATATGAGAACCATTTGATTCATTCAAATAGAATGCCCTTATTCGGATATAGTAGTTTATTTTATTCGAATTTGTGAAAAAATCATGTTTCTTTACAATTTTTATGTCACTGAAATTTCGAGAAGCAATCTGCCTTTTGTTGTTTTGTGAAAACTATATACTTTTAAAACTTGATTTTCTCACATACTGATCATAATGTTGAACTATTGTGACAGAACGGAACTTGAAACCAATGTCCAAGGGATAGGGAACCTTTTTGACGATGTAAAAGGGGCACTAGCTACGAGATATATAAAAAAAATCTAAAGTTTGATATTTTTTGTTCAATCAATTATAATGAAAGTGATATAGTGAAATAACAATTCGCTTTTTGCAGCCAAAAATGTTCAATTTTGTCAAATTACGCTAAGAAACATTGATCATTAGTTGTTCACTTGAAAGTGAATGAGTCGACCTCTTTAAATCCGTATTCATGTGAACTTCAATTTAACCCCTAGCTAGAGATTGACAACGCATGCATTGTACGTGTACTGGTTATTTAAAGAAGAAAAAATGTCAACAATGATAGTGAAACTACGGTAAATCACTTGATTACTAATTTGATGCACATAAAATCATTCTAGTACGGTTAAAAACAATAAGGAACATCTATTTTTAATCTATAAAATAAATTAAAACAGACCTATAAAAATCCAATTGCACGTGTTGGTTTAATCTATTCATATCTTTATTTATGTTTACGTCGCTTATCTGGTCATCTGAGGTCAAATCGATAGTTTTAAAATTAGATGGCGCCATGACTAAAATACACACGAAACGAACCTATATATTATCTACCCCATGCTCTGTAAACTGTTTATTTTAGACTTTTGATAGTTTGGATAAATGTTTTACATTGTCATAAATCAAATATGAGAATTTGAGTAAAATCGGTGACCATGAATTTGACAGCTAGTGCCCCTTTAAAGCTCGATGCGACAGAAACAAAATCGTCACCGAGAAAAAAATCAAATTAACTCGAACAAGCAAAAGTCTGTATAAATAAATTTTTCAAAAATTTATCAAAATTGAGTGACCAGTAGCAAGAATGCAACTGCCAAACAGAGCTTGAAAACATGAAGGAAAGAGTGCTCGACCTTCAGTGCCGCTCCATGAAAAACCATTTTGTTTTACCGGACTTTATAATGTCAGAGATGAAAACACCGAAGAACTTCTCCGGTGCTTTCTTTACAATGAACTAGGCATTGACTATAAAATAGATTTCGGGAACGTTCACAGGTTTGGACGATATCAAGGAGGCGGAAGATCCATAGTAGCACGTTTCCTACATCATTGTGACCTACAGTACGTTTTAGATAATGCATACAGGCTACGGAACACACGATACGGCATTAAGCAACAATTCCCCAAAGAAATAGAGGACAGGAGACGAAAGCTATATCCTATTATGTTGGGTTTATTTGAAAGGGTGAAAAAATGCCGAACAATATAAATTGCTATCTTAGACTTGGATTACTGGTGGTAATTTTTACAACCTTTGAAAACCAATTTTTAGAGGCATTTTTCAGTACAACCTGAAAAATTGGAAAATAATCTATTATTTTACAGAATGAATATAACATGTATAAATAGGTGTTTATTCTCTTAAAAACCGTCTAATTGATTACATAAAACAAGCTTAACATTTTATCTAAACCTTTTCTTAATAACCCAAAATTTCTTTTGAAAATGGTAACAGGATAGACAAAATATTGTACCACCGATCAAAAAATGTTTCAAGATATTCTTTTATGACCTCATTAAGATTTCATCTTTTAATATGTTGTTCTTAAAGTACTGTTTGTTTTGATTTGCTTATGTAGAGGATTGTTTGAATAAGTAACTTTTAATAAATTTTTCATTTTCAAAATTCGACATTTTTTTCAAATGACCCATATAAGTAACATTATACTTTTGATATACACAAAAGTAACAGCAACAATAAAATACCTGAGTTGAACACACACATACCTATATATATACAAGTAAAACTAACTAAGAGTCCCCTGTCCTCAGTTCTATTAATTAAAAGGATTTATTAGGACTACTAGTTTTTCAGTATCAGACAGATTTGGAAACTTAGGACTATGTATTGCCATGTCATTAAAAAGTTTTAAACGTAAAACATTATTAATTTGACAGTAGAGGAGAAAGTGATTTTCATCTTCTAAAGTTTTACAAGTTGGACATGTTCTATTGTCTCGAGGTATTTTTTAGATATCTGCCCTTCTCAGTATGGTCTCTAATTCTAATTTTTGTAAATAAACGTCTAGATTCAAAATTTGGATATCCTAGATAAAATTCTTGGTCTTGTTTGACTTTAATATTTTTGTAAAGGAAAAGTTTGTTATTTTCGTTCAAACTTGTTATTTTATTTTACAGTAATTCTGAATGAAAGTTGCTTGTAATATTCTTAATCCAAGTCTTAAGTTATCAGTATTCATTTATTGTGTTGAATCTGTGATAACAGTGCTCATTGTTGAAGGTCATACGGTGACCTGTAATTGTTAATGTCTGTGTCATTTTGGTCTCTTGTGGACAGTTGTCTCATTGGCAATCATACCACATCTTCTTTTTTATATTAACAAGTATAAATTCCTTGTGAATCAAGATGTTTACTTATTGTATTAGTTGGAGATATTATGGACATAATTGTGCAAATCGTGATACAAGCATGAAATTTGGTATATGGTTGGACAAAATGATAATAAAAAAAAGTCAGCTGCTGGCCATAAAAAATTCTAATTTTTTCAAGATGGCCACCGCTCAATTTGCAAATGGCGTCATATCCAATTGGTTACATTTCGCAAGTCATTAGAAATCTGTGTAATAAGTATAATCCAATGTCAGTTTTGATAAAACTTAAAGAAGAGTTCCTAAAGTACGAAAAAAACATACCTACATGAAGAAAAAGAGTGACTTCCGGTCACAAAATGGCGGCAAAATGTGGAAAATGTTAATTTTATCATTTCTATCAACTTAACAAGAGACATAACTGCTTTTTTAAAGTTCAAATGCAGTATGTAGTTTGTTTAGAAAGACAGGTTGCTTATCTTATAATTATCTTACAGTTACCAATACACAAACATGTACACAGAACGCCTGAACGGTAGTATTTACAGTTACCAACACAGCTGAATTTCTGGCATCCGCATTTAAAAAAATCATGACATGAGGATCAGCGGCCAGCAAAGAAGTCCATTTTGGTTTCCAGTTATCATTGGGCTTTTTTCTTTAACCCAACTCCTGTGGTCATGTCTTGGTACATGAACCTGTCGAATGCATAAATCCATACGAGCCCAAACATGTCCACCTTGATATATGCTTCTCCTTTGATGTGCTCCAGCAGATTAAAATCGTTTGCAAAGAGGCAGCGGCCTTGTAATGCTATTCCGCCTACCACAGGTCATCATAATGATTTTGTGGTAGGCGGAATAACATAATAAGGCTGCTGCTTCCTTTTATACGATTTTAATCGTGCCTCCTTAACAGCAAACGGTGATGTTTCCGTACATAATGCAAACAAATACTTCTATGATGGTCATGTCTGTGTCTTCATACAAAATCGGGCAAAAATGTCCGTTACATCTGAGAATACTTCCAATGTCTGCCAAGCTGATCTTTTCACTTTCCGATGAAATGCCAATTCAGTGCCACACCCACTATATGCATGGAAGAAAGGAAAAGCTGCTACATGAAGACCAAACGCATTTGATATGACACATACAGGAAGCGGTCGCAAGTCTTTATTCCTTCAAAAACCTATCCACAATTTGTCCAAACCTAATCTTGCGAGCACTGCAATTCCTAATACTACTACATCTCTGTCAGTACTGCTGAAAATTACTTTTTACAACCATTTTCGGCAGCATGCTTATCATGGACAATCTTTCGTGTATCTGCTTTTTCACGGTTACATGGGGATTGCTTGGAAGTATCCGTATTGAAATTGCATAGTACATTTTCAACTTGAATAGCATAAAAATTTTCATTAGTCTCTAAAGAAGCAATTCTGTCGGCAAGAAACTTGAACAGTTCCGTTTTGTTATCATCTTCACAGAGAAAACTACTCCAAATCCTTGGCTTTCTACCAGAATCAACAACTTTCTGTCTAGCACCGGCACTAGGCCTTTTGTTTTTGTCCCAGCCTATAAATCATTTATTTAGTAAACAACAAATCGATGTCTTCTCTTGGATACTTATCGAAGGAAGATTTATGTAAAGCAGTATGATATCATTTACATAATCATTTATTAAGTTTGCCCCAAGTGGTGGCAATAAATTAACCATTGCTGCCCCACCAACGTTAAATGCGTCAGAATTAGGATCCGTTGATGGCTAACGCAGAATGTTTCAAGTATACCAATTTGCTGCGATTTAATACCACATCCTGACGGAGGAGCAGTTTGGTTTTAATGACTAAAGAAAAAATGAAAATCTAGAAAAGAGATCGCAATCAGTATTCAGGTTCTCTAGCTTTGTTTTTTGACAAAGAAGTTTCCAGTTTCATTTTACGGCTCTTATATGGAAATGTTCTTTTCCATCTGGTTTTAAAAAACAGATTCTCCTTGGTTTAGCAGTTGCTTCAAAAGATCGTGCTGTTTGGGCCTAATATCTTGGAGTTTAAACACACATCTTACCTTAAGAGTAAATTTTGTACAAATCTGACAACTCTTCTAGAAACTTGTTCATCACTTTAGAAATCCTTTTGTGTTTTCGAAGAGTCTTCATGACGTCTGTTGTAGAATGATTCAAACCACTAAATCTTTCAAATTCATCTACAAGTCTACTGACTTCTGGTCCAGCTATTGGCTCGAAGGGATCTTCGATTAAACATATGGTACAAACATCGCCGTTCACGACTTATTATTCTGTGTTTGTGTCTGATCAATAGTAATATAAGAAATCAACTTGCTTGTCTTACGTCCAGTAAAAATTACCATTTGCAAATTTCATTGCCGCGTGTGGGTGATGTTGTTGAAGGGAGGCCATATCTTGGAGATGGATGAGTAACATCGAGCATTATTTACACGATCAAGACCACCGAAGGAGCATGAAGTTCTTTATTCATAATTGAACGCCAGAAATAAACTGTGGTCGATATGGCTTGCTTTCCTTACACCCGTTGATCACAGTCATACTTGAACGTCACAGAGTCATGAACTATTATGTTTTGTGTTAATGCTTTCATAACGGCTGGCATTATCAATTCAAGCAAACCACATATGAAATTATCTGATGCGCGTGTCTATTCCTAATTACATTTGAACATACCTGAAAAGCATCTGCTATTCTAGGTGTTGCAATATCGGCTTCCGTGGAACACATGTCGCAATATATCACTCAGAATTTTAAAATATTCACCAAAGGCACCAGAATTATAATTTAATATGCCAGACGCGCGTTTCGTCTACTTAAGACTAATCAGTGAGGCTCATATCAAAACAGCTATTGAACTTAAACAAGTACAAAGTTGAAGAGCATTAAGGAACCAAGATTCCAAAAAGTTGTGCCAAATACGGCTAAGGTAATCTAAGCCTGGGATAAGAAAATACTTTATTTTTGTAAAAAAATCAAAGTTTTGTAAACAGGAAATTTATTTAAATGACCATTTAATTAATATTCATGTCAACACTGAAGTGCTGACTACTGAGCTGGTGATACCCTTGGGGACGAAACGTCCACCAGCAGTGGCATCGACCCAGTGGTGTAAAATAGTCACCAAAGGCACCAGCATTATAATTTAATACGCAAAACAAGTCATTTTAATGTGCAATCCACCAAATATGACGATAAACGTATATTCTTCGTACAAGTCTGGCCATTCCAACTGTTTGCCCAATATTTAGAAAGTTAACCACCCTTTTCATCTTATCCATCGAATGCTTGATCATTACAACTGAAAGGGCGTGTTTTCAAACAGTGGCATCACAAGCAACACTTCATACTCGAATAGATACTAGATGCTTAGAGGAATGAATGCCGATCAAGATATGTTTAAGAAATTCAAATTCTCATCTGTTAGATGAACTACGATTTCCATCATTGTGCCCTTGCAGTGCGTGTAATTCGTTCTTGATTAATAAATAGTTTGCGCATGCGCGAAATTATTAAACGCATGTGTATCATAACCTTAAAAAATGTCATCAAACAATTTCATAACATCATTAGAAATTCAAAAGCGCTAAGTATGTAATTATATATTTCAAATGTGTGTGTGTGAATTTTGTAACATTTAACGCATGCGCAAACCAAGAACATGTCAAATAATTATTTCTAGTATAAACGTCACATGTAAGAAGGTAGCCATCAAACCTGGTAGTATTTTTTACTCAGAGACGGTCAAAGAAAACGTTTTCCAGAAAAAAAATAAAATTCAATCTTGAAAAAATCAGCCATTTTAGAAAAGGTGGTGGCCATCTTGAAAAAATAAAATTTTCTTATGGCCAGCAGTTTTTTCTGAAAAAGTATATAATAATGATGCTTCGTGCTAATTTTCATGCTTGTATCATCATTTGCACAATTCCCATGATTTTGCTTGTTAATATCTTCCACTATATAGCTTTCTTTTAGTAATGGGTTTATGTTTTCAGTATTTAATCTAACCCAATAAAGAATTGCTTGTGTTTTTATATATTTTTCTATTGGTTGTCTCTTACGTTCAGCTTTAACACCTAAATTAGCAGATGTTTTAATAAAACCATGATTATAAACATTTTCAAAACGTGCATAACAATATTTCAAAACTGTGCTTCCGTCGTTATCATGGTTATGAACTAAAATATTTTTCCCAAATTCAAATGAAAGTCGCAAATTGCTAGCAATTTCAACAACTCCTTTTTTAAAAACAACATAACATTTCTTGAAAATATAACTAATTGATCATTTAATGCCCAAGTGGGTTTCAGCGAGGAAGCGAGGAACACTAGATCTAGATTTTCTATATTTAAAAAAAAAGGGTCTTATTTTTTTTTGTTTTTTATATTTTTTTTAGACCACCCACTTCCCAGAAGCCCATTTAAATGGAAGATAAATCACCACAAAACTCATTTTATAGAATAAAAAAAGTGTCTCTAATTCTATCTTATAATTTTTTGAATAGTATATGATTGAACAACTTGTTTTAATGATTACAGATATTAATAAAAGAAATTGAATATATGAAATACTGGCTATCCTAACTCAGTATCTTTATACTACAAAATTTTAGGGTTTAAGCTGCAGGTGATTGTGATATGAGACTAATAATACTGTAAATATTTTCACAACTGATAGAACAATGTTTCATCATAAACAAACAGATATTTATATAATTATATATAATATATATATAAATGAGTTGTAGCTAGCATACTACATACACACACACAAATGTATCCATAGCTTATGGTAGTTAGAGTTTCACAAGAAGTGGTGATTGCTGTCATCAATTTGGTATAATTATTAGATTGTTGGATTGCTGTTTGCATGATAGCCTCAGTTATTGTGTTTTACAATACGAGAAAAGTGGTCCACTAAATTTTTTTTGACGTACTACATGTAGCGGTAGGTGTATTTGTACGCTCATGCACATCCTGGTGTATGGTGGATTTTATGGATGTTAGGGAATCATCAAGCTTAGATGAATGAAACTGTGTTGTCGTAAACATCTTTTAAAGTTTGATCTAGGTCAAAGTGTTCCTCAACTGTAGCATGTGTAGCATTATCAATCAGCTTGGCTAAGATTTGTGTCAGGACAGGAAAGTGAGAATGAACAAAGGTCATGAACTAAGATCCCTGAACCCTGATTGTCCCGGTTGTAACAAAGAATGTTATGTTGAACTGCAATACTTGTTCCTTATCCAATATTTCGATGAGGAACAAACATGTATGTGTATAAGCAGTTACATTTATTTCATGTTTGAAGCGGTGCAAATATAGAATTTTACCAAAAAAGCATTGTAGCAAAGGGGAAGAATAATTGTGGTCTTGTGAAACTGGCATACTACGGGGTGAAAGGATCAACATTGAACTGGATAAAGGACTTTCTAAGCAGTAGAGCCCAGTCAGTTGTTCTAGAAGGACATACATCATCTCCTTTAGATGTAATATCAGGAGTTCCACAAGGGACAGTCTTAGGTCCTCTACTATTCCTGACATATATCAATGACATGCCAGATTGTACATCATCAGATGTAAGGTTGTTTGCGGACAATAGCCTGGTGTACAGAAAAATTAGAAATCCTGATGATGCTGCAACTCTACAAAGAGACCTCACTGCTCTAGAAGAGTGGGAACACAAGTGGCAGATGTGTTTTCATCCAGAAAAGTGCACAGTCATGAGGATATCTAACAAGCGCAACACCCTGCAAACAACATACACCTTGCACGGACACCAACTAGAAGTTGTTGATAGCGGAAAGTACCTTGGAGTTACCATTAGTCAAGACCTACAGTGGAATAAGCACATTAATAACAGGAAAAGCAACCAGGACCCTCGGTTTTCTCCGCAGAAACCTGGGCCGATGCAAACCATCTGTTAAAAACACAGCCTATTGTGCACTCATTAGACCATCGATTGAGTACCCTGCCACAGTGTGGGACCCCCATCAAACCATCTTGATCAAAGACATCGACCGGGTACAGCGTAAAGTAGCACGATTTGTCTACAACCAGTACACAGACACTTGCCCAGGATGCGTCACTGGACTATTAGACCAACTCCAGTGGGATCCCCTACAGTATAGACGAATTAAACAACGACTCGTACTATGCTACAAGATACAGAACCAACTAGCGGAGATACAACCCGCTATCTACTACACATATGGGGACAACAGAACAAGGGGTGGCCACAGACTAAGACAGATAAGAGCTACTAAGGAAGTATACAAAAACTCCTTCTTCCCACGCTCTATTAGAGACTGGAACCTTCTGCAAGACACAGTAGCAGCTGCACCAACACTCGAGGAGTTCAGGGCCAGATTAGCTAGTGTGCCCTGGACCCAGATGCAGCCTAACTAGACATCAGCTTTCCAAATTGTACAGTGTATATAGTTTTAATTATTTTGTTAATATTCACTTTTAATCAATGGAGAAGCCTCCTGTTTTACCGAGCGGAGTTAGTAAATCATTCAAATATGAGGTCAACTCCTTA
Organism: Mytilus galloprovincialis; assembly: GCF_965363235.1. Lineage (NCBI taxonomy): Eukaryota > Metazoa > Mollusca > Bivalvia > Mytilida > Mytilidae > Mytilus > Mytilus galloprovincialis. The sequence continues at coordinate 24,104,654 of NC_134839.1, read as the reverse complement.
ACGGAAGAAGGAGGCCAGAAACGCAAAAATAATGGAGTTTAACAGAAAAGAAAAAAATAATGGACTTTGCAAAAAAGGAAGAGAGCTTTTGATGCCTTTTCTGAAATTCTCCAGACATAAAATCTTTTACAAAAGTTTAAAATGCCCGTGATTTCGCGAGTGTTCTGGTAATAATTTATTTTAGAAAATAAGACCTGCTGAATCTAAGGGTATTGCAAACTTTATTTCCGCATCTGGGACAATATCCCTAACGCGCCTCCGATTGAGGTTGTAAACAAAAAATCTCTGTGTAGTGATATCGGACATGTTTCAATTTTTGACAAGTAACTGAGCTTAACAAAGTATAGAACCTTAGAATAAAAATGGAGTTATTATATATATTCAAAGTATTAAATTTTCAAAGAAATAATTGTGTGAAAAAAAGACTTTTTACCATGAAGAGCCGCATCACGAAAAGATTTTCGGGGTATACTAATTTACAGAAAAATGAATCACACTTCGTACCCCGAAAATTTAACCACATATGTAGAAATGTCTCACCTTCGAAACAAGCCATCATACATAGTCAAGTTTACGATATGGGCTGAGCAACAGAAGAAAACGTTACCATTACCGCCTATGGAGAAACAATTACGCATATTACCCCATCTGTACCTAATACTCAAATGTATATAATTTTAAATGAAAACAGGAATCCGCCTACAGTTCTTTTTCTTTTCATAAACAAGAAACGCACGTGTTTTAAAGATGCTTAAAATATGCGTGGCTGCACTATTTCACATGCATTGTCTATTCAACTTCACTGGACGGAATTCAATGCAAATTTTCCGTTGTGTTCGCTACTGACGACAACACGGGACAATTTGTGAAATCAACCGTTTAGAATTGGGTAAAGCAAATGGTAAATGTTAATCTCACAACAACAAAAAATACCATCTAGCAGCCTTATTAAGACCACAAGACTTTACCACCACCCAAAATTATTGTTTTTCATAAATCTTCGGAAGCCAGTCACAGAATTGGTCAAAATCCAGTCCAAGTCAATAATATTGTATTATTGAATGGGTGTTTTTATAATGGCCCTGTTATATGTCCAAGGTCTGTAATAATACACCTTATCGTTATTTGTCCGCCATTACTAGATATCACACAGGTTCCCGTAAAAATTTGACGTAATAACACAAAATATCTGACGCCACAATGGAAAAGTGATTGTTGTACATGCGTCAAAAGTTCAAGCGGCCGGGTCAGCCGGGATTAGCGATAAGGTGTATGGTAGAAGAAGTCTGTAATGGCCAGAGGCAACGCCGAGGGCCATTACAGACATTCGAGGCCTTTATTACTGACCGAGGACACATAACTGGGCCATTATAAAAACTCCGATTTCTTAATACATTTATTAACCAACTGAACAAAAGTGTAACTATGTGTCGCTGCCAACTTGATGTACTCTCTACTCTTTTAATGACAGGTTAGTTTGAAAAAAATAATTTGTACTTCACATCATAAAGCTTTTAATATACCAAATATCCAAGATATTAAGTTAACAGAAGTTATGTGTTGAAAAACAGGATGAGCAGTGATCCCTATATTTGAAAATCGGCGGCCATGTTAAATTTTATTATATTTGATATAAACACTGTTTTTCTGTAATGGCCCTATTTTTCTGTAATGGCACCTGTTTTTCTGTAATGGCCCTATATTAATGCCCAGTTTGTCTGTTACAGTATTAAGCCCAGTTAGGGTTTATAATAAACAATATTTTTTGGCAATAATGTACTTAGTTGGCTAATAATAAATCTTGATTTATATTGACAGTGAAACGTTTTCAGTATTGCACATGCTGATTTATCCGTATTATGGCTTATTTGCTCATATCATTTAATAAAAGAACATATATATTAGACAAGAACTGGAATTGTTTTGTGACGAAGATGAATTTCGCATGCAAAGAACTACAAACAGATTTATAAAGTAGTCCAAACGCTTGAATGATAAACAAGATCCTGATTTTCAGACTGAATAAATGTAAACAATGATTATGCGTACGGCTGTGTGTGCAACCATTTGTTTTAAAACATCATATCCATGCAAGGCAAAGAGACGAATCTTGAAAATAAAAATTCGTTTTCCCGTAAGTTAATAACAACCATTGTTTTTTTTTTTAAATAGTGTTCAGTAAAACAACCTTTGGCAAAAGATTACACAAATAAATTAAAGATATAATGCAAATGGTCAATGTACTATTAAAAATAAAACATGTATAAAACGTAACTTGAACTCGACAACCCTTACGATGTAACATTTTGAAAATACATCGACAGCATGAGATATTAATGTTGCGGGAAATGGCATGCAACGTTAACACAACTGATCAACATAAACTGCTGATAGACACTGGGGAAATCAATAATGATCAATAATTGGTCAAATTTTCTGGTAGTGATTGACAGGTATGAATAAATGGTGAGGCTCTTGTTGGGACGGAATTTAGAAAAGTAGGAAGTTGTAAGCTTATTTTTAATGGAATTGCAAGAATCGAACACTTATAACCTTTCCAGATAAACGTAATGAAGTGTATTTTTGTTTTTTTTTCTTTCATAGAAATAACTTCCTTCTCTGATTGTCGACCCGAACGGCAGTCTGAATCCTTGTATTAAATATGTCGCGATCGTTTAATTTTCTCCATCATTCTGATTGATTATAGATTATAACGCATTATAACAGTGTAATACAACCAATCAGCGTCAACGATACAAATGTTCCAAAAATGAGGAAAATTATTTCAATTGACCCAGGGCAATCTCTATCCAGAGTTGCCGGTCCATACTCCCCCCTATATGGAGAGTATGGATCGATAACTCTGGATAGAGATTGGACCTAGGGTGATGAAGGAGTATGCAATGGAGGCACTCCTGGTTTTCCGCATCTTCGCTAGCCAAGGGTTACGATCCAATTCCCTAGAGAAGGGAAGTGGATCGTAATTCCCTAGAGAAGGGAAGTGGATCGTAATTCCCTAGAGAAGGGAAGTGGATCGTAACCCTTGGCTAGCGAAGATGGGTTTTCCGAGGATGTCAATAAATAGGCTAAAAATCAAAGACGAAATCGTCTTTCGAAGTATATTTTAATAGAAGCTAAGCAAAAATGGTGTGCAACATCAAAGATATGAGATGACGATATAAGGTTTTAGCCTCATCAGGCGTTTGTACTACATCAAAGTCTTCAATGGTCAGTCCTGTAACCAAGGATACCAACTCGGTGGTTGGTTTGTCTTTTGTTTGTTTGCTCGAATTAACCGATTCACGTCCATACTTACGGCCTTTGCTCTTTCACTAATACGAGATGTTTCAGAAAGTGTTTGAGACATTTTTATCCTTTGCCGGGGTATTTTCCAGACGTACATGCATTTTTACCGGCATATGTTTTTCCCGGTCTTTGTATGTTTTACCCTTCACCGAGATGCTGTCACTCGTGCGTTTATAATGTAACATCATTCGGTAGATTTATCAATAGATATATCATCGAAAGGAGTGGTATTTGTGAAAATTACAAATCGCGGGGCGGTGAAATTTCACGAGCCTGAAAGGCGAGGAATATTTATAGACCGAAGATTTGTATTTTTTGCCATTGCCACTACTTCCTATGATACATGTATATCGTTTTAATTACACCGAATATCACCAAAACGCGCAAATGACCAAAAGACAAATCCCTTGACAAATTCGTTACAAGCGTCTAAGTGAAGGGTTGTTACATCAGGACATTTAGAAAAGTCGGTTTTGATATGTATTTTGTTCTAACCGAATGAGGATTCCTCGTTATTACCTTAAATGTATTTGGCCAAGGCATTTGTGGGGCATCCGGGGTGATATTGTTCCATTTTATGTATAGTTTTGCACTTTTTTATACTATGAGGCCTGAGCGAATCAGGTGAGCGTGTGATCTAGTTAGTATGTTTTATTTTATATTTTCTATTGCATTGTATATATTGTTTTTGGACGGTTAACTTTCTGGTAATAAAACCCGTCACGGCCTGGCTAGGGAATTGGGTAGGCAAATGCTCACATTAATCTGTACCGGTCCGATACAGGCTCCAAATGTCCTCCTTTCTACGCCATAACTCATGGTGGTGCTCCTGATAAAGGAGGCATATACGAGACAAGAAGAAAAAGGGTAAACTTAGGTGTCCTTAGGTAATTATAAATGACAAATATCTCGGTGATATCAAAATCGCTGCAAATTTCCCTTGCAGCGGAATAAATTCATGAACATGTGCCAAAAATACACCATCTGTTGACCAATCAAAAGCCTCCATTCTTGGGGGGGGAAGAGGTTCCGGGGGTTCAAACCCCCCTTTTGTTGGCCGCTCAATGCATTTGAAGCGGGACATATAGTTGGACACCCTTTTTAAAATGGATGGATCCGCCCCTGAATTAAGCAGATAACATTTTTGGTCAGGGTATTTGTGCAACTGTACTAGTCTTGAGACGCAATTTCTCTCGCACGATGACTCGGTAGAGTTTTTCACAAGTTTACCATACAAATAAAAAAAACACCACATAGGATGTCGATGTCGGACAGTAACCAAAATCTTTCCCTTCTTATGTCCCGTGTATGTAAAGTAATATATTGAATAGACCACTTGTTGCAATGACATTCGGTCGGATGGACCAGGTTATTCCAATATACCAAATCATACCCCCATCGAGTGGAGGCATAATATGTTCAATATGATTGAAAAGCTTGTAAGTTTTTCATATGAAGCCAGAGTTACCTGTTGACTTTCACTTCGTGTGTTTTCTTTAGTTTTACAGTATATTTTTGTAATTTGTTCATTTAATTGATTTTTGAATGTCAAACTAGAAGTGATCAACTTTGATTCTACTTACCATTTTAATCATGTGAATATTCATTATCAGGTCACATAGTTTGGCGTCTTCCGAAATAAAAGCTTCGTCGAATTGAAATGCTGCTTTACTTCCAAGAATGGATGCGTGGTAATGTTTCGCTGTATATATACACCATAACAGTTAACTTGCCTTAGTTATGCCATATTAAAAATAAAGCTTTTAAATTTATACATTTTAGATAAATATAAAAAATAAAATGACTTAACTAAGTTGGATTTATCTATCATAAGTTACTAAATGAACTTAATCAAAACAATTTAAAACAGTATAATTGATGAAAACTCCTTAATTAAGTTTCCTTAACATTAAAGTGTTTTATTTAATGCAACTTAATAAATTCTCAAAAATAAAGATATTTAACTTAACATCCATAAAATTAGTAAGAATTAATATTGCCATAAATAAAGGAGTTAAATCTCTTATAAGTGAGTAAATTATCTAAATTAAAACAATTTAATGCATTATAGTACACGATATTGTATTAATTAAGTTTTCTTAAGCATTGTTAACTAACTAATATAAGGCCCCTATACGCTTCCGTAATACTATGTTATATTGAAAATTAATAATAATAAATATCACTGTACAGCTAGATTAATAAATTTCCTTAAAATATTATATATTTGCAGTTAACACAAAATGTTTAACGATATAAAAAACGACATCTTATAACTTAAATAAATTTAGAGATTTTAGCACTATAAATAATATTAAAAACTATCACAGTTAAAATAATTTTTAAATTTGCAGATTTTTACGGAAGCGTATAGGGGCCTTATATTAGTTAGTTAACAATGCTTAAGAAAACTTAATTAATACAATATCGTGTACTATAATGCATTAAATTGTTTTAATTTAGATAATTTACTCACTTATAAGAGATTTAACTCCTTTATTTATGGCAATATTAATTCTTACTAATTTTATGGATGTTAAGTTAAATATCTTTATTTTTTAGAATTTATTAAGTTGCATTAAATAAAACACTTTAATGTTAAGGAAACTTAATTAAGGAGTTTTCATCAATTATACTGTTTTAAATTGTTTTAATTAAGTTCATTTACTAACTTATGATAGATAAATCCAACTTAGTTAAGTCATTTTATTTTTTATATTTATCTAAAATGTATAAATTTAAAAGCTTTATTTTTAATATGGCATAACTAAGGCAAGTTAACTGTTATGGTGTATATATACAGCGAAACATTACCACGCATCCATTCTTGGAAGTAAAGCAGCATTTCAATTCGACGAAGCTTTTATTTCGGAAGACGCCAAACTATGTGACCTGATAATGGATATTCACATGATTAAAATGGTAAGTAGAATCACAGTTGATCACTTCTAGTTTGACATTCAAAAATCAATTAACTGAACAAATTACAAAAATATACTGTAAAACTAAAGAAAACACACGAAGTGAAAGTCAACAGGTAACTCTGGCTTCATATGAAAAACTTACAAGCTTTTCATTCATATTGAACATATTATGCCTCCACTCGATGGGGGTATGGTCTGGTATATTGGAATAACCTGGTCCATCCGACCGAATGCCATTGCAACAAGTGGTCTATTCAATATATTACTTTACATACACGGGACATAAGTAGAGAAAGATTTTGGTTACTGTCCGACATCGACATCCTATGTGGTGTTTTTTTTAATTTTTATGGTAAACTTGTGAAAAACTCTACCGAGTCATCGTGCGAGAGAAATTGCGTCTCAAGACTAGTACAGTTGCACAAATACCCTGACCAAAAATGTTATCTGCTTAATTCAGGGGCGGATCCAGCCATTTTAAAAAGGGGGTCCAACTATATGTCCCGATTCAAATGCATTGAGCGGCCAAATAAAGGGGGGTTCGAACCCCCGGACCCCCCCCCAAGAATGGAGGCTTTTGATTGGTCAATAGATGGTGTATTTTTTGCACATGTTCATGAATTTATTCCGCTGCAAGGGAAATTTGCAGCGATTTTGATATCACCGAGGTATTTGTCATTAATAATTACCTAAGTTTACCCTTTTTCTTTTTGTCTCGTATGAGCCTCCTTTATCAGGAGCACCACCATGAGTTATGGCGTAGAAAGGAGGACATTTGGAGGCTGTATCGGTACAGATTAATGTGAGCATTTGCCTACCCAATTCCCTAGCCAGGCCGTGACGGGTTTTATTACCAGAAAGTTAACCGTCCAAAAACAATATATACAATGCAATAGAAAATATAAAATAAAACTAGATCACACGCTCACCTGATTCGCTCAGGCCTCATAGTATTAAAAAGTGCAAAACTATACATAAAATGGAACAATATCACCCCGGATGCCCCACAAATGCCTTGGCCAGATACATTTAAGGTAATAACGAGGAATCCCCATTCGGTTAGAACAAAATACATATCAAAACCGACTCTTCTAAATGCCCTGCTGTAACAACCCTTCACTTAGACGCTTGTAACGAATTTGTCAAGGGATTTGTCTTTTGGTCATTTGTGCGTTTTGATGATATTCGGTGTAATTAAAACGATATACATGTATCTAAGGAAGTAGTGGCAATTGCAAAAAATACAAATCTTCGGTCTATAAATATTCCTCGCCTTTCAGGCTCGTGAAATTTCACCGCCCCGCGATTTGTAATTTTCACAAATACCACTCCTTTCGATGATGTATCTATTGATAAATCTACCGAATGATGTTACATTATAAACGCACGAGTGACAGCATCTCGGTGAAGGGTAAAACATACAAAGACCGGGAAAAACATATGCCGGTAAAAATGCATGTACGTCTGCAAAATACCCCGGCAAAGGATAAAAATGTCTCAAACACTTTCTGAAATATCTCGTATTTGTGAAAGAGCAAAGGCCGTAAGTATAGACGTGAATCGGTAAATTCGAGCAAACAAACAAAAGACAAACCTACATCACAAAAAAACAAAAAAGTACACAAATGATACACAGGAATTGTATTTTCTCTGGCTATGACATAATTTTGTATCTAAATATCCTATGTTTATTTTTCAGATTGTTTTGTTTTGTGTATGTGCAACAACAGTGAATGCCATTATTCCCCAACCACAAGATGGAGCGACATTAGACGAACTTATTGAGTACTATTTCAGCCAGTTATACACGCAAGATGAAATACTGGGTTTCCTGCTGTTTCTGCACAATGTGATGATAAGCAAGAGAACTCTGAAAAGAATTTTGAGGAGATTAAATTTGAGAAGAAGAGGTGTTGAAAATCTTTTGCCTGATATTGTACGTAAAATTGTTGACCTGCGACGTTTTGGATACGACCAAGTGGGATATCGCACAATGTGGAGATTGCTAAATACATTGTACGGTGTGCGTGCAACCCAAGAGACAGTCAGAATTGCTTTGAGTGTAATTGACACTGACGGTGTCAATGCTAGAAGACGGAGACGGCTTATTAGAAGATCCTATAACAGCAGAGGACCTAATGATTGTCTTCACGTGGATGGGTATGACAAACTTAAGCCTTTCGGCATTTCAATACATGGTTGTATTGATGGCTTTTCCAGAAAAATCATGTGGCTCACCGCCAGTCATACCAACAAGAATCCACGGTACGTTGCTCGTTACTTCGTAGAAGACTTAAAGAAGTACAAGCGTGTGCCAAGATCAGTTAGGACTGACGCGGGAACTGAAAATGTTCTTATTCACAGAATCCAAATGGCCTTACGATATCGCCACCGTGATCCTTCGGCTGGAGTTCATAGTGTATCAGTTGGTCGGTCAACTGCAAACTAGAGGATAGAAATGTTATGGAGTTTCTTAATGCGAAATTTTACAATTTTCTGGAAAAATTTATTTAACAGTCTTGTAGAAGAGGGAATTTTAAACAATACTGACCCTTTACATTTAGAATGTGTTCGATTTTGTTTTTTGCCTATCATTCAGTTGCATTTAAAGCAGTTCGAAGAAATGTGGAACAACCATCGAATCCGTCAGCAAGGATTCGCGGAACAATGTTATGGGATTCCTAATGTCATGTATTTCCAGCCTATCATTTACGGAAAATTGGACCAATCGTTTGCACTGCCCTGTGGTGACACTGTATTAGATGATATTGCAGATCAATACACTGAACAAACGCTTCACCGTGGAGTTTCACATGAGTTTAGGCAATTGGTATCCTTGGTTACAGGACTGACCATTGAAGACTTTGATGTAGTACAAACGCCTGATGAGGCTAAAACCATATATCGTCATCTCATATCTTTGATGTTGCACACCATTTTTGCTTAGCTTCTATTAAAATATACTTAAATTTGACCAATTATTGATCATTATTGATTTCCCCAGTGTCTATCAGCAGTTCATGTTGATCAGTTGTGTTAACGTTGCATGCCATTTCCCGCAACATTAATATCTCATGCAGTCGATGTATTTTCAAAATGTTACATCGTAAGGGTTGTCGAGTTCAAGTTACGTTTTATACATGTTTTATTTTTAATAGTACATTGACCATTTGCATTATATCTTCAATTTATTTGTGTAATCTTTTGGCAAAAGTTTTTTTTACTGAACACTATTTAAAAAAAACAATGGTTGTTATTAACTTACGGGAAAACGAATTTTTATTTTCAAGATTCGTCTCTTTGCCTTGCATGGATATGATGTTTTAAACAAATGGTTGCACACACAGCCGTACGCGTAATCATTGTTTACATTTATTCAGTCTGAAAATCCGGATCTTGTTTATCATTCAAGCGTTTGGACTACTTTATAAATCTGTTTGTAGTTCTTTGCATGTGAAATTCATCTTCGTCACAAAACGATTCCAGTTCTTGTCTAATATATATGTTCTTTTATTAAATGATATGAGCAAATAAGCCATAATACGGATAAATCAGCATGTGCAATACTGAAAACGTTTCACTGTCAATATAAATCAAGATTTATTATTAACCAACTAAGTACATTATTGTCAAAAATTATTGTTTATTATAAACCCTAACTGGGCTTAATACTGTAACAGACAAACTGGGCATTAATATAGGGCCATTACAGAAAAACAGGTGCCATTACAGAAAAATAGGGCCATTACAGAAAAACAGTGTTTATATCAAATATAATAAATTTAACATGGCCGCCGATTTTCAAATATAGGGATCACTGCTCATCCTGTTTTTCAACACATAACTTCTGTTAACTTAATATCTTGGATATTTGGTATATTAAAAGCTTTATGATGTGAAGTACAAATTATTTTTTTCAAACTAACCTGTCATTAAAAGAGTAGAGAGTACATCAAGTAGCAACACATAGTTACACTTTTGTTCAGTTGGTTAATAAATGTATTAAGAAATCGGAGTTTTTATAATGGCCAAGTTATGTGTCCTCGGTCAGTAATAATGGCCTCGAATGTCTGTAATGGCCCTCGGCGTTGCCTCTGGCCATTACAGACTTCTTCTACCATACACCTTATCGCTAATCCCGGCTGACCCGGCCGCTTGAACTTTTGACGCATGTACAACAATCACTTTTCCATTGTGGCGTCAGATATTTTGTGCTATTACGTCAAATTTTTACGGGAACCTGTGTGATATCTAGTAATGAAGGACAAATAACGATAAGGTGTATTATTACAGACCTTGGACATATAACAGGGCCATTATAAAAACACCCATTCAATTATACAATATTATTGACTTGGACTGGATTTTGACCAATTCTCTGACTGGCTACCGAAGATTTATGAAAAACAATAATTTTGGGTGGTGGTAAAGTCTTGTGGTCTTAATAAGGCTGCTAGATGGTATTTTTTGTTGTTGTGAGATTAACATTTACCATTTGCTTTACCCAATTCTAAACGGTTGATTTCACAAATTGTCCCGTGTTGTCGTCTGTAGCGAACATAACGGAAAATTTGCATTGAATTCCGTCCAGTGAAGTTGAATAGACAATGCATGTGAAATAGTGCAGCCACGCATATTTTAAGCATCTTTAAAACACGTGCGTTTCTTGTTTATGAAAAGAAAAAGAACTGTAGGCGGATTCCTGTTTTCATTTAAAATTATATACATTTGAGCATTAGGTACAGATGGGGCAATATGCGTAATTGTTTCTCCATAGGCGGTAATGGTAACGTTTTCCTCTGTTGCTCAGCCCATATCGTAAACTTGAATATGTATGATGGCTTGTTTCGAAGGTGAGACATTTTTGCATATGTGGTTAAATTTTCGGGGTACGAAGTGTGATTCATTTTTCTGTAAATTAGTATACCCCGAAAATCTTTTCGTGATGCGGCTCTTCATGGTAAAAAGTTCCTTTTTTTCACACAATTATTTCTTTGAAAATTTAATACTTTGAATACATATAATAACTCCATTTTTATTCTAAGGTTCTATACTTTGTTAAGCTCAGTTACTTGTTAAAAATTGAAACATGTCCGATATCACTACACAGAGATTTTTTGTTTACAACCTCAATCGGAGGCGCGTTAGGGATATTGTCCCAGATGCGGAAATAAAGTTTGCAATATCCTTAGATTCAGCAGGTCTTATTTTCTAAAATAAATTATTACCAGAACACTCGCGAAATCGCGGGCATTTTAAACTGTTGTAGGATGAACTTTTGTAAAAGATTTTATGTCCGGAGAATTTCAGAAAAGGCATCAAAAGCTCTCTCCCTTTTTTTGCAAAGTCCATTATTTTTTTCTTTTCTGTTAAACTCCATTATTTTTGCGTTTCTGGCCTCCTTCTTCCGTTAAGGAGTTGACCTCATATTTGAATGATTTACTAACTCCGCTCGGTAAAACATTACAGGAGGCTTCTCCATTGATTAAAAGTGAATATTAACAAAATAATTAAAACTGTTTACACTGTACAATTTGGAAAGCTGATATCTAGTTAGGCTGCATCTGGGTCCAGGGCACACTGGCTAATCTGGCCCTGAACTCCTCGAGTGTTGGTGCAGCTGCTACTGTGTCTGGCAGAAGGTTCCAGTCTCTTATAGAGCGTGGGAAGAAGGAGTTTTTGTATACTTCCTTAGCTCTTATCTGTCTTAGTCTGGCCACCCCTTGTTCTGTTGTCCCCAGATGTGTAGTAGATAGCGGGTTGTATCTCCACTAGTTGGTTCTGTATCTTGTAGCATAGTACGAGTCGCTGTTTAATTCGTCTATACTGTAGGGGATCCCACTGGAGTTGGTCTAATAGTCCAGTGACGCATCCTGGGGAAGCGTCTGTGTACTGGTTGTAGACAAATCGTGCTGCTTTACGCTGTACCCGGTCGAAGTCTTTGATCAAGGTGGTTTGATGGGGGTCCCACACTGTGGCGGCGTACTCAATCGATGGTCTGATGAGTGCACAATAGGCTGTGTTTTTAACAGATGGTTTGCATCGGCCCAGGTTTCTGCGGAGAAAACCGAGGGTCCTGGTTGCTTTTCCTGTTATTAATGTGCTTATTCCACTGTAGGTCTTGACTAATGGTAACTCAAAGGTACTTTCCGCTATCAACAACTTCTAGTTGGTGTCCGTGCAAGGTGTATGTTGTTTGCAGGGTGTTGCGCTTGTTAGATATCCTCATGACTGTGCACTTTTCTGGATGGAAACACATCTGCCACTTGTGTTCCCACTCTTCCAGAGCAGTGAGGTCTCTCTGTAGAGTTGCAGCATCATCAGGATTTCTAATTTTTCTGTACACCAGGCTAACGTCCGCAAACAACCTTACATCTGATGATGTACAATCTGGCATGTCATTGCTATATGTCAGGAATAGTAGAGGATCTAAGACTGTTCCTTGTGGAACTCCTGATATTACATCTAAAGGAGATGATGTATGTCCTTCTAGAACAACTGACTGGGCTCTACTGCTTAGAAAGTCCTTTATCCAGTTCAATGTTGATCCTTTCACCCCGTAGTATGCCAGTTTCACAAGACCACAATTATTCTTCCCCTTTGCTACCATGCTTTTTTGGTAAAATTCTATATTTGCACCGCTTCAAACATGAAATAAATGTAACTGCTTATACACATATATGTTTGTTCCTCATCGAAATATTGGATAAGGAACAAGTATTGCAGTTCAACATAACGTTCTTTGTTACAACCGGGACAATCAGGGTCCAGGGATCTAAGTACATGACCTTTGTTCCTTCTAACTTTCCTGTTCTGATACAAATCTTAGCCAAGCTGATTGATAATGCTACACATGCTACAGTTGAGGGCACAGTTTGGCCTAGATCAAACTTTAAAAGATGTTTACGACAACACAGTTTCATTTATCTAGAAGCTTGATGATTCCCTAACATCCATCAAATCCACCATACACCAGGATGTGCATGAGCGTACAAATACACCTACCGCTACATGTAGTACGTCCAAAAAAAATTTTAGTGGACCACTTTTCTCGTATTGTAAAAAACAATAACTGAGGCTATCATGCAAACAGCAATCCAACAATCTAATAATTATACCAAATTGATGACAGCAATCACCACTTCTTGTGAAACTCTAACTACCATAAACTATGGATATATTTGTGTATGTGTGTATGTAGTATGATAGCTACAACTCATTTATATATATATATTATATATAATTATATAAATATTTGTTTGTTTATGATGAAACATTGTTCTATCAGTTGTGAAAATATTTACAGTATTATTACTCTCATATCACAATCACCTGTAGCTTAAACCCTAAAATTTTGTAGTATAAAGATACTGAGTTAGGATAGCCAGTATCTCATATATTCAATTTCTTTTATTAATATCTGCAATCATTAAAACAAGTTGATCAATCATATACTATTCAAAAAAATTATAAGATAGAATTAGAGACACTCTTTTATTCTATAAAATGAGTTTTGTGGTGATTTATCTTCCATTTAAATGGGCTTCTGGGAAGTGGGTGGTCTAAAAAACAAAATGAAAAAAACAAAAAAAAATAAGACCCTTTTTTTTTAAATATAGAAAATCTAGATCTAGTGTTCCTCGCTGAAACCCACATTAAATGATCAATTAGTTATATTTTCAAGAAATGTTATGTTGTTTTTAAAAAAGGAGTTGTTGAAATTGCTAGCAATTTACGACTTTCATTTGAATTTGGGAAAAATATTTTTGTTCATAACCATGATAACGACGGAAGCACAGTTTTGAAATATTGTTATGCACGTTTTGAAAATGTCTATAATCATGGTTTTATTAAAACATCTGCTAATTTAGGTGTTAAAGCTGAACGTAAGAGACAACCAATAGAAAAATATATAAAAACACAAGCAATTCTTTATTGGGCTAGATTAAATACTGAAAACATAAACCCATTACTAAAAGAAAGCTATACAATAAGTAAACATCTTGATTCACAAGGAATTTATACTTGTAAATATAAAAAAAGAAGATGTGGTATGACTGCCAATGAGACAACTGTCCACAAGAGACCAAAATGACACAGACATTAACAACTATAGGTCACCGTATGGCCTTCAACAATGAGCACTGTTATCACAGATTCAACACAATAAATGAATAATGATAACTTAAGACTTGGATTAAGAATATTACAAGCAACTTTCATTCAGAATTACTGTAAAATAAAATAACAAGTTTGAACGAAAATAACAAACTTTTTCTTTACAAAAATATTAATGTCAAACAAGACCAAGAATTTTATCTAGGATATCCAAATTTTGAATCTAGACGTAAATTTACAAAAATTAGAATTAGAGACCATAATTTGATCATTGAGAAGGGCAGATATCTAAAAATACCTCGAGACAATAGAACATGTCCAACTTGTAAAACCTTAGAAGATGAAAATCACTTTCTCCTCTACTGTCAAATTAATAATGTTTTACGTTTAAAACTTTTTAATGACATGGCAATATATAGTCCTATGTTTCCAAATCTGTCTGATACTGAAAAACTAGTAGTCCTACTAAATCCTTTTAATATAAACCAAGTGAAATAAAACAGTCTTTAGAACTGAGGACAGGGGACTCTTAGTTAGTTTTACTTGTATATATATAGGTATGTGTGTGTTCAACTCAGGTATTTTATTGTTGCTGTTACTTTTGTGTATATCAAAAGTATAATGTTACTTATATGGGTCATTTGAAAAAAATGTAGAATTTTGAAAATGAAAAATTTATTAAAAGTTACTTATTCAAACAATCCTCTACATAAGCAAATCAAAACAAACAGTACTTTAAGAACAACATATTAAAAGATGCAATCTTAATGATGTCATACAAGAATATCTTGAAACATTTTTTGATCGGTGGTACAATATTTTGTCTATCCTGTTACCATTTTCAAAAGAAATTTTGGGTTATTAAGAAAAGGTTTAGATAAAATGTTAAGCTTGTTTTATGTAATCAATTAGACGGTTTTTAAGAGAATAAACACCAGACTCCTATTTATACATGTTATATTCATTCTGTAAAATAATAGATTATTTTCCAATTTTTCAGGTTGTACTGAAAAATGCCTCTAAAAATTGGTTTTCAAAGGTTGTAAAAATTACCACCAGTAATGCAAGTCTAAGATAGCAATTTATATTGTTCGGCATTTTTTCACCCTTTCAAATAAACCCAACATAATAGGATATAGCTTTCGTCTCCTGTCCTCTATTTCTTTGGGGAATTGTTGCTTAATGCCGTATCGTGTGTTCCGTAGCCTGTATGCATTATCTAAAACGTACTGTAGGTCACAATGATATAGGAAACGTGCTACTATGGATCTTCCGCCTCCTTGATATCGTCCAAACCTGTGAACGTTCCCGAAATCTATTTTATAGTCAATGCCTAGTTCATTGTAAAGAAAGCACCGGAGAAGTTCTTCGGTGTTTTCATCTCTGACATTATAAAGTCCGGTAAAACAAAATTGTTTTTCATGGAGCGGCACTGAAGGTCGAGCACTCTTTCCTTCATGTTTTCAAGCTCTGTTTGGCAGTTGCATTCTTGCTGCTGGTCACTCAATTCTGATAAATTTTTGAAAAATTTATTTATACAGACTTTTGCTTGTTCGGGTTAATTTGATTTTTTCTCGGTGACGATTTTGTTTCTGTCGCATCGAGCTTTAAAGGGGCACTAGCTGTCAAATTCATGGTCACCGATTTTACTCAAATTCTCATATTTGATTTATAACAATGTAAAACATTTATCCAAACTATCAAAAGTCTAAAATAAACAGTTTACAGAGCATGGGGTAGATAATATATAGGTTCGTTTCGTGTGCATTTTAGTCCAGACGCCATCTAAGGGGGCGGAGCCAAATTATCTCCATGAAAATGAGATTTGCCAATGCTTATACAACTGCATACCAAGTATCATTGACCTACCACTTGTGGTTCCCCAAAAACTGACCTAATCACAAACTAATACATGTTAAATAAGCAAAAGTTTCGAAGCCAATAGACCATTACTGAGGGGACAAGGCCAAATAATCTCCATGGAAATGAGATGTGCCAATGCTGATACAACTGCATAACAAATATGATTGACCTACCACTTGTAGTTCACCATAAACTAGACCTAATCACAAACTAATACATTGTTGACGTCGTCGCCGACGCCGGAAACAGCATACCTTTGTCTCGCTTTTTGACTCCGTCAAGGCGAGGCAATAAAAACTATTAAAATAGCTATGCTACAGTTTATTTTAACTAATTAAAATGTAATTTCTATTGTAAAAATAAAGTCATTCCCAAAAATAAAAGTGAACAAAGAAACTATATCAATGCGCGGTACTATTCGATTTTAACTATTTACGGTTAACCTGATTTCTGTTTTCTGTCTGTGGTATGTTAATTTATAAATCAAAATACAGATTCAATTTTAAAAATTCCCGATAGAAAAATGCATACCTTTACAAGTATGAATATTTTATAATATGTATTTATAAATATGATTTGGATGAATTCGATTCCTAACAGACATTGTTTAATGCCGAAAATGCGCACATTAATAACAAAATTTTTTTGGTTAAAAACTAAGGGTGTTGCTAAACGGCGGAAACGGAAAACGGAACGGAAACGGAAAGAAAAAAAAAATATATGGACGGAATTTAAGGGGGAAATGGAAAGAACTACAAAAACCAGTAACGAAATCACACAACAATTATTGCTGACAATAGGATAGAAGCTAGATATCAAAGTAAAAAGCAAACAGTTTTGGAAATACATAACATCGCTATTCATAGTGGTTTTCAATAGACAGCACTTGCATTTTATTCCTATGTTTTAATTTTAGCCATGCTGGCTATCTTGGCTGGCAGGCAGGGTTATCCAACATACTTTTCAAACTAGATACACCGATGCTAATTTTTGCCAAGTTTAACCAAAACTGTCAGACGACTTTCTAAAAGACATGACTGTGTTCGGTAAAATTGGCCCAGTAGTTTCAGAGAAGATATTTACAAAAGTTCATAAAGACGAAAACAGACGACGGACGCCAAATGAAGAGAAAAGCTCGATAAGCATCTGAAACATGCATTCTCTGCAAGATTCTCTAACATATATAGTATGCTCCAACATAGTGCGTAACCGGCTTGATTATTAGAATATTATCAATGCTTTTCATAAATATTGCAGTTGCAACTATGACAATGTGTTGTCATCAATGATTGCGCAAACACATCGGTAAGGATATTTACCGTCATGTTATATTTTGAAAAAGCCACATATATACTACTTAAATCGAAATTAAACAGTTACATGAAACCAGATACATGCCAAGAAATCCTCGCTAAAAATTCCGGTCGACCCTCTACGGCAGTCATTAGTAGCTAAAGATTTGATTTCATTGAAGGAATTAATTTATGACCTTCATGTAAGTGTCGCTTAGAACACAGTCATATACCAAATGGTCAATATTAATCATCCATGTAATTTGCTCTATGGGGTGTTTGCAGAATTTCAACGGAGGCAATTTCTTGGCATGAAAACACAATGCATGTTGGGTTTACTCATTCCTATGCTTCCGCAAGCAAAGAGTCGTGGTAAATTGGACAACATCAAACAGGTCAAACAGGCCGTTGATTCTGTGGTATGTCAAGAAACTGTTATGGGTCAGGTATTGTTTAGTAAATGATATCTTGGATAATCGGGTGTTTGGCCAGTAGAAACATCCATACGATCTGTAAATGATGCGAAGTGTAAAATAAAAATAATTTCCGTCATAAAAATAACTATCGAGTTTTCAGTCGTCTTGAAAGTCAATTTTACATAAATATAAAGTGTATTCGAGTTTCTATTCTAGTTCCCGAGTTTCCTTATCGGTTGTTGTCCATACAGCATTGCCCCATTAGGTTTCTTTTACGTTTTCTTTCCATTATATCAAAGAATAATATCAACAATTCAGAACAATGCAACAAAATACACCACATCACTAATCTTGATTCAAGGCAAGTAAAAAAGAAACAAAGAAAAAACGATGAAAAACATTTACCAACAAATGTATTACTTAACAACCTTTCTATCGAATCGAGGTCAAAGTCCATCTTTTAGGCCGTATGTAAAGTTCTTTTTGTGTCGTTGGGTTACTATCTTATTGACATTTATCCAACATTATTATGTAAAAGAGAAAAATCGAGTAGACTATTCTAAATCGCATGAAAGACGTACGCATGACCTTATCAAATATTTCAAAAACACACAGTCTCATCATCCCCTACTGATTTAAATAATTTATGCTTTAAAATCCTTTATTCTAAATTTATTCTTCTACTTTATTTTCTTGTTAACATGACTGTGTTACTAAGTATACTATATAACACATTCCTATATAGATAAAGTTACCAAAAAGAAAAGATGTAAATTCTTTCCGTTCCGTTTTCCGTTTCCGTTGTGGAGCAACACCCAAAAACTAAACAATCGAACAGGACCCCCTTTTCTAGGTTTATTTTTTCGTACACATTATTTCAGGATGAGCTCTTTTCAAAAGGTGGTTATCATTTATTTGTGAGTAACATATGTCAATTTTGTCATTATAATACTAATCACAAAACAAATATGATTCGATTTTGAAAAACTGCTTTGCAAGTACTATAAATAACGTCTAACATATGATAGTGTGATCACACGTGTTGTATTGATATAATTATGTCTTTCAACCTTTTCGATTCAAAGACCTATTGGTTTTGTTCCCATTTTTTTTTTCTTCCGCCAATTTTTTGTTCCTTCGCTGTTTTTTGTTTCGCAAGATGTGGCTTAGACATATGGTATATGATATCGAACAACTAATACGCTTTTGAAACTGACATCGCGTAACAAAAATCTTTTCCATGTAAAAGATATCTCTCCGAACACTGTTTTTCTTGTTATCGCTTAATCTTTGCAACCGTATAAGAAACCGACAAATTTATTTTACCAAATTGTTCGTTATATCCTCAGGATGTGTTGATTAATTTTGACCGAAGCTATCCGGAGACTCCATATGAGAGTTATTTCCCCTTTTATATTTGATATAAGTGATATGCATTTTTAACTGGAAAACCATAAGTGATAGAGGTCTAGGGTCTTTTGATTTGAGGTCCTTGGTCCAAAAAAATGAAAATGAGGTCAAGGTCAAAGGTCAAGGTCATGATTAAAATTTTTGATTTTGGCTTGTTATCTCTTATTTTCAGAAATCATATAAGATATCGACAGTGGATGCGTGGGAAAGTTTCGCTGTATATATACACCATTTCAGTTAACTAGCTTTAGTTATGCCATATTAGAAATAAAGTTTTTAAATTTATACATTTTAGATGAATATAAAAAATAAAATGACTTAGCTAAGTTGGATTTATCTATCATAAGTTAGTAAATGAACTTAATTAAAACAATTTAAAACAGTATAATTGATGAAAACTCCTTAATTAAGTTTCCTTAACATTAAAGTGTTTTATTTAATGCAACTTAATAAATTCTAAAAAATAAAGATATTTAACTTAACATCCTTAAAATTAGTAAGACTTAATATTGCCATAAATAAAGGAGTTAAATCTCTTATAAGTGAGTAAATTATCTAAATTAAAACAATTTAATGCATTATAGGGCATGGTATTGTATTAATTAAGTTTTCTTAAGCATTGTTAACTAACTAATATAAGGCCCCTATACGCTTCCGTAGATTTTGGCACAACAAATAATAATATTTTATATTTACAGTTAAGACAAAATGTTTAACAATATAAAAAACGACATTTTATAACTTAAATAAATTTGGAGATTTTGGCACTATAAATAATAAAACTATATCACAGTTAAAATAATTTTTAAATTAGGAGATTTTGGCACAATAAATAATAATACTATCACAGTTAAAATAAAAAGTTCATCTTAAATCGTCCTGTCTCTAGGCGGAACGTCAAAACACCACATTAAAACTTCACATATGCTCTTCTATCATCTCTATACTACAGGACCTTTAAAAAAGATTTTTTTAAAATAATTTTAAAATATAAATTGTAATTCCTTTTGCCTAAAATCAAAGTCATTGTGTAATAATGGTAATGATGTTTGATCATGGTTATGGCTACTAATTATTTTACTCAAGTCAATTCAAGGCTAGTAATAGTTAGTGTAATTATTAAAGTTGTTTACAATTTTTTTATTTCAACAGCACAGGAAATTTTTAATAGAAACAATTGTCAGTATAGAATCAATATTATGTTAAATTTTTAGTTGCCCCAAAACAGAACTGTCAACATATAATCATTTTCTCTCTGTGTTAAAGACCCATTTGTGGTCGTCGGCTGGTATCTGCTCTTTGGTCAAGTTTGTGTCTCTTTGACATACATTTATTTCCCATTTCCATTCTCAAATTTATAACAAAAAGTACTCACCAGTTGAAATATACATAAACTTGATGTAAAATATCCTGACCATTGCAGATTAGTTTAGTTCTACAATTAAAAAAAAGTAAAATTAGAAATTGCATGGTTAACTATAACACATATTAACTTATCTGAATTGTAATTGCTTTTTAAAAAAACCATAAAAAAACAGGTAAAATCTAAGTACTAAACATCAGATGGTCCGACAAGCACTTGTCTTGGGGAAAAAAAATCTCTATACCTGAAAGTGAGGTTAATGTACAGATATAATTTTTTTCTGGGACAAGTTCATGCAGAATGACTTTTATATTGTAGTGATTCAAATCAGCATACTCTGGTTCATTGTTAAATATTATATTAATACTTGTATTTTACAGTTACATGCATATATAATTTTTATACATGTGTAGGTCATTCTATTCAACTATGTTAGTAATAGTGCAGTGCAAGTGCATGGTGGACACTCTTCTGTAATGTAATCATTTTCTCTCTGCCTTTAAGTCCCATTTGTTGCTGTCGGCCGTTATCTGCTCTTTAGTCCAGTTTATGTCTCTTTGATATATTTCTCATTTCCATTCTCAATTTTATAACAAAAAGTACTTACCGGTTGAAATATACATGTAAGTGATGTTACAGTTTCTGCTCAGTTTTATTCTACAATTAAAAAAAAAAAGTAAAATTAGAAATTGCATGGTTACTATAACAAATATTAACTTATCTAAATCGGAATTGCTTTTTTAAAACAACATCTAAAATAGGCCAAATCAAAGTACTAAACATCGGATGACATAAAATTCAGGGAATTCAACCTCAACGTTATGACTATTATTATTATAGTGATTTTTCTAATAGATAGGATTTGCGTAGGCATTCATATTTTCACTCAAAAAACGTTAATTCGTCCATGCAGAATTATCTTCCTTGAGATTGCAAACTTTCTTGAGATATTCTTCTGCATATGTGTGCATATATTTTAATTATTTTTTACTTATATGTATATACATAAACAAAAACATTTCAATATAAATAATTTATCTTCTTTAAAGAGTAGCGATGAGTATTCATTGAAATGATTTTAAAACAAGCGATAAGGAATGTAAGTTTGCACTTGATGTTGTGTACGTATTCATCATGTTTATAGATCGGTAAAAAATCCACAACCAAAGTTACATTATGGAAATCTAGGCGATAGCAAATTAAACACCCGAATTATGCCCTCACGGTCGCCTGCTTGTAAAAAATTATAAGGATTTTTTTATTATAACATGTATAATGAATTATGAAGTTACACAATTACATAAAATGTTAGTATTGAATTGAATACCTGTATATTAAAAATAGTCCCGAAACTATATTGAACTGATTTAGGTAATGATATTAATTTACATAATTAAGTATTAACCTAAATAGTACTGTCAAGCTGCAAGCTTTAATAATTCACATTTCTCAAAAATAGTGTCAGATATTGCAAGATCGCTGACATATCATCAGAACTTTAAATGTGATATGTCTAAAAAATCATATGTGTGTCAATTTCTGTAATGACTAATGTTATATATATATAACATAATTAAGCCTGATATGCCTTAAACTGTTAAATAGTTTCATGCAATGAAAATACTTCAAATGCGTCTGATGAACAAACTCAAAACAAGAACAAAATAATAATAATAAAAAAATGAAGTTAAGGTGGTACCTAACACTACAGGGAGATAACTCTGTAAAATCAGATAAATGTTTTAATCAGTAAAGTAAAGTAAATTATATGTCTTGTCCAATTTTTATTAAAATTAAACAAGCCAAATTAATTTTAGTTAAAGTTTTGGGTACCACCTTAAGTAGAAATACTTAAAAATGTACATTGAATATACAACTTACTGGATAGTGTTTGAAATGGTGAAAGAAAAAAACATTACTAATTTTCTGTTTTAAATGACTTTTTTAACGTGTTTCAGATTTAAGATGATATATATGATATCTTTTCTTTAAAAAAGATGTAACATGAAGGTTTTTATTTACTGAAGGTCAATGTACATTTAGTTGTTGTATTAAAAACTCTAAAAAAAACAAACACACACACATCTGTTTTCACTTACTTTATAAATGGTTCATATTGGTGATTATCAATGCAAGCTTTCATTTTGATATCATTAGGGCCTCAAGGTAGGGATTTTTTTAGTTTAAAGTAGTGGCTTTATATTTTATTTATTTTATATGTATTTCTTTTTACATTGACATTGTATATTGTAAACAAATTCAAATCAGATTTTACTGCATTTTCAAAAGATTTTATTTATATCTATTACAATAAGAGAGTACTATAATAAGTTTGATAAGGTTAGCGACTTTCATGTCACCCACCTTAGGGACGACATCAAAAGTTCAATGAAGGATAAAAAACTTAATTCACATAGTTTTTTCACTGACCCCCCACCCCCCTCTTAACTTAATTTGGGAAAAATTGATTGACCCATATGGATATATGTAAAAATCAATGTCGGATAACCAAATCTTGCAGTCGTTCAACCCCCCCCCCCCCCCCCCCCCACCCCCAAACTATTTGAATTAAGTTTTTTATCTTACATTGATCTTTTGATGTCGTCCCTTATGTTCAATAACTATTTAAACAGATTTATATTTCATTCTATTACAAATTGAGCTTGATTTTTTGTGGCTTAATTTTTTGTATTTTAAGGTAAGGCTACCGTCACACCTATAATTAAAAAAAGTGGACTGTAAGATAGGAAGCCCTTTAAATTTAAACAATATATACAGCTAAGAATTTGTAGAATATGTAGATCAATTAAAGAAAAAAATAATAATTTCAACTTTAGAAAAAAACATAAAAAAAATTCTTATGAACTTTTTTCTCCTATTATTTAAAAAAAATAATAAATTTCAGATTACATATACATGTATGTGAAAACAATACAATAAAAATACCAATAATTTACCAAAACAACAACTTCCTGGAATAATTTATCAATTTAAAATTTAACAACCCTTTTAAAATCCCAACTTTCCATATCCTCCTCATCATCTTCCTCTTCCTCAACATCTAAATGTTGACTTGGCATGTCCTTAATGTCATTTATAATGGATTTGCATAAGGCAAAATACCATTTATATGCCAATTCCATATAAGGGTGAACTCCATCATACAAATCCTTGTAAATAAATTTTGAATTTATTTTTAGGGTTTTATGTGTCCCCCTTCTCTTCATATGAATTTTTATTATGTCCTTATCCCATCTTACAGTCCTAGTACTATTCATTTCATTTATTGAGGAAATAAAAGAATTTACATTCATAACATCTTCTTCAAGGTTTTTTTTGTTCGTCATTTATTTGGGCTTGACTAAATGAAGATGAAAAGGCAGAAAAACGTTCATTTTTTTTAAATAGAAAAACCGGGGGAATAGTGGCAAATTTTAAAATAACATTGTAATCTTGAAATTCTATTACAGTTTTTTTAAGTTCAGTCTGCAAATTTTCAACTTTTTCTGACCTTGTTTTAAAATCGTAATTCAAAATGTAACCTCCAGATGGAATATTGGTTTTAGTGGTAAGATTACATATTCCCCCAGCAATCATCACAACTATATTTGAGTCTTCTTCCACTGGAAGGACTTTTATTTTATTTATTAAATTATAACATATTTCAGAAATAGTTTTCCCAGGATAAATCTCTACATGTGTACTCCAGGTTGCAGGAAATGGGTCGTACTGTTCAACATACTCCTGCAGTACTTCCCCCGTGAGTCTGTTCCAATAAGGATATGATGCATTCTAGGGACAAAAATTAAGAATTTTAACCACTAATAATTTTGGAAGTAAGAGTATAATAACCTTTCCTTCATTAAGAAAAACTCAAATATAGGGAATTTCAATAATTAATTGAGCTTAAAAATAAGGTAATTCAATGCAATAAACCTGATTCTCTGAGAAAAATTTATGTGTCTTATAATAATGTAGTGTATATATTATATAATAGTTTAAAATTGATTGCCATAACTTTATCAAAAATTATAACTAATTTAAGATTCGCAATTGTCACATCACCCAACTTAATAAAATGTTATACTGGATGCTCTGGGATCTAAAACTGCAATAAATCTGATGCTTTCATAAGGGACTTATAATAATGTGGAGTTAATATAAAAGTCTAGAATTGAATAGCTTAGTTTTTACGAAAAGAAATAGGAAAATTTCTTGAGGTTAGTGATTGTCACATCACCGACCTAATAAAATGTTATGTTATACCGGATGCTCTGAGACCTGACACTGCAAGTAATCTGATGCTCTGATAATTGACCTTTGGTAATGTGGTGTATATATAATAGTATAGAATTAAATAGCTTAGCTTTTACGAAAGAAAATAGGAAAATTTCTTGAGGTTAGCGATTGTCACATCACCGACCTAATAAAATGTTATGTTATACCGGATGCTCTGAGACCTGGCACTGCAAGTAATCTGATGCTCTGATAATTGACCTTTGGTAATGTGGTGTATATATAATAGTATAGAATTAAATAGCTTAGCTTTTACAAAAGAAAATAGGAAAATTTGTTGAGGTTAGCGATTGTCACATCATCGACCTAATAAAATGTTATGTTATACCGGATGCTCTGAGACCTGACACTGCAAGTAATCTGATGCTCCGATAATTGACCTTTGGTAATGTGGTGTATATATAAGTCTAAAATGGAATAGCTTAGTTTATACGAAAAAAAACTAGGAAAATTTGTTGAGGTTAGCGATTGTCGCATCACCCACCTTTATAAAATTTTATGTTATTATATACCGGATGATGTAGGACCTGACATATAGTGCAATAAACCTGATGTTTTCAAAAAGGACTCATAAACTCAAATGAAGTGAAATTGATTTGCTGCTGCCATTCCTTTTCCCCCCACATCTATTCAATTTGATGTAAAATTCAATTGACAAAAAAAATATATTATGTAGATATAAATATCATGTTCATTATTTATTGTAAAAACAACTACATGTATGTAAATTCAGATTTCACAGTACTGGTATGTATTAATTGAGTTATCTCTCTTTGTACCACTGTTTACTTTTCACAACTTTAAATTTAGATACAAGTATAACTTTAAAACAGCGGACATAGTAATCAGAAAATAACTTACATCTATTTTCATGTTTCATTAAAATTATTACCAATATTAAAGGTTTTAAAATGGTAAACTTAACATATATACCATAATCATGATAATATATTTTGTAGAATTTGTTTTTGCTTTTATTGTCCTGAACTTGCATGAAGTATTTGCCACTGGATGTTAATAAAATTGAGAAAGGAAATGGTGAATATGTCAAAGCGACAACCACCCGACCATAGAGCAAACAACAGTCGAAGGCAACCAATGGGTCTTCAATGTAGCGAGAATTCCCGCACCCGTAGGTGTCCTTCAGCTGGCCCCTAAAATATGCATAATAGTACAGTGATAATGGACGTCATACTAAACTCCGAATTATACACAAGAAACTAAAATTTAAAATCATACAAGACTAACAAAGGCCAGAGGCTCCTGACTTGGGACAGGCGCAAAATTGCGGCGGGGTTAAACATGTTTATGAGATCTCAACCCTCCCCCTATACCTCTAGCCAATGTAGAAAAGTAAAAGAATAACAATACGCACATTAAAATTCAGTTCAAGAGAAGTCCGAGTCTGATATCAAAAGATGTAACAAAAGAAAATAAATAAAATGACAATAATACATAAATAACAACAGACTACTAGCAGTTAACTGACATGCCAGCTCCAGACTTCAATTAAACTGATTGAAAGATTATGTCTTCATCATATGAATATCAGGTACAATCCCTCCCGTTAGGGGTTTAGTATCATACTATCATAAAATATATGAGAAGAACATAACCCGTGTCATGCCAACAACTGTTTTTTTTTAAGAAATAAATGTGTTTAGTTCCGATGCAAAGACCCTATCAGTGAATCAATGTTAAAGCCAAAATATGCAATCTTTAATGACCTGACAACAGTATCGTAACTATATCCCCTTTTAATAAGTCTATTTAAAGGTTTTGTTAGTTTCTGAGGAGAATACTGACATTTTTGTGCTTTATAAAGAATATTTCCATAAAATTTTGGATGTGAAATACCTGAACGTATAAGATGTCTGCATGTTGAGTTATATTTACGAATTATTTCCTTATACCGGTGATAAAATTTAGTAAATGTTTTGACCAGTTTGTGATATCGAAAACCCTGGTGTAATAATTTTTCAGTAATACATAAATTTCTCTCGCTAAAATCTAATACATTGTTACATACACGAGCGAATCGTACAAGTTGAGATATATAAACACCATAAGATGGTGACAAGGGAACGTCACCATCTAAAAATGGATAATTAACAATAGGAAATGAAAAATCATCTCTTTTATCATAAATTTTTGTATTAAGCTTCCCGTTTATGATATAGATATCAAGATCGAGGAAAGGGCAGTGGTCATTGTTATCATTAGCTTAATTTAAAGTAAGCTCTACAGGATAAATTTCTTTAGTATACATACTGAAGTCGTCATTATTTAGAGCCAATATATCATCCAAATATCTAAAAGTATTGTTAAATTTTTGTATCAAATGTTGTTTTGATGGGTCTTTGCTAATTTTAGTCATAAATTGTAACTCATAACAATACAAAAACAGGTCCGCAATAAGTGGTGCACAGTTAGTCCCCATTGGAATTCCAATAACTTGACGATATACGGAATCTCCAAAGCGAACAAAAATGTAATCAAGTAAAAATTCAAGTGCATAAATAGTATCAAAGCATGTCCAATTGACATAGTTCTTTTGTTTATTGCTACTAAAAAATGATCTAAAAGAGTTTGAACATATGTACTCGCATTCCGACTTTTTAAATGCCCAGTTAATTAGGGATGTGAATTTTTTCTTAATAAGAATATGAGGCAAAGTGGTATATAGGGTAGAAAAATCAAAACTTTGAACAGATTCAAAATCACCAATATATGCATGCAATTTATCAAGTACTTCCAACGAGTTTTTGACACTCCAAAAGTAATTAATTCCACTATTTTCAAAGGCCTTATTTGAACAATTTATTATCAGGTTTTTTATTGTACCAAGTGTACTAGTAAGTAAAACAGACAATTTAGTAGTTGAACAATGGCTGGAAGATGAAATAAATCTATATTTGTAAGGTTTTTTGTGCAGCTTCGGAAGCCAGTACATAGTTGGGACTTTCATTGTGTTTGGTTCTGCTTGTAAAGAAGTAGCTAAAAGTTTATGTTTGTTACAGATGTCGTTTTCTGAAAATGAAGTCAGTTGGAATGTTGGTGAATTCGTGATTTCCTTTTGCAGAACCTCTATATAAAATTTACGTCAAACAATAATGATATTATTAGCAGCTTTATCAGCCGGGACAAAAACAAATTCCTTGGCTAGTTCTGTTAGTTTATTTTTGATACGCGAAATAGGGTTTTTATAGTTTTTGTTGAGGGTAAAATGTTCTTTAAAATGTTGTATTCGAATATCAACTATCTTCATTACTGAATTAAAAAAAGAGTCCAAAGATTTTTTGTCAGCTTTTTCCCGTTTTAAGTGACCTAAATTCAATCCCTATATTTGCTTACAGGTAAAGCATAAGTAGCATAAAACCTGTTATAAGGATATCTAGGTGTATTTAAATGCAAAATAAGTTTTAAAAATGCCGAATATACCATAATGATTATATATACTTTCAAATTCCGTTTTGTCAAAATGTGCAAGTACTAATGAGGTTAGCGATTTTCACATCACCCACCTCATGGTCTTGTAATAAGTGATCAATAAATATAATCAATAATGTGTTAATAAAACATCTCGCCTTGTATAAATGACAAATTTTTACTAAGTTAGTAGCTGCATTGCCTTTTATAGTTTCATAGTACATGTATTAATATAAAATGCACAAAAACTCGTTGGAACACGTTTAAGGTTAGCGATTAGCTCATCACCCATATTATAGTCTTATATTTATAAAATATTGTTTATTTAGAGGAATATGTCAGAGGTTTGTGGCAACAAGTAATAAACCTACTGAGGGGTTTGAATGTCAGTTTATTGAGGAAAAGACAAGTTTCTGTTTAGTTAAATTAGAAGCTGCACTGCCTTATATCATTTCATGGACTGTTGCAATGGGACAGGTTTAAGGTTAGCGATTATCACATCACCCACCTTATATTAATACTGAATAAAATTGGTAATTGAAAAGAAAATGTTTGTAGCAACAAGAAAATAAACCAGATTCATATTTGGATGTCAGTTTATCACTATCAGAATTTCTGCAATAAAAGATAGTAGAAAAAGCTAGATAATAGTTCACATAGATCTGTGTTCCGACCAAGATAACATAAGTGTTCAGATTAAAAAGATTTATATGATACATCTAAATTGCTTCATCCAGAACATTTGAATTTAGCAAAAAACAAAGTTAAAGGTTAGCGATTATCATATCACCGACCTTTGTTGACTGTTAATGTTACAAAGTAAGAATTCACTGCAAAATAAGTAAACACATAAATATCCTAGATTCACTTCATACAGAAAGTTTTGAGCTAATCAAGTCAGAAAGAATAAAAAGATTACTACACTGAAAATGTTTATGATTAGAAAAAGTAGATATGGAAGTCCCAAAAAAACTACTTGTACATGTATCAAACAAGAAACAAAGATATACACAATCCGGGGTTACCCCATCCACTGTAGGACCTTTAACAATGAAGAAATACAATATCCTATGAAATTTCACTGCTTAAAACCATCAAAATAAGAAAAAGAGATCATTTACATGTATGGGAGCAATCATTATAATAATTTTCAAAAGAAGCAAAAAGTTTTCTGAAGGTATAATCAGACGATTGCATCTGTTAAGAAATAAGTTGTCTGACTCAATCATTGCGTGGTAGTAAACGGTTAGCGATTATCATATCACCCACCTTTGTTAACTGTTAATGTTACAAAATAAGAATTCACTGCAATATAAGTAAACACATAAATATCCCAGATTCATTTCATACAGAAAGTTTTTAGCTAATCAAGTCAGAAAGAATAAAAAGATTACTACACTGAAAATGTTTATGATTAGTAAAAGTAGATATATATGGAAATCCCAAAATAACTACTTGTATCAAACAAGAAACAAAGATATACACAATCCAGGTTACCCCATCAACTGTAGGACCTTCAACAATGAAGAAATACAATCTCTTATGAAAATTTCACTGCTTAAAACCATCAAAATAAGAAGAAGAGATCATTTACATGTATGGGAGCAATCATTATAATAATTTTCAAAAGAAGCAAAAAGTTTTCAGAAGGTATAATCAGACGATTGCATCTGTTAAGAAATAAGTTGTCTGGCTCAATCATTGAGTGGTAGTAAACGGTTAGCGATTATCATATCACCCACCTTTGTTAACTGTTAATGTTACAAAATAAGAATTCACTGCAATAAAAGTACACATAAATATCCCAGATTCATTTCATACAGAAAGTTTTTAGCTAATCAAGTCAGAAAGAATAAAAAGATTACTACACTGAAAATGTTTATGATAAGAAAAAGAAGATATGGAAATCCCAAAATAACTACTTGTATCAAACAAGAAACTAAGATATACACAACACAGGTTACCCCATCAACTGTAGGACCTTCAACAATGAAGAAATACAATCTCTTATGAAAATTTCACTGCTTAAAACCATCAAAATAAGAAGAAGAGATCCTTTACATGTATGGGAGCAATCATTATAATAATTTTCAAAAGAAGCAAAAAGTTTTCAGAAAGTATAATCAGACGATTGCATCTGTTAAGAAATAAGTTGTCTCGGCTCAATCATTGCGTGGTAGTAAAAGATTAGCGATTATCGTATCACCCACCTTTGTTCATTGCATGGCATTCATGATGTTACAAAAAAGAAGACATATATATATACAACCCCATTCATGGTCTATAGGGTCTTTAACAATGAAGAAATACCATATATCTCAACTATGACTGGCTGTTTGATCCAAAGATTTGAACAACTGATTCTCCTGTGTTAAGGGTAAAAGGACTAAATAATGTCACCAAACATTTGAGATTATAACTGTTAGTAGTGAGGTAGATGATTCCTTGCTAAATATCAAGCTGTAGTGGTCAAGTTTCATTTAAAAGAAGTATAATGTTAAGTATCATATATCAATGTGTATTACTGATCATTTTCTGGTCACAGAAAAGGAAAAAATATGAGAGTTGAAAGAAAAAAAGGTTAGCGACTATCATGTCACCCACCTTGTTATATCTTAATTTCACTTCATTCTTCTGATGTTAAATTAAGAAATTGTTCAATAAATTGTAACAGACCTTGATCATTTTCTAAGCTAGCATATTTGTTTTTTGTTTGGATACATAGTTTTGAAATTCGTTCTATTTCATTATTTCTAGCCTTAACTGTAGGTGTAGTCACAACATGACATAGACGGTCTTCATTAACCAACACAGATGGATGCCATGCAAAATCTGGGTCTAGTTTATCATTCCCGGCAGATTTTGCCCTAGACAAAGCAACAAAAAGTGCGCCCGGGGTTCTTGACTCAAAAGCTCTTGTGCCAGGGTTAATAACTATATATGAATTGGGTTCCCCTTTCCCAATTGTCATTCCTTGGCATCTGTGAATTGTTGAAGCCCAACCAAGTCTTAGGGGAATTTGTTTTCTCCTACAACAATAGCAGCTGCAGTCTAATTTTCTTTCAACTGGGAC
The DNA here is from genome assembly GCF_965363235.1 of Mytilus galloprovincialis. Classification (NCBI taxonomy): domain Eukaryota; kingdom Metazoa; phylum Mollusca; class Bivalvia; order Mytilida; family Mytilidae; genus Mytilus; species Mytilus galloprovincialis. The sequence continues at coordinate 24,073,164 of NC_134839.1, read as the reverse complement.
AATAGGAACTAATTTAGGATTCTGTTCTATAAAAGCTGGACCTGTGTAACTGTGAAACTCAACCATTATAGCATCAGGCAAGGAATCATCTGGTCTTTTATCATTCAAGTAAATAATATCTACAATATTACCAATTGCACCATTGAACAGACCAAATGGTACACATAAATTGACAGAAAGCATTACTTTTGCTGATTTACAGAGGTAAAGAGTTTGTTGCAGTCCACCAGCTCTATCGCTTTCTAATGATTTAGAATGAAACCCACTACTAACAGCATTTACCCGAGCAATAGGAAATTGTGTATTTACTTCAATCAATTTTGATTTATTATGTGTCCAAACCTCTTGGTGGGTAGGAAACACAAAAAGTCCATTAGCAGACATTCTTTTCAGTAAATTTTCACCATGTGAATGTTTAAAAATTGTGCCACTGAAACATTTGCAACCAATGAGCATGTTCAGATGTAGTTTTGTATTCCCTCAAGGCAAGCAACACATTTTTTAGCTGTTGTTCATTATTTCCTTGGCGAACAATATTTTGCAAATTAACTGCACAATTAAATTCATTCTAAACAAGAACCCCATGAAGTGATACTGGCATTTTACTGGTTGAATTAAACACAGGAGAATCTAATACAGGTGGTAACTGAACATCATCGCCAAAAAAACCAACTACAGGAAGTCCCCCCCATGACTTTTCAAAATTCTCGCCATTCTGCATGCCATATCAACACATAAATTCCATTCAACCAAGTGTAGTTGCACCAATCAGTGACCTTTCATCTACCAAGAGAACTTTAACTACATCACAGTTACTCTGTAAATTTTCACCTAAAATGCCCTCAGGAGGTTTCATTTCTTGTCCTTTCTTATGTGTAGGAATTTTTAAAAAAAACTATGCAAGGTGACAACTGATATTATATTTGCACTATTTCCTGTGGGGCATAAAACTTGGACAGATTTATTAGATAAAAAAGTATTTCTAATTACTTTAACTAAACATTTAATAAGAAAAGACTTTCCAGAACCAGCTGTACCAGAAACAATCATCCTTAAGGGTTCAAACTGATCAGATTTGTTTATGTAATTCTGAATAGTTTTCATAACTATGTTAAAAGCAAACTTTTGATCATTATTCATTTTCAATACATCAACAAGTGGGATATCTAATTTTTTGTCATTTGTATCAATGTAAGACTGTAGGTTTTGAAGCCAAGAAACACCTAAATCAGGTGGATAAATGAATGTTGGTTGACACCAATTATATTCAGGCCCCCCATTGTCATATTTAAAATCAGTATAAACATCATCATATAGTGGGTTAGGTTGTATTAATTCCATCCATTCTGGCTGCTCACATTGTTCAGCAGTGGCAGGAATATCATCTTCCAGATTATCATCATTGATGTGTTTTCTAGCTTTTTCAATATCGGCTTTTACAAAGTTTGGACAAACATCAGTTTGTAAAAATGATTCCATTTGTTGTACCCAAGAAAGGTTGTCATTTTTAACATCCAAAAGTTGTCGCCAGTTTGGAGTGTGAAGGAGAAGCATTGTACGACAGTAATTTTCATCAAGTGGCCAAGATGCTTGAATATTACATCCAGTTAAAACAGGAACTTTACCACTTTTACAAATGAAATCATAAAAAGATGAAGTATCTTTTTCATTTCTCTGAAGATATCTATCTAAGGGTGTATTTTTTGTAACACAAATTCCATCACCATTTTTATTCAATAACCTTGAGCCAGACAAACTTACATTTTGAAAAGAATGACTTGATCTATATAAAGGTAGACTTGAAAGTTCATAAGAAGCTTCTACAGCAGAAATATCTCTTTTGACTGTACCAATTAGAAGCTTTGTACAGAGACTTAGCTGTTGCACCAGTAGTTTCATCTGCACAATTAACTAAATCATTGAAAAGATCAACCACTGCACCTGTAGGCTGATTACCTTTGCATGCATAACCGCATACATATTTTTCTGTAGCAAGAATATCATCAACAGATGGATTGTCTACATCGCTTTTTGAAGAAAAAAAAATGGCCCGCCATCCCTGTGAATGAAATCTGGAATGCTGAACAAGCATTGGATGGTCTCTGGCCATTTCAAGACGTAAAGAGCCATTTTTGTCTTTTACAATGGCAGGAGTCTCTCTTAACTGTTTACCAGGGGATGATTCTGTACCAAATTCCATTCTACATTGTCTTTCTTTGCCCTTTTTTGATGTTAAGCAATAATCTGAACACCTATGTAGGTTAAATCGGTTTGTTAAAAGTAAGTGGTCTTCTAACAATGTTTCTTGTGATAAACTGACATCCATTAATAACTTAATTAGGGGATTTTTGTCATCTGGTGGTAACGGAGCAGTACCTTCAGGAGGGGGCCATAATTTTTTTAAAGAAAGGCCATTTTCATCCTGCCCTGCTGGATGGGAACCCGTTAAACCAAAATGTATTGAAGCCCACTCAGACAAGGTTGTAGCACATTCTGCATCTGATAAACCTTTTTCAATACATTCATTTATCAAATTATGGGGTTCCCTGTCAGATCTCCAGCAGAGACCATGCCAGTGCACCATTCCCCTAGACTTAGCAAACTCCTGTCTATACCAGTATGTTGTAACACCAAAAGCTGGAGACATAACATCATGAAAATAATCATTTGTCCTGAGGTCAAAATATTTTGCCACAATATGTGTATTTTTTTGAAGGGCTTCAAACAGTTTTGAGCGGTCAGACAAATCTATATCTGTCCCACTGGTTTCTTTTAAATAAAGAGAAAGTAATCTTCTCAGTGGTTTAAAATGGTATTCAGCACAACTACCTGTGGTAAAAAAAGCAGGTAGGCCTTTTTTGTCATTTATTTGATATTGTATTAGTGCCCGAAGTTCTTTAGCCCTCTGTGCCCAGTATTGTGAAGTGCCACGTAATGATGCTCCAAAGTATAAAAATTTTTTAGCAAGTGAATTGTCACCCTTTTCAATTTTTTCTCTTAATTCTGAAATAGATAAATGTTGTTCTCCTAGCTTTTGGTGTACAACAAAATTGCTATTTTCAATAGCTCTCTTTCTCATAATCATGTTATGAACCACAAATTTAAAATATGGATGATGAGCAAACCTTCCATCATCATACCAGAGCAAATGTTCTGCCCAATCACACATGGAGGAAACAGTTCTGGGTCTATTCATGTAAAAATCACCTGTACCATAAGGAAATAAACAAGGAAAAGCAAGTGTAAAAAAATGATGTGTTGTAAATTCAGATACTGGTGTGTTTTCCCTAGTTGGCCAAGGTAAAGTAATTGTACCTTTTTGTTCATTGTAACATCACCATGGGCTGGACCAACAACATCACTCACAATATCTTCTACTTTTTTCCTGATATTAATATGTGGGTCAGGCAAAATTACACTTGAATGTGTAAGACCTTCTACTTCACCGGGGTCTGTTTGATCAGGGGCAGGGCCATTGTCAGAAATATGAACAGTATTGGCTTGGTATTCAACTGTTTGTATATCTGACAGTTCTCCATCAAGAGGCAATGCAGCTAACCTTTCATTGCTTATAATAATGTCAAAATAAGCTGAATTGTACTGTTTCAAAAACAAAAGAGCCGTTTGTATTTTTAACCGTCTTACTACAAAATCTTTAGATGTTCCATTTTTGCCCTGCTTCCGTACACGAATAACATTTATTTCTTCAGGCAGTCTTGGAAATATTTTGGCTGGTTCGTTTACTTCTTGTGGGAAAGTAACACAGTGCCCACCAGAAGCAATACCACCAAGACCTAACATGTGAATATTTATACAAGGCGAGATCCTACATATGAGTTGTTGTTCAACAACAGTTAAATCTGCAAGTTCGGATGGAATATGTTTAGGGTCCATATTGTTTTCTGCTGAAAATAATTTTATTGGCGATTTATCTAAATGACAATGCTTACATTCATTTTCTTTGGCCATTTTCATATCAATTTTTCTTTCTTTGCAAATATTACAAAATTTAAAACAATAAGACATTTGTTTAATTTCAAAACTACGAATACAATCCATAACTTTATTAAAATGTTGATTTTCATGAAGAGGTGGTGGATTAGGAATATCTTTTTCATCAATATTTAAAAGTTGTAGCTGTTTTTTAATTTTGTATTGCAAACGACGCTTTCTGTTTGTTAAATCTTTTTTACTTTCTAAGTTAGCTGGGTATTCATATTGTATTCCAAGCTTTCTGCATTTTGTATATATTTGATCAGCAAGAGGATCATACTGATTGTTTAAAGAAAATGTTGAATTTACACCGAGTCTATTTAAAATATTGTTTTCATCAGGTTTTTCATTATCATCTAAGCCTAATGAACCATTAATATTCTCTGATGCTATTTGAATTTTGTGTGGAGAACACGGCTATGGACGTCAAGTTGGTTACCTATTCCCTATTCCCTATTCGTTACCTATTCCCTATTCCCTATTCGTTACCTATTCGTTACCTATTCCCTATTCCCTATTCGTTACCTATTCGTTACCTATTCCCTATTCCCTATTCGTTACCTATTCGTTACCTATTCTCTATTCCCTATTCGTTACCTATTCGTTACCTATTCCCTATTCCCTATTCGTTACCTATTCGTTACTTATTCCCTATTCCTTATTCGTTACTTATTCGATTTCTAATATCCTTCCCCCTTTTTAATAAAGTCTCCCAAACAAAGTTTGGAGACTTATTGTTTTTGCTCAGTTCTTATTATTTTTATAATTCTTATTCTTCCTCTTCTTCCTCTTCTTCTTCCGCCACTTTAAAAATGAACTTGTCCGCAACATTTTTCCAAAACTACTTGTCAGATTTACTTAGGGTTTCATAAAATGTTACACTAATATGTCTAGGTGAGCCATCAATCGTTCATTTGTGCATTGGGGTCTATTAAGGGGTATTTTTTTTGGGGTGGGGGGGGGGGCAGAAAGAAGGGAGGGGTTTACTATAGAACCCTATGGGATTTTATTTTCTAAAATTTTCAAATGAATATAACTTGAAAACTGTAAGTGATAGATACATGCAGTCTTCATAAATGATTAAAGGACAATAAAACAAATTACATGAAATATAAGGGAGTCCCTGGGGGGTCATCCCTACCCCCTTCAATTCGAGAATATGCTTTTAACTTGTAAACGGTACAGATCCCCACCCCTAAACCATATATATTCTTGTATGGGACAATAAAACTAATCAAATGAAATTAAATAAAAGTTCCTGGGGGTCACCCCCACCCCGTTCAATTTGAGAATGTACTATTATCTTGTAAACGGTACAGATCCCCACCCCTAAACCATATATATAATCTTGAATAGGACGATAAAACAAATCAAATAAAATTAAATGGAAGTCCCCGGGGGTCATCCCCACCCGGTTCAATTTTTGAATGTGCTATTATCTTGTAAACGGTCCAGATCCCCACCCCTAAACCATATATATTCTTGTAAGGGACAATAAAACTTATCAAATGAAATTAAATGGAAGTTCCTGGGGGTCACCCCCACCCCGTTCAATTTGAGAATGTACTATTATCTTGTAAATGGTCCAGATCCCCACCCCTAAACCATATATATTCTTGTAGGGGACAATAAAACAAATGAAATGAAATAAAAGGAAAGTCCCTAGGGGGTCAGCCCACCCCCTCTTGTTTGAAAACTTGTAAACGGTCAACATCCCCACCCCTAAACCATATATATTCTTGTAGGGGACAATAAAACAAATAAAATGAAATGTAGGTAAAGTCCCTGGGGGTCACCACCACCCCCTCCTGTTTGAATACTTGTAAATGGTGGAGATCCCCACCAGTAAGCCATATATATTCTTGTATGGGACAAAAAATCAAATCAAATGAACATGGGACCATATGAATTGCGAGTTATGGGAGCTTTGTTTGGGAGACTTCGTAACAGCATCCTGTTACAATTACTTCTTGTTGTTTATACTCTTATATCTGGTAATAGTTCTAAATTTGTTGAGGTAAAATGATCTTTTTATGACCTATTTATATGTGTTTGTGCTCAACCGATCCTTTTACTTTATGTTCGATACTCATTTGTTCCTTATTTGATTTTTATACGTTCTACCTTTTAACTGCTTTATGTCCGTATGTTTGAAGATGGATCTTGGTTCGAAGGGATGAAATCACCGTGTTAGCGCTTGCATAAAAACAAAAAGATGTGGTATGATTGCCAACGAGACAACAACCCACAATAGACCAAAATGACACAGAAACTATCAACTATAGGTCAATGTACGGCCTTCAACAATGAGCATAGCCCAAACCGTGTAGTCACCTATAAAAGGCCCAGATATGACAATTTCAAACAATTCAAACAACAAAACTAACGGCCGTATTTCATATACAAAAAAAATAAACGGAAAACAAATATGTAACACAAAAACAAACGATAACTACTTAATTTCAGGCTCTTGTCTAGGGACAGGCACATACTAACATAATGTGGTGGGGTTAAACATGTTAGCAGGGTGTACATCGTTTCGGAGCATGCTATTACCTTGTTTAATTCGTTCCATCGCTCGCTTATAATTCGCTTATAATACGTGTATCATACGTTGCACCTTTTAAAACATGATTTTCAATTGTTTTGTTGTCTCTGGTGGTCGATTTGGGTTCTTAGAGGTGATATAACTCTATAAGCGCATATGTACCCGTTCCAGCGCTCGGATAATACCCTGTTAAATATTCGTTACTTATTCGCTTTTAATACGTTTGTTGTACGTTGCACCTTTTAGAAAAGGATTTTCAATTGTGTTCATATCTCTGGTGGTAATAATGTGTTCTTATAGATGAAATATCCCTATTAGCGCGTATGTACCCGTTCCAGCGCTCGGATAATACCCTGTTACTTATTCGTTCTTTATTCGCTTTTAATGCGCAGGGTAAGTATACGTTGCACCTTGAAATAAATCGTTTTTTAATTGTGTTCATGTCTCTGGTGGTAACAATATGTTCTTAGAGACGAAATGACCCTTTTAGAGCGCATGTACCCGTTCCAGCGCTCGGTTAATACCTTGTTACCTATTCGTTACCTATTCGTTACCTATACACTATAATACGTTTGTTGTACGTTGCACCTTTTAGAAAAGGATTTTCACTTGTGTTCATGTCTCTGGTGGTAACAATGTGTAATTAGAGATGAAATGACCCTATTAGCGTGCATGTACCCGTTCCAGCGCTCGGTTAATACCCTGTTACCTATTCGTTACCTATTCACTTATAATACGTTTGTTGTACGTTGCACCTTTTAGAAAAGGATTTTCAATTGTGTTCATGTTTCTGGTGGTAACAATGTGTTCTTAGAGATAAAATGACCCTATTAGCGCTTATGTACCCGTTCCAGCGCTCGGTTAATACCCTGTTACCTATTCGTTACCTATTCGTTACTTATTCGCTTTAAATACGTTTGTTGTACGTTGCACCTTTTAGAAAAGGATTTTCACTCGTGTTCATGTCTCTGGTGGTAACAATGTGTAATTAGAGATGAAATGACCCTATTAGTGTGCATGTACCCGTTCCAGCGCTCGGTTAATACCCTGTTACCTATTCGTTACCTATTGACTTATAATACGTTTGTTGTACGTTGCACCTTTTAGAAAAGGATTTTCAATTGTGTTCGTGTCTCTGGTGGTAACAATGTGTTCTTAGAGATGAAATGAACCTATTAGCGCATAGGTACCCGTTCCAGCGCTCGGTTAATACCCTGTTACCTAATCGTTACCTATTCGTTACTTATTCGCTTTAAATACGTTTGTTGTACGTTGCACCTTTTAGAAAAGGATTTTCACTTGTGTTCATGTCTCTGGTGGTAACAATGTGTAATTAGAGATGAAATGACCCTATTAGTGTGCATGTACCCGTTCCAGCGCTCGGTTAATACCCTGTTACCTATTCGTTACCTATTCACTTGTAATACGTTTGTTGTACGTTGCACCTTTTAGAAAAGGATTTTCAATTGTGTTTATGTCGCTAGTGGTAACAATGTGTTTAGAGATAAAATGACCCTATTAGCGTGCATGTACCCGTTCCAGCGCTCGGTTAATACCCTGTTACCTATTCGTTACCTATTCTTTACCTATTCACTTATAATACGTTTGTTGTACGTTGCACCTTTTAGAAAAGGATTTTCAATTGTGTTCATGTCTCTGGTGGTAACAATGTGTTCTTAGAGATGAAATGACCCTATTAGCGCGTATGTACCCGTTCCAGCGCTCAGTTAATACCCTGTTACTTATTCGTTACTTATTCGGCTATAATACGTTTGTTGTACGTTGCACCTTTTAGAAAAGGATTTTCAATTGTGTTTATGTCTCTGGTGGTAACAATGTGTTTAGAGATAAAATGACCCTATTAGCGTGCATCTACCCGTTCCAGCGCTCGGTTAATACCCTGTTACTTATTTGTTACCTATTCGTTACTTATTCCCTATTCCCTATGCGTTACCTATTCGTAACTTATTCCCTATTCCCTATTTGTTACCTATTCGTTACTTATTCCCTATTCCCTATGCGTTACCTAGTCGTTATTTATTCTCTATTCCCTATTCGTTACCTATTCGTTATTTATTCCTTATTCGTTACTTATTCAATTTTTGATATCCTCACCTTTTTTAGTTCACCTGGCCCAAAGGGCCAAGTGAGCTTTTCTCATCACTTGGCGTCCGTCGTCCGTCGTCCGTCGTCGTCGTCGTCGTCGTCCGTCGTTAGCTTTTACAAAAATCTTCTCCTCTGAAACTACTGGGCCAAATTTAATCAAACTTGGCCATAACCATCATTGGGGTATCTAGTTTAAAAATTGTGTCCGGTGATCCGGTCAACCAACCAAGATGGCTGCCATGGCTAAAAATAGAACATAGGGGTAAAATGCAGTTTTTGGCTTATAACTCAAAAACCAAAGCATTTAGAGCAAATTTGACATGGGGTTAAATTGTTTATCAGGTCAAGATCTATCTGCCCTGAAAATTTCAGATGAATTGAACAACCTGTTGTTGGGTTGCTGCCCCTGAATTGGTAATATTAAGGAAATTTTGCTGTTTTTGTTTATTATCTTGAATAATATTATAGATAGAGATAAACTGTAAATAGCAATAATGTTCAGCAAAGTGAGATTTACAAGTAAGTCAACACGACCGAAATGGTCAGTTGACTCCTTTAGGAGTTATTGCCCTTTATAGTCAATTTTTAACCATTTTTCGTAAATCTTAGTAATCTTTTACAAAAATCTTCTCCTCTGAAACTACTGGGCCAAATTGAACCAAACTTGGTCTCAATCATCATTGGGGTAGTTAGTTTAAAAATTGTGTCCGGTGACCCGGTCAACGAACTAAGATGGCCGCCATGGCTAAAAATAGAACATAGGGGTAAAATGCAGTTTTTGCCTTATAACTCAAAAACCAAAGCATTTACAGCAAATTTGATGGGGGTAAAATTGTTTATTAGGTCAAGATCTATCTGGCCTTAAATTTTCAGATGAATCAGACAACCTGTTGTTGGGTTGCTGCCCCTAAATTGGTAATTTTAAGGAAATTTTGCTGTTTTTGGTTATTATCTTGAATACTATTATAGATAGAGATAACCTGTAAAAAGCAATAATGTTCAGCAAAGTAAGATGTTCAAATAAGTCAACATGACTGAAATGGTCAATTGACCCCCTAAGGAGTTAATGTCCTTTATAGTCAATTTTTAACAATTTTCATTGGGCCAAGTTCATTATAGATAGAGATAATTGTAAGCAGCAAGAATGTTCAGTAAAGAGAGATAATTGTAAGCAGCAAGAATGTTCAGTAAAGTAAGATGTATAAACACATCACCATCACCAAAGCACAATTTTGTCATGAATCCATCTGTTTCTTTTGTTTAATATTCACATATACCAAGGTGAGCGACACAGGCTCTTTAGAGCCTCTAGTTAATTTTTGTCAAGCCTGCAACTTTTGTTGCAGGAAGCTCGACATAGGGATAGTGATCCGGCGGCGGCGGCGGTGTTAGCTAACTTTTTAAAAACTTCATATTTTAGAAGGTGGAAGAACTGGATGTTTCATACTTTGTATATGGATGCCTCATGTTACGAAGTTTCTGTCAGTCACATGTCAAATGTCCTTGACCTCATTTTCATGGTTCAGTGACCACTTGAAAATAAAGTTAAGATTTTTTGTAATGTTGAATTCTGTCTTATTTTAAGTAATAGGATAATTATATTTGGTATGTGCGTACCTTGTGAGTTCCTCATGCCCGTCAGACAGTTTTCACTTAACCTCGACCTCATTTCATGGATCAGTGAACAAGGTTAGGTTTTGGTGGTCAAGTCCATATCTCAGATACTATAAGCAATAGGGCAAGTATATTTGGTGTATGGAAGGACTGTAAGGTGTCCATGTCCAACTGGCAGGTGTCATCTGACCTTGACCTTATTTTCATGGTTCAGTGGTTATAGTTTAGTTTTTGTGTTTTGGTCTCTTTTTCTCATACTTTACATAATAGATTATCTATTGCTTTCATGTCTCTGGCGGTAATTGTGTGTTCTCTGAAGTGAAAAAAACCCTATTAGCGCATATGTACCCGTTTCAGCGCAACACTGATACCCTGTTACTTATTCGCTTATAAAACGTGTTGTAGCGGTTAGTGCATCGGACTACTAACACAATGGTTCCTGGTTCGATTCCCGTTCGGGATGAAAATTTCAGGCACTCAATTTTCGGCTCTCCCTTGACACCATTTGCGACTATGGTCTTCATGAAACTATGATAGTCCGTCGGAAGGGGACGATAAATGGCTGACCCGTGTTAAAAGAGAGCCATATCTCTTGCACGTTGAAGACACCCTTGTAGATTTCTAAAAAGAGTAGGCTGATGCCGCTACAAGGCAGCACTCGCACCCGAACAGTAGAAAGGGGTAAATATAAGTTGCAAAACTTATTTCCCAATCCACTATAAATAAATATGTTTAAATTAAAAAATAAAACGTGTGTTATGCGTTGCACTTTAAAATAAGAAATATGTTTGTGTCGATGGTGGTAACTGTCGGTTTTTAGAGGTGAAATAACCCTAATAGAACATATGTACCCGTTTCAGCGCTCGACTGATACCCTATTACTTATTCGTTCCTTATTCGCTTTTAATACGCGTGGCAAACGTTACACCTTGAAATAAATCGATTATCGATTGCTTTCATGTCTCTGGTGGTAATTATGTGTTCTCTGATCTGAGTTTAAAAAAACCTATTAGCGCATATGTACCCATTTCACCGCTCAGTGATACAATGTTACTTATTCGTTCCTTATTCGCTTTTAAAACGTGTGTAATGCGTTGCACTTTAAAAAGAAATATTTTTATGTCTCTGGTGGTAACTGTCGGTTCTTAGAGGTGAAATAACCTAAATCGAACATATGTACCCGTTTCAGCGCTCGACTGATACCATATTACTTATTCGTTCCTTATTCGCTTTAAATACGCGTGCAATGCGTTGAACCTTGAAATCAGAAGTAACGAATAGGTAATAAGGTATTAGCCGAGCGCTGGAACGGGTACATACGCGCTAATAGGGGTATTTTTATCTATAAGAACACATTATTACCACCAGAGACATGAAAACAATTGAAAATCCTTTTCAGAAAGGTGCAACGTACAACAAACGTATTATAAGTGAATAGGTAACGAATAGGTAACGAATAGGTAACAGGGTATTAACCGAGCGCTGGAACGGGTACATGCACGCTAATAGAGTCATTTCATCTCTAAGAAGACATTGTTACCACCAGAGACATGGACACAATTGAAAATCTTTTTCTAAAAGGTGCAACGTACAACAAACGTATTATAGATGAATAGGTAACGAATAGGTAACGAATAGGTAACAGGGTATTAACCGAGCGCTTGAACTGGTACATGCGTGCTAATAGGGTCATTTCATCTCTAAGAACACATTGTTACCACCAGAGAAATGAACACAATTAAAAAACGATTTATTCCAAGGTGCAACGAATACCCTGTGCATTAAAAGCAAATGAGGAACGAATAAGTAACCGCGTATTATCCGAGCTCTGGAAAGGGTACATACGCGCTAATAGGGGTATTTCATCTATAAGAACAATTTATTACCACCAGGGATATGAACACAATTGAAAATCCTTTTCTTAAAGGTGCAACGTACAACAAACGTATTTAAAGCAAATAAGTAACGAATAGGTAACGAATAGGTAACAGGGTATTAACCGAGCGCTGAAACGGGTACATATGCGCTAATAGGGTCATTTCATCTCTAAGAACACATTGTTACCACCAGAGACATGAACACAATTGAAAATCATTTTCTAAAAGGTGCAACGTACAACAAACGTATTATAAGTGAATAGGTAACGAATAGGTAACGAATAGGTAACAGGGTATTAACCGAGCGCTGGAACGGGTACATGCACGCTAATAGGGTCATTTCATCTCTAAGAACACATTGTTACCACCAGAGACATGGACGCAATTGAAAATCCTTTTCTAAAAGGTGCAACGTACAACAAACGTATTATAAGTGAATAGGTAACGAATAGGTAACAGGGTATTAACCGAGCGCTGGAACGGGTACATGCACACTAATAGGGTCATTTCATCTCTAATTACACATTGTTACCACCAGAGACATGAACACGAGTGAAAATCCTTTTCTAAAAGGTGCAACGTACAACAAACGTATTTAAAGCGAATAAGTAACGAATAGGTTACGAATAGGTAACAAGATATTAACCGAGCGCTGGAACGGGTACATGCGCGCTAATAGGGTCATTTCATCTCTAAGAACACATTGTTACCACCAGAGACACGAACACAAGTGAAAATCCTTTTCTAAAAGGTGCAACGTACAACAAATGTATTATAAGTGAATAGGTAACGAATAGGTAACGAATAGGCAACAGGGTATTAACCGAGCGCTGGAACGGGTACATAAGCGCTAATAGGGTCATGTCATCTCTAAGAACACATTGTTACCACCAGAGACATGAACACAATAGAAAATCCTTTTCTAAAAGGTGCAACGTACAACAAACGTATTATAAGTGAATAGGTAACGAAAAGGTAACGAATAGGTAACGAATAGGTAACGAATAGGTAACGAATAGGTAACGAATAGGTAACAGGGTATTAACCGAGCGCTGGAACGGGTACACGCGCGCTAATAGAGTCATTTCATCTCTAAGAAGACATTGTTACCACCAGAGACACGAACACAATCAAAAAACGATTTATTTCAAGGTGCAACGTATACCCTGCGCATTAAAAGCGAATAAGGAACGAATAAGTAACCGGGTATTATCCGAGCGCTGGAATGGGTAATATGCGCTAATAGGGGTATATCATCTATAAGAACACATTATTACCACAAGAGATATGAACACAATTGAAAATCCGTTTCTTAAAGGTGCAACGTACAACAACCGTATTAAAAGCGAATAAGTAACGAATATGTAACGAATAGTTAACAGGGTATTAACCGAGCGCTGGAACGGGTACATGCACGCTAATAGGGTCATTTCATCTCTTATTACACATTGTTACCACCAGAGACATGAATACAAGTGAAAATCCTTTTCTAAAAGGTGCAACGTACAACAAACGTATTATAAGTGAATATGTAACGAATAGGTAACGAATAGGTAACAGGGTATTAACCGAGCGCTGGAACGGGTACATGTGCTCTAATAGGGTCATTTCGTCTCTAAGAACACATTGTTACCACCAGAGACATGAACACAATTAAAAAACGATTTATTTCAAGGTGCAACGTATACTTACCCTGCGCATTAAAAGCGAATAAGGAACGAATAAGTAACAGGGTATTATCCGAGCGCTGGAACGGGTACATACGCGCTAATAGGGATATTTCATCTATAAGAACACATTATTACCACCAGAGATATGAACACAATTGAAAATCCTTTTCTAAAAGGTGCAACGTACAACAAACGCATTAAAAGCGAATAAGTAACGAATATTTAACAGGGTATTATCCGAGCGCTGGAACGGGTACATATGCGCTTATAGAGTTATATCACCTCTAAGAACCCAAATCGACCACCAGAGACAACAAAACAATTGAAAATCATGTTTTAAAAGGTGCAACGTATGATACACGTATTATAAGCGAATTATAAGCGAGCGATGGAACGAATTAAACAAGGTAATAGCATGCTCCGAAACGATGTACACCCTGCTAACATGTTTAACCCCACCACATTATGCTAGTATGTGCCTGTCCCTAGACAAGAGCCTGAAACTAAGTAGTTATCGTTTGTTTTTGTGTTACATATTTGTTTTCCGTTTATTTTTTTGTATATGAAATACGGCCGTTAGTTTTGTTGTTTGAATTGTTTGAAATTGTCATATCTAGGCCTTTTATAGGTGACTACACGGTTTGGGCTATGCTCATTGTTGAAGGCCGTACATTGACCTACAGTTGATAGTTTCTGTGTCATCTTGGTCTATTGTGGGTTGTTGTCTCATTGGCAATCATACCACATCTTTTTTTTTTATGCAAGCGCTAACACGGTGATTTCATCCCTTCGAACCAAGATCCATCTTCAAACATACGGACATAAAGCAGTTAAAAGGTAGAACGTATAAAAATCAAATAAGGAACAAATGAGTATCGAACATAAAGTAAAAGGATCGGTTGAGCACAAACACATATAAATAGGTCATAAAAAGATCATTTTACCTCAACAAATTTAGAACTATTACCAGATATAAGAGTATAAACAACAAGAAGTAATTGTAACAGGATGCTGTTACGAAGTCTCCCAAACAAAGCTCCCATAACTCGCAATTCATATGGTCCTATGTTCATTTGATTTGATTTTTTGTCCCATACAAGAATATATATGGCTTACTGGTGGGGATCTCCACCATTTACAAGTATTCAAACAGGAGGGGGTGGGGTGACCCCCAGGGACTTTACCTACACTTCATTTTATTTGTTTTATTGTCCCCTACAAGAATATATATGGTTTAGGGGTGGGGATGTTGACCGTTTACAAGTTTTCAAACAAGAGGGGGTGGGCTGACCCCCTAGGGACTTTCCTTTTATTTCATTTCATTTGTTTTATTGTCCCCTACAAGAATATATATGGTTTAGGGGTGGGGATCTGGACCATTTACAAGATAATAGTACATTCTCAAATTGAACGGGGTGGGGGTGACCCCCAGGAACTTCCATTTAATTTCATTTGATTAGTTTTATTGTCCCTTACAAGAATATATATAGTTTAGGGGTGGGGATGTTGACCGTTTATAAGTTTTCAAACAAGAGGGGGTGGGTGACCCCCTAGGGACTTTCCTTTTATTTCATTTCATTTGTTTTATTGTCCCCTACAAGAAAATATATGGTTGAGGGTTAGGGATCTGGACCATTTACAAGATAATAGTACATTCTCAAATTGAACGGGGTGGGGGTGACCCCCAGGAACTTCCATTTAATTTCATTTGTTTAGTTTTATTGTCCCCTACAAGAATATATATGGTTTAGGGGTGGGGATCTGGACCGTTTACAAGATAATAGCACATTCTAAAATTGAACGGGGTGGGGATGACCCCCGGGGACTTCCATTTAATTTCATTTGATTTGTTTTATCGTCCTATTCAAGATTATATATATGGTTTATGGGTGGGGATCTGTACCGTTTACAAGATAATAGTACATTCTCAAATTGAACGGGGTGGGGGTGACCCCCAGGAACTTTTATTTAATTTCATTTGATTAGTTTTATACAAGAATATATATGGTTTAGGGGTGGGGATCTGGACCGTTTACAAGTTAAAAGCATATTCTCGAATTGAAGGGGGTAGGGATGACCCCCTAGGGACTCCCTTATACTTCATGTGATTTGAAGACTGCATGTATCTATCACTTACAGTTTTCAAGTTATATTCATTTGAAAATTTTAGAAAATAAAATCCCATAGGGTTCTATAATAAATCCCTCCCTTCTTTCTGCCCCCCCCCCCCAAAAAAAAAATACCCCTTAATAGACCCCAATGCACAAATGAACGATTGATGGCTCACCTAGACATATTAGTGTAACATTATATGAAACCCTAAGTAAATCTGACAAGTAGTTTTGGAAAAATGTAGCGGACAAGTTCATTTTTAAAGTGGCGGAAAAAGAAGAGGAAGAAGAGGAAGAAGAAGAATAATAAAAATAATAAAAACTGAGCAAAAACAATAAGTCTCCAAACTTTGTTTGGGAAACTTAATTAAAAAGGGGGAAGGATATTAGAAATCGAATAAGTAACGAATAAGGAATAGGGAATAAGTAACGAATAGGTAACGAATAGGGAATAGGGAATAGGTAACGAATAGGTAACGAATAGGGAATAGGTAACGAATAGGTAACGAATAGGGAATAGGGAATAGGTAACGAATAGGTAACGAATAGGGAATAGGGAATAGGTAACGAATAGGGAATAGGGAATAGGTAACCAACTTGACGTCCATAACACGGCTCTGCAGTATAAATATATTGATTATCATCTGAGCCTAATGAACCATTAATATTCATGGGTGCTGTTTGAATTTTGTGGGGAGAACAGGGCTCGGCAGTATAAATGTATTGCTTATCATCTTCTGTTTGTGTTTTTCCTTCATTAATTTCATGTACTGTTTCAGTTTCAGTTTTAGGTAATTTCTTGCTTTTTTGTTTTGTAGCTGATTTTTTAAAGGTACACTTTCTTTTCAAGTTTTTGGTTTTTGGTTGATACTTTTGGTTATTAATATCATTTTGTTGAGGTGTGGTTGCTGTAGCCATATGCATATGTGTTGATTTTTTTAAAGGGTTGAAATGTGCACCTGCTAAATGTATATCTATATTTGGAAGAGTTAAAACACTTTGGTCGGGTTGAAACTGACGCATAAAATATACAGGTGACTGCGGTACCCAAATATTTATATTACATCCAAATAATGTGGCAGCAGCCTGGATTTCACTGGATGAAGCCCACATTTTTCCAAATAACATGCCTTGTATATACGGTTCATTCCCTCTATTCCCACTTTTTATAAATCTGGTAAGAAAAGGTAAAATTTCATGTGGGAATAGAAGGAAAACTTTTGCAAACAAAGGATTATACTGTACAAACATTTTTTAATCAACTGTTAATTGACCAGTGTTTTTTTTTTATTAGAACAGGTAATAAGTTATTTTTGCATCTGTATGAATTCTGTTTTTTTTTTAAACAAAATAAATATTGAAGTAAAGTTAACAGTTTTCACCCATTATTTTATATCTTTGATTATTGGTCCAAGTAATTATGTTTTAAAGTATACTTTAATCCACATCTTAAGCCAACAGGAATGACCAAAAGCATTAAATTATCGTTAATTTAAAGTTACTTTGGAGTTTGAGAAATATTTATTTTGGATGAATGGCAGATATCCTTATTTCTTAAATTTGGAACTTTGAACATGAAATCTCCAATAAAAACTGGAAGATGGCAAAACATAGAAAGAGAAAACAGAAAATGTGTATTGTGTTAATATTCAGATGCCATTGGTGATGAATACCATTACATTTTTAATTGTTCAGCTTTCGATAATTGTAGAAAACAATGTATTGCATTTTACAATAGAAATAGAACAAACACATTGAAGTTTTATGACTTAATGAATTCCCCAAAATGTACAGAACTGAACGAACTTTGTAAACTTATAAAGGAGATCAATAACAAATTGAACTTTTCTGGGTGAACAATTGTGAATGCCTCTATCTACTTTCGTACATTATATATTTATGTAATTGTATTGAAATATGTAAAATTATCTCTATACCTTTCTGTTATTTGGTTTGTGAGAATAAAGATTTATATATATATAAGATTATACTTGGTTATAATATTATTTATATCATGATTTATTAGTAAAGCAGACAATTTTTTAAAGTTACAAATTCAAAAATTTTAAAATAAATCTGACTCCAATCTATTTATCATAATTTTTCTCTATTTTTAAGTATTTATTTGATGAAAAAAGAAACATATTACAAATAAACAAGGTATTATACCTAAACAGTGTACCAAATATGTTATGCTTTAAAAAAAAAGTACAGGTAAATCTTAGGTGAAATTCTAATTAACCCTGATTGTTATAAAAACAAATTATTTATCAAAACATCTATTGTTATTTGCAAGTGGGAATAGAAGGAATAGTATTTTTAAAAAGTGGGAATAGGAGGAAGACACCGTATATACTTATCAAGAGTCATGGTTTTATCATGGGTTATTCTAATTCTATTTTGCCATAAAATCCAATTCTGGACAATATGGGAGCATACAATTAACCTATATGAATCAGTCAGACTCAAGTCTCCATTTATAATCAAACTTAAGGAGTGAAAAAAACAGTTTCCATCCCCCGGGACTGTATAAGATAAATTTAAAATGGGTCATTATTAATGACAATATTTGTTGAGGGCAGTGAATCTAGGTTTGCCAAATTAAGTTCAGAATCAGCAGAATTTGTTTTGTTTGATTCTGAAAGCTTTTCAGCCTTTTGTGAATTAAAGTAGTCATGGTCAACCAGAGCACCAAATTTAACTACCTCTGCGTAGGATCTACGATTATTGCTTTTAGAGGGTTTTTCTGTGTTCTTATGGCTGGACGGAACTTTAGCACTATACATGTGATCATTCATTATGATTTGTGGTTTGTAAATGCAATACCTGTTATTATTTAGAAATTATACAGCCGCTGTCAGTGACAAGAAGGGAAAGATGAAGCAGACGGTCAACGTCACGAGAGATAGGTTTAAGGTTACGCGTTCGTCCAAACTTTGGTTATTTCCGAGGTACTATCAAATTTTAATAAACTACGCAAGTTACAATGTTTCATAATTCTTTGTTTGTTTTAACAAATCAAAATTCATGTCGTACTTAACATCGAATTTGTTCCGTTCTGCCTGTTTTTACAAGATCGCGATTGAACGAGAATTTTGGCAGCCATTAATAAAAAATAATCGTACGAGATTTAACGAGAGTGACGAAACTTTTCAGATGGGTCGTCTAGCAAGAGTTATCGTTCTTTGTCTCAAAACGATGCTTCTACCATAAGTGCCAGCATAGCTGGCATATTAACTGTGTTGCACGCTGACAACCAATCTGAGCATTAGGAGTGTTGTTTATTTAATATTTAGTTTTTATGTTCAAGACGGGCATGGAAGAGACAGTAATTGCAATTAGTTACCAAATGATTATGATAGAATATGTTCCACATCTTTGATTTGTGGCTAGGAGAGAAACACATAATAGGTTCATTTTTTTATGTGTTTTTTTTTCTAAATGGAAGATGATATATAGATACGAGAACATGGTATAAGGAGCCTGTAATTCAGTGGTTGTCGTTTGTTTATGTGTTACATATTCGTTTTTCGTTTATTTTTTGTACATAAATAAGGCCGTTAGTTTTGTCGTTTGGATTGTTTTACATTGTCATTTCGGGGCCTTTTATAGCTGATTATGCATTATTGGCTTTGCTCATTGTTGATGGCTGTACTGTGACCTGTAGTTGCTAATTTCTGTGTCATTTTGGTTCTATTTATATTACTTTGTGCATGGTGGATCGTCAGTATCATTTGTAAATTTTTTTGTTAAAATGTCGAATTGTTCCTCAGATTAGAATGCATTTATTGGTTTTTATATCACAATATCAAGCATTAACTAGAGGCTCACCTTGGTCTATGTGAATATTAAACAAAGGAAGCAGATGGATTCATGACAAAATTGTGTTTTGGTGATGGTGATGTGTTTGTACATCTTACTTTACTGAACATTCTTGCTGCTTACAATTATCTCTATCTATAATGAACTTGGCCCAGTAGTTTCAGTGGAAAATGTGAGTTAAAATTTACAAATTTTATGAAAATTGTTATTTATAAAAATTGACTATAACGGACAATAACTCCTTAGGGGTGACAATAACTCCTTAGGGGTTAATTGACCATTTCCGTCATGTTGACTTATTTGTAAATCTTACTTTGCTGAACATTATTGCTGTTTACAGTTTATCTCTATCTATAATAATATTCAAGATAATAACCAAAAACAACAAAATTTCCTTAAAATTACCATTTCAGGGGCAGCAACCCAACAACGGGTTGTCCGATTCATCTGAAAATTTCTTGACCGATAGATCTTGACCTGATAAACAATTTTACCCATGTCAGATTTGCTCTAAATGCTTTGGTTTTTGAGTTATAAGCCATAAACTGCATTTTACCCCTATGTTCTATTTTTAGCCATGGCGTTCATCTTGGTCGGTTGGCCGGGTCACCGGACACATTTTTAAAACTAGATACCCCAATGATGATTGTGGCCAAGTTTGGTTTAATTTGGCCCAGTAGTTTCAGAGGACAAGATTTTTGTAAAAGTTAACGACGACGGACGACTGACGCATTTAGTGATGGGAAAAGCTCACTTGGCCCTTCGGGTAAATCGTATTGTAAAAAAGTTATACATTTTCAGGTCCCTTCAGGTCTTTTCATATCTCTGTTCAGGTTCAACTTTTGGCATCAAAATTTTTTTTTAATTTAAAACATTGAAATTTTAATGAAATATGGATATTTAAAATTAATAAAATTCCAACTTCAAAATAATTCCATCCAATAACAAAAAAGTTATAGCAATTTGAATAATTTTAATTGTATATTTTCAGGTCTTTTCAGGTCCACTTTCAGGTCTTTAGTGTAACCCTCATTGGTTTCCCTCCCACTTACGGGTATAGACCTGAAGATATACTACTCGATTTATTCAAAATACAATTACTTCCTTATTTTTAAATGGATTTTCTTAAAGTTATAATTTTATTGAATAAAAAAACAAATTGTTGATGCCGGGCGAAAACTTGGACCTGAACGGAGAAATGAAAGGACCTGAAAATCCATGTTCGGACTTAGGGCAACGTCGGCAGTTTTCGACCACTGTTAAAAGATCACTTAACGGTAAATTCGATTGTGACGTCACAGAAAAAAAACAATGGTCATCTTCACGTTACAAGTGAACATCTTTACATATTGGCCATTATTTTCGTCAAAGAAACAATACTTAATTTTTGATAATTGCATTAGTAATGACTATTTTGACGTTGTTAAATATTCGGGTATTTTCGACCACTTTCTAATTTTCTTCTGTCATATCACTGATAACATTATATTATGGTTTGACCCCAGAATCAATTGGTCATGGAGTGTTTAATTGATAATTATTTTGCCATCGTAAGTGGAGATAAACGGCCATTTTACTTCTCAAAGTGATACCGTTTCGGTATTCACATGAACGTTACAAGTTTTGATCAGCAACTGATATTATTCAGGCAGGCTTTCAAAAAAAATTTATTGTCGAGTTTCTTATAATTTCGAATTACCTGTTTGAAGCGGATTTCAGAAGAAGAAATGAACCTCTACAACTGCTCGCACGGGGCTTATAGTGTTGCACGTGATATTGTTCATTCAGTGTGCCCTTTTACGGTCCATGATTGATTGATAAAGAACACGAGCTTGAACATGCATTGAACTCGGGATCAGGCCGGGGTACACTAGGTATACCATGGACATTATTTTTGTTTGTTTTAAGGCTCTTAGGGGCCATTGAAATGAGTGATATTCGATCTTGTTTTCCAAAATAAATGGGACAATGTCCTAATACAAATAAGACTGTCAAAATTGAGCTGATTATTATTGGATACTAGGATTGAACTTTAATAAAAAAAAAAGAAAAAAGACAGGACCAAAAATCATATTAAAAACATCCAGCACGAGCCGATTACAAGATAGCTTCAAAGCGCATTAAAGTCTGGGTAGAATTTTGAACGGAAAAAATCTTGATCTAATACACATTATCACTAGTCCTATAATATAAGCCTGTTGTCGGCTAATATGGTCTGTATACGACGCTTTTTATTGGATATTTTTTTACTACCAATGCCGAACCAGTAAAAATAATATTCGATAAAAAAAAAAACGTCGAATGAAGACGGCGATTTGAACACAAGAAGGCTTATATTATAGGACTAACATTACCCCCCCCCCCCTTTCAACCAAATAGAAATAAAATAGTTTCTCCCTAAAGTTACGGCAAGTAATTATTTATGAAAAAAATATATTTAGCAGAAAAACGATTATAACAAATTGCCGAAGACACGCTGATGTATATCATTTTTAAAATGTTCTGTATTCTAAGATAAAATACGGGCGGGAGATACCAAAGGGACAATTAAACTAAAAAAAAAACGTCGACAGTCCACACATACACAACACAGAAAACTAAGAGTGATCAACACAAACCCAACAAAAAACTAAAGACTGGGCAACACTTAACCCAAATCAGATGCTCTGCAGAGAGCATTATACGACCGCAGAGGTTGAACCCTGAACGGTTGGGGCAAGTATGGACACAACATTAAAGCTGGATTCAGCTCTAAATTTGGATTGTGATTAAATAGTTGACACAGCATAGGTTTCTGACACAGAATGAATGTGGTCTATTGAACTTAAAATATTTTTTTTGCCTTTGAACAATTCACTATGCTGTTGAATATTAATCCTCTCAAAAAAATGTTTGAAGACATTTTCTTTTTATTTATGAAATCTGAAATGAGAAAAATTTATCAGTTGGTAGTAAAAATGAATATACATTGTATATTGTTTAAAACAATGATTTAAGTTGATTCAACTACTATTCTGGACAAAGAAAAATAACTCCAATTGAAAATTTCTTGCAATTGCACAATATTGTGCAATTAGATATTTCTTACTATTGCGCAATACTGTGCAATTGAAAATATTTGCTATTGCACAATACTGTGCAATTGAAGATTTCTTGCTATTGCGCAATACTGTGCAATTGAAAATTTCTTGCTATTGCTGAATACTGTGCAATTGAAAATTTCTTGCTATTGCACAATACTTAATATAATAATTTTGGATCCTGATTTGAACCAACTTGAAAACTGGGCCCATAATCAAAAATCTAAGTACAAAAAAAAAAACCTATGATAATCACTTCCAGATTTAGGGATGACGGCTGAATTATATATTCCGGGCCTATAGAGGAAATACACGAGCTAATAATAATAGATAATTCTCCGCTCACTGACCTACTGAATGACGAATGCACGTTTCAACCCCAGGAGCTGCATGCAAACTGCAAAATCACAAACGGTGTTGTACACTTTCTATTAGTCTGCTCAAAATATGATGCGCATCGAAAATAGATGTTTGATACGCTTGAAAATAATGACATAATAGATCTCTCATTGAAACACCTTCTATCCGGATACACACACACTTTTAGTCCCATACGGGACACTAATATACTTATAAGAAAATAAGAAAAACTCTCCAATATTAGTTTCATTTAGTCTTAGTTTAGATATTATAAAATAAACAATAAAATCTAAGTACATGTTTAGATTCAGCATATCAAAAATACCCAAGAATTCAATTTTTGTTAAAATCAAACTTAGTTTAATTTTGGACCCTTTGGACTTTAATGTAGACCAATTTGAAAAACGGGACCAAAAATTAAGAATCTACATACACAGTTAGATTAGGCATATCAAAGAACCCCAATTATTCAATTTTTGATGAAATCAAACAAAGTTTAATTTTGGACCCCGATTTGGATCAACTTGAAAACTGGGCCAATAATCAAAAATCTAAGTACATTTTTAGATTCAGCATATCAAAGAACCCCAAGGATTCATTTTTTGTTAAAATCAAACTAAGTTTAATTTTGGACCCTTTGGACTTTAATGTAGACCAATTTGAATACGGGACCAAAAATTAAGAATATACATACACAGTTAGATTCGGCATATCAAAGAACCCCAATAATTCAATTTTTGATGAAATCAAACAAAGTTCAATTTTGGACGCTTTGGGCCCCTTATTCCTAAACTGTTGGGACCAAAACTCCCAAAATCAAACCCAACCTTCCTTTTATGGTCATAAACCTTCTGTTTAAATTTCATAAATTTCTATTTACTTATACTTAAAGTTATGGTGCGAAAACCAAGAATAATGCTTATTTGGGCCCCTTTTTGGCCCCTAATTCCTAAACTGTTGGGACCTTAACTCCCAAAATCAATCCCAACCTTCCTTTTGTGGTCATAAAACTTGTGTTTAAATTTCATTGATTTCTATTTACTTATACTAAAGTTATGGTGCGAAAACCAAGAATAATGCTTATTTAAGCCTTTTTTTGGCCCTTATTCCTAAACTGTTGGAACCAAAACTCCCAAAATCAATCCCAACCTTCCTTTTGTGGTCATACACCTTGTGTCAAAATTTCATAGATTTCTATTTACTTAAACTAAAGTTATAGTGCGAAAACCAAGAAAATGCTTATTTGGGCCCTTTTTGGCCCCTAATTCCTAAAATGTTGAGACCAAAACTCCCAAAATCAATCCCGACCTACCTGTTGTGGTCATAAACCTTGTGTTCAAATTTCATTGATTTCTATTTACTTATACTAAAGTTATTGTGCGAAAACCAAGAATAATGCTTATTTGGGCCCTTTTTTGGCCCTTAACTCCTAAACTGTTGGAACCAAAACTCCCAAAAACAATCCCAACCGTCCTTTTGTGGTCATAAACCTTGTGTCAAAATTTCATAGATTTCTATTCACTTAAACTAAAGTTATAGTGCGAAAACCAAGAAAATGCTTATTTGGGCCCTTTTTGGCCCCTAATTCCTAAAATGTTGGGACCAAAACTTCCAAAATCGATCCCAACCTTCCTTTTGTGGTCATAAACCTTGTGTTAAAATTTCATTGATTTCTATTCACTTTTACTAAAGTTAGAGTGCGAAAACTAAAAGTATTCGGACGACGACGACGCAGACGACGACGCCAACGTGATACCAATGTACGACCAAAAATGACAAAATCGGCAAAATGACTGAATCCGTGTTATTTTCATTTCAAATACAATAGAACAGACAAGGAACAACGAATGAAACGCATATGTAATGAATTTAATGAATTGGGCTTAGGAAAGCTCAAAGTGAGTGTACAGGACAGCTCCGAGCGATTGTACAGTAAACTTGCCAGCGATTGTACAGTCAATTAAAATATACGACATTGAGAGAATGAATATATTTTGGTTTCTACTGGAACAATGACTTTTAAACTTTCAGACAGGTAAGACTATAAATCAGAAAAGGTACATGTGAAAATTCTGGTAGTAACGATGGGTTTTTCGATGTTTATTTAACATTTTTGATCGCTGCTCTGATACAGTTTTGATCGATTTACTCGGAGCCCCGCTATTTTAAAGAAAACGTTTGGATGGCATATGTCGTTTTTTTTGTTGTTGTATTGGTTTATATTTACAAATAGAAAGTTTTGATTACCACAACTTGCAGAAGAAACGTTATACAGTAACATTAGAGTTCATCAAAGTTTCCATCAAGCGACTTGTTATTTTTCGAATGTCGGAGCCCCGCTTGACAGTCTCCCGAATGACCAAAATACTAGAAAACCGTACAGTTTCGTTCCCACACTGTGTAGATAGTGCAACACGAAACCACAAAAAAAACACCACAAAAACAGAAGACTGCAACACGAACCCCACAAAAATCTAGACTGTGCAACACGAACCCCACAAAAAAATAAAGATTGATCAACATGAGCCCCACAAAAAACTAGACTGCAACAAGAACCCCACAAAAAACTAAAGACTGTGCAACACACTGAACCCGTACAAAAAACGAATGACTCTCCAAAAAGATGTCACGGTTCCAACTATCGAAAATAACAACAGATAATGCAGTACAGTATAAATGTAGCAACATCATTTCGTTGAAAACATTACACTGTAGTAATAAATATATAAAGTTTGTAACAAGTCATACATTCACTGTGAAAATTTTGTCACATAGTATATCTGACGCTATCAACCTGGGCATCTTTACAATTCATATCGTCGTCAGTACCGAGATCCTGGTCTGGTTTTGCCCTTGCAAATACTTCAGATGGCTCTACTTTAGATTTATCTACACTTTCAACTGAAAATGGATAAAGCCCCGTATGACGGAAACCTTTAATGGCTACATCAACTGTTCCTTTTGCCCATGCCGACTTAAATACAGAAGCAAAGATACCTTTTGTGACAAATTCACCCGGATTTTTGAACTGGTAATCTCTCACTGAATCTCTCCTGTGCTTCTTCAAAGGCCCAAACAGAGTAACATCACAAGCCTTGATCTACACGAATGAATTTTATTTTTACAGGACATTCGGTCTGGTAAGCATCCTAGCTTTACCAGACCGAATGAAATTTTACCAGACCAATTTTTTTTTTACATCTAATTGTATATTATCCGACAAAAAACAACAAACATATGACTTTGTTGTGCCCTACTCCTCCCCAAAATGCACAAAAACAAAATGATGTAACAAGAGGGTATATTGTTATGAAAGTTGTGCATAATTGCTTGAATGCATTTCAGTGAAGAGTAATGTCCCATTTTATTGGATTTTGACAATGTTTGTGAACTAAAATATTATTTCCTGTTTCTTCTTTTTTTTCATATATCTTTTGGTTTTCAATTCTTGTGTTTATATTTCATAGCTGAATTTTGTGATCTGCTTGGATTTTTATTCTCGACTCCTAGTTCTCGACTCCTAGGAGTCGAGATTAAGAATTGAACGATGGACACTAAGGGCGTGAATTTTTCTTGCTACCTGATTGGAACATATCACGAGACGTGAATAACTAAAATTTATTGATTGGTTAGGACAATCCAAACCAAGTAAATTTCCTTCAATCCCGTAGAGTATCGGATTTGTCGTCTCTATTTTAGCAATTAGATTTTACACAGGTAACTTTTATCTATAAATAGACGAATCTTCTGGAGTAAACAACAACGTTAAACGATACTACAAGTTCATAACGTGTGACCTCACGTGTGGGGTAAAATTTGTTGATTGATGCACGTGGCTATTTTAGTAAATGAATTAATCTACAAAGCGAGAGCTCTTTCCATTTTCATCAGCTAAGAGTCGAATTTAGCACTTTTTGAAAGGCTATCGCTTGTTCATTTATTGTATTTAATCGGCAAACCCGGAATTATCCTTATCCGTTCCCAGAATTTTATCCGGTTTTATTTACATTTCCGGTTGTGCCAATGATGGCAGCATTGTTGTTTTTGACAGTCAGTATGTTTTTACCCGGATTTACACATTACTGGTTGGCGATTTTCGGCATAAAGCTAGCGGTTGAACAAAATTAACATCGCTGTGATGAATAATGAAGATGAAAATGAATTTGAGATCGTTTGGCAATTTTGCTAGAATGTTAGAAAATCCATGAAAAAAAACACCGGA
Source organism: Mytilus galloprovincialis (assembly GCF_965363235.1). Taxonomy (NCBI): domain Eukaryota; kingdom Metazoa; phylum Mollusca; class Bivalvia; order Mytilida; family Mytilidae; genus Mytilus; species Mytilus galloprovincialis. The sequence continues at coordinate 24,045,761 of NC_134839.1, read as the reverse complement.
CATTCGGACCGGAATTCAACAAAATTTTACCAGACCGATCCATTATTCACCGGATTTGTCCGACGGTCCGACGTATTTCGTGTAGTCAGTGAGTGAGTGAGTGAGTGTAATATATGACTTGCATGTTCGAGCAAACAGTACAATATAACATTCCCAGACTTACAAAGATGAGCTGTTTCCAGACTAATATGGTTAGTATATCCATCCACCAGCAAAATAACCGGTCGCTTGAATTTTCGGTCCTTTATTGCAGTAATAAAATGATCACGTACCCAGGTGTAACATAGTTCGTAATCCATCCAACCAGTCTTTGTCCGACCAAGTACTGCTTCAGTGAAACCTTCGAGTGGATTATACTGGAAACCCTCCCCTGGAAATACAAGCATAGGTGGTAAGTAGTGTGCTGTTGCACTCATACATGCAAGAACTCTTATCTGTGATTTGTCAGCTGAACATGTTGAATACACATTCTTACTGCCTTTAGCAGCCAAAATTTTACCAGATTTTGGATCTTGCGGAAAACCACTTTCATCTGCGTTATATATGCGGGAAGCATCTTTCAATATATCTATTCCCTCTTCATAATTTTCCATTAGTTACTTTGCAAAATCTTCAAACCACCATTTTATTTTTTGCCAAGATATAACTGCGCGTTCCTTACCAAGTTTCTGTGGAGTGCGAGTAGAAATCTCATGATGGCGTTTCATGAAAGCATGTAGCCAATCCTTTTCAATTCAATTCAAAGCTTTATTTATAGTCGGCATGTTACATAACAAATATACATAAGCTCTCTGAGCTTTTATAACCGACAAATGCATACATTTACATAACAAACATACACAAATCCTTACCCGGCAAATTATCTTTAAATGGGGTTTTCCGACCGTCACGATCCAAAATTGTCTTCACCGTATACAGAAGTTGCTGTCTTGTTTGGCCATAGCCGATTTTTGCCATATCTATGACCCAGTCAACTAGCATTTCTTCCTCACTACCAACTTGATAATACAGGACTACATTGTAGGTCCTGATCCTGCTTGAAGACTAGATCTGCCATTAAGTTTGTCTATAAAAGTCGTTTTTGGAACATTGTATTGTCGTGATGCGGATCGAATAGACCACTTTCGAGTTCATCCGACACCGGAAAAAACTCGTCAATTATACGCGCCTTTATGACGTCATTTACCAGATAGAGGGGTCGCCTGTATCCCTGCACTATTTACGTTCATCAAGCGTCTTAGTGATCGTCATTGTGCAGGATAAACTAGAAATAATGGTTGTTCTGTAGGTACTTAATTACAATTCCCTAATGACAGCAGTGCTGGTTTTCAGTTTTGAGAATTCAATTTGCCGAATAATTTGTACAATATAGAATTACAGTTTTCCAACCACTCGCTCAACATTGAAATGGAAGTGACGACGCCCCTAAAGGTGGCACGGTAGTATTTGCATTCCAGAATTTAGGTTGCTCTTTTGTGTACCCTACTTAGGTTAATGTATCTAAACAGTGTGATTGGACAAAAAATACAGTATCAACTGAACATACTTTCCCAAACTGAGGGATGAATCAGGTGTAGAAAAATATGAAATAATTTTACATACAGATGAAAATGAATTTTTGAGAATTTTTGAGAATTTTTTATTCACTGCACCATAAAAGACCTAAAAGTACTAGTGGCCTTAGGTTTTTAAAAATAGCAAAAAAAGTAAACGGTCATGATACATATTCAAATTCATTTCTGAATAGTAAAATGAAAGTACTTCAGTTAACTGTGAATGTAGAATTTTTTGCAGTGTTAGAAAGTGGTGAAAATTCTAAAAAGGCTATCATTATCCCTTATGGGCCAGGAAATACTACCGTGCCACCTAAACGCACAAATGACGTTCACTAAAACCAGAGTTTTTGACGGCAATGCATCGAACTCGAAAGTTGTCTATTGACATTGTCTTATTTTCAACCATTTGTACACACTGTGTCTAACCACACCGGCAAAAATTGCTCGGACTCGATGGTATCTAACATCCGGCACAATGACGGAACATCAATAGACAAAAGAAAGGTAGGTATCTCCTTATTTTTTTTTTTTTTTTATGATATCGAAGAATATATATACATATACAACTATTTTCTATTGTGAGATGCGATATTTTCTACAACCGTTCTATATTAACGGAGAAATAAGTAAAAATGCATGTCAAAATGACGAATTGAGTGACCCTTGCCTCGAAATTGTTTAATTTCTCGTTAAATTGTTCACATTGTACGGAAAGAAAGGTACGGGAAGATAGATACTGACACGGAGATTGCAAATTTAGTTATTATGAGCATCTCAATACTTGTATTTCTGTGTATTGAACGAAAGAAAAGGGTCATGTCAAATTAAAATAAACCGGTTTCGTCAATGTTGTTTACTACACAATCAGCCGGTTTCGTCTATATATATCACCGGTTTTTTTGTTTTTTTTTTAAACAAACAATTTATGAAAAGCAACGTTGACACGGATATGAACATTGCCTTTCGAGAATTTAAATATGTATTTATTGTAAAGTAAACTTGGAGTGTTAAAATCTATTTTAAACGGGCACTTTTGGACATGGGTAATTATGGTAATATATATATATACACATTTTCCTAATGAAAGACGTATCCCTTGTTTCACTTAACTTCAAATTAATTTTAAATGGAATATAAATACTCAATAGCAAACACTGGTATCTAATTATTTTATAACATTATTATATTTTCTTTGTTTATTATAGTAGTATGTAAAGATGTAAACATAAAAGGATGTGTTTTGATTGTGCCATAATTTTAATTTGCTATACTATACACTTAGTTTTCAATATTTACTATCAATTATTAATACATTTATTCATTCAATCATTGACGAACAGTCACAAACCGACTATAGTCTATACTATTCTGCACAAATTAATAATGCATGCAGCCCTGTCAGATTTTCTGGTACTATATATACTATGTTACTCGCGCACTAAAGAGATCTTAAGATTAATATGAATAAGAAGTGAGTAAAATTTAAACAATAATCATAAAAAGGTTTTGAGATACATCGCAATAAATGACCCCCCCCCCCTTTTTTTTTTTACCAAAAAAAAAATGCAATCACTCTAAACCAAAATTTTAGACATTATCAAAAAGTAAACAGAAGTTTAAAAGATTTATATAACATATAAGAAGTGTGTAAAGTTTTATGCAGTTATAATACTTCGTTTTTGAGATATGGCGTGGCATGTTAAAAAACCCACATTCCTGTTTCACTTACATTTCCTGTAACTCAAAAAGATTTAATTTGATTTTCACTAAAAGGTTTACATATCGTTTGACCATTATAAGAAATAACTATGTTAAATTTTAAGAAAACAAGATAAGCTGTCCTCAAGTTCCGGTGCGACATGTTTATGCTTGACAGACGGATAGACGGATAGATAGACGGACGGATGGACCGAATGACTGATAGATGGAGGAACGGACGGACGGACAGGTGGGCGGATAGACTGACAGACGGATGTATACAATAATACGTCCTGTCAAAATTGTGACGGGCGTGTAAAAACGCAAAGAAATGGAAAAAAAAACTCGTAATTAAAGGTCAATAAGTTTTATCAGGATCAAAACTATATTGATTCGTGTATTTAACGATTTTGTAAAGCAAAAAATAATCAAAATATTGTTCGACTCGCTACGCTCGGCGGTATGTAAAAGCTGTTCGAATTACGTCCACTTTGAAATAAACTGAATCCGTCTTTCCGTATATATTGTCAAAATATATTGACCAACGTCAGTGTACGATCATCATAACACAATGGTGACTGTACAGACACGGTATTTTTTTAGTAACGTTAAGCCCCAGTCCCACTAGACCACGATCGCACCACGCTCACCGCGATCTAAAATAAATTAAGATCGTGGTGAGGTCGCGGTATGAGCGGCATGAAAATGTTAATTTTCGTTGCTTTCACGATGCTACTACGTCCTAATTACGATTCTACAACGATCCCGCTACGATTAAACCACGTTCTCACCGCGCTTATTCTGCGACCTCAATACGCTTATAAAGATCTTTCTACGCTCTTCACGTTCTCACTACGACCATACCACGAGTTATCCGATTGCAACACGATCTTACTGCGATTATAGCACGTTCTTACCACGATTGTACTATGTTCATACCGCGATCTTACTACGTTCTCAGCAATACCGTCAATATCGTGTTTCATATCAATATAGTTCCATTCCTTCTATTTTTGATTAAAACGGAGATTTCTCGGAAACAATACAGTCATGCCACCAAAATCTACTAGAACACGTGGGCGTGGTGGTAGGGGTTGATGTAAAGGCAGAGGTAGCAAAGTATGAACGCCATACTAAACTCAAAATAGTACACAAGAAACTAAAATTAAAAATAGTATGAGACCAACAAGGGCCAGAGGCTCCTGACTTGGGACAGGCGCAAAAATAGTGGGGTTAAACATGTTTGTGAGATCTCAAACCTCCCCCTATACGTCTAGCCAATGAAAAGTAAACGCATAAAATACGCACATTAAAATTCAGTTTAAGAGAAGTCCGAGTCTGATGTAAGAAGATGTGACTAAAGAAAATAAACAAAATGACAATAATACATAAATAACAACAGACTACTAGCAGTTAACTGACATGCCAGCTCCAGACTTCAATTAAACTGATACTATACTCATAAGTAGTATAATACTTGTCATCAAGAGATGTCGGAACGACCAATCAAACCTAAATTACAACCTATTGCTGGTCCATAAAGCTCAAATGACGATATTTTAGTGAACGATAGCAGAGATGACACAGATGTGTCAATATATATAGGAAGATGTGGTATGAGTGCCAATGAGACAACTCTCCATCAACGTAAAAATCTATAAAAGTAAACCATTATAGGCCAAGGTACGGTCTTCAATACGGAGCCTTGGCTCACACCGAACAGCACGCTATAAAGGGTCCAAAAAATACTAATGTTAAACCATTTAAACGGGAAAAACCAACGGTCTAATCTATATAAAAACGAGAAGCATGGTTGAGCCGTTAGACCACATGGATAAATACATTCAGACAAACAAAATCTAGGGAGTTTTTTTATATATGCCAGTTTATGTGAAAATGACAATAAAAATGATGGTCGTAGTGATAACGTAGTAAGGTCGTGAGAAGAGCGTGATGAGGACGGCAAGGGCGTGCTAGAATCGTACTATGGTCGTGAACAGCGTGGTAAAGTCGTAGTGGAAGCGTAGTTGGGTCGCGGTGAGAACGTGATGGTCGTAGTAAGGTCGTGATAACGTCGCTGTGAGATCGTTGCGCAATCTCTCCGAATAGAATCACGCTTTTGCTACGCTCTCGCTACGATTGTACAGCGACCTTTGCGATCTTACTACGATCTTAGTGCGCTCTCACTACGCTTCTACTACGACCTAATTTCGCCACGACCTCACCACGATTGTTTTGAACATGTTCAAAGTTGGCCACGCTCTTCACGATCTTGAAGACCTCACCACGACCGTGGTACGACCTTACTGCGACCTACACGATCGTACCACGATCATCAAAATTTGCATTTTTTTCACAGATCGTAGTGCGATCGTGGCATAGTGGGACTGGGGTATTAACACAATAATTATTATTGAATTTTGTCGAAGACCTGAAACTATTATACTAATTTGTACATAGCAGTATAGTTAAAGTTAGTGATCAGTGATTCCCTAAATAATCAACTAATCTTTCCCACAAAAGGAAAGGCCGGGGTCCCCTGGAAAACCCTCTAAATCCACCTCTGGATTGAATGTTAAGATTGATGATACTTAAATGATAAATGTTTAAAACTTCATATTGATAATTTTGATCAATAGGATGAGAAGCAACCCCTGTCACTATGCTCTGTTGCAGGTTGCACATTTATAATATTAAAAGTCTTTTCATTTTAATTCATTTCATTTTTAAAAAATATTTCATTTGCATCATTTGTTAAAATATATGTATGAACATGTAATATTTGAACAATGTTAATCAGTGTAAGTAATGTATATTGCACATAAACCATGGTCCTTGCAAAATTTGTCCATTACCTAAAACAACTTAATAATACGTATTACTAGGTCAATAAGAATCATCAGTCAAACAGTATGTATTCAAGCATAGCTTCTTATATTTATATTTTATACACAAGATAACATTATTTATGATTTCAAAGCTTACTGATTTAATAAATCTTACAACATGTATAATCACAACAACAAAAAAATCAATAAGTACAATTAAACTGCATAAAAAAAGAAAGATAGTTATAACATAATGAGAGACAATTGACTTTAGACTTTATGTTAACACTTTCCTCCAAATAATGCCTCCTCCTTTACCTTTCTCTATAATGACACATTTTGAAGACCTCCCCTGTACACCATAATGTCACCTTTTGAAGTCTCAATGTGGTACCTCAATTGAAGTATATTGCTTTCAAAAATATGTTTCAGACTTTATCAAATTTATATCAACTCTAATAATGTAAATTCTAATATGATGTTCTTCAAACGCTTTGAGTACACACGAGTGGTAAAATATGAATATATTGCATGTCAGCTAATGGGCAACATGATGATTTGTTTGGACTATTCTGTCATACTCGCACGTCATATGCTTTTATAAATGAGTTATCCGAAGTCAATCGGTGTAAATGACGTTATTGGACGATTATGTAAGACATAAGCATTACAAAGCATTCGATTCTAAGTGCAAATGTACGAATGTGACACTGAAAGTCATGTAAAACTTAATAAAAGTCATTGCAAGCATAAAACAGGTCAGAGTGAGTTACTATTTTTTGGAGCACCCTTTCACCAATTAATATGAATTAAGGTAATTTTGTACCTGATGTCTGAGCTCTTAATCAAAACTTAATAGAAGACAATACATTGTAAAATAAATATTTCAGAAAGACATTCATTTTGTAGAGAGCTGTACATCTCAACATGGGTCATTTTGTCAAGTTATATGATTTGAGTTTTTGTAGATCTGAGATCTGAACTCTAATGGAAATCTTAAATTATGTAAATAAAGGGTAAAAGTAGATCAGAATAACTTAATTTGTGTTAGGTTGTCAGAATTTACTAAATGCACCTATTTACCGAGTTAGTATGATTATGGGCAACTTAGAATCCAAAATATATACCAGCATTGTAGAACTGTGGTCATGCACTCTTACCTGCATGCACATGGATGTTTGAAAAGGGGGGGGGGGGGTGAGAGTATTCCAATACTTCAATTAGGCAAAGAAATTTAATAATGATCACTTCACATATATATAAGGTGGAGAATATAAGTATTCTATATAATATCTGACAAACAAATAAACTAAGATAAAAAAAAAAAAAAAAAACATTCTCCATCTTATTGATGTGAAATATAAATGAAAATTGAAAATGGATGATGTACAAAATCTTAGTTTTAAAAGTAGTATCTAAACCAAATTTCAATTGATTTCCACACTTTTTACATCTGTTTGTAAAACAAACACTTTAACCATGATAACTTTAAAACAGTTAACATTCTCTATCATACATAAGTTAGTACACATGTACAGTTTTAAACAATTAAAGTTATCTTTGCAATACGACTAAATTTCTTGATACAAAATAAATGCCCTCATCAGCGAAAATTAAGATAATACCAAGACCATTATATAGTGTCTTAATACATTACCTGTAAAAAATCATTTAGATAATGACTTGATATTACAATAACATGAAGTCATTGTATTTTTCTGTCAGTCAGTCCACTTCTTCAAGTCAGATTTAAATGCAGATCCAACTTAAATTTTAAAGTCAGATTCTCCCTTATCTGTACAAGTAAGACCAAATTTACTTGAATATGTGAGAACTGCGTTTTTAGGTTCAGCAAACAATACCTATCTTTTGAATTTAATGCTTTGAAGATATCTTTTCCCTCTATAAAAAAAAAGGCAAGCACACAGGCCAATTTGTATTGACTTTGTTTAAATGTACAATGTTTTCTCTCTATTTATGAAAAAGATGGTCTTCTGAATTACAGCTATAAATATCATTAGTTCATGGGTCTTACTGTAAAACATCTATAAAATAATTTGTTAAAAGTGACTGGTGTAACATGACATCCTGAAAGACATTGAAACAGAAGGCAAGAGATGAAAATGTTCGAAAATTGCTTTTACACCATAATACACTACTATTTTCTTATCTAAAGGATAAAACTTGAATAACCAACAATAGTCATCTCTAAAGACATCCTATTATTTTGTCAATTTTATAACATATCCAAAGTTAAATACAGTTCATGAGTCTTTTCTCTTTAAATGATCCACTATTATTTTCAATCCATGCTCTTAGCTTTTGTTGGCTCCTAACATCAAAAATAAACAATACATAAAAAATATGAATAAAAAAGCTATGTAGGGTAACCATTTATAAGACAGTTACCAAACAACAAAATTAGAAGCAAACAATTAAAAAATATGAATTAGAAAACAAATAGCAAAAATACAAAATAACGATCTGTACCTTACAGTTATATTGAAAGCAAATTAAAATTAATAAACAGCTGCACCTGTTGCATGAGCACATGATACTCCCGTCGTGTGTTCAAAGAATAAAGTCCAATAACTTCTCAATGTTATATCAGAAATTAATAAAAAAAAAAAACAAATGGGAGGTTATCGTTTAAGATTCAAATGGGAGCTTACAACAATAGATATAAACAATTTACCAAAGTTCCATGTAAACTTCAAACCATTTTTGAGTTATTGTCCGAAAACTGGAAAATCCCCCCTTGTTTGTCTTTTTTAATTAATTAAACCCCTTAACTAGAAAACTTAATATCTGAAATTTATAAAAATTAAAAGGGAGCTTACGTCAATACATATAAAAATTCCCCAAAACTTCAGGGAAACTGCTCAAAGCATTTTTGAGTTATTGTTCGAAAATCACCCTTTTTTGTAATGAATAAAACCCCATAATTCGAAAACGTAAAATCTAAAATTTATAAAAAACGAAAGGGAGCTCACGTCAATAGATATAAACAATTCACCAAAGTTTCAATCAAATTGGTTAAAGCGTTTTTGAGTTAATGTCGGATATGTTGACGACGGACGGACGGACGGACGGACGGACAGACGAACAACAGTATACCATAATACGTCCAATAAACGGGCGTATAAAAACTAATTGTTTAAGGTAGATTCATTGTATACCACCAGCTTGGATTGTTTAATAGCAGTACAGGCCTCAGACCACAATTATTCTTCCCATTGGTTACATTGCATTTCTTTGTAAAACTCAAATTGAATTAAAAACATTTGCACCGAGTCAAACATGAAACAAATTGAACTGCTTATAGACAATTATTATTCTAATAAAATATGCTTGGCCCAGGACAACCCATCTATGATTTTTCTTTTGAGAGCCATATTAACATGCCAATGGAAGGATTTGAATCTAGAATGAATGTCGAAGGCTAATTTCTACCTTACTTTCATTTTGGCAAAATCACTACTTTCACTTTCAACAATAAATATTTTCCACATGTTTTACTTATTTTAATATATATGCAACTGGTAGGACCACTTAAATAGTAAACCTTTGAAAGAAAACAGAAGTAAAAAAACTCAAGAAAAAATACCCCATGTAATTAAAAACCTATTGTTCAGAGAACAATTGAAGGTCTTTCCAATCCTTACAATTTATTTTGATATGAAAATATTAGAATTCGGTTTAAAATGTAGTTTCCAGTGTCAAAAGAAAGGTAATTTTTAGCCGATTCCAAAAATATATGGTTTCTATATACTTTTTAATGGAATAAGTCCAAAAAGAGCTACTTCCGGTTTACAAAGGTCACTTCCGGTTTGCTTTTTTAAAAGTCATTTTGTTTGTAACCTTAAGCACAGAGTCATATGGCTTTATGGTGTATAGAAATGAATTTTAAGCAAAGGTCAAAATTTAGAACGTCCAATTAACCTATGACCTTGACCTCAATTTCAAGGTCATTGACCAAGTACTTCAAATCAAAAGACTCTAGATATCTAAAAGGTATGGTTTATAAGTTATATCACTTTAGGCATGATTCTAGATATAATAGGGGCGAAAACTCCAATTTATTGTCTACGCATCCTTTCAACCCAAATTAATAATTTACAACATATCGCAACTAACAATTTAGTCAAAATAATTTGTCGATATATTAAATAGTTTTTATACGACCGCAAAAATTGAAAATTTTTTGGTCGTATATTGGTATCACGTTGGCGTCGTCGTCTGCGTCGTCGTCGTCGTCGTCGTCGTCCGAATACTTTTAGTTTTCGCACTCTAACTTTAGTAAAAGTGAATAGAAATCTATGAAATTTTAACACAAGGTTTATGATCACAAAAGGAAGGTTGGGGATTGATTTTGGGAGTTTTGGTCCCAACATTTTAGGAATTAGGGGCCAAAAAGGGCCCAAATAAGCATTTTCTTGGTTTTCGCACTATAACTTTAGTTTAAGAAAATAGAAATCTATGAAATTTTGACACAAGGTTTATGACCACAAAAGGAAGGTTGGGATTGATTTTGGGAGTTTTAGTTCCGACAGTTTACGGATTAGGGGCCAAAAAAAGGGCACAAATAAGTATTATTCTAGGTTTTCGCACACAATAACTTTAGTATAAGTAAATAGAAATCAATGAAATTTAAACACAAGGTTTATGACCACAAAAGGAAGGTTGGGATTGATTTTGGGAGTTGAGGTCTGAACAGTTAAGGAATTAGGGGCCAAAAAGGGGCCCAAGTAAGCATTATTCTTGGTTTTCGCACCATAACCTTAGTATATTTAAAAAGACATCTATGAAATTTAAACACAAGGTTTATGACCACAAAAGGAAGGTTGGGTTTGATTTTGGGAGTTTTGGTCCCAACAGTTTAGGAATAAGGGGCCAAAAGGGTCCAAAATTGAACTTTGTTTGATTTCATCAAACAGTTAAAAATTGGGGTTCTTTGATATGCCGAATCTAGCTGTGTATGTAGATTCTTAATTTTTGGTCTCGTTTTCAAATTGGTCTACATTAAGGTCCAAAGGGTCCAAAATTAAACTTAGTTTGATTTTAACAAAAATCGAGTCCTTGGGGTTGTATGATATGCTGAATCTAAAAATGTACTTAGATTTTTGATTATGGGCCCAGTTTTCAAGTTGGTCCAAATCGGGGTCCAAAATTAAACTTTGTTTGATTTCATCAAAAATTGAATAATTGGGGTTCTTTGATATGCCAAATCTAACTGTGTATGTAGATTCTTAATTTTTAGTCCCGTTTTCAAATTGGTCTACATTAAAGTCCAAAGGGTCCAAAATTAAACTAAGTTTGATTTTAACAAAAATTGAATTCTTGGGCTTTTTTTATATACTGAATCCAAACATGTAGTTAGATTTTTGATTATGGGCCCAGTTTTCAAATTGGTTCAAATCAGGATCCAAAATTATTATATTAAGTATTGTGCAATAGCAAGAAATTTTCAATTGCACAGTATTCAGCAATAGCAAGAAATCTTCAATTGCACAGTATTGTGCAATAGCATGAAATTTTTCAATTGCACAGTATTGCGCAATAGCAAGAAATCTTCAATTGCACAGTATTGTGCAATAGCAAATATTTTCAATTGCACAGTATTGCGCAATAGCAAGAAATATCTAATTGCACAATATTGTGCAATACCAAGAAATTTTCAATTGATTGGAGTTTTCTTTCTTTGTCCAGAATAGTAGTTGAATCAACTTAAATCATTGTTTTATACAATATACAATGTATATTCACTTTTACTACCAACTGATAAATTAAAACAATCTTTACCATTCAGTGATAACAAGCACTTTATTTTACATTTTAATATTTCATGATGTATTTAAATGAGTAGTTATTGTTGCAAACTCCATTAGAAATTTGAATTGAGATCAATTTCGGAAAAGGGAAAGGGGGATGTGAAATAAAATGGGTGTGGAGGGGTTAAATTTTTCTCATTTCAGATTTCATAAATAAAAAGAAAATTTCTTCAAACATTTTTTTGAGAGGATTAATATTCAAAAGCATAGTGAATTGCTCAATGGCAAAAAAAATATTTTAAGTTCATTAGACCACATTCATTCTGTGTCCGAAACCTATGCTGTGTCAACTTTTTAATCACAATCCAAATTTAGAGTTGAATCCAGCTTGAATGTTGTGTCCATACTTGCCCCAACCGTTCAGGGTTCAACCTCTGCGGTCGTATAAAGCTGCGCCCTGCGGAGCATCTGGTTGAAAATAAGTGAAAATAAGCCAAAATCAAATTTAGAAAATGACCTTGACCTTTGGCCTTGAACTTATTTTCATTTTTTTGGACTAAGGATCTCAAATCAAAAGACCCTAGGTCTCTATCACTTATGGTTCACCAGTTATAAATGCATATTTTTATATCAAACATAAAAGGGAGAAAACTCTCATATGGAATCTATATACAGCTTCGGTCAAAATAAAACAGAGCATGCTGAGGATATAACGAGCAATTTGGAAAAATAAATTTGTCCGTTTCTAAAACGGTTGCGAAGCCTTAGAGATAACAAGAAAAACAGTGTTTGGGGAGATAACTCTTATATGGGAAAGTATTCCGTTAAGCAGAGTTGGTTTCAAAAGCGTATAAACTGTTCAATATCATATTCCAAAAATCTAAGCGTCATCTTGCGAGAAAAAAAAAAACAGCCAAGGAAAAAAATGAGGCGGAAGAAAAAAAAAATTTAAAAAAATTAAAAACAAATTGTTCAGAGAACAATTGAAGGTCTTTCCACTCCTTACAATTTATTTTGATATGAAAATATTAGAATTCGGTTTAAAATGTAATTTCCAGTGTCAAATGAAAGGTAATTCTTAGCTAATTCCAAAAATATATGGTTTCTATATACTTTTTAATGGAATAAGTCCAAAAAGAGCTACTTCTGGTTTACAAAGGTCACTTCCGGTTTGCTTTTTTAAAAGTCATTTTGTTTGTAACCTTAAGCACAGAGTCATATGGCTGTATGGTGTATAGAAATGAATTTGAAGCAAAGGTCAAAATCTAGAAAGTCCAATTTACCTATGACCTTGACCTCAATTTCAAGGTCATTGACCAAGTACTTTAAATCAAAAGACCCTAGCCTAGGTCTCTAAAAGGTATGGTTTATAAGTTATATCACTTTACGCATGATTCTAGAAATAATAGGGGCGAAAACTCGCATTTATTGTCTACGCATCCTTTCAAACCAAATTAACATGTCGCAACTAACAATTTAGTCAAAATAATTTGTCGATATGTTAAATAGTTTTTGAAAATAAGGCAAAATCAAAATTTAGAATATGACCTTGACCTTTGACCTTGACCTTATTTTAATTTTTTTTGTACCAAGGATCTCAAATCAAAAGACCCTAGGTCTCTATCACTTATGGTTTACCAGTTAAAAATGCATATTCTTATATCAAACATAAAAGGGGGGAAAACTCTCATATGGAATCTATATACGGCTTCGGTCAAAATAAAACAGAACATCCTCAGGATATAACAAGCAATTTGGAAAAATAAATTTGTCCGTTTCTAATACGGTTGCGAAGCCTTAGAGATAACAAGAAAAACAGTGTTTGGGGAGATAACTCTTATATGGGAAAGTATTCCGTTAAGCAGAGTTGGTTTCAAAAGCGTATAAACTGTTCGATATCATATTCCAAAAGTCTAAGCGACATCTTGCGAAACAAAAAAACAGCGAAGGAAAAAAAATTAAACGGAAAAAAAAAAAAAATAATCAGATTAATTCCAGTAGGTCGTTCCACGGAAAAGTGGAAAGACCTAATAGTTGGGAAATATATTCCTAGACCACAAACAAAGGGAATTAATTGTGGTCTGAAACCTACAGAATCGTTCTAGTTCTTTGCCTAAATCTGCAAATTTTGAGACAGATTTGCAATTTATGTGTAAGATTGTTTATTTGTATAAAGGAAATTAGGTGATTTATTGCACAATCCAAAATGTTAAAACAAATACCAAATATTTGAGTTTATTCGAATATATTTGTCAACCTAGCCATTTGAGGGGGGATAACTCGTATAGGATTTTTTTTTATAATGGAATGTTAGTGAAATTTTCAGTTTTTACTTGTAGCAAGAAAACAATTTCGGTGACACCATTTTTTTCTTTTTATTTTCTTAAAGCATATTATAAAACCTATCTTCTCATATTTTATTTCATAATTCTATTTCATAGATTTCTTTTTATTCACAAAAATGTGTTTTATCATGAAAATCTATGCAAATTTTGGCAATTTTGCATGACTTGAAGCTTGAAAAATAGCACGGTCACCCATACTTATTATATTTTTGGAAAAAGCAAGGTAAAAACTTCATTTTGGCAAAGTTTAAGAAAATTCTATCTAAGGAAATATATACCAATGATCAACAAAACTAATTGTTCAAAGAACAATGATTGGTCGTTCCACCTATCTCATACTTATTTAAAAACAAAAATAAGGAAAAAAACTTTCCAAAAATACAAAGAAACATCTGGTACATTCCCCTTAAAAGAGGGAGTTAATTAACAATTTCAAATTCAATCCAAACCACTAGCAGTCTCAAATAATAGCTTACTTTGCATTGATTCCAAAAATATATGGTTTAATAATAATTTACTAGGTTCTCACAGGGAATTTATTATGGTGAGTTCAAAATGTTTTTATGAGTACAGGATTCAAGTTTCATATAGGAAATAAAACTCAAAACTATGCGTGTTCAATTCAAATTTATATTTATTTTATATCAATAAAATATATAAGCTCTGTTAAGTTCTTATTCATTACAATACACATAGAAGCACTACAGCTAATATAAAATATAGAAAAGACACACAAAAGGCACAGCAGATCATATATAACACATATAATGCACTGTTTTTCAACAGCTCTAGAAGTTTTAACAAAACACTGAAGTTCATTAAAAGCAACATTTACATTTAATTCACTTTCATAAAGTATTTTACAACATAAGTGTTCATAATGAGTGTCTATCACATTTACTTTCTTCTGCTTCTTTGCTCAAGGAACTTGGTAAGTCAAGAGCCTGGGTTTGAAATCTGGTAGGGTTGGCCATCTTGTTGTACTTTCATTAGTTTGGTGACAGTCTATGGATCTGAGTCTGGTCTTGATCCTGTTTTCACAAGAAAAAACCCTCTCACAGGCAATACTAGCTACAGGGAATATATTAAAGTAGTAGCTTTTTAAGTACTGCATAGTTAGGATAATCAGCTAAGAAGTTGTCGAGTATAACTGAGTTCCCATTTGTTGTAGACTCAGTGACTTCTGTAGACGTTGTAGTAGTTTAAGTTCTAGGTACTTATTTGTAGCTCTGTTTACATCTATTGGTAGGTGGTCTTTGAAGTGAGACCATACTTGGGCAAGTGTATCTTCTCTATATGTCAGAATAGTGGCATGTGTTCTGGATTCAGTAGCTGGTTGAGTGTCTCCATGTGGCCAAGTGATTCTGGTTCAAACTGTTGTTGATGTTGGTAAGATAAGCTGTTGCTGAAATTTGGTACTGCATACGATAGGTGTCATTGAGTGGTAGACCTTTGTACTTTGAATTGATGATTGCAATTTGGACAAAAAAGTAAATAGATATGTCCTTGACGGTTTCAGTTTGCAATAACAAGAATAAATTGCCTCGCTGAGCGCAGCTGGATACGACCGCAGATGTCCAACCCTGAACAGTTGGGGCAAAAATGCACACAATATTCGCGCTTGATACAGGTCTGAATTTGGATTGTAATTATATATTTGACACATAACAGGTTTCTGACACAAAATAACTGTAGTCAAAGAACTTAGAATTGGTTATATGATTTGAATTTATATTCGTTTTTATTTTGCTTTTGTGCAAGCAAAACACCATGCTGTTGCGATTGAACACCCCCCGAATTTCCCCCCCCTTTTTTTTGCTTTTGTGCAATACACTATGATGTTGCGATTTGACCCCCACACAAAACAAAAACAGTAAAAGTGACGCTACCCAAATTTGTTATTGATCTGAGTTTTGTAGTAATAAGTATTGTGTATAAGTTTTATAATATTTGGTTGAGGCAAACTTAAAAGGTGAACGGAAACGAAAAATTCAGCAATTTTTCCCATTTGTAAAGGGGCATAACCTTAGAACAGTAAAAGTGACACCACCAAAAATCAAACTTGATCTGTAGATGTGGTTTGTCATTACGCCGTCTGATCTTTTAAGTACCGAACGTGACTTATTCCCGATTGTGACTGTTTTGCTGAGTGTGAATTCTCGTTGCTATAAGACGTGTCACGGTATTCATGTATTTAGTTTTGATGTTATATTTGTTATTGTCAAATGTCTTATCGCTTGTAGTTGTACATCTTTTTTTTCTGTTCTATTCGTGTGTTAGGGTAAAGGGAATTATAAGATTTCAGTTTGAATCAACTAAATGTATGAGTTTCATAATATTTGGTTGAGGCAAACTAAAGTTAGAGAACGAAAACCAACTTTTGGACGTACGGACGGACGTACGGATGGGCGTACAGACGGACAAGGGTAAAACTTAATGCCCCCTTCGCTACGGCGGGGGCATAATAAAAAAATAATCTTTGAAGAAATTTTTTTTTTAATTTCTGAAATCTTAGATTTTATTGAATGTACACGTCACAAAGCAGACCGGTGTGCTCGATAACTTAGTTGTGAAAAAATTAGTATACTTTGGGAACTTGTAACATGCTAAGGACTTAGTGGAACACTCCGTAAAATATGTGACCCGAAAGATCTTAAGATTTTGTATGTTCATGATTTTTTCTAAAAAATTTTTTAATCAATATGCAGCAAAGATTGGCATTTTTTAAATTTCAGTTTTACAAGCTTCTAATGCAACTATCTCGATAAATACTAAACATAAAACATCGTTTATTTGCATGTATATTTCTAATAACACAGTTTAACAAATAATTTCTTTAAAACGAACAATCATTATTTAGAAATAATTTTTGATCAGTATCGTCACCGGCATTGTTTTATTATTGACTATTTCGACTCTATCATAAGAAGAGTGAATATAAAAAAGAAGATGTGGTATGATTGCCAATGAGACAACTCTCCACATGAGACCAAATGACACAGAAATTAACAATTTTCTTTTGTTTTCGTTCATTGGATATCCCACTGAAACAGATGCAAACAATTCAAGTATACCAATTTGTCTTTTTTACCTTCTCTAACAAAGAGTTCCATTTCTTATGTTTAATTTAAAATTATAAATCATTCGAAAAGACATTCACACCTGGCACGATGTGCCCTAGGGCCCGGCTAAATCCCGATCTGAAAATTACATTAATTTTAGCAAGTCTTTCACGGGTATTGGCAGCGAACATGCAATTGTGGCACGTACTAGAGGAAGTTGTCAATATTTCTTTTTTTAATAATTATTGATTATCTTCTATATTACTGCACATGCATCGATAAAACTTTGTGAGTATGTATTTTATGTTAATATAATGAACATATTTAGGCTACAAGTCAAAAATCTCGAATTTTCCCTTTTAACAATCTGATTTTACATAGGGCCTTATCGTTCGGGAGCACATTTCCAGGGCTAAGATTTACTACAGCAGGAGCAAGTTCAGAGTCTGGTATATATAGCTTTTAATACATCCAAGATTTTATGAATATCAAGTATCATTTGGGTATGAAATATGATTAAGTGACATGCAAATACCTAGATTCATTCATAAGCAGTTAAACAAATATGATTAAGCGCAAAAATCATATTGTTTTAGGTCTTTGTTGCAGGAGTGTTAGCAGACTCATAACTTTTTAATTTGAAATTTGTACCTGTCTGCATGATCTTCAACAACATTCATGCTACCAAACTATTGACGAAGGCCTAAGGTACTTTTGCCCTTTGCGTATATTGCTCAATCTTAAGTTTTCTATGCAGTGTTTTGTTTTCTGTTAATTGTCTTTATCATTTGGTCATTGTGATATTTTTTCTACTTCGACCTGATGATGGTTTTTGATTAACTCTTTGGTATTTTCTCTTCTGTTTGGGCTTGAACAATTCATAGTAATATAATACCCCCATTCAAAGAAGGGCGCATACTGGTTTACTTCTGTCTGTTCGTTCTGTAAAAGAATTACGAATCAAAACCTGAAATTTGATAACAAACTGCATGTTAGTATGCTGTACTGTATAATGCATTTTCACTGTTTTAGCTCATCAACTTCCTATTTAACTTATACTTATGTATTTCTATAAAATGACCATGTATCATAGCTGGCTATGCAGTATGGACTTTGTTCATTGGTAAAGGCCGTACGGTTACCAATAGTTGATAATTTCTGTATCTGTGTCTGTACCAAGTCATGAATATGACATTTGCTATCCATTCGATTGGTGTGTTTGAGCTTTTGATTTTGCCATTTTATTAGGGACTTTCCGTTTTGAATTTTCCTCGGATTTCGGTATTTTTGTTATTTTACTTTGTTGGTCTCTTGTGGAGTGTTTTCATCGGCAATCATACCATATCTTCTACATTTTATGTGTATACAATTTTCGTCGCTTATTTGGCTCATGAAATACAATTATTTTGTATCAAGCTTCATGTGAGCATGCTTTACTTTTGATCAAAATCACTCCCTTTACCGAATACATATAATGGGGGAATTATTAGTAAGCAGTAGCTTACAGCTCAACTTATTTATAGTGTTAAGGTCGCCTGTTGTGCTTAAATATACCTTTGATTGAAAGTTTATGAATTTGTCTGTTAAAATATCAAATTCTCAACATAACTTTTGTAACAGAAGTTTGTGAAAAGAGCTTCGGACGCATGGAATTTTTAACGTGTTCTTTTCATTTTTTACAGCATTGGGTCGATACCTCTACTGGTGGGCTATCAGTCCCCAAAGGGTATCATCAGCTTAGTAAACAGTACTTCAGTACTAACACGATTCATAACAAACCTCTCTAAAATTGTACGTTAATAGATTTTGAAATTATTAGAAACTAAGGTTTCAACTCCCTCAGGCAAAGTTGACCTTAGATGGTTTTGGCCGTTTCTTTTAGGTCCTTTTTTGGTAATATAGATCTTCAACTCTTTAGGTTCTTATAAATCCTTAGCTTTCAAATATTTGGCTTTGGGCGTTCCTGATGAAGGTAATTCAAGAAGAGCGCTTCGGACGCACGGAATTTATTACGGTTTTTTTTAAATTTTTTTTTTTGTGAAAAGGCATTTAGATAAAACTAGAGGCTCTCAAGAGCCTGTGTCGCTCACCTGTATCTACTGTGGTTTTGGAAATCATGTAAAATAAGGTTGAAGTCATAATATATAGTATTAGATACCCCAATATTGATTGAGACCAAGTTTGGTTCAATTTGGCCTAGTAGTTAAATTAAAAGCAGGTCATCCCATTGTAGTCTTACAATAGTAACTGAGGACCCCTTATCATTATTTAAATTAGTGTTCAAGTTGTGACCATTTGAAGTTGTTTTTTTACAATTTCCCCATGGACTTCTATGTTCTATTTTTAGCCATGTCGGCCATGTTGGTTGGCAGGCTAGGTCATCGGACACATTTTTTAAACAAGATACCCTAATGATGTTTGTGGCTTAGTTTGGTTAAATTTGTCGCAGTAGTTTCAGAGGATAAGATATTTGTAAAAGATTACAACCAGATGGCAGGGCGCAGCTTTATACGACCGCAGAGTTCGAACCCTGAACATTGGAGCAAGTATGGACACAACATTCAAGCTTGATACAGCTCTGAATTTGGATTGTGATTAAAAAGTTGACACAACACAGGTTTCTGACACATAATGAATGTGGTCAAAGAACTTAAACTTAATAAAAGAGCTGATAGCTCTGAGGTGGAAGAAGGTGAATAAAAGGTAACTTGAACAAGAAGTAATTGTAGCAGGATGCTGTTACGAAGTCTCCCAAACAAAGCTCCCATAACTCGCCATTCATATGGTCCCATGTTCATTTGATTTGTTGTCCCATACAAGAATATATATGGCTTACGGGTGGGGATCTCCACCATTTACAAGTATTCAAACAGGAGGGGGTGGTGATGACCCCCAGGGACTTTACCTACATTTCATTTGATTTGTTTTATTGTCCCATACAAGACTATATATGGTTTAGGGGTGGGGATGTTGACCGTTTACAAGTTTTCAAACAAGAAGGGGTGGGGTGACCCCCTCGAGACTTCCCTTTTATATCATTTCATTTGTTTTATTGTCCCCTACAAGAATATATATGGTTTAAGGGTGGGGATCTGGACCGGTTACAAGATAATAGCACATTCTCAAATTCAACAGGGTGGGGGGAAACCCCAGGAACTTCCCTTTAATTTCATTTGATTAGCCTTATTATCCCATACAAGAATATATATGGTTTAGGGGTAGGGATGTTGACCGTTTACAAGTTTTCAGACAAAAGGGGGTGGGTGACCCCCTCCGGACTTCCCTTTTATTTCATTTTCATTTGTTTTATTGTCCCCTTGATGATAGTACATTCTCAAATTGAACGGGGTGGGGTGACCCCCAGGAACTTCCATTTAATTTCATTTGATTAGTTTTATTGTCCCATACAAGAATATATATGGTTTAGGGGTGGGGATGATGACCGTTTACAAGTTTTCGAACAAGAGGGGGTGGGGTGACCCCCTAGGGACTTCCCTTTTATTTCATTTCATTTGTTTTATTGTCCCCTACAAGAATATATATGGTGTAGGGGTGGGGATCTAGACCCTGTACAAGATAATAGCACATTCTCAAATTGAACGGGGTGGGGAGAACCCCCGGGGACTTCCCTTTAATTTCATTTGATTTGTTTTATCGTCCCATTCAAGAATATATGAGGTTTAGGGATGGGGATCTGGACCGTTTACAAGATAAAAGCATATTCTCAAATTGAAGGGGGAGGGGATGACCCCCCCCCAGGGACTCCCCTATATTTCATGTGATTTGTTTTATTGTCTTATAATCATTTCTGAAGACTACATGTATCTATCACTTACAGTTTTCAAGTTATATTCATTTGAAAATTTTATAGTAAACCCCTCCTTTCTTTCTGCCCCCAAAATACCCCTTATTAGACCCCAATGCACAAACAAAAGATTGATGGCTCACCTAGACATATTAGTCTAACATTCTATGAAACCCTAAGTTAATCTGACCAGGGGTTTTGGAGAAACGCTGCGGACAAGTTCATTTTTAAAGCGGCGGAAGAAAAAGAAGAAAAAGAAGAAAAAGAAGAAGAATAATAAAAATAATAAGAACTGAGCAAAACAATAAGTCTCCAAACTTTGTTTGGGAGACAACAATAAGTCTCCAAACTTTGTTTGGGAGACTTAATTACCATAAAATCAGCTCCACTAACCCAGCCTGCTTTGTTCCATTATCGTTATGACATATTTTTTTTCTTCGAACAAGAATGTGTAACCCTCATTTGAAGTACATTACAACCCACTGTAAAAAATGAGCACCTTTATATTCATATTATTTGATGAAACTTTTCCCCAAGAACTATGCATCTATCAAGTATTAAATGGTCAAAACATGTGAAAAGAATTTTGTGATGTTTCTAAACTTATATCTTCTTTATTAATTTGACCCCTCATTTAGAAAAGTTGTTCAAAATATAATGAATTTTCCCGCTTTTGAGTTAAAAATCTTTAAATTATTTTTCAACAGTAAAATGACCCCTTGTTTTAGGGACAGTCCCTCATTTAAAGGACACCACTCATAATAGAGGGGGGGGGGGGGGTCCAAACCTGTTTGTTGGTCCTGAGAAAAAAAATTAGTACATTGCCCTTTAAATGATTTAAATGATTACAAAAAATAAAATATGTTACAACAAGCAAGGATTTGTTTAGTCTTACTAAGCTTCTGTAAGACCCTGCTTGCAGATGAAAATTCACATGCCATCACGATTTTACAACTAGAGAAAGTTCAAAATCTAGCATGTTAGAATAATCTTCGGAGAAAACGTTTTTGATTGGTTTATCAATTAATCATGAGAAACACAGAATTTGATTGGCTGAACACGATTGTCTTACAAGGAACAGATGATTTTCACTAAATCGTGTTTTAGACTTTTTTTTTAACGATTTTTAATATTAATATTTTTGAATAAATGAAGGACGTATTATAAAGCGTCCTTGATAAGAGTAAAGAGAATGAACACAGGGCGACTGTACTATACGGGAGAAAGAACACAGGGCGACTGTACTATACGGGCGAAAGAACTCAGGACGAACAGACCAAGGGCGAACATGTAAACAGGGCGAGTTGTCCCGATACCAAATTCACGCATGCGTACTACAAATATCTACAATAAAAACATCCGGTTACAAGTAAACAAATGACGTTCATGTAGATGAGATGAAATCTTATAATTTACATATATAAAAGGGTACATATTTACGATAGTGATTGTTGTTTAATCCTAATTTACAAATTAAATGATTCAGATGCTTAATCATGTGTAAAAAACGGTTTCAGGAATCGGAAGTTGTTATGAAATGAATACACAGAAACGAATGCGGCATACGGAGGTTCAATGATGTTAAAGTCGGCACCATTGGCCTTCAGAAGACTCTTCTTCCACCAAAACCTTTCAATTTTAAATTGGACATTACCTTTTATTGTCCAATATCCAAAATCTAAATACATGGTTAGATTCAGCATATGAAAGAACCCCAAGAATTCAATTTTTGATGAAATCAAATAAAGTTCAATTTTGGACCCTTTAGACCTCAATGTGAACCGATCTGATAACCGGGCCCAAACATCAAAAATCTAAATACATGGTTAGATTAAGCATATATCAAAGTACCCCATATATACAATTTTTGTTGAAATCAAACAAAGTTTAATTTTGGACTGCAATTTGTACTAACTTGAAAACTGGGCCTATAATCAAAAATTTAAATACAGGTTTAGATTCAGCATATCAAAGAACCCCAAGGATTCAATTTTTGTTGATATCAAACAAAGTATAATTTGTGGACCACGATTTGGACCAACTTGAAAACTGGGCCCATAATAAAAAAAATCTAAGTACATGTTTAGATTCAGCATATCAAAAAAACCCAAGAATTCAATTTTTGTTGAAATCAAACAAAGTTTAATTTTGGATTACGATTTGGACCAACTTGAAAACTGGGCCCATAATAAAAAAATCTAAGTACATGTTTAGATTCAGCATATAAAAAAAACCCTAATTCAATTTTTGTTGAAATCAAACAAAGTTTAATTTTGGACCCCAATTTGGACCAACTTGAAAACTGGGCCAATAATAAAAAATCTAAGTACATGTTTGGATTCAGCATATCAAAGAACCCCAAGAATTCAATTTTTGTTAAAATCAAACTTAGTTTAATTTTGGACCCTTTGGACCTTAATGTAGACCAATTTGAAAATGAGACCAAAAATTAAAATCTACATACACAGTTAGATTCGGCATATCAAAGAACCCCAATTATTCAATTTTTGATGAATTGAAGCAAAGTTTAATTTTGGACCCTTTGGGCCCCTTATTCCTAAACTGTTGGGACCAAAACTCCCAAAATCAATCCCAACCTTTCTTTTATGGTCATAAACCTTGTGTTTAAATTTCATAGATTTCTATTCACTTATACTAAAGTTAAAGTGCGAAAACCAAAAGTCTTCGGACGCCGACGACAACTACGGACGACGACGACGGACGCCAACGTGATACCAATATACGACCAAAAAATGTTAAAGTTTTTGCCATTTTGGCTTAATAGTGATCTTACTTTGCTGATTATTATTGCTGTTTTACAGTTTATCTCTATCTATAGTAATATTTAAGATAACCAAAAACTGCAAAATTTTCTTAAAATTATCAATTCAGGGACAGCAACCCAACAACGAGTTGTCTGATTTGACTGGAAATTTCAGGGCAGATAGATCTTGACTTGATGAACAATTTATCCCCGTCAGATTTACTCTAAATGCTTTGGTTTCATAGATATAAGCCAAAATCTACATTTTACCCCAACATGTATGTTATATCTTTAGCCATGGTAGCCATGTTGGTTGGTGGGCGGGGTCATTGGACAAGTTTGGTTAACTTTATCTGAGTAGTTTCAGAGGAGAAGATTTTTGTAAAAGTTAACAGACGACAACGGACAAAGGACTCCAAGTGATGAGAAAAGCTCACTTGGCCCTTTTGGACCAGGTGAGCTAAAAAGGATTGCTATGTGGTATTGGTTTTTCTCATTGTTGAAGGTAGTACGGTGACCAATAGTTGCTTACATCTACATCATTTGGTCTCTTATTTGTGCTTATATAAAATAAAAACAGTGTTTTAATTCATTTTATTTTCAATAAGTAGTGTTAAAAATTTAAATTATATAAATACTAATAAAATTATTCGCCGAGCGCAGCCTGATACGACCACAGAGGTCGAACCCTGAACAGTTGGTGCAAGTTTGGACACAATATTCAAGCTTGATACTATCTGATATTTTTGATTGTGATCAAATTTTTGACATATTGTAGGTTTCCGACACAAAATAAATGTGGTGAAAGATCTTAACCAGGTTAAAATATTTGTATTAATTTTCAATTGAAGATTTCTTGCTATTGCGCAATAGCGTGATATTGTGCAATACTGTGCTACTGCCTGTGCATTACTATGCTATTCAATACTTTGCAACAGAAGATTTCTTGCTATTGCGCAATTCTGTGCAATTGAATATATCTTGCTATTCCACAATACTGTGCAATTGAAGATTTCTTGCTATTGGGCAATACTGTGCTATTGAGCAATACTATGCAATTGAAGATTTCTTGCTATTGCGCAATACTGTGCTGTTGTACAATACTTAGTTAATCTGTTGTATATAATAATTTATACACCCTGTTTGGTGTGTACCTCCTGCCATATCAGTTTTTTTTTGCTTTTATATATAAATCAGAAATAATCAATGTAAAAAGGGAAAATTTTAAGGAAAAAAACCCCCAAAAATTGTGAAAAAAATCCCCAAAATTTTTTTTGAACCCTCCTTTGGAGTAACCCCAAAACTTAATCACAGCCTTTCCTTTGTGGTATGGTACCTTGCAGTACAATTTTAGAGAGATCCATACACTTAAACACAAGTTATTGTCTGGAAACTAGAAAAATGCTTGTTTTTGGCCCCTTATTCCTGAACGTTTTGGGCAATTACACCCAAACTCAATCCCAGCCTTCCCTTTGTGATATGGAACATTGTGGTACTATTTCAGAGAGATCCATACACTTACACACAATTTATTGTCCAGAAACTACAAAAAGGCTTGTTTTGGGCCCCTTACTCCTAAATTATTGGTACCATAACCCCCAAAATCAATCCTAACCTTCCTTTTGCGGTATCGAACCTTCTGATAAATTTTCATACAGATCCATTAACTTAAACTAAAGTTATTGTCCGATAATAATGATACTTTTCTTTTATCGCCACTAACAACAATGTTATTTATATAATTTTGAAGGCAAATACAGTTTTAACAGAGTTTAAGTTAAAGAAAATTCGTCAAAATAGTCACTATAGGCTAAGTTATCATATTGGCAAGAAAAATGAACACATTATTATAAAATATACATGATTTTTAGCTGCCTGTTTCGTTGTCAATTACATTGCATTTTCAAAAGACTTTGTCCTTTCACAATACCAAAAGGGTATAATTTAACAAAGTTGCAAATTAAATTAATCTCTTCAAACTGATCAACTGGTAAAATATTTAAGCTAATTGATAATAAAAGGTTGTTAGTATGAAGCAAGTGCGGTGTAAAAATAAATAATGTTTACCATCATTTTCCATTTATTGACTGTCTTTAAAAAGAAATTGAAATGTTCTTTTAAACACATATTTATCAGGAATGAGAGCTTAAAAAGTTTGAACTGGATATGAACAGTTCTATCATAATGACAATTTGAATGCAAATATTTCTAAATACTGTTTTATTGGGTGAAAAGTTGTTGCTTCGTTTTCAAACAAAGTGTTACTGTTTATTTAATTTTAATATATTTTTCTGTAGTAATTAGTGAAGAAGTGACTTCCAAAGGAGCTTATATTACTTTATGTTACACACCACCTATATAAGTGCCTTGAATTTAATGTTTTCAATAATTAATTTAACTGTAAAAACAATGTTTACAATAAATTATTTATTAGCTGTTTACAACTAGAAGCTTAACATTGCAAATACATTCTCAAGTTGTCAAAAATGGAATAAGAATATTTTTTTAAACACAATAAAAGCAATAGCTTCATACTAACAATATCGTCACTAGGAATGGCTAATTTTTGTCACCTGTTGATCAGTATAAAGAGACAAATTCCAACTTCAACTCGGTAAAACAATTATCCGAATTGCATTATAAAAGGACAAAAATATATCCAGTGATTGAGCGTAAAAATTGGTGTTACTTATATTATTAATGGATAAAAACTACATTTTGATAACTTCATCTCTCATTTGTTCAATAGGATGAAAAGCAACCCCTGCTGAGGCTTATCTATCGGTCAACATGTTCTGTTGAAGGTTGCACATTTATAATATAAAAATTCTTTCCATTTTAATTCATTTCATTTTCAAAAACAGATTTTCATTACATCATTTTGTTTTAATATATGTATGTACATGTAGTATTTGAACAATGTTAATCAAAAACAGTGTAAGTTATGAATATTGCACATAAACCATGGTCCTTGCATATGGTGTCCATAAACTATAAAAATTTGATAATACTAGGTCAATAAGAATCATCTGTCAAACAGTATTTATTCAAGCATAGCTTCTTAGATTTGTGAAACACTATAGTAACATTATTTACGATTTCAAAGCTTACTGATTTGATAAATCTTACAACATGTATAACCAGATGCTCCGCAGGGCGTAGCTTTATACGACCGCAGAGGTTGAACCCTGAACGGTTAGGGCAAGTATGGACACAACATTCAAGCTGGATTCAGCTCTAAATTTGGATTGTGATTAAATAGTTGACACAGAATGAATGTGTTCTAATGAACTTAAAATTTTTGTTTCTCTTAGAGCAATTCACTATGCTGTTGAATATTAATCCTCTCAAAAAAATGTTTGAAGAAATTTTCTTTTTTATTTATGAAATTTCAATTGAAAAAAATTGAACCCAATTTTTTTAATCACATCCCCCTTTCCCTTATTCCAAAACTAATCTCAATTAAAATTTCTAATGGAGTTTGCAACAATAACTACTCATTTAAATACATCATAAAATATTAAGATGTAAAAAAACTGCTTGTTATCACTGAATGGTAAAGATTATTTTAATCTATCAGTTGGTAGTAAAAAGTGAATATACATTGTATATTGTATATAACAAAGATTTAAGTTGATTCTGGACAAAGAAAGATAACTCCAATTAAAAAAAAATCTTGCTATTGCACAATATTTTGCAATTAGATATTTCTTGCTTACTATTCTGGACAAAGAAAGATAACTCTAATTAAAAAAAAAATTTGATATTTCACAATATTGTGCAATTAGATATTTCTTGCCATTGCGCAATACTGTGCAATTGAAAAGACTTGCTATTGCACAATACTTAATATAATAATTTTAGATCCTGATTTGGACCAACTTGAAAACTGGGCCCATAATAAAAAATCTAAGTACATTTTTGGATTCAGCATATCAAAGAACTTCAAGATTTCAATTTTTGTTAAAATCAGACTAAGTTTAATTTTGAACCCTTTGGACTTTAGTGTAGACCAATTTGAAAACAGGACCAAAAATGAAGAATCTACATACACAGTTAGATTTGGTATATCAAAGAACCCCATTTATTCAATTTTTGATGAAATCAAACAAAGTTTAATTTTGGACCCCGATTTGGACCAACTTGAAAACTGGGCCAATAATCAAGAATCTAAGTACATTTTTAGATTCAGCATATCAAAGAACCTAACTGATTCATTTTTTGTCAAAATCAAACTAAGTTTAATTTTGGACCCTTTGGACCTTAATGTAGACCAATTTGAAAACGGGACCAAAAGTTAAGAATCTACATACACAGTCATGACAGTTAGATTCAGCATATCAAAGAACCCCAATTATTCAATTTTGATGACATCAAACAAAAGTTTAATTTTGGACCCTTTGGGCCCCTTAATATGTTGGGACCAAAACTCCCAAAATCAAACCCAACCTTTCTTTTATGGTCATAAACCTTGTGTTTAAATTTCATAGATTTCTATTTACTTATACTAACGTTATGGTGCGAAAACCAAGAAAAATGCTTATTTGGGTCCCTTTTTGGCCCCTAATTCCTAAACTGTTGGGACCTAAACTCCCAAAATCAATACCAACCTTCCTTTTGTAGTCATTAACATTGTGTTTAAATTTCATTGATTTCTATTTACTTAAACTAATGTTATTGTGTGAAAACCAAGAATAATGCTTATTTGGGCCCTTTTTTGGCCCCTAATTCCTAAACTGTTGAGACCAAAACTCCCAAAATCAATCCCAACCGTTCTTTTGTGGTTATAAACCTTGTGTCAAAATTTCATAGATTTCTATTAACTTAAACTAAAGTTATAGTGCGAAAACCAAGAAAATGCTTATTTGGGCCCTTTTTGGCCCCTAATTCCTAAAATGTTGGGACCAAAACTCCCAAAATCAATACCAACCTTCCTTTTGTGGTCATAAACCTTGTGTTAAAATTTCATAGATTTCCATTCACTTTTACTAAAGTTAGAGTGCGAAAACTAAAAGTATTCGGACGCCGGACGACGACGACGACGACGACGACGACGACGACGACGACGACGACGACGACGACGCCGACGCCAACGTGATAGCAATATACGACGAAAATTTTTTCAAAATTTGCGGTCGTATAATAACAAAACAAAAAAATTGATCAATAAGTACAAATAACTTCAATAAAAAAAAAGAATCAAATTGATATAACAAAATAAGAGACAAATGAACTTAGATTATGTTAACCCTTTCCTCCAATATGATGCCCCCTATCCTTTTATCTATAATGACACATTTTGACGACCTCCCCTATACTCCATAATGTCACCGTTTGAAGCCTCAATGTGGTACCCCAATTGAAGTATATTGCTTTCAAAAATCTGTTTCAAACTTTATCAAATTGATATCAACTCTTATAATGTAAATTCTAATATGATGTTCTTCAAACGCTTTGAGTACACACCAGTGGTAAAATATGAATATATTGCATGTCAGCTAATAGACAACATCATGATTTGTTTGGGCTATTCTGAAATACTCGCACGTCATATGCTTTTATGAATGAGTTATCCGAAGTCAATCGGTGTAAATGACGTTATTGGACGATTATGTAAGACATAAGCATTACAAAGCATTCCATTCTAAGTACAAATGTACGAATGTGACACTGAAAGTCATGTAAAACTTAATAAAAGTCATTGAAAGCATAAAAAAGGTCAGAGTGAGTTACTATTTTTTGGATGCTGCAAAACTCACGAGAAGCACCCTTTCAACAATCAATATGAATTAAGGTAATTTTGTACCTGATGTCTGAGCTCTTAATCAAAACTTAAAAGAAGACAATACATTGTAAAAAAATATTTCAGAAAGACATTCATTTTGTAGAGAGCTATACATCTTAACATGGGTCATTATGTCAAGTTATATGATTTGAGTTTTTGTAGATCTGAGATCTGAACTCTAATGGAAATCTTAAATTATGTAAATAAAAGGTTAAAAGTAGGTCAGAATAACTTAATTTGTGTTAGGTTGTCAGAATTTACTAGATGCATCTCTTTACCGAGTTAGTATGATTATGGGCAACTTAGAATCCTAAAAATATACCAGCATTGTAGAACTGTGGTCATGCACCCTTACCTGCATGTACATGGATGTTGGAAAAGGGGGGGGGGGGGTATTCCAATACTTCAATTAGGCAAAGAAATCAAATAATGATCACTTCACATATATATAAGGTGGAGAATATAAGTATTCTATATAATATCTGACAAACAAATAAACTAAAAAAAAAAAAGCATTCTCCATCTTATTGATGTGAAATATATATGAAAATGGATGATGTACAAAATCTTGGTTTTAAAAGTAGTATCTAAACCAAATTTCAATTGATTTCCACACTTATTGCATCTGTTTGTAAAACAAACACTTTACCATGATAATTTTAAAACAGTTAACATTCTCTGTCATACATAAGTTAGTACACTTGTACAGTTTTAAACAATTAAAGTTATCTTTGCAATACGACTAAATTTCTTGATACAAAATAAATGCCCTCATCAGCGAAAATTAAGATAATACCAAGACCATTATATAGTGTCTTAATACATTACCTGTAAAAAATCATTTAGATAATGACTTGATATTACAATAACATGAAGTCATTGTATTTTTCTGTCAGTCAGTCCACTTCTTCAAGTCAGATTTAAATGCAGATCCAACTTAAATTTTAAAGTCAGATTCTCCCTTATCTGTACAAGTAAGACCAAATTTACTTGAATATGTGAGAACTGCGTTTTTAGGTTCAGCAAACAATACCTATCTTTTGAATTTAATGCTTTGAAGATATCTTTTCCCTCTATAAAAAAAAAGGCAAGCACACAGGCCAATTTGTATTGACTTTGTTTAAATGTACAATGTTTTCTCTCTATTTATGAAAAAGATGGTCTTCTGAATTACAGCTATAAATATCATTAGTTCATGGGTCTTACTGTAAAACATCTATAAAATAATTTGTTAAAAGTGACTGGTGTAACATGACATCCTGGAAGACATTGAAACAGAAGGCAAGAGATGAAAATGTTCGAAAATTGCTTTTACGCCATAATACACTACTATTTTCTTATTTAAAGGATAAAACTTGAATAACCAACAATAGTCATCTCTAAAGACATCCTATTATTTTGCCAATTTTATAACATATCCAAAGTTGAATACAGTTCATGAGTCTTTTCTCTTTAAGTGATCCACCGTTATTTTCAATCCATGCTCTTAGCTTTTGTTGGCTCCTAAAATCAAAAATATACAATACATAAAAAATATGAATAAAAAGCTATGTAGGGTTACTATTAATAAGACAGTTACCAAACAACAAAATTAGAAGCAAACAATTAAAAAATATGAATTAGAAAACAAAAAGCAAAAATACAAAATAACGAATTGTACCTTACAGTTATATTGAAAGCAAATTAAAATTAATAAACAGCTGCACCATGAGCGCATGATACGCCCGTCGTGTTTTCAAAGAATAAAGTTCAATAACTTCTCAATGTTATATCAGACATTAATAAAAAAAAAAAATGGGAGGTTATCTTTAAAGATTCAAATGGGAGCTTTCAACAATAGATATAAACTATTTACCAAAGTTTTCATGAAAACTGCAAACCATTTTTGAGTTATTGTCCGAAAACTGGAAAATCCCCCGCTATTTGTCTTTTTTAATTAATTTAACCCCATAACTAGAAAACTTAAAATCTAATTGAAATTTATATAAATTAAAAGTGAGCTTACGTCAATAGATATAAAAAATTCCTCAAAATTTCAGGAAAAACAAAGCATTTTTGAGTTATTGTTCGAAAATCCCCCTTTTTGTAATGAATAAAACCCCATAACTCGAATACGTAAAATCTAAAATTTATAAAAATCGAACAGGAGCTCATGTCAATATATATAAACAATTCACCAAAGTTTCTCGCAAATTGGTGAAAGTATTTTTGAGTTATTGTCCGAAAACTGGAAAATCCCCCTTTTTGTAATGAATAAAACCCCAAAAACTCGGAAACGTAAAATCTAAAATTTATAAAAAACGAAAGGGAGCTCACGTCAATAAATATAAACAATTCACCAAAGTTTCATTCAAATTGGTGAAAGCGTTTTTGAGTTAATGTCCGACATGTTGACGACGGACGGACAGACGAACAACGGTATACCATAATGCGTCCCGTAAACGGGCGTATAAAAACTAATTGTTTAAGGTAGATTCACTGCATACCACCATCTTGGATTGTTTAATAGCAGTACAGGCCTCAGACCACAATTTTTCTTCCCATTGCATTTCTTTGTGAAAGTTAAATTGAATTAAACAAAAATTGCACCGAGTCAAATATGAAACAAATTGAACTGCTTATAGACAATTATTATTCTAATAAATAATGCTTGTCCCAGGACAATCCATCTTTATTTTTTCTTTTGAGAGCAATATTAACATGCCAATGGAAGGATTTGAATCTAGAATAAATGTCGAAGGCTAATTTCTTTCATTTTGGCAAAATCACTACTTTCACTTTCAACAATTAATTTTTTCCACATGTTTTACTTCTTTTATTATATATGCAACTGGTAGGACCACTTAAATAGTAAACCTTTGAAAGAAAACAGAACTAAAAAAACTCAGGAAGAAATACCCAATATAATTAAAAACCAATTGTTCAGAGAACAATTGAAGGTCTTTCCACTCCTTACAATTTATTTTGATATGAAAATATTAGAATTCGGTTTAAAATGTAGTTTCCAGTGTCAAATGAAATGTAATTCTTAGCTGATTCCAAAAATATATGGTTTCTATATACTTTTAATGGAATAAGTTTAAAAAGAGCTACTTCCGGTTTACAAAGGTCACTTCCGGTTTCCTTTTTTAAAAGTCATTTTGTTTGTAACCTTAAGCACAGAGTCATATGGCTTTATGGTGTATAGAAATGAATTTGAAGCAAAAGGTCAAAATCTAGAACGTCCAATTAACCTATGACCTTGACCTCAATAAAATATATAAGCTCTGGTAAGTTCTTATTCATTACAATACACATAGAAGCAGCTACAGTTAATATAAAATATAGAAAAGACACATAAAAGGCACAGCAGATCATATATAACACATATAATGCACTGTTTTTCAACAACTCTAGAAGTTTTGACAAAACACTACAGTTCATTTAAAGCAACATTTACATTTAATTCACTTTCATAAGTATTTTACAACATAACAAGTGTTCATAATATGAGAATTATGAATATAATTCAGGTTTATACAACACACGATTTGCCCCTTTCCATTCCACATTGCATTATCTATATTGAATTATTTTTAGCACGTGAAAACTATTTATAAATTCTCTTTGTTTACGTTGAAGGCATCGCTATTCTTTTTGTTAATATTTTAAACACAATTAATCAACTAATTCGTATATACCAAGCGGGTGCTGATATAAAATCCGATTCTAAAGTGACATTCCATATCAATAAGGATTTATCTGAACATTAATGTGTTGTTTTAATTACAAACAGTTTTATACACACATTTCATGAACTATTGGTGAACTTTCGAAACCTGAGAAAGTTATTTATAAAGTATAATGGCAATTTTTGCCTTGCTGTGAATACTCTAATGGAAAATGCCAGGAAGGCATATTATAAGATAACAAGAATGTGTCCCCAGTACACGGATGCCCCACTCGCACTATCATTTTCTATGTTCAGTGGACCGTGAAATTGGGGTCAGAACTCTAATTTGACATTAAAATTAGACAGATCACATAATAAGGAACATATATACTAAGTTTCAAGTTGATTGGACTTCAACTTCATCAAAAACTACCTCGACCAAAAACTTTAACCTGAAGCGGGACGGACGAACGAACGAACAGACGGACGGACGGACGAACGAACGAACGAACGGAGCCACAGACCAGAAAACATAATGCCCCTCTACTATCGTAGGTGGGGCATAAAAAAAAACTATAGGTCTCAACAACCCATGTAGACTTCTTGAAAAATTGTTTGATTGTTTAGTTACTCCCATTCTTACATATCGTAGTGAAATTTGGGGGTGGATTCACATTTTAAAGACTCTGATCCATTTGAAAAACTTCATGTTAAATTTATCAAAGACATATTAGGGGTTCACTGTAAGGCATCTAATGATGGATGTCGAGCCGAACTTAATAGAATTGGTCGGATTATGTTTCTGTGTGAAAGAGAGAGTTGTTCCCCTTTTGCAAGTATCTTGTATTTATGTTTGTGACGTCAATCTTTGTCTGATTAAAATGTAGAAAATGGAAGCAGATGTGTTTTTATGTGTCCGAATATAATCGTCTCCATCCATGCTACCTGAGCTATTCCCCTAGTCTGTAATATGGTGGGGACCCGAAACGATGATTTGATAATGATTTATACATATTTTGGAGTTTTAATTTTTCATTCGATTTTGGATATTTTTGCTTAAAAAGTTGACCGATTGTTCCTGATGGATCCTGTTATTCCGCCATGATGCTGATAACTTTTTATTGTTTTTAAAAATTTATACCTGAACTTTTATTATGATACCAAAATTTAAATGGATTTTTGAAAGAAGAACAGACCATGTCTCGTCTCGTGTACGTACTGTCTTTGTGAATTATTAGTGGATGTCTACATGTATTCCGTTTTCATCCAGAACGTACGTGAGAATTATCTCATTGCAGTATACATTATTTGATTTTCGTAACATTTGGATCCTGTTAATATATATGCTATTTTCATTTGACATTATTCAATTTGTATCGGTGATAACTGTATCGCCATGCATAGTCTAAACTTTCGATTTCACCAAAAGAACCATTTTTACTGTTGACCCAGATTTATCCGTTGAAACCTTCTACACGTGTGATGTGTATTGCGTAATATGTTGACTGTATTGCTGTTGTGTTCATTCCGCCGTAACCTTTATTTGACTCCGTCTTTTAAAAACGTAATTATATTAACTGTACTGGTTTTGGTGATAACTGTATCGCCATGGTTTCGAAGATTTCCAAGAAGACTTTTTTTTTTTAAAGAAAAGCTGATGAATTTATTCTGTACGAGAACATTTTATTTTTAACTATGTTGATTTTAGGAATCCAGATACTTTTGATCTACGTTATTTGTTTATTTTGAAATTAAGCTAATGTGAATGTGTTTATCATTTAGCGGTGTGATATTTATCATAAATATTAAATTTAAGAGTTTAAGGTCTCTGATGATGTTATCAAATTTGTATTCAGCTATTTATAATGATATATGTTTGTCTAGTAGGAAATGCCATTAATATGTGTGTATCACTGTAATTGTTGTGTGGAAGTGATGCGTGCATAAAGTCATCCGAGGGAGGAGTCCGAGATGCCAGACTTTCGGGTTTGCAGCGTTGATACGTTTGTTTTAAAATGGTTACTAGAGTGTCGAGAGATTAACTTTATTCATGTGAACTTTTAATTTTGGAAATTATTATTAATTGTATTTTTTTTTTTACACATAAACATATTGACCATTGTAAAAATTTAGTAAATTTTTGTTTTGTGGGCGGGATGTTATGTATCAGTATGTATAGTCGGATTATGTTTCTGTGTGAAAGAGAGAGTTGTTCCCCTTTTGCCAGTATCTTGTATTTATGTTTGTGACGTCAATCTTTGTCTGATTAAAATGTAGAAAATAGAGGCAGATGTGTTTTTATGTGTCCGAATATAATCGTCTCCATCCATGCTACCAGAGCTATTCCCCTAGTCTGTAATATTTGGCATATGATATATTCACTAAATCTGTAGATTCAAACCCTTGGGTCATAAAGGTCAAGAGTCTTTTGAATGAACTTGGAATGTCTTATATCATCAATAACTTTAATTATGTTAAAGGTAATTTAAATTCTATTAAACAAAGAATTAATGACCAATGTTTGCAAGTCCAAAATGCAAATATATTTGAATCCAAAAAGTTAGACTTTTTCAAGAGTGTCTACATAATGGGCAGAAGACCACCCTATGTTGATATATTGAAAAACAGAAGTGACAGAGCTACAATATGTAAGATCCGTATAAGCGTTCATATACTGATGATTGAAAGAGGGAGACATCTAAATATTCCCAGAAATGAGAGATACTGCTCTGTATGTAATTCTGGTCAAATTGAAAATGAAAAACATTTTCTTTTACATTGTGAAAAATACTCAACTAAAAGGACCATATTTTACCATAAAGTTTCAAATATAATCGTTGATCCTACAAAGTTTCAAAAACATGAAAATAATATAATCTTTTTATTAAATAATAATTCATACACAATCCTAAAAATTGACTTCCTCTTTCATCTCAGACAGTTTGAACCTGCGTAAAGCAGAACAAACTCTATAAAATTGTCAATATGTCTAATTCATAATCATTGTTTATAATTATAATATTACATATTAATATAGTCATTATTTGCAATACTTATTATGTTTGACCAACTATGTAATTCATATACCATGAGCCTTAACCATTTATTGTTGATGAGTTTGTGCTAATAAAATATTTGTATTTATTTATTTGTATTTATAACGTGATACAGAGGAAAAATTTCTACACATCTATTGCTTTTAATCGCACGTAAGTACATCAACTAAAACAATATGATTGGTAGAAAGAGGCCACGTAGGCAAAACATTGATAATAGTAGTAATTGGCCAAAAGAAACATATCTGGAAAAATTAAAAGAGATGGGTGTCGGGGTCAATGCAACGTGGAAGGTAGAAATGCTTCGTTAGTTGTATTTGGCTAATAAACCAAAAACTCCGTCTATAACAATTCCTGAAACATCTAATCAGCCTCCCGTTAATGAGTTGCAAAACTCTACAAATACGAATGATCAAGAAGTAGGATTATATCACCCGTCAACGCTTCCTGTCGTAAATGATACGCGTATTCATACGCCAGGTAACACACCTAATCTAAACAGTGAGGTACTCTTCAGGGAATCTGCGACAGCCTTTACCTCAGCAACAGATACTCTTTCAAATAGCGCTAAGCTCATGTTAAAAACTTCAAATGTTACCAATAAGGAAGCAACAACACCTACACTAGAATCTGCCATAAGATGTTCTAATAGCCGACAAACAGATTCCGCTGCCGAGGCTACATCGACAGGAAAAGTATACTACGCTGAAGATCTACCGAAGATGGATTTCGTTGCACCTTCCATCAAAAAGCAGATAATAGAAGGTAGGGACATTAACCTGGCTACATTATTGGCACCAAAATATGATATACCTCAAAACCAAACTATGCAGTCAAGGGGGTTTACCGTTGAGCTTTCGAGTAAGAAAGACGTAAGATTGGACCACAATCTTTCAATAGAAGAGTTTAATAGGGCTTTCCGGAAATACCGTAATAATATGGGGAAAGCTTTCCCTAAAAAAAAAAGTAGAATTGGAACAATATGAAGCTGACATAAACGAAATATCACAAAATTACGGCCCATGTTTCTATACATATCACAAGATGTTTTCTGCTAAAGCAGCTGCTGCCATAGTTGAACACAATATTTTTATCAAGTGGTCAAAGGTCGATGACTAATTGTTGAACCTTGTTACTCATTATGTTCAAAGCAGAGCATGTGCTCACTGCGGGGAATTTGACCACACATCAAAATTCTGTGAAAAAGCAAAACACGGCAACCCAACTTTATCCCAAGGGGCTGCAAATATTCGTAACACAGATAAGAGGGGCAGACCGGTTTCTAATATTGCAGAGGCAGAACTCTGCAATAACTTCAATTACGGCACTTGCTATAGAGGAGAATGTAAATTCATGCACGCATGTAGTCAATGTGGGTCAAGCGGGCATGGCATGAAAACTTGTAGTTTAGCCAAACAAAAGACAAAACAACCAAGGTCAAACAATGAAACTGCAAAATTAGATAAATCATCCAACTTATCTAAAGCGTCACAAAAAGAAATGCCAAAGGCTAACATCTGACTAGATATGTCACCTATAAACGTAAATAGACTTGAATACGAACTTAAAGAACACCCAGATAAACATTTTGTTATGTATCTTCTGAATGGTATACGTTTCGGTTTTGATATATTAGTATCTATACTCGATTTACCTACGTTTGAATGTAAGAATTTACTTTCTGCCATCAGAGACCCCGAAAGTGTTGATATGCTTTTAAAACAAGAAATAGATAAAGAATATGTTAAAAGTCCGTTTAGTAGTCCACCTTTCGAAACTTACCGTGTTATTCATATTGGGATTGCAGAAGGCAAATATTCTGGCAAAAAACGTCTTATCCTTGATCTATCTTTACCACACGAACATGGAACACATGAAAGCATCAATAGTCTTATAGATAAGGAGGTATGTTTGCTATCTTATGTAAACATAGATGACGCAATAAGGGCCATCAAGCATTTCGGAAAGCA
The DNA here is from genome assembly GCF_965363235.1 of Mytilus galloprovincialis. Taxonomy (NCBI): domain Eukaryota; kingdom Metazoa; phylum Mollusca; class Bivalvia; order Mytilida; family Mytilidae; genus Mytilus; species Mytilus galloprovincialis. Next base: position 24,007,469 of record NC_134839.1, on the reverse strand, counting down.
AACAATTCTAAGCAAAACCGATATGACCGATGCATTCAAACAGCTAGGAATCCGTAAAGACCAGCATCACTTATAATGCATGAAATAGAAAAACAATTATTATCATTATGTAAGACTTTGTTTTGGTTCTCGCAGCTCCCCTTGCATCTTTGACAATCTATCACAGGCTATTTTTTGGATAGCAAAGGAAAATTACGGCATACCAGTTATACTTCATCTCCTAGATGATTTCTCACTATTCAACCACCGGACTCTTGCGGATTTAGAACAATGGCGCTAATAACGCTTATATTCAATCGTCTAAATATTCCGATTTCTAAGAACTAGAGGCTCTTAAGAGCCTGTGTCGCTCACCTTGGTCTTTGTGCATATTAAACAAAGGACACTGAAAGATTCATGACAAAATTGTGTTTTGGTGATGGTGATGTGTTTGTAGATCTTACTTTACTGAACATTCTTGCTTCTTAAAATTATCTCAATTTATAATGAACTTGACCCATTAGTTACAGAGGAAAATATTTTGTTAAAATTTACAAAAATTTACAAAATTATTAAAAATTGACTATAAAGAGCAATAACTCCTTAAGGGGTCAACTGACCTTTTTGGTCATGTTGACTTGTTTGTTGATCTTACTTTGCTGAACATTATTGCTGTTTACAGTTTATCTCTATCTATAATAATATTCAAGATAATAATCAAAAACAGCAAAATTTCCTTAAAGATTTCCAATTCAGGGGCAGCAACCCAACAACCAGTTGTCGGATTGATTTAAAAATTTCAGGGCAGATAGATCTTGACTTGAAAAACAATTTAACCCCCATGTCTGAATTGCTCTTAAGGCTTTGGTTTCAGAGTTATAAGCCAAAATCTACAATTTACCCCTATGTTCTATTTTTAGCCATGGCGGCCATCTTGGTTTGGTGTCAGGGTCACCGCACACATTTTTCAAACTAGATACCTCAATGACAATTATGGCCAAGTATGGTTGAATTTTGACCAGTAGTTTAAGAGGAGAAGATTTTTGTAAAAGATTAGAAAAAAATACGAAAAATTGGTAAAAAATTACTATAAAGGGCAATAACTCCTTAAAGGGTCAACTGACAATTTTAGTCATATTACCTTATTTGTAGATTTTACTTTGTTGAACATTATTGCTGTTTACAGTGTATCTCTATCTAGAATAATATTCAAGATAATAGCCAAAAAACGGTATAATTTCCTTAAAATTGTCAATTCAGGGGCAGCAACCCAACAACCAGTTGTCCGATTCGTCTGAAATTTTCAGGGCAGATAGATCTTCACCTGATAAACAATTTTTTTCAGGTCAGATTTGCTCTAAATGCTTTGGTTTCAGAGTTATAAGCCAAAATCTACATTTTATCCCTATGTTCTATTTTTAGCCATGAGAGGAGAAGATTTTTGTAAAAGCTAACGACGGACGACGTCGACGGATGCCGGACGCAAAGTGATGAGAAAAGCTCACTTGGCCATTCGGGCCAGGTGAGCTAAAAAGACTGTAGGTCCCACTTGTACTATCGAGTATCTAGGAATCATACTAGACACTGTAAGTTTTGAAGCAAGATTACCTAATGAAAAGGTAGAAAGAATTTCAAATTTTATTGACAGTTTTCTGCATAAAAAATCGGTAACGAAAAGAGAATTATTACAACTGTTAGGACATTTTAATTTTGCGGCCAGAATTATTTGTCCGGGTAGATCGTTTGTCAGTTATCTCATTAAGTTATCTACTAAAGTTAATAAACTGCATCACTATATATCATTATCAAAAGACTGTAGAACTGACTTAATCATGTGGCGAAATTTCCTAAAAGGCTGGAATAGAGTTACTTTCTTTTATGACGAACATATAACTTTAGCTAATGACATTGAACTGTACACAGATGCGGCTTCTAACTTTGGTTTCAGAGGGTTTTTTCACGGTAAATGGTTTAGTAGTACTTGGCCTTCTGAACTATCAACTTCACTCGATTCAGACATGTCCATGGCTTTTAGAGAACTGTACCCGATTGTTGTTGCATCTTTATTATTGGGGCACTTATGGAATTAGAAACGTATCATGTTCCACTGTGACAATAAAGCCGTCGTTAAAATATTTAACAAAGGAAGATCTAAAGTGCTAGACATTATGAAGTTAATGAGAACACTTACTTGGCTGTCCGTTAAACAAAACTTTACTATTCAATGTCAACATATTCCCGGAGTTAAAATGTGATAGCTGACTCTTTATCTCGCTTCGATTTTCAGACCTTCCAAAAAGCAGCACCACTAGCAGAGACAGTACCCACTCCGTGTCCGAAATCTTGGCAAGTAATGTGGAATTAAATGCAAAAGTTAAAAATTTAATTCACAACTCAATCGCAAACAGTACGCGTTCCCAATACGAACATGGATTTAAATCATACAAACACTTTTTGTGTCTCTCCGGTTTTATGTGGGATGATAAAACAGATTTGCCACCTCTAACGAAAGATATTTTAATGCATTACGCTACATACTGTCACGAAAATCTTAAGATAAAATGTTTTACAATAAAAATGTACATTTGCGGTTTAAGATACATATATCTCCAATCCGGAGTACAGTATTTATTCAGTAGCTGTTGCTCCTTAAAACTGCTTAGGTTTGAAACAATTTACAGGGGTATTAAACTAGAGGCTCTAAAGAGCCTGTGTCGCTCACCTTGGTCTATGTGAATATTAAACAAAGGACACAGATGGATTCATGACAAAATTGTGTTTTGGTGATGGTGATGTGTTTGCAGATCTTACTTTACTAAACATTCTTGCTGCTTACAATTATCTCTATCTATAATGAACTTGACCCAGTAGTTTCAGCGGAAAATGTTAGTGAAAATCTACAAATTTTATGAAAATTGTTAAAAATTGACTATGAAGGGCAATAACTCCTTAAGGGGTCAACTGACCATTTTGGTCATGTTGACTTATTTTTAGGTCTTATTTCATGAACTTTGCTGTACATAATTGCTGTTTACAATTTATATCTATCTATAATAATATTCAAGATAATAACAAACTAGAGGCTCTCAAGAGCCTGTGTCGCTCACCTTGGTCTATGTGCATATTAACAATGGACACAGATAAATTCATGACAAAATGGTGTTTTGGTGATGGTAATGTGTTTGTAGATCTTTCTTTACTGAACATTCTTGTTGCTACAATTATCTCTATCTATAATGAACTTGGCCCAGTAATTACAGTGGAAAATATTTCCTAAAAATTTTCAAAAATTAACAAAAATTTATGAAAAATGTTAACAATTGACTATAAAGGGCAATAACTCATTAAGGGGTCAATTGAAAATTTGGTCATGTTGACTTATTTGTAGATCTTATTTTGCTGAACATTATTGCTGTTTATAGTTTATCTCTATCTATAATAATAATCAAGATAATAACCAAAATCTGCAAAATTTCCTTACAATTACTAATTCGGGGGCAGCAACCCAACAACTGGTTGTCTGATTTGTCTGAAAAATTCAGGGCAGATAGATCTTCACCTGATAAACAGTTTAACCCCATGTCCGATTTGCTCTAAATGCTTTGGTTTCAGAGATATAAGCCAAAATCTACATTTCACCCCTATGTTTCATTTTTTAGCCATGGCGGCCATCTTGGTTGGTTGGCCGGGTCACGCCACACACTTTTTAAACTAGATACCCCAATAATGATTGTGGCCAAGTTTGGTTAAATTTGGCCCAGTAGTTTCAGAGGAGAAGATTGTTGTAAAAGATTACAAAAATTTACGAAAAATTGGTCAAAATTGACTACAAAGGGCAATTACTCCTTAAGAGGTCAACTGACCATTTTAGTCATATTACCTTATTTGTAGATTTTACTTTGCTGAACATTATTGCTGTTTACAGTGTATCTCTATCTATAATAATATTCAAGATAATAGCTAAAAAACGGGATATTTTCCTTAAAATTGCCAATTCAGGGGCAGCAACCCAACAACCAGTTGTCCGACTTGTCTGAAATTTTCAGGGCAGATAGATCTTCACCTGATATGTCAGATTTGCTCTAAATGCTTTGGTTTCAGAGTTATAAGCCAACATATACGTTTTATCCCTATGTTCTATTTTTAGCCATGGCGGCCATCTTGGTTGGTTGGCCGGGTCACGCCACACATTTTATAAACGAGATACTCCAATGATGATTGTGGCCAAGTTTGGTTGAATTTGACCCAGTAGTTTCAGAGGAGAAGATTTTTGTAATAGATTACTAAGATTTACGAAAAATGGTTAACAATTGACTATAAAGGGCAATAACTCCTAAACGGGTCAACTGACCATTTCGGTCATGTTGACTTATTTGTAAATCTTACTTTGCTGAACATTATTGCTGTTTACAGTTTATCTCTATCTATAATAATATTCAAGATAATAGCCCAAAAACGGTATAATTTCCTTAAAATTGCCAATTCAAGGGCAGCAACCCAACAACGGGTTGTCCGATTCGTCTGAAAATTTCAGGGCAGATAGATCTTGACCTGATAAACAATTTTACATTTGTCAGATTTGCTCTAAATGCTTTGGTTTCAGAGTTATAAGCCAAAAATTGCATTTTACCCCTATGTTCTATTTTTAGCCATGGCGGCCATCTTGGTTGGTTGGCCGGGTCATCGGACACATTTTTTAAACTAGATACCCCAATGATGATTGTGGCCAAGTTTGGTTTAATTTGGCCCAGTAGTTTCAAAGGAGAAGATTTTTGTAAAAGTTAACGACGACGGACGCCGGACGCAAAGTGATGGGATAGCTCACTTGGCCCTTCGGGCCAGGTGAGCTAAAAAGAAGAAGTAAAGAGTTCCCGAAAAGATTACCGCTAACTTATGATATAATTAGAAATATGATAACAGTGCTTCAAAAGGGAATATTTTCGCCATTTGTAACTGCACTTATTGAGGCAGCTTGTATTGTCGCTTACTTCGGATTTCTCCGCTGCGGTGAATTAACCGTCAACACGGACTTTGATGCATCTTGCAATCTATGTATAGAAGACATCACTTTCGAGGATTACGCAATCTTACATTTAAAGACGTCTAAAACAGACCCTTTCAGAAGTGGAGTAAACATTTATCTTTTCAAAAACAATACTTCTGTGTGCCCGGTCAAATCGGTGATTAGATACCTCGATGTTAGAAGATCTAGATTCAGCATAGCTTGCAACTATAGTCCGCTCTTTGTTATGGAAAATGGAGAGGCTCTAACACGTACCTTTTTTTATCAATCATGTTCGATCCATCTTGGAATTTATCGGACTCAACCCATCTAATTACAACGGACACAGGTTCCGAATAGGAGCGGCAACATCAGCTGCATCAAAAATTGAAGATCACCTGATTAAGATTTTAGGTCGTTGGAGATCCGAATGCTATATCAGATATATTCATACTCCAAAATCTACGATTGAGCAAGCCCAGCTAGCTTTGATATCCGATTAGTCTAGTTTTACTATTCAACAGTTTTCTTTGTAGAGTTCATGGAAAATATGTGCGCGATTCTACAGGGGCATAATAATCCACTGTTTAGAATGAGTGTTTTCTTGTCAATTACATGTAGACTACAATTCTATTTTATGAAATTTCAATTTGATTAACAGGGGCATAATAATCCCCGTCGACTGCAGTGTGTTACTTTATTATTGGACATAACACCTTCATTGGAATTAGTGTGTACATTAGTTGCACTTGTGCATTAGAAAACATATCTGCATGCTTTGGCGGGACATAGTAATCCCCTTTCTATGATCATGAGCTTGAAGATACTCATCATTGGTGCTTAACAATCGATAGTTATATAATATGTTACTCAACTAAACGTGTTGTACGTTTCCTTATATGATTTGAATATATTCTATTTTGAGAATCATGATAGCGTAGTATGATCGTGTATATACTTCAATTTGTCAAATTCATATGCTTTATATACGACCGCAGAATAGAAATCTATGAAATTTTAACACAGGGTTTATGACCACAAAAGGAAGGTTGGGATTGCTTTTTGGGAGTTTTGGTCCCAACATTATAGAAATTAGGGGCCAAAAAGGGCCCAAATAAGCATTTTCTTGGTTTTCGCACTATAACTTTAGTTTAAGGAAATAGAAATCTATTAAATTTAAACACAAGGTTTATGACCATAAAAGAAAGATTGGGTTTCATTTTGGGAGTTTTGGTCCCAACAGTTTAGGAATAAGGGGCCCAAAGGGTCCAAAATTGAACTTTGTTTGATTTCATCAAAAATTGAATAATTGGGGTTCTTTGATATGTCGAATCTAACTGTGTATGTAGATTCTTAATTTTTGGTCCCGTTTTCAAATTGGTCTACATTAAGGTCCAAAGGGTCCAAAATTAAACTTAGTTTGATTTTAACAAAAATTGAATCCTTGGGGTTCTTTGATATGCTGAATCTAAAAATGTACTTAGATTTTTGATTATTGGCCCAGTTTTTAAGTTGGTCCAAATCGGGGTCTTAAATTAAACTTTGTTTGATTTCATCAAAAATTAAATAATTGGGGTTCTTTGATATGCCAAATCTAACTGTGTATGTAGATTCTTAATTTTTGGTCCCGTTTTCAAATTGGTCTACATTAAAGTCCAAAGGGTCCAAAATTAAACTAAGTTTGATTTTAACAAAAATTGAATTCTTGGGCTTTTTTGATATGCTGAATCTAAACATGTACTTAGATTTTCGATTATGGGCCCAGTTTTCAAGTTGGTTCAAATCAGGATCCAAAATTATTATATTAAGTATTGTGCAATAGCAAGAAATTTTCAATTGCACAGTATTCAGCAATAGCAAGAAATCTTCAATTGCACAGTATTGTGCAATAGCAAGAGATTTTCAATTGTACAGTATTGCGCAATAGCAAGAAATCTTCAATTGCACAGTATTGTGCAATAGCAAATATTTTCAATTGCACAGTATTGCGCAATAGCAAGAAATATTTGCACAATATTGTGCAATACCAAGAAATTTTCAATTGGAGTTATCTTTCTTTGTCCAGAATAGTAGTTGAATCAACTTAAATCATTGTTTTATACAATATACAATGTATATTCACTTTTACTACCAACTGATAAATTAAAACAATCTTTACCATTCAGTGATAATTAGCACTTTATTTTACATTTTAATATTTTATGATGTATTTAAATGAGTAGTTATTGTTGCAAACTCCATTAGAAATTTGAATTGAGATCAGTTTTGGAAAAGGGAAAGGGGGATGTGAAATAAAATGGGGGGGGGGGGGGTTAAATTTTTCTCATTTCAGATTTCATAAATAAAAAGAAAATTTCTTTAAACATTTTTTTGAGAGGATTAATATTCAACAGCATAGTGAATTGCTCAAAGGCAAAACAAAATATTTTAAGTTCATTAGACCACATTAGTTCTGTGTCAGAAACCTATGCTGTGTCAACTATTTAATCACAATTCAAATTTAGAGCTGAATCCAGCTTGAATGTTGTGTCCATACTTGCCCCAACCGTTCAGGGTTCAACCTCTGCGGTCGTATAAAGCTGCGCCTGCGGAGCGTCTGGTTTGTTTTTAAACTATACTTCGTGTTTAGACTAGTTATTACCCTTGATGAGTTATATTTCGAATTTGTTACATATTCTTACTTGAAAACTGATTATTATGAATATGAAATTACTGACTATATCGAGAACAGTTTCTTTCACAGTCAAAGAACATCTAATATACTATTCTTGCTGTTTTTGGTTCCAAAAACACTTAAATCGGAAGTGCTAGCAACTTCATTTCATAGTTATCATAATCTTATTTTTCATTCTCCCGTCAATTTGGGGTCCATCTGTCTCATCGGCCTAATCAAAATATTCAACATCTGTTTTTGGGGTCATTTCGAGTTTTCACTCAAATCACAAATTTACGGGGAATTCAGTGGTCACTTACATCCTAACTTTAGCATAAGTCTTGCCAATATTTTCTGGCTAGAAAGCTCAGACAAAGGCTTATGCTAATTATTTCGCAGATCGGCTCTCTCTGGCTTCCTACTATATCTTTGGCTACTTATCTGAATCACAGTTCAGATGCTTATCAATCACATACTTTGGAACCAGGAGAGCGGATAGTGCATAATATAGTGTTTCTTTAAAATAGATTAGACACTGGGCACTAACCAACCGGTCTGACTACTTTAAAGTTATGTTTGCAAGCAAACCGCAGTTTGCCTACAACTACACTATTTCTATTTGTTTTTCAAAAAATTCGGATAAAGTGACCATGCACGCTAAATTGCTGAGACAGCCGTACGCCAAAAAAGCAACATTTACATTTAATTCACTTTCATAAAGTATTTTACAACATAACAAGTGTTCATAATGAGTGTCTATCACATTTACTTTCTTCTGCTTCTTTGCTCAAGGAACTTGGTAAGTCAAGAGCCTGGGTTTGAAATCTGGTAGGGTTGGCCATCTTGTTGTACTTTCATTAGTTTGGTGACAGTCTATGGATCTGAGTCTGGTCTTGATCCTGTTTTCACAAGAAAAAACCCTCTCACAGGCAATACTAGCTACAGGGAATATATTAAAGTAGTAGCTTTTTAAGTACTGCATAGTTAGGATAATCAGCTAAGAAGTTGTCGAGTATAACTGAGTTCCCATTTGTTGTAGACTCAGTGACTTCTGTAGACGTTGTAGTAGTTTAAGTTCTAGGTACTTATTTGTAGCTCTGTTTACATCTATTGGTAGGTGGTCTTTGAAGTGAGACCATACTTGGGCAAGTGTATCTTCTCTATATGTCAGAATAGTGGCATGTGTTCTGGATTCAGTAGCTGGTTGAGTGTCTCCATGTGGCCAAGTGATTCTGGTTCAAACTGTTGTTGATGTTGGTAAGATAAGCTGTTGCTGAAATTTGGTACTGCATACGATAGGTCTAGTTGTCATTGAGTGGTAGATCTTTGTACTTTGAATTGATGATTGCAATTTGGACAAAAAAGTAAATAGATATGTCCTTGACGGTTTAAGTTTGCAATAACAAGAATAAATTGCTTCGCTGAGCGCAGCTGGATACGACCGCAGATGTCCAACCCCGAACAGTTGGGGCAAAAATGGACACAATATTCGTGCTTGATACAGGTCTGAATTTGGATTGTAATTATATATTTGACACATAACAGGTTTCTGACAAAAATAACTGTAGTCAAAGAACTTAGAATTGGTTATATGATTTGAAATTATATTCATTTTTTTTTTTGCTTTTGTGCAAGCAATACACCATGATGTTGCGAATTGAACACCCCCTCCCCCCGAATTTTTTTTTACCCACTCCCCCTTTTTTGGCAAAATAAATGGGGAATGTGTCCATGGGACACAGATGATGTCCCGCTTGCATTACATATATAGTTATAAAGGGACATAAACTGAAGAACAGTAAAAGTGACGCTACCCAAATTTGTTATTGATCTGAGTTTTGTAGTAATAAGTATTGTGTAGAAGTTTTATAACATTTGGTTGAGGCAAACTTAGGTTAAAGAACGGAAACGAAAATTCAGCAATTTTTCCCATTTGTAAAGGGGAATATCTCTAGAACAGTAAAAGTGACACCACCAAAAATCAAACTTGATCTTTATTTTGCGGTAATAAGCATTGTGTATAAGTTTCATAACATTTGGTTGAGGCAAACTAAAGTTAGAGAACGGAAACGAAAAATTCAGCAATTTTTCAGTTTGTAAAGGGACATAACTCTAGAACGGTTAAGTGACGCCACCAAAATTCAAACTTGATCATTTCATAATATTTGGTTGAGGCAAACTAAAGTTAGAGAACAGAAACCAACTTTGGGACGTACGGACGGACGGACGTACAGACGGACAAGGTTAAAACTTAATGCCCCCTTCGCTACGGCGAGAGCATAATAAAAATAATAATCTTTGAAGACATTTTCTTTTTAATTTCTGAAATCTTGAGAAAAAATTGTCCCCCCCCCCCTTTTTCTAAAAAAAAAATGTTTTTCCCTCAAGATATGGTCATTATCTCAGTTCAAATTTCCAATGGAGTTTGCAACTATAATTACCCATTTAAATACATCATAAAAGTCTTAAAATAGAAAAACAATACATGATGATATTAGAATGCAGGTAAATATCCTAATAAAAGTTCAGGAATTTTTTTTGTACAAATAGAATGGATAAAGTGCTGAATAAACAAATGTAATTGTGATGTTGTGACCTAAAGCCATATTTTTCTTCATTTTTAACTCACCTGGTCCAAAAGGGCCAGGTGAGCTTTTCTCATCACTTGGCATCCGTCGTCCGTCGTCGTAGTAGTCGTCCATTAAATTTTACAAAAATCTCCTCCTCTGAAACTCCTGAGCCAAATGAAACCAAACTTGGCCTAAAATATCCTTAGGGTATCTAGTTTAAAAAAATGTATCATATGACCCTGCCTATCAACCAAGATGGCCGCCATGGCTAAAAATACAACTTGTGGGTAAAATTATGCAGTTTTTGGCTTATATTCTGAAACTAAAGCATTTAAAGCAAATTTGACCAGGGATGAAAATGTTCATCAGGTGAAGACGTATTTGCCCTGAAATTTTAGACGCATCAGACAACCTGCTGTTGGGTTGCTGCCTCAGAATTTGTAATTTTATGGAAATTTTACAGTTTTTGGTTATAATCTTGAATATTATAATAGATAGAGATAAACTGTAAACCGCAAAATTGTTCAGCAAAGTAAGATCTACAAATAAGTCAAATGACAAAAATGGTCAATTGACCCCTTTAGGAGTTATTGCCCTTCATAGTCAATTTTTGACATATTCTTGTAAATTTTTGTAATCTTTAACAAAAATCTTCTCTGAAACTACTGAGACAAATTTAACCAAATTTTGCCACAATCATCATTAAGGTATCTAGTTTAACCAGGTTCTCCGCAGGGCGCAGCTTTATACGACCCCAGTGTGGTTGAACCCTGAACAGTAAGGGCAAATTTGGTCACGATATTCAAGCTTGATTCTGTCTAAATTTGGATCAAATTTTTGACATATTATAGGTTTTTGTCACAAAATTAACGTGGTCAAAGGTCTAACAAATCTATCTAGTTTAACCAGGTTCTCCGCAGGGCGCAGCTTTATACGACCCCAGTGTGGTTGAACCCTGAACAGTAAGGGCAAATTTGGTCACGATATTCAAGCTTGATTCTGTCTAAATTTGGATCAAATTTTTGACATATTATAGGTTTTTGTCACAAAATTAATGTGGTCAAAGGTCTAACAAATCTATTGCACAATACTGTGCAATTGAAGATTTCTTCTTGAAACCTTTCAAAATTCGAAATTTGAAAATTTTTGGAAGAAAGGAAGCCCTTCAAAAAATGGTTAACAAAAAATCCTCCCCCCCCCCCCCCAACTTTTTGAAAACCCCTTGGAGCAATAACCCTTAAACTCAATCCTATGTTTTCCATTGCAGTATTGAACCTTGAAGTACAATTTCAGAGAGATCCATACACCTAAACACAAGTTATTGTCATGATTGTGTGGAAACTAGAAACACGCTTCTTTTTGGCCCTTTTTTGGCCCCTAATTCCTACATTATTTGGGCAATTAACCCAAAACTGAATCCCAGCTTCCCCTTAGGTATATGGTACATTGTGGTATAATTTCAGAGAGATCCATACAATTACACATAAGTTATTGTCTTGAAACTAGAAAAATGCTTGTTTTTACCCCTTTTTGGCCCTTAATTCCGAAACTTTGGCCCCATAACCCCTAAAATGAATCCAAACCTTCTACTTGTGGTTTTCAACATTGCGGTATGATTTCAGGGCAATTGAAATACTTCTACACAAGTTATTATCCTGAAACTAGAAAAATACTTGTATTGGGCCCCTAATTCCTAATCGGTTGGGACCATCATGCCCAAAATCATTCCCAACCTTCCTTTTGTGGTATTGAACCTTCTGAAAAAATTTCATGAAGATCTATTCACTTAAACTAAAGTTATTATCCGGAAACCATTGTGTCTTCGGACGACGACGACGCAGACAACGACATCATACCATTATACGATCCCCAAAAAAATTTTGGGGTCGTATAAAAATGTGTCAGATAACCCTGCCTACCAACCAACATGGCTGACATCGCGAACAGTAGAACATAGGGATAAAAAGCAAGTTTTGTCTATTATTTTGAAACGTTATAAATAGAAAAAATATGAAAGGAAACAATATGTTCAGAATAATAAGCTCTACCAATTGTCCATATATACGTCAAAACTGTTAGACAAATTCTTATAGGAGTTGTTGTCCATATATGACTAAATTTTACGATTTTTTTCTTCATTTTTGCCTTTCATCATGAAAACTATGATATTTAGAGGGAAAATTTTTTTTTCTGTTATGCCTCATTATGATAGATAAATAAACACTCAAAATCACAAAAATGATCAGCAAGGCAAGACCCTTTAAATAAGTCGAAGAAACTAGACAGACTAAAAGATCAGTACTACAAGATCAACAAAATAGAGATTTTTGTCATGGTGTATTCTTGTCTACAATGTTGGAGAGTGTGCTTTGTTTGATATTCCCATAGACCAAGGTGAGTGACACAGGCTCTTGAGAGTCTCTAGTTAGATATTACAAAGCCACTTGTTTGATTTATACAAGAAAAAATAATTCAATGACATCCTATCATTTTCATATTTATAAAATGGAAATTCTAGTGGCAATGATATATCAATTTTAAGACAATTAGTAGGACATGTTTTTGAGAAAAGGCAATCTAAAGTTAAATTATTCATTATTTTTTGCAATATTTACTTGCATCACTATATCTAATAAACAGCTGCGCCATGAGCACATGATACGCCCAACGTCTGGTGTGGAAGTTTAATGCAATAATCATAAATAGTTTCCGAGAAAGTTTTTAGCAATAACCATATATTGTTTTTCAGATACGGCGGGAGATGTGAAACCCTCCCTCCCTCTTTTATTTTTTTACAAAAAACTAAATTTCACTTAAATAAAATTTTGAATCGAAACCAAAAAGTATACAGATCTTTAGATTAATATAACAAGGAAGTGTGTAAAGTTTAAAGCAATAATCATAAATTGTTTTTGAGGTACGGCGCGACATGTAAAAAAAACCTCCCCCTTTTTTACAAAATACTCAATAACTCAAAAATAAAATTTTGAATCATCACCAAAAAGTATACAGATCTTAAGATTGATATAACAAAGAAGTGTGTAAAGTTTAAAGCAATAACCACAAGTCATTTTGGAGATACGGTGCGACATGTAAAAAAAAAAACGTCCCCCTTTTTTACAAAATACTCAATAACTCAAAAATGAAATTTTGAATCATCACCAAAAAGTATACAGATCTTAAGATTAATATAACTAAGAAGTGTGTAAAGTTTTAAGCAATAATCAAAAATCGTTTTTGAGATACAGGGCGACATGTGAAAAAAACACCCCCCTGTTTTAGTTACAAAGTGCCGTAACTCAAAAAGTTTTAATTTTATTTTCACCAAAAAGTATACAGATCATTTGACCATCATAAGAAACAACTATATTAAGTTTCATGAAATTGGATAGTCATTCTCAAGTTACGGTGCGACATGTTTACGCCTGACCGACGGACAGACAGACGGACGGACGGACGGACAGACGGACGGACGGACGGACGGACGGACACCGGACATTTGTATACCATAATAGGTCCCGTCCAAATTTTGACGGGGGTATAAAAACTAGGGATGGCAACAAGTACTCAAGTACTCCGGTACTAGCTCGGAATGCCGAGTACTCAAGTACAATTTTAGTACTCGGATACTCCTTTGCCTGTTATAAATCTTGAGATAATTCTCCTAATATTTCCGCTCACTTTCTGTTGAAATTTCCCCTTCCTAATACTATTTTAAATTCATTAACAAGTTCATACTTTTATCCTGAGACTTCTATTTGGTACTATGCAGGGGCGGATCCAGAACCTCGATTTCTGGGGGGCACCATGAAACCAAAATTTATATATTTTTTAGAGATGTATACATGTATATATGCGAGTGTGGGTGGGTTTGTTTAGTTGTTTGGTTTTTTTTTTTTTTTTGGGGGGGGGGGTCACATCATCGTTTTCTATTTTTTTATAACTATTTCACTTTATACTTTATTATTTATCTTTTTTATATTCGTCCTAAACATGCATCAAATATTTGCCACTGGACTTTAATTAAACAACCAACAATCAATCAATATTTTCATTATATTTCATCGCCTCTACCTTCTTTTATCTATACTGTTTGGCCTCCCTTCCAGGCTTACTTTTTTGCACAGAATTCTTATCTCTGTAAAACACCTTCATATCCTTATATATGGTGACCTATTCATTTCCTTGTACATGTACGTACATATGGTACTGTAATTGAAACAAGAAAAATAAACAAATATAACTGTATGTTTGGGCTGTATAAGTCCCAGATTCTGTTTTAAAGTAGATCTTATGGAAATAAAATAGCATTTATAAATGATAATTTATTAGAAATTTAAATATCAATTCATTTTTCCTGGACATGGTGAAAAGGGGGAGGGGTAAAACAAATTGTTAATTTTCCATGAAAATAAGAGGGGAAAGAAATATGACATGCCGTTTAAAAAAACCCAAATCTTATATGGTATTAAAATAAACAGCTGCGCCATGAGCGCATGATACGCCCAACGTCTTGTGTGGAAGTTTTATGCAATAATCATAAATAGTTTCTGAGAAAGATTTAAGCAATAACCATATATTGTTTTTGAGACACGGCGGGACATGTGAACCCCCAACCCTGTTTTTTTTTTTTACAAAAAACTAAACATCACTAAAATAAAATTTTGAATCAAAACCAAAAAGTATACAGATCTTTAGATTAATATAACAAAGAAGTGTGTAAAGTTTTAAGCAATAATCATAAATTATTTTTGAGATACGGCGCGACATGTAAAAAAAACCCTCTCCTGTTTAACAAAAAACTCAATAACTCCAAAATAAAGTTTTGAATCATCACCAAAAAGTATACAGATCTTTAGATTAGTATAACAAAGAAGTGTGTAAAGTTTTAAGCAATAATCATAAATTGTTTTTGAGATACGGCACAACATGTAAAAAACCCCTCCCCCTTTTTTACAAAATACTCAATAACTCAAAAATGAAATTTTGAATCATCACCAAAAAGTATACAGATCTTCAGATTAATATAACAAAGACATGTGTAAAGTTTTAAGCAATAATCATAAATCGTTTTTGAGATATGGTGCGACATGTAAAAAAACCCTCCCCCTTTTTTACAAAATACTCAATAACTCAAAAATAAAATATTGAATCATCACCAAAAAGTATACAGATATTAAGATTAATATAACTAAGAAGTGTTTAAAGTTTTAAGCCATAATCAAGAATCATTTTTGAGATACGGTGCGACATGTGAAAAAAACACACCCCTGTTTTAGTTACAAAGTGCCGTAACTCAAAAAGTTTTAATCTTATTTTCACCAAAAAGTATACAGATCATTTGACCATCATAAGAAACAACTATGTTAAGTTTCATGAAATTTGGATAAGTCGTTCTCAAGTTACGGTGCGACATGTTTACGCCGGACAGACAGACGGACGGACGGACAGACAGACGGACGGACACCGGACATTTGTATACCATAATACGTCCCGTCAAAATTTTGACGGGCGTATAAAAATAGTTTAATTTGTTTGCTGAATAAATTCTCAAAACGAGTTTTGAAATTGAAGAAGAAGAAATTTTATTTGTGAGTACTGTATTTTGGAATGAAGAGATACCCAAATATAAATGCATATGCCATCCTTATCGACTTCAAACATATAGTTGTACCTATTTAAAAAAAAAACATCGGAAGTTTCACCTGGTAATCGTAATTATAAACCAATAAAAAATCGTACTATTCGAATCAACATGTAAATGTATTTTACATAAAAGCCTTTGAAAGCAGACATTACACACAGGTGTCAATATTTACACACCCACCGATAATTTGTCATAAATCACACATGTGGACGCTGGTATTAATTACATAACGGCCAGTTTAAAAATCAAGCTGGGATTAATTTCCGCTCTGGATAAGAAGATTCAATAGCAATAAAATTATGTTAGATTTTTTTTTGGTGACCTGAACTGGGGGGGGGGGGGGGGGGGCACATGCCCCCTGTGCCCCCCGGTAAATCCGCCACTGCTATTAAATAGAAGTCCGTTCCTTCTGAGGGGATGTCTTCATGTGCACTACTTGTAACAACCAGATGCTCTGCAGGGCGCAGCTTTATACGACCGCAGAGGTCGAACCCTGAACGGATGGGGCAAGTATGGACACAACATTCAAGCTGGATACAGCTCTGAATTTGGATTGTGATTAAATAGTTGACACAGCATAGGTTTCTGACACAAAATGAATGTGGTCTAATGAACTTTAAATTATTTTTTTTTGCTTTTGAGCAATTCACTATGCTGTTAAATATTAACCCTTTCAAAAAAAACATATTTGAAGATATTTTCTTTTTAATTTCTGAAATCTGAAATACGAAAAATTGAACCCCCCCCCCCCCCAAATTTTTTTTCACCTCCCCCTTTCCCTTATTCCAACCAGATGCTCCGCCGGGCGCAGCTTTATACGACCGCAGTGGTCGAACCCTGAACAGTTGGGGCAAATATGGACACAACATTTAAGCTTGATACAGCTCTGAATTTGGATTGTGATGAAATAGTTAACACAACATAGGTTTCTGACACAGAATGAATGTGGTCTAAGAACTTAAACTTAAAAACTTAAAAATTCAAATTGGACATTTACCAATTATGGTCCAATATCCAAAATCTAAATACATGGTTAGATTCAGCATATCATAGAACCCCAAGAATTAAATTTTTGTTGAAATCAAACAAAGTTTAATTTTTGACCCTTTGGACCTTAATGTAGACCAATTTGAAAACGGGACAATACTGTGCAATTGAATATTTCTTGCTATTGAGCAAAACTGTGCAATTGAAAATTTCTTGCTATTGCGCAATATTGTGCAATTAGACATTTCTTGCTATTGCGCAATACTGTGCAATTGAAGATTTCTTGCTATTGCACAATACTGTGCAATTGAAGATATCTTGCTATTGCGCAATACTGTGCAATTGAAAATTTCTTGCTAGTACAATACTGTGCAATTGAAGATTTCTTGCTATTGCGGAATACTGTGCAATTGAAAATTTCTTGCTATTGCACAATACTTAAAATAATAATTTTGGACCCCGATTTGGACAAACTTGAAAACTGGGCCCATAATCAAAAATCTAAGTACATGTTTAGATTCAGCATATGATTTCAGAGAAATTGAAATACTTATACACAACTTATTGTCCTGACACTAGATAAATGCTTGTTTTGGGCCCCTGTGGGCCCCTAATTCCTAAACCTTAAGGACCATAACCCCAAAATCGATCCCAAACATCCTTTTGTGGTTATAAACATTGTGTTAAAATTTTATTGAATTCTATTTACTTATACTAAAGTTATTATCAGGAAACCATCAGTCTTTGGACGACGCTGAAGACGACGACATGATACCAATATATATATATATATATATATTGTATAAAAAATAGAAAGTCAAACAGTCTTTCATCTGAAGTTGTTGACCAGATCATATTTCTGAACAAGAATAAAATTAAAGTGCCCTGCGGGGAACCCTACTGATTAGATTTTTTTTAACGGTGTTTGTACACTGATCAACACTTCCATGGATTAATAACACATCACAAGCCGTAAACTTACCTTTTTTTTGTTAATCAAGCCTTCTATGTAAACGTTATTGGTATGAGATGTAGGTTTAAATTAATTTAAGGGGGTAGACCTGGGTTCAGGGAGATAACTCTTTAAATCAGTTATGCGTTTGTAAAAGTCAAGTTTCGTCAATGAATTTAAAGCATTTACCTGAAACAGGTTGAAAATAATCTATGTATCCTAGAAGCTAAGAACATATTTATGAAAATGGCTGACACAAACGTACTGATGATTTTAAAGAGTTACTTTCCTTAACCTAGGTCTACCTCCTTAATTACTCCTTATTTGAAACTTAATTATTGTTTTTTTTACAATTTAAAAAGAGGCTACAAATACGAGAGCAACATTCAAACTCATAAGTTGGAAATAAACTGACAGCGCCATGGCTAAAAAATAAGGAAAAACACAAACAGACAAACGATAGTGCAAAAAAACAAAACATAGAAAACTTATGACTGAGCAACACGAACAAGCACAAGTAATTTGAAGTCCAATATTGTTGTTGCCAAATTAATGGACAAGTCGTAATATAGAAAATACCAACTCAACGAGAACAGATGATACATATTGTCTACTTTGTCGGACTTTGATATGCAACTATTTATGGTTTTATTGGCATGTTTCTAATTTGGTTCATGAATACGTACACACACAATAATAGCTATTATGATAGGTTAATTGTAGAAACGGCGGTCGGTAATTCATTGTTTAATTAACACAAAAAAGGAGGGCCAATACACATAACAGAGGATCAAGTTATTTTTGTAGTACGGTTTGTCTTTCGTTATGTTTATGAAGATAATAACAACAAGAATGTGTCCATAGTACACGGATGCCCCACTCTCACTATCATTTTCTATGTTCAGTGGACCGTGGCATTTAAATTAGAAAGATCATATCATAGGGAACATGTATACTAAGTTTATAGCTGATTGGGCTTCTACTTCATCAAATACTACCTTGATCAAAAACTTTAACCAAAAACTTGAACCTGAAACTGGCACTATCAATATCATTTTATATGTTCAGTGCACAATGAAATTGGGGTCAAAAATCTAATTTAGCATTAAAGATCATATCATAGGGAACATGTGTACTAAGTTTCAAGTTGATTGGACTTCAACTTCATCAAAAACTACCTTGACCAAAAACTTTAACCTGAAGCAGGACAGACGGATGGACGAACCAACGAACAGATGGACGGATGAACGGACCCACAGACCAGAAAACATAATGGCCCTCTTCTATTGTAGGTGGGGTATAAAAACACCGCATCTCACATATAATCTAAACTTTTCAATCCACGTTTAAGATTCATCCGAGTACTTGAGTACTCGTGAGTATCATGACCGAGTTTCCAAGTATTAAATTCGAGATCTTTTGACATCCGTACAAAAACACAAAAATGTCACCTTTCAGAAGGTTTTTATGAAGATAAATTGTTTGTAGTAGAAATGTGTTGTAGAAATTGATTTCAACTTTACTTATTTTCCTTTCTGCTGTCTGCTTCTTCATTGTTTCAAACCATATCATTTTTCACTTAAAAAAAAAACGGGGAGACCTGGTGGTCAAGTAGTGGTCTAAGAAGTGTATCTACAGAATCACTTGCCTTTCAACACTGAAATTGTGAGTTTGAACCCAAAACCTGTGTTGGATATGATCTTAATAAAAAAGGATGGCCAGTTTTCTTGCCAAAGGTCAGTGGTTCTCTGTGGTCACTTCAGCTTCCTCCACCAATTAAAACTGGTGGTCACAAAATATCAAAAATCGATGAAAGTGGTGTTTCACACCAACAATTGAATGAATCAAATGATCAACATGATCAAAGCAAAATCTTTTATTGATGCATATATATAAGAATAACATATTTTCTATTGTTATTTTCATACAACATCAATTTATTTTTACATCGTATAATGCTATGATGTTTCTGGACAATAACTTCAGTTAAGTGAATGGATCTCTGTGAAATTTTACCAGAAGGTTCAATACCGCAAAAGGAAGGTTGGGATTGATTTTGCCGGTTATTGTACCAGCAGCCAATCTTCGACTCTCTGAAATCACTGCTACCAAATTAGCATCTCTATGTCTAGCATGAGGAGACTTTCGTCTCATGACTAGACAATACCTAAACCTAAAAGTGTTGTCATTTCCAACTTTCACATTTCTATGTTTAGTAAACTCTTTAATCAGAGCAAAAAAATGAAATTAGCCATATAATTTGAGAAGTCCTCATCCTAATGAACATGTATACTTAGTTTTAAGTTGGTGTGACCTGACCTTCATGGTAAACTATCTCAACCAAAAACTTTTAATCTGATAATAAATAAATTTGAGTTGGAAATGGGGAATATGCCAAATAGACAACAACCCGACCAAAGCAGAAAACAGCTGAAGGCCACCAATGGGTCTTCAACACATTGAGAAAGTCCCGCTTACCTGCTGTTGGTGATGACCTTCCAGTTCTTGTTTTTGATCCAAAATCTTTATACCAAACGTGTCACATAAAACTGTTAATTCTTGCTCAGCTTCATCTACATCTATCAACAAATACAAAGTAGAATTAACACAATGAGTTCTCTGTTCGGGTTAATAAAAATAGCAATGAATTACCTTTTGGTAGGTTAATTTAAGAAGGAGACATTTTCCATACTAAGCATATCCCAACTCTTAATTCAAAGTATAGAACACCATGAAGCAGTTTAATGGCTTACACATTACAACTCATCACTACCAAGTTGATAAATATGTTCTGTGTTACTTGAGAAAAGTGTGACAAAAATTGTTAAGTTCATTCAAAATATTGAAAAATTCAAAGTTTCTGTTAATAGGAAGTAGGTGTCAGACAGGAAGTAGGTTTCAGACAGATCCTTAAATCCTCATTGGATTTTCACAGCACTTAACCAAAAATGTTGTATAATGTGTTAGGCACCCCTGACAAACTAAAACAGGTAGGCTGTTCATATACAGCAATCCTTAACCAGTCAACACTGAGGTTGTCAGTTCGAAATGCAAATGATCGGTGCAATCGACTCAATTTTATTGGGCTTGGATTGGTGATTTTTCTGCCAAAGATAATCGTTCACTCCAGCTCCCTCAACCAATAAAATCTAGTCACAACCAGACAGCTTATAATGATAAAAGTGGCTTTAACTTCCAACAATCAATCATGTTTTATTAAATTTGAACATACTTATTGTCATAGTTATTTTTAGTAACTTTGACCTTGAGCTTATATATAGTGAACTTAAATCAAGTGATTTTTCTTCTATTATATGTGACAAAATATTCAAGTAAGGTTCCATCCACTATATAGTATTTGATATAAACCATTAAAAACTAGAGGCCCCAAGGAGCCTGTGTCGCTCACCTGATATTTTTATTTACAACTGATGCATGAAATAATGCAACTGTTATACTTTTGCTTCAGTTTCAGAGTCTGAGATATAAGTAAAAACTGCATTTTCTCCCTATGTTCTATTTTTAGCCATGTCTGCCATGTTGGTTGGCAGGTAGGGTCATCAGAGAAATTTTTTAAACTAGTTTGGTAAAATCTATCTCTGTTGTTACAGGAGATTTTTGTAAAAGATTACAAAAATTTACGAAAAATTGTTAAATTTTGACTTTAAAGGGCAATAACTCCTTATGGGGTCAACTGACCATTTTGGTCATTTTTACTTATTTGTAGGTCTTACTTTGCTGTACATTTTTGCTGTTTACTGTTTATCTCTATCTACAATAATATTCAAGATAATAACCAAAAACGGCAAAATTTACTTAAAATTACTAATTCTGTGGCAGCAACTCAACAAGGATTTGCCTGATTGGTCTGAAAATTTCAGGGCAGATAGATGTTGACCCCATGTCAAATTTGCTCTAAATGCTCTAGTTTCAGAGATATAAGCCAAAAACTGCATTTTACTCCTTTGTTCTATTTTTAGCCATGCCAACCAATTTGGTTGGAAGGCAGGGTCATCAGACACAATTTTTTAAAAACTATATACCCTAATTATGATTAAGGCCAAGTTGGGTTAAAAATGGCCCAGGGGTTTCAGAAGAGAAGATTTTTGCAAAAGCTAACAACAACGAATGACAGATGACGGATGCCAAGTGACGAGAAAAGCTCACTTGGCCCTTCGGGCCAGGTGACTTCACAAAGATAAGTGAAACTGGTGATGCTTCAGTGTTTGGCAGGGTATTCAATTAAAGCTTGTTTTTACTCTTAACAAAAGTATGTTTAATTGGAAAAGTTTGCCGGGAAAACTGTCGTGCCGAACAAAAATCCCAGAAGCTATTTTTTTTCCGAAACATATGGAATATAGTGGAGATCTGGGTCAGCATTATCCTATCGATAGACTTTTTGAAAGATATAAATTCTTCTGGAACTTATGACTGTTTGGATGCTTTGACGTTTGGTGTAAATACATGACTGTAGGCAATGTTCACATTTCAGTGCATAAGCTGCTGAAGTGATCTTGACCTTTGTATAAGTGACCACAAATATTTTTTCAAGTTGCATTACTAAACAATTTTGTTTAAGATTTATGTATGTCTCAGAAGATATTGTCTGGAAACATAACTTGTTTAACCATTTAAAAATTAATTACAAAAGTCATTTACTTATACTACATGAACCATAGTTTAAAGTTTCAAGTTGTTCATCATCTTTTAGACAATTAGGTGTTGTTATCTTATTATTTTATAACAACTGAATTACCCACCATCAAATATTGTATTTCGAAGGTCTTGAGTGTCTGCATGTGTCCACAAAGGTTCAAATGTCGTCTTTATAAATCTGACTAGTTCGGTACATACACACAAAATTTTTTCTTTTATAATTTTCTGCAATTATATAAAAAGAGTAATTGGCATTTTCTTCAATACTTAAACAAAGTAACCTTCATGGTTTCTACAAATAATTGTATGAAATAAGTTTGATTGTAACTTCAACAACAAAAATGTGTACGTATCATGGAAAGACACCCACCCACACTGCACCAGATTTCATTTGCAAAATTTCATTGAATACATATGATATGTTTTTTGCCATTGTAATTACTATCTTATTGATATGAAATCTACAGTATGCAACTGTTTTAATTGCATGAGTATATATATCATTCTTCTGCATTGCCATTGGTCAAGAATGATGTAGTCAGAATGGGCAAGACTACTGTTAGATGGTGCAGCATTGTAATCACAAATGTTGGCTCAATCTGCCAAAAGTGGAGATGATATATCATTATGTGAGTATAAATTTTTGAATAATAAGAAAACATGGCTAAAGTAAATAAAGGACAAAGTTCACTTTGAGCAATGACATACTAGCAGGCGGAAACCCGGTTGAAATAGAACAAAAGAATCGAAGCTCTTTGTTAGAAAAAGCGATAAATGCTTACTGTAATGTTTACTATAGTAACAAACATTTTAAAAGTTAATAGAAACAAACAAAATGACATTTCTGTTCGAAAACACCATTTGCATAAGTTTTCAATTTATCTATTTCATAGTTAAGCAAAACAATTAGATATCAAGTCGACGACATGGGTATCTATCAAGTTAAATGTAGAAAACGCATAACCTTCGATTTTTAAGTTGTTTTTTTACGGCGGACGGAGAACATATCAATCTATTAGTTCAGTAATTTTCGTGTCTGCCCTTCCATTATGTGACTCAAGAAAAAATTCCCAAAAATGTGTAACAATTGTCTCGAAAAGAGAAAATCGAGTGCACCTTTTTACGTTAGGGCGTGTTTGAGTTGAATATTTTGTCTTGAAAACGTATAAAGCAAGAGTATTTGATACATCATCTCGCTACAGATTCTATCATTTTTATATATCAAGGCTACAGGTTGAATTTATTACATCAAAAATTCATAGTACTAAAAGATGAAATATATGGGTCAAGTGAAATACCTTTCTAATGAATCACAAAAAAAAGAGTAGGTGTGTTCGAATAGCTAATTTTTATTAAAAGTACTTGACGACAGTCTTTTAAGTTGGATGGTAAAAATGCATATCTTCGAAAAAAAATCATTTTTTGTGTGTGATAATTAGGGTTTATAGTCTTCAACCACTGAAACTTATTAGTCTGCCCTTCCACAAAATATTTATTTAGAATTTTTTTAATTTTTATGAATTTTCGCAAATTCCACCTGACAACCGATTAGACAATAGTTTTAAGTGGTCTCAATGCAGACAAGAACATTAACTGATGCTCATTAGCTAGTAGATACATTTTTCTTTTAAAATACAAATGACATATAAGGATCGTAACGGTGCTATGTGGACAAATTTATCGGTTTTCAAGAGCTAAATTGGCAGCGCGTCATCCCTACAATGGCTTCCATTTCTACGATTGTAAAAATGAACTGGCGTAATGGGGAGATAATTTTGACGAAGTAGAATCCTGACTGCTAGGATATGTAAACACTTCATCATTTTATTGTTTCGAATTAGGACAACATATTTCTAGAATTTCTAAAGAAAAAGAATAAGATGACTAAAGACACCATCTTGTGTAGTAAAATTGTGAAAATGCAGAGAAAACTTTTAATGTTTATGTCACAATATTTTTGTTCAAATCATGACATAAATTTTAGTAAACAGATTATTATGGTATTTGTTATTATAAGTTTCCAGTTTACAATGAGAATAAACTTTTACATAAATAAATGAGGAATGTGTCCATAGGGATACAGATGATGCACCCCGCTAGCACATGACATTATAAAGGGGCATAACTCTAGAACCGTAAAAGTGACACTACCAAAATTTGAACTCAAACTGAGCTTTGTGGTAATCAGCATTATATATACATTTCATAACATTTAGTTGAGACAAACTTAAGTTAAAGAATGAAAACGAAATATTCAACAATTTTTCAATCTGTAAAGGGGCATAACCCTACAAGTGTAATCAAAGTGCTTGAAAGCACTGAAAGGTAAAGATTGCTTTTATTTATCAGTGGGAGGCAAAATTCAACATCGCATTGTGTAAAGCATTGATTGTAGTTTATTCAACTATAATCATAGATTGGTTGAAGCAAACTAAAGATTGAAAACAGAAAGGAATAAACTGCTTCACTGAGCGCAGCTGGATACACCCGCAGAGGTCCAACCCTGAACAGTTGGGGCAAAAATGGACACAATATTCAAGCTTGATACAGGTCTGAATTTGGATTGTAATTAAATATTTGACATATTATAGGTGTCTGAATAAATGTAGTCAAAGAACTTGAAATTGGTTATATGAATTGAATTTATATTCAATTAAAGATTTCTTGCTGTTGTGCAATACACTATGCTGTTGCTCAATACTTTGTAAATCTGTTGTCAGACAATAAACAAATAAAGGGAGGTTATCTTAATAGATATAAACAAGGCATGAAAATTTAATGAAAACTGTTCAAAGCACTTTTAAGGGTATTGTCAAACCAGATGCTCTGCAGGGCGCAGCTTTATATGACCGCAGAGGTTGAACCCTGAACGGTTTGGGCAAGTATGGACACAACATTCAAGCTGGATTCAGCTCTAACTTTGGATTGTGATTAATAGTTGACACAGCATAGGTTTCTGACACAGAAAAAATTAAACCCCCCCCCCCATTTTTTTTCACATCCCCCTTTCCCTTATTCCAAAACTGATCTCAATTCAAATTTCTAATGGAGTTTGCAACAATAACTACTCTTTAAATACATCATAAAATATTAAAATGTAAAAAAAGTGCTTGTTATCACTGAATGGTAAAGATTTTTTTAATTTATCAGTTGGAAGTAAAAGTGAATATACATTGTATATTGTATAAAACAATGATTTCAGTTGATTCAACTACTATTCTGGACAAAGAAAGATAACTCCAATTGAAAATTTCTTGCTATTGTGCAATTAGATATTTCTTGCTATTGCGCAATACTGTGCAATTGAAAATACTTGCTATTGCACAATACTGTGCAATTGATGATTTCTTGCTATTGCGCAATACTGTGCAATTGAAAATTTCTTGCTATTGCACAATACTGTGCAATTGAAGATTTCTTACTATTGCTGAATACTGTGCAATTGAAAATTTCTTGCTATTGCACAATACTTAATATAATAATTTTGGATCCTGATTTGGACCAACTTGAAAACTGGGCCCATAATCAAAAATCTAAGTACATGTTTAGATTCAGCATATCAAAGAAGCCCAAAAATTCAATTTTTGTTAAAATCAAACTTAGTTTAATTTTGGACCCTTTGGACTTTAATGTAGACCAATTTGAAAACGGGACCAAAAATTAAGAATCTACATACACAGTTAGATTTGGCATATCAAAGAACCCCAATTATTTAATTTTTGATGAAATCAAACAAAGTTTAATTTTGGACCCTTTGGGCCCCTTAATCCTAAACTGTTGGGACCAAAACTCCAAAAATCAATCCCAACCTTCTTTCTATGGTCATAAACCTTGTGTTTAAATTTCATAGATTTCTATTTACTTATACTAAAGTTATGGTGCGAAAACCAAGAAAAATGCTTTTGTGTGCCTCTTTTTGGCCCCTAATTCCTAAACTGTTTGGATCTCAACTCCCAAAATCAATCCCAACCTTCCTTTTGTGTTCATAAACCTTGTGTTTAAATTTTATTGATTTCTATTCACTTATACTAAAGTTATTGTGCGAAAACCAAGAATAATGCTTATTTGGGCCCTTTTTTGGACCCTAATTCCTAAACAGTTAGAACCAAAACTCCCAAAATCAATCCCAACCTTCCTTTTGTGGTCATAAACCTTGTGTCAAATTTTCATAGATTTCTATTTACTTAAACTAAAGTTAAAGTGCGAAAACCAAGAAAATGCTTATTTGGGTCCTTTTTGGCCCCTTATTCCTAAACTGTTGGGACCAAAACTTCCAAAATCAATCCCAACCTTCCTTTTGTGGTCATAAACCTTGTATTTAAATTTCATAGATTTTTATTTACTTAAACTAAAGTTATAGTGCGAAAACCATAAGTCTTCAGACTACGACGACGACGACGACGATAACGACACAGACGACGACGCCAACATGATACCAATATACGACCAAAAAATTTTCAATTTTTGCGGTCGTATAAAAACTGGAAAATCACCCTTTTTTTAATGAATAAAACCCCATAACTCAAAAACATAAAATCTAAAATTTATAAAAATCAAAAGGCAGCTTACATCAATAGATATAAACAATTCACCAAAGTTTCATGAGAACTGCTGAAAGCGTTTTTTAGTTCTTGTCTGAAAACTGGAAAATCTCCCTTTTTTTAATGAATAAAACCCCACAACTCGGAAACGAAAAATCTAAAATTTATAAAATCAAAAGGGAGCTTACATCAATAGATATATACAAATCACCAAGATTTCATGAGAACTGCTGAAAGCATTTTTGAGTTATTGTCCGAAAAACTGGAAAATCCCCCTTTTTTTAATGAATAAAACCCCACAACTCGAAAACGTAAAATCTAAAATTTATAAAAATCAAAAGGGAGCTTATGTCAATAGATAAAAACAATTGACCAAAGTTTCTTGCAAATTGGAGAAAGCATTTTTTAGTTATTGTCCAAAAACTGGAAACCCCTCCTTTTTATAATGAATAATGGGGCATAACTCTAGAACTATAAAAGTGACACCAACAAAATTCAAACTTGATTTGTGTTTTGTTGTAATAAGCATTGTGTATAAGTTTCATAACATTTGGTTGAGGCAAACTAAAGTTAGAGAACGGAAACGAAGAATTTAGTAATTTTTCCATTCCTAAAGGACCATAACTCTAGAGCGGTATAAGTGACGCCACCAAAATTCAAACTTGATCTGTGTTTTGTGATAATAAGCATTGTTTAAAAGTTTCACAACATTTGGTTGAGGCAAACTAAAGTTAGAGAACGGAAACTAATTATGGGACGTACGGACGTACGGACGTACGTACGTATGTACAGATGGACAAGGGTAAAACTTAATGCCCCCTCCCCTATGGCGGTGGCATAAAAATATCTAAGGTAACAAGTCAATGACTTCATGCAAATACAGAAATCTAAATATACTGACAGACTGTCCAAAACTGGCCATTTTTCATAGCCCCAAATATAGCTAGCCGGTTTTTACTGTATCACTTTTATGAATCATGCATATGTCTGTGATAGGTGAAACACCAAGTCAAAAAGGTTGCATTAACTTCTGAAACATGTTAAAATGACAACTCCATATTTGTTGTCACCTTCAGCCATACACAAGCAGGACACTGGATGTCCATAAAACATGACAGTATTTAAAGCAAAGGTCAATTGCAGTGTTCAATTAATGTGTTACCAAAGGTAGAAATAATTAATACCATCAGAGTTTCTAGTTCTGCTACGATCTCTTTTGACACTTCTTGGAACATGTCTTTTCTCTGTATGTCAATCCCCTTTTCCAATGTCATCTTCATTCTTTGTATAACTTTTTTCCCCTTGTCTGCACTGCACTCCTCATAAATTTGTTTCAATCTTGACTACAAGTATACAGAAAGCAGGATGACAGGTTGATCTCAAATATGTCTATAAAAATACAGAAAACCAGACCCTCCAAGGAACCTGTATTTATGTAAAGCATTGACTTATGTTTTAGTTCAATAAAAACAAAAGAAAATGCACATTTAAACATTATTGAAAAAAATTAGAGGTTGTATTAAGAAGCCTGTATCATTAACCTAGCATTTTTGCATAGAATTATTACAATGCAACAACAATATTTTTGGTAATGGTAAACTGGGTGCCCTATATGTTTCTTTATCATTTTTTCTTAACAGAGCTTTTGTGTATCCATTATCCTGTTCTAGCTATATACAAAATGCATATAGTTACTTGAAATTGGCAAAAAAAAATAAAAGAGGGTTAAAATTGTGATACAGATACAATGACTCCTGTGAGTTGCTTAAAGATTTCATTAATTTTGACTTATCTGTGCATCTTTTTTTACTGTAAAAGCTGCCTGCCCCCTTTTTTTTTCAAATATCATGATGTCCATATACAATAAGGAGATGTGGTATGATTGCAAATGAGACAACCATTCATCAGAGATCCACTGACATAGCTGTCTGCTATGGGTACACTTAAAATTATTAAAACTACACTGTTATGTGTATGGCCAACTAAAATTAATTCGATTTTCATCCAACTTTTTGAAAAAATGGCGCGGGTGGGAGGATTTATTTTTTATTTTTTTATGTTATATGAAACTATTTTGTAAGGTGTTACTAATATGTAAACGTTATAAAATGGCTTATTTTGCTCATTATTGAAGGCCATAAGATGACCTTGGCTATAGTTCTTAATTTCTGTGTTATTTGGTCTCTTGTGAATAGTGTCTGATTGGCAATCATACCGCATCTTCTTTTTTATATTATATTTTATTCCAGACACATGCACAATAGAAATTTCAACTTCCAATATCTGCAGAATTAAACTGACCAAAAGGTCACAGAAATAGTCTTCAATATCAGATGATCCATCTCATGTGACAAGATTCAAATTTCATTTCTTTGACAAATATCCATTGGGAAAATTATCCAGCAGTTGACCATATCAAAGTGAATGACAATAAAAGTTAAATTTAAATAAAACTATCTGTTTTATTAAACAAAACAAAAATGATATTTAAATGCAATGTATTACAAATTTTGGAATGTATCAAAACAAAGAGTTCAAACATATTTGTAACAATGTATGATTTATAGAAAATTTTGGTTTAATATTTTTCAAAGTCATTCAGGATTAAATTTGTTCCTAGTACGTCTTTCGACAAGTTCTCTTTACAACCAGTACATATCGGATAATATTTATTATCTTCGTCTTCATGACCTGCCTCAGCAGGTCCAAGCTCATCAGTTCCACAAAAGAAACGAACAGCTTCAAAACCAGCAGAATAATAAGTTAATTCAACAGTACAGTTACCGGTACATGTTATGTTTTTTCTTACAAACAGTTTTCAAAATATGGGTTTCCTCTTCAAGATCTAACTCATCAAATGAGAAACCAGATGTGTACTGAAGATCAGTTAAATAGTTTGATAGTTGTGTCCTTCTGACACCCCTTACTACCTTTTTGGAGTAGAGAACTCTAGGTTTATCACAATCGGAACATAGATCAACCATTTCCACATTTTTAGCATACCGAGAAGATGGAGAAAATGGTAATCCATGTTCAAATGATGGTTTGCCAGCAAGTGATGGTCTATATTTTACTGAAGTTGGCTTTCCATATTACTGATCAAATGATTTATATTTGTTACAATTAAGCCGCTCTGGGTCCAGAAGATGAAAAAGACTTTCAAACATTTCATTACTTAAACGACGTTTTTTGTAAACATGACATGATGTTTTACAACATTATTTACACTAAAAATGTACTGAGCGATTTTAAAATGATCATTCAAAAAACTGATCAACAATTTTCTTTTTTTAATATCCTGCTGAGTACTATCTGTAACTTTAATATCCTGGTCTATTTTCAATATTTCTCGTCTGAAAACAAATATATCACCCCCTGTTGCTGGATCAAATACCTTTAAGTTTTTATCTTTCCATTTGAGCCTAGTTATTACATTTGACAATAAAATACGAACAGGCTCTACTGAGTCTAGAACCTCTTCCTCAACAGTAGGATATTTTTCTGCTAGTTTTCTAATTTCACCTAATGAATTTACAGAATGTAATTGTTTTTCATAGTGCTCTGTTTTTTCACGCATCAGTCCTACTGACTGAAAACCCAGGTTCATTATTCTTTATTTTGTGGAGGGGTTCTAGCAACACAAATCATATCATCAAATATAAGAAACAGGCAAATCAAAGACATTTGAACAGAAACATATGTCAATCTATGGTCGGGACCCCAGTCGCTGTAAAAAATTAAAATGGGCTTGATCTAGAAATGAATTTTTCAAAATTTTAGACATTTCAGATGCATGTCGCCATGGGGAAGAAGATTGAAATTCTGTTTCTTTTACACCAACAAACACTTGCCTACCATAAAATGTTTGTTCAATTATTATCTGGAATCTCTGAAAATAAATATATACACTTGGAAAATTTTGTGAAGTCGTGATCAGCAACTTCAAATTTCTTTCCCATGGCAACAATGACTTGCTTCCCCCTTTCCACAGTTGCAACTGGATATCCAGGCTCCCCAACTTTCAATTTGTGCTTATCATCCATACACAAAAATTACAAAATGGTTTATACATTATTGCAAACTCTTTTTGGTACATAACCAGATGCTCTGCAGGCCCGTAGCCAGGATTTTCCAAAGGGGGGTTCGTTTGACTCACAAACTCGACTTTAACAGTCACAATTCGAACAGAACATCGACTTTAACAGTGCTTATTAGTTTTCAAGGGGGGGTTCGTCCGAACCCCTCGAACCCCTCCTGGCTACGGGTATGCTCTGCAGGGCGCAGCTTTATACGACCGCAGGGGTTGAACCCTGAACGGTTGGGGCAAGTATGGACACAAATATTCAAGATGGATTCAGCTCTAAATTTGGATTGTGATTAAATAGTTGACACAGCATAGGTTTGGGACAAAGAATGAATGTGGTCTAATGAACTTAAAAATTTTTTTTTGCCTCTGAGCAATTCACTATGCTGTTGAATATTAATCCTCTCAAAAAAATGTTTGAAGAAATTTTCTTTTTATTTATCAAATCTGAAATGAGAAAAATTTAACCCCCCCCCCCCATTTTTTTTCACATCCCCCTTTCCCTTTTTCCAAAACTGATCTCAATTCAAATTTCTAATGGAGTTTGCAACAATAACTACTCATTTAAATACATCATAAAATATTAAAATGTAACAAAAGGTGCTTGTTATCACTGAATGGTAAAGATTGTTTTAATTTATCAGTTGGTAGTAAAAGTGAATACACATTGTATATTATATAAAACAATGATTTAAGTTGATTCAACTACTATTCTGGACAAAAAAAGATAACTCCAATCAATTGAAAATTTCTTGCTATTGCACAATATTGTGCAATTAGATATTTCTTGCTATTGTACACTACTGAGCAATTGAAAATATTTGCTATTGCACAATACTGTGCAATTGAAGATTTCTTGCTATTGCCCAATACTGTGCAATTGAAAATTTCTTGCTATTGCACAATACTGTGCAATTGAAGATTTCTTGCTATTGCTGAATACTGTGCAATTGAAAATTTCTTGCTATTGCACAATACTTAATATAATAATTTTGGATCCTGATTTGAACCAACTTGAAAACTGGGCCCATAATCAAAAATCTAAGTACATGTTTAGATTCAGCATATCAAAAAAGCCCAAGCATTCAATTCTTGTTAAAATCAAACTTAGTTTAATTTTGGACCCTTTGGACTTTAATGTAGACCAATTTGAAAACGGGACTTAAAATTAAGAATCTACATACACAGTTTGATTTGGCATATCAAAGAACCCCAATTATTTAATTTTTGATGAAATCAAACAAAGTTTAATTTTGGACTCTGATTTGGACCAACTTGAAAACTGGGCCAATAATCAAAAATCTAAGTACATTTTTAGATTCAGCATATCAAAGAACCCCAAGAATTCAATTTTTGTTAAAATCAAACTAAGTTTAATTTTGGACCCTTTGGACCTTAATGTAGACCAATTTCAAAACGGGACCAAAAATTAAGAATCTACATACACAGTTAGATTCGGCATATCAAAGAACCCCAATTATTCAATTTTTGATGGACCCTTTGGGCCCCTTATTCCTTAACTGTTGGGACCAAAACTCCCAAAATCAAACCAACCTTCCTTTTATGGTCATAAACCTTGTGTTTAAATTTCATAGATTTCTATTTACTTATACTAAAGTTATGGTGCGAAAATCAAGAATAATGCTTACTTGGGCCCCTTTTTGGCCCCTAATTCCTAAACTGTTCAGACCTCTGTGAACTCCCAAAATCAATCCCAACCTTCCCTTTGTGGTCATAAACCTTGTGTTTAAATTTCATTGATTTCTATTCACTTATACTAAAGTTATTGTGCGAAAACCAAGAATAATGCTTATTTGGGCCCTTTTTTGGCCCCTAATTCCTAAACTATTCGAACTAAAACTCCCAAAATCAATCCCAACCTTCCTTTTGTGGTCATAAACCTTGTGTCAAAATTTCATAGATTTCTATTTACTTAAACTAAAGTTATAGTGCGAAAACCCAGAAAATGCTTATTTGGGCCCTTTTTGGCCCCTAATTCCTAAAATGTTGGGACCAAAACTCCAAAATCAATCCCAACCTTCCTTTTGTGGTCATAAACCTTGTGTTAAAATTTCATAGATTTCTTTTCATTTTTACTAAAGTTAGAGTGCGAAAACTAAAAGTATTCGGACGCTGACGACGACGACGACTACGCCAACTAGATACCAATATACGACCAAAATTTTTTTAATTTTTGCGGTCGTATAAAAATAGCAGAAGCATATTGCATATCTGCATGAGTCTTTCTAAATTGGCGACTTTGAATCATAAATTTTACTTTTAACTTGCCTGTATATCTATAAGAAGACTGAAAATTGGCATGTCGTGGCCAAAATTGCCAACACAACCATTGCTGTGAAGGGACTAAAATGTTTGGTGGTAATTTAGCTTTAACCTGTTCATAAAGATCTCTAACTGAAAAAGCATCTGCCAAATCAGTAATAACATCACCCTCCCTTATCAATTTTGTAATGCCGTCTGTCATCTACAGCTAATTCAAGCTTCTCATTTATATAGTTTTGGCATTCTGAAAGAAAATCATTATACTTTTCGGGTTGACCCCGGTTTTTTAATCTTAAGTCACAAATAATTTCAGAGTCTTCATTGTCTAAAATTTCACTAATGCGCTTGTCAACTGCTGTCTGTGATGCAGACTGGTCCCCAGTGAAACGTCTATAAGCCTCTCTTTAAAAAGCATGGAAATTGTGCGACCAAACAAAGAAAGAAATTCACCTCGCATTACCCGACTGTGATACACTGGGAGTTATTTACGCAAAATGCATGTTATTTGCATGTTCTTTG
This sequence comes from Mytilus galloprovincialis, assembly GCF_965363235.1. Taxonomy (NCBI): domain Eukaryota; kingdom Metazoa; phylum Mollusca; class Bivalvia; order Mytilida; family Mytilidae; genus Mytilus; species Mytilus galloprovincialis. Next base: position 23,973,596 of record NC_134839.1, on the reverse strand, counting down.
TCAGTAAATCACTCTCAGATACCATTGAAACTTTCCACAGAAACATCAAGTGTTCTTTTGATCCAGTATATGTAAATTGACAGCATTTTACCGGAACTATTAGGCCTTTGAAATAGTCATATCTTCTGTTTGGTTCACCCGGATAGTAGTCATTGACCACAATAGGAGCAAAAAAGTCACTATGTATAATAGCAGTATGTAATAAATTGTATCTTGATCGCTTTGTTGGATTGATATTAGACACAGGTGCTAAATATTCCCACCTCTCCTTATCCCCTTGGAAAACTTGTTTTTTCGAAGCACTACATTCTGATCGGTATTGCTGTGAAACTAAAAAAAAATCATCATACTTTTTCAAATTTTATCCAAATTCTAAAAGAATAGTTTTTATTGGCAACATCTTAAATCATTAAATAATTTGTTCTTTTGGTTTAATTCATGTTTAATGTTAGGCAGATGATCAGTTTTATTTGCATCCTGCATTAAAATCAGCTTTAGCATTATTTACACAGTTTTCATTTTCATCTTTATTTACCTTGTATTCAATGTAGGGTCCAAGACAAGGTACCGCATCACAAAACTTTGTGCAGGGATCGATTTCCGTATTCAATTCACTTTTTTTTGTTCCAATGTGTGCCATTATTCTAGCGTTTTACATTTCATCCACTGGCGGTTTATGGTCCAGATTTCCTGACACGAAGTCATTATATAAATCAAAAACGTTTTTTTCATCATTGAAATTCGTAGCGTACCACGATTTCTTTTCATTCACACCGCATGCTACTCTAGGGAAAATGGTAGTTTTTAATTTCCCCAGCATTAGGTTGGCCTTATGTGTACCCAAGGCAGGTGAAGGAAGTCAAATTAGGAGCGCTGTGACTGGATGTAAGGGTACAATATATTTTCTATTTATCTATGAATAACTGCAGTGTGTATATTTACAATATAAATTTTGAAACCTATTGAAATATTTTCTGGAGAATTATTCGAAAAACTTCCAAAATTTCATAAATTTGGTGCAAAATGATGGTGGGCCTGGATAACATAAACAAGCTCCGTTTAAAGTTGGTCATGATACTATTTGGCTATAATTTTTAAAACAGAATAATAAAGTACTAACACAACATATAACTGATTTATCCAGGTTTTTATCTTAAAAAGTGGTAAATTTAGAAAATGTTAATATTGTCGCCAATGGCAGAATAAATAGTACCGTTTTCCCTCTAAGTATCACGAAAACCATGTTGAATATTGTTACTGGATGTTAACTAAAAACGAAATTGTCTATACGGATACCGGTAACAGAAATGAACATAATCCAGGAATTCGTAAAATTTAAAAATCAAAGAGCTGATAGCTCTGAGGTGGAGGAAGGTGAATAAAAGGTAACTTGAATTACCATAACAGCAGCCCCACTAGCCCAGCCTATTTTGTTCCATTATCGTTATGACATATTTTTTTTCTTCAAGCAAGAATGTGTCATAAGTACATGGATTTCCCATCCGTACAATCATTTTCTATGTTCAGTGGACCCTGAAAATTAGGTAAAATCTTTAATTTGGCAGAAAAATTAGAAAGATCATATCATAAGGAACACATGTGTACTAAGTTTCTAGTTGATTGGATTTCAACTTCATCAAAAACTACCTCGACCATAAACTTTAACCTGAAGCAGGACGGACTGACAGACCAGAAGACATAATGCCCATAAATGGGGCATAAAAATAGTAAGACTTGTTACATACCTGCCACTTTTGAAAGTTCCCATGGGGGTTTTTAGTGCGCGATAACAATTTTAAAGGTTACAATTTTTAGCGAAGTATTTTGCACGATCTAGATTGTGTAGAAAAAGTGTCATATTTGTATGATGAGCTTACATGCCTTTCCTTAAGTCTGTTTGCATGATTCTAGTTATTAAATCAGTAGAAAACATGAACATGTAGCTAGCAGACCAGGGTTTATTTTCTTGTGTAAGAATATATGATGCTTGTTGAAATTTCCAATTTTGAATTATGCACAATGATGGACCTTTTACAGGTTGAGAACAACACTCCAAATGAGGGGTTACCCGCATGGGAAGACCATAACAACCCACTGTAAAAAATGAGCACCTTTATATTCATATTAGTTGATGAAACTTTCCCAAAGAACTATGCATCTATCACGTATTAAATGGTCAAAACATGTCAAAAGAATTTTGTGATGTTTCTAAACTTATATCTTCTTTTTTATTATTTGATTGAATACAAAAATAACGTATTATGTCAATAAATTAGTGAAAAAACTACTATCTTTATGGTAGTACTGCATCATTGAATTTTGTCAATCAGCCATGCTTTTGTCCTTAAGCTGTTTAAGAACCCTCTTTGCAGATGAAAATTCACCTGCGGCAGTGCCATGTTCACAATTTTACAAGATGAAAACAGCAAAGTTCAAAATCTAGCATGTTAGAATAATCTTCAGAGAAAACGTTTTTGATTGGCTTATTAATTTGATTATGAGAAACACAGAATTTGATTGGCTGAACACGATTGGTTTACCTTGGGAAGAAAATAAGGAACAGATGATTTTCACTAAATCTGTTTTAGAGGTTTTTTTTAACGATTTTTAATATTTTCTAATACATGCAAGGACGTATTATAAAACGTCCTTGATAAGAGTGAAGAGAATGAACACAGGGCGAACTATATGGTCGAAAGAACTCAGGACGAACAGACCAAGGGTGAACATGTAAACAGGGCGAGTCGACCCGATCCAAATTCACGCATGCATACTACAAATATCTACATTAAAAACATCCGGTTCCAAGTAAACAAACAATGTTCATATAGATGAGATGAAATCTAATAATTTACATAAATAAAAGGGTACATATTTACGATAGTGATTTGTTTTTCAATCCTAATTGACAAATAAAAAGATTCAGATGCTTAATCATGTGTAAAAATCGGTGTCAAGAATCGGAAGTTGTTATGAAATTGTAAAGCACAGAAACGGATGCGGCATTCAGAGGTTGTAATGGTTGTAAAGTCGGCACCATAGGTCTTCAGAAGACTTGAAGTCTTCTTCCACCAAAAAATTAAAAATCGGGGCAGCACGATTTTCGAGGGGCGGGCGGGATGAAAATCTATCAATTAATTTAAATTGGCCTATTAGATCACTTTTATTCTCTTATGGTTGTGGCCTTTTATCTATTTCTTGCATGGATAAATATTTTTCTATCACACTGCATAGAGTGTGATACAAAAATGTGATACGAAAATCTGTGTTAATTTGATTGCCTTACAAAGTACTATAAGATCATATTACAGCGTTTCCACAAACTATTCCCTAGGTCATTGATGACTTTCAAAGGTTAAGATGTATATTTAGTCCATGGCAACAGACATATGTGATTTCTTCAACAATATACAAAACACTCATATTTTTCACATGACAATTTTTTTTTTCAGACAAGCGTACAAAAAGTCTTAAAATGTCTGATGTTTAAATTTGACACCGGAAAAGGACATATGGTGTCATATTGGAATGTGGAAAAGACTAGATCAACATTATGCAGAATTTTTTATTCAACATAATGAGTGTTGACCATACAAGAAAAAGGTTTTACAACTTGTGAAAATGAGATATTGCTTGATATGAACTCTTGTTATTTAATTTTTAAAAATAGTAATAATAAACTCACGAAAATTAAATAACTCAAGTTGACATCAAGTAATATCCCATTTTCACCCGTTTTAAACCTATAGATGTACATGTAATTCAATATTGGTTTATGGAGTTGTTGATTAAAACAAAGGAAAGCAAATACTACCGTATACTTTACTACTAAAGAAAGGGGGGTCAATAGGAATACCATAACAAATTGAGTAATTCTACCTTAATTTTTGGTGATGACAATCTATGAATTTGTCTCTGACTGCTTTCCACAAAGTCTTTGAGCCCAACAATTCTATTCTGTAACTGTAAATAAAAATTATGATATTTCTATCAAAAAAAATATCAAAGATATTCAACAAAAAGTTTTGAAATTACAAGAGAAAATTCTATCTGATTATTACACCTTGTTAGATAGGCCGTCTTCATTTATAAAATAGAATTAAAAATCAAAACACAAATGGAGATTTGCATGTAGTCTCATTTTTGAACTGAATAAATGTTTGCCGTGGCCATTTGCAGGCACATTTGAAGATATAAAGAATCAAGAGAAAGGTAAAGCCCCAGTCCCACTAGACCACGATCGCACGACGCTCACCACGATCTAAAATAAATTTAGAGGTCGTGGTTTGAGCGGATGAAAATGTAAATTTTCGTTGTTTTCACGATGCTACTACGTCCTCTCTACGCTTCTACAAAGATCCCGCTACGATTATACCACGTTCTCACCGCGCTTATTCTGCGACCTCACTACGCTTATCAAGATCTTTCTACGCTCTTCACGTTCTCACTACGACCATACCACGAGTTATCCGATTGCAACACGATCTTACTTACTGCGATTATAACACGTTCTTACCACGATTATACTACGTTCATAGCGCGATCTTACTACGTTCTCAGCAATAACGTCAACATCGTGTTCCATATCAATACAGTTCAATTCCTTCTATTTCTGATTAAATCGTAGATTTCTCGGAAACAATACAGTCATGCCACCAAAATCTACCAGAACACGTGGGCATGGTGATGGGAGTTGATGTAGAGGCATAGGGGGCAAAGTAACGAATCCTGATCAAGCAGAGATGTCGGACCGACCAATCCAACCTAAATTACAACCTATTGCTGGTCAATAAAGCTCAATGACGATATTTTAGTGAACGATAGCAGAGATGACATAGATGTATCAATATATATATAGGAAGATATGGTATGAGTGCCAATGAGACAACTCTCCATCCAAGTAACAATTTATAAAAGTAAACCATTATAGGCCAAGGTACGGCCTTCAACGTGGAGCCTTGGCTCACATCAATCAGCACGCTATAAAGGACCCAAAATATTACTAGTGTTAAACCATTTAAACGGGAAAAATAACGGTCTAATCTATATAAAAACGAGAAGCATGGTTGAGCCGTTAGAGCAAATGGATAATTACATTCAAACAAACAAAATCTAGGGAGCTTTTTTATATATTTTATGTGAAAATGACAATGAGAATGATGGTCGTAGTGTGAACGTAGTCATGTCGTAAGATGAGCGTGATGAGGACGGCAAGGGCGTGCTAGAATCGTACTATGGTCGTGAACAGCCTGGTATTGTCGTAGTGGAAGCGTAGTTGGGTCGCAGTGAGAACGTGATGGTCGTAGTGAGGTCGTGATAACGTCGCTCTGTGATCGTAGCGCAGTCTCTCCAAATAGAATCACGCTTTCACTATGCTCTCGCTACGATTGTACAGCGACCTTTGCGATCTTACTACGATCTTAGTGCGCTCTCACTACGCTTCTTCTACGACCTGATTTCGCCACGACCACACCACGATTGTTTTGAACATGTTTAAAGTTGGCCACGCTCTTCACGATCTTGAAGACCTCACCACGACCGTGATAAGACCTTACTGCGATCTACACGATCGCACTACGATCATCAAAATTTGCATTTTTTTCACAGATCGTAGTGCGATCGTGGTCTAGTGGGACTGGTGTATAAGCTCATCCAATTCTGTAATACCCTAGTCCCACTAGGCCACGATCGCACTACGATCTGTGAAAAAAATGCAAATTTTGATGATCGTAGTGCGATCGTGTAGATCGCAGTAAGGTCGTATCACGGTCGTGGTGAGGTCTTCAAGATCATGAAGAGCGTGGCCAACTTTGAACATGTTCAAAACAATCGTGGTGCGGTCGTGGCGAAATCAGGTCGTAGTAAAAGCGTAGTGAGAGCGCACTAAGATCGTAGTAAGATCGCAAAGGTCGCTGTACAATCGTAGCGAGAGCGTAGCGAAAGCGTGATTCTATTCGGAGAGACTGCGCTACGATCGTACAGCGACGTGATCACGACCTCACAACGACCATCACGTTCTCACTGCGACCCAACTACGCTTCCACTACGACTAAACCACGCTTTTCAAGACCATAGTACGATTCTAGCACGCCCTTGTCGTCCTTATCACGCTCTTCTTACGACATGACTACGTTCACACTACGACCATCATTCTCATTGTCATTTTCACATAAAATATATAAAAAAAGCTCCCTAGATTTTGTTTGTTTGAATGTAATTATCCATTTACTCTAACGGCTCAACCATGATTCTCGTTTTTATATAGATTAGACCGTTGGTTTTCCCGTTTAAATGGTTTAACACTGGTAATATTTTGGGTCCTTTATAACGTTCTGATTGATGTGAGACAAGGCTCCGTGTTGAAGGCCGTACCTTGGCCTATAATGGTTTACTTTTATAAATTGTTACTTGGATGGAGAGTTGTCTCATTGGCTCTCATACCACATCTTCCTATATATATTGATACATCTATGTCATCTCTGCTATCGTTCACTAAAATATCGTCATTGAGCTTCATGGACCAGCAATAGGTTGTAATTTAGGTTGGATTGGTCGGTCCGACATCTTTGCTTGATCAGGATTCGTTACTTTGCTCCCTCTGCCTCTACATCAACTCCTACCACTTTGCCTACGTGTTCTGGTAGATTTTGGTGGCATGACTGTATTGTTTCCGAGAAATCTACGATTTAATCAGAAATAGAAGGAATTGAACTGCATTGATATGGAACACGATGTTGACGTTATTGCTGAGAACGTAGTAAGATCCCGCTATGAACGTAGTATAATCGTGGTAGGAACGTGTAATAATCGCAGTAAGATCGTGTTGCAATCGGATAACTCGTGGTATGGTCGTAGTGAGAACGTGAAGAGCGTAGAAAGATCTTGATAAGCGTAGTGAGGTCGCAGAATAAGCGCGGTGAGAACGTGGTATAATCGTAGTGGGATCTTTGTAGAAGCGTAGAGAGGACGTAGTAGCATCGTGAAAGCAACGAAAATATACATTTTCATGCCGCTCATACCGCGACCTCACCACGATCTAAATTTATTTTAGATCGCGGTGAGCGTGGTGCGATCGTGGTCTAGTGGGACTGGGGCTTAAACAACAACTTTCAATGAAATGTTGGATTAAGTACCCACTAAATGTCTGTGTTGATATGCAAATGATCCAAATTAAGGTCATGGAATAAATATTTGTGATTTTCACCAGAGTAGACCTTTTTTTAACTTAAAACATTGAAATAAATCATCCTGCTCCTTGAAGGAAGCCATTAATTGACCACCGCCATGAACTATTAAGTTTCAACTGTAATTTTCTTATTTTAAAGCATAGAAACAAATTTCAGAAAACGCTCCATGGCTGCGACAATTTTCTTGTTCATAGGCCCTGTCATTTCAATTAGAAAACGATTTTAAAAATACCAACAAAACGATGCCTTGAGTTCTTGAGGCATCATTGGGCCAATGCCAGGCGATGCCTTGAGGCATCGTTGGGCATGCGCCAGGCAATGCCTCAAGGGAATCGTAGGGGATGAAAGAGTTTACTACAAATTTGGAGCCAACGGTAAACTATCATAAATGTTCCTGTTTAAATTGAAACTACCTTTTGCCTAGCATTGGCATTAATTCTTTCCTTTAGCATTTCAAGCTGTGGTGACAGTATTTTATCTTTCACTTTGTCAGACAGTTTCCTTATATAAACTCTTATGGTTTTATCCAGAATGATGTCATTATAATTATTTAGTATCTTCCATAAATCTTCACTGAAATTAGAAAAAAAAAATATTTAATAAAAAACCTTATGAATTCATTATTTATATCATTTATGATTATTATACGACTGCAGTTTGTATAATGCTATGATGTTATCATCTATGGCGTCGTCGTCCAAAGACACATATTTTTTTTAAAGATTTATATATATTTTATTGAATTTTTTACATTTGTTAGTTTAAAACATCGATTACCGGTACCTTATCTCGGCCTCGTTAACATTAGTAATTTCATTTCTTCCCTATTTTTCTTCTCTCTTCTCTCCCTTTTTTAATGCAATAAATGTTTAAATGATTTTATTTAAATTTTAACTCCTCCTCCCTCCCAAGAAAAATTTTAAAAAAATTCGTAAGGGTTCCACGGAACCCGGTGTCTCGCCTACTTTTTCTGTTAATCGCAGACTCAACAAAAATGAGGAAAAACATCAATAAAATTTCCCTCATGATACTGTCTTTTGATTGAAAGAAGCTTCCAAGTTTGGGAAAAAAATCCAGGATAGTTTATGAATCTAATAAATGTTTTATAAACTTTAACTGCAGACTGTATGTAATGTTAACTGGAAGAAAAACTAAGTCCATTTATAAGTAAAATACGGAAAAAAGTGAATTTGTTTTTTACAAAATTTACTTCTGAATAATATCTTATGATCAGAAATAAGCTTTTGTCTAAGTTTGGTAGAAATCCAGGATAGTTTAAGAACATTATAAAAATTTTAAAAACTTAAACCACAGAGTGAATGTTTTGTTTCTGGCAAAAAAACTAAGTCCATTTATAAGTAAAATACGGAAAAGTGGAAATTTATTTTTACAAAATTTTCTTCTTGATACTATCTTATGATCATAAACAAGCTTCTGTCCAAGTTTGGTACAAATCAAGGATAGTTTATGAAAGTTATTAAAATTTTAAAAACTTTAACCACAGAGTGAATGCAATGTTTCCTCGCAGAAAAACTAAGTCCATTTATAAGTAAAATACGGAAAAAATGGAATTTTATTTTTACAAAATTTACTTCTGGATACTTTCTTATGATCATAAACAAGCTTCTGTCCAAGTTTTGTAGAAATTCAGTATAGTTTAAGAAAGTTATTAAAATTTCAAAAACTTTAACCACAGAGTGAATATATTTGTGGAAGCCGCCGACGACGACGGAATGTAGGATCGCTTAGTCTCGCTTTTTCGACTAAAGTCGAAGGCTCGACAAAAATGAAATAAGATAAAGTTAAATAACTAAGATAAACTTTAAAACACACTGAAAGTAATTAAGAAATAAAAAAAAAAAGAAAAAAAAGGAAAGGAAAGGGTAAAAATGTATGAATAGATAAATAAATATCAGGAAATACCAATGTAAAGAGGTAAATAGAAAAAAGAAATGAGAACCACTTGCATTCACTATCACTTTCTCCCAGTCTCTCATACACACATACAATTCTTACTTACATATACACATACATTACTTACTTATGTACATAGTTATTGTTTACAATTTTATGCATCAAAGTATAAACAAAATCTTATCCAAAAAAATAAAATTGCTCACAGATTAATATCATACTCTATAGTGGAAATATGTATTGTAATGGGGTCCAAAATTTTTCATATACATCAACATTATTATTTTCCTTTGCAATATAATATTCATATGACTGATATTGTTTTATTCTATTTTGAAAACCAACAATATTAGGAGTAAGTTCCTTAAACTTACATTTATATATATAATTTTTTGCTACTATAAATAAAAGATTTATGAATAAGCTTTCTGAATAGAAACCAAGGAATATCTGCTTTTTACGGATGGCAAAATCCCTGCTATACAATCTTATTTGCTGTAATAATGATGACCAAAATTGATATGTTATTGGACAATCATAGAAAAAATGTACAATATTTCTAGTTTTACAAAAAGTACATGAACTAGAATCTTTCTTATTTATCTTGTACAAAAAAGAGTTTGTAGGAATTATTTGGTGCAGTATTTTGTATTGAAAACTTTTTAAGTAGGTATCTTTGCAAGACTTCCTTAGTAGCATAAAATATTTTTGCAAATTTTCAATTTCTGAGTCTATCAGCTGCTCCCATTTCTGAAATTTTTCAAGGGGAGGTTGAAATATATGATCAATAAGACTCTTATACACAAATTTTGGTTTCTTATTATTAATAATCTGAGTACAAAAAGCATCAGAGATGTTGACATTTTCAATCTGTTGAGAATCACAGTATTCTTTTATTTGATCTTTAATAAATTTTGGAATATTGGAGATTAGACTGTAATATTTTAGAAAATAATTTGTGAGAATCTTATGTCTAATCTTTTGAAATGTAAAGAAGTCTTTGTTTTGACCATTTACAAGGTCTTTTATATACTGTACACCAAAGTCCTTCCATTGCATATAGTGTTATCTGAAAGTGGCACAAAATTTAAAATATCTAGCAATAATATATCATTTGTACAAGCCTTAGTATAAGGCTTTGCAGTATGTAAGCAAACTAATACATCTTTCCAAAAAGGATTCTTAACATAGCCATGAATTTCTAGCAGTTTTTCTTTTTGTAAAGAAAAGACTCTGTCACCACCAAATTTGGTTAATTCAGACAGTAATAATGTCTGCCATGATCCCTCTAAATTCAAAAGAAGTCTCCTAACCCAGCTTATTTTTAGATACCGGTATGTACTAAAAGATGACAAATGCACCATGTTCATACCTCCCTGCATAAAATCCCCAATGAGTGTATTGCGTTTTATACGTTCTAATTTCCCATTCCAAATAAAATTATAAAAGAGAATATTTAACTCTTTAATTTTAATCTGGGAGAGATTTGGTAAAGCTGTGAAAAAATGAATTATCTTTGGTAATGCCAGAGTCTTAATAACAGTAATTTACCCTAGCACTGTAAGTTTTCTGTGTTCCCAAGCCTTAAGTATTGATGACATTTCCTTGATTTTCTTTGTGAAATTTATATCTAACATAGCTTGTAAATCTAATGAAAAATCTATTCCTAAAAGTTTGAAATTTGACTTTGTCTATTGAAGATTATAATTAGGACAAAGTATATGGTCTGAATATTTTTTGGTTCCAATCCAAACAGCTTTGGTCTTGGATGCATTCATTTTTAGCCCAGATAATAATAATCTTTATTCTCATAAACCATAAGGTACAACGGTACAGAGATATACATACATATAGCAATGAAAACAAACTTATTTATAATAACATCTTGTACACAAACATACATACACACAGGCATACACTAACTATCGTTAAATACACACATACACATATATCAGTATGTACAGAATATACAAAATGGGGGTTATGTTATCGCCTAGAGAACAAATGATTTATTTATTTGGCGTATAAATCTACATAGTTTTTCTAATTTAATTTGTTAGTACAACTCATTATTTCTTTAAATTTCAAAATATTTGGCCTTTGCCACAAATTTTTATCAATTAGTTTTTTTCTGTCATTTTCAAATAATTTACATTCCAGAATATAATGATATTTGTCACCAATACAGTTATCATTACATTTCAAACCATTTCTATTTTCCCTTTCTATACCATTCCACCGTCCTGTTTCTATAGGAAATCTATGATTTGTGGTTCTAAACTTACACAGCGTATATATAGATATCTTTATCTTCCAATATATTTAAAAAAAACATTTAAACTGAAGTGTCTCCTTAAATAATCTATAATTTATAGATTTTGGTGAATTTAACATAAGTGAATGCCATTCCTGTCTAAATTGATCATGTAGGCGCATCTTTATCGAAGGGATAAGCCAATCTGAGCTAGGAAAAAGCTGAGTTGTCCAAATATAGGAAAAGCCAGTATTATCAAAAACGTTTCTTAAAAACTTTAACCATGGCGATTCAAAATGATTGTCGACCGACAATTTGTATAATAATTGATAAGCTAAATGAGACAGTTTTGAATCCTTTCCAGATAAAAGTCGTGTCCAAAATGCAATAAATTTTAGTTTGATATCGAGTTGAACTGGAAAAATGCCAAGTTCACCATAAATCATATAGTTTGGGATGAACTATATCTATATCTGCCCCATTTAAGGACAAATTCAAATCTGCACAAGGCCTTCCCCTGGAAAATACCATGACTTTGGTTTTGTTAACATTCACCTTCAGTCTCCATATATATATATCGGTACTCTCCAAATTTGTTTAATATTTTTTGTAAGTCTTCTTTTGATTCAGACATTAGGACCGTATCGTCTGCATTTAGCAGAACAAAAAGTTTCAGGTAAATGTTTAACTTATCTTCTAGTAAATCTGAAATCACGTTAAGACCCTGAAGATTTTCCGTTATCTTGCAAATCGTTCAAAAATAAGGCAAACAGAAAAGGCGACAAATCCTCACCTTGCCGTACACCAATATCACATGAGAAATAGTCTGATTTCTGTTTATTATATGTATTACAGGATTTAATATCTTTATACATATTTAAAATAACATTATATATTTTCCCTTTAATACCATTTAAAAGAAGTTTATACCAGAGAGCCTCTCTCCAAACTGTGTCAAACGCCTTTTCAAAATCGACGAATGCACAAAACAGATTTTTATTTCTATATTTCAAAATTTCAAAAAATGAGTATAGAGCAAACCAACTGTCAGTTGTCGAGTATGATTTTCGACATCCAAATTGATTTTCATTTAGCAAGAGTGTTTTTTCAGAGAAAAGACATAATCTTTCATTAAGTATAGCTGTAAATAATTTACAAAGGCAACTCAAAATTGTTATCGGACGGAAATTGTTTTGATCAAACTGGTTGCCTTTACCTTTATATATAGGTTTTATATTTCCAATTAGCCAAATATCGGGCAAAACGCCGGAGTCAAATATGAGATTAAATAGCTTCTCATAGATCGGAAGAAATAAATCTGCAGTAGATTTCATGTATTCATTTACTACATAATCTTCACCACAGGCCTTGTTATTCTTCTGATTTTTAATGCATTTAGCTATTTCTTCTCTGGAAATGTAGGCATTAATGTGATCGTTTAAATTATCAATATCAACATTATCAAATATATCTGTATTAGACATTTCTGGACTAGGAGGTTCTTCAACCGTTTGGTTCAGTTTAAAAAAAAAGTCGAATAAGTCCTCGAGCGGAAGATTTGGTTGCTTTTTCTTTTTACCCCTATTCAAAAGGTTCCAATACTCTTTCGGGTCAGAAGTTTTCATATATTTAAGTTTACTATGCATTTGCTTTCTATACTTTTATCTATTCGCATCGAGTGTCTTTTTATATCGTTTCTCTGTTTCTGAAACCTCTCGTTTAAGTGTATCTGTTTTTCTAAACTTAAGCTTTCTTTTAAGTTTACGATAGTTTTGTCTTTCGAATCTACATTCTTTGTTAAACCAAGGTTTATCTCCCTTAGGCTTCTTATTTGTAGATTTTCGTTTTTGGGTATCTTTTCGGGAACCAAAAGTATTCTTTGCACTTTCAAGAGACCTTGTGAAAAGAATCAAAACATTTTAAAGTCTCCTCTAAAGATTTTTCCTTTCCATCCAAAACAAGAAATGTGTCATCAGCATACTGGCTCAACAATAACTCTTTGTTGTCAATATAAATACCATGGATGTCAGATGTAGATTTAAGTCTTAGGGCTAATAATTCAACAGCTAAAATAAATAAATATGGGGATAGGGGTCACCTTGACTACAGCCTCGCCCAAGATTAAAGAAATTTGACAAATTACCATTATTTATTACACAGCTTTTAGCTTCGGAATAGAGAGTCTCAAACCATTTGCGTATAGATGGTCCGAAATTAAAGTTTTTTAGAGCTTTTACTAGAAAATCTCAATCAACAAAATCAAATGCTTTCTCAAAATCAACAAGTAACAGTAAACCAGTCATATTATGCCCTCCAGATAGTGCATAAGATCATATAATAAGCGAATGTTTCCCCCAATGAACCTATCTTTAATAAACCCATTCTGAGTGTCACTTATAATAAAAGGCAATACTGGTTTGAGTCTGTTAGCTATAGCTGCTGAAGCTATTTTAATGTCAGTATTCAGTAAACTGATGGGTCGCCAATTACTCATATATCTCCTATCTTTTCCATCTTTTGGAAGGCAAGTAATGACACTCTGATATTGAAAACAAGAAAAATTTCTATGCTCATACCCAAAATATAAAGATCAATATACAAATGGAGCGAGATCTCTCCAATTTTTTTTTTTTTATAAAAATCAACTGTAAATCTATCGGAACCAGGACTCTTACCATTTGTCATATGTTTCAGTGCCAAAGCACATTCATCAAATGTCAAGTTACCCTCACACAGATCACTTTGTTCCTGTTTGAATTTAACATTATGGTTATACAAAGAGTTGTCTTCCCTGACAGATCTTCTGCTTGAATACAGAGTTTTATAAAATTTCTGTTGTTCAAAAAGAATGCTTGACTGTTCAGAAATATGTTTACCTTGGTCATCAATCAATTCAGCCATTGTTGTTGTTGTTGTGCTGGTAAATTCCTCCGTTGACCTTGGAGCACCCTGTCGTAAACAGGTATAAGGTTACCAATTGAAAAGATTGGTGGTGGTGTTCGGGAAAAAAAAAATATATCACTAAAAGTTCCTTTGTCTAAACTATTGTCTCACACGATATAAAGTTCACAGATTGTTTTTATAATTTATTAAGGTTCACTGCCCTAAGATTGTGCAATTCATAAATTAAATTTCTGCTGATTTCTTCAATGTCTCTGATAATGTCACTTTGTATTTCAATATAACCCATTCTGGTTAACATTGAGCAGTCCAGAATACAGTGCATGAGAAGCTCTTCGTCGGTAAATATTTCTTCTGCTGTGTCAGTACTGATTTTCCTAGCCAAAATCTGCTTTAATAGAGATAAATGCTTTGAACGTGGTGACTCTAGTACTGTGCATTTAAGGATGAAATGGCATCTGTCCTCAGTGTGTGTTTTACAAAGAAGGCAGGTTTCAGACACTGCATGTTGATTGAATCTTTTGCGATCAGCTTGGAGAGTATAGGTACCTGTGAGAAGGCGAGCTTTGATTGTGGCTTCTGAGATGTCCCTGATGTTGTTCTGAGTTGTTTTCCAGATATTGTGTGGATGTTTGGTAGCCAGTTCTTGTAGGTTCAGATATTTTAATGATTTTTTCTTTTCAATCTCATCTCTCCAGGACTCTACCCACTATTTGTTGATAGCTGAATCGATTTGCTTCTTACATAGGGTTTTACTTGGTGGATTGTTCATAATTTCGAATGCTGTTGGAAGGCTATATTTCTGTAGGATGATCCTTATATGTGTAAACAAGCTGTTACTTGTTTCATCCTTCATTGCTAACTGCCGTCTGGCAATCTCATGTTCTATGAACTCTGATTGTGAAGCAATGTTGAAAAAGGTTTCAAAGAGTTTCGCTCTATATGGACTGTAATTGGAGTTGTCCCTAGTAAAGCATACACTGCAACGTTAGCGCATCTGTCAGGGAGCCCTTGGATCTGTTTCAGTAGTTTCCGCTCGTAGATTTCGAAAGCGTTGAGTTCTTTCTGCTGTAATTTTACTACTTTAAGTCCATATGTTATTCTGGGCCTGCTAAATGTTGTAAATATTTTATTCGTTACTACAGGATTGATACCATTTTTCCCGTGTAAGCCAGCACCTAGTAAGGCAGACATTGTACGTCGTCCTTTCTCTATTCTGCTTTCGATATCATTTTTCTTGTTGGCATTTCTCACTATCCCAATATGAGTATTTTCCTGGACTTCTGCTATTGTTTCGTTTCCAATTTTCCATTCCTGTGGCTCCCTTCCTCTTTTGGTGTTAAAGATCAATGCATCGCTTTTGAAGGAGTTTATTGTGACTTTGTCTATTTTGGTTGAGTCGTTCACTATATTCAGTGCACACTGTAGATCTATAGGGTTGAAAGCAATCAGAGCAATGTCATCAGCTACTGTAGGTGCCCCGATAAATGAGTATTTGGTGGTCGAGTTTATCGAATGCCTTTTCTGCGTCAAGGGTTGGTTACCACTCCAGCAGAGATGTTTTGGTCACAGGCTTCATTAATACCTTCTGTTACTACCAGACCAGCATTAACAGGTGATGTCTCTTCTGTAAACCCCCCGCTGTAATCTACTTTGTGTGGCTTTTAGTTCATCATTTGTGTCATCTTGGAGAACAGTTTCAAGTATCTTACTTTTTATCTTAGTTTTTGGTTGAATTCTTGAGATTCCATAATGTTATTGTATTTGGTTTCTCTTATTTTGGATTGTGCTTGTCGTTGGAGTTGTCTAAATTTCTTTTTCTTACTTTTCATATCTTGATATAGTTGCATGGTTGTTGGGGTTTCTTTGTGAACCAGTTGTTTTCCACTTGTGGTATGCAATTTTTGCCGCCTCTGAAGCTTCCTCTATTTCGTAGTTCCATGTCCCTCTGCCTTTTGTTCTTGTGACATTCTGTTTTTGAGCATTGTATTTTGGAACGGATGCAGTTCCTGCTTCATGTAGAACATTTGTCAGGTGCATTACATCTAGTGCAATGTCAAATTTACAATGTACAGGTGCCTTGTTCATTTCAAGCAGCTCTTCAATTGTTTGGTTGTATACTTGTTTGTCACATTTATCCCATTTTGGCTTTTTGAATGTTATTTGGTTGGCAGTGTCTGCGCGTACCCGCATGTGGGTACGAATAGTCAAATTGCCTTTCTGGGCTGCACGTACCCACATCCGGTTTTATAATAAAATGCCGTCGGATCGGGAATGAAACGTGAAATATATACGGAATTTGTTGCAATTAGTGAATAAATTGATTAAAACTACTCAGAATTTTTATAAATATACACATATATATATAGGCAAGTGAACAGTTTTTTCTCAGTTAGTAAATATTCTTAAAATGGAAGAGAGTGATATTATAACTGTGGGGAAGACATTTCAGACTTATAATGAATTAGAAAGATTTGTACAGAACTATCAGGCGTTAATTAGTCATACAATTGTATAAAAGAAATTCGCAGTCTATAGCAGCCGCAGAGAAAAGAAGAACCGGGAGCACAAAAATTAAAGAAGATTTAAAGTATAACAGAATAAATTTTTCCTGCATTCATGGTGGGGAAAAATTCCAAACAAATTCGACAGGAAAAAGGCCGAATACAAGGTATTTGTTTTAAATTGTAGTTTTTAATCGAATCATTGCCGCGCTTCTTTTCAGTTTTCTTTTTATGTCGATTATTTCTAGTTTTTGTATTGTAAATCGTTCTTGATATTAAGGATATGTCTAATTTCAGTACTTTCCAAATGGAATGTCCTTTCCACATTAAACTTGGTGTAACTAAAGATGGGCAAAACCTGATTGTGAGGGAATCACACCGTTCTCACAATCATGAGATCAATAACTGTCTATTTGAGCATCTGCCTAGACAAAGGAAACTAGATGACCATACACTAGAAGGTGTCAAAAACATGCTTAAAATGAAGGCAAATAAAAAACTCCTCCAATATGATCTATCGTCAACTGGGAAAGTAACCTGAATATGAATACCTGAAATATTTTATTATATTTCAGGTGCAACAGTAGAAGTAGTAAAAGATGAATCTGGTGTTTTGAATGGAATATTTTTCCAGGATAAACCAATGCAAAATTTCTTTGATAAATATCCTGAAGTCTTACTTATTGACGCAACATATAAATTGAATGACTTACGACTGCCTCTTTTTGTTCTTATGTGCGTTGACGGAAATGGCGAAAGCGAAATTACAGGGTTGTGGATAGTGACTGATGAATCAAAAGACACTATACAAAATATGATGCAAATTTTCAAAAGGTATAACCCTAAATGGGAAAATGTAAAATGTATTATGGCGGATAAAAACACGAACGAAAGAGACACATTGTGTCTAGAGCTTCCAAGTGCTGTCATTCAAATCGGTCTATTTCACGTATTGAAAACATTTAAACGTGAAATTACATGTGAAAAATTGAAAATGTCAGCCGATGAGCGGTTACATGCGTTAGAGCTGCTTTAGAAGCTTACATACAGCAAATCTGAAACTTCATACTTTGAACTGTATGCAGAATTGAAAGATACTCATTTACATAGAGTTTTAGAATATTATGACAAAAATTTATTTTCTAGTTCTAGTTTCTTCCCATATAAAGTAGCTTGAACATTAATATTTGGTGACATATTCATAATATTTTCTAATTGTTCAACCTCTTTTTCAAGCTTAGATGTATGTTCCCTATCCTCTCTATTTTTTCAATACTATAAGAAATGGACAAAGTCCTGATCTTCATCTTCAGGATTTCAAAAAATAATTGATCATTACATGTAAGTTTAACATCGAGACAATTTTGAATGTCACCTGAAAGATAATACTCAGAGATAGTGTCCTTTATACATGTCTTAATTTTCTCAACATACTCAACATCTCTTACAAGTTGTGAATTAAATTTCCAATACCCCTTTCCCCGCTTAGCAAGACTGGCAGAAAAAGTAAAGACAATGGCAGAATGATCTGTCTTATAACCGGTTATAATCTTCGTGTTTTTCATAAGAGAATATATGTCCTCAGTAACTAAGAAATAGTCTCGTCAACTTTGTTTAATAGGAGATGGTTGACGCCAAGTAAAATTTCTGTCAGTAGGGTGACATGTTCGCCAAGGATCCAATAATTCTAATTTTTCAATAATTTCTTCAATCTTTTCACGAGATTTGGGATTTCTTTTATGTAAAATAATATATGTATCTAAATTGCAGTCCTGGACAACATTCCAATCACCACATAATAAAATACTAGTATTAGCATACAATGCTATTTTATGTAATATATCATCAAATAATAATGGTTCATCCGTATTATATCCATATAGACATACTTAAGTCAATCTCTGTTCATATAAAGTGATATCAATAACAATATAACGACCATTCTGGTCAAATTTAGTGTCATGAATAGTAAAATCTAAACCCTTTTTAAACATGATACTAACTCCAGCGCTTCTATTGTTATGATGACAAAAGATGCAAGTATTGCCCCATTCTTCTTCCCATATTTTTTCAACATCTTTACTGCTATGTGTTTCTTGAAAACATATAATTGAAGCATGTTTGCCCTTTGCCCAATCAAAGACATCCAATCTTTTCTTCTTATTAGAAAATAAACCCCTTACATTCATAGATAGTATAGTAATATTATTATCTATTCCCATAGGTTATGTATATATAATTTAAATTTGGATGTAAGACGTCTTCTGATTGGCTGACGTTATTTGTTATGAGCCCATAGACATAATTTAGTCATGTGGCCGTGACGTTATCAACGTTTTTTCATGGTTTTCTACGGTTTAAAATGGAATTTAGAATTAAATTATAAGAAATGACTGTAATATTTTTTCTGTCTATTCGAAATAACATAAAAATGTGGTGCACACTATTAAATAACGCGCTTGTTATCTTGAAAAATATTTTGAATTATCTCCTTTATCCTCAAAACTTCCAACTATGCTCATAAACAATGGAATGGAGATGTAACATAAACAGATGAGACCAACATTTTTACAATTAAAAAAAAAAGAGGTAGAGTTATCTCACTTCTTAAGATCAATATCTCAAAACAACTCATGAAGCTGTTTTCTTTCTAATTTTCTCTTCTATATTGTCAAACAAGTCAAACTTTATTCTTTGGTTACCACTTTTACTGTTCTGGAGCTTCCCATAAACACTACAGTTATAAAACCAAACATTCTCTACTTTCCCAGTTAGGTTTAGTCTTGACATCTGTCCTAAGTTCTTCTGGGTGATATCATCATGGAACTTTATATCTTTTTTCAATCCTTTTTTGCTCCTCATGATCTTAATTTTCGTATCTGTGTTTCTTACTTTGGCATTGATTGGTCGTATTTCCCCTTCTGGTCCGAGACCACAATTATTTCGTAGTGCATTTCTTTTAGAACATAAATGAAAATAAAAAAAATCCCACCTGCGCTTTCTCAAAGAAACTTTTACAGTGTGTTGTACTACTTTTGGGACAAATTATATCAAAATTATAGAAAACTTCATCGCCTCTAACTCAAAATATGGACAATTTTATCTTTAGGGCGTCTTGAAATCTTTTGACAGCTTACGAAGTGCTATTTTTCAACCTTTTTCACCTGGACCAAATCACTACTTTCCTTTAAAATTCTGGACCCAAATTTTTTTACAGTGTAATTTCAACCCCCTACTTGCAATATGAAGCATTAAACATGGAGAAATAAATTTGGAAGGGGTATAAAAATTAATGGCAAGTAACCCACTGTCAACACTAGGGACTATATTTGTGAACAACGAAAATCAAGGGACGACAATTGTGGTCTCGGACCTAATAGGATAGAAAGAGTTGACAAATCTTAAAACAAACTTGGTATGATCAAAGTTTAATGAATTATAACACTGCTTACAAAGTTTTATGACAATAGGATGTATATTATAGACAATAAGTTAAGTTCTATACTCATCTTTGCGTGTAAAATTTTGACGTTAAAATGGAAACATTTCAACTATCAACATTTGGGGCTTTAAAAATTAAAATATTGCAAAACAAGAATGTGTCCACAGTACACGGATGCCCCACTCACACTATCATTTTCTATGTTTAAAGGACTGTGAAATTGGAATAAATTCTCTAATTTGGCATTAAAATTAGAATGATCTTATCAAAGGGAACATGTATACTAAGTTTCAAGTTGATTGGACTTCTACTTTATCAAAAACTACCTTGACCAAAAACTTTAACCTGAAATTTGCACTATCATTTTCTATGTTCAGTGAACCGTAAAATTGGGGTCAAAACTCTAATTTGGCATTTAAATTAGAAAGATCATATCATAGGGCACATGTATACTAAGTTTCAAGTTGATTGGACTTCAACTTCATCAAAAACTACCTTGACCAAAAACTTTAACCTGAAGCCAAAAACTTTAACCTGAAATTTGCACTATCATTTTCTATGTTCAGTGAACCGTAAAATTGGGGTCAAAACTCTAATTTGGCATTTAAATTAGAAAGATCATATCATAGGGCACATGTATACTAAGTTTCAAGTTGATTGGACTTCAACTTCATCAAAAACTACCTTGACCAAAAACTTTAACCTGAAATTTGCACTATCATTTTCTATGTTCAGCGAACCGTAAAATTGGGGTCAAAACTCTAATTTGGCATTTAAATTAGAAAGATCATATCATAGGGCACATGTATACTAAGTTTCAAGTTGATTGGACTTCAACTTCATCAAAAACTACCTTGACCAAAAACTTTAACCTGAAGCCAAAAACTTTAACCTGAAATTTGCGCTATCATTTTCTATGTTCAGTGAACCGTAAAATTGGGGTCAAAACTCTAATTTGGCATTTAAATTAGAAAGATCATATCATAGGGCACATGTATACTAAGTTTCAAGTTGATTGGACTTCAACTTCATCAAAAACTACCTTGACCAAAAACTTTAACCTGAAGCCAAAAACTTTAACCTGAAATTTGCACTATCATTTTCTATCAGTGAACCGTAAAATTGGGGTCAAAACTCTAATTTGGCATTTAAATTAGAAAGATCATATCATAAGGAACATGTGTACTAAGTTTCAAGTTGATTGGACTTCAACTTCATCAAAAACTACCTTGACCAAAAACTTTAACCTGAAGCGGGACAGACAGACGAACGAACAGACGAACGAACGAACGAACGAACAGACGGACGAACGGACGCACAGACCAGAAAACATAATGCCCCTCTACTATCGTAGGTGGGGCATAAAAATACTTTTTAAATGCCTTAATATATAACTTATCATGTACTAAAAGCAATAGAGTACTCATTTGATTTATCAGACTTGGAACGAACGAACAGACGAACGAACGAACGAACGAACAGACGGACGAACGGACGCACAGACCAGAAAACATAATGCCCCTCTACTATCGTAGGTGGGGCATAAAAATACTTTTTAAATGCCTTAATATATAACTTATCATGTACTAAAAGCAATAGAGTACTCATTTGATTTATCAGACTTGGCATAATTATTCAAAAGTCAAATTTATATGAGTCTGTGCCTAAAAATTGAGGTTTTTCAATGAAGGGGGGCCTTACATGAAGATGTAATATTTTCCAGCAATTTTAAATTTGTGAAGCTTTTTGGTTATAAATAATCCTTACATATGTTTTGAAAGTACTTTAAATGGAAAGAAAAGTTACAAATAACATATCATATTAGTTTAAAAGGGTCTTAGGCCAAGTAAGACTGGAAAAAATTTAGGGTCAATTTAGGCCGTGCCACATATTTACATTAAAAAATGCATATTGAGGCTATAAGAAATAAAATTTTGTGTTTTTTTTTTATCATTTCTATACTCATGTGACATGATTAAACAAATCTGAGCACAAAAAGACTCTTGCAATTAACTTTTCTTACAAGCAGTATGGTCTGATACAAAGATTTTTGCATTTTTAGGGAAAAACTTGCATGCAATTTATTCTCAACAGGCTTATATTTAAACCACTTGCTATCATACAGAAGAAAAGAAAGACATTATGTGAAATGGAACAGGTACAATAGACATTGTAAAGTGTTTTTGATACAAATTTAGTGAGTTCTTTATTATGAACTTCAAATTTTATGTACCAAGCTCCCCACTTTTGACTTCATCCAAACAGGGCGCTAGACAAGGGTCTTTTATAAAACACATTTTGCACATATTTTCTGAGATAATCTTCTTTTCTGTAGATTCAGAGTTCATAAATAAGTAAAAGAACTAGATAAAGGCATAGAAACACAAATATTGACACATGAAAACCTGTCAGATAGAAAGTCAGGATGCCATTTATGCATCAATATTGAAAAAGCTATAAATGCCTATTTTGACCATAAAATGCCAAAATTGGTCATTTTTGCAGAAATTCTATAAAATAAAAGTTTAAATCCTTTAGTTTCATGCTATTTGACAGATTGACACCATCAAATCATTTAGGGAAGTTGCCAAAGTACAGATTCTATATTTACAGATTTCACCTCTTAGGTCCGAGACCACAATTATTTCGTAGTGCATTTCTTTTAGAACATAAATGAAAATAAAAAAAATCCCACCTGCGCTTTCTCAAAGAAACTTTTACAGTGTGTTGTACTACTTTTGGGACAAATTATATCAAAATTATAGAAAACTTCATCGCCTCTAACTCAAAATATGGACAATTTTATCTTTAGGGCGTCTTGAAATCTTTTGACAGCTTACGAAGTGCTATTTTTCAACCTTTTTCACCTGGACCAAATCACTACTTTCCTTTAAAATTCTGGACCCAAATTGTTTTACAGTGTAATTTCAACCATTTGCAATATGAGGCATTAAACATGGAGAAATAAATTTGGAAGGGGTATAAAAATTAATGGCAAGTAACCCACTGTCAACACTAGGGACTATATTTGTGAACAACGAAAATCAAGGGACGACAATTGTGGTCTCGGACCTTCTTTTCCAGGAAGGCGATGTATGGCAATTAAATAAGTAGGCTCCAAATTAATCTTCAAGTCTTTTTTGATAAGGTTGATAAATTAAGCATGTAGATTTTCAATGTTTTTTTTCTGGAATGCGAATGTTGTGCTTCCTTGAATATTGCTTGTTGTAATTTGCAGATTTCAAAGCATCCACACTTCTTAAATTACAATCCTCCACTTTTTCATCCAACTCCTTAATCTTAATTTCTTTCTCCCTTAGTTTCTCCTTCAGAAGGTGATTTTCCAGGTTTAGAGAATCAACATTGTCTTGCAACTGTCTTCTTTTTCTCTTAACTTACTATTGAATTCTGCAGTGATAGAATCTTTTAGTGTATTCAATAATTGACTAACAATACTTGTAACAAGTTCTTTTAAGTCGCTTTGTTTGACTAACGATTCTAAATCAGATTTGATCACTGTGTCCTGAAGGGATTTTTTAATATCTTTTAAGTCTGAGTGAATGCTCATAATGTCAATGTTGTCAATACTTTCCTCAGACACATCTGAATGGGTTTGTTTGTTTCGCTTTGGTGGTTTTTCTTGTTGATCTTTGTTACCTCCAGGTTTTTTGGCATTTAACAATGATTGTACAGTCTTGGCACCTGCCTGGTTTTTTTAATAGTTATCCCATAAGGACGCGGTGTGTCAGTGAAGATCATCCCGATGGCCGGAGGCCAGAGGGTGATCTTACACTGACACACCAAGTCCGAATGGGATAACTATTTTACATCCCAGCTTTTTTTTTAGATTAGACGAAAACCCATTTACAATTCATAAAATCTAGTTTAGAACGCCACACAACCATTATTATATACTTTATATATTACTATATGATGTATACCCTTTATGACCCCCTAACACGATGAGTAGATATCAAACAATGTCAACTCGCCCCACTGGCCAATCGCCCCACACTATATCGCCACTTTATGAAAAAATCGCCCCACTCTTGTAACCGACTCGCCCAACTTTAAAAAAGTGTAAAATCAAATTGAACAATCAGTCTGACAACTCATTTATTTAACGAAAAGGGTTTAAACCCCACTGAGTAAAGGTCTGCCAACTCGCCCCAGTTATAAAATATCTTGCTTCTTTTAAGTATGTTAAATTTCTGATAGTTCGTATCCAGTAGTCCTGGTGAAGTGGTATGTGTCGTGGCTTGATATGCTAAAGGTCTTGAGTTCGAATTCCAGCATATACACTGGATTTTTTCTACGTGAATTTTGATAGATAGTCTTCTCCGTATAATTAATTATAAGTTTTATACTGTTTTTGACATTCCCGCCAAAATGTTACAGAAAAAGGAAAGCATGTATAACAAAGAAACTTAAACTGGGGTGATCAGGTAGGGGTGATCCGGCTCAGATCACCCCTGTTAGAACAAAGGAGCTGGGATGTAAGCCTAGAGACATATTGTGGTAGTAATGGATAACAATGGATACTAATGAAATTAAATCCAATTTTGCACACAAAAAATTTATACCCTCTGTATCTTTTTCAAATGAATATATTTTTCACAATTAAGTCCAGAAACAGATAGACACATTTGGTTTCGGAACAATAACTTTTGTTTAAGTGAATGGATCTCTATGAAATTTTACCGAAAGGTTCAAAACCACAAAAAGAAGGTTGGGATTAATTGTGGTGACTGTGTACCAACAGTTTAGGAATAATGGCCCAAAAAGGGCAAAAAAACAAATTTTGGTAATTGTAAGTGTACAGATTTGTCTGAAATTGTACCACAAGGTTCCATATCACAAAGAGAAGGCTAGGATTGAGTTTGGGGCTAATTGTCCGAAATGTTCAGGAATTAGGGGCAAAAAAGGGGCCAAAAAATAAGCATTTTTCTAGTTTCCGTGTTTAAGTGTAGGGATATCTCTAAATTTGTACTACAAGGTTTCATATCACAAAAGGAAGGCTGGGATTGAGGTTATGGGTAATAACTCCAAAGAGGGGGATTTGTTTTATTCAAATTAAATTTCATCATGAACAAAACTTCATGGGTTAATTTGTCACAAAAAAGCCAACAAAATGATTGCTTGAGGTATGAAAGATCAACTTTTTAGAATTAAAATTTAGTTTTGTAAATTAAATACTCATCTTCATAAATTTAGATATCAGTCCACTGGCTGCATTATACAACCGGAAACCAGCCAGAAAAAGAACCATGACCCCGTGACAACCTCTCGCACCTGACACCTGTGCGTCCTAAACCTTCATCATTTATTCCTTAAAATGCTAGGCACTAAGGGGATAGAGGGGAGGGGGAGGGACCTCTGATTTATGAAGGTGAGTATTTAATTTACAAAACTAAATTTTAATTCTAAAAATTTGATTTTTATTACATTAAATACCTCACCTTTATAAATTTAGATAACAGAATTTAACGAAGCGCTGAATCCCCATCACTAGGAGGAGGAAAAAGCAACCTGTTGAGCAGCAACTAAAGGCCCTAAAGAATAGAGGTTGTCACAATGAAGAGGCATGGACCGTAAATAATGGTTGTAAAAGGCAATATCAAACCTCCAAAAACCAGCTGACATGATTTCCGACATAGAGGAGGAATTAATGAAAGTGCTGGATAGCACCTGTGGAAAGTTTGCAACGGAAGATTGTAATATTTCAAATAGATTGTAAATGTGTAGATTGCATGGTTAACTTTTTTTTTCATACTTAAATAAAAAGAAAAAACTTTTATCAAGAAATAATTGTAACAGGATGCTGCTATGAAGTCTCCCAAACAAAGCTCTCAAAATTAGTCATACAAATTGGTCTGGTCTAGTAAAGTGATATGCACAAGTGACATCCATGTATTACACCTGCATGTCATTCAAATCTTCTTGAAATCATGTACAGTAATATTCATGATTGAGGGGTGGGGATCTAGACAGTTTACAAGTTCTCAAACAGGCAGGAGGTAGGGGTAAGAGTGACCCCAGGGGACTAGCCTGTTGTTTCATCTGATTTGTTTTATTATTATTCCGTACAAGAATATATGTTGTTTCAGTGTGGGGATTTCGACACTTTTCAAGTTTTCGAAAAGAAGGGGGGTATCTTAACTGTTTACAAGTTCTCAAAACAGGATGGGGTTGGGTTACACCGAGGGACTCTCCTTATATTTCATTTTATTCGTTTTATTGTCCAATACAAGAATATATATGGTTAAGGGTTGGGGATCTCAACCGTTTACAAGTTCTCAAACATGAGGGGTTGGGGATGACCCAGAGGGACTCCCACTATATTTCATTTGTTTTGTTTTGTTGCCCCATAAAAGAATATGTATGGTTTAGGGGTGGGGATCTCGACCGTTTACAAGTTTTCAAAAAGAAGGGGGGTCGGGTCACCCCTGTGAACTTCTTCTATATTTCATTTGATTTAATTTATTGTCCCATACAAAAATATATGTGGTGTGTTGGTGGGGATCTCAACTGCTTACAAGTTCTCAAATAAAAAGGGGGTGGGAGCGACCTCTGGGGACTCGCCTTCTTTTGCATTTGATTTGATTTATTGTCCAGTAAAAAAATATATATGGTTAAGGGGTGGGGATCTTGACCGTTTCAAAGTTGTCATACAACAGGGGGTGGGGCTGACCGAAAGGGACTCCCATTTTATTTTATTTGATTTGTTTTGTTACCCCATACAAAAATATATATGGTTTATGGGTGGGGATCTCGACCGTTTCCAAGTTCACAAACATGAGGGGGTAGAGGCTGACCCAAAGGGACACACACTTTATTTCATTTTTTTTGTTTTTTGCCCCATAAAAGAATATATATGGTTTAGGGGTGGGGATCTCGACCGTTTACGAGTTTTCAAAAAGAAAGGTTGGGATGACTGACCCCTCTGGAGTTTCTCTATATTTCATTTGATTTATTTCATTGTCCCATACAATAATATATATGATATATGGGTGGGGATCTCAACTATTAACAAGTTCTCAAACAACCAGGGAGTGAGAGTGACCCCAGGGGACTCGCCTTTTATTTCATTTGATTTGTTTTATTGTAACATATAAGAATATATATAGTTTAGGGGTGGGGATCTGACTGTTTTTAAGTTCTCAAACATGAGGGGTTGGGTCGGGTGACACCATGGACTCAAACTAAATTTAATTAATTTGATTTGTTTTATGGTCCTGTGATCATTACTGAAAACCATGTGTGTCTGTCATTTACTGTTTTCAAGTTATAAAATTTATTATTGTTATTGAAAATTGAAAAAAATCCCATAGGGTTCTATAGTAAATTCCTCCCTTCTGTTGGCCCCTCAAAATACAACTAAATAGACCCCAAGAAGAAAAATAATCAGAACTGAGCAAAAACTTTGTTTAGGAGTCTTAATAGCAATTAGTATAATTAAAAACAAATTGTTCAGAGAAAAAAAAATGTATTTTAATATGAAAGTTGTAAAATTAAGTTTAAAATGCCATTTCAATCGTCAAATGATAGCTTATTGTAAGCTGATTCCAAAAATATATGGTTTCTATACAACATTTTTTAAATAAGGGAGATTATTTGTTACTTCCGATTTGAAAAATGTTACTTCCGATAATATTTGAATATTTAATTGACACTGATTCCAAAAATATCTGGTTCTATATACTTTAATATTAATAAAGTACAAAAAATAGCTACTTCCGGTTTACACAAGGTCTCTTCCGGTAGTCTCAAGGTTAAATGGTTTGATATCTTTTGCCAAAAGTCTCATGGCTTTATCATGTATACATATGGGGTAAAAGCAAAGGTGTTGGAAAAGAGGTGAAAATAAGCCAAAATCAAAATTAGGAAATGACCTTGACCTTTGACCTTGACCCTATTTTCTTTTTTTTTTGGACCAAGGACCTGAAATCAAAAGAACCTAGGTCTCTATCACTTATGGTTTACCAATCACAATCACATTTTAACTATTTTAAATACAGAAGGGGAAATAACTCTCTTATGGAGTTTCCAGACCGATTTGGTCAAAATTATTTTTTAAGATCCCGAGGATATAACGAGCATATTGGTGAAATAATTTTGTCGTAATCTTTAACGGTTGCGAGGGAGATTTGTACACAAGAAAAACAGTGTTTGGGGAGATAACTCTTACAATAAAAAGTGTTCGGCTCAACAGGGTCAGTTTCAAAATCGTTATAACTGTTCAATATCATATGCAAAAAATCTAAGCGACATCTTGTGAAACAAAAAAGCAACATCAGAAAAAAGTAGCGGAAGAAGAAAAAAATAAATAATTAAAAACCAATTGTTCTCTGAAATTAAAAACCAATTGTTCTCTGAACAATTGGTTTTTAATTATTTATTTTTTTCTTCTTCCGCTACTTTTTTCTGATGTTGCTTTCCACATCAAAGAAATTTTGATAAGAAGATAGTTTCTTCATACTGATGCGATAAATAATGGTTTAATTATATTTTTGAGTGATATAAGGGAGATAATATGCTACTTCCGGTGAAATGCATGTCACTTCCGGTCTCAAATGATAGCTTCTTTCACACTGATTCCAAAAATATATAGTTTCTATATATTTTGTTTGTAGAATGGGAGATAATTGGCCACTTCCGGTTTGTTGGAAGTCATTTTTAGTCTCCAGTATTCAGTCAATGTATCTATAGGACAAAATATATGGATTCTGAGTACTTTTATATGAAAAAAAGTTGCAAAATAGCTACTTCCGGTTTTCTCAAGGTCACTTTCGGTAGTCATTTTTCAAGGTCATTTGTCACCTAACCTTTTGTACAAGGTGAAATGCCTTTATAATGAACTTAGTTGAAGTTATAATCAAATAACCTCATATCAAGACATTTCAGGGGCACTAACTCCTATAAGATGCCATTAAATTGTATAAGACTTAATGTAGCATATCTTCATTACAATAAAGCAGACATTTTGCACTTGTTCTTTTCTATGTATCTTTCAAAGTGTCGGAGAAAATGCAAATACAAGTAAAAGTCACATTTGAGAACTTGACCTTGACTTTGACCTTGACCTCATTTTCTAAGTTAGGACCTAGGGGCCTCAAATAAAAACATTTCAGGGTTATACGGTTAACTGTTTATGACTTAAAAAAACATACCGACAAATTTATTTTGTAAAGGTAGATAACTCTTATAAAATTTCATCGAATCGCTTCGATCCAAATTAGCCAAAAATTCCTGAGGATGTAAAGAACAATTTGTAAAAGGAATTTTGTCGCTATCTTCTTTTGTTACAATGAAATGCACACACATAATAAACAGTGAATAGGGAGATAACTCTTACATTTAAAATGGTTTGCCTTAGCAGGGTGAAATTTAAAAGCGCATAAACTATACTATACCATATGAGAAATATCTAAGCAACATATTGCGAAACAAACATTTATCGCAAGAACAAAATTTGGCGGAAGAAAAAAGAAAAATCAGAAGAAGAAAAACAATAAGTCTTTCCACAGAAAAGTGGAAAGACTTATAATCAGAAGAAAAACAATAGTTCTTTCCACAGAAAAGTGGAAAGACCTAATTACGAATTTTGTTATATTCCGATTTATAATGCCGAATATGTAAAAGCCCGAGTTTATTAGCTCACCTGGCCCAAAGGGCCAAGTGAGCTTTTCTCATCACTTGTCGTCCGTCGTCGTCCGTTGTTAACTTTTACAAAAATCTTCTCCTCTGAAACTACTAGGCCAAATTTAACCAAACTTGGCCACAATCATCATTGTTGGATCTAGTTTAAACCAGGTGCTCCGCAGGGCGCAGCTTTATACGACCGCAGAGGTCGATCCCTGAACAGTTGGGGCAGGTATGGACAAAACATTTAAGCGTGATACAGCTTTGAATTTGGATTGTGATCAAATTTTTGACATTATATGGTTTTTTTACACAAAACAAATGTCAAGATTTTACAAATCAATTAAAGATTTCTTCTTCAAACTTATTTAAATCTAAAATTAAATAGTTGACACAGCATAGGTTTCTGACACAGAATGAATGTGGTCTAATGAACTTAACATTTTTTTTGCCTTTGAGCAATTCACTATGCTGTTGAATATTAATCCTGTCAAAAAAATGTTTGAAGAAATTTTCTTTTTATTTATGAAATCTGAAATGAGAACAAGTATGGACACAACTTTTAAGTTTGATACAGCTATAAATGTGGATTGTGATTAAATAGTTGACACAACATAGGTTTATGTCACATTATGAATTTGGTTTAAGAAATGAAAATTAGAATTTAAAGTTTTTAAATTTAATATTAAACTATTATGGTTCAATATCCAAAATGTAAATAGTCATGTCTGGCAAATGTCCAACATACATTATCTAAAAACATTTTAGATAAGATAAGGAAAAAAAGCTTCATCAGCAACATTTTATATTGGCAAATTTCCAATGAAGTTATTTACATAAAGTTATTGGCAAATAAAAATAGAAAATGACATCATAGTCATGTCTGGCAAATTTCCAACATATATTATCAACTACTATTCTATACAAAGAAAGATAACTCCAATTGAAAATTAATTGCTATTGCACAATATTGTGCAATTAGATATTTCTTGCTATTGTGCAATACTGTGCAATTGAAAATGTCTTGCTATTGCACAATACTTGATATGGAATCCTGATTTGGACCAACTTGAAAACTGGGCCCATAATCAAAAATCAAAGTACATGTTTAGATAAAGCATATCAAATAAGCCCAAGAATTTAATTTTTGTTAAAATCAAACTTAGTTAATTTTGGACCCTTTGGACCTTAATGTAGACCAATTTGAAAACGGGACCAAAAATTAAGAATCTACATACACAGATAGATTTGGCATATCAAAGAACCCATTTATTCAATTTTTGATGAAATCAAACAAAGTTTAATTTTGGACCCCCATTTGGACCAACTTGAAAACTAGGCCAATAATTAAAAATTTAAGTACATTTTTAAATTCAGCATATCAAAGAACCCCAAGGATTCAATTTTTGTTAAAATCAAACTAAGTTTAATTTTGGACCCTTTGGACCTTAATGTAGACCAATTTGAAAACGGGACCAAAAATTAAGAATCTACATACATAGTTAGATTCGGCATATCAAAGAACCCCAATTTTCAATTTTTGATGAAATCACACAAAGTTCAATTTTGGACCCTTTTGGCCCCTTAGTCCTAAACTGTTGGGACCAAAACTCCCAAAATCAAACCCAAGCTTTCTTTTATGGTCATAAACCTTGTGTTTAAATTTCATAGATTTCTATTTACTTATACTAAAGTTATGGTGCAAAAACCAAAAATAATGCTTATTTGGGCCCCTTTTTGGCCCCTAATTCATAAACTGTTGTTACCTCAACTCCAAAAATCAATCCCAACCTTCCTTTTGTGGTCATAAACCTTGTGTTTAAATTTCATTGATTTCTATTCACTTATACTAAAGTTATTGTGCGAAAACCAAGAATAATGCTTATTTGGGCCCTTTTTTGGCCCTTAATTCCTAAACTGTTGGAACCAAAACTCCCAAAATCAATCCCAACCGTCCTTTTGTGGTCATAAACCTGGTGTCAAAATTTCATAGATTTCTATGCACTTAAACTAAAGTTATAGTGCGAAAACCAAGAAAATGCTTATTTGGGCCCTTTTTGGCCCTTAATTCCTAAAATGTTGGGACCAAAACTCCTTAAATCAATCCCAACCTTCCTTTTGTGGTCATAAACCTTGTGTTAAAATTTCATTGATTTCTATTCACTTTTACTAAAGTTAGAGTGCGAAAACTAAAAGTATTCGGACGACGACGACGACGACGCAGGACGACGACGACGCCAACGTGATAGCAATATACGACCAAAAAATGAAAATTTTTGCGGTCGTATAAAAATGTGTCTGGTGACCCGGCCAACCAACCAAGATGGCCGCCATTGCTAAAGATAGAACATAGGGGTAAAATGCAGTTTTTGGCTTATAACTCTAAAACCAAAGTATTTAGAGCAAATCTGACATGCAGTAAAATTGTTTATCAGGTCAAGATCTATCTGCCCTGAAATTTTTAGATGAATCGGACAACCTGTTGTTGGGTTGCTGCCCCTGAATTGTTAATTTTAAGGAATTTTTGCTGTTTTTGTTTATTATCTTGAATATTGTTATAAATAGAGATAAACTGTAAACAGCAATAATGTTCAGCAAAGTAAGATTTACAAATAAGTCAACATGATCGAAATGGTCAGTTGACCCCTTTAGGAGTTATTGCCCTTTATAGTCAATTTTTAACCATTTTTCGTAAATCTTAGTAATCTTTTACAAAAATCTTCTCCTCTGAAACTACTGAGCCAAAATAATCCAAACTTGGCCACAATCATCATTGGGGTATCTTGTTAAAAAATGTGTGGCGTGACTCTGCCAACCAACCAAGATGGCCGCCATGGCTAAAAATAGAACATAGGGGGTAAAATGTAGATTTTGGCTTATAACTCTAAAACTAAAGCATTTAGAGCAAATCTGATATGGGGTAAAATAGGTCAGGATTTATCTGCCCTGAAATTTTCAGACAAATCGGACAACCCGTTGTTGGGTTGGTGCCCCTGAATTAGTAATTTTAAGGAAATTTTGCAGTTTGCTTATTATCTTGAATAATATTATAGATAGAGATAAACTGTAAACAGCAATAATGTTTAGCAAAGTAAGATCTACAAATAAGTCAACATAACCAAAATAATCAGTTGACCCATTAAGGAGTTATTGCCGTTTATAGTCAATTTTTAACCATTTTTCTAAAATTTTAGTATTCTTTTAGAAAATCTTCTCCTCTGAAATACTGGGCCAAATTTAACCAAACTTGGCCACAATCATTATTTCGGTATCTAGTTTTAAAATGTGTGGCGTGACCCTGCCAACCAACCAAGATGGCCACCATGGCTAAAAATAGTACATAGGGGCGAAATGTAGATTTTGGCTTATATCTCTGAAAGCAAAGCATTTAGAGCAAATCTGACATGGGTAAAATTGTTTATCAGGCCTAAATCTATCTGCCCTGAAATTTTCAGACAAAACAGACAACCTGTTGTTGGGTTGCTTCTAGAATAAGTAATTTTAAGGAAATTTTGCAGTTTTTGGTTATTATCTTGAATATTATAATAGATAGAGATAAACTGTAAACAGCAATTATGTTCAGCAAAGTAAGATCTACAAATAAGACAACATGACCAAAATTGTCAGTTGACCCATTAAGGAGTTATTTCCCTTTATAGTCATTTTTTAACAATTTTTGTAAATTTTTGTAAATTTTTAGAATATATTTTCCACTGTAATTACTGGGCCAAGTTCATTATAGATAGAGATAATTGTAGCAAGAAGAATGTCCAGTAAAGTAAGATCTACAAACACATCATGATCACCAAAACACAATTTTGTCATGAATTTATCTGTGTCCATTGTTTAAGATGCACATAGACCAAGGTGAGCGACACATGCTCTTGAGAGCCTCTAGTTATAGTCCGAGTTTGTTGTGGGCGGAGATGAGATGAGATACCATGATTCTTCCGATACTCTCGGGCTTTAACATATTGAATAAACATTTGTAAAAGTCGTAGTAAGCGACGAAAAATGTTCATTGACTGTGTTACATTCATGAAATATTTTAAACACGGTATCAATTTTCTCTTCAACCGGAGGAAGGTAGGAAACCTTTGAAACCGGGAATATAGAACTCCCGTTTCGAGGCACACATATATGGATCTGACACATGTCTGGAGAATACAGATAAAATCATAACTTGCGTAGAAACTGCTGTCTCGTGTGTGTATTGATTTTACTTTCCGCGTAGCGCAGATCAGCGAAGTAGTGTTTGTTCGTCATTTTCAAATGAAGTTGAATTATTTGATTTATCGATGAAAATTCAGTACATTTTAATTCAAGCTGTATGCTTTTAAAATAGAAGATCTCAAAATTTCAAAAGCATCTTTCTATTATTAGTTTTCAAACACCAGTACTACATTATCTTGAAGTAGGACACACTTCCTAAAGTATGATAGTCTGTGTCTTTTCCGGTTAGAGGCCAATGCCTTAAGAAAGTTTATTGCTATAGCAAGCTATAGCAAATTTTCCAAAAATGTTCCAAGAAGAGGCTAAAGCTCTTACTTCATGTGCTTTAACTTGATGTTTAACTAAAACTTCAGAAGAAGCAGACTTATAAGCCAAAATGACAGTATTGCAAATCCAGGTAGAAATGGTTTTAGCAGAAATGTCAGAAATTCCTTTTTAAATAGGAATGAACAACCTAGAAGAACCAGCATATCTTAATTTAGCTGAAGAAGCTAGGTAAACAAGCAAGGCTTTCACTGGACACAAAACCTGATTATCCGCCGTGGGAGGTAATGCAGGAATAGTAATGAAACCAGAACCTTTATCAGGTAACTGGTTCTTTGCTAAAAAAGATGGATCAGTGAGAAGAGTAACTGAAGACTTATCAGCCGCAAAGCGGAGACAAGACTCAGAAATTAACAAGGCATGAATCTCACTCCTTCTGCGACCAGTAGC
Source organism: Mytilus galloprovincialis (assembly GCF_965363235.1). Lineage (NCBI taxonomy): Eukaryota > Metazoa > Mollusca > Bivalvia > Mytilida > Mytilidae > Mytilus > Mytilus galloprovincialis. The sequence goes on along the minus strand of NC_134839.1, from coordinate 23,938,805 downwards.
CAAAGCTATCAGAAAACAACATTTATAAGATAAAAATTTCAAGGAGGCTGAATGTAAAGGTTCAAAAGGCGGAAACTGAAGAACCTTCAAAACTAAAACTAAGTCCCAAGAAGGAACCAAACGCCTTTGACGAGGACTATTAAGGCAAAAATTTTATCAACAAAGACAAAAACTCATTGTCACCAAAATCAGAGCCTCCTGAAAGTGATATTGTTCTGGCTATGGCAGATCTATATCCCTTTATAGAAGAAGGAGAATAACCCTTTTCTTCAAAAAGATGAAGGAAAAAATCCGCTAACTGTTGGACAGTAACTGTGATAAGATCAATCTGTTTCGACAGACACCAAGTACAGAAAATTGACCATTTGGAGTCATACACTGCTCATGTAGATTGTCAGTCTGATCCTGAGATACGCTTGGTTGCTCCCTCAGAAAAGCCTCCCTTTCTGGGGGACTTCCTGACAGCAACCAAGCGTGCAGATGGAGATTCTCTAGACCCTGATGAAGTTTTCTTCCTTTGAATTGAGACAGTAGATCCTCTCTTCGAGAAAGACGAAGAGGCTTCGCACATCACAGAAGTAGTAGTTCTTGGAACCAAGACTGTCTTGGCCAAGCCGGAGCAATAAGAATGGTCTTGCAAAGATCCCTCTGAATCTTGTGCAAGATCTTTGGAAGAAGACGAAAAGGAGGGAACATGTAACTGAACATTCCCTTCCAAGATAGGGTCATAGCATCTACTGCCCAGGCTTTCTCGTCTGGAATGGGAGAAACGTAAGTCGCCAACTTGTGATTCAGACTGGTGGCAAAAAGATCTATATGAGGACGATCCCAACAAAGAATGATCACCTGAAAAACTGATGGATGAATTTCCCATTCTGTGTTCACTGGAACACGGGAACGGGAGAGAGCATCCGCCAGAAGATTTTGACTGCCTGGAACATAATTATATCGAGACTGTGACACAGAAGAAGAATTTCCTTGCTCAGATGATACAGAGAAAGGGAATGGGTCTCCCCTTGATTCTGAAGATAAGCCACTACTGTGGAGTTGTCCGTGGCAACCAGTTGTGACTGACCCTGAATCACAGCCTGAAACTGACGGAGAGAAAGGAACACAGCTCTCATCTCTAGCAGATTGATGTGTTCCTCCAACTGAGCACCTGACCAAAGGCCTGATGCTGTCCTGCCCTCCAGATAAGCTCCCCAACCCATCAGACTCGCATCTGTGAACAAAGTTAGGCTGGGGTCTAGAGGATCCAACAAAACTCCCTTCCAAAGATGTTTTTCCTGAAGCCACCATTGAAGATGAGGTAACAACCGAGGAAGAATTGGAACAGGTGCCTCCCACAACTGAGAAATTGGGTGCCAAAACTCCGACAGATACAACTGGGTTGGACGAATGTGTAGACGTCCTAGTAGAATGACATCCATGATCGAAATCAAGAAACCCACCAGCTGAAGCAATTGACAAGCTGGGACAGATGAAAACTGAGACAGAGCATTGACTAACTGACGTACCTTGATTACCTTCTTTCTGGAGGAAGCACTAGACACAAATCTGTCCGAAAATGTTCTCCCAGGAATTTGAAACTCTGACTGGGAATTATCTCTGATTTTTTACATGAAATCAAAAAACCCAGTCTCAGGAGTAAAAGGATAGACAAATTGGTGTGTTCCTCCAAAAGAGATCGGCAATGATTCTTGATAAGAGAATCGTCTAGGTAGGAGTGAATGAGTACTGCCTGAGTATGAAGATAAGACACCAGCGTCTGAAAAATCCTGGTAAAAACTAGGGGTGCAATAGCTAGGCCAAAAGGCATAGCCTTGAAACTGTAAACCTTGTCTGCCCAAACCAGTCTCAGGAAATCACGAAACTTGTGAGAAATTGGGATGTGAAAATAGGCATCCATCAAATCTAGAGAGGTTGTCCAAGTTCCTAGATGAATAGTCGACCTGATAGACCTGTTGGTCTTCATTTTGAAATGTGGGACCACTAGATACTGATTGAAAACAGAAAAATCTAGAACTGGTCTCATTTTCCCGTTCTTCTTGGGAACCAAGAACAGCCAGGAATAAAACCCTAGATGAAAAGGATAATTGACCTCCTCCAACACACCCTTCTGAATAAGCATGTTCACTTCGTCTTGTAACAACTGATTCTTTTGAGAATCCTTTGTCACTGACAGATTGATTGGAACAAGAGAAAGAGAAGGCTGTTCCAGAAACTGAAGTTCCAATCCCCTCCGTAAAATCGAAAGTACCCACTTGTCTGAAGTTATCAGAGTCCATTGATCTAGAAAGTGGGACAGCCTGCCCCCCACTGGAAGACCAGGAAGAGGAGAAGTATAATTTCTCTCTTCCAGTGGGGAACGATTCAACGGAGGGGACAACACATCACTTACCCTGCTTCTTTCCCTTAACAACTTTAGCTTTCTTCCCACTAGAATAGTTGGGACGAGAAAAAGCTGGTCTCTTCGTAGGCTGTAAAGAAGAAGAGGTAGAAGCCTTGGGTTGATGAGAAGAAGAAGGATTGTTAACCTGAGTAGTCTTGACAAATCTTTTCCCATCAGTGACCTTCACATCCACCCTTGACCATAGGAGGGGCTTTATTCACATCCTCCTGTAACTGCTCTAAGGAAACAGAGAACAACTTGTCCTTAGACAAAGGAGAACTGACAAGTCTCTGCTGAAGCGCTTCAGAGACAGTCGATTTATCAAGAATCTCCTGTCTCTTAGCAAGAGTAAAGTTGGCCACAGTACCAAGAAGAAGTAATTGAGACATTCCAAGACTATTGTCTACCTGAAGCAGCATAGACCTCAAGTCTGAAAATTCCTCCCCTTTGTCCTTTAAAAGAGACCCAGCTTCTGACAAAAAGTGCACAGCTGTCTCAAAAACAAAAGTCAAACACCTCAGATTATTCTCTGACTTGACACAAGAAGCTTGAGAAAGTCTGAGGCCAGCCAAAGGTTTCGAACCAAGTAAACTAGAAAAAGCCCTGTCACAAGTAGGAGCCGAAATACCCAAGGAAGATCCATGGATCTCAAAGTCCTTATATCTACATCTCCCTGAGTAAGAGGCAGGTCTGAAACCAGAGAACTTACTACCACCAGTTTTGCTAGTGTTAGCAAGATTCTCAACCAGAGAAGAGTTTACAAAAGACAAAGCAGTTGTAAAGTGCCCCGACTCTGGGAAAGAATAATACCCCTTAGACTCTGGCTTGACTATACCTGAGCAAGCCATTAAATCCGAAGGAGTAGAAGAAACCCTAGGTGGAGACGACATGGGCATATCTGACATATCCCTGCTAATAGAGAAGACCAGACTCCTAAGGCAATCCGAGTTGCCTGAAGAAGGCTCCTTAGGAATGAAAGCATGTCCCTCTGTGCTTACTACACTGTCAACATCTGAAATACCACCTTGGTCATCCAAAAAGTTACCTTCCTGACTTCTAGGAGCTAAAGACACCGAATCCTCTTCCAACAACTGTCTAGGAGGTCTGGGAGGGTCCTGTGCAGGATCCTGAGACAGACCCCTAGACTCCATCAGATCAAGTCTGTTATCAAACTCCAAGAACTTAGCATTAACAGTAGCTTGAATCTTGTGTATGGAAGTGGTAAGACTCCTCATCTCATCCTTAAAAGAGGATGACTCTGAAGAGGGTCTACCACCAAACCCCTGACCAGACAAAACTGATTGAGCCGAATACGGATCAAAGGGCTGGGGATAAGGCGGCAAGTTTTGCATACCCATAAGCATGGGAGGGTAGACAAAATTCATGGGCCACCTAGTCCTGGAAAAGGGGTCACTCCTGATGCCAGCTGGAAGAGTCTCCTGCCTACTTGTCGTGCAAGACACAGGAGACGTTGGTATCTCTGCAGGCCTAGTTACGGTATGTGATACCCTGCTAGGCCTAGATAGCCTCAACTGACTAGCACTAGGAGTGAACGGCAAAGTCCTGACAGGAACAGGTTCTGAGTCCTGTTCCATACCAACACCTGAAACACCTGGAATAAATTCTATCCCAAAAGTCATCAGAATGGGTGGCCGAACAACAAGGGGACAACAAATTACTATTGGAAGTGTGTATTTGACTGTCACTTACCTCTTGGTTAGCCAAAGCTTGAATTTTATCCATAATTGTCAGATAAAATTATGATAAATTTATCTAAATATACTTATATTAAACAAAAATATCAATCTAAATTTCTATATATATAAATAAACAACTTGTTTGCAAAAATAAACTTTTTCCTCCTCCACAAAAGCGTGCAGCATGCGTTAATGAACTTGAAAAAATGATGAAGGTTTAGGACGCACAGGTGTCAGGTGGGAGAGGTTGTCACGGGGTCGTGGTTCTTTTTCTGTCTGGTTTCCGGTTGAATAATGCAGCGAGTGGACTGATATCTAAATTTATGAAGGTGAGGTATTTAATGTAATCATGGTAATAAAATTTGGTTCTTATACAAACGAGAAAGGTTTAACTAAATTTGGAGTGAATGTTTTCAAGCATGTTGTGTAGGTAGGATGAGTACAATATAGTACAACATTTAAGAAGACTATTATTATACTTACTTGAAGAAATATTTCCACCTTATCATAATACTTATTATCAATGGAGAGACTAATTGGTAGTTAAAATCGATTTCTCCAACAGATCTTGATTTATAAACACCATGTCTGTTGACTGCAGCCTTGTATGTCTGCCCATGGTACGATTCCCCCTGAAATATAATATAAGGTTTAAGAAATAACCACAGACTATATTCTTTTCAAATTGTTTTTTTTTTGTACTTACATCACTATTGAATATGTATTGCTATATACATGATATAGTTATGGACACTTTTAGCCCAACATCTTGTGGATACTTATATTTTGGAATAGCACAAGAGTTCATGTTTTTCTCAGACTGTTTCTGATACATTAAAATATTCAATACATGTGATGTGCTCAGATTGATATTTTAGTTTGGGAATACAAATGTTCACGATTTTTTTATTTGTTGTTATTTGTTAGGAAATAGCTTCCAGTTATCAGGAGTACTCTAAGATTGTTACTTTCTGTCTTTCTGTCTTTTAGTTAGTTGTTTTTGTGTTTCATACATAGCTGCCATTTGTACTCTTGAATTATAATATAGTCAAACAGGGGTTAACCAAACTGTAAATAAACTGGTTTTCTCTCCAATATGACCAAAAATTGAAGTCCCATTTTTCTCATTCTAATTTTTTGTAAAACTACCCCCTGCAAACCGACCCTGTGTAGTCCCAATAGTAGTCCTATCATGCAGTCCCAATACTCATGTTGTTTAGATGCATTTCTGTTTGTATTGATTTGATGAGATATGCCCTATTCAACTGATTTTTATAGTTAATTCTTTGTTGTACTGTTACAACACTGCCCTGGGTTATTTGGAGGGTTGGCTCCTTCAAATAAGTTTAACTCCGCCACTTTCTGTATGTGCCTGTCTTGAGCCAGGAGCCTGTAATTCGTGTTTGTAGGTTGTTGCTGTGTAACATATTTGTTTTTCGTTCATTATTTGGTACATAAGTTAGGTCTTTATTTTTTCTTGTTTGAATTGTTTTACATTTTTCATATCGGTGCCTTTTAAACTGGAAATTCGGTATTGGCTTTCGTTATCAATAAAGAAAGTTGTTGGTTCAGGTGAATCTGACATTGGATGTAAGCAGTCTGCAATAGTGCAGAGTCAGAATGTTGTATTAATGTCCCCTAGTATAGATGCAAATACTAGTGGAAACATCTCTATCAACAAGTTCGTGTAGAGGGTAGAATATAAATGAGTTTATACTCTTTTAAATTGCATGCATTATTTCTTTATTAATTTAAAAACTTTACATAGAAAATGTTTGTAAAATTACGGTATTGACTTTTGTTTTATAAATAACGTAACAGTGTAGATATATTTGATAAATCAGAGATATTATATTTTTTAAATCAAAAGTGCTTTCGTCTAAACATGCTAAATGGTTTAAAAAACATTTTTTTTATACTTTTATTAAATTGATATTTTATACTTTTATAAAATAAATATTTTATACTGTTATAAAATTTATAAAATTGATGTTTAATGTGCAATAATTAATTGTTGATTATTTAGCAAAACAAACAACAGTTACCTTGTTTATATAAGAATATTTCACTTCATAAAATAATGTGGGACAATCAGAACTCTAAAATTTTAACTAGAGGCTCTCAAGAGCCTGTGTCGCTCACCTTGGTGCATATTAAACAATGGACACAAATAAATGCATGACGAAATTGTGTTTTGGTGATCGTGATGTGTTTGTAGATCTTCCTTTACTGTACATTCTTGTTGCTACAATTATCTCTATCTATAATGAACTTGGCCCAGTAATTACAGTGGAAAATATATTCTAAAAATTTACAAAAATTTACACAAATATATGAAAATTGTTAAAAAAAAGACTATAAAGGGCAATAACTCCTTAAGGGGTAAACTGACAATTTTGGTCATTTGAATTATTTGTAGATCTTACTTTGCTGAATATTATTGCTGTTTACAGTTTATCTCTATCTATTATAATATTCAAGATAATAACCAAAAACTGCAAAATTACCTTACAATTACTAATTCTGGGGCAGCAACCCAACAACGGGTTGTCTTTTTTGTCTGAAAATTTCAAGGCTGATAGATCTTGACCTGATAAACAATTTATCTATGACAGATTCGCTCTAAATGCTTTGGTTTCAGAGATAAAAGCCAAAATCTACATTTCGCCCCTATGTACTATTTTTAGTCATGGCGGCCATCTTGGTTGGTTGGCAGGGTCACGCCACACATTTTTAAAACTAGATACCCAAATTATGATTGTGGCCAAGTTTGGTCAAATTTGACCCAGTAGTTTCTGAGGAGAAGATTTTTTAAAAGAATACTAAAATTTTGGAAAAATAGTTAAAAATTGACTATAAAGGGCAATTATTCCTAAATTGGTCAACTGACCATTTTGGTCATGTTGACTTATTTGTAAATCTTACTTTGCTGAACATTATTGCTGTTTACAGTTTATCTCCATTTATAATAATATTCAAGATAATAACCAAAAACAGCAAAAATTCCCTAAAATTACCAATTCAGGGGCAGCAACCCAACAACCAGTCGTCTGATTCATCTGAAAATTTCAGGGAAGATAGATCTTGACCTGACAAACATTATTTCCCATGTCATATTTGCTCTAAATGCTTTGGTTTTTGAGTTATAAGCCAAAAACTGCATTTTACCCCTATGTTCTATTTTTAGCCATGGCGTCCATCTTGGTTGGTTGGCCGGGTCACGCCACACATTTTTTAAACTAGATACCCCAATGATGATAGTGGCCAAGTTTAGTTTAATTTGCCCCAGTAGTTTCAGAGGAGAAGATTTTTGTAAAAGTTAACGACAACGACGATGCCGGACGCCAAGTGATGGGAAAAGCTCACTTGGCCCTTTGGGCCAGGTGAGCTAAAAAGTGGGACAATCGGAAATAAACCAATTATTTTAACAGATTTATATGCATTTGATATATATTTCAAATTCCAGAGTAAGAAAGGACAAGGTATGATAAGGGGTACTTTTGGCCCCCTTTCCCGAATAAGTTTATATATAGATCATTGATAGCCTTAGTATAGTATCTATTCAAAACTATGATTTTTTTATGTTCCAGTGAAAGGAAGGTTGCTAGCAACGGTTTTATTAAATAGCCAAATTATCACTTATGTATTGCTTTCTCATTACAGATTAGCATAATTTAAAGCAGTATTGTTTGTTTAACAATAACTTGAAGTTGCAAATGAATAGTCACTTTAAAAAATCCTTAGCAATAACATAATAACACAAATATTGCCTAGCAACGATTCAAAAATTTGTAAATTCGGCAATCTGAGGTATAAATATAGCAATTTTTTAAGATTTAGCTGCAGTAAATGATCATTCATCATTATTTTTTTTAAGAAGTTCATATTGACCATAGCAACCCAAAAGTTGCTTAGTAACAGCCAAAAAAGATAAAAAATGAAATTGAACTACAAAAAATACATATTTGTTTTAATTGTACAAATTAGAGTAAAATAAGATCAGATTGTTTAATGCATGCAAGAATAACTAGCCGTATGAAATGAAAGTAAGTCAATTGTATATCATGCTGATAAACAAATTAGTATCCAAAATAGTACTTAGCAACGGTTAAATAATGGGTTTTTTTATATACCTGAAGTAGGATTTTGGCATCATTATTCTATTTTGATGCAGTAAATGTTGAGCATATTAACTGATATGCTGTTACCCAAAACAGAAAAAAAACCAGTATTAAATAAGAGACAGCTACCAAGGAATTGGTCAGATTATTTGACAACCAGATGCTCTGCAGGGCACAGCTTTATACGACCACAGAGGTTGAACCCTGAACGGTTGGGGCAAGTATTCAATTTTTGTTGAAATCAAACAAAGTTTAATTTTGGACCCCGATTTGGACCAACTTGAAAACTGGGCCAATAATCAAAAATCTAAGTACATTTTTAGATTCAGCATATCAAAGAACCCCAAGGATTCAATTTTTGTTAAAATCAAACTTAGTTTAATTTTGGACCCTTTGGACCTTAATGTAGACCAATTTCAAAACGGGACCAAAAATTAAGAATCTACATACACAGTTAGATTCGGCATATCAAAAAACCCCAACTTTTTCAATCTTTGATGAAATCAAACAAAGTTAATTTGGGACCCTTTTGGCATTTCTAAACTGTTGGACCAAAACTCCCAAAATCAATCCCAACCTTCTTTTTATGGTCATTAACCTTTTGTTTAAATTTCATAGATTTCTATTTACTTATACTAAAGCTATGGTGTGAAAACCAAAAAAAATGCTTATTTGGGCCCCTTTCTGGCCCCTAATTCCTAAACTGTTGGGACATCAACTCCCAAAATCAATCCCAACCTTCCTTTTTGTGGTCATAAACCTTGTGTTTAAATTTCAATGATTTCTATTTATTTATACTAAAGTTAGTGTGCGAAAACCAAGAATAATGCTTATTTGGGCCCTTTTTTGGCCCTTAATTCCTAAACAGTTGAAACCAAAACTCCCAAAATCAATCCCAACCTTCCTTTTGTGGTCATACACCTTTTGTCAAAGTTTCATAGATTTCTATTTACTTAAACTAAAGTTATAGTGCGAAAACCAAGAAAATGCTTATTTGGGCCCTTTTTGGCCCCTAATTCCTAAACTGTTGGGACCAAAACTTCCAAAATCAATCCCAACCTTCCTTTTGTGGTCATAAACCTTCTGTTAAAATTTCATAGATTTCTATATACTTAATACTAAAGTTATAGTGTAAAAACCAAATGTCTTTGGACGACAACGACGCCAACGTGATACAATAATGTACCAATATACGACCAAAATTTTTCAATTTTAACGGTCGTATAAAAAACAGAATTAAATGCATCGTCATTCCAGTCCAATTGTAGGAACTTGTTGTTTCCGCTGTTCAGATAATTTTCTGCTATAAAGACATGTGAACCAAGTAAACTCAAACTGAGTCAGAATAATTGAATGCACACAGGAGGTGATTGTTAAACAGCTGTCATTCTACAGGTTTTAGATTAGAGCCTTTTTGCGCTGATGCATGGCAATTGACAGTAAATATCTTACCCAACTTTTACACACTGCCATAGCTGTTTCCTCAGAACTTTTAACACCCTTTGCCAGATTTTTCTCAGTCTTTGATATCTCTTTTCTTAACTCGGATAGGAGATTTTCTGAGGTTTTCTGTAGTTCCTGTTGTAGTTCTTTACAAACTTTTTCAACTTCAGATTTCACAATCTCAGAGTCATCTTTGAACTGAAAAAAAATAATAAATTAGAAGTTAAAGAACCTGATCAGCATACTCACATACCCCACGACCCCACATTGTCATTGGGCAAACTATATTTCAACAGATTCCTTAGTTCAAAGACTCACTTATCCTACAAAAGTCAACTGATAAAGATTTCTTGTGGTAAATCACATCTATATACATTTATTACGACCTTATTATATACAAAGTTCCATAAAACTCTGTTGTGTAGTTTCAGAGGAGTTGTGATGACTGTTGCAGTAGTATATCTAGGCCAAAAATCGAAGTTTAAAGTGGCTTAACTCCAAGAAAATAATCAAATCATAGTGTCCCATTGATATTCACATATCTACATAGTGTGTTCTGATCATCTACAAAGTTCATAAAATTCTATTGAGTGGTGTCAGAGTATCACAGGACTGACAGAGTGACAGACTGAAGGACTGTTGGACGGTTTGACAGATGGACAGACTGGCATACAGACAAATAGAAAGACAGGTGGGTCAAAAACTTTATACCCTACTGCATTTTGTTTCTAGAGTATACCAATATACGACCAAAACTTTTCAATTTTTGTGGTCGTATAAAAATATGAAACAAACAAAAAATGGTTTGCGTGTCACACAGGAATATAAACTTTTATGTTTGCCAATTGAAATGTCTTTACAGTACATATCTAAAGGGGCCTCAATGGAAAATGGGTCTAAGTAGTTGAGCTAATGTATCACTAGCCTGTCAACACTGAGGTTGTGAGATCAAATCCCACATGTGGCAGGTGGACTGGACTCAAATCTTGATTGACTAGGATTGTCAGTTTTCCTCCTTAAAGTCAGTGGTTCTCTCGGGGCACTCCAGCTTCCTCTACTAATAAAACTAACCTTCACAAAATAGAACAATAGTTCTGAAAGTGGTGTTAAACAACAATCAATAAAACAATACATATCTAGAGTCATATCAACTCTTAAAGACTTTTACCTGCACATCATTTTCCGTCAGGTAATTTTTTATATTGTTTAGAAATAAAGCTAGATCTGACATCAAAAGTTTTGTAACAGCCTGTTTCTTTCTTTCTCCCATTTCTTTGATCCACTTTTGTAATTTGGGAATTTCTGTGTCTTCTACATTGTCAAAAACCTGAAAGAAAAATTGATACCATTTATATATTTTTGTGTTTATGATTACAAACCATTGCTATCTTGCATATAAATACATTGCTCTGGGTGCAGTAATACAACAAGTACTGGAAGTGATAGAAAGTATTTCATAAAAAGTATTTTTCTAAAATAACATATGATCAATCTGTAAAGTCAATGCTTTTACAACATTTATAAAGATAGAATTTGCTTATGTCTATTATAGGATGTTTGCATGGTTTCTGCTGGCGGTCACTATTTTTCGCATTTTGCGTAAAAATAAAAATTGTGGCTATTAAAATTCATTAATGGCGAAAGAATCTGGAGAAATAAATATAACAATTTGATTTCATCCATAATCCATAGTGTATATTTTTTTGGGTTTCTTGGACTTTACCTGATCAGACTATATTCGGAATAAACCTTGAACTCGTTACAACTTTGACAGAAAATCAATAATCAGCTGAGTGCATTTTATAGCTGTAGGCAACAATGGACTAATTAATAAAGGTGTTTATTGTATTATTTTACGATGATGTGGTTAAATGGCACCTGAAACTTTGCAACACACATGTTTGAAGCATAGCTTTACGTCTCCTCGTTTTCTAAAAGATGGCGCAGAAAAGAAAACTGTTATGACCTAAACTGTTCAAAAACAAGAAAGATATCTGACTTTATAAACTTTTTCTCTGACTTTGACAAAAATAATGATTTGAAGTGGGTACCATTACTCTACAACCGTTTGGCGACACACATGTTTCAAGCATAGTTATACATCAACGGTCTTAATTTTATCATGTTACAATGGACCAGTAAGAAAACATTTGCAACGAAGGAAAAATTGAATTGTAAGAAAAATCTCTGACTTTCGTCTTTATCCTTCAACTAGACAGGAAAATATATATCCAATACACTTATTGAAAATGTATCTGGTGTTTCAGAAGTCAAAAATTATGATTTCATGATCTATATTTCAATTTTACAGTATTTTTTTTAAAGTAAATGTTAAGTGTTAAGGGGCAAACTGATTTTTTTTTTGTTAGAAAGAAGCAAAATGTAAAAAAAATATGTCTATGTTAGTTGTTTGTTGCCGAAAAAAATTGAAAGTGGTAAAAAAGTGTATTGTTTTGATGAAAGAGGTGGCGAAAAAGAAATTTGACTCAGGGGAAACCCTGGATGTTTGACATTGTTATTTGCATCCACTGTTCTTTTTCTTAACAATTTGTTCGACTGCCCATGTAAAATGTAATCTGGAAACAGACAGGAAGTTGATATGCTAAAAGTCAGGAAACAATCAATCTCAATCGATTATCGACATCCCCAAGCCCAACAAACTGATTTCAGACTTATTCCAATAGTCAGACCAGCTCTACTATTAACCATCATTCAGACGGCAAGACGTCCAGATGTAGTGACAGGCAGACAAAGTCAAGAGGTTACTAGAACGACTTTCCCCTCTGGCAACACAGGTTTAAAGTTTACATACCGTTGGTAGCTCATTTACTTCTTTTATACATTGATAGTCATTTGTACTGACACAGAAAACTCTAAGATTATCATCATTGTTGTCATATCCATCATCATCGTCTTCATCTTCATCTTCATCATCTTCATCTATTTCTTGTTTCCTCTTCATGTCCTGGTAAAATAATTGTCAACTAATTACATCGTTCCATTATATATTGGTGATGGGTTGTTACTGCTGGTGACGGGACTGTTAGACATTGAGGATGCAAATTAAGGAATAACAGTACTGTAGTTGAAGAGTTGCCACCGTCAAATCAAAATTGACATTGGCAACTCTTCAACAACAGTACTGTTATTCCAATTCTAATGCATTACAAAAAAAATAATATGTTAGAGCCTGAAAAAATGTATAAATTTGACATACAAAAAAAATCCGTAAAACTTCATAAATAATTTTGGCGCAAAGACATTATGGCTAAACGTGACGTCATACAAATGAAGACTTACAAACTGGAGGTTATAACATTACTTCTACGATTCAAATTTGAATAAAATCACATTAAAACGGCGAATTCAAGGTAGGTGTTGTTTTATTTTCGATAATATTGTAGTAATTGAACATTTGTTGATACAGTCAATTCAATATGGCGAGTTCGTCCTTAGTTACGCCTGGTCAACTGTGAATTTTATGGTAACTTTTAGCCAATGAAACTAAAGGCTCTTTAGAGCCTGTGTCGCTCACCTTGGTCTATGTGCATATTAAACAAAGATCACAGATGGATTCATGACAAAATTGTGTTTTACTGAACAGTCTTGCTACTTACAATTTTCTCTATCTATAATAAACTTTGCCCTTTCGTTACAGAGGAAAACATTTTGTAAAAATTTACAAACATTTACCAAATTAATAAAAATTGTTAATCAAAGAGCTGAATAGCTCTGAGGGGAAAGACGGCCCTTGTTTCATTTTTTTCTTTGGGGGGGAGGGGTATCTTTTGATAGTCTTCATATAAAGAATGAAAAAAAGAACAGCTAGAACATGTAGAAAGTTGACAATATTGAAATCAATTGTTGTTTAATGTAATTTCGTTTCCTTAGTTTAGGATTCAATTTGGACCATGGAAGAGATCTGCATCTTCTTAATCTAAACATTCGATTAAAGTTGATAGTAAATTATCTAAAATTCAACTGAATTATGTCATTTAACAACAACTACAATATTTTTTTGAAATCTTAATTGTGTACCACTGAACTGCAGGCTAGGGTCATTTTCCATTTTTCGTGACAGTACTCTTAAGATTTTTAATTTTTTTCTTAAGAAAGTTAGGACTGAAAAATCTATTCAGTTTTAAATTTCCATTGATAAAGTTCCCAGTTACAACTCTCATCACTGGGACACAGGTACTAATAAAAAACAATATGATCCTACATTTTGAAATATTTGTAAATTTCATGAATAAATAGGTTTAATACGGTGTTTATATTTCACAACTTGTTCGCTATGCCCGTGTCTGTTGTGACGTTTTTGATTTTAACGAACGCAACCTATGTATTACTGGCAAATTATTAAACCAGGGATATCGTTACCATAAATTACTGAAAACCTTTCCTAAATTTTTCCATAGATATAAAGATTTGGTTTTGAAGTTTGGATGTACCTGTAGAAAACTTATTTCAAATGGGATAGCACATCCTCATTTTTACGCAAATGTTGTTAACCGTGCCCGGAAATTTAGAAGTGATCCATGTAAACTTGTCGCTCCTTTGAAAAAACTTATTCTAAAAGGTTACCTATTCAACACCGTAATAAGATCATTGAATATTGTTTTTATTGGAATAAATATTGATTTTGTTATCAGTAGATTAAAAGCTAACTAAATTTTATTAGTATGTTATATATATACATATTCATGGATCTACAATCTGTCGATACCTGTAACTTGGCATTGCACAAGGTCATGTTTTTCTCTGGCTGTTTATGATGTCTTCACACTAAATCCATTGGATGTTGGATGTGTACGGATTGATAGTTTAGTCTTAGATGCATGATTTTTTTTTATTAGTTGTTAGTGGCTTTGAACTAGCTGTCAGATAACTGCGAGTACTCTCAGATCTGTTCATTGTGTCTCTTTGTGTCGGGATGTATAAGTACCCGGCCACGTCCACTTATATTTTTGTCCATCTGATGAGTTAAGCCTTTTTCAACTGATTTTTATCGTTCGTTCTTATGTTGTACTGTTATACCACTGTCCCAGGTTAGGGGAGGGTTGGGATCCCGCTAACATGTTTAATCCCGCCACATTATTTATGTATGTGCCTGTCCCAAGTCAGGAGCCTGTATATTCAGTGGTTGTAGTTTGTTTATGTGTTACATATTTGTTTTTCGTTCATTTTTTTACATAAATAAGGCCGTTAGTTTTCTCGTTTGAATTCTTTTACATTGTCTTATCAGGGCCTTTTATAGCTGACTATGCCGTATGGGCTTTGCTCATTGTTGAAGGCCGTACGGTGACCTATAGTTGTTAATGTCTGTGTCATTTTGGTCTTTTGTGGATAGTTGTCTCATTGGCAATCATACCACATCTTCTTTTTTATATTAAACTACAAAATGCAACATTTTTTTTTTTTACCATTTCAATTATTATGTTGGTACACAAAATTTAGTTTAAATGGAAGACTACTTATCATATACTAAATGTCACATTTTAAGTGTTCAGATACATTAACTTTCATTTTAGTGGATAATTACTCATCCATTGAGGTGCTCCTGAATTGGAGGAAGATTCTCAAAACAGAATTTTACAGAAAAAAATGAATAAAATCGTTTCTCTCCCCGATCTCATGTATCCCTATGGTCTTTGTTTACTTTGAAGGTTGTTGACCTACAAATTAAAGTATTGCATGTTTGAATCATCAACAGCAAACATAATAATGTTTAAATTTAACAAATACCAATTTTTAATCAGTGCACGAACTTTGAGAATGATTTAAATAACTAGTGAAGGATATCCCTGCTTCTGCGTAGTGTGGCATTCCTACAATGACGTCACTATTGAATATAATGTAGGTTGGATATATTTAGAATATCTCGTCATACTAATTTTTCCGGATTGATAAAGAAACATAAATAGTGTAAAGGAGAGCTCAAGATACAATACTCCCGCGAGAAACAGAAGTGAAATGTGTAAAAAAGTGTTTAAAGTCAATCTATTCATTTGTGTGTCTCCTTCTCATCAATCTCAGTAAGATTTGTTGGGGGTTTTTCCACACTATACAAACAAAATGAATGATGTGAGGGGATGTCATTCTGGTCGACCCCATAGGGGATTGACGGCTTGAAGCTGTCTTTCCCCAAAAATTGATTATAAAGGGCAATAACTCCTTAAGGGGTCAACTGACCATTTTGGTCATGTTGACTTATTTGTAGATCATACTTTGCTAAACATTATTGCTGTTTACAATTTATCTCTATCTATAAAAGTATTCAAGATAATAACCAACTAGAGGCTCTAAAGAGCCTGTGTCGCTCACCTTGGTCTTGTGCATATTAAACAATGGACACGGATAAATTCATGACATAATTGTGTTTTGGTGATAGTGATGTGTTTGTAGATCTTACTTTACTGAACATTCTTGTTGCTACAATTATTTCTATCTATAATGAACTTGGCCCAGTAATTACAGTGGAAAATATTTTCTAAAAATTAACAAAAATTTATGAAAAATGTTAAAAATTAACTATAAAGTGCAATAACTCCTTAAGGGGTCAATTGACTATTTTAGTCATGTAAACTTATTTGTAGATCTTATTTTGCTGAACGTTATTGCTGTATACAGTTTATCTCTATCTATAATAATATTCAAGATAATAACAAAAAACGGCAAAATTTCCTTAAAATTACCAATTCAGGACAGTAACCTTACAACGAGTTATCCGATCCATGTGAAAACATTAGGGCAGATAGATCTTGACCTGATAAACAATTAAACCCTGTCAGATTTTCTCTTAATGCTTCGGTTTTTGAGTTATAAGCCAAAAACTGCATTTTACCCCTATGTTCTATTATTAGCCGTGGCAGCCATTTTGGTTGATTGGCCAGGTCACGCCACACATTTTTTAAACAAGTTACCCCAATGATGACTGTGGCCAAGTTTAGTTTAATTTGGCCCAGTAGTTTCAGAGAAGAAGATTTTTGTAAAAGATTACTAAGATTTACGAAAAAATGGTTAAAAATTGACTATAAAGGGCAATAACTCCTTCAGGGGTCAACTGACCATTTTGGTCATGCTGACTTATTTGTAAATATTACTTTGCTGAACATTATTGCTGTTTACAGTTTATCTCTATCTATAATAATATTCAAGATAATAGCCAAAAACAGCAAAAATTACCTAAAATTACCAGTTCAGGGGCAGCAACCCAATGACGGGTTGTCGGATTCATCTGAAAATTTGAAAGCAGATAAATCATGACCTGATAAACAATTTTACCCCATGTCAGATTTGCTCCAAATGCTTTGGTTTTTGAGTTATAAGCCAAAAACTGCATTTTGCCCCTATGTTCTATTTTTAGCCATGGCAGCCATCTTGGTTGGTTGGCCGGGTCACGCCACACATTTTTTAAACCAGATACCCCAATGATGATTGTGGCCAAGTTTGGTTTAATTTGGCCCAGTAGTTTCAAAGGAGAAGATTTTTGTAAAAGTTAACGACGACGGACGACGGACGACGACGATGACGGACGACGGACGCCAAGTGATGGGAAAACAAGTGAGCTAAAAATGGCAAAATTTCTTTAAAAATTACCAATTGGGGGGCAGCAACCCAACAACCAGTTGTCCAATTCATCTGAAAATTTCATATTGACTTGATAAACAATTTAACTGCTTGTCAGATTGCTCTAAATGCTTTGGTTTCAGAGTTATCAGCCAAAATCTATATTTTACCCCATGTTCTATTTTAGCAATGGCGGCTATCTTGGTTGGTTGGCTGGGTTACCGCACACATTTTTCAAACAAGATACCCTAATAATGATTGTGGCTAAGTTTGATAAAATTTGGCTCAGTAGTTTCAGAGGAGAAGATTTTTGTAAGAGATTACAAAAATTGGTAAAAAATGACTATAAAGGGCAATAACTCCTTAAGGGGTCAACTGACCATTTTATCTCTATCTATAATAATATTCAAGATAATAACCAAAAACTGCAATTTTTCCTTGAAATTACTAATTCTGGGGCAGCAACCCAACAACGGTTTGTCTGTTTGTCTGAAAATTTCAGAGTAGATAGACCTTGACCTGATAAACAATTTAGCCCCTGTCAGATTTGCTCTTAATGCTTAGCTTTCAGAGCTATAAGCCAAAATCTACATTTTACCCCTATGTTCTATTTTTAGCCATGGTGGCCATCTTGGTTGGTTGGCAAGGTCACGCCACACGTTTTTTAAACTAGATACCCCTTTGATGATTGTGGCTAAGTTTGATTAAATTTGGCCTGGTAGTTTCAGAGAAGAAGACTTTTTAAAAGAATACATACATTTTAGAAAAATGGTTAAAAATTGACTATAAAGGGCAATAACTCCTAAAGGGGTCAACTGACAATTTTGGTCATGTTGACCTATTTGCTGAACATCATTGCTGTTTACAGTTTATCTATATCTATAATAATATTCAATATAATAACCAAAAACTGCAAAATTTCCTTAAAATTACCAATTCTAGGGCAGCAACCTAACAATAGGTTGTCTGATTCATCTGAAAATTTCAGGGCAGATAGATCTTGACCTGATAAACAATTTTACCTCATGTCAGATTTGCTTTAAATGCTTTGGTTTTTTTAGTTATAAGCCAAAAACTGCATTTTACCCCTTTGTTTTATTTTTAGCCATGGCCACCATCTTGGTTGGTTGGCCAGGTCATCGGACACCTTTTTTAAACTAGATACCCCAATGATGATTGTGGTCAAGTTTGGTTAAATTTGGCTGAGTAGAGGAGAAGATTTTTTTTTAAGTTTACGGCGACGGATGATGGACGCCAAGTGATGAGAAAAGCTCACTTGACCTTTCAGGTCAGGTGAGCTAACTAGATACCCCAATGATGATTGTGGCCAAGTTTGGTTAAATTTGGCCAAGTAGTTTCAGTGGAGAAGATTTTTGTAAAAGTTAATGACGACGGATAATGACGGACGCTGGACGCCCAGTGATGAGAAAAGCTCACTTGGCCCTTCGGATCAGGTGAGCTAAAAAATGTTACATAAAAAATGCATTTGAATAGAAGTTTGACCGTTACTGTTAGTCACAGAGGATATCCTTCTCCCAGCAGTCAATGTACTGGCATTGGCCCAAAATTAGCTGATTGAATTAAATAGGTTCTTTAATTTTTTTTTACTCAAATTTTTTTAGTCTCAGAGGGTATCCTTCTCCCAGCAGTCAATGTACTGGCATTGGCCCAAAATTAGCTGATTGAATTAAATAGATTCTTTAAATTTTTATTACTCAAATATATGTTTATTTAAATCCATATGCAAAACAAGTATTAGCCTTTCAAAAAGGGCTAGTCGACTCGCTTTGTAGATTCATTTACTAGAATAGCCAGGTGCATCAATCAACAAATTTTACCACACACGTGAGGTCACACGTTATGAAGTAGTATATATCGTTTAACGTTGTTGTTTACGAAAGTCCAGAAGATTCGACTATTTAAAAGTTACTTGTGTACCAATATCATGAATATGCATGATTAATGACCAGGCAAAATCTAATTGCTAAAATAGAGAGGACAAATCCGATACTCTACGGGATTGAAGGACATTTACTAGGTTTGGATTGTCCTAACCAATCAATAAACTTTGATTATTCACGTCTCGTAATATCTTCCAATCAGGTAGCAAGAAAAATTCACACAATGATTGTCCATCGTTCAATTCTAATATCGACTCCTGTCGATAATGATAATTTTTAAGCAGAAAAAAATAGATTTTTTTTTATCAATTCAAAACCATGCTCTTTTCTTTGATCTTAGATACTGAAAAATAAGGTCACTGATTTATCGATTTATTCAATAATTTTAATTAGGAACATAAGTGTTATGACATATTTTGAAATGAATGAAATCTACACATGGGTTAAACTGGTAGATATATACTGACAAGATACTGTAAATGGCCATGTGCTATGTCACACACTTTGTAAAATTTTGCATTCATCTCTTTATTCTCTGAAATATTACTGATAAAATTGGATAAAAAGATTCTGAATTTGTCCTTAAATCATCATATCTCTAATTTCAAATCCATACATAATAACATATTTCTTCAGCAATATTTGTTGTTGATAAATAATTTTCTGTTTAAATGATGTAAAATAATCATATGGTCACTGACTGTGATGTTGGAATATCATCTAATCTGTTAACTAGGTAGTTCACCTTTTTGAAAGAATCAGTAATATTTCTGAGAATAAAATAGGTATATGAATTATTTTTTTCAGTTATTGATTATAGTTCAACAAAGTTGTATATAACATTTTACCAAAACCTGTGACAGCTCATTGTAACTTAACCTTAACCTACCTAATAAAAGTATTTCATTAATTTCTGGTTGAATTAAGTCATATTTCCCCTTAGAAACAAAATAGCCAGCAGTACGATTCTATAATCATGATAATGTGTTTATTTATTTCATTTCTATATCATTTTTTCAAAAAAGAAATCTGAAAATTCAAATTTTTACTTCATAACATACAACATTATTGTTTTAAATATTTCTCAACTAGAATATCAAAGTTATACTGACATCAGAATTTACAACAATCAATTTTAAAATGATGAATGACTTCTGAAAGATCCACTTTCTACAAAATTTACAAATTAATCCACACATTACCCTGAGTCCTGATTTGTAATCTTCTTTCAGCTGCTTCCGTGCTTTTTCTGATCGTGCTTTTCCACATATAACTTTCATAGCCTGCTGTGTTTGGCTCAAGTCGTTCTTTATTTGAAATCTCTCATTTTCAGGAACCTTTCAAAAGTTAAAAGACATACATTTATAAATAAGTGCAGTGATGTCAATAGATTTTGTAGGAGCAGGCTGCCTATAAGGCCGGTCTCCAGAAGCTCTGGTATTAAATGGTGTCAAATTCTGTATTCTAACACTCTTCTGGCACCTGATTTTTCTTATAAAACAGCTTTTTTAAGTGAATTCTAATGATTTATTATTTAAACATATTGAAATTCAATGACTCGATCTTGCTTCATTACAGATGCACAAATTGTGGAATGCCAAATTTCTCCACTAGCTTATTCAATAACCAATCAAGCATATCATTAAATTCTAGTAGTAATTGGAGTATGAGTGATACATCACTCAATAACAGCCTAGGTGCTCCTCAGGCATCTTCATCGCCTATGGCTAAGACTAAATCAAAACCGAAAGTCAAAACATCACAAAAATCCACTACTAAAAATCAAAAACCTATCAGGATACTTAACATAAACTTTCAATCAATACGAAATAAAAAAGAAGATCTCAATCAGTTAATTGATTCATCAAAACCTGTTATAATCATAGGCACTGAAACATGGCTAGACAAAAATATATCATCATATGAATTCTCTTCATCAGAACTATTTAATGTCTATAGATCAGACAGACCACCAAATAAAAATAACCAAAGTCATGGAGGTGTACTTATTGCTATTAATAAAGAACTTATAAGCACAGAAGTAAGCGAACTTAAAACTGACTGTGAAATAGTTTGGTCTCAAATAAACATGACTGGTAGTAAGAACTTATTAATAGGTGCATATTACAGACCACCATCAGATAAAGAAACATCTTTACAACAACTAGAACTATGACTTAGTAGAATCAACCAATCATCAAATACTAATAGCATGATTGGTGGTGACTTTAACCTAGGTCATATTGACTGGTCTATACCTCATGGTAAACCGGATGCTGAACATCACAATAATCTTTTAGAATTACTAGAAAATGTAATCCTACAACAAATAGTTAATACACCAACTAGAAAAGAAAGAATATTAGACTTAATCCTAGTTAACAATCCAACAACTGTTAACAAAGTAAACACACTTCCACCACTAGGACTAAGTGACCATGACATCGTCTACATAGAAACAGACACTTGGCTTCGTAAAGTCAGACAACATCCTAGAAAAATACTTAAATACGACAAAGCGAACTGGGAAAACATAGAAGCAGACCTTCAAAAAACACTTGAAGAGCTTACTGTTATGAATAATAACAACAACAGTACTATAAACGAAATGTGGGATTTATTTAAAAACAACATCACAAAATCAATAGATACAAACATCCCACATAAAATGTTAACATATAAACATCGACTTCCCTGGATGCACAACAATTTCAGAAAAATGATAAATAAAAAGAATAAATTGTACTCTAAAATGAAAAAGGACAAAAAACATATACTTAAATATAAAAAACTTAAACAACAAGTCCAACAAGAACAGAGACGTGCCTATTGTACATACATAGAAAAAATGATCCTTGACTTTCCAACAAAAGACCTTGACCAAAGTTACAGCAACCAATCGGAACCGAAAAAACTCTATTCTTACATTAAATCAATCAGAACTGACAATAGTGGAGTTGCTCCCCTGAAAAAAGAGGGACAATTAATAACTGATACAAAACAAAAAGCCAACATTTTAAATGAGCAATTCCAATCAGTCTTTACCACCGAAACAGCAAGTAATATGCCTGATAAAGGACCAAGTCCCCATCCAGTCATACCAACACTCACAATTACCACACCTGGCATACAAAAACTCTCACACAACATCAATCCGCACAAAGCCACTGGCCCAGATAACATCAGCGGCAGAGTTCTAAAACAACTTCAAAACATAACAGCACCTATCCTCACCATTATTTTCCAGAAATCACTTACATCTGGCTGTATACCATCTGACTGGAAACATGCAAATGTCGCACCAGCATACAAAAAAGGTGAAAAATACAACGCTGTTAACTACAGACCAATCTCTCTCGCTTGTATCAGTTGCAAACTAATGGGACATGTCATAACAATACATTTAATTAATCACTTAGAAAAAAAAAACTTATTAAACGACCTCCAGCACGGCTTCAGACACTCTAGATCATGTGAAACACAACTTCTATCTTTCATACAAGAACTGGCTTCAAATTCAGACAATAACACCCAAACAGACCTTGTAATTATGGACTTTGCCAAAGCCTTTGACAAAGTCCCACATCAAAGACTCTTATACAAACTACCCTTCTATGGAATACAAAATGGAACACTTAACTGGATCTCTGCCTTTTTATCAAACTGCACACAAACAGTTGTCCTGGATGGAGAGTCATCAGACGTTGCTCCAGTTACTTCTGGTGTCCCACAGGGAACAGTTCTGGGTCCGGTTCTATTTCTGGTTTACATAAACGACCTACCAGAATATCTGAAATCCAGTAAACTCAGACTGTTCGCCGACGACAGCATCATTTACAAAAGCATCAAATCTAAAGAAGATTGTGATAGCCTTCAGGAAGCTCTTGATGCTGCTGCAATGTGGGAAGAAGACTGGCTGATGGCTTTCCATCCAGACAAATGTACAGTTCTCACAGCCTCAAATAAGAAAAATACAATTAAACAAGACTACATCCTTCACGGTCATACCCTAGAATCTGTCTCCTCCGCTAAATATCTTGGTATAACACTGCAATCTGACTTAAAATGGAACCAGCATACAAACAACATCATTGGCAATGCAAATAAAAGTCTAGGATTTCTAAAAAGAAATCTAAAAACATCAATCACAAACATTAAGTCCCAGGCATACCTAGCACTTGTCTGACCAAAACTAGAATATGCTTGTTCGGTTTGGAACCCTCATACCGCTGAACAATGCAATAAACTTGAGATGGTCAAGGTCAGATGAACCATGCCAGGCAGACATGTACAGCTAACAATGCTTCAATACAACAAATATAGTTGACCTATTGCTTATAGTTTAAGAAAAATAGACCAAAACACAAAAACTTAACACTGAGCAATGAACTGTGAAAATGAGGTCAAGGTCAAATAAAACCTGCACGACTGACATATCGATCATAAAGTATTTCCATACACCAAATATAGTTGACCTATGATAAAAAGACCAAAACTCAAAAACTTGACTTTGACCACTGAACCATGAAAATGAGGTCAAGGTCAGATGACATCTACCCGCTAGACATGTACACCTAACAATCATTCCATACAACAAATATAGTAGACCTATTGCATAAAGTATGAGAAAAACAGACCAAAACACAAAATCTTTACTATATCCACTGAACCATGAAAATGAGGTTACGGTCAGATGACACCTGCCAGTTGGACATGTACACCTTACAGTCCTTCCATACACCGAATATACTAGACCTATTATAGTATCTGAGATATGGACTTGACCACCAAAACTTAACCTTGTTCAATGATCAATCAAATGAGGTCTAGGTCAAGTGAAAACTGTCTGACGGGCATGAGGACCTTGCAAGGTACGCACATACTAAATATTGTTATCCTATTACTTATAATAAGAGAGAATTCAACATTACAAAAAATCTGAACTTTTTTTCAAGTGGTTACTGAACCATGAAAATGAGGTCAAGGACATTGGACATGTGACTGACAGAAACTTCGTAACATGAGTCATCTATATACAAAGTATGAAGCATCCAGGTCTTCTACCTTCTAAAATATAAAGCTTTTAAGAAGTTAGCAAACGCCGCCGCCGACAGTGAAACCATATAACAAATATTAAATCAATATCTTCAAGAACGAAGAAAAAAAGTGTGGAAAGCTGATTCGCCTTCTTTGCCTGATTGACGGACGGAGGGACGGAAGGACGGACGGACGGACAGACAGACAGACAGACAGACAGACAGACAGACGGACAGACAGACAGACAGACAGACAGACAGACAGACAGACAGACAGACAGACAGACAGACAGACAGACAGACAGACAGACAGACAGACAGACAGACAGACAGACAGACAGACAGACAGATTCTGTTCCACTCTGGTGTGCAAATGTTATTCATGAGTCTCATGAATAACATTTGCACACCAGAGAGGAATAGACTGATACAGAATCACCTTGATGCTATAATGAGGATTTACAGTGATGGCCCTGGAACTCTCACAGATGAGAATTTAAACAAACTGGTTGATATGTTCAAATTAGAACATGAAACAAGGAATTTTAAATTTAAAATAAAATGCTCTCCTGGGTGCAGCTTGATACGACCACAGAGGTCGAACCCTGAACAGTTGGGGCAAGTATGGGCACAACATTCAAGCTTGATACAGCTCTGAATTTGGATTGTGATGAAATATTTGACACAGCATAGGTTTCTGCCACAGAATGAATGAAGTCTAAGAATTTAAATTTTTTTAATTTACCTATTATGATCCAATATAAGCCCATTTAAATACATCATAAAAGTGTTAAAATAGAAAATGACATCATAGTCATGGCTAAAATTAAAAAACCTTAATCAGCAAAATTTTATAGTAATATCTAACTAGAGGCTCTAAAGAGCCTGTGTCGCTCACCTTGGTCTATGTGAATATTAAACAAAGGAAGCAAATGGATTCATCACAAAATTGTGTTTTGGTGATGGTGATGTGTTTGTACATCTTACTGTACTGAACATTCTTGCTGCTTACAATTATCTCTAACTATAACAAACTTGGCCCAGTAGTTTCAGTGGAAAATGTTAGTAAAAATTTACAAATTTTATGAAAATTGTTAAAAATTGACTATAAAGGACAATTACTTCTTTAAGGGGGTCAATTGACCATTTTGGTCATGTTGACTTATTTTTAGGTCTTACTTTGCTGAACATTATTGCTGTTTACAGTTTATCTCTATCTATAATAATATTCAAGATAATAACCAAAAACAGCAAAATTTCCTTCAAAATTTCCAATTCAGGGGCAGCAACCCAACAAAAAGATGTCGGATTCATCTGAAAATTTCAGGGTAGATAGATCTTGACTTGCAAAACAATTTATCCCCCATGTCTGAATTGCTCTTAATGCTTTGGTTTCAGAGTTATAAGCCAAAATCTACATTTTACCCCTATGTTCTATGTTTAGCCATGGCGGCCATCTTGGTTGGTTGGCTGGGTCACTGAACATATTTATTAAACGAGATACCTCAATGATGATTAAGGCCAAGTATAGTTAAATTTGGAAAAGTAATTTTAGAGGAGAAGATTTTTGTAAAAGATTAGAAAAAAATACGAAAAATTGGTAAAAAATGACTATTAAGGGCAATAACTCCTTAAGGGTCAACTGATCATTTTAGTCATATGAACTTATTTGTAGATCTTACTTTGCTGAACATTATTGCTGTTTACAGTTTATCTCTATCTATAATAATATTCAAGATAATAGCCAAAAAACGGTATAATTTCCTTAAAATTACCAATTCAGGGGCAGCAACCCAACAACCGGTTGTCCGATTCGTCTGCAATTTTACGGCAGATAGATCTTTACCTGATAAACAATTTTACCCCATGTCAGATTTGCTCTAAATGCTTTGGTTTCAGAACTATAAGCCAAATTCTACATTTTACCCCTATGTTCTATTTTTAGCCATAACAGCCATCTTGGTTGGTTGGCCGGGTCACGCCACACATTTTATTAACTAGATACCCCAATGATGATTGTGGCCAAGTTTGGTTTAATTTGGTCCAGTAGTTTCAGAGGAGAAGATTTTTGTAAAAGTTAACAAAGACGGACAACGACGAAGGACGATAAAGGACGACGGACGCCAAGTGATGAGAAAAGCTCTCTTGGCCCTTTCAGGCCAGGTGAGCGAAAAAACTGCAAAATTTCCTTAAAATTACCAATTCAGGGGCAGCAACCCAACAACCGGTTGTCCGATCCATCTGCAAATTTCAGGGCAGATAGATCTTGACCTGATTAACAATTTAACCCAGTCAGATTTGCTCTAAATGCTTTGGTTTTTGAGTTATAAGCCAAAAACTGCATTTTACCCCTATGTTTTATTTTTAGCCGTGGCAGCCATCTTGGTTGACCCAGTAGCTTCACAGGAGAAGATTTTTGTAAAAGATTAATAAGATTCACGAAAAATGGTTAAAAATTGACTATAAAGGGCAATAACTCCTGAAGGGGTCAATTGACCATTTTGGTCATCCCCACTTATTTGGAAATCTTACTTTGCTGAACATTATTGCTGTTTACAGTTTATCTCTATCTATAATAGTATTCAAGATAATAACCAAAAACGGATAAATTTCTTTAAAAATTACCGATTGGGGGTAGCAACCCAACAACCAGTTGTCCAATTCATCTGAAAATTTCAGGTCAGATAGATTTTTAGATAAACAAGTTAAGCCCTTGTAAGATTTGGTTTAAATGCTTTCGTTTCAGAGTTATAAGCCAAAATTTACATTTTACCCTTATGTTCTATTTTTAGCCATGTCGGCCATCTTGGTTGGTGGGCCGGGTCACCGTACACATTTTTTAAACAAGATACCCTAATAATGATTGTGGCTAAGTTTGGTTTATTTGGTTCAGTAGTTTCAGAGGAGAAAATTTTTGTAAAAAATTAAAGATAAGATAAGATAAATTTTATTTTCCAAATTAGGTCCCCAGGGGGGAATATACACATAAAATATATAATTGATACAACATACAGTATTTTACATAACATTGTAAAATAAACTATTGAAATAAAGTCATAAAGGTATTATTTGAAAAGTATTCAAGAGTTACTACTCCAGAGATGTGGCAAACTTTTTATTTTTTCATTTATTTTTTTTCTCACTAGATTTGATAATATTAGCTGGTAAATGTATACATATAAATGATTGGTTAGCTGTAACAGACACCAAGGGACGATGCTCTAGGATTGTGATCTTAAAAGCTCTTACAATCCCCCTCATATCTGATGCAGAAAAACAAACACAAACGTAAAAAGTTCATGTATATTCACAGCAAATAAAATATACTGCAGTCATAGGTATTGAGAATAGTGTAGGTTTCCCTACTGCAACAGACACCAAGGGACGGTACTCAAGGAGCTGTGTTATTTGCACAGTCCTACTTGTGTCTGAGGCAGACAAGAAAGCCACATAATTAACAATTTTTCGAAATAAATTTACATGCAGCAGTGAGAATAGACTTATCTTCTGTGTTCATAAGCCATATCAGTTTATCTCTTGCGTTAAGAGTTAACCAGATGCTCCGCAGGGCATAGCTTTATACGACCGCAGAGGTTGAACCCTGAACGGTTGGGGCAAGTATGGACACAACATTCAAGCTGGATTCAGCTCTAAATTTGGATTGTGATTAAATAGTTGACACAGCATAGGTTTCAGACACAGAATGAATGTGGTCTAATGAACTTAAAAATTTTGCCTTTGAGCAATTCACTATGCTGTTGAATATTAATCCTCTCAAAAAAATGTTTGAAGAAATTTTCTTTTTATTTATGAAATCTGAAATTAGAAAAATTGAACCTCCCTCCCCAAATTTTTTTTCACATCCCCCTTTCCCTTATTCCAAAACTGATCTCAATTCAAATTTCTAATGGAGTTTGCAACAATAACTACTCATTTATATACATCATAAAATATTAAAATGTAAAAAAAGTGCTTGTTATCACTGAATGGTAAAGATTGTTTTAAATTATCAGTTGGTAGTAAAAGTGAATATACATTGTATATTGTAAAAAACAATGATTTATGTTGATTCAACTACTATTCTGGACAAAGAAAGATAACTCCAATTGAAAATTTCTTGCTACGCGCAATATTGTGCAATTAGATATTTCTTGCTATTGTGCAATACTGTGCAATTGAAAATACTTGTTATTGCTCAATACAGTACAATTGAAGATTTCTTGCTATTACGCAATACCCTGCAATTGAAAATTTTTGGCCCCTAATTCCTAAACTGTTGGGACAATAGCTCTCTGCATATTAAAGAACCCCCATAATTCAATTTTTAATGAAATCAAACAAAGTTAAATTTTGGACCCTTCGGACCTCAATGTGGATAAATTTAAAAACAAGGCTCAAAATCCAAAAATCTAAACACACGGTTAGATTCAGCATATCAAAGAACCCCATATATTCATTTTTTGTTGAAATCAAACAAAGTGTAATTTTGGACCCTGATTTGGACCAACTTGAAAACTGGGCCCATAATCAAAAATCTAAATACATGTTTAGATCCAGCATATCCAAGAATTCAATTTTTGCTAAAATCAAAATAAAGTTTAATTTTGGACCCTTTGGACCTTAATTTAGACCAATATAAAAAGGGGGCTTAAATCAAACTAGAGGCTCTAAAGAGCCTGTGTCGCTCACCTTGGTCTATGTGACTATTAAACAAAGGAAGCAGATGGATTCATGACAAAATTGTATTTTGGTGATGGTGATGTGTTTGTACATCTTACTTATGAACTTGGCCAAGTAGTTTCAGTGGAAAATGTTAGTAAAAATTTACAAATTTTATAAAAATTGTTGAACATTGACTATAAAGGACAATAACTCCTTAGGGGTCAATTGACCATTTCGGTCATGTTGACTTATTTGTAAATCTTACTTTGCTGAACATTATTGCTGTTTACAGTTTATCTCTATCTATAATAATATTCAAGACAATAACCAAAAACAGAAAAATTTCCTTAAACTACCAATTCAGGGGCACCAACCCAACAACGGGTTGTCCCATGCATCTGAAAATTTCGGGGCAGATAGATCTTGACCTAATAAACAATTTAACCCCATGTCATATTTGCTCTAAACGCTTTGGTTTTTGAGTTATAAGCCAAAAACTGCATTTTACCCCTATGTTCTATTTTTAGCCATGGTGGCCATCTTGGTTGGAAGGCCAGGTCATCGGACACATTTTTTAAACTAAATACCCCAAAGATGGTTGTGGATAAGTTTGGATTAATTTTGCCCAGTAGTTTCAGAGGAGAAGATTTTTGTACAAGATTACTAAGATTTACGAAAAATGGTTAAAAATTGACTATAAAGGGCAATAACTCGAATATGGGTCAACTGACCATTTCGGTCATGTTGACTTATTTGTAAATCTTACTTTGCTGAACATAATGGCAGTTTACAGTTTATCTCTATCTATAATAATATACAAGATAATAACCAAAAAACAGCAAAATTTCCTTAAAATTACCAATTCAGGGGCAGCAACCCAACAACAGGTTGTCAGATTCATCTGAAAATTTCAGGGCAGATAGATCTTGACCTGATAAACAATTTTACCCCATGTCAGATTTGCTTTAAATGCTTTGGTTTTTAAGTTATAAGCCAAAAACTGCATTTTACCCCTATGTTCTATTTTTAAACATGGCGGCCATCTTGGTTGGATGGCTGGGTCATCGGACACATTTTTTAAACTAGATACCCCAAAGATGATTGTGGATAAGTTTGGATTAATTTGGCCCAGTAGTTTCAGAGGAGAAGATTTTTGTAAAAGATTACTAAGATTTACGAAAAATGGTTAAAAATTGACTATAAAGGACAATAACTCCTAAAGGGGTCAAATGACCATTTCGGTCATGTTGACTTATTTGTAAATCTTACTTTGCTGAACATAATGGCTGTTTACAGTTTATCTCTATCTATAATAATATACAAGATAATAACCAAAAACAGCAAAATTTCCTTAAAATTACCAATTCAGGGGCAGCAACCCAACAACAGGTTGTCAGATTCATCTGAAAATTTCAGGGTAGATAGATCTTGACCTGATAAACAATTTTACCCCATGTCAGATTTGCTCTAAATGCTTTGGTTTTTAAGTTATAAGCCAAAAACTGCATTTTCCCCTATGTTCTATTTTTAGCCAAGGCGGCCATCTTGGTTGGTTGGCCGGGTCACCGGACACATTTTTTAAACTAGATACCCCAAAGATAATTGTGTCCAAGTTTGGATAAATTTAGCTTAGTAGTTTCAGAGGAGAAGATTTTTGTAAAAGATTACTAAGATTTACGAAAAATGGTTAAAAATTGACTATAAAGGGCAACAACTCGTATATGGGTCAACTGACCATTTCGGTCATGTTGACTTATTTGTAAATCTTACTTTGCTGAACATTATTGCTGTTTACAGTTTATTTCTATCAATAATAATTTTCAAGATAATAACCAACTAGAGGCTCTCAAGAGCCTGTGTCGCTCACCTTGGTCTATGTGCATATTAAACAATGGACACAGATAAATTCATGACATAATTGTGTTTTGGTGATGGTGATGTGTTTGTAGATCTTACTTTACTGAACATTCTTGTTGCTACAATTATCTTTATCTATAATGAACTTGGCCCAGTAATTACAGTGGAAAATATTTTCTAAAAATTTACAAAAATTTATGAAAAATGCTTAAAATTAACTATAAAGGGCAATAACTCCTTAAGGGGTCAATTGACTATTTTGGTCATGTTGACTTATTTGTAAATCTTACTTTGCTGAACATTATTGCTGTTTACAGTTTATCTCTATCTATAATAATATTCAAGATAATAACCAAAAACAGCAAAAATTCCCTAAAATTACCAATTCAGGGGAAGCAACAACACAACGGGTTGTCGGATTCATCTGAAAATTTGAGGGCAGAAAGATCTTGACCTGATAAACAATTTTACCTCATGTCAGATTTGCTCTAAATGCTTTGGTTTTTGAGTTATAAGCCAAAAACTGCATTTTACCCCTATGTTCTATTTTTAGCCATGGCGGCCATCTTGGTTGGTTGGCCGGGTCACGCCACATATTTTTTAAACTAGATACCCCAATGACGATTGTGGCCAAGTTTGGTTTAATTTGGCCCAGTAGATTCAGAGGAGAAGATTTTTGTAAAAGATTACTAAGATTTACGAAAAAATGGTTAAAATTTGACTATAAAGGGTAATAACTCCTAAAGGGGTCAGCTGACCATTTCCTTTGCATTGACATATTTGTAAATCTTACTTTGCTGAACATTATTGCTGTTTACAGTTTATCTCTATCTATAATAATATTCAAGATAATAACCAAAAACAGCAAAATTTCCTTAAAAATACCAATTCAGGGGCAGCAACCCAACAACAGATGGCCCGAGAACACAGTTATTTCGTAGTGCATTTCTTTTAGACAATAAATTCAAATTAAAAAAATCGCACCTGCTCTTTCTCAAAAAGATTTTTACAGTGTAGTGTACTACCAGTGAGACAAATAATATCAAAATTATAGAAACTTCTACCAGCTCTAACTCAAAATATTGACAATTCTGTGTTAAGGGGGTGTAAAATTCAGTTTGACAGCTTCAGACGTGCTAAAATTTGACCTTTTAGAACTGGACCAATTTACTTCTTAACATAAAGATTCAGCACCCAATTTTTTTTTACATGTAATTACATCCCCCTACTTGATATTTCATGCATTTAATATCAAGAAATAAATTGGGAAAGTGTATCAAATAAGACATGCAAGTTATACACTGTTTACACTAGGGACTATATTCGTAGACAACGAAAACCAAAGGACGATAACTGTGTCCTTGGACCAGATTGTCCGATTCATCTGAAAATTTCAGGACAGATAGATCTTGACCTGATAAACACTTTTAACCTTTGTCAGATTTGCTCTAAATGCTTTGGTTTTTGAGTTATAAGCCAACAACTGCATTTTACCCCTATGTTCTATTTTTAGCCATGGCAGCCATCTTGGTTGGTTGGCCAGGTCACGCCACACATTTTTTAAACTAGATACCCCAATGACGATTGTGGCCAAGTTTGGTTTAATTTTGCCCAGTAGTTTCAGAGGAGAAGATTTTTGTAAAAGATAACTAAGATTTACGAAAAATGGTTAAAAATTGACTATAAAGGGCAATAACTCCTAAAGGGGTCAACTGACCATTTCGGTCATGTTGACTTATTTGTAAATCTTACTTTGCTGAACATTATTGCTGTTTACAGTTTATATCTATCTATAATAATATTCAAGATAATAACCAAAAACAGCAAAAATTCCCTAAAATTACCAATTCAGGGGCAGCAACCCAACAACGGGTTGTCGGATTTATCTGAAAATTTGAGGGCAGAAAGATCTTGACCTGATAAACAATTTTACCACATGTCAGATTTGCTCTAAATGCTTTGGTTTTTGAGTTATAAGCTAAAAACTGCATTTTATCCCTATGTTCTATTTTTAGCCATGGCGGCCATCTTGGTTGGTTGGCCGGGTCACGTCACACATTTTAAACTAGATACCCCAATGATGATTGTGGCCAAGTTTGGATTAATTTGGCCCAGTAGTTTCAGAGGAGAAGATTTTTGTAAAATTTAAAGACAACGGACGACGACGACGACGACGACGCCGGACGCCGGACGCCGGACGCCAAGTGATAGGAAAAGCTCACTTGGCCCTTTGGGCCAGGTGAGCTAAAAACAGTAAAATTTCCTTAAAATTACCAATTCAGGGGCAGGAACCCAACAACAAGTTATCCGATTCATCTGAAAATTTCAGGGCAGATAGATCTTGACCTGATAAACAATTTTACAACATGTCAGATTAGCTCTAAATTCTTTGGTTTTTGAGTTATAAGCCAAAAACTGCATTTTACCCCTATGTTCTATTTTTAGCCATGGCGGCCATCTTGGTTGGTTGGCCGGGTCACCGGACACATTTTTTAAACTAGATACCCCAATGATGATTGTGGCCAAGTTTGGTTAAATTTGGCCCAGTAGTTTCAGAGGAGAAGATTTTTGTAAAAGTTAACGCAGGACGACGACGGACGCCGGACGCCGGACGCCAAGTGTTGGGAAAAGCTCACTTGGCCCTTCGGGCCCGGTGAGCTAAAAAATTAACACACGCTTAGATTCAGCATATCAAAGTACCCCAAGAATTCTAAGTTTAATTTTGGACCCTTTGGACCTTAATGTAGACCAATTTGAAAACAGGACCAAAAAGTAAGAATCTAAATACACGGTTAGATACAGCATATCAAAGAACCTCAATATTTGAATTTTTGATGTAATCAAACCATATCATTATTATTTGCTTTTATATGTAAATCGGAAATAAAAAAAAAAAAAAGGAAAAAAAATACCCCCACCAAATTTTTTGAACCCCCTTATGAATCATCACCCCCAAACTCAATCCCACCCTTCCTTTTGTGGTATGGTACCTTGCAGTACAAAACAGAAAGATCCATACACTTGAACACAAGTTATTGTGTGGAAACTAGAAAATGCTTATTTTTGGCCCCTAATTCCAAAACGTTTTGGGCAATTACCCCCAAACTCAATTCCAGCTTTCCCATTAATCAAATGTCATGATTATAAACATGATAAACATAACATACTTTTTAACATCAACTTCCCCTATAAACTAACAATGAAACAATTTTCTGATTTAGATAACTGTTTGTGTTATGTTTCAAAAACACATACAAGACTAATTATTTGCATTTTTTAGCAATAGAGGTCTTATCTGTTGAAAAATTTAAAGTCCAAACTTGAAAAAAGATATGACATACAAATGTACCTCAAACAACCAACACATGACTTCTCCAAGAACATTTAAAATAGGTAAAAACAAAACATACAACACAAGGTACCGATAGAATTTGAGAAAAACTTAATACAAGCACAAAATATTGTAAAGCTATAAAATAAGAAAATCTCCTCCTTTGCCTATATGTAACAAAAGTAAAACAAACAAGATTGCACACTCTGAAATGTCTTGCCAGGTTTACTGATCATGATTGAATGTATTTACTACAGATATTACATTAATTTAAAAGCAATCAAAGACCTAAGAAAATGAAGTCAAGGTCAAATAAATCGTGCCAGTTGGACATGTACACCTTACAATTAATCTATACAGCACATATCTTTGACCTTTTGAAGAAAGAATTTTAGTAAAGGACATACAGTAATAACAAAACAGTGTCGATCATGATCACTGTACCAAGAAGTGAAGTTATAGTTAAGCAATTGAGGTCTAATGGATATGTATATCTTACAATCTTCCATTTACTAAAAACAGTTAATCTTTTGCTTATCATATCTGAAAAAAGTAAAACAAAAAATACACCGAACTCCAATAAAAATTAACGGAAAATTTCTTATCAAATGGCAAAATCAAAAGCTCAAACACATCAAACAAATGGAATACACAAAAAAAAGCAGATCTTATTACTAAACTGAAAATCGACCAATAAACCATTGAAATGAGCTCATGCATCAAATACTGACTGAAAGTGTTTGATACAATACAACGGGGATCAACAATATATTACTCTTTAGGTCACCAGTGTGGTAAATCTGTAAAGGAAATAATCAAAATAATATGATCAACATAATAAGATCCTTTATTTTGTGGTTGCACAATATGTTTATTTGTAGAAAAAATAAACTGTTGACATGGAGATATTGTCCAATCTGTCATCAGAAAAATCAGAAAAAGACATTTTGATGGACTGAAACATTGCTAATTGATTTGAGATTGATGGAACATGAAGTAGGGAGCGGTCCTCAAAACGGTCAACAAACTGAGATGTATTGATGATAAAGCATTCTAATGTCAATGAATGTCTGGCACTATTTATTTATATTTATTTAGTTAATGCATAAAATGTTAATTGATTAATGCAGAAAAGCTAGTTTCTGCAATCAAATGACTGTATTCCTGTCACAGGATAAAAGTCTTCTTAAACTGTACTGTGCCTGATAACCTAGACCACTTAGCCAGCTAAGCTATATAAAATATCAGTTTCATCTAGGTTTGTCATACAGTACAAGATGTAAGGAGGCACTTGCAGATCACCCTTTTTTGTCAGTCATATATATGTCGTGTACATGTTATTATTTTTTATAGGTTATTACTTGTACAAACATTTTATACAAGTAATTACTTGTATGAAGCCATCATACAAGTTATTACTTGTACAAATACAATAACTTTTGATACTCTTCATATCAAGAATGAAAAAAAGAACAGCTAGAACATGTAGAAAGTTTGACAGTATTGAAGTCAAT
This sequence comes from Mytilus galloprovincialis, assembly GCF_965363235.1. NCBI lineage: Eukaryota > Metazoa > Mollusca > Bivalvia > Mytilida > Mytilidae > Mytilus > Mytilus galloprovincialis. The sequence goes on along the minus strand of NC_134839.1, from coordinate 23,903,282 downwards.
TGTTGTTGTTTAATCTAATTTTGTTTCCTTAGTTTAGGATTCAATTTGGACCAAGAGATCTGCATCTTCTAAATCTAAACATTCGATTAAAGTTGATAGTTAATTATGTAAAATTCAACTGATTTCTGTCATTTAACAATAACTACAATGTTTTCTGAAATCTTAATAGTGTACCACTGAACTGCAGGCTAGGCCATTTTCCATTTTTTGTGACAGTACTCTAAGATTTTTAATTATTTTCTTAAGAAAGTTAGGACTGAAAAATCCATTTAGTTTTAAATTTCCATTGATAAAGTTCCCAGTTACAACTCTCATCACAGGGATACAGGTACTTATAAAAAATAATATGATTGATGTAAACTGTGTGAAGCTTGTTTCCAGATCCTACATTTTGAAATATTTGTAAATTTCATGAATAAATAGGTTTAAACTATAAAATTCAACTTTTTTTTTATTTTATTTTTTACCATTACAATGATTTACTTGTTGGTACACACAATTTAGTTTTAATGGAAGACTACTAATCATATACTAAATGTCACATTTCCAAGTTTTATTTTAGTGGATAATTACTCATCAATTGAGGTGCTCCTGATTTGGAGGAAGATTCACAAAACAGAATTTTACAGAAAAAATGAAAAAAATCGTTTCTCTCCCCAATCTCATGTATCTCCACGAACTTTGTTTACTTTGAAAGTTGTTGACCTACAAATTAAAGTATTGCATGTTGATGTTTGAATCATCTACAGCAAACATAATTATGTTTAAATTTAACAAATAACAATTCATAATAAGTGCACGAACTCTGAGAATGATTTAAATAACCAGTGAAGGATATCCCTGCTTCTGCATAGTGAGGCATTCCAACAATGACGTCATTATAAAATATAATGTAGGTTGGATATATTTAGAATATCTCGTCATACTGATTTTTCCGGATTGTAAAAGAAACGTAAATAGTGTAAAAGAGAGCTCAAAATACGATAATTTCGCTAGAAACAGAAGGGAAATGTGTAGAAAAGTGTTTAAAGTCAATCTATTCATTTGTGTGTTTCCTTCTCATTAATCTCAGTAAGATTTGTTGGGGGATTTTCCACACTATAAAAACAAAATGAATGATGTGAGGGAATGTCATTCTGGTCAACCCCATAGGGGATTGACGGCTTGAAGCCGTCTTTCCCAAAAAACAAGTCAAAACTTAAGTGTAAGATGAAAAACAGTGTAGAAAAAAATAGCAAGTAATATTTAAATCTAATAATCCGCTTTCAAATGCGTAAGATAGTACAGAGAGAATATTAGTCATGTAAAGGAAGTCAAATTCAGTTCCAAAGGACCGCACTCAGAGATTTCGTATGACAGAATGGTGTTTTGAATGTACCAGTAATTGAAAAACACATTCGTAAAGGAGACACCTTGTTTATATGGTGCAGTTGATGAACTTTACACTTTGATAAGAACAGCAAATGCCAAAAGATGATTGAAAGATTTGGAAATTGGAGATAATGTTACAGTGAAAGACTGATTGACTGTAGAAATATCAAAGGAGTTGCACTGAATATTGAAGAAAGTTGAAAAATAGGAACAAAGTTGAAATCATGATTGGTTTAATGAGTCGAAAGCAAATCGAAAAGATTCAGAGAAAGGATTAAACAATGTTGGACATAACAGAGAGCACTGAGGTATACGTCATGGAAGCATTACAAGTGCTTTCTTTAAGTGGTGACCAATATCATGTTCACTGCAGTTGTCGGGGTGGCTGTAAGTCAGGCAAATGTAAATGAAAAGATCGAGCTTATTGTGTAATTCCAGATTTCATGCTTCCTTGTCTTGTGCAAACAAATAGATTATTTGATCTATTAGGTTTAACGTTTAATTCCAATATAAGATATTACATATGCAACTTTTTATCATGATTTATTTTTGAAAATAAATTGTAGAAGGGTCCTATTTTATTTTTGCTTTAAACGACTCTAACACTTTGCACCAGTAGTCAGTATTTAAGTGGCAACAAGTTGTTAAGCAAAATTTGCTCAATGTCTCATGCTAGGTTATGTTGTTACACTGCGTTCGTCCTGTGTCTGAATTCGTCTTACATTTCAAAAATAATACTAATATAAAAACTAGAGGCTCTCAAGAGCCTGTGTCGCTCACCTGTTACTGTATTTACTGATGTCGGCCATCTTGGTTGGTAGGCAGGGTCATTAGACACTTTTTTTTTAAATAGATACCCTAGTTATGATTGTGGCCTAGTTTGGTTAAATTTGGCTCATAGTTTTAGAAAAGAAGATTTTTGTACAAGTTACAAAAATGACGAAAAGTTGTTCAATATTGCCTATAAAGGGCTATAACTCCATAAGGGGTCCTCTAACAATTTTGATCATGTTCACTTATTTGTAGATCTTACTTTGCTGAACATTATTGCTGTTTACAGTTTATCTCTATCTATAATAGTATTCAAGATAATAACCAAAAACTGCAAAATTTCCTTAAAATTACCAATTTTAGGGCAGCAACCCAACAACGGGTTGTCCAATTTGTCTGAAAATTTGTAAGGGGATAGATCTTATTCTGATGGACATTTAAATCTTGAAAGATTTGCCCTAAATGTCTTAGTTTCAAAGATATAAAGCAAAAACTGCATTTTACCACTATGTTCTAATTTTAGCCATGCTATTTTGTTTGGTAGGCGGGGTCATCGGACACATTTTTTAAACTATATCCCACAATTATAATTGTGGCCAACTGTGGTTAAATTTAGCCCAGTAGTTTCAGAGAAGAAGATTTTTGTACAAGTTACAAACCAGATGCTCCGCAGGGTGCAGCTTTATACGACCGCAGAGGTTGAACCCTGAACGGTTGGGGCAAGTATTGACACAACATTCAAGCTGGATTCAGCTCTAAATTTGGATTGTGATTAAATAGTTGACACAGCATAGGTTTCAGACACAGAATGAATGTGGACTAATGAACTTAAAATATTTTTTTTGCCTTTGAGCAATTCACTATGCTGTTGAATATTAATCCTCTCAAAAAAATGTTTTAAGAAATTTTCTTTTTATTTATGAAATCTGAAATGAGAAAAATTTAACCAACCCCGCACCCCCAACCCCCCCCCCCCTCCCCAGCCCCCCAATTTTTTTTCACATCCACCTTTCCCTTTTTCATAAACTGATCTCAATTTAAATTTCTAATGGAGTTTGCAACAATAACTACTCATTTAAACACATCATAAAATATTAAAATGTAACAAAAGGTGCTTGTTATCACTGAATGGTAAAGATTGTTTTAATTTATCAGTTGGTAGTAAAAGTGAATATACTGTATATTGTATAAAACAATGATTTAAGTTGATTCAGAATCTTAATACATAGTTAGATTCGGCATATCAAAGAACCCCAATTATTCAATTTTTGATGAAATCAAACAAAGTTTAATTTTGGACCCCGATTTGGACCAACTTGAAAACTAGGCCAATAATCAAAAATCTTAGTTCATTTTTAGATTCAGCATATCAAAGAACCCCAAGGATTCATTTTTTGTTAAAACAAAACTAAGTTTAATTTTGGAACCTTTCCACCTTAATGTAGACCAATTTGAAAACGGGACCAAAAATTAAGAATCTACATACACAGTTAGATTCGGCATTTCAAAGAACCCCAATTATTCAATTTTTGATCAAATCAAACAAAGTTTAATTTTGGACCCCGATTTGGACCAACTGGAAAACTGGGCCAATAATCAAAAATCTAAGTTCATTTTTAGATTCAGCATATCAAAGAACCCCAAGGATTCATTTTTTGTTAAAATCAAACTAAGTTTAATTTTGGAACCTTTGGACCTTAATGTAGACCAATTTGAAAACGGGACCAAAAATTAAGAATCTACATACACAGTTAGATTTGGCATATCAAAGAACCCAAATTATTCAATTTTTGATCAAATCAAACAAAGTTCAATTTTCGACCCTTTGGGCCCCTTATTCCTAAACTGTTGGGACCAAAACTCCCAAAATCAATCCCAACCTTCCTTTTGTGGTCATAAACCTTGGGTTTAAATTTCATTGATTTCTATTTACTTATACTAAAGTTATTGTGCGAAAACAAAGAAAAATGCTTATTTGGGCCCTTTTTGGCCCCTAATTCCTAAACTGTTGGGACCAAAACTCCCAAAATCAATCCCAATCTTCCTTTTGTGGTCATAAACCTTGTGTTTAAATTTCATTGATTTCTATTTACTTATACTAAAATTATTGTGCGAAAACCAAGAATAATGCTTATTTGGGCCCTTTTTTGGCCCCTAATTCCTAAACTGTTTGCACTCAAACTCCCAAAATCAATCCCAACCTTCCTTTTGTGGTCATTAACCTTAGCTTGTGTCAAAATTTTATAGATTTCTATTTACTTAAACTAAAGTTATAGTGCGAAAACCAAGAAAATGCTTATTTGGGCCCTTTTTGGCCCCTAATTCCTAAACTGTTAGGACCAAAATTCCCAAAATCAATCCCAACCTTCCTTTTGTGGTCATAAACCTTATGTCAAAATTTCGTAGATTTCTATTCACTTTTACTAAAGTTAGAGTGCGAAAACTAAAAGTATTCGTACAACGACGACGACGCAGACGACGACACAGACGACGACGCCAACGTGATACCAATATACGACCAAAAAAATTTTCAATTCTTCGGGTCGTGTAAAAATGACGAAAAAGTTGTTAAAAATTGACTATAAAGGATAATAACTCCTTAAGGGGTTGACTGACAAAATTGGTCATGTTGACTTATTCGTAGGTCTAACTTTGCTGAACATTATTGCTGTTTACAGTTAATCTCTATCTATAATAGTATTCAAAGATAATAACCAAAAACTGCTCAAAAATTAACCAATAACCAATTCAGGGGCAGCAACCCAACAACAGGTTGTCCGATTCGTCTAAAAATTTTAGGGCAGATAGATCTTGACCTGATCAACAATTTTACCCTATCAGATTTGCTCTAAATGCTTTGGTTTTTGAGTTATAAGCCAAAAACTGCATTTTACCCCTATGTTCTATTTTAAGCTGTGGCGGTCATCTTGATTTTATGGCTGGGTCACCGGACACATTTTTTAAACAAGATACCCCAAAGATGATTGTGGCCAAGTTTGGATTAATTTGGCCAAGTAGTTTCAGAGGAGAAGATTTTTGTAAATGATAACCAAGATTTACGAAAAATTGTTAAAAATTGACAATAAAGGGCAATAACTCCTAAAGGGGTCAACTGACCATTTCGGTCACATTGACTTATTTGTAAATCTTACTTTGCTGAACATAATGGCTGTTAACAGTTTATCTCTATCCATAATAACATTCAAGATAATAACCAAAAACAGCAAAATTTCCTTAAAATTACCAATTCAGGGGCAGCAACCCAACAACAGATTGTCCAATTCATCTGAAAATTTCAGGGCAGATAGATCTTGACCTGATAAACAGTTTTACCCATGTCAAATTTGCTTTAAATGCTTTGGTTTTTGAGTTATAAGCCAAAAACTGCATTTTACCCCTATGTTCTATTTTTAGCCATGGCGGCCATCTTGGTTGGTTGTCCGGGTCACCGGACACATTTTTTAAACTAGATACCCCAATGATGATTGTGGCCAAGTTTGGTTTAATTTGGCCCAGTTGTTTCAGAGGAGAAGATTTTTGTAAAAGTTAACAACGACGACGGACGACGGACGCAAAGTGATGGGAAAAGCTCACTTGGCCCTATGGGCCAGGTGAGCTAAAAAGCATGAAATGCCAATTTTATTTTTATTCTGCAAATCGGAAACATAGGGTCGGCGGATCAGTAAACCAACAAATTAAAAAACCCTGGCCTTATTTGTTTAATAAATTATATAAAATGTGATAAAGCTCAAACTCAAGTCAAAACTATTATGAACTACGCATCATGGCTAATCATCCTATATATTAACTGTGAGAACTATTGGAAGAATAATATAAGAAAAGTGATACTCAAGTGGTACTTTAAATTTCATAAGGCTTTATGGTCATAACTTAGCAAAGAAATATTATCTTGCAGGGCTACAAACTTACTGTGATATTAAGAGCTTCCTTTAATTTTTCTGATTCATTCTTCAGAGACATCATTTCGACATTTTTATCCAGTTTCAATTCCCTAAAATGACAATAAATGACATAAATAATGGTTTAAACAAATAGTTTTTAATCTAATTAATAAATATCACATTTCAATAACATCTGTAGTACTGTACAACGACAAAAATAAATCTGGAACAATATTAAACTAGAGGCTCTCAAGAGCTTGTATCGCTCACCTGACTCAATTTGGGTTTTTGAAATCATATAAAAAAAGATAAAATTTTGCTACAAAGTTACAAAACTTGGTCCGCACCTCATAAGGATCATTCATGCTATGTTGGGTTCCATTCCATTCAGTGGTTCTCTAAAAGAAGACTTTTGTATGCATTTCCAATAGGGTCCTATGTTAAACTAAACCCCCGCTGGCGGCCATCTTGGATGATGGATTGGCTACAAAGTAACAACACTTTGTCAGCATCTCATAAGAAACATTTATGCTATG